>NC_050613.1:20873333-22125000 GCF_014743375.2 Drosophila subpulchrella
CTGCTGACCTCCGTGTACTCGGCACTTGGAGTGCTTTACTTCTTTGGGGCCTACTATCTCTACGCCCTGGGCTTCAGCTGGGGCAAGGTGACCCCAACGGGCACCTCCTCCTCTTCCACATCCGCTGTTAAGAGAAAACGAAAAACCAAATAAACGGAACAGTAGAATGAGCTTCGGCTTCAGCAGAAATCCGCAATTGGTCACGTCTTGCGATCAAAGTGGTGGTGCCGAGCAGTCTTCAAGGCGCCTGGCGCAAGAGCCAGATCGGCGGCGCCGCTGGCGGGGATTCTCTGGTCCTCTGGTACCCGGCTAAACAATGGCTGTTAAGCGGAATTCAGTCAACAGGTAGCGATCGCCGGCGTCTGGGCGGCGTACCTGTTGCCACGACCAGATTATGGACGGTTGGGCCATAAAACAGGTAACAGCCGGGCTGGCCGAGTGGGTGACATTCCTGGAAAACCCGTGGAAAACACATTGGCTGAATGAATGTATATCAATTGCCTGCCTTGGCGGAAAATGGCTCAGTTGATGAGTTTCCGTCCCGGCGAACAGGTCGACATGCAGATGCACATGGAGTTCTCATATGCTTGTGGCTACGATCCAATCAGGAGGGCACCCCCTCCAAATCCTCCTACGCCACAGCCGCAGGAGCCCAGCAAGTAAGCAGGAAAGAGGTTAATCCTGTCCAGTGTATCATCAATGGGTTCAATTTGCAGTGGGCCTTCTGACGACTCTTCCGATTCCTACTTCCGCCGGGGATCCTACATTGAGTTGGCCAGCGGGGCCTTGCGTCGTGTAGAGGACATACGAACCGAGGACTTTATCCAGTCGGCGCTGCGCAACCAGCGCTTTGAGCTCCGGGAGGCCACTGTGGTGAGAATCGACCGGGCAGGATCCCCCAGCCACGTGACGCTCACCTTCAGCTTCGACACACAGCACGCCAAGGTGGGTTATCGCAATCCCCAGCTCTTCACATACCTCATTCGTATCCTTGGCTATTTTCAGATGGACCTGGAGGTGCTGCCGGGTCATCCGATGTTTGTTTACGGCCAGGGCTGGGCCTCGTGCAATCCCCAGTTGTCGCTGCAGCTGTACGAGCTCAAGTGTCAGCAGCTGCAAGTGGGCGATATCTGTTTGTCGCTGGTGCCGCGCGAGCAGCCGGTGGCACCACGTCCTCCTCCGCCTCCACCTCCACCGCCATGTCCTGCTCCGGCAGTGGGATTGCCAGTTTCCATGTCTTCTCCCCCAGCCGGGGCCTATTGTGCGTCGCCGTTCAAGAATCCGTACCAGGTGTACGCACAGATGGCCAGTTTTGTGGCCGTCTACACACAACGCATGATGCAGAAACTAAATAATTAGATTTGAAGAACTATTACTAACTATATTTACCCAGCAGGCTATTCAGGGATATATTCATTGCAATACGCAGCAAGCTTGAAAACAATTAATGTACAATATATACTCTGTTTTGCTTGATTTTTTTAAATAAAGTATAAAAAGTTGCATTTTGAAATTTGAATTGCGCGCCAAAAGGAGAGTGCCTGGTAGTAGAGATGGCACTTTGGCCGATGCCTGCTGCATTCAACAGTTTTAATCGGCGTAGCCCAAATTCGTGTCACGACATGGTATTTGGGACATCCAGGAATCCTTGAGAATCCTGCTCAATCGCCAATATCACAAGCAATTTGCTGAGCAGTAACATCCGGTACGAGGGGCAGTAAAGGATTCGACCAGGACAAGCAAACCGAACGGGGGAACATCGATGGCCCGCGACAGCTGGCCCTATCGATAGTAAAGTGCACACCACTAGCTCGTTGGAACAAAAAAAAAAAATTAGTATAAACTAAACGTAGTATAACCCACTAAACTAAACACTCATTAATGCGGAGATTCGGGGCGATTTGATGTCTGCGCTAGCGCCGCCAATTCCCTCAATGAAGAACGCGCTCCAGCCGGACAACTACAATGGGACTGGGACCGAGGAGGAGGCGTCGTCCGCGTTCCACGCGGAGATTGATCGCGTTCTCCGGAACAACAATGGCAATCAAGGTGGCAGCGTCAACGAGGGCGTCAGCGGGAGCGGGAGTGGCAGCGCCAGTGGTAGTGCCAGTGGAAGCGGCAGTGCCTCTGCCTCCGGATCAGGAGGCAATGAGTACATGTGGCTGCCCAGCGGGAATAAGACGCACGAGGCTGCGCAGGCGTTTGCCAACTCATTGCTGCTGCGCAACATGAACCATGAGATGGTCAAGGGGCAGGGGTCGGGACCGGGGCAGTTGGTGACCCAAAATCACCGGAAGGTGTACCAGTGCAAAGGTGAGTCCGCTGACTAGACCTTGACCTTGGTTCCGCCAACCACTCGATTCGATTCACACACACACAGCTGATCCGGTCAACATGACGTCCAATGGCGAGGACCTGCGCCTGTCCAAGATCATCCGCAGGCTCATCAACGAGACCAATCCCACCGTGGCCCTAGAGCTCTGCGCCAAACTGGACCAGGCCGTGCGCACGCCCATCAACATGGGCTACATGTCGTGCTCCTTCGTGTGGATACTGGAAAACATGCTCACCCTGTACAAGCAGTGCTCGCCTCCAGTTCTGGAGGAGTGCAGCAAGACCCTGGGTCTGATTGGCTTCCTTAATCGTAAGTCGTATCCCCTGTACGAGGAGTTCATTGTGAAAAACTACAGGAGCAGCAAGCGGATGCAGAAGTACTTGATCGTGGCCCTGCGCACCACACTGAGGTGACCCCTTCCCCACTCCTCCGTATGTTTTCATATTGTTTGTAACCCATCCCAATCCACATGCAGCTGCGACACCAAGTGCGAGCTGCATCTGTACGCGGACAAGATCATGCTGTTGCTAAAGGATTTCCTGGAGAATGCCGAGAGCGCCGACAGTTTCACCGCCGTCAGCAATACGCTGGTACAGTTCTCGGCCAGCTACGGAGACGCATTCGAGTGCCATTTCACCGACGTGGTGGACATCGTCATCGGCTGGCAACTGGAGGCGGGACAGCCCAGGCAGTTGAAGGCCCACTGTGCCCAGGTGCTGGAGCAGCTGACGCCGTACTTCAGCAAGCAGATTGACTTCAGCTACGGCCTGTTGGCCCAGTTTGTGGAGGACATTACAACGCTAGAGGAAGACGAGCCGGCAGCCACGGCAGAGCGTGTGGGAGCCTTCGCCGGCGCCTTCAACACGCTGCTCAAATGCTTGGCCCGCATGCAGATATTCGTGGGCATGCCACCCTGCGAGTGCATTGTCCAGATGGCCGTGGATCATCTAACCAAAATAATGCCCCATCTAGAGTTGCAATCGGATACGGATGCCTTGGTCAATATCAATGAGTTGCTCTGTATCTGTCTGCTGAACAACTTTGGTGGACTAGATCCGAGTACTTTGGAGCAGCTTCTGCTTTGGCAGCTTGAGCAGCTGCTTTGCCTGAGGGAGTCCCAGCGACAGAGTGTCCTGTATTTGCTGCTCTGCACCGTGAGAAGGTTGCGGGCCCGTCTGCCACCCAGTCTGGTTCACGTGATCTTTCAGTCCAATCCTTATCTGGCGGAGCTCAGGCGCCAAACGCCGGGCGGCAATGCTTACCGGCTGCTACTGCGCACCTGCCAGGAGACTCTGCTCATTCGGAATGTGCCCCTGCTGCAGCAGGCGTACAAATATCTCGTAGACGACATTGATGCCTGCCTGCTGCAGCTGCTGTCGACTTCACCCGCAACGGAGGAGTCCGAGAGGAAAGCCAGCGAGGCGGGCGTGCTCCTCGTCTTCCATCTGGCCGCTCTGTCTGCCCTGGCCAAGCAGACCTCTTCGATCATCGGCATGTACGCGTGTAAGCCATCGATTCTGGAGCTGCTTCTTACCAACTGCAGGGCCGACGAGATGGCGCTCTGGAGCAGTTACCCTGCCGCCCATCAAGCAATTCTGGGTCTGCTCGTGGTGCACTGTCAGGCGAATCACAACTTCCGCACCAACTCCAGTTTGCTTCGTGATCAGGAGCTGGCGGCGGAGAATACCTCGCCTACGGCAAACAGTTTCGCCAGCATCCTTCGCTTCCTGGACTCGGTTTTGCAACAGGCTGGCCAGCTGGCGGCCCAGAACCTGAGGATACTGTTGCAGTGGACGCAGATGCTCTTGAGTGAGTGCCGCGAGAAAGCTGATCTACTCATGGAGCAAGATAACTTTTTGGGGATTTGCCGCAACATTGCGGCTACCGCCTCCAAATGGACGCCCTTGGAAAGTGCTGCCTGTATCCAAACGGTCTTGGACTACGGGCCAGAAAGGCTTCGTCATCTGCCAGAGCTGCTGATCCTGTACCGCGATACGGCACTCCAACAGCTGCAGGTGCTCTCCACGAATGGCCATGGGCCCTATGCCCAGATCTACGCCCAGTTGCCATTGCATCTCACGCTCACCGGTGGTGAATCACCCATATCAGGGATGACCAGTAGACGTGTTTGCGTTTGGCAGCAGCGAATGAGTCAGTGCAGTGCGGTGCGCGACACCGTCTTCCGAGATTTCTTCGAACGGTTGCAGAAACCAGAGCAGGATTCGCTGATCCACAACCTGCGGGAGCTCTTTGTGCGCAGCTGCCAAGTGGGACCGCAGGATGAGCGGCACGAAAAGCTGGCGCAGTGCACAAAGCGCTGCCAGAGATTGGCCACCGCCTGGCTGCAGTTCGAGGCGGCCAGATACTGTGTGGATCAGCGACTCCGCACGACGCTGGGGAAGCCGCAGGAAACGTTCCTGGGATTCGAGGCCATCATCATGCGGCACGCCAGACTGCTGAGTGGCTGTGCCAAGGAGATGGAGCGCTCAGCCCTGGACACCCTGTCGTTGGAGCAGCTCTTGAGCATGCAGGGAAATCTGAGTCTGCTGCTGGGTTTTCTCGATGCGCTGGAGAAGCTTATCTACAACGCCGCCGAGGGCAGCGCCTTTGCTCTGCGTCCGCCGGAGAAACCAGTGGCGGCCTTCTTCCGCTTGAATAATCCCACCTGTCAGTCCTGGTTTAATCGCATCCGCATTGGCGTGGTCATTATCGCCATGCATGTGCAGCAGCCGGAACTGGTTATACGTTATGCCCAGGTGAGTTACCTCTGCCGGGCATTCATTTTCATTGTAATATTAGTTTCGTCTATCCTTTGTAGCAAATTCTGCACACCCAGAAGGCACAAGATGCCACTTATAGCCAGGCTATCGTTTATATGGCCTGGGCCTGGGTCAGCTGCCAAGAGGCGGACTCCCTGCGAGGTCTGTGCCTGTGGGCTCGTTCCAGGAGCAGTAAGTCCTACCAGTGGCTATTGTGTGCGGCGGATCAGGCGGCCGGGAAACGGGAATCGGCACTTGCCGGCTACAGGAGTGTTCTGGCCGAGGAGGAGCATCAGCCCGAACTAGAGCCGCACACGCGACAGTTTGTCCTGGCCCAGATGATGCAGTGCATGCAGGACATGGGCCAATGGTCGCAGCTGGTGGAACTGAAGCAGCAGCAACTCACGCGGCCCGAGGACCGAGAACTGAATCCCTTCCTGCAACGCAGCAATGTTGAGGTGAATGCTCTGGAACGGCTGCTGGCCAGGGCAGAGGAAACATACTCCTCCATGGACGAATTCGGAGGAGCTCTGCAGCAGTTGAGCCTGTGGCCAAGTAACTGGGAGGAGTCTGGATCAGTGAGTGCCCTGGGCGGACGTGCCAGCTTCTCATCCGCCCATGTTCGCCAACGTACGGAGGATATTGTACTGTCAAAGCTGATGGACGAACGTTGCGTGACGGATCAGGCGAGGAATCTACTTGACAACCAGTGGCGAGACAGCCTGCTGAACCCCAGTTTCGATCAACGATCTTGCAGAGAGCTGACTCTGTTGCGACATATAGTGCAGGGTGTCAGTAGCGGTCAGGAGTTGTCCCTGCTTCCGCTTTCCGCTGAGCGATGCCAAAGCCGCTCCAATCCCATCTCCAGTGCCATTTTGATGCGCTGCCTGGCGTGGACGCAGTTGCTCCGTCAGCATTGCGCACCCGGCAGTTGGGAAACCCTCTGCTTGGACGCAGCTGCCGCAGCGCGAGAGGAGGGAAATCTTCAGCTTTCGGATACTCTGCTGACACAGTTCTTTGGTCAGCCGCTGGATGAGATAGTCGGACAGTTTTCACAGGAGGAAGGAGTGCATGCGGACAATCCGGAGTTGCTTCGCGGTTACAGTGAGGTGGTCAAGTGCCTGCATCTCCAGCAGCAGCAACAGCAGACGCAGTGCTGCGATCTAAGCTCATCGATTGATGTGTGCGCTTCCCTCTGCCTGAATACTCAGAGGAGCAGCCACCAGCCGGCCATGGGTGCGGATCTCCTGCTCACCCTCTCCGACTGGATAGCCGCCAGGACGTGCAATGGTTTGGTAACCAATCAGTCGCCGGCTCTGATCCAACTGCTGGACCAGCTGCCCGAGTGTCCGCTTACCTGTGGCCCCAGCCAGCCGCTGGCCATCCCTCAAGCGGAGCGTCTGGTTGCCCGCCTTGTGCATGCCAGCCTAAAGCAGCGTCCCAACTGCGAGGAGGCACTGATTGCCTACGGCAACTGGTGCTATCGCTGGGGTAAGAAAATCGTGGACAGCGGCTGTGTGCTTAGCCAGGCGGATGTGACGGCCCTCAGCCAGGCATTGGACATTTCCCAGCCGTTGGACAATGAGCAACTGGGTGAGCTTCTGCAGGCGTTGAGCATGGAACAGCCGCCGGCAAACTGTGTAGAGGTGTGTCCGGAGGCGGCGCGTGCCCGTGATGATGAGGCGGCCAAGAACTGTCTGCGCCGGCTGAGTTTGCTGGCCGATAAGCCGCCTGAAGTGCTGGATGCCATCTTGCTGATTTGGCGACGGGCCATAGCCAACACATATGACTACTACAAGGATGCGGCACGCTCGTACTTCCAGTACCTCAGCTTGAAGGCGGGTTCCGGTCCGGAAAAGTCAAGCGTAGATGGAGCCGTACAGCAGCGGGAACGTTTCCATGTGGACGACAGCAATATGGTCACGACAACGCTGCGACTGCTCCGCTTGATTGTAAAGCATGCCAGCGGGTTGCAGGAGGTTTTAGAGCAGGGACTGCACACCACTCCCATCGCTCCCTGGAAGGTGATCATTCCGCAGCTATTCAGCCGTCTGAATCACCACGAACCGTATGTGAGGAAGAGCGTTTGCGACCTGCTTTGCCGCCTGGCCGAGAGTCGTCCCCAGCTGGTGATCTTCCCGGCAGTCGTGGGTGCCAATAGGGAGCAACAAGATGCAGCCGCGCCGCCGGCAAACACACCACCGACTACAGAGGATGCCTGCTGCTATGGCTATTTGCTGGGAGAACTCTCGAAGCAGGCGCCGGAGGCAGTGCAGCACGTGCAACTGATGGTGAAGGAGCTGCGCCGCGTGTGCTTGCTGTGGGACGAGTACTGGATCCACTCGCTGGCCCACATCTACAACACGTACGTCAGTCGGGTGAGTGCGCTGGCAACGGAGTTTCGTGCGGACGATCACGAGGGCAAGAACAATCGCTTCAATGTCTGGCGGCCGCAATTGCTGGCGGATCTGGAGGCCCTGGCCGCCCTCACCGCTCGTCCGGCGGAGACTAGCTACGAGCGAAGTTTCCGAAAGCGATTTGACGGCCCCATACGTTCCACTGTGGAGGCATTGCGCACTCGTCGCTATCCAGAGGCGTGGGACAAGCTGAAGCAGCTCTACCACATTCTTCAGGCTAACATGATCAGGGGCACCGGCAGCACGCTCAAGATGCAGAGCCTCAGCCCGGTGCTGTGTGGCATTGGACGGATGCGAATCTCCATGCCCGGTCTGGATGCCCACGGGCCGGATGAAGATCAGGTCTACATTGAGAGCGTCGAGGGATCGGTGTGCGTGCTGCCTACCAAGACGAAACCCAAAAAGGTGGCCTTCTACGGCAGCAATGGCCAGCGCTACACCTTCCTGTTCAAGGGCATGGAGGATCTCCATCTGGACGAGCGCATTATGCAGTTTCTGTCCATCTCGAATGCCATCATGGCCTGCCGAAGTGATGCGCCCGGCAACGGATGCTATCGTGCCCACCACTACTCGGTGATCCCGCTGGGTCCGCAATCCGGACTGATTAGCTGGGTTGACGGAGTCACCCCGCTCTTCGCGCTCTACAAGAAGTGGCAGCAACGACAGCCGCAGGTTACGAGCAAAACTGGAGCCGGTGGTGGTGCCAATGCCACGCGACGTTTTACGGATTTGTTCTATAGCAAACTCACCCCACTACTGGCCAAGCACAATCTGCAGGTTAGCGATCCTCGCCGCCAGTGGCCCATCTCCGCCCTACGCCAGGTGCTTGCCGAATTGTCCCAGGAAACGCCCGGAGATCTGCTCGCCCGGGAGCTGTGGTGCCAGGCGGGAAACGCCGCCGAGTGGCGACTATCGGTTCGTCGGTATGCCCGCTGCATGTCGGTCATGTCGATGATTGGCTATGTGATTGGACTGGGCGATCGGCATTTGGACAACGTGCTCATCAACCTGGGAAGCGGCGATATCGTGCACATCGACTACAACGTTTGCTTCGAGAAGGGACGCACACTGCGCATCCCCGAGAAGGTGCCCTTCCGTCTCACCCAGAATCTGGTGCACGCCCTGGGGATCACCGGAATCGAGGTAAGATTGCCTATATACATACCATTATATATTGTATCAGTTTCACATAAGGGTTTTCGAAATTTTCAACAAATCTGTTATGGCTTTAAAAAAAAAAACAGCTCTTAAAGATAATATTCACTTTAATTGCTATCATCTCAACATATTACCACCAAGTCAGGTGATCACTTCGTGGCCTTCGGCTTGATCTCCTGCTGGTAGCCCGTGGAGGAGGAGGTGGCCTCCATGCGGTGCTTGCTGTCCGCCGGTAACTGATCCTCGCACTGCCTCGCTGTCCGGCAGCATAGTGTCTGGGCATAGGCACGCCGGAAGCCGGAGTTCTTCCACGAGTAGATGATCGGATTCAGGGCAGAGTTGGCAATGGCCAGCGAGAATGTCGTTTTGTAGATCATCGAGCTGCTTTGGCAAATGCTGAACAGCTGGGCAATGGCCACACAGAAATACGGCAGCCAGCAGAGTGTGAAGCAGCCCATGATGAAGACCACGATCTGGACACTCTTCCAGTCCGGATGGAGCAGCAGACTCCTCATGGTGGTGGCCTCGTCCGTGTTGTAGACCACCGACTGGCGCAATCGCTGTGCCTGCTTGGAAGCCTCGCGCATGATCCGCCAGTAGACGAGGAACATGCAGATCCAGATGATCACAAAGCCCGGCGTGATTACCCCGGCTATGTAACCGGGCGAGAGGACTTCATCGAATTCACAAGCCTGCGCCTCGGGCCATCGATTCCAGAACACGGGAATCAGGGCCACCACGGCACCCAGGCACCAATTGGATATGATGATGCTATAGGCAACCCGACGAGTCATGTATCTGTGGGAGGATTAGGAGAATGAGCAAGGGGTTAGGTGGGTTTTTCCCACATAGAGATTGTAAACAATCACCCTCAAAATATGTGTGGATTGTTGACCCTTTCATGAAGTCTCTCCCTTAAAACGTGAATCAACAATCCCGAACTCTGAACTATACCAATATTCGAATCATTTGACTATGATACGTATATAAGTAGAGTAAATACTACTAGAATCCTTATTGTTTAGATATCCGAAATAATCGTCATAAAATCGATTTAGATTAAAGAGCCTTTCATGAACACTCTCTTTCAAGTTATGAATCAATCTATACTTTATACCAATGTTTATTTAAACATATGATACATATTGGGTTAAACAGAACAACTTAGTAACTCAGTTATACCAGATGCTTTGAAATGTTTAACGCGTTGAATCATTGATCTAGCTTGATTGACCCAAACCACTTACCTTCTGTAGTGCAGGGCATAAACCACTGCTATATACCGATCCACTGCAATGGAGATCAGGGTCAGCATGGAAACGCAGCAGGCGCAGATGAGCAGGAAGAAGCGCAGCAGGCAGGGAGCTCTCATGGCGCCAATGTCTGAGCCCATGTAGAAGACCAGGTGGTAGGGCAGAGCCAGTCCCACACAGAAATCGGAGACAGCCAGCGAGAGGATGAACAGGTTGGAGATGACCGATCGCAGGTGGCGGCAGGTGCGCACCGCCACAATGGTGAGGATGTTGCCGCCCAGGATGAGGGCGAACAGGAGGGCATTGATGATCAGCCAGAGGAGATGGCCGGGACCCAGGCTGGTTGTCTGAAGACTCCGACCCGTGACCGTTGCATTTCGCTGCTCATTTTGCCACAGGATGGTTACACCTAGATCCAATGGTGTCGGAGAGCTTTGATAATCCCAGGCGGGCGATGAGGTGCTGGAAACTGACATGACACACGATGTGGAAAACGAAGCGCACGCGACGCCAGTGGGGAACTATCTGGCAACCGTGGGAGCCGAAGCTCTGCGGTTTTTGGCCAGGACTTCGGCTCGTTTCGGATTCAGATACAGATTCCAAATGGAGTTCGGCTGGAACCGTGGGCGTCGTTTGTTTACGTTTCGCTGGTGGCTCTACGACATTGTCACCGCCAGTTAACTGATAACGCGGCCAGATCCAGCGTGAGAACCGCAATCCGTCGATAAGCCCGCCACTTTCGACCGGCTCTGCAGGCCCAACCAGCCACCCAACCATTCACCCATCCACCAATTGAACCACTCGAAACACCCATTGTGCTGCCCAAAACCCATCCATTGCCCCAGAGCATTTCGAGTGGCCGGACTCCCGGGCCCGATGAATGGCCAAACAGATCGCTGGGGGTTTTACCAGATTAGCCCAGCTCCGCAGACCAAAATAGAACGATAAAAAACCCTGTGGCAGTAACTCGAATACGTAGTAAAAGATTCGCAAATACATCTTTGATTGGATCTATCGATTCTCTTCTGTAAATTAAATGTAAGGAACGTATATTATAAGTCAATGGCTGGCAAACTGGTAATATTACCTAAGACCTTGTAAAACTAGTAGGTGCTATAAAAGTACACCTAACGTTTAACCATAAAATATCAATAACAAAAATGGATAGGTATAGCCTAGGCCTCCCATTTCAATGCATGGGTTTTTAAAATCCGATAACAGGTTACACAATTGAAAGCAATACCCACATATTTAATCTTTTCGATGGATGAAATTTAATCGATTAGATTATTAGATAGAAGTATTAGATATTAGAAATATGTACATATATATTCAAAGCACATAGGTACATTTTAAGCTTTAAAATTTAGAATTTAATACTAGC
This sequence comes from Drosophila subpulchrella, assembly GCF_014743375.2. NCBI lineage: Eukaryota > Metazoa > Arthropoda > Insecta > Diptera > Drosophilidae > Drosophila > Drosophila subpulchrella. The sequence continues at coordinate 20,884,640 of NC_050613.1, forward strand.
AGATGCGATATAACATACATGGGTTCTTCTGATTCATCTTAAAGTGTCACGGTCATGATAGAATTTTATCAGCTATCTGGCAACAGATGACATATTTTTAGAAGTACCCACCCGTATCAATAAGCCATGCACTTTTTGCTTGTTTGACTTTCGACACATTGCTGGTGGATCGAAACAAGCCATGTGGGGTATGTTGGAGAAACATCTGAGAATTGCATGGCCAAATGGATAAATCGGGGTAAATCTGAACCCTTTTAGATATAGATATATAGATATATGTACATGGACAGTCTAGGGGCTTATCACATAAATTACGGCCAATCTACAATTGTAAAGAGCGATTAGGTTCGATGCCAGTAGAGGTCGTATATGTAGAACATGGTTATGGTTTGGGTTTGTTTCTGTTTCTGGTTTGGGTTTGCGTTCCCATAAAATAAGCATTGCTAATATATCGAATCGTATATCTGTGCGCTGTACAACAGATGGAAACGGTTCCGCCGTACGTTTATGGATCCCTATGTCCCATTTATGGGTGTAATATATTTGTTTATCCATAGATATCACCGCCATTAACCATAAATCCCATCGTCTTTTGCAGGGCTCCTTCCGGTTGGGCTGTGAATACGTGCTGAAGGTGATGCGCAAGGAGCGCGAGACTCTGCTCACCCTGCTGGAGGCCTTCGTCTACGATCCTCTGGTGGACTGGACTATAAACGACGATGCCCAGGCCCTGCGTCGATCCCTGAATGCCAAGCACCAGCAGCAGGCAGCAGGAGGAGGAGGAGGAGCATGTGGTCCGGGTGGCGGAGATCTCAAGTGCCACAAGAAGGACAAGAACAAGGGAAAGCCACACGATTGGGATGCCAAGCGACAGCACTTCCTGAGCAAACTGGGTCTGCTGCAGAAGTTCTGGGTCACCAACAAGTGAGTAGCTCCGTCATTTCTTTAACTTCTGAGGGTATACCTCACTAGGATGTTTTCTTAAAAGCTAAAGTATACTTAACCTCCCAGTTGATTAACCAACTTTCTTTTCATTTGCCAGAACAGACATGATGCTGCAGTTGCAGGAGATGCAGCAGGAGGTGGGCAACCTGCAGGAGGCACAGGACAAACAGCTAGTGGCCGAGCAGGAGCTCGTGGAGCTCAACCAGCGCAGTGCTCTCATCGCGGAGATCAAGTCGCTGGGCACGGCGATCGAGAGCCACAGCTTCAACACGGCCTCACTGCGTCATGCAGTGCGCCGTGGTCACTCGGAGGCCCTGGCCTCGCTCAGTGCCGAGCGAATGGCGGATTTTGGCCTGGTGCAGTGCCTCCTGAGCACCTACGGCCAGTGCCTGCAGCCGTATCACCTGACCGAACTGCACTCCCAGCTTGTCCAGCTGCAAATGGAGTCGGATGGCGAGAATGCCAGGGAGTTTGCTGCTCTGGCGGAGGCTCTACAGCTATCCGGATTCGACAGCATGCGCAGTCAGCTGGATGAGCTACTGGGCCGGCTGGACGAGCTGGCGCTGCAGAGCTCGGAGCATCTGCAGCAGTATGCGGCGGTCATGAACTTCTTTCCGGAGCAGAGCCACCGCCAGAATCTGTTTGTTCGCTTCCACGACAGCTATGCAGCGTACATTCAGCACGGAGGCTCCGGCAGCAACAACAGCAACTCGTCATCCAGTTCGATTATCTGCACGGCGGATGTCCTCGGCGTTGCGGATGCCTTGGAGGCCGCTTGGGTGCGGCTCAGTTGCCAATTGCATGAGTCCTCGCAGCGCTACGCCGCCAAGCAGTCACAGGCTCTGGCCCTGGGTGCACCCACTCCTGCTCTGCTGGCCATGATTGGCCAGAGTGGCTGCAGCCTGCTGCTGCTGAAGACCAGCCTAGTTCGCACTTTGGATCGGGCTGGCGCAGCATTCGCCGCCTACGAGCAGGTGGCACTAGCTAGCCAGGATGAGGGACTGCTGCAGCATCAGCTGCACTTCATCCACCTGGTGCGCTCCATGTGCCAAGGCGTTCTGGCGATGACCGAGCAGGAGGATCTGCACTTAAATCAAATGGAGAGCCTTCTGTCGGCGCTGTCGCATCTAAAGCAGATCTTTGAGTACGATCTGCCAGCCAGTATATATCGGTTGCTCCTACTGCAACCCAATCTTGGCCAACTGAGTGCATTGTGCCATCTCAGTGCCGCCAGTCTGGGACAGCTGTATCTGGAGGCCACGCTCGAGAAGGATCAGCAGCCGGACGAGTTTCCAGCGGAGCGCAGATTTCTACTAACTCTGCAGCCCGCCTACGAACAGTTCCAGATGGCCTCCAACGCGTTGGGTTCGCTAGTAAGAGGCGTAAAGATGATGCTCGAGGATGTCCACGATCCGTTAATGGTGGGTGAACAATATTTTGTATTTTTATGGGTTTAACTGATAGTTTTTTCCTTCAGGAGCTGGGTCTTTTTAAGTCCTGCCAATTGGAGCTGGACGACGAGTGCTTTTTCAGCCTGGTCAGTGAGGCATTAGAATCCAGCCGAAGCTGTGATGTGCGCGAAATGGCACGCCCCGTTGTGGCGCTCGTCCGACGCCTCCAGGCGGAGAGTTTGGCGGGTCTGCTGCCGCTCTTGGCGCGCAACTTCTACACCGCCGTCGGCCCGCAATGCCGACCCACGGCCAACTGTGGAGTGCTGGGGGATCCGGCCCAAGCGGATCACCTGTGCGAGGGTCTGTTCGTCTCCCTGCAATCGGACGGAGGCCTGCAGCAGCAGCAAGCGGAAATATCGCTGCTCAACCAGCAACTGGAGCTACACACCCTGGCCGCCTCCGCCCAGTATTGGGCCTATTCGGATGCACTGGGCGCTCAGTTGCGCTGTGGCAACCACATCGTCAACCGCCCCAAACTGGCCGCCTTCATTGGCGAAAGTTGGCAGGAGTTGGACCAGAATCTGAGGGCCCTGCAGCAATTGCAAAGCGGCCTGGAATCGCAACTGAGCCAACTGCAGACGCAGCGGAGTAACTGGAATCGCAATCACATAGACAACCTGTTGCGCACTAAGCAGTGCCACAACCAGCGCATGATGGCCCATATTTCGGTGGTGCGACAGCTGGCGGATGCAGCAAGAGCCGTGTCCCGCCTGGAACAGCATGCCGGAGCTCTCGGCGAGGAGGGGCAGGCACATGTGGAGCATTTGGAGCAATGGCTAGCCTCCCATGGACAATGGCAGGCGAGCAGCTCGAGGATTAGCGCCGTGGAGCAGGCCATCGTTGAACTATTGGATCCCGAAGGCGCCATTGATTCCTACTGGCTGGAGAATGTGCACGGGCTGCTGGAGGAGCATACCTGCAAAGTGCAGCGGGAGATTGCGGCACTGGAGGGCGAGCAGCAGAGCAAGCATCGTTTCATTTGCACCCTGCTCAAGGAGACTCTGGTGAGTGGTTACCAAATGGGGAACTAAATCTTCGATTTCTAAATTCTTACATTTTTCCCGACACACAGCGCCTTCAGGAGAACATGCCGCGCTTCCATGTGCGCAGCCTGTGCTCCGAGGCCCAGGCGCAGGGCCAGGGTAAACTGGTGCCCGCGGATGTGCAGCTGCTTTGCGGCCACCTACGCGACTGCCAGCGCCTGGTGCAGGGCCTCTTCCTGCGGCTGCAGGAGCTGCGCAAGGATCTCTGCGCCGAGCGACGCGTACTGCAGCCGACTGTGCTGCAAAACTGGCAACAGCAGCTGCAGCTGATCCTGGCGATGGCCAACCAGGAGGTCGACGAGTTCTACAAGAGCTTGGATGACTTTCTGCAGCACGCAGGCGAAACCGACTCCTACGAAACCTTTACGCACACCAAAGGTGAGCAGAACAAACCACGAATCCTTGGCGGAAGGGTTTCCAATCTATCGAAATTTGATTCGCCCCCAGGTGGCAGTAATCTGCACGAGCAGAAGCGCAATGCGTACGGCGTGTCCGTGTGGAAGAAAATCCGAATGAAGCTGGAGGGTCGGGACCCGGATGGCAACCAGCGCAGCACCGTCGCCGAGCAAGTGGACTATGCCATTCGCGAGGCCACCAATCTGGACAACCTGGCCGTCCTCTACGAGGGCTGGACGCCGTGGGTCTAATTCTCCACACTGGTCGGCCGCATTTTTGGGCTTTTGACATCACCACGCATCACAACACTCGGAGCGGAGAGACTACATTCAACATTGGGGCTAACTCTGGACCGGATCCGACCTACGGATCGGATCTCAGGATCTCCTCCGGACTATAAGCGGTCGCAGCCTGACGGCAGACGACTCCCCAAAGGCCGTGGCAGAACCAATTTGGCCGTCGCCACATCTCAACCAAGTGTAGTTGCTTAAAAACGATAGGAAACGAAACGACAAACAGACGCGGAGTGCAGTGGCTCGGGAACCGGCGGACTGGCCGAACGGATCTCGTGCCCTCTTGGATCGCATCCAGCATTCCGAGTGGACATAAAGAGTAGCTGGCCGGATGCCCCGGTTCAGCAGCAGGACCTCAGTAGCAGCTCATATGTATGTAGCTCCCGATAAATATGATCTGGGGATAACGACCTTACATCGGATTCGCTATTTTCAAGGTTTCACATTCGCAATTTACGTTATCCGGTCTCCGCCTTTTGGAATACTGTTGTGCGATTTTTATATTCGATTCGATTATACTATATATATTTACGCCGTGCCGGATCTGTTTTAGTTATATGTTAAGCCAATCTTAGTTTTTTTTCCCCCACATAAGTGCAAAATTGTTGTGTAAGCCGATGATTAAATTGTGTTACCAAATTATCCGTAGCCATATTAAAACTATATATACACACGCCCCTATATAATCGAGATGCCCCTTTATAGCCGATGTGGTGGGCTTGATCGATATCAACGCCCCCCGTTATCGTTTTAGTTATTTCAATAAACGCAATGCTGAATATAAAACATTGACCTTTTCAATTCCAAGGGAGGTAGACTGTTGTGGTTTATATAATCACTCATTTATTTTCTAAAGTTCTTCACGTTTTGCTTCCGTTTTACTTGACAATCGTTATCCTAAATCGTTTTACTTGCTCTATTCGCTTTGGTTGGTTATAAAAGTTCAAATATTTTTTGTTTTTTTTTTTCTTTACTTCGATAAGTTACCAATTTTGCCATCGGGATACAAAAAACCATTTCTCGAATATGGGGGAAATTTGCATTCAAATGTTACGCTTATCGCTTTTATTTTGGAGTGAAATCAGTTGTATCCTCAATCGCTCAATGCAACGCTATAGTTATACAGTTACAATTCATATATATATATATAATATACATATACAACGTTCTATATATGCATGGTGTATGGGGGGGGGGGGGTGTATATCTGTACAGTACATTAAAGTATAACATTTACAAAATAGTTCTTACGTGCTGCCGCCGTCGCTGCTGTTGCTCCGGTTGCTAAGGAAACTTTGGCGGATCATCGACGCAATCTTCGCTGCGATCCGGATATATATGTATTGATGAGCAAGGATAGTAAACATAATGGGTAGTAAAATTTACATACAATAGTCGGTAAACAGTAATCAGTAGTAATGATAATAAACGCACGGCTTCTACGTGACCCATGCCCATTGTAAACGATGCAGTATTTATATCATTTCATATAAATGAATCTGATACTCGGCCGCTTCATCGTCTACAAACGGCTTACAATGTCAACGGATATCGGATATATGGCCGGTTCGAAGCTTTCGACAAATAAAAAAAAAAAATACAATCGGATTTGTCCTCAGCTTTCGTTTGACCAGAACTTCACATTGACAAATTACAAATATTGGCGAATATTTCAAATATTTCTCATTCGATTTCTGTCAATTTTAAAATTTAATTTTTTTTTTTGTTTAAACAAAAACACAAACAAAATGTTGATAACAAACATGTATATAAAAAACTAACTAGCCGTAACTAATGGATAAACACAAAGAGAGTTGATAGCGAATTGTTAAACAAGTCTTAAATTACACCGAAAATGGGGGAAAATCGTTTTCTATCTTCGTTACTTTTCATTATTATTTGTTGGTTTTTAAGATTTTAAGTTTTCTTTTTGGTTGCTTTGCTTTTCGTTTGTTTCTAATTTAGCATAATTATTAATAGTATTTGTTATTGTTATTATCTTGTGTGTGTGTGTGTGTTTTCCTCCTTACGCTTGTGTTTATCCTATTTTAGTCCTGTTTAAAATAATAAATACATACATATACATTACAATTACAATTACATCATTATCCATAGTACAAAATATAAAATTTAACATCACATTGGTTGACATTCTTTTGTTGGTTGGTTGGTTGCTTCGCTTTACACTCCTCCCGTCATCAAAATCTTCTGGTTGTTGCTTCTTGTTGTAGTTTTTGTGGGTTGGTTGATTTCGTTACTTAGATCATTCTTTTATTATTATTATTATTATTATTATTGTTATCAATATTATCATGTTGCCAGTTTAGCATTGTAAATTAATTTGTTTCAATTGATTTGTGTGTGTTTGGGTTCCATCAGCAGTCGATCGGTCGGTCGGTCGGTAGGTCAAATGATCGATGGCTCGATCCCACTTCATAGATCAGCATTTTGTGGCATAGCCTCTCCCATCCTCTATCTCAATCCTATACGCTCTACGCTCTACGCTTTTTTAGTTCAAAGCTCCAGCTCATCGCGATGGTGAACAGCTGGAAAGTAAGGTGTATTATGGATAAGAACTATCTAACTCAAGAAGGTTATAGGTAAGGATCATGATATATAATATTATAATGACCTTGGTGCTATGTCACTTTTGCATTTGACTCGCTGACTTGCTGACATGCAACTTACGTGCTCAGTTTTTGGTCACTGGGCCTGGGACCTCCATCCCAACCCAGAAATTATACCCTCTTTCGCACCGCGTCCAGCTGGCCAGTTCCAGTTCCATTCCTGCTCCATTACCCCTCCTCGCTTGCATAACGCACCACACAAACAACTCGGCGAGCTCTGCAAAGATAGCAAACAGAAATCTCAGTTTAATTGCAACCCGAACGTAACTAATAACTAATTCCAGGTTACATCCCAATTAGTGGACTTACCTGGTGAGGATTACTAATCTCCAGGATGCTCGGGACAGGAGCGATTAACCTCAAACCAACGGTCGATGCATCTACAGTGGATCATAAAGCAAACGAATTGTTATTAGCCTTCTGGCATTCAGTGGAGATAAAGGATAGAAGTGCAACCCCCCCCTTTATGTGAGCATACTTATTTTTAAATCTATAACCCCAACGGGGGGTGAGTTAAGTGTAAAATTCAAACTAAGGCACTCCTCAATTTTTCGTTATTGACTCTTTGTAGTCTAGGGTTTTTATTTCGCTTTGCGGTTTACAGAGTTTAGGTATTCTTCCTCTTTAATGGTCACTTTCGTGATTACCTTAAAAATAAGATACCCAAATCCATACTAAGCAGGTAAAATAAAATAAATCCACTTTTTCAATAAAACATATGGTATCTTAATATATTTTATGAATTTTGTGCATTAAATAATTCTTAGTTTTTAAAATAAGTTCGGTTTTTCAATATTAAAATGATCTTACAGATCTTTCCTTTTCCTCAATTTTTAATCAGTCTTTATAATGCATACTATGACATGATATCGTATAGCTTAAGTTTTATTATTATTTCCTTAACTTCAACCCTGATCTTGCAAACCCTCCCTTTTCCCTTAGCTTTAACTCACCCTTTGTGATATATAATATGTATTGTATCGTATAACTTCCATTTTATCAATATTTCCTAAATCTCAACCTTCTGTTCGGGTTTTCGCTAGTATAATGATCTTGCAAACCTCCATAAATGATCTCAACTCACCCTTTGTGATATATGCAGAGACATGGCAGCCGAGCGATGGTATCTCCCGGACTCAGGTCTTCAAGGCAGATGACGCACTCGCCCTTGGCGTCCGACAAAACGTCCTCTGAAATGCGACGCATTGGAGGTAAATAAATATGGGTATTCTAAGAAATCGGGGGACTAGGATAATGTAAACAGTATACCGTTATATGAGAGTCGTGGTTTCGTTAGGCACATAACTAAATGGCATTCAATGTCGTCCGGCAACACAAACTTATTGCACACGGGGCACTTGATACCTGTAAGTATTCGGGGGAATTCGATGGGGTTTTCAAATTACAGTTTACAAATCGGAGACTACGCCCCAGATGGTACGTGTGCTCACCATTGAAGGACCAAATGTGCGATGGAAGCGAGGTGGCCGTGTAGACACGGCCTATCCCATTGGCGGATGTGGCGGAAGCGGCCAGGGCGATGCTCTCGGCGATATTGCCACCGGTCATTGACATGTCCTGTAATTGGGAATTATCGAAGTATTATTAGGATCTCTTTGAAATATATACGTATATACTCATATAACTAAGGGTAGTAATGGTGTTCTATTCAAAACCTGTAATAGTAACTAGCTAACCTATCGTATTGGTCATCTTAGTTTGGAATATATTATTTATAAGATATACCATCTGATAATTTGATATTCTTCTTTCGTAACTTTAAAAAAACCTTTGGAATATCATAAGTTAATACCAAATATGTGGGATTTTTAGATTTAAATTGACCCATTAGGAAATTCATAATATTGAATATACGTTTCTTTTAACATTAACATATATAATCTATATATTAGTTATGGTAAAGATCTTATACGTATACTAGGGAAAAGGGTTAGCTGAGTTCTTGGATTTGATTGAGTGACCTTTGGTTTAGTAAAATGTTATGTGATAAGAAATATATATCATTAAAGGACTTTAAGTGTACCTAATATTGAATATATATATTTTTTAACATTAACACGATTAAGTGATAGATCTATATTATTTTTTGTGGATATATAAGTAAGGGGAAATATGTTATACTTATACTAGGAAAAAGGGTTTGCTGAATTCTTGGATTTGATTGAGTCATTAAAGAACTTTAAGTATGGCATACATTATTTAATTTGGTATTCATACTATGAATTAATAATTTCCTATATTATATTATATCACTGATAATGAGTTCCCATAGACTAAACTAAGCTAAGCGAAGCTCTCCCCTGATAAACAACCCTCCTGACCTTATATCATTAAAGGACTTTAAATATGGTATACATTATTTAATTTGGTATTCATACTATGAATTAATAATTTCCTATATTATATTATATCACTGATAATGAGTTCCCATAGACTAAACTAAGCTAAGCGAAGCTCTCCCCTGATAAACAACCCTCCTGACCTTATATCATTAAAGGACTTTAAATATGGTATACATTATTTAATTTGGTATTCATACTATGAATTAATAATCTCAAATACTATATTATATCACTGATAAAGAGTTTCCATAGACTAAATACGCAGCTCTCCCCTGATAAACAACCCTCCTGACCTTTGGATTATCCAATTGCCGAGTTAAATAGCTACACTATTGCATGTGATATTGAGTTCTGCTGCTTTGGTGGGCAATCCCCACCAGGATGCCGGATGATGATGATCACTCACCCTTATGGAATCGCCTAGGGTGCGCCTCTGTTGGATGTAGGATTGCGTGGCGGAACCATTATTGTTCCCGGCTGCCGGGAAGCCGCTGTTGCTGTTGCTGTTCGCATTGGCGTTCCCGGAGACGGAAACGGAGACCCCGACGGCGGGATGTCCGTGCGCGGCATGCGGATGCGAGTGCGGACTGCTCCCAGATGAGGTGATCGAGCCCTGTTGCTGCTGCTGCTGCTGCGACTGCTGCTGCTGGATATCCGGCACAGAGCTCAGACTCCGCGCTCGCTGGCGATCGATGGACGTGGAGTTCTGGTTGTGGTACACCTGCAGGCCGGGCAGCGTGCGCAGCAGATTGAATCCCTGGCCGGCGGTATCATTGCCGCCGCCGCGATTCTGGCCGGGATTAGACGAGGGCTGCTGGTCGGCGGCCCCGGTCGAGCTGCTCGAGAATGTCCTGGAGCGTGGGCTCTGTTGGCCACTTGTCGCCGGAGTGCTCGCCTTTTGACCCATAGATGATGATGATGATGGTGATGGTGATGATGCTCGATCGGATCCTTTGTCCTCCTCCTACCACGCGGCCTCTAGCTCCTCATCCGCTTCGTTCGGCGGCGCCTCCTACTCCTCCTCGGCGCGTCCTCTTTGTCTGCTCCTTCGCGTGCAAAAACGGAGCAGACAACAATAGCAAACAATGCGATGTGCGATGTGCGATTTGCGATGTACGGATGATAAATGCGGTCGGTTTTTTGTCGCTCGGATGATAAGTGTGTGTGTTTGACCGAGTGTAAGTGTTCGTCTGTGTGTGTGTGTGTGCTGTGCCTCTGTGTTTGTGCCAAAAGTGCGGGTGTTCAGGGCGGGCAGGGGGCAGGGGGCGGGGCCTGGGGGGTGGCAAGGACGGGGGGCGGTCGGTCGTTAATCGGTGCGTAGTTGAATCGCGATTGTTATTGTTGCTGCCCCGTTATATTGCAGCGCCCGCTGATTGAAGGGATTCCGGGATTCTGGGCTACTGGATTCTCTGGGATACTGGATTCTCTGGGATTCTGGATGCGGATTCCGCTACTAGCTGCTCCTGCTCCTGCAACTGCAACTGCCACTGCCACTGCCACTGCTCCAACAATCCAACTGCAAATTTCAATCCAACTGCTATGCGGTACGCCACTGCTGCTCTCGCCGACTAAAAAAAATAGGTGTGACGCGACACGACGCTGCTGCCCAATCTGCCTTGATTACACTCTCAATTTAAATGACCGTTTTTCATATTTTTTTTATTTTTTTATACATTACATTAAAAGAGTTTCTCGATATCAACAGAGGCGTTAGTCCAATTGGATAGGCCAATCGATTGTCGTCGGCTAGTGTTCTAATAAGAATGGTGCTGGCAATGCATCGGCATTTAGCAAGGACGCGAACCTCGCTAGATAGTATATTTTGGTTGATTTGTTTTATGTATTATTAAAATACTGTTATTCTGTTTTAAAACGTAGTACCTTTTCATTGTTTGAAGGTTTATTTCTAAGAATAAGTATACATAAAATATAAAACTAAATTATACAAGGCGGGAACACTGTTTTCCTCTACCAAGATATCTTTCTTTCTCATTTTAGTTCAGCTTTTAGGAATACAAAATATTACAAATTTACATTCAAATGAAAATACTTAGTTAGAACGCTGTTTTCCTCTACTTATATTTATTATATTTTTCTATTCAAGTCATTAATATATCAAAGGATGTAAATAGTTAAAAGGTTTCCTTAAATTATATTAAAATTTCCATTTAATTTTTCTCTTAAAAGCTTTGTATGCATAACTTGAAATTGTTCTTATTTGTTAAAACAATAACTTTACTTGATTTACTGTAATAAATATATAATTTTATTAAAATTCAACACCTACGTTCACTGTACCGAGACCATACCGTGGCAAACTGCAAACGGTCACACCGCAGACTTATCGATAGGATTAGGATTATTGGACTGTTGAAAACAGAAACACAATTCCAATTGGATCAAAAACAAGGAGTCACCACAAATCCACGAACAAACTGGGATTTGCATGTGCCCCCCGCGGAGCAGGAGATTGCAGCAGGAGCAGCAGGCGTGGCATCGGGACTAGGACTCACTGGGCCAACCGAACCGACTGCGGCGACGTCAACAATATTGGTACAGTGGTGACTGGGCTTGGGACACCACAGCCACAGCAACAACCACAATGAGCTGGTTTGAAAAGGCCAAAACGGTGCTGATTGAGGCGCTGGACATCCAGGACGATGACAGCAAGGCGACGGAGAAGGACACGACGGTGGCAGGCGCTGCGGACGAAGGTGGCGCCACAACTGGGAGTACCGCATCCTCGGAGGCAGCGGGTGGAGGCACCGCTGCCACGCCCGCTTCAGACACGCCCACTTTCTTTGACAATCCCCATGCCAACGAGATGGTCACCATTCCGCCCACGCCCACTTCCGTGCCGGGTAGCAGCGCCTACGGCAAACGCCAATCGGCCACCTCGGATTCGGTGGATCTGCTTTCCTCACCAACATCGCCCATCTCGCCCAGCGGCGAGGAGCCGTCGGTGGCCAAGCGCCTGTCCGAATCCTCGCTGGAACTCATCACGGCCACCACGGCCAGCGAAATGGAGATGTCCCCCGACACGGAGCCCTCGCTGCCCGACAGCATTGTGATCATTGCCAGCAATGACACATCCGACAATGCCGAGGGCGATGGCGAGGATGACGACGACGACGAGGGCACGCAGCTAGAGCGGCATATGGAGGATCACCTAAATGGTGGGTGCAATATCATCCTTTCCTCCTAAAAACCACTTCCTAACGCACTTATTTTTCCCCTCCTTGCAGACTCCACCAAAACCATGAAGGCTTTGGTCCTCAGCGACATTCAGACAGCCGGCAATGCCGACTCCGATTCCACGCAGAGCTTCGAGGACATCCAGCTGCAGATGAGCCACAAGGGCAAGTCGCCCGCTCCCGCCAAGGCGGAGGTGGTGGACCAGAGCTATTCGTCCACCTCGTCGGACATCGAGATCATCTCGAATCCGAATGGCGACTCCAGCACCAACAGCACCACCACGCGCACCAGTCCGCAGAAATTCAAGGAGCTGGCCGGCGGCAAGGTGGGCCTGAAGGCCAAGGGCCATCACCGCGAGCCCTCGGAGATCTCGCTGCTCTCAGAGGACTCGCAGTCGGAGCTGGACAAGCTGGTGCAGCGTATCAGCGAGCTGAACCAGGTGATTGAGGCGCGGGAACAGAGACTCTTGCAGTCGGAGCGCCAAAATGCCGAGCTCCTGGAGCGGAACCAGGAGTTGCGAGCTCGGGTCGAGGCGGCGGCCAATAGCGCCAACAGTCCGGATGCGGCGGATGCTGTGCAGCGTCTATCGGCGCTGGAGAAGAAATTCCAGGCCAGCATTCGTGAACGCGATGCCCTGCGCATCCAAATGAAGAGCCTGCGCGATGAGCTGCAAAATAAGATACCAAAGGATGAGCTGGCCGAGTGCAACGAGATGATTGCCGGCCTGCAGTCCGAGGGCGAGAAGCTGTCCAAGGAGATCCTGCAGCAATCGACGATCATCAAGAAGCTGCGTGCCAAGGAGAAGACCTCGGACACGCTGCTGAAGAAGAACGGCGAGCAGATCTCGCTGCTGTCCAGCGAATCGGAGCGCCTGAAGAAATCCCTGGCTGCCAAGGAGGAGATGGAGCGCACCCAGATCGAGGCGGTTTGCCGGATGACGGCGGAGAAGAAGCGTGTCGATGAGGAGAATGCCGAGGGTCGCAGTCGCATCGAAGATCTGCAGTCCAGGCTGGCTGCCCTGCAAGCCAGCTTCGATGGTCTGAAAGGAGATCTCCAGAAGCGTACGCGACTGGAGCAGGATAGCCTGCGGGCCGAGCAGCAGGAGTATGTGCAGCAGGTGTCCGATCTGCGCGAGAAACTCCGCCTGGCCGAGCACAGCCTGGCCAGAAGGGAGCAGCAGATGCGCGAGGAGAACCGCCAGCTGTTGCATCGCCTCGAAGCCGCCGAACTGCGGGCGGAGAGCTCCACGCAGGAGCTGGGCGCCACCACCACGCCGCTGATCCGCCAGATCGAGTCGCTGCAGCGCACCCTGGATCAGCGATCCGCCGGCTGGAATCGCGAGGAGCAGCAGCTGCTCCAGAAACTGGACGACTCACAGGTGCAGCTGCGCTCACTGCAGCAACTGGAGTCCGTGCAGGGTGAGAAGCAGGAGCTGCTGCGCACCCGTTGCGGCCTGCTGGAGGAGAAGCTGTCGAGTGCGCTGATGGAGGCGGAGGCCGCAAAGATGGCACTGCGTCAACACGACCTTGAGGCGGACAGCAGGCAGAGCGATCACAAAAAGTGGGTCCATATATATATATCTATTCGATTTTCTCCTTGTAATATCATCTCCCATCTTGTTCCGACAGGCAAATCAGCCAGCTGCAGGAGGAGCTTAGGCAGCAGCAGGAGCAAATTGCGAACCTGGAGCAGCAGTGCCAGCGGCAGAAGGCCGAGACGGAGCAGAGCAAGCAGCCCAGCCGGTTAACCGTGGAGGCGGTGAAGGCCAGCAGCGAGTTGCAGCCCCAGTTGCAGATGCAGTTGCCCAAGTCCCAGGCGCCACTGCGCTCCTCGCCACCGCTTAGCCTGGCGGATGACAGTGCCTCCAACGAGGAGGCCCTGGGCGGCATCATCGACTGGCAGGCGGTAATTGGTCCTCACCCTTTTGTTAATAAACCTCTTAAAGTTTCAAATTTTATTCTAAATCCAGGATGACCTCGATTGCGCTTCCAACTCGGGCCGCCAGCCATCGGGCATCATCCAGGGCGTGCACCTGAGCTTCCTGGCAGCCAACACCAGCACCCTGGAACACCTGCAGGCGCTGCTGAAGCAGCGTGATGGTGAGCTGACCCACCTGCAGTGGGAATTATCGCGCCTGCAGGCGGAGCGCAGCGTTCTCGACGGCGAGATATCCAACCTGACCATCGAACTGGAAACGGTAGGAAAAAACTCCTAGAGTTACAAAGGATAACTATAGCTTATTGTATCACATCCCTTCTAGATGAAGGATAAACTGCAGGTGTACGAGGTGATGGAGAAGGGATACGAGGACCTCCAGCATCGCTACGACGCCCTGCTGCAGATGTACGGCGAGAAGGTGGAGCGCACCGAGGAACTGGAGCTGGACCTGACCGAGCTGAAGACGGCCTACAAGCTGCAGATCGACGAGCTGCTGGCCGCCCCGCCGCCCAATCTGCAACGGCCGGCGAAGCCGACATGATTGCCGGAGCGCAGGATCGTCTCCCTGCCCGAGTTGCCATGTCTGCGGCGTACGTGGCCACCGTAACGTTCCCCCTCCGTCGCCCATTCCCAGTTGCAAATGTATTATGCTTTATATGCTATATAGCTACTTATCGGTTAGCCAAGCAAGTCCGGGGAATCCACTTCCACTTCCCCATCTCCATCTCAATCCCCCACATACCATGTACATGCGAGTACATATCTATGATTTGCGTATGCTGACACCTTCTAGTTATATTATGAATTGATCGATTGTGATAATTTAATTTATACTTATATATACATAAAGTTATCGTCTATGACTATGTACAAAACTGTTTCTGTTCCGAGCAGTTGGCCAGGCGGTTGTGACACAGCAGCAGCAGCATCAGCCTCTTGCGAATAAATCAAATATATGTATATCATTTAATACAGAGAGTAATCACAGCGATTCCGCATCCGATTTCCTTAGGATCTCCTTAATGGCCTGGGTGAGAGGGAAGACGGGTTTCTGGTTGCTTGCCAAGTTTGGCAAGTAGCTGCATGCATTCCTGAGATCATCACTGTTCAGTGAGAAGACCATGACGCCACCCAGATGCAGGGATTTTACATAGCTGGCCTTGCAGGCGATGCTCGTTTGGTTTTCGTAGGAGATCCACTCCTGCAAAGCGCTTAGATAGGGCGAACAGGTCTCAGCGTCGTAGGAGAAGGTGGGTTTGAAATACTTAGAGGCGCACTCGCAGGTTTCCGAGAGTGTGGTGAAGCCCAGTTGGCCGCATTTGCCATAACCGGAAGCAGGAGCTCCTATGCGGTGGTTTAGGGGATTCACCAACCTGTTTTTTGGGGTTAAAGAGTGAAATTAGAGGGTGTAAACAATTTGTAAAAGGTTCTAGCTACTAACGTAAAGGAGTGTCCATAGGTGGGCAGACCCACCACAAGTCGCTGCGGCTCCAGACCGCTCTTCAGCCACCACTCCACCGTGTAGTTGATGTTAAACGTGGCCATTAGGGAGCGCTCCTGGGAGCGGGCATAAAGTGGAGCATTCAGGCCCGTGAAGGGTGTGTCCTCGCGATAGAAGTGAAAATCATAGGCCATCAGATTGACATAGTCCGCATACATATTCAGCTCCCGGATGTCATAGGCATAGAGGGCGATTCCCTCGGGAGCAGCCACCGCCAGCGAAAGGATGTCATTCGTTCGCTTCTCGCGCCGCCACTCCGTCCTGATCTCGTAGAGCAACTGCGAGAGATGCATTCGCTCGCGGTCGTAGGCACTCGGAAACTCCCAGTCCAGATCGATGCCATCCAAACTGGGATAGGTGCGCAATATTTCCCGGAGGGAGCGTAGAAACACCTTGCGCATTGCATGGTTCGCCACCATGTGGGCGAACTGGCGGCCGCTGTCGGCGCCTCCGATCCAGAGAAGCAGGTGCACCTGCGGATGGGCAGCCCGGAAGGAGCGGCTGTCGTTCTGCAGCACCTGGATGAGGGAATCGGGCAGGACTATGGTGGCATTGCTTAAGATGGCGGGTCCGATATTGATGTGGGTGCACAGATCGCCGGGAACATCCAGAAGGCTGAGATTTTCGGTTCCGCCGCTGGCATAGTAGCACACCAGTCGCTGCTCCACTTGGCCCAAGTCCAGTCTCTGAGTTCCCATTTGGAGTCCCAAAAATCCCGGGTTGATGTACCCCATTAAAAGGCACAACAAAGAAGTCAACAAAACACTCCAGCAGATCAAAGTTCGCAGGCCCCATTTCCGGTGGCTCCGCTCCTGGGCTGCGTTCTCCAGTTTCTCGTAGCTCCCCATCTTTTCTGGTATTCTGGAGACTCACATCTGCGCGTTAATTCATTGAATATTATTATTACTGCTGTTATCAAAATATTATCACAAAAAACAATGACGACCAGGGCTGGAATACTTCCAAAATCACTGTAGTATTTTTATCATGTTAAATGTCAGTATTTTTCAGAAAATAAATAAGGTTACTAAAACTAAATATTTATTTTAATATTATACAAATTTTATTCAAATGATACATTTAAAAGATTACAAATTTTGCTGAATTTAGATTAGCTACTTTTCTCAATCATATTATTTCGTTACTTAAAATATGTACATATATATTTATAATTCGTTAAAATCAACTAAAAATACTATAATTTTCCACCACATATAGAGTTTACTGTATTTGGTATTTTCTAACGACCTTGGTATATCGATTTTAACCCGTTATCGATAACCATAACGCCTCCCTACATCGATATCATATCACAAAAGAAAAATAAATAAATAAAAAAAATAGAATGCTTTGTGCTGGAAATCAGCGTTGATTCACTGCGGGAAATCCAAACAGACGACAGGGAAAACACAGCGGAACCGCAGTGGAGCGCCATGGAGGAGCGCCAGGACTACGATCTTGAGGACTATGACCTGAACTTTGTGCAGCTAAGTCGCCAGCAGGTCTTGCAGCGATATTCGGGTGCAGTGCATCAGTTGCGCCGCCTGGCGGATCAGCGATATGCGGTGCGCTCCCTGAGCTTCGACAACTATGTGCTGTTTCAGTATTTCCGGCAGCGCAATTGGCAGACGGGCGTCACGCCCACCGCCCCCCTGATGGCTTATCTTAAACTGGAGGTACTGCATCATCTGCTGGACCGGCGTCGCCAGATCCTCTGCTGGCTCTTCTACCTAACGCTGGTGTCGCTCTGCGTGGCCGCCTACCGTTACGAGACGACCAGCTCCACCAATGGCCAACAGGAGCGCGTGGTCCAATCCATGATCTATCCCGGTATGCGCATGTGGCGCCGGATGACCATGCCGCTGATCCAACGATTCCCACAGTTGACCGAGCTCTACGACGAGTCGTGCTTGATGGGCAATCCGTTCTATCAGCTGGAGGATCTCAGTTGTGGGCCGTGCGCCGATGTGGAGAGCGTTTGGTTGGAGGGCGAGGAGTGCGGTGGTGGTCTCCCAGCGGAGGACGATCAGAGCCAGCGGTGCCATCAGCCAGAGGGCTCGCCCATAGCTTTTCGCAGCAATCAGCTGGAGGCCATTGATTTGAGCCACTTCTACAACATCTATGCCAACAATCATCAGATCTTCCAGCGCGATGCGTACCGTGTGCTCTCCACCAACCAGGATGTGCACAATCTGGAGGATCTCTTCGGGCAGTTCAACAGCAGCTGGACCCAGCAGGCCCACAATCTGTGGCGCTGCAATCGCATGCTGCCCGCTAGACTTTTGCGTCCCATTTTTGCCCGGCCAGCTCGTTTGCCCAGCATGGGCGTGGCCCTGGAACGTTATGTGGCCATCGATACTGCCCAGGCGCCGGCCTACACCTTGCCGGAGACGGAGTGCCCCAATGTGTACGTCCACCAGGCGGTGGGCACGCGGTTCATCATCCTGCGGCCCACCAGTGAGTGCCGGCACCGCTGTCGCACCCTGTCCCTGCGACTTACCCAGTCCTTTGTGCGTGAGTATCGTCCAGCGGGTCATGTTCTTGGGCGGGGAGATAGTCCGCATGTGAAGGCTTTTTTCAAAATAAAAGAAATCCAATTGAAACAAGCTAACTGATATGCGTGCATCAAAAAGAAGTAGACGGACAATGTTTAATGTCTATGGATCTTCAGCTTACTGGCTTAGCTCTAATGTCCATATAATAATCTTGACAATCTCCCTAAAAATGAAATATGATATTTTTAAACTCTAATCGATAATTGCTAAAGGTGTTTCAGAGTGACATCATTTTGGATTTATCAATATGTTCTGATAAGTGTTACCCCAGTTGGGTCAATTATGTTTGTTTTCTAAGCGGGCTTCGATAGAGCAAATAATTGCATAAGAAAAACAAAATCAAAGCAGTTCCATTAAATATGACCATTTAGTGTGGGATTTCCCCTTAAAAGTGCACACATTTTTAATAAATTTCTTTATTTCCAGTCAGTTACAATTGGTTGTACTGGAAACCGATCTCTGCGCCGGATCCCATCTCGGAATCGCTGTCCATCAGCCTCATCGGCTCCTACTGCTAGAGGATACCGCTTCAGATCCCGATACTGATCTTAATCCCACTTCCCTCGCTCCTAGCTTTAAGCGCCATACACAACCACGACTTTTACCAAGCCAAAATTAATTTACGAATTTTGCCGCTCCATTGGATAAGCAAGCAAAAGAAAAACAGAAAGGCACGAAGGAAGCTAGAAGCTGACTTCGTTTTTGAATTCCTAGATCCTAGACCGTAAGGCCCAATTCGTCGCCCTGTGTAATCCTCAAGCCCTAGATCGTAAGCCTAAGTTTAGTTTAACAGTTAACAAGCTCCTGGCCGCCGCGCTTCATCCTTGTGTTCGTCGTTCTAACCATTTTGCATTTAAAACTTTCGGCTCTAAGTTCTGTTTACACCAACTAGCGTAGTCAACGAAAGCGATTTTGTAAATATCCATTGCCAGACTTGAGTTTGACTTTGTGTTTTTGCAAGAACTCACGAAATAAAAGATACCTAATATGTGCTAAACGTGTTTCTTGTGGTTGGAGTGTTTTATGCCATTTTACTTTTATATTTTGTTTATTACTCTTAAATCTGAAATGCATTTTTTTTAAAAGACTGCCTGAAATAGAATTTACCAACTTTGTTTTAGAAATTAAATATATAGTTATTCTTTCAAAAACTTACGTATTTACCATTTAGAAAAGCTGTTTTTTAATAGATTATAATTTTATTTATGTACATATATAAAATGACTTAAAGCTTTAAACTATAAGCTAACTGGTAAATTGGAATGGATAACAAAAATGTTTAATTTTACTTATGGCTAACAGTAGTTAAATTTTTAATTATAAGGGGTAATTATTTTTTTGTTGAGGAAGGTGAAGATTTTTTTAACATTTGGGATAATAATAACAAAGATATTTAATTTTACTTATGGCTAATAGTGGTTAATATTTGTAAAAGGACTTAAAGCTTAAAACTATGAGCTAACTGGTAAATTTTGATGGTAACAAAGATGTTTAATTTTACTTATGAATAACAGTGGTTAAGATTTTTAAAATGACTTAAAGCTTAAAACTATGAGCTAACTGGTAAATTTTGATGGTAACAAAGATGTTTAATTTTACTTATGAATAACAGTGGTTAAGATTTTTAATTCTGAGGGATTATTATGTTGAGGAAAGTGAGGATTTTGTTTATGTTCGGGATAATAAGGGGCTGTTGATTATGTTTCTGTGTCTGGGTATCTGCGAGTTGGTTCAAAATGGGATTTTGGGAGATTTGATCGCAGTTTTTAAAGGATTGTGAATGGCTATAAATTTAGTCGAAAGGACTGGTGAGTGGTGGGGTTGTTACGCTGAGACTAAATAGATCAACAATTTAGTTTGCCATTATTTGTGTAACAATGAGTTGGCAGTTGTATTTTACAAGGTATTTCTTTTGGCTAAGGATCTATTACTTTATATAGGTTACCCATTTTTAAATAGATTTTGGATTGACCTTCCGCAGGGCATCGAAGTAGGAGCCGGTCATGAGGTCCTGCTCCTGGATGCCCAGCTCCTTGGACAGCTTCTCGGCAATGGCTTGGCCCTCCTCGAGGCTCTGTTCCGGTCGCAGGCACACCTCCAGCTCCAGGAAGTGACCCAGATCTTTCACCTCGTCCAGGTGGATGCGCGTTTGTCCGTGAAGGAATAAATGCCGCCGCTTTGCGAGGACACCGAGGACTCCGTTTGACTGGCGGAGGATCTTCTCGAGCACCTCCGGTTCATCCACCTCCGTCTTGTTGAACTTGGAGAGCTTGGGACCCGCCACATCGGGACGATCGTAGAAGACCAACTGGGAGCGAGCTGGCGCCTGTAGATAGCGCAACTTGAGGCGTCCACCCAGCGGAGATTCGAAGAAGACGTCCCGCTGCTCGATCAACTCCGCATCTTGGCCACCGCCTAGGGTTTTGGCCAGGATCAGGCGCTCCTTGAAGCCTTCGGCTCCGCCCGGAATCCGTGCCTTTACCTCCACATTCCGCTGATCCGCCGGAGAAGCCGCTTCGCACATGGTTTTAAGACGCTTGATATTTGCCAAAAAGCGGCAATAGCCGATAGGCCGAAGATGCAGCCGCGTGAAAAGTTGCTTCCGATAAAGGTGCATTGCACTGCACTAAAAGCCACTGTTCTCACCGATCAGCTCAAGTCGATTTAATACCTATCGAAAAACTAAAAGCTGGTTTTAAAAATGTTTGCTTAATTTTTTTGAATTACCTGTATATGTATCCTTTAAAGATAAAAAAATTAATATTTCTCTCATCGTCATTCTTCACGTTTTGTAAAAATTTTAAATTTTGAGTGTCTTTAGGAAAACGATAACAAAAAAGCTGTTAGGTGAGAACGCTTTAATATCGTTTTCATTTTGGCGCCACTTTTGAAAGTTCCCACTGCGTTCTAAAGGGCGGGAAACTTAAATTGCGATTTAATCCTTGGTCATTATACGGGAAACTAATGGATGAGCAATACCATTTTTAGCACATAATTTATCCGGAATATAAAACTATTATGATTATGTCCTGGAAATACTATTTAAAAACGAGAACTTAAAAATTACATGAGGAATACCATTTTTAGCACATTATTTATGCTGAATATAAAACTATTATGATTATGTACTGGAAATACTTTTAAAAAACGAGTACTTAATATTCACCACTAATAATAATGGTATTCTTATTTGATGATCTCTAGTTTGTTTTGAAAATAACCTTATCCCCTTAACTTTTGTGTATTTAAAAACGATTTTCTTGTGTCTTATTAAAGTCATTTCAATATTTAATCAAAAGTTCTAAATATCGAAACCATTTCAGAACAAAAATACATTTTTCTTAAGTTAGTTTACCAAGAGGAGTTTATTATTATTATTCATTATTTTTAACTTTCTGTCATAGTAAGCAATGAGAGGTTAGGATTGAGCATTACCGTTAAGCCTTTTGCACACCATATACCGTTGTCTTTATATAGATATACTTAAATACATACTTAAAATGTACATTGTGCATATACCGTACCGTTTGAACAAAGAAAGTCTACCAACAACGAATTATAAAGTAAAGACGAGAAAATATGGAAAAATGTGTATGTATTTATGTATGTTTGGATATATATAAATATGTATTATATATTCAGTGAGCGTGGCACACACAACTTGAATAGTCTCTTGCCGAGGCCCCGCTTCATGAACATACAGATACAGCAATAAAGAGGCGGAGAAGTGGAGGAGGAGAAGGAGAGAGGAGAAGAGGAGGAGGAGAAACGATGCCGCGCAACGAACCAATACACTTACATACATATTTATGTCTGTATATATCGCATCTGTGTATGTGTGTGTGTGTGTGTGTGTGGAGTGGTGGCAAAAAGGGCGGGGGAAAAATGGGCGTGGGCGGGGTTCCCGGGGGTTGTTGTTGCTCTGTTTCACGGGGTGGACTTTGCCAGGGGAAGCAGAAGAATAAGAAACAAAGAAGAGGGACTAGGGAGGAGGAAAGAAAGAATAGAAAAGAAAAAGAATGGAAACGTAGAAAAGAGAAAGCAGAAGAAGCCGTTTTAGAAGGCGAGGGGTGGTTTTTCTTTCTTTTCCTCTTTTGGCTTTTTCGTTTTCTAATCTTTAAGTTCCGTTTTTTTTATTCCATTTTTTTTAAATATATTTTTATATTTGATCTTATGGCTGTGCTATTTTAATAATTGTTAAGCTTTTGTTCTTTTTTTATTTCTTGACACAAATTTTAACGCATTACATTATTTTAAAAATATTTTTAAGGAACTCTTTTATTTTTGTATCAGGTTTTAAACTTCTTTTTTCTGCCATTCCTCACAAAAGTTGTAATCATTTTCGGTTGTTCTTTTTGGCAGCAGTTTTATTTTTCTTCCCCCATTATTTTGGCAGCTATTATTTTTATTGGCCCTTTTCTCCCCCAGTTTTTCTCTTGCTATGATTTATAATTTTTTGTTTTGGCTTGAAGTTGGGTAAATGTATTTTTAATTTGCCAGCCATTTTTGATTGTTTTTGCTTCCTCTTCTGTTAGTAGATTGAAATTTTGGATTGGGGTGGAAAAATTATTTGGGGTTCGATAGTGATCAGATCGAAAAGTAGCTCCCTTTCTATCTAGTTTTACTTTGCAGCTAGTAAAGCTCTATATTCCCACTCTTCTTCATCGTTTTCTACTTGTTCGTCATGGAAACATGCATACATACATATGTACGATGTATATACATCCATGAATACATATATAAAAAATGTGAATTGTATATCTTATACCATGGAATTATTATCTATGTGCAGCTATAATAGCTTCAGATACAGAATACATACATTCATACACACACATGCACAGTATCGGACAAAATATTAGGTTACGTAAAAAAAAATTCAAATTCCATACAAAAAATTTTTATTTTCTATGAAAAAAAAAATAGCATTTAAAAAAAAAGTCATTTAAAGTTTTTAATATTATTTTCCATCTGCCTTCCAGCAAAGCCATTCAAATTATCGAGCTTTGTGTGTTGAAGATAAGTACACAGAGAAAATTATGACGTTCTCAAATTGAGTATTTGTATTCTCAATTTGAGGATGTACTCAATTTAAGTACAACATTTGTGGAAAAAACTCATGTTGAGAAAAGCTGCACTCATTTTAAGAAAAATAACTTGAATTGATCACAATTGATCACCCTATAGGGTGAATTTTTACCAAACATGATATTCTACTCAAATAACATTTCTGATCCTTAACTCAAAAACCTTTTTCTTACTCGTAACTCTTCTTGTAAATTAGCTCATTTTACAAATTTCGAAAAACTTTCTAATACCCAAAACCATTAAGTTGACCGCAGGTGTGTGCTTGAATATGTTTGTATGTATGTATGAAACTTTGGTCATAGTGAATGGAAAAGCAACAAAATCATAGCCAAAACAAGAAGCGGGCGAAAAAGGAGCATAGGGAGTGGGAGGGGGTGGCGAGGGGAGGGGCAAACGGAAAAGTGGGCAAAAAAGTGGGAGGGAGAAAGAAACGGGCTGATGCATAGTGGGAAACTGCAGGAGGTGAGGGGGGGGGGGGGGGGGGGGGGGGAGGGGTCGGTGTAGACGAAAATTTAATGCAGTTTTCTCAATTTTCTATGTGGAATTCTGCGATGCTCGACGTCGACTGCGACGCCGACTGCTACGCCGGCTGCGGCAGAGGCAGTGGCAGCAATATAAAATGACGGCGACGACCTTCGCTGCTGCAATCGTTGTTGTTGTAGTTGTGGTTGTAGTTGTAGCTTTTGTTGTGGTTGTTGTCTTTTCTTGCCTTTTGTTGTTGCGGCCCTCAGTTTTTGGTGGCCGATGGCACAAAATTGTATATTGGCCATGTGCAAACACACACACACATACACCCAATAAACACGCATACACAGAGAAAAATATCTAAGTCATGTGTTTTATTTAAAAATATATGTATGTAAGCAGTTTCAATATTTTAAGAATATTCCAAAGGTGATCGATTTTTATAAGTTTAATTTCTAAAAATGGTTTTTATAATTGTATTATATTTTATTTTAAAAAAAATAACTCCCATTTCTGTAGGTCTAAGTTAATAATTTAAAGTTTTATTTTCTGTAGTGTCTTGTATTTTAGCCATTATTATAACTAAAATATTAGCATCTTAATGGTTTATAAAACCAAATCGCAATCTTAAGTTATAATTCTAAATTAAAAAAAAAAAGTATTTAAAAATTATGGTTCGAAAATGTTCTGCGTGGACTTACAAAAACATACATATTTGATTTAAGTGTGTGTATAAAATGCATAAATATGTATGAAT
Organism: Drosophila subpulchrella; assembly: GCF_014743375.2. Classification (NCBI taxonomy): domain Eukaryota; kingdom Metazoa; phylum Arthropoda; class Insecta; order Diptera; family Drosophilidae; genus Drosophila; species Drosophila subpulchrella. Next base: position 20,909,257 of record NC_050613.1, read on the forward strand.
TGTCTGTATGTTTTGCGGGCGTTTATATAAAGTAAAACTCTTTTGTGTATGTATCTGGTTTTGCGATTGTAACTGTTTACCACCTCTATGATACCGTTCTCCCTCCCACTCGCTGGCCGCCCGATATTGCCATCTCTTTTTTAACATAACCAGCTGCGACTTTAACTTTACAGTTGCTGTTATTGTTGTTGTTGTTGTTGCCCTGTCTCTTTTGCTCTTTTGTCCGAGTGTATGTGTGTGTGTGTGCTTATTTTATGTTTTCTTTTTCGTTGGAGAGAGATACTTTGACCTTTTTTCCATCAAGAAGTCTGTGAGCTGGAGATCATTGCAGATTAAATACACACACACATACAGCAACAACAACAAAATGTATCTGACGAATACAGAGATTTGTATCTCGGCTTTTTTCGTTGTTCTTTTTTTTGTCCGTTTGCTTAATATTTATTCTCTGTTATTCGCTTTTTTATTTATTTCCTTTTGCCCGGCTTTTATGACTTCATTTTGTTCGTTTCCTTTTTATAATTTGACCAATTTTGGTTGTGTATCTATGTACATAAAAGATATATATATATATGTATATTGTTTTCGCTTTGTTCCTAGGCACCCAACATTTTTCAATGAAATCGATTGTGGAGAACGAGCGGGCGGAAGACACACACAACAAGTGGAAGCCAAAAATCTGCATGTATCTGGGTATATATGTATGTGTGTATATCCATCCATTGAAACCCCCCGCATCCAACCCTTTGCCCCATTGCAGACCCCCTTTTTGAGCGCACCCGAAAATCCCCCACCACCCCCAACCCCGTGCAGTTCAATGGACTCTGACTTTTTCGGCATACCCTCACTTTTTCGAAACGGGGAGAATGGAGATTTGATAATTCGATCCATTTTTCAAAAAGACAGATATAATTGGAGGCCCTAAGAAATTTCAAAATGTTTTAAATCATTTATAAAATTAACCAGTTAAACCATATTTAATTATATGCATATTTAAAATATCTTTGGCTTAAAGATCTGGGATAAAAAGGTTTTTTCAGATACTTTTTTTTAGAGATTTTTAATCCCTAAGGCTTTTCAAGCGCCGTAAAGCATGCTACATATTTTAATATATATTTTTATTTATAAGAAAACTATCTTTATCTCATAAATAAAGTCCAGTGCGGAATTAAAAAGCTGGTTTGCATATTTTAAGTAACCATTAAGTAATGTTTTTTAAGTCATGTTTATCTGGCTTTACAGATAGTATCAAATAGTCTATAAGATCCTTTACAACCTTTTTATAAAGGGGTTATTGATAGAGTATGCAAGCTGCGACTCTAAGATATTACTTTTTATTGCGCTTGTTTCTTAAGTTTTTCTTTTGGCAGTGCACCAAATTGAAAATTACTGGGTGTTCGGGTATTTTAAACACTCTATTAGATATTACAATTTTTTTTTAAAGAAAAGTAATGATTGGAAATTGTAGTGGTTTCAAACTAATATAAAGTTGAAATCATATTATATTTGTTTTCTTGATATGCCAACTAATATAACTAATATACCCTTTACTTTACTTTCGTAAGTCTTGAAAGAGGGAAAATAAATGGGGAAAAAATAATAATACAAAAGAAAAATTAGCTGCTATTTTTCCATCTTCCCCTTTCACCACCCCCCCACCCCATCGCCCGCCTTCTTTCTGTCTCTTTCGCACCCGCATTACCTTCGTCTTTTATTTGCAATTTTGCTTTTTCGCCTTTCTTCGCTGTTGCAGTGCAAATAAATAAATTATAAATGTCTCTATCCACAAAAACACACACACCAAAGTATGTATGTACATATGTATATGCATATATACATACATACATAGGTATACATATATAGATGAAGATATATAGATTATACTTATAGGTTTGTGTTGGATATTTCATATTTATTTATGAGCCAACGCAAAAAGAAGATAAATATATGCACATACATTTATATATGTACATATATGTATGTATGTATAATCCACACATACAACCACAACGAAGCACCACAAAGCGGAACGGCAAAAGCCAAAGCCGAATGCATGCAAACATACTTAAGTATATCCACATACTTACATACATACATATGTACATATGTATGTACATATGAAAAACCAATTTTGTTTTTACGCTTCGATTTTTATACATATACATATGTAAGTAAGCTTTTCGATGAAAAAAAAATAAAACCAAACGATGGAAAAGTGGGCGGAAAATGGAAGAAAAGTGCGAAAATGGAACAATGAAAAGGACCGAAGATTTTGAAATAACTAAGAAATCAACAGATCAAGTAAATTAGATGTTTCCCAGTCTCCAAAAATTGATTGATATACTCTATCACCAATTATTTATTACTTAGGTACTTACTTATTTACACCATTTCTTTATAAATACATACACTTATGTACCTATCATAATTTCCCTATGCAATATATTGTATATTTCTGGGATCTTAAATGCTACCTGAAAAGTTTTAAGGATCTGTCTCAGGTAGTAAGGGATTTTGACAAGCTTTGGGTGCGCACTCAATAGATCTTTTATTCCATCAGGTAGCCCAAGTAGCACATGTCAAGGATGCTAAATAATAATAAGGAAGGACGAGAGGGATGGATAATCGGGGAAATCCCGCAGGGCGCTACAACGATCACAATAATAATGTTTTGGAAAGGGATTACTACCCCCAAGCGCCGAATCATTTTCTGTATTACCTATTTAACTGTTGAAATGATCTTTTAGGAATTTACTTATTTCGTAGACGCAAAAATACCTCAGTTATGACACATCAAACGTTTAAACTGCAACTATAGGTTTGTAGACTTATAGGAAAATTCCTCTCTTTTATCTCAAATTGTATTCTTTTGATAAAAAAAAATTATTCATAGACAATACTTCCTTTATGGTATGGTAAACTTATTCTAAGAGTTAAGCTTAATTGAACTGAACTATGATTCTGTCGTTTAATTTTCCAAGCAAATAATAATAATAAATGCATATTCTAAAATCGTGTTACTTTGATCTAAATATTTTGCTAGATTTTCTGCGTTCCTAAATTGGGTTGTCTAGACATTACTCACACATTTGTATGTATTTATATATGCATGTATGTATGTATGTAAGAAATGGCGAAAAGCAAAGGAAATCATGAGCAACTGATGACAGCTTACTTTATGTTAGCTTTATATTATCTGGAAATGCGGGCATGTAAATTCCACAAATCATGAATCACGCCATACATACATACACATTATAATATACATACATAAGTACATATATTTCGAGTGCATTTGTGTGTACATTTGTGGCGTGTCAACAAAGCACAAGCACCTACTAAACATACAGACACATGTATGTACGTGTGTACTTGTAAATGTGCATATGTATGTATATTAATACATGTGGAATTTAAGCAAAACGGAGTGCAATAATAATCAACAATATTAATTGTGAAATGCGAGAGGCGAAAACAGAGTTGCCACGTCACGTGGCTGCTGGATGTGGTGGGAACCCTGATCGAGAGAAACTAGCAAATCGCTGACTAACTGTACTTTATCCCATTTTTTCTTCTATTACGTTAAGTTTCTTTTTTTCTTTTCATTTCCCTTTTATCCATTCTAAATGACCAGCCTTTTTTTGTCGCCTCCCTTTTCTCCTTCTAATTTGCCAACCTGAATTGGCAAAAACCAAAAAAGGGAAAGAGAAGAAGCTGAGAGAATAAAAGAAGAACGACGGCAGAGGAAAGCACAAAAAGAAGACCAACCGCAAAGTGAAAAAAAAAAGAAACTAAATTGGTATGTAAAAAGTGATGAAGAAAAAAAGCTGCGTCGACGTCGACGTCGCTGCCAACAGCTTAACTGTGGAATTTGCCTCTGCCGATTTCGCTAATCTCCCACCCACGCACACAGCCAAAAGGGGTTTATTTTTAACTATGTATGTATGCACGTGTACATATGTATATGTACGCATGTATGTACATACGTTGTGTATGGGGTGTCATCGAAATCTCCAGAGATTCCACTTCCGCTGGTATGCAAATCTCTCGAGAAATGTAGGAAATCCCCAGGGACTTAAATAATCACTCTACTAGTTTTAAAACCTAAACACATACATATGTACATACAGACTTTATTACATACATACATACATCCATACATACATACTGTGCTTAGGCTTGTTAAGGCATGTTTTGAAACATTTTTGACTGTACTTATGTAAGTATATTCCAAGTTCTTAAGTTTTAATAATAACTAATTTTATTTTAAGCGTGGTCTGTGGATACGTGTTTTTCTAATCACCCCTAAATATTAAATTTGTTCTATGTATGTAATAATATTTTTTCAGTTTATTGACATTCCTTAAATAATCTCTGACGAATGCCAAAATTCCCAGATATTTCAGCTGCTGGCTGATGCTTTTGCCTTGGTAATTCCCCCACAGATCGAATTGCAACTGAAAGAACTCCGAAACTGTCTTTCCTTATCAATTGACACCTGTCTTTTCGGGTGTTGGCTGTTATCAGCTCTCTCTTATAAACACAAACAAACTTATGGCGTTCTGCTAGCATGCGGAAGTGTTTGCGATTTCTTCTCTTTATTGATATTGCCTGTGAATGAAAAATTGCAAAACCAAAACAATCGGACACTACGACAACAATAACCCAATATGAAGCTGAAGATTTGAAAATTGAGCGTAAAAATCTAAGCATTGCAATGACAACGATGACGACAAAGGAACCACGACAGACAACTCGGCTCTCGGATCTCGGGGCCTCTTAGACTCCCAGACTTTTGGACTTGGCTTGACGGAAGGGGAAGCGGTACGGTGACGGCCAGCCAGAAGCATTCAGTGCCCTACATCCCAAGGTCGCTCAAGGGATGATGAACTCGGTGAAAGATAATATTATAACGGAAGCACCATTGGAGAAACGACCTTTTCCCCATTAATGGAATTATTTCAACTTAAATTTATTGTTTTCCAGAATAATATTCATAGTATTGCCTAATTAATATTGATTTCGTTGAAATTTCAGTATATCATTTAAAAAAAACTTAGTCCTTAGGAATTCAATGTTTCAAATGTCATCTAGCTTTAATGTCTTGTATTATAACTATATAGCTAAGAGATTTTTATTATGTTCATGAAGTATATTAAATTGTGACTAGCGCCCTAATTTATAAGTATTTTTGTACTTGTAGCGTTAGGAAGAATTAAACCAAAAAAAATAAATAAAAGAGCGGGTAGCTCCTCCTCTTAAAGGTTTTTTTCCGATCCAGTAAATAAATATAGCATTGGTCAATGGCATTTGGAGAATTGAAAAACCCTTAATATTTATTTTTTACTAATCCAAATTCCTTAAGTTCATCAAAAAAGGACGAGAAAAAACCCATCAAACTTTATAGTATCTTTAAGGAATATACCAAATGGGATATGCCTATCAAATTACTGGAAGGGCTTTAGCTTCACTTCACAAATGCTATAATATTGATAACAATAACAATAAAACAAAAACATGCCATAACAAAAACAACAACACCGAGCGAACGAAAAACGCAAGGCGCAGATGACGAAAACGTCGACGTCGACGTCGCTGCCGCCGCCGAACGAAGAGCAAGCCAAAAAGTGGGAGACGAGGAGCAGCGGAACAGCGGAGGGGGCAGAGAAAGCGATAGGCAGAAGAGACGGCAACGAAGGGGAGGGGGAGGGGCAGAAGGCAGAAGCACACCTGAAAGTCATAGTCATAACGGGTTGTTGTTGTTCTTGTTTGTTGGTTAGGCGAAAAGCAAAAAAAAAAATGAAAAGAAACAAAAAATCAAACCAACACCAATGCAAAAACAAACAAATAGATGATGGCAATGAGAAAAGGGGATGAACGTGCGGCGGGGCAGATGGGGAAGGGAAGAAGAAGAGGAGCAGAAGCAAAAGAGTACGCAAAGAAAATAAAATCGCAAGCAAATAAGAACACAAAAGCAAACGAAAAGCGGCGGCAATGAAGCAAAGCGAAAAACGAGTTAAATTTACACCAAGAACACTGAAGCAAAGACAAAGGGCGAAGAGAGAAAGCGAAAGGGGAAGAGGGGACGACCCGAACTTTTCCCGAATACAGTTATCAATCAACCGAAAAATCAGTGTATTGACCGGATGTTTGATGTATGTACACTCAGTAAGGGAATTCCCTTTATCCGGGAATCCTCCCTTTTATAATTCTACAAATATCAAATTTGAAGAATAAGATGGATATAATTCGTGTATGTACATACATATGTATACTGAAAAGACGAAATTTTCGAATTTTAAAACTACCATTTTCGTTTTTATACATACATATGTATTTCTAATTTTATTATCAAAAGTAATATGTATGTAATTACATTTTATTTTAAAATAATTTCAAGTTTAATAATTTTTTTTTTAAATATCCCCTTAAATTTAAATTAGCGACACTATTAAGCTAATAAACTATTTTAATTTTCAAAATAAGTGTGCACTTAAAAACATTTTCTAGAACGATCAACGAAAGTTTCCATTTTCAACTTTTCGTTGCCCAAAGCTTTGTAATAAATATGTAGCATTTGAAATAATACGAGCAAACAGATGTGCAAAATATCCTATATCATAGACTTTCATATAAACGTACTTAAACACATACATACATACATATCTATGGATAAATATATTTTAACGGTTAAATATGCACATTTAATATGACTGCTGGATAAAGGCGTGGAGGCGTGGCTGTGGGAGGAAGGCGGGCGTCTTTCGGGGGGTCGAGCGAAAATAAAAAAAAAATCACAAAATATAATACTGGGCTAGTTGCTATCCCGCTCGCACCCGCACCGCTAAACGGCCTGGCCTTGCGCAACGCGCTCGCTTACTCACACACACACACACACAGTGTGCTCTTTAATCTCCAGAGTTTACGAAGAGCGAGAAAGAGAAGGAGGAGAGGGGAGAACACTCTCGAGCGGTCGCGAATGGAGAGGCCCCGCTTCGCATCGCGTCGTTTTGTTTCGTTTCATTTCGTTTCGTTTGCAGCCACAACAAGTTTTTCAACAGAAGAGCACGCGTGCGAGCGAGATGGGCATACCAAAAATAATGCCAACGCACACACACACACACACACTACATTCACAAATATCTAACCGTTAACCCATTAAGGTCTCTGCGGGCTGCCCTCAAAAAAAAAAAATCGGAAAAAAGCAAAGCAGAAACGATTAAAAACATTTCCCAGATCTCAATAGATAAAAACGATCGCCACCACCGATAAGGTTCTTTCGAGAGATCAGCGATCCGGGGTTCTTCCAAAACTTGCATCATCCCTTGGAACTATGCATAGCCAAGGGTTAATCACACTCATAGTTGGCACATTAGTCATCAAAGTTACAGCGAGCTATACTAAGTATTCTGCCATTTCGGTTAAGATCTTTGCTTAGGGTAGACAAATAACATTTTATTTGCAAATACAAAGATACTAGGGTTAAATTACAAGATATAATCTGTAGATATGTATGTATTCATTTTTTTGGGGTTTCCAATTCACTAATCGGGAATTTTCTATCATGCCTGCGAAAAAAACTTTTTTTATTGAACTTGCTAAAACAAAACAGTTTTGGTATTATTATATTTTTTTATTTAAAATATACAGTATGTGGTTACATTTCTATTCCTTATGCTTATTCTAGTGGAAAATCCATTACATTTCTCTTATTGTGTGTGCCACGTGGTATCGTTTCTTTTATTGGCTATTTGGATTGAACCACCCTCTTCTATTATTGCAACTTTGTGTTTTGTAGAACAACGTCCAATCCCTGTATTATAATTTGTCTTAATTAAGTAATTCATGAAAGCCAATAATAAAATGTTTATTTTATAACAAGCATTATAACGAAACTTTACACGACTTGCTTATCTGGCTATGTCTCTCCCTGTCTCTCCTGCGCCCGTCTCCCTCCCTCTCAGCCACTCGCTGCTTTTCGCACGCTACACTGTTGCTGTTGTTTTCTTTTTTTTTCCTTTTTTTTTTGTTAATTCATTATTGAGGCCAATTGAATTTGTGTGAAGCAAAGTGTGCGAGTGTGTGTATTTGCGTGTGTGTTTGTGTGTGTGTGTGTGTGTGTCTAGCAGCGTGCTTGAATGAGTGACGCAGCGACGGAGAGACGAAAGAGACGGAGAGACAAAAAGACGGACGGGCTGCGCTGCGTGGACGAGTACCCGGCAAGAGACTATGCAACACGTTTAAATATGCGCAACCGACGAGCGACGAACAACAACACGAATGCCGAACGAAAGGGAGAGAGCACAGAAACGGAAAAAAAAACACACACACACACACACACACAGACGCAAGTAATTTGGAAGAAGCAGATGACGGCGAAGAAGACGAAGAAGAAGAGAGGAGGCAAAAGCAAAAGCAAAAAGCAGCAGCTGAGCAGAGAGTTTGATGACGTCGCCTGCCAAAGTCTAACTGTTCGTGGCACACACACAAACACACACACACACAGATGAACTGGCCACCCCCTCTCCGCATTTCCAGCCCCTCCTCCCACCACCTTTGCATTTTTCTTTGCCTTTTTTCGCGTCTTTTTATCGATGAGTTCTGGCTGTACTGTGTTGTTCTTGTTGTTTGGGTCACGAGTTCGCGCAGTCGACTTATCCGAACTTTTAAATGACCTACAGTAAATATTTACCCAAGGCACATGCTAATTTATAATATCTTCAGAAATAACTTAATATAATTTTAAAAAAATAAACATATATGTAAATCGTTTACATTTCAATATTTTACATGCCATCCATCTGAAACTTAATATTTATATATTAAAATTTGCAAATCTATCTGAAAAACAGAATATTTCAATATGAATTGATCAGTATTATTTTCTAGATTAGTTCTTCTAGATTTATTTTAAGATTTTTTTTCATGCTGCTAAAAGTAATATGCCCATAACTAATAAATGTAGCGCACAACTTTCTGCGGGGGAAGCACAAACCAAACGAAAGACATGAATTCCCTTCCAGACAAAAATAGTAGTTGTATAATTTTGATCGAAAAATAAGGAAATACATATTTTACTTAACATTAATGGGTTTTTGTTGTAAGTATAATTCGTATCCTAAAATTCTATTATGTAAATATATTCCATTATGTTCCTACATTCCTATATAATGTGCACTATTTAGGGAACCATTTTTATAATAATCCCGCTTACGGGGATTGTCCTACAAAGAGATTAGCGAAACATCTGTGACGTAAAACAAGAGGTGTGTATGCTGATCGGAAAACCCTAATTGACCTCTTGGGACATCATAAAAGAGTAGAAAGAGCGAACGAAAACAGAAAAGAAACTGATGATGATAATGGTAGAGAGCCGGACTCAAAGAGCAATATCAATTACATGGGGGGACCAGGTGGTCCTGCGACCAGAGTTGCCAACTGCCACCGAACTGCGCGAACGGAAGGGGAAAGAGGAGAGTGTGAAAAATATATGACGCGTTCTTCAAAGCGCTTTTTGTGCTGAATGACAGATACGATGAAAACTTACAACAAAGAAATGGCAACCCACATGCACACACACACACACAGCTGTGAAGGGAAGAAGAAAAGTGGTGAGGGGGGAGGGGAGGGGGAAGTGGTGTTCGGAAAGTTCCCAAGGGCTGGGAAACTAAGTGAGTGGGAGGGAGAGAGAAAGCCAAGGAAACAGAGAGAGAGCAAGAGCAACTGCAGCAGGCGAATGAAAGTGCATAAAAGGCAGCCAACTAAATTGTGCATCTGTATTGGAATTTGTGTCTATGTACAATATAGATACATATCTATGCATGTCTGTATGTAAGTGTGTATGTTTGTTAGTGCATTTTTTGGGCGAAACTTGGTGAGCACTTTTCTTCTTCTTTTTTGCCCATTTTGTATTTGCATAGATTGCAATTGCAACTGCAGGCAGCAAAAACAACAATCGAAGCGAGAGAACCAGAAAATGATAAGCAAAAGATGCGGATACTGATAATGCAGGCAGGAGCCCCCCTCCCCCACCCCCTCCCCCTTTTCATCCTCTTTCCCGTCCAAGCAAAAACAACAACAAAATGCCACAAAACAAACGCAAAAACTTGCTGGTAAAAAGTTGCATTGAAGCAACGCTTAACCCACTATTTACCCAAATGGAATGTGCGATAAACATTTGAAAATATAAAAATTTAATAGTAACAAAGTTTTCTTATCACTAGCATATAGTATATGTACATTGTACATATGTATGTACATATTTATTTAAAGTTCTAAGAATTTCTAGCTTGTATTTTAGTCATAAGGAATGTATTATGATACGAATTTTGGGCTCTAGAACTTGAGTACAACTAAAGAAACACCTTGGACTACCCTTATTTTCGACAGGTGTATCTTTGCGGTTAAGTCCTTGACTTGAACAGCATACCACCCTATTGGAAATATGGTGGTACATAAATGCTTTGGTCTAACATCTGCTAAACCTAACCACCCTTGAATTTTAAAAAAAAGAACCCTATAAACTCGCATTATCATACATATAAAAAATGAATGAAATACATTTCCCATATTACTAACCATATTTTAAATGGGTCTTACAAGATACAGCCGATATTGTCCAACATTCCAAAGCAAATGCTAACTTTCCATCAAAAAAGCACATACTTATAACGCGTGGGAATTGACACACAGAGGGTTAAAGGTGGTAATGGGCGGTGGGAGTTGGAAGTGGTGGGTGCGATGGGGGGGGGGGGGGGGGGGGGGGGGGGTGCACTCACATTAACACCGGCACACAAACACTGACACACTCAGGTGCTGCGGGCGCATTAGCCCAAAGCAGAAAGCAAAGTGCAGTGCATAGTGAAAAGAGGAGAGGAAAATAGAGAAGAGAAGAGAAGAGCAGCGAAGAAGGGAGGGGGAGATGTGGTGAGGAGGTGAATGGGATGATTGCGGTGAAAAGAGCTGCGGGTGGTTCAACGGGGGGAGCGGGGCGGGGGGCTACGGAGGCGCGTAGAGGGCAAGCCGAGGTCGAACGGATGTCCGGTTCCCATTGATTGGCCGGAGACCCCCTTCGAAGGGGGGTTAATCGAGTCAAAGAAATGTGAAGGAAAACTGCATAATTTGAAATTCGTGTCACAAGCCCAGTATGGAAAATACTACATTTTCCTAAACGTTGAACGGCAGAAATTCACAAAAACAGCTGTTTTTTTAAAGTATTTTAAATGTGATATTACAGGGGCATTTCGTTAAGTAGTCAAAAAAATAAGTTTTGTATAACAATCAACCACAATGATCAATAAATATCTATGAGAATAGTAAAATTAAATAGTACAAGAGTATGTTACATCACTTTTAAAGCTCATAAGTTGGATAAGTGTCGAAATGATCTAATTTGCCTTTGCATTTTCTGAGAATGCAACCCTGCGTTCATAAACCTCCTAGTTCTTCTTCTCTCACACCAAATATCGCCATCCCTTTCCCTGCGCAATCGTGAAGCTTGCCAAAATCAAAGCAATTGGCAGGGACCACCCACCACCCACCACCCCCAGGCCCCCCTTTGAACCACCCATTCTCCATTTTCCATTGATGGTTAAGCGAACAGTCTGCATACGTACATACATACATATATACATCATACATACATACGGGCAGACGCACACATGCAGGCACATGTTTAGTCGTGTTTACATAGCAAAGCGCGCACGAAACGGGGCCTTTCGTAACGCTCGCTTCTCACGCTGTCTCCCTCTTTCTCCCACCCCCCCCCCCCCACCCGCTCTCCCTCTCTCTCACACTCTTCGTTCGCATCGATGACGACTGACGACGTCGAATGCGTATGCCCACCACTACAAATGCACATTTCGCACACTCAAACCGTTGCAAATACATATATACATATGTATGTATATATATATAGGTACACATGTACATATACCCCATTATTAGAAGGGGGCTTACATAAGCTGTACAAGGAAAAAAGCTGAACAAAATCGACAAAAATAACTTCTACACAAAATACGGGAAAGACCCACACACACACTCACACTCACACTCACGCACAGCTGACTAATTAGCAAAGCAAAACACCCAAAATCAAAACCCACACTTAAAATCAAGAGAGATGCTACGAAGCTGGGGAGCTCGGAGAACGGAAGACGGTAAGAAAGACACGCACCGGGGAGTTGGTCGTATCATACGTACTACAAGGCCCTGGAGACACCTGAAACCAAAGCTGAAAGAGACCCATAAAGTGAATTCCTAGCAATTAATACGTCTTCTGTTGATGTTCGACATTTGTATACCCTTTGAAGCGGGATTGATGGTATAATCAAACTAAAGTAGGTTCGTATACCACTTTCCAAGAAATGGTTATATTTTATATATTTGTAAACCTAAAAACATTTATTTTATCTGTTTATGTTTCGCTATACATATATAGGGTATATACATTTGGGGTCTCAACTTAGCTTTGAGTTCTATATACATACATATGTACATATGCATTTGCTTTTGTTTTTATTCATTGGATTTTGGTATGACTGTACTAGTTGTTTTAAAAATAGCCTTTTCTTAGTTCGAAAATTGAAATATTTGGTGGACGAATAAAAAATAATAAAGGAATTATTATAAAATATCACTAACAATTTAAGTACTTCGGCACTATTAAAAACCAATCAATATAATAGTAATCCTTGATGATTATCGCAAAACATCTAACTATACTAAAAATACTTTGAATGTGAGTGCATCGTGAATTCTCAGAACCAATCGATATGATACTAATCCTTGATGAATATCACAAAACATCTGTTTTGATCTGACTGTACTTCTCGGTACCCGTTCTTAACTGCCAGTTAAGATTTTAGCCTTGTGTGATGGCGGCACAATGGAATTCGACTTGGACTCTTGGACCCGGCTAATTAAATTTTTGGGTAAATGTTTAGAGTCGGGGCCCGACCTTTCGGAGCTGCGCAGCTGACACTTCGTGTTCGTGTGGTCGTGTGCTCGTGTTGGAACGGGGCCTGTCTTAAATGCCGCAGAGCGCGCGAATACCGAAAACTTCTTGCATTCGATGGTGCGAAAGGGACGGGGCGAGTGATAGCGAGTGGTAGAGGGAAAGGGAGAGGGCGACGGGAGAGGGAGACAGGGACAGAGACGGAGGCGGAGAGGTGGCCATCGAATGCTAAGCAGGGGCCTTTGCTTTTGCTGCCTGCCAAAAATAGAGACGCCCCCGCCACGCCTCCGCCCACAGAGAGCACCCACCCACCCACACCCCCGCAAAAGCAAAAGCTACAACATCATCATCACACCACCAATACCAATACCAAAACCAATACCAATACTGTGACCCAGGCAGTTCTGTGTGAACCTGTGTGTGTAGGTCTTGTACATAGCATAGCGTAGCTTAAGCTTTCCTTGCACCGTGGTTGAATTATGATAAATAGCCCAGGCAAAGGGAAAGTTTCTAAGACATTATACATACATATGTGCATATGTAGGTACATATGTACATATATATGTAGAAACAAATGAACTTGGGGGGAATTCAGTTTAAAACCACAATTCAATGTTTCTACTACTATCAACATTTTCTACATTTATTCCAACTAATGTTATATGAAAGATAATAAAACTCACAGAATTTCTATGACTAAGCCGCAAAAGGAGATTAATACAAACTGTTATTTCCAAGAACTATTGAAATACCATATAGTTTTTCAGGAATAAGTAATACAAACTCAAGTGTTTTTGACATAAATATAATTTACCAGGAACCATAAGTAACCCCTTTGCATTTGTGTTTGTACGAATTCGAAAATCAAAGAAGAATGTATTAATCATCAAAATTGGAAAACCCAGTGGGCCTGCTACTTTGGGTCCCTGAATCGGTTATTATTTTTCAATTCCCCGTATTGAGAAGTACGAAATCGGTTCTGTAATCCAGCATTCAATTTATTTTCTTGATTTATGTACATATGTACATACATATAAGTTATATCGAAAATGATTGATTATAGTGAGCAGTAATAAATCGATCTAGTAATCCATCCTCAATTTATTTTCTGGATTTTTAGGTTATGTCGAAAATTATCGATCCCGCAAATATTCGGTTAGTTGCATAATTTGAAACCACTGTAAGTTGTAACGTGGCCGCGACGTCGACGTCGGCGTCGCAGCTTAGAGCTAGTCGATGAGAGGAAGCAGAGAGAGTGAGAGAGAGAAGGCGGAGGAAGAAAATGCACAAGGCGGGGGGGGGGACAAAAGGCGAAAAGGGAACAGCGAGCAGCAACAACAATAACAACAACCATTCGGCAAAATGTTCGTGGCAGCGTTGCAGCGACGCCGACTGCGCTGCCAGTGTGTACTTTTTTGTTGTGTTTTCCGTTCGTCGTATTTCGTGTTTTCCGTTTTTCTTTTGCGCTCTGCATCCGCTGCCGCAGTAGGCGTCGCTGCCCGCGCCGCACACATTTTTCAGTTGACTTCGTTGAAATAATTTTCGTAACAACGATCACACTCGTTTGTGCGCGGTGAACGGTTGTTTCTCGGCAATCGACACTCGTTTGTGTATTGCGAAGACGGGCGGACGTACGTCGGCGTCGAAAGCGGAAAAAGCGCTAAAGCGAAATAGCGAAAAAGTGCGAATACGCCAGCAACAACTTGTTTTTTTTTTTGTCCAACCAGCGTCGTCGCGACAACAACAAATAAGGAATATAATTAACCAAAAACATACATAAGCGAGAGAGAAAAGCAGCCACTAATACATATATAACGACAAATGCATAAAATAGTTTTGTTTTTTTGCCACACTGCAAAAATGCAGTCAGCGTTTGTTTGTGTAAGTGTATACATACATACATATAATCTATATACCATAAAAACAACCAGAAAATGTGAAAACTAAGTGTTGTGTGCCTAAAAAAACAACAACAAATTAAAGTGCGCGCACTGGCGCACGCACACTTGGAAAGTAGCTATACAAAAAAAAAATAGCAAAAAAGAGAACGAGCACGTGTGCATCTGTGTGTGTGAGCCGGCCAGTGTGACCAGTGTGTCAGAGAGAGAAAGAAAGCCGGCTCTTTATTTTTTCCCCGTGTTCTGTTTAACTGAAAACAAAAATATTTACAAACCCCTTGAGACAACAAATAAATAAAAAACACAATTACCGATTTCCCTTTGATATGTGAATAATGTAAAATATAATTGCTGTGTATCTTTAAAAAAAAAGACCGGGTTCAAAACCCAACCAACATTTTTTTTTTTGAAATTTTTGACATTCTTGACATATGAAATGGAAATTGAGTGATTGATTGATAGAGAAGTCATCTATAACCAAAAAAATTTCTCATGCAGCTCCTTAAATGAATCCAAGCCCACTGTGAAAAAAAAGGATAACCGGGGAAAAACCAAAAAAGGATATCAATAGCCAGAGGACACCAAGAGGGCGAGAGCAAGACAGAGCATTCAAGAGCGAAAGAGCGAGCGAGAGCGAGCTAAAGTGGAGCGATGGCCAGCGAGGATGTGCAGATTACCAGCGTCATCGATGCAAATGGCCAGAATTTGCCGCTCCACGGCACCAGCTTGGGCGGATCTCTGGGTCCGCCCGTCAAACAGGAGCGTCCCGATGACGCCGAGATACGCGAACTGGCCGCCAAGATGAAGGAGCAACAGAAGCAACAGGCCGCCCAGCAGGCATCCCGTCAAGCGGCCATGCAGCATTCAAATGGCGGTGGCGGCGGCGGCGGCGGCTCCTCTGCCACATCCGGTGGCAACATGCAGCCACCGATCACCAATGGCAATGGTCAGACAAACATCATGAGTTACCTGTCCCGTCATCAGAAACTACCCAACGGTACCATGCAGGTGGTGCCCGCCTTAGCAGCCAACGGTCGCTCCAATGGGGCCATCAGCAGTGATTCTGCCGGTTCGGACAAGAAGTCCTCATCATCAGCGGGTCCCTGCGACGAGGAGTCGATCAACGGGCACTTTGGTTGGGCCCAATTCGGCAAGGTGTCCATCCCATACATCTTTAGGCAATCGGAGAAGTACTGCTCCGTTCGCATGATCGAGCTGAAACTGCTGGGCAAGTATCTCAATTGCCTGCATCCCGACATCTACTCCAGCTGCACCTGCGTGCGCAGCTATTATATCACAGATGCCGAGGCCCGTCTCTTCATCGAGATCAATCACAAGCATTGTGACAGCGAATTCGGTCGCGATATCTTCAATCAAAAGGATTTGGTGGTGCGTCTCAGCGATGCCTCCAAATTCTATCAGTTCCTCGACATTTGCTATCGCAAACTGGTCTCCGGCAGCAAGACGCCATCGGAGAAATGCGGCTTCATACGCATCAACAAGGAATCGGTGGTGCCGTACACTGTGCGCAATAACCAGCAGGTTGTGCCGCTCTTCTACTTCGAGGGCGAGACTGAGAATCTAAAGACCAAGGCAGAGCTGCTCAATGGCTGGGATCTGGCCTATCTGAAGTTCTGTTGCAAGGTGCAGGGCATACGCAACGAGCTCTTCTCCAGCGAGAATGTGGCCGTCATTTCGCTGACGGACATCAAGAGCTACTTTCCCAATGGCACCGAATTCGAGGACTATTGGCCAAGCAAGGTGGTTGACTCGAATCTGCTGATTGGCAATAGGGCCAATGTCAATAATTCGGTGAACTGGACGCGACAGCCCTCGGCGCCGCCGCCCAAGGTGACGACATCGGGCTCTGGATCGTCGAGCGGCGGCGGTGGCGGCGGAGGAGGGTCCTCCTCTTCCTCCAGCGGTGGCGGTGGCCTGGGCCAGAATTCCTCCACATCCTCGTCCTCGAATTCGGCGGGTGGCGGCGGTGGCGGCGGCGGCGGTGGTGGTGGTGGTGGTGGTCAACAGGTGACCTCCAAGTCGCAGCAGCAACAGCAACATGCCTCGGCCGCAGCTGCGGCAGCTGCCTCGGCGCAACAGCAGCACATGATGAAGCAACGCGCCGCCGCAGCAGCAGCCGCCGCCGGCGCCAATGGGGTGGCCAGTGCGGCCAACAGTTTTGGGGCAGCCGCGGTGGCGGCCTTCAATTCCCAGGCGGCGGCGGCAGCCTCAATGCTCCAGCAGTCGCAGGGCAACAACAGGATGCTATCGCAGGCCACCGTGCAGGCGCTGGCCAGCAGCGGCTGGATGTCCGGGCAGAGTAACCTACAGCTCCACGCCCAAATGATGGTGAGTGTTGTCCATTAACTGGGGTCACTGCAATACTACTACTCTTATTTCGCACTTTAAACCATACTAACCCATTTGTAAAATACTAACCCGAAGCCACATGAAGAAGAAGATGTACCCTGCTTTTACCACTACCTCGCTCAGGATTTCGATCGATTGATTTTAAAATTTTTGGGAACAAACTAACCCTGACCACATCCATATCAATTATATCATAATATCACTTGGAAACACTTGTGAATGCCTATACACTCTATAAAAATTGTCATTATACCAACATTATACTAACCCATTTGTAAAATGAAGAAGAAGATGTACCCTGCTTTTAACACTATCTCGCTGAGGATTTCGATCAAGTTGAATAACCCGAATCAATAATATCATAATAATATCAATCGAAAACACTTGTAAAAGCCTATACACTCTATACAAATTGGATCATGTTACTTTGTATTCTTGTACATCAAACAAATGTTTGTCTCTCTAACAAATGGAAAAACGTATATTCCCAGAAAACGTTTGTTGCTTTACCATTAACTTGTGTAAATTATAAAAATGTAATATCGTTCTTTGTAAAAAAAAAAAACGACATTGTTGACAATACCTAATTATACGTAATTCTAATGTGATACATTGTACTTGGTACACAGAAAAAACAAATATCGATCCTTCCTCCTTTTATTTATTTGGGAATACTACTCCAGTTGGTTGCACTTTTTTGTGGAACTGGATTTGTTATTTGAAACTTAATATACTCAAAGGGTTAATTACATGATTCAAAATTGTATTCACTTGAAATAAATATTTCCATTACTTTAGGTGCTCCCGAATTCCTAGAATTTTTGGTGTAACAAATTTTCCACCACTCCTTTGTTTAACTATGAAATGGAATTATTTTGCAATCGCACCCATAGTTTAGTTACATTACCTTTAATTGAACCTATTGGTTATGTAATAGTTAGACTAGATAATATAGGGGTTGCCCTTTAATGAAGAGGTCTTAAAAGTTCTGTTTAGATATTATATATATTATATATATTATAACAATTTCGCTATTGATATGTTACACTGTAAATTTCTAAAATTAGGTCACAGCTTAGAATCCCATTTAAAACAAGTTTTTTTTTCTTCTGCCATCATTGATGAAGAAAATTCAAGCCACTTGAAGAACTTGGGAATTGGTAGAGATCGGGCCAAAAAAAAAAAAAAATGGAAATGGAATGTAATGGGGGTATAAAATATGTGGTGTACAGAGGGTTTTCTCTAGAGAGTGCATGGCCATGTTTTGTTGGCCTCGCTTGTAGCGCACACAAACTTACATGTTGGGACTTACATAGATGTATGTATATAAATCGCTGTTTGTGTTAGCGTGTTTTGCTTTTTTTTTTCTAGCAGATTTTTTCACAGTTTGGCAACAGCGCAGCAGCAGCGTTCGACGGCATCAAAAACTAGGTCATCGGTGTGGTGGAATGGTGTGCATAGGAGAGTGGCTCCATCTCCCTCTTGGCCCATCCCCATCTCTTTCCCCCAGCGTGTGTGTGTGTGTGTGTGTGTGTTGGCCACAACCTGTTGATGTTGCTGTTGTTGCTATCGTCTCTACAGTGAAACTTGCATAAAATAAACCCAAGATTTCTAATTTATTTTCATATATTTTCTTTTTTTTTTAATGTATTACTAGTATAATTTCTAGTTTAACTAGTAACTATAATTTAATAAATACTTTGCAAGTATCTCTATCGTTGAATTCAAGATAGGTTGTTATCTTCTATTCGTATTGATTTTATAAAACTATAAAGAGTTCAAACAATTTTGCTTGACCTCCAAAAAATAAATTTGACCTCCAACTTTCGAAACGTAAACACAACAAAAAAAAAAACTCGCTACTCACGCCAAAGAATACTAGCCGTCTCTAGATACTCGATATGAGTAATAACAATCTTATCAAATCTCAAACTTGAAAACGTAATTCTAATCGTACATATAATCGTTAAAATAGCACGAAAAAAAGGTTAATAGATGGCTGGTAATTGATTTTTGTATGTGAACTAATTCGCATTGGTCATATGAAGCTTCCGCCTCCTTTGCAATTGAATCCATGGTAATTGCAATCTGGATCCATAATGGTTAATTATGCAGACTTAATTGCCCATATACGTACATACATATGTAGAAAAGTAGGTCACTTAAACGATTAACTAACTAAGTGGTTATTTTTAATTATCAAATCAATAGCAAGAGGCAATTTATTACTTTAATTTGTGTTCAATACTTATTATGTTTCTGTTTGGCTTAAATGGGAAGTTAAATATTTGTGAGAGGGGTATAAATATCAGTTCCGCAGAAATACTTATACTTTCAGGTTCTTTACTTTGTTTACTTTGTTAGGGCAAGGTCTTATAACAGTATTGATTACGACCATATACAAAAAGTAACTGAAGTTTTGAGCCATATTAGATATATAAGATATAGATAAAGAACTAGCACAATTTACTGTGATTTTGGACCTTAAAAATTTAGTTTATTTGGAGCTGTTTGTGGTTGACTTGACAAAAAATCCATTTTTAGCACAAATCGGTACTATACTAAGAGTGTGTGGTAAAAGTTCGGAAGCTATATATCTATTGGTTTGAGCCTTGCCTTGTTTCCCACAATTTCAATGAGAGTTTTATATATACATACATATACAGATATATATAGATAATAGCCGTCGTTCAATTTAGCTAATTTTCCCCATTTTTCTTGCATTTTCCATTAGGCCCAGCAAACGCATGCGAACGCAAATCGCGTGGGAAGCTACCGGGAGCACATGAACAACCTGATGATGAGCGGCGGCAGCCGGCAGCCGTATTCCTACAACAATCCCGCGATCTCCATGTCCTCGGTGAACAACCACAGCGGGGGTGGCGGGAACGCCCCACCTCCCCTCGTCCGCTCGGCGGCGGGCCAGAATGCCAACCACATGTAAGTAGAACCGACAGTCCATAGTCTCCTCCTCCCACTATCGATTGTTTAAATCTTTCCCCCCACTACTGTCCTTGAAAAATGAAAAAAGAAAAAAAAAAAAAGAAATTAACCAAGGAAAAAATTAGAACTTATTGATTCTACATTTGATTTTGCCTTTCCTTATGACTATATTTACATTAATTACATTTAGTACGTTGATTTTATTTAAAAATCTCGGATACAAATGCGCAGAAATTGTGTTTTTCAAATTTTGTTGTAATTCGTTTTTGCCAATATCAAAAAAAAAACAAAAACAAAAAAAAAAAAAAACCTTATACTCTATTTTTTCGCTGTTGTTTATATTATACATATATAATACACACATTTTACTAAGTCGCTCTAAGGGTTGAGTTCTCAATGTCTTGGCTGAAATGCATCTAATGTCATTTTTGATGCCTCCGAAAATCGATAAGTTGAAGGACGTGGCGAGCTTAATTAGCGATATATATCTATAACTTTGAAATAATGCTTAGTAGTCAGTAATTGTGTAATATGCTGGGTGTAGTGGGGGGAATTGTATGCTATGGACATTGAGAAATCGCTGCTTAAGTCTAAATTGCTCAGCCATTAGGGTACCCACATGATTTTTTTGCAATCTCAGGAAAGTCAATATATATTTTTAATATTTTGTTGTTCTTTCTTTATGCTCTTTTCAAAAAAAAAAAAAAAAAAAAAAGAAGAAATATATATTGCACCGATTGTTTTTCCCATTCTCAATGTTAGATATATAATAATGAACCATATCGGCGTTTGTGCACGCATTTTATTTGAAGTTTTGATCTGTGTTTTATATCGTCTTAAAAAAAATATAAAATATATTACTCGTTCCTCCCATAAATTCTCTCTGCTCTTTGTTTTTTGCCTTTCAAATTCATGCAACACATTAAGTTAATTACTCTTTTAAACGTAATTTCCCATACAAAGAACAATTATTGCTGTTCTTCTAGTCGGAAAAGCCAAAAATGTGTAAACTCTGTAATTTTTCCAAAGTTATATTCAGTATAGAGCTAAAACATATCTGTAAGCAAATGTTCTAGTCTTGATCTTTAAGCGTATTTTCGGTTTCGAGTTTGAAACTTTAATCTATATTTATTTCGGTTTTCTGTAGTGTATTAACGGTAAACTAAAGGGCAGTAATGTTCAACTACCAATTTTTTTTTTTTTAGATTTCCAACAGAATTTGATTTTATGTTTTTCAAAATAATTACCAAACACCAATCAACCAAACCACAAAAATACCAATTCCCCTCATAACATTTTCCAAAAGACCAAAAAAAAAACAACATTTAAATCTTATTACTAACCGATTCGAAACGACCACTTTTTGCAAATACTTGACGAGCTTTTGTTCTCTCTTTTTTATTTTCGGGTCTCCAGATTCCTAACCTCTTACGGCATGCATTAGGGTGGCTCAAGAAAGGCTCTCGAAAAAAGTAGAGTGAAATAAATAAGCAATCGGTATCGGAGGCGCGACTAAGGTGGAGACTAAGAATATAACGCTCACACTGGGATAACGCGGTTCTACCTGATCGATTAACACCACTACCGCCTACTTACTCCATATATAAGTCCAGTAGAACTAAACCCAAAATACAACACAACACACACACAACACACGAATACGCCCACACACACACCCACACACGCATCTGTACATACATCATATTGTAGAGTTATCATATAAACAGAGCATATAACTCTCAATATCCGAAAAGTATCCGTAGCGATTGCATGACCTTCCCGACTTGACTAAGTTCAAAAAATGAAAGTAGTATACAATTCTTTATAAACATTATAGATATATGAAAACGTACATGTATTTGTTTCTTTTTTCAATGGAATGATGATGATTTCGTTATAACCTAACTTTGTATATTATTATAATAATACCTTTTCCTTGTTTTGCTCTAAAAACTCTTTTTTTTTTTCTTCTTTGTGTAATATATTGATAATTTGATGTTAAAGAGGAACTACAACATATTTTGAAAAACATAAATTCGCATAATAAAAGAGAAAAACCCGAAATGACTTACCTATAAAATATGGTTAAATATATATTAAATATATCTAAATGCAACAAAAAACATATCTACATTTATTTAATGGCTGTGTGTACTGACTACCCCTAATGTTATCACACACACACACAAAAAAAAAACACCTCAAACTCTCTCACACATACATGAAAACACAACACACACACACAAACACGTGGTATGACTCACGACTTGTGACGAACGAAAAAGTTAAAAAAAAAAACATATACCTACATATATAAAAAAAGGGGAAAAATACAAGGCAGCAGCAGCAACAACAACAACGAGAACAAGCTTTTATTGGTGGTGGCAGGTTTTTTTAACCCCGTTTGGCCCCACCCAACCCCTCCCCCTATCTCTCACACACACAAACACACCACTAAAACCAAAAGATACAAAGTACAAAATACAGTGAAAGATCCTAGATACATTATATATAATGCGTGTACAAAAGTTGAAGTAATATCACTCGATGAAAAATGTATGACAATCGATTCTGAATTCAAAACCTTGCTTTAAAAAATATATAATTAATCGGGGCAAAAAATAAGAAAAGAGAGGAAAAGCTTTTTTTGAAAGCTTTTTCAAACTGATGTATATTTATTGCATCTCATATAATTACATAAAAACACAAACAAACAAAACACTCAAACAAAAAAGCCTTCAAAAAATAATAATATTAATTCAGAAGTAAACAATAAAGTAAGATTTCTGTTTTTAAATATATGTAAATTTAAGAAAAAGGGTAATATAGTTTAAAAGAGCACTGAGAAATATTTTTATATTTTTTTTTTGAAGAAAAAAGGAAAGAGCAGAGAGTAAAGCACAGCAAAATTCATCAAATTTACATCATTAAACAAATCGGGCTTTTAAAAAAACCAACGATAATTGACTATCGCCACCTGGTTTTCTCTCATTTGTTTTCATCGGCAGCAGTCGAGCGCAAAGGCCAAGGCAATGGGGATATCGATGTCTCCGATATGTTTAAATCGGCAAATCAAGTGCAATTACGGATGCAGAAGATGAAGATGAAGAGGAAGAGGCAGAAGAAGATGAGGGACGTGCGGGCCACTCAACGAGATTCAAAAATCAAAATTCAAATGCATACCAAAAGAGATGAGATCAAAACCAAGAAAATCCCAGTGTTTTAAGAATTAGTTAGTTGATGAGGAATGACAATTACAACAAAATCGATTGAAAAATGCAAAAGAGTCCTTAAGAAACGAAAAAAAACTAATATAAAAACAAAAGACAATTGTAAATAAAAAAAAAGCTAAAAAAAAACAAAAAAAAAGGGGCGGTCACCTCGACTTATGTATTGTATATAATGTTTCTAGGTCAAATGTCGAGCAGTCACTGGTGCAACAACAACAGCAACAGACACAACAACCGCAACAACAACGACACCAGAACAGCACATTTAACAACAACAACAACAACAACAGCAACAACAACCATGCACCACAGCAACACTCCTCACCAAACAACCAGAACAATACTAGCCACCACCATCATCACCATCAACAACAGCAACAGCAGCAGCAGCAGCAGCAGCAACATGCCTTAGCCAAAAGTCACGGCAGCAACAGCAACAGCAGCAACATGAGAAGTAACAACAGCAGCAGCAGCAGCAACAATGCCAGCAGCAACAACTCCAATTCGGCGGCCGCTGTGGCCGCTGCTGCTGCGGCTGGCTATGTTCAGGCTCTTTTAGGAGGCGGTGGTGTCGGCGGCGGTACAGGGGGCGTGGCTGTTGGCGCTGGCGCCAGCAGCAACAATGCCTTCAACTACAACCTGCCCTCGACTCGAGCGGACTACACGAATTTAGCCTTGTGGAATCAACTGACACCCGCCCAACGTTTGCTCTTCAGTCAGCAGCTAAAGGGTGCAAGTACCGGCACTGCCCATGGTAATCCCAGCAATCCCAATTCGATTCATCATCATCCAACCGGAAAGCAAAACTTTCCAGCCCTGCCCTCCCTGCCGCTGGACACAGATCTGATTACCATGCTGGACTATAATAATCCCAATAAGGCGAATAAAAGTCTAAAATCTGGTGGTGTTACCTTTACCAAACCCATAGTGCCACCATTGATACCAGATGGTTCGGGTGCCGAGATAACTCTGACCAAAAGCAGCAGAAGAGGAGGAGGCGGTGGTGGTGGTGGTGGTGGTGGAGGAGCATCAGCTGATGGAGGAGTGGCCAGCACTGGAAGTGGCACTACCATACCGCTTAACTCCACACAAGCTCTCGAGGATTTCGAAAAGAAGTGCACCGTGATGACGGACGAGATGCGAGCTGTTATACAAAAGGTTCTGGCCAATCCGGATCTCTCGACATTCATACAAACCAATTCCAGTAGCAATAATGGTGCAAACAATCAAAATCACCTGGTACCTTCGTATATATCGCCACCGATGTCGCCATCGGTGGTGGGTGGCCTAAACATGGGCATGGCCCTGGGAAATGTGGCCACCCTGACATTGGCCTCCAATCCGAATGTGACGATAACACCACAGTTGCCGGGACATTTTCTGCATTCGCCATCGAGTTCGTGTTCCAGTTCGAGTGCCTCGAATACGGCGGCATCACCGCTGAGCAGTGGCGGCGGCGGCGGCGGCGGCGGCGGTGGAGGGGGATCAACAAGTGGGGCGGGTGGAGCCGGTGGTGTGGTGGGGTCATCCAGCGGGGCAAGTGGTCGGCAAAAGAGCGTGATTTGTTCAACCAAAAGCAATAATCTACCCATGGCCATACTTTCGCTAGCTAGCAATAATAATTCATTAGGGGTTAGTTCAAATTCAGGCGGACGGCGGAGTAATAATAATAATAATAATAATAATCATAATAATAGTAATTACATTCGTCAGACACACAGCCAAACTAGTAGTAACCACAGCAATACACAAACCACCCAACAACAACAACAACCACCCACACCCACTGACGTAATCGATCTGTCCTCCTCCCGAAGGTCACTCGCTGCATCGGCGGCCTATTTGCAGCAACACTCATCGGCGGTCGCCCAGCAGCAGCAACAGGTGGCAGCGGCAGCGGTGGCCCAGCATCAACGTTTGGCCGCCGCCGCAGCCCATCATGCCCAGCATGCCCAGCAAAATGGACGCAGTTCCTCGAATTCTGGTGGAAATTCTGGCAGTTCAGCGAATTCTTCAGGCAACAATAACAATGGTACAAGTAATTCGGGTTCCTCGGGCAATGGCTCAACCGGCAATGGTAGTGCCTCATCCAATAGCGCCTCCATGCATCTGCAACGGCATGCGGCATTAGTGGCGGCGGCCAGTGCGGCGGATAGTGCCCAACGGTTGTGCGTCATACCCGAAATACCCACCAACAACATGAACCTGACGCCGTACAAGGTGCAAAAGGTGTGCGTCGACAAGCACCTGGTGCCCTGCATCAACATGAAGGCCTACAACGACTCCGAGCAGCTGATGACCCTCATCGAGTTCCAGAAGAACTTCTTTCCCTCGGTGCCGCTGGATCACTGCAAGCGGCTGATTGAGGCCCTCGGCGTGGAGCTCTACAAGGCGAATCGGTGAGTTAAAAAATGTATATACATGCTATCTATACCCTAGTAAAAGCCTCTGAAAATACCTAGTTTCTCTGTTAAAGTGATTCAATCTAAACAAAATCTAAGAATCTTAAAGTTGTGGCAATGTCTGCAAGAACAAAATGCTTAAAGAATATCAAACTATGTTGCAAAAATGGTTTTTGGTAATTTTTATTGGAAATTTAAGCTTCCTAGCTTTCTATAATCAGTTGCTAGCAAATTGCTTTTGCTTTCCCAATCATTTTTTTGCAACAAATTCAAGCTATTTTGTGTGAACGTAATTGATATTGCAATATCGAAGAACTCATTAAAAGGCTGTCAAAGGAATATTATATTTGAAATGCAGTCAACCGAAAAGCAGGCAGATGTCAAGAATTTTTCATATGAATTTCAACAAGTGCATAATGAAAATGCTGTCAGTTTCATGTAAATAAACATGAGCTTGTTTGAATGAAGATAAATACAATTTCAATGAGAAAGGATTTTTTGAATTTGCCTAGAATGCAATTGATATAGTAAGTAAGATAAGCCATATGTTTGTTTATTCATCATATTATAAGACGATTGTTTGATGTATTTCTTCCGACATATATTTTACCCATATATACTGTAAACCCTAACTGATGGCAATCTCTTGGAATATTCGCAGGCGACAGGTGCAGATCCTGATGGAGTTCGACCGCAACTACAACGAGAACATGCCGCTGGTGCAGGTGCGCGACATCATCAAGTACATGACGCAGCTGACCTTCATGACGCGCCAGCCGGAGCAGCCGCCGGCCAAAAGGACGCGCACGAGCTAGGAATTAAGCTGGGGAGCACAACATTTGCCACCAACAACAACAACAACAACCACAACAAAAACAGCAGCAGCAGCAGCCACAATACCAACAACCACACCGACAACACAACCAACATCCAGCACAACAACAGCCACAACAGGCAGCAACATTGCAGCCACAGTTCATACAAGATCAACAGCTACATCATCATCAGCAGCAGCAGCAGCAGCAGCAGCATCTTTGGTGGCAGGCACTTCGTTGAGGAGACGGGCCCTCACACCGCCAGCGAATGTGAGCGGTGGCGAAGTTCTGACCAGGCGGAGGGCACTAGCACCGCCGCCAGCTCCACCAGTTCCTGCCACACCACCTGGCACAGGAAGCCGAGGATCTCCTGCAACATCAGCAACACCAGCACACACCACCAGCAACACATACGAAATGTTGTACTCCCACAACCCACACCCGCACCATCCAGCCGCCCAGCATCACACAGCAGCCCAGCAGCAGCAGCACCACCACCATCAGCAGCAGCATGAGCAGCAGCGTCTGTTGAAGAAGCGGCAGCATGCAGAGCAGACGGCTGCCAAAAATCCCCGAACTGCTGCGGCGGCGGCTCAAAAAATGGCCGAAGCGGAGCATGCGTACTTATCTAATTTATATGGCAAGGCGGCGGCCAGCATGCTGAGTCCACCATTGGGCAATGTTCTGCCCGAATGGGAGCAGCATAGGCAGCGAAGGACACAGGCGGCGGTAGCAGCAGCAGCAGCAGCAGCAGCACCGTCCCAGCAGCAGCAACATCATCAGCAGCAGCAGCAACAGCAGGCGGCGGTGGCGCCACCCCAGCGACATATAATGCATCGCAGGCACAGCGTGTGTGCCGCTGGACTGGCCAGCCTGTCGCCTGCCTCCTCGACGCACTCCTCTTCGACGGCCTCGCCAACGGCGGCGGCAGCGGCCTTGGCCGCAGCATCCTACTATGGAAGTGCAGCGGCAGCAGCGGCGGCGGCATTTACGGCACCATATCAACACCATCATCATCATCATGCTGCAGCGGCTGCGGCGGCCCACCATCATGCGGCAGCAGCAGCAGCAGCAGCGGCGGCAGCAGCGGCGGCCCATCACACACACGGCCAGCCGTCGCCCACCATCTATCCACCCACTCCGCCGCCATCGGCGCCCTGGGTGCATCCTTGGTATGCCGGTGATGCCGCCTTCTGAGCAAGAGACCGTAGATAGAGTATAGATCCTAGACAGATTCAGATCCCAAGGGGCAAGCAACTCAAGCCCCACACTGTACATTCGAGTTTCTAGTTTGTTAAGCTATTTATTAAAACGACAAAAAGTAAAACAGAAAACAAAAAACAAAAAACTAAAACCTAGAGAGAAAGATAGAGAGGTGTGTCCCCAAAACATTTTTTTTGCGCGCGTGTTCTGGAGGATATTAGGTTGTAAGTAGGCTAACTAAAACAATTTCTGGGCATTATATGTCAACTAACCAATATTCGAGGGTAACCTTATCGATGATATATGGACTAGAGCTGCTGGGATTTCGTTTGGTCAAACAACAACAGCAAAACAACAAACAAACATTTTTAACTGAGAACTCAAAGAACTGATTACATATTATTATCAAAACACACACAAAGAGGGCAATTCGTTTTCCTTTTTGATTCGTTTGGAATATTTTTTCGTGGTTCAAAAGTCTTTTTCTAGAAATATTTACATAAATTAACAGATATATGCTAATACATGTGTAATATATAGGTAAAAAGAGCCAACAAACTCGTCATATTGTAAGCAAGAAATTAAATTTCTTGCGTTTCAAAACTATGCAAAAAAAAAACTAACATAAAAACTAAAAATGCGAATTAAGCGAAAGCAACTATTCAAAAAGTGAGTCAAATTTTGTAAGCTAGAAGAACAGATCGCTAGATCCTGAGAAATTCCATTTAATATTCATTATCGTCTTATCATTGTCAAGCATTATCATCAAAAGATCCCCATTCGAGCAGCAAAGCGTAAATCCTAAGCAACTGTATGATTTAACAATTTCCAAATCTTAAGAAATAACATAAAAAGCTACAACTAAAAATTAAAAATGCAAAAAACAAAATTATAAGTTGAGGAGGAAACACACACAAAAACAAACAAAAACCAGAAAACTATGTTAAAAACATACAAAAAAGATAATATTAATATAAAAACAAAAAAAAAAAGAAAACATTATGTTATATACAGTGTATGTATATCGAAATATATATGTATGTGTATGAAATACTTGAATATCCGTTTTATGGATTTAAGCAACTTTTTTTTTAAATAATCATAGTTATTTTTTTTTGTATTGGCGAAACATAAGGATATTTATTTAATACTATGTTGCTGATGTTGCACTTAAAATTTCCTTTTTCCTTGCTCACGCCACTCATTTATATCCATTTTAGTTCAGTGCTGTTATTTAATTATCTTGGGCAATTGTTTAAAGAAATATTAATTGTAAGTCACAGAAACACTCACATACACACAGACAGAGAGAGAAAACTAAGTAAAAGTATAATTAAAAACTTTATTATTGTTAGGTTTAAAAGCCGTCAAAGTATTTATCAAAGTGTGTTTTCATTTTTGGCAGTGCAGCAAAAAACTAAAAGCATAACGGAAAATAAAGAAATGAAGCAAAACTAAAAAGAATCAATATCGAAAATTGTGTTTTTATTGGGATATACGTTAAAATGTGGGGAAATTGAAATGGCGCTTAGAAGGGCCATTTGGACCGTTAGCTTTGCAGAAAGCTCCCAAAAGAGCTTTTTTTGGGGCCTAACTTGGGTGTTCTACAGGATTGAAGAGCTTTTAGGGATATCCCCTGTTTGCAAAATAAACAAAATTGCTTTTTTAAAATTTTGTTTATCCCTGGTTTTGTGCAAAACTGAAAATTGTATAATCTATTATAATTGTTACCTAAATGCAACCCTTCTATATCCTGATTTTTTCCTTTAAAAATGTCCTGTAACTGAAAAAGCTTTTGAAATATCAACAGCAGGATATAAAACCCAGAGCTTAAAGCTTTGGCAAATTGAATTTCCGTTAAACTCTAGATCTATAAAAAGCAGCATAAGGGTTCTCAATGTAGGTAAACAAAAAATGGGTATAAAAAAAGTTATGCCGCGTGATATTAAAATGGGAGGCATCTGCCCACAGCAATGTCCTTGTCAAATGAAGTGCAACATTTTCTGAGGGAGGCAGGCGGACTTTATCCCCGTTTCCCGTGGAAAATTCAGGACAAATTGCATGAAAACCGTGTACGCGTGCATGAGCAATAAAATGCTTTGGGGACCAAACTGTGCGGAAAAACTGCAACAGACCAAAACAATGGCAACAACGGCGACACGAATGAAGTTTAAGGGAATTTCCACTGTAAGCGCAAGATAAACATGACCCTTGGGAGGGGAATTTGGGGTGGGGTGGGGTGGCCAGTGCAACTTTGGTCCACCCCAACTGCCAGCTTGTGCCGCGTGTGTCCTGTGAGTCCTGGGCGAGTAAACAAACGCACATGGCTGCCAGGCAGAGGGACAACTGTACAGGCTGGACAGGATGTTCGGCAATAAGTGATGAGTGCCCCGAATGGGGGATACCCTTTAAAGATTAGGGTTTACGCTTTAAAGAAAATATCTTTTCAAAATAATGTAATATTGCCCCTAAATGTCACAGGTTTTGACTTTTCTTTCGGATTTTCTAAATGTAATTATAAATTTTAATTTTTTAAAAATTGTTTTCTCATTTATTAATCCAATGGATCCTTCTATAGGGAATATAAAAATGTAACTTTCACACCCCGCTCGATGTCATTTATTCGAAGTTTCCCCGCCTCCCCCATAAACCGCCCCCTCACACAGATACACACATGTATGTAAAGTTGACTTTCCGCCATATTCGTTGCATTGGGGAAAAAAGTTGATCCTTTCGGTTGCCCTCGTCTGTTTCCCCCAATCCCATTGCCCATTGCCAAAAGCGAAAAGTGTAATTCCCGCAAATAAAACATGGTAACCGCCATGCAAACAAAGCAGCCAACAGAAACAATAGCAAAACAAAACAAAACAAAAAATAAACAAGAAAATGGCGGACAGAAATTTGTTTAAAAATATTTATGAAATATACACAAATTGTTTATGGAGTAAAACCGCAAACGTTTCATTTCGTTGGCAGGTCAGGGCCTCTGGGAAGCAACGAAATCAGATATGTCCACCTCCTTTGGGCCAAAAACGAGCTGGGATTTGTGGTCAGAAGATATTTATGAAGGGTATAGCTTCGGGAATGCGATTTGATATACATTTGGAGACACAGTTTACAGGTTATTGGACGCAATAATAGAACAAATAAATAAATTGAAGTATATGGTGCGTATACGTAATGTACGCAAGTGATATGTTATATATTACGTATACGCACCTTATGTACAATACGTAATGCAGTATTTTAGTTCATATTTATTATACAAATACTTTAAAAATACACACACAGTAATGAACAAAAGGTATCCTTTAAGCCCGCTTAAATAAAAAAGAACCACCTTCAGCCGCAGAATCCCTTCGATTTTGTTCTCTTTTTCGGTGTCTAATTAGAGGCTGACTAATTGATGAGTGGGCTCTGGGTAGGGAAAAAGCGAAGGACACAAGTGATTGACAAGCAGTTTCATTGTAAGGACAATGGCCGGACACTTCTTCATTCAGTGGAGTCAGTCGCGATGGCACAAAAAAAAAGAAGCCAGCAAATTGCTGTCCTTGTTTTTACATCGCCGGCAAACTTTTGTGCCCGCCTATCCTTTGTCCCTGAACCACCGCTCGCCATCCGCCCACGAAAACCACCCCCAAAAACCAACCCAAAAACCACCCGCTGACCACAATGTATGGCCGGGCATTATTCAAAGGACCCAGGACCCAGGACCCACTGGCAAATGCGATCCGCTTCGCTTCGCTCGCTGGTAAAACAAGCGCGAAAACATAATGAGCATATAAATAGACAAACAATCACCAGCCAGAGGACCATCGCACCACTCCCCACATCAAGGACCACCACGACCCGTTATCCACCACACGGCGAGGTGAGTTCCATGGTCGGCGGCCAAGGAAACCGTTAGTCGTGGGGAAGCCATGCTGTCGACCACATCGAAGGACCTCTTCTTTTTCTAAAAATTAGTTAAAGATTATGACTTAGAATGAGATTGCAAATAGGATCCTAAGATTGATAATATAACTTTTTTTTAAAGATTCATACTTATAAAAATTGTTACAATTGATTGAGAATGTATAAAGATAGGATCTTAAGATGCATAATATATTTTTATGTAAAGTTTCTTTGGGAATTACTTACAAAATATAACTCAGTATGAGATTGAAAAAAGTTAGGATCTTAAGATTGATAATATAATTTTTTAAGGATTCTATCTTAAAGATTCTATCTTATAAGTTACTTACAAAATATAACTCAGTATAAGATTGAAGAAAGTTAGGATCTTAAGATTGATCATATAACTTTTTTAAAGATTTTTCATTAAAAGTTACTTACAAAATATAACTCAGTATGAGATTGAAAAAAGTTAGGATCTTAGGATTGGTATCATACGTTTATGTAAAGTCTGACCATGCTGTTAATACCTAAAATAATTTATGCTGGCAATGACTTTATTGAAAATACTATGATAAATATATTAAAATTACAACAATGGTACAAGAGTAGTATTTTGGTAAATCATTTAAATAGGTATACAAGTGGTAAATAACATAACAAACCCTTAAAATGCAATCTAAATAATTGTTACTCGAAAAAGACAACCGACTTCAATCAATTTGTTTATTCATGTCATATTCGTCTGGTTCAATTTACCATAGAAATGGTTTTTTTAATTGCCTAACAAAACTATACACGCAATATTAAATAAATACAGCCCTTATCTATATTTGTTTCAAAAAATTTGGCAGTGAAAAGTGTTTTTATTCCATTTCGCGCTGCCAAAGTTTTTCAACCATGCTCCCCTTTTTTTCACATCGCTTTTGTTTCCAATTCAAACTTCTCACTCTCGCTCTATTTTGTTCTTTCTATTCTTTTGTTTTCCATGACGGCCCTCTGTTGTTTTTGCTCAATTTTTGTAGCTGTAAATCGAATTTGGACACGCTTAGATAACTTTCAGATTTATTTATTTAAAAATTTCAGACGGCAAGCTCGGCAATTTATTGGATACATTTACTGCTCGGATGGATCGATTTTGGTGGGTGGGCTTTCGTTTAAAAGATTGAATCATTTTGCAACGCTCAAAGCTATATATTCTGTAAGGCCAGTTGGGTTAAATGAGTCCTTTTAAAAAGCTGTGTGGGGTCGTAAATTGTTCTTGAATCGTATAAACTTTGATTTGAGTAGCTTGAACTGCAGCAGTGATTATAGATGGTAATGCTGGTAAATAAGCTTTTTGGCCTTACATTGTATACATATATCTATAGGACTGAGTGTCTGTGTGACCCATAATGCTCAACAAAATAGATTCGATTTGGCCACAACATTCAAACACAAATTCAAAGAGGTATCCCACTTCAAAATCGGAATCCAATAACCCAAGTTATGAAATCTAGAAATGCAGTTTTGGGTTCCCATTCTGAAAACCATTGGAAATCCGGAAAACTCGAAAATGAGAATGGGCTAAAATTTGGACCCTCCTTTAAAAGAAATATTCGAATGTAGAATATTAGAGAATTCAACCACAAATTCAAAGAGGTATCCCACTTCAAAATCGGAGCCCAATAACTCATGTTAAGGAATGTAGAATTGCACTGATACCTTTTTTTCCTGTTTATCTTTATATATCGTGAGATTTTAATGTTTTTAGTTTTAATATTGTATACTGAGTTGCAAAAGAAATGATCTTAATGTTGTCATCATATAAGCATAGAATCGAATCATAAATATTTTTACAAGATCTAGTGTGCCTTGGACAAAACTGTCAACTTGGATTGTTGAAATACTAAAGAAATTCAAATGTTTAGTCAGTCGTCTCTTGATAGTCGGTAAGGTTGGACCTGCTCTCTAAAATCCAAAATATTTAAAGGTTCTTTCGCCCAAAGTTTTCTAACGGAATAACCAGAAAAACAAAATTTATTATTTGGTTTTTCATTTTCTTTATTAAGAACTTGCACAACAAAGTGAGCGGCGAGAACAAATTCAGAGTAAGAAATATTTTTAATAATGAAAAAGCAGTCGCGATATATCTTGCACCTTTTCCTTCGAAATTTCGGCCATTTGAATACTAAAGTAGCATCGGTTCTTTCGTTGCATCAAAAATCGTTCGAAGATGTATTTAGTCAAAAATAGTATTCGAGACGATAAAGATTAAATCTTATGGCGTGACTTGCAGTTCTCGTGGAACATGAAAAAGGAGCGACGGACGTGGTGCCCCAGCCACTGCGGCGTCGCAGAGTGTTGAGCAGGGATCGGGATCAGGATCAAGATCAGGATCGGGATCTGCCACCTCCAGGCAGGCGGTGGAGCAGCTGTCGCTGGTCAGATCGCTGTTCTGCAGCAAGGAACCCTACTCCTCCTTGAGCAGGTGGATGCCAAGCACCAGGTACTCCCGCTGGCGCGCATCAAGAAGATCATGAAGCTGGACGAGAATGCCAAGATGATTGCCGGCGAGGCGCCGCTGCTGTTTGCCAAGGCCTGCGAGTACTTCATCCAGGAGCTGACCATGCACGCCTGGGTGCACACCGAGGAGAGCAGGCGGCGCACGCTTCAGCGCTCGGACATTGCCCAGGCCATCGCCAACTACGATCAGTTCGACTTCCTCATCGACATTGTGCCGCGCGAGGAGATCAAGCCGTCGTCGGCGCAAAAGGGCAAGGATGGCAGCAGTTCCAGTTCGAGTGGAATGGCGGGCTCGACCAGCAGTGCCGCCTCCACGTCCAACACAGCCACCTCCAATGCGGCCGCCTCCGTGGCTGGCAATGCTTCCGCCACCGTGGCTGGCAATGCTTCCGCCACGGGCACCTTTGTAGCCAGTGGATCCTCCGTACCTGCGGCCACGGCTGGCGGCCTAAAGCTGGACACCACGGGCGCAGCCAACGCCGCCGAGGTGCTCGGCTTCAGCACCGTCAATTCCGACATCTTCTCAGCGCAACTGCAGCAACAACAGCAGCAGCAGCAACATGCCGCCCAGCAGCAACAGCAACAACAACAGCAGCAACATCACCAGGCGCATCCACAGCAGGTCCAGATTATCCAGCAAGGTGCTGGTGGGCAACAGCTACAGTACTTCATCGCACTGCCCGGCCAGCAGGCGGCGCAGCTCGTGCAGCAAGTGCAACAGCAACCGCAGCCCACCCAGAACCATCTGCCCAACAGCCTGGGCATCAACATAGTGTCGGCCCAACAACCCACCCAGCAGTTGATCCTGACTGCCGGCCCCAACGGCCAGCTGACCGCCACGCCAGCGCCACAAACGGCCGCCCAGCAGCAGACGGCCCTGCTCCAGAATCTCGCCCAACAGCAACAGCAGCATCAGCAACAACAGCAGCAGCAACAGCAGCAGCAGCAACAGCAGGTTATCATCCCCACCCAGCTGCTGACGGCGCAGCAGCTGCTCCAGTTGGGCGGAGCACCCACGGTGGCCCACCAGCAGCAGCAGGTGCAAGTGCAGCAACAACAACAGCAGCAAGTCCAGGTGCAGGTCCAGCAGCAGCATGCCAATCTTAGCCAGAACAACGCCAGCGCGGTGGCCAGTGGCACGCCGATCTTCATAAACTCGACCATGACCAGTGCCCAGGCGGCGACGCAGGCGCAGCAGCAGGCGGCGCAACAGCAGCATCAGCAGCAACAGCAGGCGCAAACGATCTCCACCATGTCCGCGGATCGCACACTAACCGGCGGATTTCGGTAAAAGCTGGAAGAATTAAATCAAATCCGGACGGACAGACGGACAGTTGGCAATCATATCGAAGCATCGGGAGGCATTGGAATCGGGCATTGGCAACGGGCATTGATTGCGCCATCCCCTGTCATCCAGCACAATGTATAATATTATAGTTTATGTAGGTGTATACGATTGTATATCGGAGGAGATTATATATAGCTAGTGTCTAAGACGTAGGCATCTTTGTAGAAACGATTTCTCAATTGTAATTTATTGCTGACCCTCCCGCCCCCCTGGCTGCAGGTTTCACCTCCTCCAAACAAACACCGCCACCTCCACCACTTTT
This sequence comes from Drosophila subpulchrella, assembly GCF_014743375.2. Classification (NCBI taxonomy): domain Eukaryota; kingdom Metazoa; phylum Arthropoda; class Insecta; order Diptera; family Drosophilidae; genus Drosophila; species Drosophila subpulchrella. The sequence continues at coordinate 20,945,082 of NC_050613.1, forward strand.
AAACCTAGCACTTAGAGAGAATAATGGGAAAACTAGTGTATGACGCGGATGCCACCGGTCCAAAGCATAACCCAGCGTTTCGCGTGGCATCCGCGGTTTATTATGTATTTGTACTTCTAACTAAGCTAAGCTCTGACAAACAATTATAAGCCACCAAGGACTATGTGCCAGAAACTGCTGCTCTGTGTTCACTTTCTGGCCAGGATCTTGTTGATGTCCTGCAGTTCGCGGGTGCTCCACGGTTCCAGGGGATCGGGCGGCGATTGCGTCTTTCGGGTGTAAGCCGATCGTCCCCGCTGGCTGCGCTCATCTGGATCATCACTTTGTTCTGGCGAAACTCTGCTTTGGAAGAGAGGGACTTAGAGAATGAAGTGAAGATATTATTACTCACTTATTCCTTCGACGAACGCGGGCACTTTTTGCCCGTCGAGCGGCCTCATCCTGCGCTGGCTGGCACTTGCGCAGATGGAACTGCTTCATGGTGGCGTGCACTTCCTCAGCTGTGGGCAGATCCTCACTGTCCGGCCCTCCATTGCCGTCCTCGGTCTCCACCTCGGCTTCCTGTTCGATGGTCAGCACCTCCTCCGCCACGGCCTCATCGAAGTGGAAACCCTGAGATTAAAGGTACAACTTGCATGAAATAATTCATTTAATTTTTACCCACTTACCGCTTCCTCATCCAAACCAGGTGGCGCCCACACCGAGGACATGGGTTGAAACTGACCGTGGCTGTGACCCTCGAATCCCGGCTGCTCCCGCCGGATATCCGCCTTGGACAAGGCGTTGTGCGTCCGCTTGGCCAGCGACAGCTTGCCCAGAATGGGTCCACCGCTGTCGCTCTCCTCGGTCTCCACCTCGGCCAGCATAGCCATGAACTCCTCCAGCTTCTTCGGATCGACGATATCCTTGGGGTCCTGAAACAAGTTGCTCAGATTTGATATGGGCAGGGGTAAGGCCATTAGGTCGGGAGGAGCATCTTGAGCTGCAGTGGGGGCAGGCGTTGCTGTGCCCGCTGTGGAGACCGGCAGTGGATCCATCTTTTTAGCCACCGGTGCCTGCGGCTGCGTCTTCATCGTTTGCTCCACCAAATCGAAGGCCTTGTTGGCCAGCTGCTGCAAGCCGGCGAAGTAGTGAGGATCATGGGTCTCTGGTCGCTGGTCCGACATCAGGATCAGCTCCCTGAAGGGATCCGGAGCTGGCGGCGCAGGCGGAGGAGCTGTCACCGTTCGCAGAACAATGCCATTGGACGAGGCTGGATCGTTGGCGAAGGCCAGCATGTCCATGGCGTTGGTGAAGTCCGAATCGGCGTGCAGGTTGTAGGGATCCTTGAGCTTCTGCTTGGCAATCTTCACGGGACTGGAGATGGAAGCCCGGCCCCACATGAGACGACGCATCTCCTCGCCGGTCATTCCGCGCTTCTTGAGCGCCGTCAGCGTCACACGACCCACACGCTGTTGAGGATTGGTCCGAAATCGTGTTGGAATGGTTAAAGTGACTAAGAGGCACTGCTTCATCTACTCTTACCTTCCAGTTGGAGACGGCTCCTTTGCGCTGCTTGGCCCTCGTTTTGCTCTTGCTCTTGATGACCATCACGCCGCGCACCTCAAATCCCGAATCGTCGGAGGGACCCAACGGAATGGAGTAGGCCTCCAGATAGCCCTTGGCATCTGCCTGCGGCACCGCACGCTCAAGGGTGACGACGATCTTGGCCCACTGCTTCATCCACTCCTTCTCCGACTGCTCGATCACGGTCACATAGGTGTTGCCCATCATGGCAATCAACATGTTGAGCAGCAGGATGGGCACAAAGATCATGAAGATGATGAACACGGTCTTGGAGAGATTGGGGTACGTGGTCTGGTTCAGATCGGGATACTGCAAGGGGAAATCTAATGTATACTACGAAAGGTACCCATGTTCAAGGCACCTCCTCACATTATAATCGCCCAAAGTGGTTTGGAAGAGGGCCATCCAGGTGCTGGTGTAGGTGTTGAACATGGTGGACTGCACCTGGGGATGTCCCTTGTACAGGAAGTAGAAGGCCTGCGAGAATCCACACAGCACAATGCAGTAGATAATGCCGAAGGTGAACATGTCACCCGTGATCATGGAGTAGATCATGGTCACAAAGGGACCCGTCAGCCGAATGGCACTAAAATGATCGCAATTCAGATGCCTTCGAGAGGAACTTGGTAATCTCACTCACCCAGCGAAGAACATTAGAAGGAACCATGAGCCCGGGACAGCAAAGATCAAGATGGCCTCCTCGGTATCGGTGTCACCAATCAAACGAAACGGAATGCACGCCAGGATCAGCAAATTGGAGAACAGGAAAATGGCCTTTGCCGGGGCATGGGACTAAGAAATGACAGTAGAACAAAGTATTAATTAATTAATTTTTTTTACCTAGTAATACATAGTAATAATTATTATGGTGTTGTTTATCTTTCAAATTTAAATTAAAGTTATAGGGAGTTTTAGTCCTTACAATATTGAAAAGCCTTTCAAATCACAATGATACTTCGAAAAGATTAATTAGACCCTCACCAGCTGCTTAAGAAATGCGGATAGTCCCTGGTTCTTGATCTCGTCGCCCTGCTGGAAAATTACGTAACTGAGAACTCCTGCCAAGGTGGCAAACTCTGCGCAATATCTAGCCACCGTTTGGGCACTATTCCCATCGTTTCCATTCCCGTTGTCCGTCTCCATTTCCTGAATAGCGGCTGTCAGTGATTCGGATCCCTCGGAGTCCTCTCCCTCGCCTTCACCATTGTGGGCGGGTCGCAAATAAACGGATACGGACAGGCACAGCAGATGGGTGGACAGGATGAGCAGGCGCTTCAAGAACTGGTTCTGCGCAAATGTCTTCCACTTCTCCTCCAGGAGGCGCTGGATGATGCCGCCGTCCAACATGTCCAGATGCTCCGGCTTGGTTCCGTTCAGGATGATAAACAAAGCGGAATTCCAATCTGTTTCAATAAGGTATTGATATTATTATAAACAAACAAATAACATATGTATAATATACAATGTATACATATATATTATTTTATAAAGATTATGTAGACCACATTCATGTATAGAAAATATTAAAATACCTAGGATACTTCTATAAGTACATATGTTGTCTCTTGTACTACTTCCTTTGTGTGGATGTAATCAATTTTATATTTAAAATCATTACACATAATCTTCATAATTGTATACTCATAATCAATATGTAGGAGATCTTAGAAGAGACTTTTTAAAATAATGATTCTTTTTGATAGGACTCATTGATGTCCTTCTTTTTGACAGTACTCACTAGTCCTTCCGTCCGGCAGCAGTGTGTCCAGCGCATTGAGGGGGTATCCAGAGCAGGTGATGTTACTGTACCGCCAGAACTCGCGGGCGGACAGCTCCAACATCTCGCGGAACAGCTCCTCGCGGCCCAACTTACAGGCCAGGGTGAGGGGAGTGAGTCCCGTCTGGTTGACAATGCCATTCTTGGCCGGCGTCTTGGGATGCCGCAGGGCGTAGCCGAACATGTCCAGCTTGTCGCACACCACCACCATGTGCAGGATCATGTTGCCAAAGGAGTCCTGGGCATCCGGGTCGGATCCGCAGTCCACCAGCAGATTGTAGACACTCTCGTTGGCACAGCAGGCGGCCCAGGCCAAGGGATACTCACCCATGTAGGCCAGTCCCTCGTAGTCGGTGCTCTTGGCCGGATGAGCCCGCTGCTGGTCACGGGGCAGGAAGAAGCTGCCGATTGCCCGCTGATTGATATTCGCGCCGGCCTCGATCAGATCCGCCACCAGCTCGTTGTTGCTGTAGGCTATGGACAGATGCAGGGCACTCGCGCCCAGATACTCCTCGCCCTCCATCACGTCCAGTGCCAGGTTGGGGAACACACGGAGCAGCACGCGCGCCAGCTTGGTGTGCACCTTCGAATCGCAGATGATCAGCACATGGAGCAGACTCTCGCCCAGGGCGCCGCGGTATTGCATCTGCCAGCAGGCCTTGTGGTCCTCCCACTTGCCCAACGGATCGTGGATGGACAGCGACGCCTCAATGGGTATGGTCACCTCGGTGTGGTCGCGGTACTTCCAGCGCAGGAACTCCGCCCGGTTGATCACCTGTCCCTTGCCATCGTTGTACATGAATACACCGAACTGCTCGCGGATTAGCTGCTCCACGGCAATCAGTCCGCCCGAGTTGATGGCGTCGATGAGGTCGCCACCTGGCCAGGATTGGTGATTATTAGTACAGTCTTCATTACATCTATATATATAAATCATCGTGTGGCATACCCACATCCAATAAATACCTACACGTACGTTTTCACCCAAACAAAGTACTTTTTCAATGTTTCGGGGTCACCAAATACTATCCCTACCATAATCAAGGATATGGATTATATAACTTTCGCATCTAACTAACTAAAATGTATTAACTTTAATCTACTACTAAATGTAAATAATGAATGAACAACAAATTCGCAGGTTATAGTTCTGGATGTGTCATATTTGGGTCACTTATCTGGAAGCTTTTGAAAACTTAGATCATCTTTAAGACGATGATGCCTGATAAAAATAAAATTAAATTAAAAACTTTTAGAGGTATGCTTACTAAATGTCGGATTTCAATAAGTCACGTTAACAGGGTAAAGGAAAAGTCTGGGGCACCCTTATACAATGCTTAAAATTAGTAAATCGGGGTCACCAAATTCCTTACCTCTTTTGTAGTCCGCCAGCTTGTAGAGCAGGCACTTGCAGGCGGTGGCCGAGGATTGCGAGATGACGGCATCTAAGATGGCCCCGGGCTTCATCTCCGGCGCCTTCTTGCGAAGGCATTTTTTCAGCAGGAACTTCATATCCGCCGCCTGGACTCCAATCCGTGCTGCAGCTCCGACTTCAACTGGCCTTTCGGTGAAATTCGCAAAACCTTCTTTGCTTGTTTGTTCGATGACCCATGATATGAAAAGCCAGAAAGACAACCCGTTGTCCTGGTAACCCACCTGCCAAACCCATCACAAGTAAACTGTTTAAAGCCAGTTCGATTCCAGCTAAGATAAATTGGTATATATATGTTAGACATACGAAGTGCAGTTTTGGGTTCCCTTTCTGAAAGCCATTGGAAATTCGGAAAAATCTTACATGAGGACGGGCTAAATTTAAAATGATATATTCAAATGTAGAATATTAGATATTTCAACAACAAACTCATAGAGGTATCCCATAAGAAAATCGGGATCCTATAACTCACGTTATGAAATCTAGAAGTGCAGTTTTGGGCACCCATTCTAAAAGCCATTGGAAATCTGACATGAGAGTGGGCTAAAATTTTGACCCTCTTTTAAAATAAATATTTAAATGTATTAGGGAATACAACCTATTGTTATCATATACGTGGTTGCAAAGATAAATATCATAATGTTGAAATCATGTAAGCATAGAATCGAGTTATAAATATTTTGACAAGATCTAGTGTGCCCTGGTCACAACTGTCAACTTGAATTGTTGAAATACTAAAGAAAATGAAACGTTTAGTCATTCGCCACTCAAAAGTCGTCGAGGATAGACCTGCTCTCTAAAACAAAATATTTTAAGTGTCTTTCGCCAAAAGTTTACAAACGGAATAACCAGAAAAACAAAATTTATTATTTGGTTATTTCATATTTCTTATCAATAACGTGCACAAAAAGTGAAATTAAATGTTGAGCAGGGATCGGGATCGGAATCGGGACCTGCCGCCTCATTGAAACTGTGGTGCCCATGCCTGTAAGGCTGATTTCCGTACGACTTTCTCAACAGTTCACATTAATTTTTCCTGTAATTGTTTTGTAAAATATAACTCATTTTTAGTGCTACTTCAAAATACATCCATCCTGCCCGTAGCATCTGGAAGCTTCTCCTTATACTCATGCATCCTCTCGGACATCAGCGGTTTGCAGCCCTCGTCCTTGAAGAACATGACAATGGCCTGGAACAAAGACGGAGAATGTCATCGTTTTTGATATCCCTAATGTGGGTGCGCAGTATTGAATCTGGATATTGGCAAGTAAAGAGGCAAGGAACGTGAAGCTTAGGCTGGAAGAATGCGGGCTTCTAGCTATGTCCAGTGATTTCTTCGCAGATCGTCGATGGCCTTATCCAGCATGGCGGCTAGGGTCTCCAGGAGGTAATCATAATAATATATCTAAAGAAAAAGTAAAGTAATTTAAAAATTGTCTGCATTAGCCACTTACATACAAAGGTGTGGGATACATCCTGCCTGTAGCATCTGAAACAGTCATCAGAGATCCACTTTGCGAGAGACTTCTCGACTGGCTGCTCAGACTTTCTCACCAGAATTCTAGTCAAGTGTGCGTACAGTGGTCTCCCAGCACTTCTCCTCTTGCGAATACCTCATCTAGTGTGCCCTGGACACAACTGTCAACTTGAATTGTTGAAATACTAAAGAAAAGGAAACGTTTAGTCATTCGCCACTCAAAAGTCGTCGAGGATAGACCTGCTCTCTAAAACAAAATATTTTAAAAAACCAAATAATAAATTTTGTTTTTCTGGTTATTCCGTTTGTAAACTTTTGGCGAAAGACATTTCGGCGAAAGACATTTCGCCAAAAGTTTACAAACGGAATAACCAGAAAAACAAAATTTATTATTTGGTTTTTTAAAATATTTTGTTTTAGAGAGCAGGTCTATCCTCGACGACTTTTGAGTGGCGAATGACTATCCCTAATGTGGGTGCGCAGTATTGAATCTGGAAATTGGCCAGTAAAGAGGCAAGGAACCTGAAGCTTAGGCTGGAAGAAGCATGGCGGCTAGGATCTCCAGGAGGTAATCATAATAATATATCTAAAGAAAAAGTAAAGTAATTTAAAAATTGTCTGCATTAGCCACTTACATACAAAGGTGTCGGATACATCCTGCCTGTAGCATCTGAAGCACTCCTATTCATCAGAGAGACTTCTCGACTGGCTGCTCGGACTTTCTCACCAGAATTCTAGTCAAGTGTGCGTACAGTGGTCTCCCAGCACTTCTCCTCCTGCGAATACCTCATCCAGCAGCATGTGCCAGAGCCATGGTGCTGTAGGACTCCTCTACTGGAAAGATGCCCGGCTGGCGGATGCAGTTCATAACCTCTTGCACTATGCTGATCCGATAATGTAATTTCGTTAAGCAGCATTGTAGAATGCCTCGCCTCGGAGGACACGAATGGCATACAGATGTGAACGATGATGTCCTCGATGCGATTTTCCCTCTACCACTCAGCTTTGGTTATTTCGGCCAGAGTCCAGATCATGAGTACCAATTCAATCTTCGGGTAGTTATGGCAGTCTGACTGGATGATATTAACTTAGGTGCGGACCCTTCTCTCTGCAGCTGGCTGCAGGAATACGGGGGTCCCGCACCCATTCTCTCGAGATTGTTGGATCTTGCGATAATGGGTGCGGGGCTCTCCGTATTCCATGCTTTCGTGGCATACCTATGGTTTTATGGCCAGCTTCAGAGAAATGGCCCGCACCTCCGTTAATATCATCATCCAGCCGGACTGCCACAACTCACCGAAAACTGAATTTGTACTCGTCAAAATGTTTCTGGACCATTTGGCTGATATAACTAAAACTGAATGGTGGAGGGAGAATGACATCGACTACGTCATCGTTCGCATCTATATACCTTCGTGTCCCTTGTGGAGAGAAATTAATTACAGCCAATATTAAGAGAATTCAAAAGAAATCAAACACGACATAAAAAATTATTTAAAAAATGGTCATTTCGCCTTTTTCTTTTATATTTAAATGTAGAATATTGGGGAACTATATGTAAAGAGTTATCCCACTGCAAAATCAGAATAAAATAACTAAGTTATGGAAACTGACAACCGAAAGATGTCTGGTTGGTTGAGAATCGGACTTCTCTGTGGAACAATGCACTTCCTAAAAAATGATCATTGAATTGAGTTAGTAGTTGATAAGTAAAGTAGTACTTATACTTTATAAGTAATATCATCACTTTTTCGTATTTACGCTTGTTTGTCGCGTAAATAAAATGTTATTTCAACTGATTAATAATTAAATCTCACTATTATAGGTTTCAAAGTTGGAACACTTATCTAATTGTTGGTAAGTTTTGCAAGCAAATACATTTTTTAAAATCTTAAATATATATTTCAACATTGCAAACAGTGGAAAATAGGGAAATATTTTATGTTCTTTTTTTGATACTTTTAATGATTACATTTTGGTGTCGAAAATGACCCTCCTTAAAAAGAAATAATCGAATGTAGAATATTAGGAAATTCAACCACAAAATCGTAGAAGTATTCTACTTCAAAATCGGAATACAACAACAACATGTATGCAATCTAGAAGTGCCCTGATATCCTTTATTTTTTGAGGTTTCCTTTATATATCCTAAGACTTAAATGTTTTTGGTTTTGTTGCAAAAGCAACGACCTTAATGTTGTCATCATATAAGCATAGAATCGAGTCATAAGTATTTTTACAAGATCTAGTGTGCCTTGGACACAACTGTCAACTTGGATTGTTGAAATACTAAAGAAATTCAAACGTTTAGTCAGTCGTCTCTCGAAAATCGGCGAGGTAAGACCTGCTCTCTAAAATCCAAAATATTTAATATTAATATATAATGTTATTTTCGTCCAAAGTTTTCAAACGTAATAACCATATAATCGTAATCGTAATAAGCATATAATCGAGTCATAAGTATTACAAGATCTAGTGTGCCTTGGACACAACTGTCAACTTGGATTGTTGAAATACTAAAGAAATTCAAACGTTTAGTCAGTCGTCTCTCGAAAATCGGCGAGGTAAGACCTGCTCTCTAAAATCCAAAATATTTAATATTAATATATAATGTTATTTTCGTCCAAAGTTTTCAAACGGAATAACCAGAAAAACAAAATTTATTATTTGGTTTTTCATTTTTTTTATCAAGAACGTGCTCAACAAAATGAGCGGCGAGAACAAATTCAGAGTAAGAAATATTTTTAATAATAAAAAAGCAGTCGCGATATCTTGCACCTTTTCTTTCGAAATTTCGGCTATTCGAATACTAAACTAGCATCGGTTCTTTCGTTGCATCAAATATCGTTCTAAAATATATTTATTCTAATATTTTATTCGAGACGATATGGATTAAATCTTATGGCTTGACTTGCAGTTCTCGTGGAACATGAAAAAGGAGCGGCGGACGTGGTGCCCCAGCCACTGTGGCGTCCCAGAGTGTTGAGCAGGGATCGGGATCAGGATCGGGATCAGGTTCAGGATCAGGATCAGGATCAAGATCAGGATCGGGATCTGCCACCTCCAGGCAGGCGGTGGAGCAGCTGTCGCTGGTCAGATCGCTGTTCTGCAGCAAGGAACCCTACTCCTCCTTGAGCTCCTGGATGAACGAAAGGGCGCTCCATCTCCGTATTTTAGATGTTTGAGATGGGTCCTCCATATATTTTACGCTTACCTATTGCCGGCAGCCGGGTTATCCATAGTAGGAGACCTGTTCTTTGGTGTTGCTGTTAGAGGCGCAAGCATCCTGGGATACGTAAAATTGGCAGTACAGTGACATTTGTCTGCACAGGAGTCCTGAGACCCATTGAATTGGCAGTACTGCGACTCTGGAGGGTTCCCAATTCCCTGCACTTGGCTATAAGTAGCTTAGGTGGTTGAGAAATGGGAATCCGGTAGAGTCGCAGTACTGCCGATTCTGAGCCTCGGCAGTCCTGTGCAGAGAAAAGTCACTGTGCTGCCAGTTTTAGGTGTCTCAGGACTCCTGTGGCTCTAGCAGTATCGCCAAAGAACAGGTCCGTTGCTATGAAAACCCGGCAGCCGGCGATAGGTAAGCGTTACATATAGGGGCATCCTAAATATCATCTTTAATTTGGTGAAAAGCCTAGCGGAGAAAGGCTCAGCAAGTGTCTTATCGCTAACTACACACGCCAGGTGGAAAAGCGGTGAACAAAAAGGATAACCTACGCTTATGAGTGCTTCCTCCCATAAATCAATTCAGAAGTGATGAAAAACTACAACTGGAAATAGAACTGGCTTCATGAAGTCATAGCAATGTACAATAAAGTCAAAATAAAAATTTTTGGTGTAAAGTATATTAAAATTAAGTTAAAAATATTTACAAAAATATTTGAATATATATATATATATATATATATATATAAATATCGAAATTAAAAGTCAACCAATATGAGAATTTTCTAAATTTATAACTAGAAAATCCGCAGAAATTTACTTGAGAGGAAAATATGTCAAATAAACATAAAAAATTATCAATGCTTACAATTATCAACGCTTTTTTTAATTTTTCAATTAAATTTAATATAATTGCCTTGCTGTACAATTTGCTTTTATGCAGGCAAATCTGTCGTGGACATTTATTATCGGGATTCGGTAAGTAATTTTGATATTAGCTGGTGAAGATGGCAATGCTGCTTTTAATTTCAACTTGGCAATGCTGCAAAATCTTTATTTAGCTGGCAACCCTGTCACAGACTTGTATCTTCGGAATTCGTTTGTGGCTTAAAGTTAACGTACTTCCCCCGACAGTTCCCAAAACTTTCATTATGCCAACTGTTTTCTTAAGTGGTCTCCCCCCTCGCAGCACCCACTATTGTTGTTTCGTTCCAATGTGTACGCATAACATTGCATTACCACAATGACCACTCGGATTCCACTCTCTTCGTCCCCGTTCTCACATTGTTGCGTCTTACATTTTCATTAACTTAAAATAACAACCGAAAGTTGTGCATCCGAAACCGGAACTCCTGCTACAGTGGGGCTCTTCCAGCAGCTCCTTCTCATCCACCCCCTCCCTTTTAGCCTCAAAAAAGTGGGGCAAAGGAGTGCGAAGAGCCCCACTTCATACATAAACATTAGCCGGCGTACAATATTTTTTGATATGCCCGGTCCAGCTGTGTTCCATTTCCCCCCAAAAAGCCCCCAAAAAACCACCCGAGCCAAGCGTAACGTGCAATTTTTATTATTATAGCCAGGAACTTGCTACATGTCAGGCTGCCTAGACACCGTTGTTAACTTTTGCTGCCCAGCAAAACGGGCATATTCCTCACACCCCCTACCAAAATCTCTCAACTTTTTTCCCAAGAATATTTCCCATTGATTTAGGCAGATCGGTGGATTTTGAAACTGATTGCATTACAAGTAATAAGATATAAAAGTTCCTGATTTTGTTATTAAAGTAATCATAGGAAATGACGTATGATACTTTCCTAGATTTAATTCTAAGATTGCATTATCAAACATTTATAGAAATTTTATTTAATTACATAGATGTAAGAGTGGCCAGATCAGGATGTTTTTTAACCAACTTTTGGTAAAATACCAAAAATAAAAATTTAGTTATAAATAAAACTGGGTATATCTTAGTAGACTATACCTACGTTAAAAACATTTCTTTAAGCATTCCAACTTGTACGCAGAACTTTTGTCCTGCAATTGGAGTGGACAAAGGGACACAGGGACATACGGACAAAACGGACAAACGGACAAAACGGACAAACGGACAAACGGACAAACGGACAAACGGACAAGTAAAACGCCCACGAACTCATATGTGGCAAGGCGTTGGAAATGTTTGCCCGGCAAGTTTTTGCCTTTCGACCCCTTTCGGACTATTCCAAAGTATTTTTGGTCAAATTAAAAAACATTTTACAATTGTCTGCTGCATCCTAGGTGAGTGGGCAGAAGTTGGATTTTGTGTTTTCGTGTCTTCCGGGGACCCCCAAGAAGTGAGTGGCCCAAAATGTTTACACTTTGTCTTGGCCAAAGTCGGGGATCGCTGGCCGTTTTCCCAGTTCATTGCTTTCTCGAGTCGTCGAGTCGTGGTGGCAACTTCAACTATTTTCCTTCTCACTTGCCAAAAAGTTTGCCTTTCCTTCTTGCCTTCTTCCTGTAGCCCAATATTTTTATGAGGATGGGGCTTTTTTTTTGTTTTCGGGATGGTCTTAACGTCTTTTTGCTTTCTAAGGTGTTTTTTTTGGGGGGGGGGGGGGCAACGCTTTTTTGGTAATTAGTTAGCAACTAGTTAGCTGCAAATTTCTTTCTTGTCCCTGCGGTTTGCTTGCCAAGTTAATATGCGGCTTCCATGTGACATTATCGTTAGGGCTCCACAATACCCACTCCCCAACGATTTTGAGCCTTCGTGGCAAAAGTTTTCACCCCGCTGAAGAGCAACAAAGCAGAAACTTTGAAGTGCAAGTTTGCTTTTTATATCGCTGCAACGACAACAAGAAACTTTTCTCAGTTTCGTACACAAATAATTGCATAAATTATTACAATTTGCAGTAATTCATACCTGAAACTATGAACTGACAGGACACCTAAAGAAAAGTCGAGGGGAAAAGGTCTTTGGTAGGGGTAACGCCCACTAAAATAAAGGTTCATGGAAAGGGCATGAAGAAATGACAAGAAAGCGAACATTTACACAATGACAGTATTGTTAATAGTTCTTATGGTTTTAGAAACACATGATACTTCCATTGTCAAAGCCAAAAATATTTTTAAAAATATTTATATATTTATTAAAGATGATAATAAAGTTTTCAAAAATTTAAACTAACATAGCGGAGTAGTACTAAATGCGGGGACTTCGACTACGTATTTTTTGTAGGTTAACTTAATACAACAATATATATTAAGTTTGCTTTTAGATATCATTGTATAAATATATATAAATCATTTATATAAAGGTAAATATTTATTGAGTATTAAATATTTCATAAAATAATTAAAAAAAAAATAGTTCTTGAACTGAAATACTTATATTGATTATATTTTTCATAACTAAAGTGTTTCAAGTTCTTCAAGATGAAGTTTGCTGGTTGAATTTGCGCCAACTTAACAGTTATAATCTAAACAACAGTAAACAAAATTAGCAAGACCATTACTATTCTATCTTGTGGGCGTGGCTCGGACCATTAAGCTGGCTTTCAGTTTTATTAGCGCGATTTCCGCTTCCGGCGCTTGTCTTTGCCAGCTGAAATAATAACCATAATCGTGGGGATAAAGCGCAACCAAATGGCAACAGAGATAGCAATGGCACCACCCGTAATTGTCATGCCACGCAGCAATCTCGAATCTCAAGAAGACTACCAAAAAAGCAAAAACCTCAGCGAAAAGCATTTGCACTTGAAGTTTCGTCGCTAATTGCGCGCAGAATACTCTCAGCCAAAAATATTCTTTGAAGCTTGCCGCCTCAGCTCATTGAAATATTCGCATTTGTTTGCATAATTTCGCAGCTCCACATGGCTGCTGATTTTCAATTTAGTCCTCAATGAGCACAAGTTTTTTGGGAAAGGAGTTAGCTTCTAAGTGCTTTGATTTCCCCTCGCCATTTCATAATTTCTTCCTCAGCCAATAATGTAGTCGTTTGCAACTAAATATCGTCTGCTATCAGCAAAGTCACATTTAATATGCAAATTAGCAAAATAAATATTTACCATATTAGATATCTATACATATTTAAACCACAAACTGATTTGTATATATTTTCATACTGATAATTATCAATTATAATTGCAGACTTTAATCACAGACATCAACAAAGCTAAGCTGTATAGGGAATAATATGGAAATTCATCATACAACATTTAAAGGGGCTTCCAACTTTAAATAAATTTTAAAAATACATAAGTATTCGTAAGTATTTGTTTAAAATAAAGCCTTAAATTGGTACGACACTCGTCTCATTATGTCATTTGTCAGATTTGTGAGAATTTTGGCAATCGCTTGGAACATTTCCCTGGCAACATTTCCCTCCTTCACTGACTTTTTCTCACCCCCTCCTGAAATGTTTGGCTTGCACATATATTGCCGTAATTTGTATGTTGGTATAAAATGCAAAAGTTTTGTCATTAAGCCTTTTTAATAATAAATTACATATAATGGAGGGCGGGAATGTGGAACGGGGTTTTTGGGGCTGGAGTAACCGGAGTCTGACGAGCGTGTTGCCATTGACCCGTGGCATTTTGTCGTCGTTTCGCCAGTGAAACTTTTACGAGTCCTGCATCCTGGCTGCTGTTCCATCATCGTCGTGTGCTCTCCATGGAAATCAGATTTATTACATAATTATGCACAAAGTAACGACCATGTATGCGGGGCGGGGGCCACATCTCTGAAGGAATCTATAATCTATGGGTCCCCGACAGTTTGTTAAAAGCAAACGTAGCTATCAAGTCTTCACCCTGCATCACGTATACGCCGTGTGGTTCCCTTTGCTGTGGCAATACAATTGAATGGCCCAAAAAGTAGACTGCTGCCCACCATTCCATTCTTGGTCCATTTCTGAGCTGACCACCAGGAATCCGAATGGGATGGGCTCGGGAAATTGGCCGGCATTTCGACCGCATGCAATTGACAGAGAGTTCATCATTGGGTTGCTGGCCAAAATTTCACTCCGCATTTCCGCAGCGAACTGAAAAGTGGATACAAATGCATTGCCTACTCATTTTTCCGCACAAATTCAGTACATTTGTGTCAGAGCTGCAGTCGCAGAAAGTGTGCCACATGCAGGCGTATTCAGTATGCACTGCGAAAAAATATGACAACCTAATTACAAGATAAGTAGCAATCTTGGTTGTTAAAAAATAAATAAATTAAATTTCTATTAGAAATGTATCGTTCAACATCCTGTCTTGTTATTATTATTATTTTCCTTACGATACTTGCATTGTTTTTTAAATCCAACTTTTTTTATTCAAGTGCACTGATGCCATATTGCGGTGCTAAAATGGGCCATCCTCTCATGATTCTTCTCTGCAATGATTTTCACTTCATGGAAAAAAGAAACTGTACAGAGTTGGTGGGCTGCCATATTTCCTGCCATTAGCCGGTGAAAGTAACAACAAAATTTTCCCAACCAACCTTTTCCTTCCAAATGCCAATTTATTTATACAAAAACAGAAGCCCTTGTTTTATTTGTTTTTGTTTCAGCTACTGATATATCTACCTCTTCTGATTTCGACCAATTAAGTGCAGAATTTTCTTATGTAATGAACTGTTTGCGGCTGTAAAAATAGATAAATATCTGCCACCCCCAAAAAAAAAACCAGTAGGCCAACATTTTTGCAGCAGGTGTGAGCCAAGAACAATAAAAACCAAGCAACAAAGGGATGCAAATGTGAAATCAGCAACAATGTCATAGAACAAAGGGGTGAGAAGCGGTTTTGGAAGGGGTTTCGGAAGGGGTTTGGAAGGGGTTTTGGTCGGTTGGCACCCAGCATCATCAACATTATTGTTGTCAACGTCATGCGGCGTGACTATGACATTAGTTTTGCCCAGTCAAAATAGGGAAAGGGGGTTGGAAAAGGATTGCGGGGGTGGTCTAACCCCCCAGACACTTGTCAGCAAACAAAAGAAGGACTAAGCGTAGCGCATCTCTTATATTTTTTTTATTCTTACACACAGAACAATAATACTGTTGTAACATAAACGAAAATCAAAAAATATTTGACGCTATAAAGCTATTCAATTTCAAAACAAAACTTTTAATCATGTGTTTTAATACTTTTTAACACCAAAAATAATTTGTTTGTGGTTTCAAAATGATTTTTTTTGAAAAAGTTATGAAAGTATTTTAAATTTCAGCATTACTCCCCATTTCTCACCAGCTAGTTGTCATTGTTTCAGGCTCTGGCTGACCGCATAAAGGGGGGGGGGGGGATATGTTGCCCCTCAGAGCCCCTTTTACCATCCTGCTGGTTGAGTGTTTTTGTGTGGCCTGTACTTCATTTGCATTGTCCTTTGCTTATTGTTTTGCGGTTGCGGTCTCGGCTAAGCAATGCATCTCACTCCCTCTGCATAGTCCCCTCTCTTTCTCGCCCCTCTCGCTGTCTCTTTCAGCACTTCTATAACCCCTTCGCGTGGGACAAACGAACCACGGAAAATTGCATTTACTTTGGTTTTTTGGTTTCTTAATTAGCAAAGCTGAATTTCACAGCCACACAATGGCTAGAAAGAGATGGGGGGGCGAATGGGGTGCGAGAAAGAGATGGCTAATTGAAAATCGAGTTGCAAAAGCGTTGATCCCTAAAATCAGATGAGGCGGGCCGAGGACCACTGCTTGCAACATTTTGTGTCAGCAGTTTCCATGGCTAATGCAAAATGCGAAAAGCGGTAGCCACTCACACAGCCACAAGTTCACTCTTACGCACTCACGCATCCACGCACACTAATGCAAAATCTCCATCCCCCCCCACACACACACTCACACACTCACACTTGCCCGCATACTAAGCAAAACTCCCTTTTGGTTCCGCTTTTATGGCTTCCAACTACTAAAAGCGCTTCAATTAGCGCTCTGATGAACTCTGATGAGTCCAAAGTAAATTATCTGCTAATTGAAGTATGCCTCTGACTAGCCATGTGTGTGTGTGTGAGTCCCAGTGAGAGTGTAAAGGTGACAGACATCCTGGTCATAAAACCCATTCGCTGCGCCTTCACACATCCTGACAGAAAAGGAGCAGGACGGATCCTAGTCAAGCCAGAAATCACAACAGGAAAAATATGCTCCGATGAAATTATATATAATTTGCGTCACCCAAGCAGAGGTAAGTGTGTGTGCGGGCATCCAGGGGCTTAGTCCAAAGAGGGGTGTCTATACAGAAATTGGAAACTCTATGAGTAAATGTTAATCACCCTCAAAAAGAGGAACTTTCTTTATGCTCTTTGGAAGTACTAAAAATTCAAACTAAGCCAAGAGATGATACAATTTATAAACCTCATTTCTTCCCATTCAAAAGTTAGCTTGATTACGAAGATAGCTACATAAGCTACATTACTTGGCCAGTCAATCTCTTAACAAGTTAAGTCCAATGAGATTGGAATTTAAAACAGTTCTACTGGATGAAACCCATTTGGCGAACCCTTTTGCTGCTGATCCAGCGACGCCTTTTTTGCCGGCATCACTTCCTTTTCCTGTGGAACGCACGTAGAGACCATAAAAGAAGCTTGGCATGTGTAGTCAAAGACGAGTATAATAAAGCATGCGAAGGAATGAGCATCATCAGCAGTAGTGGCAGACGCATCGGGTCGGTTGCACTAAAACATGAACACTTCATATAGCACAACAGTCGACCTAGGGTTACTCTACATCAAATTGGATAGCCATAGCAAACACCCAGTGTGGCATGAAGTGAAGTGATCCTTCGGTTAGCCAAACAGACACGTACAATGGACACGAGTGTTGCGAATTGAGAGTATCTCACTCACGAGTCACTCGTTTTGGGGTACTTGTGTCTGGCTCATTTTGTTGCTCACCCAGGCGAAAGAACTATAAAGCTCTGTCACTCGACAGCTGGCAAACGAATTACCCATCGGATGGGTTCCCATTCCTAATGTACCTATCCACTAGACTTCGTGCATAAGTTTTTAATAGTCCTAGTCTATTGCTTTATGCTTCACCCATTAGATGAGATTTCTGGTTTATTTAATTGATTCATATCTCTTAAATACCAATACTTACACCTTAACGGAACTCTACACTATCAGTTAAGTCAATTTCCTACTGTCCCTATCTACTCCGAAGAGTACATCATCTTTAGGGTAAGTTGCCTTCCTAAAGTCCCTATATCCCCCCTAATAAGCACATCTTTGTCCTATTTTGGTCAACTTTGGTCCGTTTTCTATAGTCCACATTATCAGCTTACTTCTTTTATTTCTATTCCTATTTACTCTGATGAGTAAAGGCAAAGGAGTTCGTATATCTTCCCTGAAGGGCAACTCTTTCTACTACTATCCTATCTACTATATCTCAACTATGCGTGTGAATTCTATTTTGAGTTGGGCCTTATGTCGGCTTATGCAATGCAACTTTAATTTTAATGTCGGCCCGCTCGTCAGGTCGGGATCTCCGGGGAATTGGCGAGGCCAGTCTGGATGGTCCGTTGGTCCTGGTCATTTGGTATGTTTGGTCCTTCGGCTGGGTCGGCTGTCCCCGGGTGCGGCATGCACCGTTAAATCTCTTAATCGACATTGACGGCCACAGTTGGCACGAAAAATGAAATTCGTAAAACTTTTACCAGTTGCATTTAGAAAATGGTCGCCCAGCGAACACTGCAACCACTGGCCTAGGGCCAACTTTGCCATCTTGACAGGGGTGTGGATAAAGGGGGTCTAGCCAGTCGGGGGAATTGGAATTTCGGATGGAAAATGTCCAACTGTGCACCATGTTAATGGCAAATGGCGCTCGCAGTTCCACTCGCCTCGCCGTCTCAGTTTCTCAGTTTCGGCACAAGGGTGCCAACATTGCGAGTACGTAATACATACGTATGTAGCTACTGCATACCAAAATTTATTACACTTTAAATAACGTATACGTACAACGTACGGACATCTCTATACATATATATGTGTATACGCCCGGTATACATGGGGATATGTATTCCGCTGGTTTGGGTTTTTGGGGGGCAGCGAAAGCTCAAAGTGTGTGCACGACATAAGCCAATTTCCAGGCAAAACGTTAACAACCCGAAAATGCAATGAGCTACAGACTTACACTCGCACACACACACCACCTTGATGGGAAACTTTTCAGCTTGGATAACATCCTTGGCAATCCTTGGCAGCCAGCGAAATGCGAAATGCATCAACTTCAGCTCGCGACATTTGCTCGCATTTCTAATTAGATTCTGTTCTGTTGCTCTTAGCCATTTCAGACATTTCAGCCATTTCGGCATCCAAAAGCTGCAGTGCTGCGGGGGTCACCATTTGTATTTCCATTTCCATTCCCAGAGTGCCGAATTAATGAATTGAAACTTTGACTTATGGCCCCTGTGGCTCTGATGGGCAACTCCAAGTTGGCTTTTTGGGGTCATAAGTTTTGGGTTCTAAAATTACAGAAGAACTTTATCAAGTTTATCATTATTTGGTTGCAACGCCAATTTGATTATACTATCTATAAATGCTTTTAACCTTACTTACTTAATGAATATATTTATTGATTTGCATTTATACTGTTCCTATCTAAATAAGACCCTGCTTGTAATAATTTGTTTGTTTTACGAAACGATTATCATTCCTACTGTCCCTATCTACTTGTAACGAGTTAAACGAATCAAATAATCTTGATTTTGAATTAAATTTAAAGTCATAATCGTTTGGGGTTACTTAAATTGGCAAACAGGAAAGGAACTTAAAGGGTGGGGGCGATGTAGCCACAATTTACACAAGGTTACAGTTCAAATGGCGTTCGACCTCTAAAAGGCAGCGAATGAAAACAAAGGGCTTCGAGTCCCGAAATCAAAGTGTTTGCTCAGCGCGGTTCGTTTGACAACTCACACATTCGGTGCGGTTTGTAGAGGTTGGAAATCGTTGGGTTTGGGGTTGGGGCTGGGGTCAAAGGGCATGGAAAGGTGGAGGAACAGGAACAGGAACAGTTTGCTCGACAGTTGGGTGTCACTTACTTACGCTAATTAAAACGACTATCCCATTGATAGCAGTCTGTTTACCACCTACCGTAGTCCAACCCACTCCATTCCCTCTAGATTTTTCCCTCCACTCTTTCGATTCAGCTTTCCAGTTGTCAGTTTGACAACTTTGACGCGAACATATCCGCGTTGCAGCTGCAGGTGCCACCGATGCATCTTGGCCTAACGCGGCATTTAATTTTCGCTTTGTTCGCTGGCCAAGTTGAATGCCTCTTTGCCGGCAGCACTGCAAAAAAAGAGAGATCAATAGCAAAGAAAATTGCAATCATTTGGGAAAAGTAGGATATGCACATCTTTTTTTCATTTTACTTAGATTATGCTATGAAACATTCCTATTCAATATAAAAACAAAGTGATTTCTTTGCTAATTTCTTTAGTGATGCCAATTTGAAACTGATCCCAAGCCGTTTTCTTTACGACTTTCATTTATTAGCTCAGTGTAGTGTCAGCTGCATCCTTGAGGGTATCATCGCCAGTGAAGAGTCATTCCATCTCTGGGGGAATGCTCCACTGGCGGCACTCTTGAATTGCATTGGTCGAGTTGGGAGTTGCCAGTAGTGCTTCCACAGCATCCGGACAGTTGACAGTTGGCCAGGATCCCGACTCCGAACTCCCAACCTCCCCACTACCAACTCCCAGTTGCTCCCAGCTGAGCTGTCGTCGGTTCAGTCCGGTTGAGTGGCAGGTCCTGGCCCCTGATCCCCGCGGAGTATGCGTTTCCTACTCTTTTTTTTTTTTGTTAAACGTCCACCGGGGAGCGTTAACTCTTCTTTTTCAGTCGAGAGGAGCTTGACTTGGTCTGGTTGGTTGGGTGCAGCCACCCTCGCCTGTTTTTCACCCAATCTTTTTGCCTTATCCTACCCTCTTAAACCACCTCTTATCGCACCCCTATCCTCGGTTTTCCTTTTCCACTTTCCACCTGGCAAAAGCGACAATGAATCCCCGGACTTGGTCCGGTTCCTCCTGATTTTTATAGAATCACACGCTTCGCTGCTCTGCCGGCGACAGCAGCTACCCACAAGCAGGGGCGTACGAAGGGGGGGCTAGTTTTTTTTTTTTTTTTATTTCCTTTGACTAGTGATGTTAAACCAGTATATCCCCCCCCTTGTTTTTAGCTGTTTACTTTAGTGACCCATTGAAAATAAAATCTCTAAGCATTTGAGCAAATATATATACCCCCTCTTGCTGGGGATGTTGCCGCGTAAGCCACTGCCCACAAGTACACAGGGGGTTAAGAGTGGGTAAAGTGGGTGAAGTGGGTGGGCTAAGGGGTTCCCCACCGGATATGTGCGGTTGCCGGAAAATGAACTTATAACTTGACTTGTTTAACTAACGCATTTAAACGATTTTCCCTCTGCCTTCCATGCTATCTTTTCCAGATCCTTTTGCATTTCCTTTTCGCCTTTCGACCCCTGCTTCTTTTTTCCACTGCCTTTCCTTGGCCCAACTCTCTGGCTTGTGATTTAATTTGCAATTTGATTGTAATAGATATCAAAGTGCGAGTGGTAAAAGGCTTTTCCGTTCCCTCCATCGTCCTTCGTTTCGACCTGGCTATCTTAAGTTCATTGGCCCTGTTGGCTTGTCTTGGTCAGCTGAGCGTCTCAAACCCAATGCGACTGTCAATTAGACGGAAGCTGTTTCTGGTTTTCGGGCTTTATAATTGGATCAGACTCGATTGAATCGGTTGGCCATTTAATGTGATGAGGAGTGGCGTAAGGAAATGCCAAGACGGGGTAGATTGGGTCGAAGATTGATTTATCTGAACTTTTATAATTGACGAAACTTGAAAGTAGAAAAAGATAATATTCAGGGTAAAGAAGCATAAATCAGTGGTTTCGAAAACTCCTAAAAATGTTTCTAAGAGTAAGCTACAACGTTTTTTAACGGGCTTAAAAACTGCATACTTTTAGGCACATTTAAATCTTACATTAACTATATTCAATCGGTTGCCATTTTGTATAAACTTTAATACCTTTTCCAATGATATGTTAGTAGTTCTTTCCCTTACAAACTAATTTCATCTTATTTTTGTTTACTTTAAGGTTTTCTTCCTTAAATTTCCCACAATTGATTTAAACACACTTTGCCCAGCTGTGGACCAATATCAATTACCATTTGACCATGTCAAGAGCATACAATATCCAAGACGGAAATTTAATTTACGAAAAAAGGGCGCACCAAAAAATGGGCCCAGTCAAAAGCTGAAAAAAAAACGAAATGTATGGGGCAAACTTATAAAAGACTGGCAGCTATAAATCATGAGACGAGAGACACTCGCAAGCACTGAAAGAAAAATGGTTACTGTGATGGGGAGCAGTGTAATAAATTGTTTGACAAGTTGGCAAGCAACATGTTTATTATAACAAATTGCGCATACGCCATGTGATGCCGTAAGCAATTTGAATTTGATGCGCGGCAAGGCAATATATATCTTTAAAGTGACCATAAGGCTGGATCCTAATAGGCTTTTCCGGACAATTTTTTTTTTACCAATCCAAAGTGAAACGGGAGCAAAAACTTGCGGTAAACAAGTCATCCGACTGACATGGCCAAAACTAAGCCACTTCGAGTCCTTCATGTGGCTTAAAGGCTTTTTGCGGCTTGTCAGCTTGAATTAGTTGCCCATTTTCCCCACGGTTCTGTTTCGGTTTCCGTTTCCGTTTTGGTTTCGGTTTCGTTTTGGCAGCCGTAAATTTCCACGTGCCCGGAAAATTTGCCTTTGTCTCAGGACCCAAAATGTACCAAAGACGATTGCCTCAACCGATTGCAAGTTCCTCGGTGGCTGCACGCAGGAAAAAAATATCATTCAAATTGGTACGCAAATGTTAAAAATTAAATTTCCATCTATTAGTTATTTATATTTTTAAAGACACTATATTTGAAATAATGTCCTTTATATTTTCATTATAATACAAGAAAATCATTAACCAGCTGTTAGTAATTAAATGCTATATCGATTGTTTAGAAAGTTGACTAGTTTTCATAAAAAAAATATTAAAATTGGATGAGTAATTTCAGCATGACAAGGGTGTTTACTTACATTGTTATACTTATTTTTCTCAATGTAAAAAAAACACATGTAGAGGGTTATTAGTCACCTAGAAACCAAGGCCACCAGGATGTGTATAAAGTCATGGAGAAAACCCATATTCGACAGACGCTTACCCTTAGAATTAACGGGGAAAGATAATTAATAAATCGTCTTAAATTGATTGGTGTCAGGTAATTTCAAATCAATTTTACACAATATTTGATATTTGGATGGAAATTGTTTGCCTGCGGCTGATTTATGCTTGTTGATAGTTCAATTAACAGAACATATGGTAAATCGGTTTTTGATATATTCATTTATGTAGTATATTCCCATAGGCAATCAATCCCATAAAGGGTAGCATGTCCTTGCCCGTCCTATGACCAAAGTAATTCATACTTTTTTGATTGATATATGTTGCGCTTGTGGCAAGAGCTCAGAATACTTTGTCGAGCTTATATAAATATACAGTAAATACATTTGGCTTGGCAATTTAGTTGCTGCTTTAATTGCAGCACAAAATGTTGACTGTTACACTTGACGCTACGCCAGGGTCCAGAGTCCTGAATCTGGATTCTGGGTTCTGGAATCTAGAGTCCGGCGATACGGCTTCGCACAGATGCACGCCCAGGTGCAAGGACTCCGCCGGAGTCTGGAGGATGCGCCTCTTCTGCTTGTCCTTCGGTGCACAACACTGACTTTTACACTCGAAGAAAAGCATATGCATAAATGGATTTTACAAAAATAGTTTACAAATATTGTAGGTAAATTTAAAGATTAAATATAAATAATATATATCTTAAAAGAAAAATTTATTTAAATGTATTTATTAGTTATCAAAAGATCAAAAATCGGAAGCAGAGAGAGATCAGAAAAATCAAAATCAAATATCAAATATCAGAAAATCAAATATATATTAACAGTTTTCAATACCCTTATAAAGTTGTATGCATATAATTTCCCAAAACGGATAGTTACGTAACAATAAAATAGTACTACTAAATAGTAAAAACGAGTGTACAAATGAAAATTGTGAGAATTTTGCATATTTAACTATTATATTGGTCAATTTGACCCACTAGTTTTTAAAAGTGTAGTTCAGGAAATCACTTAAGATGCTTTTCGATTTCGAGTAAGTTACAAATACTGTAAGCTAATTTTAGTTTTAGATAGATAAATTAAATCAGCAATTAACTTAAATAGCAAAACACCTCATCCCATCAACTTTGCCATTTAACTATTATATTGGTCAATTTGAGCAACTAGTTTTTAAAAGTGTAGTTCAGGAAATCACTTAAGATGCTTTTCGATTTCTTGTTAAGTAAGTTACAAATACTGTAGGCTAATTTTAGTTCTAGATAAATGTTTTCCATATATATTCGAATAAATTAAATCAGCATTTAACTTGAATAGCAAAACACCTCATCCCATCATTTTTGCTCAAAGATTTCCAGTTATTTCCATACCATTTTCTCTCAGTGAACCTTCGAGTCGTTCATGGGTGTCCGAGGGTGTGTGCGTGTGTCGGCATTAAATAACTGTAACTACGCCTCTGCCAAATGCAAATCCTGCCGGCACTCGAGTACCAAATCGAGGATATTTTGGGGGACAGCACTCACAGCATTCACTGCATTCACACCTCCTTGTGCCCATGGCCCCAAAACTCGGTTTCCGTGCTCAACTGTCCGGCTAAACGATAAATTGTTGATATCGATTCGACATGTTTACCTTGCCACCCGGGATGAGTGTCCTGTGTGTGTTTTTGGCCAGATAAATGCCGACTTGGTAAGCCGAAACCAAGGGCCGCAAATTAACCGGCCAGGACTCGAATCCTCTGTGGCTCTGAAGAGTCACTTAGTTACACTTGAATTATGAGTGAAAGGATATGGAACATATATACATTCACGCATAGTGGGTAAATAAACCCCGGCATAAATTCCACAAAATTTTCAATTTATAGTAAGTAATTTTTTTTGTGTTTATCCAACAAAACGAAGTGGAAACGAAATGGCATACATTTTTTTTACCACGTGACTTGGACAAATGAGTCTTCCGTAGTCCTTCGTCCTTCGACCTTTTTTCCCTGACCACCTGGACATCCAAGGATGTGGCAGTTCAGCAGATGCCACTTTAAGTTGCACAACTATTTTCCATTTTGCGGGCATGGGCAGGGCAAAAGACAAAATTTCTGCTCGACATTTGTGCTATAAATATTTGACACTTTTCTCAGTTATTTGTTGTCACTTTATTTAGTGCATAACTAAGTGGCCAATGGCTTTTTGGGGCTTTTCGAGTGCAAAAAATGGCCAGCAGGATGCAATTGGCACTTTCACTTGACGAAATACCGAATTGTTGACACACGAACAACCGAAAGATGTCTGGTTGGTTGAGAATCGCACTTTTCAGTGGAACCATGCACTTCCTGAAAAATAGTCATTGAATTGAGTTAGTAGTTGGTAAGTTAAGTGGTACTTATACTTTTTTAGTAATATCATCACTTTTTCGTATTTACGCTTGTTTGTCACGTAAAAAAAAGGTTCTTTCAACTGATTAACAATTAAATCTCTATAAGAAAGACATACTCTATTATAACTTTCAAAGTTGGAACACTTATCTAATTGTAGGTAAGTTTTGCAAGCAAATATATTTTTTTAAAATCTTATATAAATAATTCAACATTGCAAGTAATGAAAAACGGAAATATTTTATGTTCTTTTTTTGATACTTAATGATTACATTTTGACCCTCCTTAAAAAGTAATATTTGAATGTAGAATATTAGGAAATTCAACCACAAAATCGTATAAGTATTCTACTTCAAAATCGGAATACAACAACAACATGTATGCAATCTAGAAGTGCCCTGATATCCTTTATTTTTCGAGGTTCCTTCATATATTCTAAGATTTAAATGTTTTTAGTTTTGTTGCAAAAGGAACAATCTTAATGTTGTCATCATATAAGCATAGAATCGAGTCATAAGTATTTTTACAAGATCTAGTGTGCCTTGGACACAACTGTCAACTTGGATTGTTGAAATACTAAAGAAATTCAAACGTTTAGTAAGTCGTCTCTCGATAATCGGCGAGGTAAGACCTGCTCTGTAAAATCCAAAATATTTAATATTAATATATAATGTTATTTTCGCCCAAAGTTTTCTAACGGAATAACCAGAAAAACAAAATTTATTATTTGGTTTTTCATTTTCTTTATCAAGAACGTGCACAACAAAATGAGCGGCGAGAACAAATTCAGAGTAAGAAATATTTTTAATAATAAAAAAGCAGTCGCGATATCTTACACCTTTTCTTTCGAAATTTCGGCTATTCGAATACTAAACTAGCATCGGTTCTTCCGTTGCATCAAATATCGTTCTAAAATATATTTATTCTAATATTTTATTCGAGACGATATGGATTAAATCTTATGGCTTGACTTGCAGTTCTCGTGGAACATGAAAAAGGAGCGGCGGACGTGGTGCCCCAGCCACTGTGGCGTCCCAGAGTGTTGAGCAGGGATCGGGATCAGGATCAGGATCAGGGTCAAGATCAGGATCGGGATCTGCCACCTCCAGGCAGGCGGTGGAGCAGCTGTCGCTGGTCAGATCGCTGTTCTGCAGCAAGGAACCCTACTCCTCCTTGAGCCCCTGGATGAACGAAAGGGCGCTCCATCTCCGTATTTTAGATATTTGAAAAGGGTCCCCCATATATTTATTCCTTTCCGATTGCCGGCAGTCGGGTTATCCATAGTATTCTTCTTTGGTGTTGCTGCTAGAGGCGCAGAAATCCTGGAACACGTAAAATTGGCAGTACAGTGACATTTGTCTGCACAGGAGTCCTGAGGTCCATTGAATTGGCAGTACTGCGATTGTACGGGATTTCCATTTCCCTGCACTTGGCTATAAGTAGCTTAGGTGGTTGGGAAATGGGAATCCGGTAGAGTCGTAGTACTGCCAATTCTGAGCCTCGGTAGTCCTGTGCAGAGGAAAGTCACTGTGCTGCCAGTTTTACGTGTTCCAGGATTCCTGCGCCTCTAGCAGCAACACCAAAAAAGAATACTATGGATAACCCGACTGCCGGCAATCGGAAAGGAATAAATATATGGGGGAACAGGTCCTTTGCTATGAAAACCCGGCAGCCGGCGTTAGGTAAGCATTACATATAGGGGCATCCTAAATATCATCTTTAATTTGGTAAAAAGCCTAGCGGAGTGACTAAAAGGAGTGACCCCCGCTCATGACTTCTTCCTCCCATAAATCAAATCAGAAGTGATGAAAAAATACAACTGGAAATAAAACTGGCCTGATGAATTCCCAGTTATCTAAAAAATGTACAATAAAACCAAAAAACTTAATAAACTAAGATTAAGATTCAAAAAAATTTACATAAATATTATTATATAGTATATATATATAACATATATGTGAATTGTTCCATATTAGCCCGGCCACCCCCTTGAGATCAAAGCTCATCGTTTCCAAGACTTATCCTCATACCTATTTCGACAATATTACTACTCTTTCGTCGAATATCCGCCTGAGATAGTTTACACTAAATCTATTATATCTGGCGAACGAAAGACACGATTTACATAAATCAAAATCATGTGGATTTGTCTTTCCATGGCCGAGTACGAGAAAAATAGTGGATTTTATTTAGCCAAAGATGACCACGCAATAGCATATTTTAAGTCTAAAAGAAGGATTTCAGTCAAAGGGCCGGACGGAAATATACCAATATATTCTTCCCAAAAAAGCTCCCAATTCAACGCATTTTATTTCACTTGTTTCAAAGTGGGATCTTTGCCGAGCAATTAGTTATGATTTCTTTAAATAAATTTCTTGTATGTTCTGCAGTAAGGAGCTCTACTCCGTAAGCTTCAACCGCTCGGGCGATCTGATTTCCTAACAACATATATTTTGAGGATTCCTCTAGCCGAGAATCTTAGTACTAAGAACAGGGAAGAATGGTACAATTTTATTTTTCATAATGGCTGTATTCCTTTTTTGGTGTGGAAAATTATACGAAATATTTTTCCCAATTCCAAACCGCATGCCAGCTTTTTGTCAGACCCCAATAGAGGTGTATATATAGGGTAGGGCCCTGCCACTTAACCTTTGACCTCCCCGTTCCCCACTCTATGCCTGGGCTGTTTTTATCTGGTCAGTCTGTTTGTTTATGTGTCCGTTGGCATGCATAAAATTTCAGCTGCTAATGTGCATGTCTATCACTAGTTTACCCCTCTGTAAAACCTTCATATAACCCAATATTTCTACCCATTTCCCCTACTCACACACATTGCCCAGCTTGTGAGTGTGTGTGATGGCAAATATGCAAACTGCATGTATTTGTAATTTATAGGTTTGCAGGAACATTTCAATTAAATAAACTGACAGTCGACTCTGGGTCTCCAACACAGATTTTCCTGCTTACACATGAATACGTATATCTTTGGAAATGTGTGTGTGTGTGTGACCCATAATGCGCAAACAAAATGGATTCTATTTGGCCATAACATTTCAACTTAAAACTGACCAAATCTGTCACATAGCTAAATCAAGAGATAAACTCTGCCCCAAAACGGGGGAAGCCGAGTGATTTACAGGGTATCATCTGTGTCATCCTGTCATTTCATTCATTACAATTTTACCGGCCGTTGCATAATTCCCAGCAGATCTTACAATTGCGGTAAAAATATTAGGAAACTTCAAAAATATATTTCAGATTCCTCTCGCAGAGGTATCTCACATTAAAATTGGAAGCCAATAACTCAAGTTATGGATTATGGAAGAAATCGAATATGAGATTGGTCAACATTTTTGACCCTCCTTAAGAGGATATATTCAAATGTAGAATATTAGAGAATTCAACCACAAACTCATAGCGGTATCCCTCTTCAAAATCGGAATCCAATGACCCAAGTTATGAAATCTAGAAGTGCAGTTTTGGGTTCCCATTCTGAAAACCATTGGAAACACCGAAAAATCGAACATGAGAATGGGCTAAAATTTTGACCCTCTTGTAAATGAAATATTAAAATGTAGAATATTAGAGAATTCAACCACAAACTCATAGAGGTATCCCTCTTCAAAATCGGAATCCAATGACCCAAGTTATGAAATCTAGAAGTGCAGTTTTGGGTTCCCATTCTGAAAACCATTGGAAACACCGAAAAATCGAACATGAAAATGGGTTAAAAATTTGACCCTCGGTAAAAATTAAGATTTTATTGTAGAATATAAGAGAATTCAATCACAAACTCATTGAGGTATACCACTTTAAAATCGGCATCCAATAACTAAAGTTATGGATTATAGAAGTACAGTTTTAGGTTCCCCTTCTGAAAACCTAATCTAATAATAATATATTTTTTTACTATTTCCACTGCTAATATTTTTCCCCGTGCTGTACGATGACAGTCATAATCTGCTGTCTGTGTGTATGTCTGCTGAAAATGTGCAGTTTTTTCGGTGTGCTGGAAAGTTTGGTTTTTCCCGTTGGCCATTTGTTTATTTGAATTCGAGTGTGCCCTTTTTTGTTTCATTTGAATTTGGGGTTTTTTAGCAATATTTTTTTTCCGCCCGACCCTCGTCAATTTCTCTCATTGCTTATATTTTTTTTTGCTGCACATTCAATTGCCGGTCCGCAGACGCGTTAATAAAAGCAAATCCAAATTGCAGGCTGACCGATTTTGGCATTTGACTGGCAGCCAATTAGGAGCTGAAAAAAAAGGCTAAATGAAATAGAGAAAAAGGCAAAAGTTCAAATGATGTTCAATATTTAATTGAATTATGTCGGGTTCCGTGAAAAGAGCGGAAAAAAGCTGGGATTCACTGAACTGAAGTGGATGGATGGAAATTGCAGCCTGATAAAGTGGGCATTTCGGGTGACCTGGTTTTTTACGTTGCTACTAGAATGGGTTGTTATAAGGATTTAGATAGGACCCATGAACAACCTTTGGCCTCTCTGCTTTTGCTAATGAACGGAACGGATTATTACAATAATACTGGTCCTTTAATCAGGGGTATCCTAAATATAATTTTTAATTTGTTGAAATCTATTCAATCAGCGATCGAAATCATTTAACTATGGATTTAAGTTCGGACAGGCTGCCAGCGAAATTGAACCACAAAACATAAATTGAACATTAAATGGACAGGTCCTAAATGGAAATTGTAAACTAGCACACAGAACATGAAAATGTACTTTGCAGCCCATTGAAAACATATTTTATTAAAACTGCCTTATTCCATGTATTAATAACAGCATAATTTGGCATAGATCAAGTGGCATATCGTTGGACTCACCCCTCATTGATAACCTGGGCATTCCAGTTTTTTTAAGCTGGCCAACCAAAGACAAGCTCACAGTTCCATTTCGACTTCGAGCCTGGATCCCCAATACTTTTAGCCAACTGGAGGAGCACTTTGCATACCTTAGTTAAGGAAACGGAATGGTCAAAAAGACTCAAGCTGTAGTGCCTGTCCATGCCATTAATTTCCTATTAAATTCAATTCACTTCGGCATTTTGAAGTTTTGCCCATAGAAGTAAAAAAAAAGCCAACCTTATCGCATTTTCCACAGCCAGATGGAGACGCAACCGAGGATTGGGTGGCCAGAAGTGGGTGGAAAGCAGGTGGAAAGCCCAATAAGTGTCTTATCGCCATCTACACACGCCAGGTGGAAAAGCGGTGAACAAAAAGGAGTGACCTACGCTCATGACTGCTTCCTTCCATAAATCAAATCAGAAGTGAAGAAAAACTACAACTGGAAATAAAACTGGCCACAGAAAGTCTAAGCGCTCTAAAAAAGTTTAGAAAGTGTAAAGTGAATTAAGATTACGTTTAAATAATATTTGCAAAAATATTATAGTTCTTTAATATAAATATTATGAGTAGTTTCGGAATTTGAAAGTAACCTTATAAATTGAAAATATAGTTTGATAAGGTTACATCTTACATACATATATCCCGAAGTTAACAAAATTGATAAATGCTATCAACCGCTTTATTTTATTTTCGTTTCGTCTTTTCCACTCCTTCAGTTTCCTTTTTTCCCCATTTTTGGCACACGCAGTGTTTTAATATCCGTTTCCGGGCCGCATATTGCCAGTATTTCTCATATATTATTTCAAGCAGCAAAAGATTTTATAACTTTCGTTTAGAACTGGGTATATTTTAGCCAACCTGCGGGCTATTTCCAGAGGACAAGTTGCCAGGATCCCCATCCCATATTTATCCTTTGGGCCTGACGGTCCACTTTTGATTGAAAATTTATGCACAATTAAATCTAATTGAATTCAACTTGTGCGCACAGAGTGAAGATAATTAATATGAAATTGATCCGAAAATTCGAGTTGCTGCTGTAGGTTACTTTTTATTTAATTCAATTAGCCGTAATTTAATTTGCCATGAAAAGTGCAACACGGAAAGTAGCTTATACACACATGTGTACGATCCCTCAGATATGTAAAAGCGGTTATATGTAGTACGTATATGTGGGCATATGAAGATGGAACATCACTGGCAGTCCGGACTCCATTTTCCGGTTTTCCGCTCCTCTTTTTCCTTTTTTTTTTTACCCATTTTCCTCTGTGGCGGTGGCAAATGATAAATGTTTGGACCCGTCAGCTGTGCATTTTTCTTCATAATCGAAAAACCTTAATACCCGTCAAGCAGCGGGGCGTTGGAAAGGTATAAATACATATACTGCGTGCTATACATGGACTTAAGAACTTCATGGGGATCTGGTTACTCTCACCCTAAGTATGTTCTACTAAAAATATCTTTTGATATGATAGGATATATGATATATGGTATGATGTATGTTATGATGTATGATATGATCTATGATATGATCTATGATATGATATAGAATATGATATAGGTATGAAATAAGATCTGTCATGTCTATATCATATCCTATATTTTTATTTGGAAAACTTTAATTAGGATTTATCTACAAGTTTTTTTAATGTAAGATCTCTAAATATTTAGTGTTTTGAAACGTTACAATCTGCCAAGTTTTTGAGTAAAATCATTTCTTACTTTCCCTTTAGGTTAGAAGTAAAATATTTTTCCATGGATTTTCCCATTTGGTATATAGTGTAAGGGTCGCCTGTCATTTAGAAATAAACTTTCCGTTTGTATACCTTTTGTACAAAGCGATTTCCAATAAATGAACAAAATGAGCCGGACATTGATCATCTCATCAATGCCATGGAATTTTCTCAAGCTAGATTTCGCTTCATTTTCTTGTCCATTGTTATTTTTGATACTTTTCCGGCAACTTTTGTTGCATTTGGTGTGCAACTTGGCAATCGATTTCACTGTCGTCTGGTGTCGCCCGATCAGATGTTGTTATTTATGGGCGAATGCATTGTCCTTCGACTCCTTGGTATTGGGCATTACTTTTTTGGAGGGTCCTTGGAGCAGTTTCTTTTCTTCGCCGGCAGCCGGTTCCCTCTGCCCCGTGGCTCAATTAAAATTTCGTTGTTGTTTATGATGCCAGACTATGCAAAATGGTGGAAATCTGCACCACCCCATCGTTATTGCCCTATGCTTTCTTAGTTTATTTTCCTCGCTTTTTTTTTTTTTAGCACGCGCCGGCGCCAAAAAGTGTGCAACGATTTTTCGTGGATGCCTTATTTATTGCCTGCAATTTGCGTTCGCCTCTTTTATGTGCAACTTCCATCGCCCCTGCCTTCTACTTATTTTCCCTGCATTTTCACTTAAATTCCGGCCAAGAAAAAGGAAAAACCCTGGGCCCCTTTGGCGCGGCCGCAAATGTTGATGAGGCTTTTTTCTAAAATTACCGAGCATAAAATTTAATTAGCCAAAACCGAAAAGGCAAAAAGAAATTCCCCCGCACACTCACACAGAAGTAAATTGCATTTTAGGGGGTTCCAGGGGCGGGACATAAGTGGGTAAACTGAGAAAAAACATAGGTGTCTTAGGATATATTTTCTACAATGTATTTTTAAAAATACTCCTCCTTGGGTGTGTATATAGAAAATATTTAAAGAATAATTTCCATATCTATCTCTAAAGTTTACAACTTTTGAGTCAATGGGGGATTCTTTTCAAGTGAAGTAAATATACGAAATAGGATACATGTTTTCAAAAATATAAAAAATCCAATGCTTTCTAATTTCTGATCTTGAGGGCGAATACTTTTTAAAGTGTAAATATTTAAAATAAACTTTAGGAAAAATGTTAAAAAAAAATCCTCAAAAAAATATTGATATAGAAAAGTGGGATTTTTTAAGACATTTGTAAGCCGAAATTGCGGATTTATTTTTTTTTCAGTGCAGCAGCGACTGCAAGGCGCAGCGTGTGAATTTTAAAAGCTTCCCAAAGAGCGGCGAAGAAAGGGCGCCTTGGAGCATAACATTGTGGCCCCTTTGGGGAGCGCTTCGCTGCGTTGGATTCGCTGCGCTTTTTTAGTGCCACACCATTTTTTCCCTTTTTCCGAAGCAATTTGTGTGCATTTGGCATTCAATGGGGAGTCGGGTAGTCGGTAGGCGGTAGCCGCGAGTCCCCTGGAAATCCCTTAGCGAAAATCGCAAGCGTTAAATTGCCAGAGGCCATAGGTCCTGGCCGTAACTGTAATCGCAATCCGTAAGCCGTAAGCCATGTCCCCCTGCCTTTTGGGCTATATTAACCTTGGTCACATTTCAAGCGTCACTTGCCGAAAGGCCGCGGCCCATAAACATTTCTCTTTTTCTGGCCTTACCCGAAAGGAAAGCCAGTCGGTGCACAGAAAGAAAAGGATAACGTAAATTGGCAATACATTGGCTATCATTACAGCAAAGGACGTTGCTCATCTTTGGTACAAATACTAGAAAATACAAATTTTTTTCAATTTTTGATTAAGGTTAAGAGTGTAATTTCATAAAATTTCTGAAAACCAGATTGTTACCTTTCATATACATAGAAATATTGGTTTAAGTTTTTAGGAATACTGCAAAATAAACAAAGCAAAATGTGGCATTGCCATTTTTGTACCAGAAATAGCAATAAAAGCAGAGAGTATTTTTACCAGATTGAAGGAAACACATTTTTATTGCATACTCTCAGGCGGAGAAACTATTGTTGTAAAACCTCGAGAGATTTAAAGAGCACCCCGAATTGTTGTGTTTTATTTCCTTTTGTTTCTGTGTGGTTTTCTTGTTTGCACAAAACAAATTTCGAAGATTAATGTCGGCCGCTTGCAGTTTTCTTGCCATATTTTTTTTTTTTTTGGTTGTGGGGCTTGTTTTTTTGTTTATGTTTTTTTTTTTCCATTTGTGTTGTGGCAATTTTTTTATGTTTCTTTCATTCACTTGACACAGTTTTGAGGCTCGATTTCAGAGGCCCCCCAAACCTTCCATCACACCTCCATTTTCCGCGTCCATTTTCCGGTCAATGGCTGACCATTTCCACACTTGACATTGGCCAAAAAGGGAACAAGGGGCGTACAAACACGATTTCGGTTATTTTATTTGACTTTCTATCTGTCGCCGCTTTTTTCCCTTGTGGCCGGTGCCCTTTTCTGCGACCCAGCGTTTAAATAAAGCTTCTGCCAGCTTATTTGCTCTTGTCAGATTTGGCCAAAAAGTGGAATAGTTTTTCTTTTTTTTTTGGTGTGAACGAGAATGGAAATACTTCTTAAAATGGCAAATATATTCAAGGCTTTAAGCCACGCGAATTCTGATAGGTTCGGTTTTCCCTGCGAGTTTCTATGCTCTTATTTTTTAACTCGTGCTCAACTTACAACTGACCAATTTCAACTTTATTTTTAATTGAAATATACGTGTACAAAGTTGTTCAACTGCCCATAATTCACTTTCGTCCAAGTGTAACAAGAACCTGGAAATTTTGTATTAAAACGGCCATGCACACTCGGACAGTGCGTTTCGGTGGTAAAAGGCAATTTACTGATACTGAATAAATTAATACGATTTTTTCAAAAGAAAGAACCTATAAATAGAAAAATAAGCAAAATAACTAACTCTTGAAATATAAGCACAAAGGTGTCTAAAAGTATGCAACAATATAGGTTTAATCCGGATTTTCGATGGATGCATTGCATACTTTAAGGCGACTTTATAGATAAGCTTAAAACTTTCACCACCGCTTTTCTCTTCAAAATATGTAAAAAGTATACAATAATCTGATCCCTAAATAAATTTATTAAAAAAAAGAAAAGCCGAATAATAACATTTAGACATATTCAAAAGTAATCCAAATGAATTATCACATTGTTGGCCATATATAATTGCGAAACGCGTCGTACTCTAGTATGCCTGTATATGTGATTATATCCCCAGTTCGCAATTTGTGGGCCACATATGGAATGGTCACGTGGAGCATCGTCATCATTGCTATTGATATGCTTTTGCAGTTGTTTGCACTTTTTCGGGGGCTGAGGCCCCAATCTTTTTCCCATACCTTCCTGCAAAAAAAAAAATAAAAATAAAAAAACTACAGGCTTACTACTCTCGTATTTTTGCATGCAGTTTTTGTTTGATTTTATTTTGCCACGCCTACAAATTTCATGAGGTTGCCGCTCACCTTATTGTTGTTGCATCGGTTTGCATGGTTTTTTCCATGAATTTATTGCTTGCATATTTTTGGGCTCCTACAACCTGGGCCCCGCCCACTTTCTGCCTTTTTTTTGTGCGTGTGTGTGTGTTTGCTCCCATTTTGTTTGGACACGGAAATGGTTAACAGCAACAGCGGATGTTGTGTAAATTTAATAAATATACCTTTCGCTACTTTTGTTTATTTAACCAATTCAATTTTATTTTTAACCAGTAACTCGTAACTCCACAAGCCGGCCATTGTACTCGCTTATACACTGAGAAGATAAATATTGATTTAGTATTTGTAACCATAATATGCAAAGGTGCCACAGAAATCTCTGGGGCTTTAAAATTGTCTTGAATGTGCTGAAAAGTATGCAATAATAAGTTTTGAAACCGAAAGCAAGGTTGAATCATTCCGAAAAACAACCTTCTTTTTTTCTTTGCATACTTTTAAGCATATTTTAAAATGATTTTAAAACCCCAGTGATTTTTGTAATATCCCACTGAGTAATGCTAAGAAAATGCCAATTATTTTATTGTAGACTATAATTTGTTCCAATATTAGATATTTAAATGTCACTTTTAAGAAAAATAAAGAACGGGATGAGTTAAGTATTCTTAAATTAAAGTAAAAAATGTCTTAGTTATTTAATTTATTCTTTCAAGCTGAAGACATCAGCAATGTTTTTTCTTTTTTAAATCAAGTGTGCTTGCCTAATATTTTTCTCTCTGTGTAAATTGCATGTGCACACATGTGTGGGCATCTAATTAGCAGTTTGGACTGCATTGTTTGCAAATTTTTTGGGCGATGCGTTGAATGCTGGAATTCAGTCGTAATATTGACTGCGCGTAAATCGCTCGGATTATAATTTGTATAAATACACACAGTTACCTTGTTAAACAGTCGGCCAACTTTTACCCTAATAATGCCCGGCTCAGACGGGCTTAAAAAAATTAAACACAGACACACAAAGGACATTCCTAATCCTATCGAATGTAAACGGTAATTGCCTGTTAACAGTTAAGCGATTTAATTGAATATTCGCAAATATCATTATCCACAAAATTCTGACATTTTGCCAGCAGATTAAACCAAAGATAGAACAAGTTAAAAGCCATCAAATTTAATAATAAATAATATAAATGTGTATTTAAAATTGAGAAATTTAAATTGACTGAGTTGAGAGTCCGGTTTGAAAAAGTATCTGTACAATTTAAAAATAAAAAAAAACGTCAACAATCTTTCACTTCCACTTCCTTGCATTCAAATGATCTCTCTAGACTTTCACTTGATAGCTCCAATCAGTGGCAGCAGAAAATGCTGACTTGTGTGGTTAAAATATTCGAAGTGAACTCACGATGCGGCCAGAGTAGGAGAAATGCTAAAAAAAAAAGGAGAAAAACCGAGACTGGCGACTCAATTGAATTCTGCGGCAATAAGTCAATTGGAAATCATTGAACAACAATTTGACGTGCCATTTATAAAAGCATCAAAATCTGTTCGACCACTTTGCTTTCGGGTTGGCCGGGGGAAAACGGTTGGAAAGGCGAGGAAAACTGGGAAAACTGGGAAAAGTGAGGGTGTTTTTATGGGGGCGGGGCAGCTACAACGTAGTGTGCCAATTAATGTTGGCAATTAAATGGCGTCCACAGCATTTGAACGGCACATTTGTCAAGGGGAAACAGAGAGGCTCCTTGGTTTTCCGAAAATCCCCAAACTCCCCCTCCCCCCGTCTAACCCCCCACACAAATATACAATGGCCATCTGATTGCTTGGCCATTTCCAGCATTTTCCTCAAGCTGCTCGCATTTTCTGGCCTTTTTCTACGGCTCTCGTCTTGACTGCAATTCAATTTCGCTCCGATTCAATTCGATTCGATTCGATTTTGGACTTGGATTTTTCTCTTGCTTGCATTGTCTGTTTGCAATGATATACATTTATATTGAGCAACAATTGTTTTGGCATTAAAAACCGGCGGAATGTGCAATTGATGGCCCGACTTTGGGCCACGTTCGCTTGCTGTCGCCGGTGCCATCCATCACACTCAAAGCGAAATAAATTGAAACTAATGCCAAAATGGCAATCAATGAATGTTGCTGCTGCTGCAACAGCAACACAAACAGCAGCAACACGAGCAACTTGCACTTGCAACAGCTGTTTTCGTTTACTTTCCCAGCGAGCAACTCGAAAATCCTGTTCGTGGAAAGCCAGGTTTTTCAGGTGAAAATGGTTAGTGGAGCATCGTTGTGTAGGCTCACTTTCTAGTAGAAATCAAGTTCAATTTGACAAACTGGCGCTCGCAACTGACAATCATGTCGAAAATCAATCATAAATGTTGTACAAGATTTTTGAAAAAGCTGATCAGGTATATAAGTATTTTTATATATTTTATTAAACAGTTAAAAAGGGAAAATATATATTGATATTTTTCCTGGGGAAGTGGCGAAGTGGAATGGGCAGTGGGTGCTGCTGTTGCAAATCATAATTAACACCACCTGCCAGTTGACCCACCAGGCGAAATCCTTTGACGAACGAAAACATAGCACCTAATAGTCAAAGTGACACGCTAAGCTGATTAACTCTAATCTAAAGTTGCAACCGGGGGAAAATAAAACACCAACCGAACACAATCAAGGAGGAGCGAGTGTGAGCCAAAGGGAAAACAGCAGGAAAAGCACAACCCGCATTGCCCGTGAAAGTGCACTGGGAGAAAATGTTTTAGTAAACAATGTTCTGAAAGCTTTGTTATAAATTAGAATATTGATTGTAATAAATTTAATTTCAAATATATGATAAGAATTTGAAAAATAAATCTTAAATATTAAATCGTTAATAAGGAAGTTACAAATAAGTATTCTTTCTAGATAGAGGAAAATAAAGACAAATTGTAATAAATCAGATATTTATAGAAAAATATAACATAATTTCCTTTAAAAACATATATAATATCATTGTTTATATGACCTAAAATATCTTTAAAAAATATAACTTAAGCATAATCTTTTTTCTCATTAAGCATTAAATCAAGCTCCATTTGCATTTTACCATAAGTATAGCAGTTTTCTTTTTATAGATAGATCAGATATTCAAAATTCTGATAATAATTTGAAAAATAAATCTTAAATAGCTGAAAAGCTGAAAATAAAGACAATGTATGTTATTAAAATTGTAATAAATCAGATATTTATACAAAAACTATAACATAATTTCCCTTTAAAAACATATATAATATCATTTTTAATATCACCTAAAATATCTTATAAAAATACAACTTAAGCCTAATCCTTTTTCTCATTAAGTATAAAATCAAGCTCCATTATGGTGTTTTACCATAAGTATAGCAGTTTTCTATTTTATTATTATTATATTTTTTTTATTTTATTTATTTATAGCAATCAGATCTTCAAAATTCTCAGTGCATTGACCGAAGCAGCGGCTACACAACGACGACTGTTTACATTTGTCAAAGATTTGGAGAAGAGGGTTTTCCGAGGGAGACGGGCTGCATTGGAGACGGTAGGAAGTGCACGAAGTTGAGAGGGACAAGAAAGCTGTGGAAAATAAAGAGGATCCAGCGGCAGGACGAATAAAAATAAAAGTGCACCTAACATGGGACCAAAGTGACCCCCGAAATCCGGCAAACCGAATTCCGTCCGAGACTCTTATCTGTCCCCGGATTTGTGACTCCTTTTCCCTTTTCCATTCCCATTGCCCATTTCCCAGTCTCTAGATTCTCATTTTCCTTGTGTGTTTAGAGAGTGTCTGGCCTCATCTGGTTTGGCTGTTTGGCTTTTTGGCCGCGTGTCCCTGAATTGGCTCAGAGTTCGGGGGTGTCGGGATTTGTGGCGCCCCAAGTCTCCGTCTCAATCCCACCCACAACTCGGAAAAAACACCGAAACACCATAATGCCGAAATACCGAAACCCAGAAAAAGGTGCGCGTCCTAAGCTGACCGTGAATGGATGAGGATCAAGTTGTCGAAATTGCCAGCGGAACCCTGCTTACCTCGATGATAATAACTTGGCTTGTTGGCTGGCTGTCAGCACTCTGCGGCCAAGAGCAGGTTGGCAGCCCTGTCAGCGACTTGGCCATCTATCAGACAGGTTGGCAGCTCGGCGCAATCTTAAAAGGAGCTAACATTTTTGGTTGCTCTTAAGCGATTTTCGGGTTCTGTTAATTTAAGCATGCCAATTTACTAACACTTTTGATAAAGTTAGTTTTAAGTTATTACAAAATGAAAACAAGTGTAATTTCTTCTTAAACGAAATGTATTTTGACACATATTTTTTAATTCCCAAAATAGCAGATATAACCGAACTGCTGTTACTTTAAGTTTTCCATATATACAATGGAGACCAGTGGGTAATTTATTGTAATTAAAATTTCTAAAAACGTTTTTTTTTAAATTGTTACAAAACAGATTTGTTTTTTAATGTTTAGACATATTTCTTAGACCAATATTAATTATATTTTAAATGGCAAACCTTTTCTAAAAATAGATTTAAACAAAAATTTCTAGTTGTTAGTATATTTTTGAATAAAAGGTAAA
This sequence comes from Drosophila subpulchrella, assembly GCF_014743375.2. NCBI lineage: Eukaryota > Metazoa > Arthropoda > Insecta > Diptera > Drosophilidae > Drosophila > Drosophila subpulchrella. Next base: position 20,984,682 of record NC_050613.1, read on the forward strand.
TTGTCTATAAATTGTCTTGTGATTGCTTGAGTTATTCCGTTGCAGATACAACTTAGAGATGATATTCCAATGTTAGTTTAAGAGGTTTATAATATTTTGCCACCCAACTTTTTGGCCAAGAAGTTGCGGAACGGACTGCAATAGAGCTGCTTCGATGGCGGTAATCATTCGAGCCGCTTTGAAAACATCAATTAGCTTCAAGGCTGTTTCGAGAGGGAAAATGGATATGGAAAAGGGAAGGCGGTACCGGCTTGGTCATATTTTGGCGCAAGTTTTCACCACACGCCCAAAAGTGGAAAATGCAGACGCTGCACTCGCCAACCGACGAAGACGAAAAGTGGGGAAAAGTGGCAAGACGAGTGGGCCTCGTGGCCACTGCGATTCGGGCCAAGAGTTCGGCATCGGTTTATACAGCCTCGGCTTCGGAAAATGCGGCTCGGAAAACGGCGGTCGGAAAATGGAAGAAGAAACACAGGCGGCATTATCAGACGGCAACTTCAGTTGCAAGCGAGCGCTCAGCGTGTGTGTCTCGTGTCTCTCGTGCGGCAACAGCAACCTGCAACTTGCAACATCAGCGGCAACGTGCAACACCCAGCAGCAACTAGCAGCATAAATTGCGTGTTTCTTGACTTTGACTCTTTGGGGCCACAAAATACGATACGGTGATTTCGCATTTTCAAGTTTCCCGCGCGCTACCTTTTCTCAAATCAAATTTTTGTTGACCGCCGACTGTTGAGTGTTTTGTTTTGGTTTTTGCTCGTGTTGTGTTGTCACGTGCCCATTTGTTTATTTATTTTTTGTTGCTGTGCTGTGTGGTGCCAATGAAACAAAACCGAATTCGAAAGAGCAACCAAAGCAACGTGCAGCATTTGCTGGACTTCTTTTGAAAATACAAGAGTGGATTTTGTTTTGAGAACGGCAGCATCCTGTTGTAGTAGATGGACCGCCAAATCATCTGTACTATTTTGGGAAATCCTCATTGCACCTGAAGCAACCTGCCATTTGATGGGCTTTGTTTGAACGTTGCATTTGGTAAATTTTTAAATATATATATATATAAGTTGTAACCATTTATTTCTAAAAGAGTTTTTAATATTTTTACATGTTGATAAACTTCTTTAGATCTTAAATGTTATAATCAGCTGTTCCTAAGAACCCTTTTTTTTAAACAAAACAAACTGATCTTCTTTTAAATAAAATCAGCTATACAAAAATTCCAAAAACCAAATATATATTGCCATTTATAGAAGTCTAAACTTATGATAATATTCAAAAGCAACCTGAAATACTTGCTGGACATAAAAAAATGAAAACTTAAGGTAGATTTCGAGTTAAATTAATAAGGAAACCGGCAACATTTTCATTAGTTATCATATCTGTATATCTATCTATCTATCTATCTATCTATCTATCTATCTATCTATCTATCTATCTATTATTTCCTCAATATTAAATCTTGAAAATTTCCTAGGCTATCTGCAATATTTTATGAAACATCTAATAGTCAGAAATATTTTTCCTCACCAGCAATATTTTTTGGTTTTCTAATAACAACCGATATTGCAACCGATAGAAGCCTGCAATATTCTCATAAATTATAATATAAAGAAACTTGAATATTAATTCTAAAGAATTTCCTAAGCTATCTGCTGTATTTTCTAAAACATATAATAGCCAGCAATAAATTTCTTTACCAGCAATATGTGTTGCTCTTCTAATAACAACCTGCGATATTTATTGCAACCCATGGTAATCTGCAATATTTTCATATATTATAATATAAAACGAACTTGATATTATTTCCTGCAATATTTACTGAAACATCTAATAGTCGGCTGAAACATCTTATAGCCAGCAATTATTTTCTTTACCAGCAATATGTGTTGCTCTTCTAATAACAACCTGCGATATTTATTGCAACCGATGGAAATCTGCAATATTTTTATAAATTATAATATAAAACGAACTTGAATATTATTTCCTGCAATATGCTCTGAAACATCTTATAGCCAGCAATAATTTTCTTTACCAGCAATATGTGTTGCTCTTCTAATAGCAACCTGCGTTATTTATTGCAACCGATGGAAACCTGCAACATTTGCGGACTGGACGGTGTGTGACTGGTTCGTGTTGCTTTACTTCTTTTTTTGTTGTTCGTATTTATTTTTTAGCGAAAGTTTCTTGGGTGTTTTGTGTGTGTTTTGTTTGATTTTCTTGTGATTTTCTTGTGCCGGCGTGACGAGTTGCCAGTTGGCTGTTATTGGTGTTTGGCGTTTGGCGTTTAGCGTTTGGCGTTGCTGCGGGGGAAAATGAAAACAATTTGCAGTTGATGCTTGGCCTCCTCTTTTCTTCATCTCCAGTTTGGGCGCCCCTAATTAAACCGGTTAAGCGTTTCGTTTCGTTTTTTTTTTTTTTGTTTAATTTTTTGTGGTATTCGGCTTGCTGCTAATTGCCAGTGAAATTTGTGACAGCGGCGGCAACACGACGACAACGACAACAATCAGCTGCCATTGTGTGTCCTTGTTAATGAAATCGTTAAGCTTTCCGAAGGACCCGTAGCCATGGCACACAGGACGATTACGATGACGAAAAAAGGATGAGGTTGCTGATGATGCGATGCGATGCTGCTGGCGGGGCCAATATCAAAAGGATTTCGTTTGAATGCGAAAATATGGGGGAAATATGCGAAAAATGTTTGCGTGAGGAATCTGGCAAACGGAGCGATATGCTGATGGCAAACATCTGCCTTTGGGGGGATCTCTTGGCAAAAAGCTGTTGAAACGCTAACCGAAAATCTGTGAAAAACCCCTTAGGAACAATGGCCTAAAGGGTGTTTACATTGAAAACCAAATAAACCTATCGTTAAGTGTAGAAAGGCAAATGTCGAACATTGGCGGCTTGAAGACAATCGATTTTTTATAATTTGACAAAGTCTAGTGATGGGTGTTATAGCAGCATTGAGCATTGAGGAAGTTTTTATTGGAATATTATTATTATATTATTTATTGTTAAATTGATAATGAAAAACAATAAAACATAACTATTTTGGTAACAACAACCCAATGGGTGCTTATATTGGATATTAAATAAACCTATTGCTAAATGTAGAAAGGCAAATTTCGAACATTGGTGACAATAGATCATCTATAATTTGACAACACTTAGTGTTTTTAATGGAATATTATTAATACTTAAATTGATAATGAAAAAAAGCAAAAAGCCGAATTGTTCAAATATTGAGAGCATTGTTATATGCTTCTACTTTTGGTTAAGCACAAGTTTTTGGCCAATAATGGGTTCGAAAGCCTGACAGATTTTTTTGTTTCGTTCGACACATATCAAATTAAAATTAAAATTCCATCTAAATGTAAATAAAACAAGAAAAAGTCCAGTAAAAAAAGCTGGGACAGACGGAAAAGATAAACAAAAGGAATTGGGCAACTAAATGAATATGAAGCCATCAGCAGAGCGCCATGTGCAGCAACAACAAGCTGAAACTGCAGGGAGCGGTGGGTGGGAAAAACGCGGAAAATCCAGGGGGCGGGGAAAATGTGAAAACGCGCCAAAGAGACGGGCAACAGCGGAAAAATGCCGCCAAACGCAAATACTGCGGCACAATTTCATTTTTTTTTGTTATCTCACGTTTTTTTTGTCGGTTTATTTCTTATTAATTTTTTTATTTCTTCTTTTTTGTCTGCTTTTCAAGGGGACACACAAACACACACAATTTCAAAGCTTCGTCGCCTGCGGGCCAAAATTTTAGATTTTCACTTTTTCCCAACGCGATTGCTGATATTTTTTTCTCTCTCTGTTGACAAAATATCCTACAGCAGCGGCATAAGAAAAAAAAAAAACAGGCCTACATTATGAGATTTTTAATCAAATGAAATGACAATACAATTTTGCTGATGCCGAATTAAATGAAATGTCAATTTCGAGTGTCCAAAAAAACGAGAGAAATTTGGAAATCGCTCAAAAGTATCAAAAAACGAGGGAAAAGTTTATGGGAGCGAAAATGGTGGGTTGCGTTAAGCATTTCAATAAGACCTTTCATTAAAATGTTTTTTATTTGCTTTTAAGTATGTTCAGGCGTGTTTACTTAATAAAGAAAATTCACCCACTCGTTATTATTAAATAATCTTTGTAGTAGCTTATTTGAAACTTATAAAAATTGTTTAAGTATATACTCCTGTCTTCAGATCACCCTCAGCAGCCCACAATTTACATAAACTATATTATGTTTATTATAATTGGCTTATTCAATTAATGACTTAATTCGAAGCCAAACACTGAACAATTCCTGAACCGATAAACACAATGTATTGATACTAATTGAATGAAGGAAATTCGAGCCACTGAACTCTAGTTGTCTCCAATCAAAATGCTACGAATCGGTCATCTGCGTTTCGGCCATTTATGCAAAGTTGATTTACAGATTTCCAGATTTGTATTAAGGCCAGGTGGCATAATTGATATTAATTTTGTAATTAAAACACAAATTGATGGAATGGGCAGAGGTGGCGGGATAAAGGGCAAGGGGACTATGCAATATTTCGCAGCAAAAACATTTCGATTTACCAATAATCAAATATCAAATCGCAGAGAGAACAAACTAAATTGTCAAACATTTCGACATTTGTGACACTTGACATAAACTGGCAGCTACATCTGCATATTTGTATGTCCATTCGAATGGCCTAATTTATGCATTTTTGATGGAACCGATTTTGTAATGAATATTCCAATAATCGATGGCCAATATTGGGTTATGTATAATTGAATTACCAATTGTTGAAAGAGTCGGAGGGCAAATTGTTTCGAAAATTGCAATCTGAAAAACGAAAGTCTCACTCTTTGCAGCCAGCGAATGCAGCGGAGCATTAAAATTACCTTTTAATTATCACGAACGAAACGTACACATGCAGAAAATACGATATAAAAAGGAAAAACAACTCTGCATAAATTCATAAATTGCCTAAGCATGAACATAACTTAAATCAAAAATGGCTTAGCTTTTATCCCCTCACAATCACGAATGATCGTCGGTATAATTAACAAGTTGCGATTATAATATTACCTGACCAGGTGGATTAAAATTTCGCTGGGTATTTAAGATTATTTCATCGGATTGCTAAGTTAATTATTGATGCTTGATGATCGCAATAAATATATATAATAATATAAGACTATAAGTCTTTCTTTTATTCTCTCGGTTTTCCTGCAAATCGGTGACAAATTTATCGGGATTATTTCGATCGGGCTCAGCTCTTTAAGGCTCTCAAATATGTTTTGGCCAGCTCGCCTGACAGCTGTCAGCTTCAACTTTCGCCCCCTTCTCCACCTGTCTCACCTGCGTTTTTCCTCATATTTTTTTTTTTTTTGCACTTCATCAAGTTGCGTTGAGCCAGCGGAGAAGGAAACTAAATGCGCAAACACATGTTCCCCATTCACTTGCGACACGGCAACTCTTTGTGTGAGTTTGAGTGTGCACAGAAAAAAATAAAGTGTAGAGTTGGGATCATAATAGTAGAAATCAAAATTTGAATCTCATATTTTTCGAACTCATAAATATATATTTAAAGATAAATTATACTAATAAATAAAATTTGTATAAACAAAAACAACTGTTTAGTATTTAAAATATTAAACAAAATAAAAAACAGAGAATGAATACATCTAAAAACCAATTTTAAACCTTCTACGGACCTTAACTTTAACAAAACCTTCCATTTTAGAAAGAATATATTTTCTTTCCCTACTTAATTTGCCTTTTTCCCAGTGCATTTGTGTGCTTGTCGATGTGCTAATGTATGTATTTGCATCTATTAGTGTGCGTGCCAGGATAGCCAGGCGTATACAACAGCAACAAATAGCTAAACAAAAAGTTTTGGCTTTAGTTTTTGCATTTGGCTTCGGATTTGGCCTATGGCCATAACGAGATGGCCGATGGAGGGTTCCAGGGGGGGGCCAAAATGGATGATATGGGGGTGCCGAGATAAAAGTTAAAGCCGGCACACAAGTGTGAAGTAGAACTTGGGGCCATGAGAGGAGGCATTGGGATAATTGCCGTGGCAACCAAGTTAAATTGCACTTAAAAATACTGTTTTTTGTATGAACGCTTTGGTATTTAATAACTTTATTTAAATCAAATGGGGCTTTGCAAATATTTAACCAGTAGCTAAACTATTTTTTTCCTATTGTCTACGATTTATTTTTCCGCTCTCCTGCCAGGAGTTCCTGCCTCCCAGGAGGTTAAGGATACTCACATCCAGTGCTCCGTCAGGAACTTTCCTTCGCTTGACAAACGTACAGACAAAATGGCTTAGTGTAACACTTCCGTTTCCTGCCTCACAAGCACACGCACACACGCACATACACAAAGGGGGTCTCATTTGATTAATGGTTTTTTCTGCACTACCCCACTCCATTTGGGCCTGCTGTTTATGGGACAAGTTTACAACACCAAGGATCCAGATCCATTGAAAATGCGTGTTATTATCCGATGCTCCAGAGCAGACGAACCCAAGTGGGCCATATAGTCCTCTAACTATCTATAGTACCTCTTTGGAGACGGGGTGAAACAAAAGAAAAAAGAATGGAACCCAACCCTCTTTCATTTTCATCGAAAGAGAAAGCGAGTGGGCCACGTGCTTTTTCGTGCTGATTAGTTTTGGGAATTTCCATCGCCTTGGCTGTCAAACATTTTGAATGCTTCTCCTCTGTTCTGGTCTGGGCCCTGCTTTTGGCCCTACTTTTGGCCAGCATCTGCCATAACTCACATATGTCCCCAACCGAACCGAACTGCAGTCGCATTCATGCATAAATTATGCCACGTTGCGTATACGCAACGACTGACACCATAAAAATAGTTCTCAGACAAAAGCGAAGATGACACAATTCGGGCACTTGGCCAAAAGGTTAAATGCACGCTGATTGAGGTGAACTCGGCTCGGTAGCTCATCCGTATCCGGGCCAACCAAATCCAAATCCGGGCGCTAGTGAACAGCTGCATTTCACTGACTACACAGAGGTTAAAGACTTGGTAGCTAATGGTATATTTTTAGAAAAATAAATGTTTAGGAATGTTAAAAAATATCTAACCAACTACTCTATTCAGACATGGTTTTCCTACAAAACCAAAAAAAAATCTAGAAAATATCTTCAAAATGGTGTAATTATGTAAAGGATATTAAAGATCTAAAAATTATGATGATCACAGCTTAAAAACTAAATGGTCCAGAGAACTATTAATCAAGTTCTAAGTTTTTATAAAAGGCTTACCCTGTCAAGATTATAAAAAATAGTTAGGACACTAAATATCTAAAATTTTGATGATCAGAGCTTAAAAACTAAATGGTCCAGAGAACTATTAATCTAACTTCTAAGTTTTTATAAAAGGCTTACCTTATCAAGTTTATAAAAAATAGGTAATACAAATGTTTTAAAATTATATAATTCTAAAGCTACGCCAAGAAAATATCATAAAATCTATCTTCCCTATCTATAACAAATAACTCCTGGACAAAAGTTTTTTATCATTAAAAAAAATATAAATATTAAACTTTGAAATAATTTTAAAGGCTTTAGGCAATTGTTAAAAATTAGTTGGCACAAAAAAACATTGAAATCAAGTTTTTTATCAATTAAAAAGTGTGAAAAATAGTAAATTTTGAAATGTATGTATTATTTTTATCCAGTAAACATTGAAATATATATTTTTATATTGCTTTTTCCCCGTGCAGCCACGTGCTCCGCAGGACATCATTTGAGCGCTGGCCAAGAGTTGAGCTCGGTGCACTTTGTGCCAAATAGCCGATGGCCAGAAACGGTGTGAGATCGAAATTTGTTGGAATGCAAATCAAATTAGAGACACACACACACACACACACACACCTGCACAACGGCTGGGGAGTCCTTCGACTCATTCTGTTGGCGGTTCTCAAAGGCCGGATGCTTTTAATCAAAACAGCAATGCAGCTGGCCGGGGGCACGGTCATGGGCCTTTTGGCCCTCTGACCACTCCGAGGTGAACTTCGCATCGGGAGCGGAAAATATGCTACGGCTGGCCTAAGGCCCATGGAATCGACACATAGCAGCACACGGTTGCAAACAGCAGCAGCATTTTCCGCAATTCCACCCACTTTTCATCCGCTTTTCATGCCCTTTCGAGGAGCCCTTTCCCTCGCCTTTCTGCGGCATTCTCTTTTCTGCTCTCATCGAGCCTGATTGCATTGACCAAAGGATAAGACCAATTGGCGCCACCTGGCGCTCACAAGTCGCGATTTCCCTGTCTTGACTTTTATCCTTGGTCCTTCCTTTTTGCAAAAAGGTTAATTGTCCGGAAAAACTGGAGGCATTTGCCATCCTCCAAAGGATTTATTGCACAACTGATAGTTTATGGCTGTATTAATTAGTAGGAGCTAGGGTCTGCAAAAGGATAAACCCTATAAAATGGGAATATTCCCAGGGAGTTACCTTAAAATTCTGAAAATACGATACATTTGTGTTGCACTTTAATCGTATCATAGGCGTAAATCTAACTGGGGAGAAAAGCGGAAAAGCAGAAGAGGAATTTACAACTATTACCCTAACGAGCAACAAGGTGCCACGCCTCGTTTGTCTGGCTTTGGGTTCCGTTCATTTGCCTAGGGTTGCCACAGTGCCCCCCCCCCCACTCGAACCACTTCCGGTCCGATCCTGCAGCTACTTCCGCTTGTCCAGGACATTCTTATCAGCGTCGCACGTTTTCATCATAAATTTTACACTTTGCTTGCAATTTTTCGCTCGATTTTTGTGGCCAGCAGTGGTGGAATCTTTTTTTTTTTTTTTTGGTAGGGGCATAAAATGCCAGACGACCCCAACGGATTTCGACACTGGGGCGGCTCTTGTTGAGTTTTGTGCCCCATTAAAATACTTTATGAGGAGAAGTTTATGGGGACATTACGTAATTCCTGGGAAGCACAAGTGTTGCCCCCCCCCCCCCCCCCATTTATTGTTTATCAATTTTACGAGGGTGGCAATAAACGGAGCAGAGGGTTTTGAGATTTCAGAGAATGGGAACTTAAAGTGGGATTTAAGCGGAAAACCGAAACACTTTAATATTATTCCCATTATTTTATTTTGCCCTTTTGTTTTTGTAGTTTTTAAAAAGTGTATATACTTTTTTTGGGCAACGTATAATATCATTTTCTAATTTATTCCCATTTGTTCTGATTTCTTTTTCCCACAATGATTTTCGTTTTATTTTGCATTTCCATGATTTTGCCATTTTTATACATATTTTTCTGTAAAATAATTGTTAGTCTCTATCAATTTAAGCCAGCTATTTCACACTTTTTTTGCTCTGGCCAAAAGTTACTTTTTCATTTAAAAACTTTGTGACTGATTTGTGGAGAGTTTATTAAAACCCTGAGTGCCCAAATAAATGTTGGCAGATATTTGTAATCTTTAGCCATGGACTTAACAGAAAAAATTCTCTTTGCTGTTGGCCATTTAAGGATTTTATATATAGTTTTTATATTTTACTTTCCAATTCCATATCGAAACTGTGGTACATTGTAGGGCTTATTGCAAGCCCCTTTTGCATGGGCATTATATATTATTTTTACGAACACTCAATGTGGCTCAAACCACCTGAACTGAGTGGCTGATTGGCATAATGACGATGATTATTGGCCCACTTTGCACAGTTACAGTTACAGTTACAGTTACAGTTATTGGGCAGGCAAAAGGACGTTGCGTATACGCCGTGTCTGCCATTCAGCTCGAATGATCATTGCGCTGCGGCCATCCAATGGATACTTGTGCAAATGAAGTGTGTACACAAAGTAGCATTCACGCTATCATTGACACCAAACAAGAGGGGGAAACTTCCGCTACCGGGGAGCCTCACTGTACCATCAGAGCCCAGCAGTAAAAACAAGTTTGTTAACGCAGTCAAAAGTTGTTGGCAATCGAAACATTCAGATTTATTTTTTATTTTTTTCCCTACCATGGCCAGTAAAATACAATTTATTTTTTCTCCAGCTCCAAAGTGTGTGCGAATGTGTTTGCGAGTGGTAAAACATGTAGTTTGCATTCATTCATATCGAGCATTTAAATGTTCTTATTTTTTCAGCAGCGTTCTCACTGTCTGTCTGTCTTTTTTGGCGAAGTACAAATATCGAGAGGGAAAAAGTCAACATAATAAAGACGGAAATATTTCATTTGATCGGAGAAAAAGGTTAAATAAAGTAACTCAAATAGAATAAAATCCTTTAATTTTAATTATTATTTATTAATTAATGGGTTTCAACCTCTTTGGCCACCCCTGGGTTGCTTTTATTCATGGCCAGCAAACGATATCTTTTATTTTTTCAGCAGCGTTCTCTCTTTCGCAGATGTATAAATATCGAGGGGGGAAATATCAACATCATAAATACCGAAATATGGCATTTAATCATTGAAAAAGGTTAAATAAAGTAACTCAAATAGAATAATATCCTTTAATTTTAGTTATTATTTATTTATTAATAAGTTTCCACCTCTTGGGCCATCTCTAGTTTGCTTTTATTCATAGCCAGCAAACGATATCTTTTATTTTTTCAGCAGAACTCGGCACATTTGCTTCTTTTTCTGTCTGCCGGCTGAAATTATCGCAAGTAAAATTTATGATTATGCAGCTGGAGAGGCGCCAGAGCGAGAAGGGGAGTTGGGGAGCGAGACGGGAGACGGCATAATAATTGCTACCGGCTCTTTTACAGCCATTATTGCCACGCCCCCCACCGCCTCGCCAGCCACATCAAAGTGCAATTTTCGCAGCAACTTTTATTGCATAGATATTAAAAAATTCCCCCCATCCCAACAACGGCAACGAAAAACGGCTCATCCCCATCATTAACATCATCATCCGCTTTTCCCGGCATTTAATTGAAAAGTGAAATTGATTTCTTCTCTCTGCCGCACTTTTTCTTCTCCGTCTGCGTCTTTCTTCTGCTCGAAAGAAAATTGTTTTGCTTTTGGTTGCATTAATTATGGAAAATCATATTTTTGATTTTTGCACGCAGACATTTTTGCCAATTGCACACTCATTATTTGCCATTTTCTTTTGTTTTAATTGCTGCGATTTTCTTATTTTCTTATTTTTGTTTTTTTTTGGTTATTGTTGTTGTGCGTTTGCAGCGGCCATTTCCATTTGTGGCCACAATTATTTCCATGGAATATTAAAATGATACATACCAGTACTCCTCGACATGCTCCTCCTTTCTTTTATTATTCTCTTGTTTTTCTTTTCCTGCCCAATTCGGCGCTTAAAAATTCCATTAACTTGCACAAGCAACAATTTTGTTTACCAAATTAAGGGGAATATTTTGGAAATTGCTTGCCAAAACTGGGTAGTTTTATAAAAAAAGTCGTATAAAAATAAGGTATACCTCTTAGAAGCCTTTATCTTTAGTACTTCCCCATAATATAAATGACTTCTAAAAAGTTTGGCGGAATAGCAGAAGGTCGGATGACAAGCAATAAACAAAGTATTTGCCGTATATCGCTATATTCCCCGCACATGTACTTTTTGTGTCTGACACTTGAGAAACAAGTTGAATTTATTTGCGCGCTCTACTCACTCGGTTCACAAATGTTTTTCTTGCAGTGGGGCAGGACCAAAAAACTTGCAACTGGTTGGAGGAGAAAAGAGACGAAAGCCCGAAACCAGAAACCAGAGACAGGAAAACACAGTGGCAAGCAAAGTGTTGCATACTTGGCAGTTGCATACACTTGGCACACATAGCAAAGTGTGAAGAGGCGAGGATACGAATACGGAAACGGATATATATACACAGACATACCATATATAGATATATATCCGCCACTATATAGACGGGGCAACATGCCGTCGTCAGCAATAAATAAAACAGCACGCAGTGTTGCCAATACGATCCAATTGCTGGCAATCGTTCTCTATTGCTGCTGCATGGTGCATGGACAACAGCAACAGCAGCAACAGCAACAGCAGCAACAGCAGCAACAGCAACAACCACAGCATCACTTGAAGTACCAGCAATTGCAATATCAAATGCAGCAGCAATATGAATACCAGCAGCAGCAGCACTACCAGCAGCAGTTCCAGCAGCAACAGCAGCAGCAACAACAGCAGCAGCAGCAGCAACAGCCACACCTGACACCCACAGCAACACTTGGCCATCAGCAGCAACACGAGGAGCAAATCGACCTGCTGTCCACACAGCCAACTCAGGTGAGTGATAATCGCCCAGCGGCTGGCAATCACAATTTATATCAAACAATTATAAGGTCGGAAAAATAAAGCCGACTCTACGGATCATTGTGTAATTAATTGAACTTTGGCCAGGGCCAGGGCCAGCCAGAGTTGCCACAGCTGCCACAGCACATCTCACTCGCTCTCTGGCAAATTGAATTTGATTTCAGTTCCTCTTGCTTTCGGCCAAACAGTGGCAGCTGCAACTGCTTAAAAACCAAATCCCCAATTGCCAACTTTTCGTTTTCCCAGCCCGGCTTTTCCAGGAGATTGGCCCACAGCCAGGCAGTGAACCTCAAGTTCAATAAGCTGATTAACTGAATGAAATCAGCAATGAAAATGAAATAGAAAGTGCCTTCAGCTTTTTGGCTTGGCTTCCTCTTCTTCTTCTTCTTCTTCATTTGGTGCGTCAAGTTGGACCGCCATGGCAACCCAAAGTTGCCACCCAAGTAACCACTTCTGGCAGCCGCACTTCTGGTAATTTGCGGCTGTTAAATGATTAATTTGTTTTTGATAGACTTTAAGTTATATTTAATTAGCAGCGCAAGGAAGAGGCAAAAGAAAGAAAAACAGAAAACGAAAATGGGAGAGAGGAACCTTCCACCAAAAGAAGCTTGCATTAAAAATGAGTTGGCAGCCCAGTTGGATTGTCCGGTCAGATTTAGTTTAAGATATGGCTAAGGGATAATTGATAAGCACACAATGCAGAGACGAAGTAGGAAATGGCATTTCATGGCTATAATTCTTCAGCTTAAAGCTAAAACAATTAGTTGAGGCATTATATAACTTACACAGAGGGAATTTTCACGATCAAATTTGAGTTCAAAATGTTCTTAAAAAGAGAAGGAAATTTTTGAAGATGAAAATGTTTTCATTGTGCTAAGATCAGTCAAAAGTGTATACTTATTGAAAAGTTGTTATATAAACTCAATTTATCTTATATCATCATTCCATTTCGTTGTAATATTGAGAATATTGACACCAAAATGTACTTACACGGTTTTTAAGAACGAATGTTCTCAAATCAAGAACAATGTACTTGAATATTTCTCTCTGAAGAAGAAGGATTTAAGCCAGTGTGGCAACCTTTTATATTTTGACACTCTTGGTCTCAAATCATTTCAATTAATGGGTCTTGTTTTTTTTTTTTAGACAGACCACTAGCCGCGGGGTGACAACCCTGGCTGCGGCAAGCCTGTTAATTTCACACACGATTTGCTGCTTAGTTTCTGCACTTTCCACACTCCTATCAACTGACTTCTCGCAGTCTTGACTGCTGTTTTTCCTCCCCGCCGCCCTCTCTTTTTTTTTTTGGGACAAAAGGCGTGCCAAGCTTTTGTCAGAGGCACGGCCACCGCAACCCTGAAACCCCCCCCCCCCCCCCCCCCCCACTCTTTTTTCGTCATCCCGCTGAAACTGAAACCCAGAGCTCTAAACCAACTTTGCTGGACAAAACGTGGTAGCGTTTTGTAGATTTTTAAGTCCCATAAATTTTAAGTGTCAATATATAAAACCGCATATGTGCGGGGCCAACAATGGATGCGCCACATGGCGGGGGCGGGCCAAAGGAGGGGGCGTGGCATGGAGGGGTAAGGAATGGCAACGAGTCGAAATTCATAAATTCAAGCGTGGACGAAACGAAATGGTAAAATAAAATGCAACCAGCAGAAGTAAAAGCAGGAGCCGTTTTGGCTCGGACTGCGAATGACCTAGGGGTGAACCTTGCACGGGTGTTATCAATAAAAAAAAACTATCGAATTAATCACTTAGTTATCGAAAATCAAAATGCAGATGAAAAAACTAAAGAATTTGCTCAGATACTTTTGTTTGCTCTGTAGGTGTAGAAATTAAATTTTGTACTTAAAATGTAAAATAAAGTACCATTATTGTATAATCTTTCGAGTTATCGAAGTTATCGTATACCTATTTTAAGTAATTTTCAAAACTGAAGAATTCGCTTTTATGAATGTAAGGCTGTTTGCTCAGATACTTTTGTTTATTCTGTGGGAGTCGAAAGGAAATGTTGTACTTAAAATTTAAAATAAAGTATTATTATTGTTTAATCTTTCGAATTATCGAAGTTATCGATAAGTTATCGAAGTTTGCAAGGATTTTTTAAACAAGTCGTTTTAGAATTGAAATCCATTTCCCAAAACATGAGGGCGTGAACAAGTATATACTTAAACTTGCTTGGAATTTTTATTGGATTTTTGTGGTGATCTTACCACAGCCCATCGGCAGTCACGCTACACGTGTCACGTTTCCATCCCTGGGGAGCCACACATAAATTATATGAATGAGGTTTTTTGCTTTATAGTTGCGCGTTCCATGTCCGTGTCTGTGGCCGAGGGCCGTGGCCATTCGGGCCAAGCTCCCTGCTCCTGGCTCCTGGCTCCTGGCTCCTGGCTCCCTGCTCCGACCATGCCCCCTTTTACGCCCCACTAATCCCCCAGCTCCATGTGGCTTTTATTTTATTGCAAACTTCAAATAAAAACAGCAGCAAAAAGTTGTTAAAAGAAAACGGTCGAGCCAAAAAAGAGCAGCCGAGCAGCACGAAAGCGAAGTGGAAATATTGTATGAAATAAAAAGAAAACAGCATCAACAATGCAAGTTCTCGGGATCTGGGAAGAGGGAGGGGGATGTGGGATGTGGGGGCCCTGTAGCCCCCGAAACTCCCTGGTAAAAATAGTACCAAACCAAGACGGGGGGGCAATCAAATCAATTTCGGCCAGCACTCCAGTCCATCGAGCCATGACCGCATCAAAATCGCCAGCGAGGAGTTCAAAGTGCGGCATTTAATAATCGATGGGTTCATCAATCACGGTCCTCCGCCTAGGCTTCATTTTTCACCTCGTTCGAATGAGATGACACAAATAGCCACAGCTTAAAATTCAATAAAATTGCCACATTCCTAAGCGATTGATTTATCGAAAGCGGCAAGTGAAGGTAATTTCTTAAAATTTAATACAGCACCTTGTAGCAATTGAGTAAATAGTCTTTCTAGCAGGTGTCAAGTAAAAAAAATGCATTTGAATTTAAGCCATTGAATACTATTATCCATATATTTTGTTTCTTTATCTATTCTTCTTTTTAAATATCATACATTCTTTAGAAACTGATAAAGTTAGTTTCCATCTTTAGAATGCATTCAAATATTAAGCAGTTGAAAAGTTCCCACTCGAAAGACTTCTTTAAGTGACTAAGAAAACATAAAACCACCCTCTGAAAAAAACCTCTGATGGCAGAATTTTGAAGATTTTCATAGCAAATTATCTTGAAATTGTAATTACAAATTTTGTAGCATACTTATTAGGGCCAACAGCTGAGACGTCCCGTAAAAAGGGGGCGGCTGGTGGGTGGAAAATGGGTGTGAAAAATGGGCAAGTGCAGGGAAAACCCCGTTGAGACGCCGTGTCAGTCAGCGGCAAAGCTGAAAATCGCTAAAGATTAATGATGCAAAAAATTGAGCATCATTAAAGAAAGTGAAAATGGAATTAAGTGCAAGAGAGAGCGAAATGGGGGGTGGGGCTGGAGTGGTTAAAGAGGGTGAAGAGGGGTGGTGAAGACATCAAGGAAGTGGCAAAAGCTGGAAAAAAAAAACAGGCAACACACACACACACACACATACGAACTAAGGGGCAAAGTACGTGCAACACGCAAAGCGGAAGAAAATGGCGGCATAAAACTTAACTACAATAAGCGCCAGGCCAAAAACGAGCTGACAACAACAAAAACAACGAAAACTACACCATCTACAACAAAAACACAAAAATGTTGCACACACTTTTAGACGGGTTTTTTCCTAACCACAGAAAAAAATTTAGAAAATTAGCAGTCCTTTAAAAGACGATTGAAAACGATCCAGTTATTAAAAAATAAAAAGTTCTTAAGAATTTAAATGGGCTCTTTGATTGCGATTTTTATAATAGCTTAAGAAATACTAAACTTTTTTTTTATTTTAATGTGATTTATTTTTTTAATTCCTTTTGTAATTTTTTGTGTTAACTTTTAAGATTGTTTTAATATTCCAAAGGTTCTATTTTTTCTCCTTTAACAAACTTAAAATTTATAACTCCTTTCAAGATTTTATTTTTACTCCAACTATACTCATTAGTGAAACACATGGCTCCGATATTAAAGATTTTATTCAACTGACTCCAGGTTTTTCTCACGGTGTGTGTGGGCGTGACCCCAAAGGTCTATCTGTGTAGCAAGTAGTTAGGCCAAGTGCCACGTACGTGCAGCGGAAGCGGAAATGGCGAATGCCGTCACAGAAACGCCCTCTGTTGGCGGGAAAGAGCATTATGGGGGGGCGGCATCGACAGGGGAATCCCCGCTAATGTCTTGAGCACGTTGTCTCCGCTGATCCCGTGGAACCCCTAAAACCTCTAAAAATACCCGCCTTCCTCCCCTCGAAGAGCCAGCACAACGTTGACAACAAGTTGGCCAGTTATGGTTCATGGCCCGAATAAAACACTTCATAAACTATGGACAAGTTTGGAATTTTCGCACATCTTAGAGGACAGGCGAAACTTGAAAATATTCCAGTGAGTTGGTTACGGTTCCAATCGGTTAAATAAATAAACAAATAAAAGGGGAAACATTATAACAACTATACAGTTTAATCTACATATTTTCAACTCATGCTAAATTTTGAAGAAACAATGGAAATCCATAAAAATGATCCATTAACCATGTTTTTAACACATATTCTAAGAGCAAATTTTAAAGAAAAGTGTGAATATATATCTAGAAATTTGTAGTTAATAGTAAATGTAAAGTAGACTAGATTATTGTGTTGACTGAATATCATTGCAGCCGATTGGTTTCCATTTAAATCAGACCTTGCTTTGCCCCATTCCCATTATAATTAAAGTCCCTCTTAAATGGTAAATTATATGCCATTCTACCTGTCGAACTTACAGCCCTGAATGTGATATTTTCCCCCAAACTCCGAGTAATGAGGAAATTCGCAACTTTGGGAAGTCTCAAGCCAAAATGAAAATGTCTGTCTGCAGGCATTAGACAACAACTTAGTGGGTTGCGGTGGGTGGATAAGTTTTTGCCCCATACAACCGCAGCGTGAATATTTCGTTACGCAACCCAAAGAAAAGGGATGGCAAGAGGCGGCAGAAAGAGAGAGGGAACCATAGAACAGGCATGCCGAAAAATAATTAGCGCGTTGTGTTTATAAGTTTCCGTTTAAAAGCGTTTTACGTGCTAACCGGGGGGAAAAAGCATAGCTTTTTGGGTATGGGAAAATGTGTGGGGAATGGGAATGGGGTTCGCTGCTGACTGAGATTACAGCTTTGATATATTAATGAACTGAGCCGAGGGGAAGGGGCAAAAGGGCAGCATCCGGCGGAACACGCCCACTTTCATTGATGTTTTGAAGACACTTTGAAGAAGGTTAATCTATTTACAGACGCAGCAACTAAGCAATTCAATTATTAATGGAGCTTCGACGAAATTCTATTCGGCACAACTTTGCCGCAATTTCGGGCTTAAAACTGTGGGATTTGCTTTTGATCAATACCTCCAAGTCCATTAACCATGCAAAGTATTTATAAACCTATTTCCTCTATATATTATAAAGACCAAAAGAAACTAGTTGTAATTCAATTAAGGACAACTTTAGCAACCCAATAGCTTAAACCGAAATTCGAAAACCATACCAATTTGCGGTTTTTCGCTATAAACTATAAACCGCGAAATAGTTGCAAAAAATGTGAAGGAAACAAAAAACAGGCCAAACCAAACAAAAATCCTTTGACTTTGTTTGGCCAAAGTTGTTGGTTGAAAAGCGGGGCGGGTGAGGTTGGCAAACAACGGCATCAAAAGCCAACACGAATATGCAAAAATAAAAAGTTGATTTTGTTGTTTTATAGTTTCGCATATGAAAACATTGGGCCAAAAAGCAGCGGCTGCTGGTGGCATGTGATAAGCGCCACTAAAGCCCTATAAGCTCACGGCATTACAGCAACATCAGCAGCCGGCAACATCAGCCACCAGCAACTTGCAACATCGGGAACCAGCAACTAGCAACCGGCAACCAGCAACTTGCAAGCAGCTGCCCCGAAAACTGCGCAACAAACGCAAGAAGAGGCAGCAGGATTAAGTGCAACTCAGAATGGGGCAGGAAAGCCCCGATGAAATGCCAAAATATGTCAGTCCTAATGCGCCTATAAGACAGCTTGAAACTGCAACAGGGGCTGTCTGACAAGCATTAAATAATGCTGATCAAAAGCGCTTATCCCTGGGTGAAGGAGTCACAAGAAATGATCTCTTGCTGTCATGTTCTAGAATAGATCGAAGACAAATAGTCCAGTTTAAAAGCTTTTTCTTTGTTTTCTTTTAAATTATAATGCGAAAACTGATCAAAAAATAGATTAGATCGTTAGCCTATGTTGCAAGCTGCACAGTCGGGCGTTTATTTGTACGACTTTATTTGACGAAACTACAATTGAAAACCCGCTAGAATTAAGAGTATTTTTGACTAAAATCGGAATCCCATTTATTGTCCCTACAAATTCAGTATTTTGGCTGCCATAATGCACATAAAAGTCAGAACGAGGAATGCCATACCTCGTTGAACTTGTCGCTTAATTTCCAATCCATTGGCATTCAAACCTGAAAATTTTCAATTTTCGCAAAAATAAGTGATGTAACCCCTTACAAAAAATGCCAAAATTGATAAAAAATAAATTTTCCTAAAATTGATGGGGATCGCTAGCATATTTAGCAAGCTGCTCAAAACAGTCGGTCTTTTAGCTGTACGCATTAATTTGGCTGAGCTACGATGGAAAAACCGAAAAAAAATATCGTATTTTTGACAAAAATCTGAATCTCGTATTTTTGACAACAATTTGGAACCTTTTTTTCGCCATAAAAATGCAGTTTTTTGGCTGCCAAAATAAAAATAAATGTCAGAATGAGGAATGTCATACCTCGTTGAGCTCGTTGTTTAATTTCCAATCGATTGGCATTCAAACCTGAAAATTTTCAATTTTTTCAATTTTTGCAAAAATAACAAAAAATGCCAAAATTGATAAAAAATAAATTTTCCTAAAATTGATGGGGATCGTTAGCATATTTAGCAAGCTGCTCAAAACAGTCGGTCTTTTAGCTGTACGCATTAATTTGGCTGAGCTACGATGGAAAAACCGAAAAAAAATATCGCATTTTTGACAAAAATCTGAATCTCGTATTTTTGACAACAATTTTTTTTCGCCATAAAAATGCAGTTTTTTGGCTGCCAAAATAAAAATAAATGTCAGAATGAGGAATGTCATACCTCGTTGAGCTCGTTGTTTAATTTCCAACCGATTGGCATTCAAACCTGAAAATTTTCAATTTTTTCAATTTTCCCAAAAATAAGTGATGTAACCCCTTACAAAAAATGCAAAAATTGGTCAAAAAACAGATTTTCATTAGCCTACGTTGCAAGCTGCTCAAAACAGTCGGTCGTTTAACTGTACGACTTTATTTGACAAAACTACAATTGAAAAACCGCTAGAAAAAGGAGTATTTTTGACTTAAATCGGAACCCCCTATTTTGTCCCTAAAAATGCAGTATTTTGGCTGCCATATTGCACATACAAGTCATAACGAGGAATGCGATACCTCGTTGAACTCGTCGCTTAATTTCCAATCCACTGGCGTTCAAACCTGGAAATTTTGAATTTTTCACATTTATCGCAAAAAAACGTGGTGTAACCCCTTATAAAAAATGAGAAACTCGGTCAAAAAATAGATTTTTCCGAAATTAATTGGGATCGTTATATTGCAAGCTGCCCAAAACAGTCAGCCGTTTAACTGTACGACTTTATTTGACGAAACTACAATTGAAAAACCGCTTGAAATAAGAATTTTTTTGACTAAAATCGAAATCCCCTATTTTGTCCGTAAAAATTCAGTATTTTGGTTGGCATAATGGACATAAAAGTAAGAAAGAATCCATTGGAAAATAGATTTTCCCTAAAGTGATTGGAATCGTTAGCCTACAGTCGGTCTTTTTGCCGTACGCCTTAGCGTTACTACAATGAAAGTCAGTAAGAAATAAGGATATTTTCAAGGATATTTATTTTTAAAATTTACTGAATATTCAGTTTATCTAATAAACCTCAATATGGGTAGGCATTGGAATAATGCAATTTTCCACTTCGGAGAACTCACTTGGTCAAAGCTGAACTGATTGCTGAAAATGACCCAAGTCCAAAGGAGAATGCCACCCAAATTGCACACTTTGTTTGCGGATTTTTTATGGAGTGTTTGCTTTCCACTGTGATCCCCGCATAATTAGCTCATTTCCCTTGCATTCGAATGGGTTTCCCTCGATTTGGTGACAAAATGTGAGGGTGCTGACACAGTCACGTACAAGAGTGTGTGTTTGAGGGTGGTGCATCCTTGGGAAAATGGTCGTCAATTGAACAGTTTGTTTGTCCTCTCAATCCCCCCTTCTCTTCAAAAATCCCTCGCCTTCTCTTTATTTAATTCACTATTGTATTTCACTTAAATATTCAATAGATAAGCGATTTTCTAACTTCAACTCTAACTCTAAAACAAATATCTAAAATCTGAACATAAAATTTAGATAAAATGTTACAGCCATATCTCGGCACTCCCTGAAAAACTGCTTCATTAGCACAATATTAGACAAGCACACGCACACAAACTCCCATTGAATCCTTGTGAATTATTATTATCCTGGCATCCGGAATTGGTTTAAATATTTGCGCGTTGGCGGGGAGGCTGCAACATTATTGCAACTAATTAAAGCGAAATGCAAATATTTGACCAAATGAAAATTCATTGCACCTAGCTTGGCTAAAATTGATTAAATTTTCGACCGCTTAAAAAAAAAATAAAGGGATTGGCCATTTGAATAAAATGAAATGAAATTACAAATTAATTGTTGTCGGACAATGGTGAGCCATAGAATTTGGTTAAATAAAGCTTGGGAACGGGGACTCCCGCATGTTTATGCTGCCAGTGAACATTTTGCACCGCTCTTTTGTTTATGGTCTTTTGTGGAGTACTTAAAATCGAATTTAGAAATGACACACACACGCTTTGTTGAAATATTAACCATAATACAGATGCCATCTAAAATTTAACTCATGGAAATAATGTATTAAAATGTTTTGTGATATGTGAAAGGTGAATTACAATGTGACTTTCTTAAATTTCCCCATTTTATTTCAATAGATATTTATGCAAATCCATAGTTTCGCTATGAAATGGAACGCTATATCACACAAGTCCCCATCTAATGGAACCTTTGGGATGCAGATGCACCATCTATGCGATTTCCTGGACTGCACCACCCAGTGGTTTTCACTCGTAACCCCGCATTTTGTTGGCCCCTCGAGTTAAGCGTCCATTTAAATGTTGGTCAAACCATCGCTGCTTTTCTCCTGGGCGGAAGAGCCAGGGGGGGGGGGGGAGGGGTGGCAAAGCGGAAGGATATCTTGTTCGCACGCCATTACACACACACACACACAAAGTCCGCCTTGTATCTGTGTGCGTTCGAATGCAATTCGATTGCACACGCTCGAGTGGGCGACAAGCGTAAAAATGCAAATATTTACAAATATGAGAACGAGACCAGAAATTGCCAGAATGCCATTGCGAAGGGGGTGGGGGGAAAGTGCTTTCCACCAATTTCCCTCGCACCACTGTTGTTATCATTGCGACTGCCAGTTTGAATTTCGGTTTTGTCAACTGGTAACACCATTTTACCAATTTGCAATTTAAACACAATTTACCGAGAGAGTTTTGGCATATGAAACATTGAATATTCTGCCTCTAAAGTGGCAAAAAGAAAGTTCGAAGCTGAGTGCTCTCTCTGAAAACTTATTGTGGGCAAACATTTTGTTAACTTTTAGCATTGACAGGTGGGCCAAACGAATATTTTATAATACAATGTTTAAAAACCAGTAATCTTCAAAGGTTTATTTTCTTTTCTCTTAAACTTTTTGATTTTTAAAAGTTTTTTAAGTTTAATTTTTTAAAAAGTGGAGCTGATCTAAAATGGACAACGGATTGCACTATGAAAATGATTAAAGTTCAATATTTTGAAAAGTGGAACTGATCAAAAATGGACAAACGATTGCACTATTCGAATTTCGAATATTAAAATTTTCTCAACCCAGCTTCATTGAGTTACAGCCAAAACTGCAGTTTTAAGTCAACGGGCCGAGGCCGAACGTTACCCCCTTTTTCCGGGCGAGTGGGAAATTGTGTGCATGGTAATCGCGCAAAAGTTGGTTGCCAATATCGCAAAGCCCACTGACAAAAGGCCCCCGGCCCTGGGAGAACTGCAACAGCGACAGCGGAGGTTGTATCCCCAACAAACTGTTATACTAATGTACATATATATCACCTACCCATCTAAACGTGTCTTGTACACTGAAAAAAACAGGTATTTTGTAATCTGAAATATTTTGTTTGAATTGAAATTCATTTTCAAGTTATTTGTTTACTTAAGTACTTGTTATATTTAATATATTCGATCAACAATATTTGAAAATATATTTATGATCTTAAATAACTCATTCATTTTTATTTATTGGTTTTAAATTAATAGATGATAATGATATCCTAATGATATACAGACAATTTAAATTAAAAAACCTATACTTATTTTTACAATTATATATTTATTTAATCTTTATATATGAACCCCTTTTTTTACTGTGCAGCTGTTCAATGTGCGTCTGTTTGCATTTCGTATTTATATCGTGATATCGTCGACATTTTGTCTTGTAATTAAATTTCCTGTCGCTCCGCCCATGGGAGAGTGAAGGGGGCGTGTCACAGCTGCCACTCCCACCGCGACCTCATCGCCAGTGGGCGGAAAATGGGGGTGGGGAAAAGCACACAAGCTGTGCGGTGATGAAAATAACGCCTCAGTAAATATCGCTCATACGCCCCGTAAACTGTTTAAAACTGCATGACAGTTGATTTTACTTGACTTGAGGTGTTGAGGCAAAAGGAAAATAAAAGGGGTTCAGAAAAAGAGGCAAGCCAAAGAAAGGTCAACAAGCTGCGGCCAAAGTTCAAACTGTTGGGTTGAGCCAAGATTTATAGAGCACCTCCTTTTCAACCCCCCTTAGAAATACGAGATGGCAACTATTTGAGTTAGGGCCACGCACTGAATTATTGAATGGATTGGCCAATTGACAAGGAAAATGACTTTGGCTTCGGTGTGTGAGTGTGTGCTGGTGTGCAAGTGTGTGTGTGTGGGCGATTTGAGGTGTAATGAAGCGATTGCCCGATGTAGTTACCGTCAGCATTTAGGGCCATCAATACGTAATCCCCATTCCCAATCCGATTCCCAACTCCCGATCTCCGTACTACCCTCCCCCTCCAATTTGTCAATAATTGCTCAAGTCATTGCTGTCGGTGGATTCGAATCGAATCGAATCGAATCGAAGCCAATTGAATCGAATTGTATCGTATCATATCGCACGGAAACGGATTGAAATGGGGGCGTGGCCGAAGTGTCTGAATGATTCATGAGTGCCACATGAACTATGATCGCCCTGACCCGAATCGCTTATTACTTAATAATCGTTCGCTTGTTTAGACTGCAGTTTAATTTATGTTATAGCTCTTGGGCATTTTTGATGAGCCCGCGCCGTCAGCGGAGCACTCAAAACGGTTACAATGGGCGAATTCATAATTGCAGTTGGGAAAGTGGCTTAGAAAGTTTGGGTTGCTTGAAAGTCTAAGAAAAGTTAATGGTTTCCCCCCAAAAAAAAGGTTATCGCCCAGTAAAATATGTACAAATGGATAAAAAATATAATATGAGATATCATATCTTGTCACACTCGTTAATAAATTCCGATTTGATTAGTATAGCTTATACAGATATTCCTCATCAATTTTTTAAGTTTATAAAAATGTAGTTTCCTTTCGAAATAAACTAGTTTCTATGGTACTAAAAATGGTAAACTCAGTAGCTGGTTGACCACAAAACCAAAATATAATATTTCCGCCAGCTTGAGTGCTCAATTGTTTGGGTTTTCCCATGCCCAAGCCCAAGTATCTCGTTTGTCTTGCCGCATTCTTCAGTTGAGGGGTACTATTGTCCTTTGTGGGCATTTGCACAAACGTTTTTCAGGGCACCATCGATGGGGAAGAACAACATCGGCGGTTCTATCAATAAACGTGACAATTGCTCACACAGACAGATTTTGATGCACCAGAAAAGCAAAGAGAAAGAGAGATAGAGATAGAGAGACGGGTAGATATCGGATGACAGGGATGGAGACAGGGCATTGTTTATATCTGCCAGCGGGGGAAAAGATGGCAGGGAAGTAAAAGAACAAGTGCTTTAACCTACTGCCAGAAACCAAACCACAAAAACCCAAAAACCACTCAAAAAGAGTGAGAAAGAGAGAGGCAGAGAGAGGGGGCGATAAAATCAGAGAGAGATGGCTGATGAGGGGGGCGAGAGAGATAGCAAGCCGAGGCTATGCATAGTTCATAGCATAATTTCCAGCGCCGAACGGAAGTTTCAGCCAAGCAACAACACACACACACACACACAACAACCCACTGACTGATCGATTTTCAATTGAAATTCAGTGGTTTCCTTTATACAGAGCACAAGTTGTTGTTTTTTCGGTGGCCGCTCCGAAAAAAAAAACCTTTAAACAGATCCAATTTCAAGAGTAGGGTGCCATTAATTAAAGCAATTAAATGGATTTTTCATTTAAATTCAATTGCAGCATCCGTGTTTTTCCTCTTTTATTCGTACCTTGGCCTTATGAACTCTTGCTGTTTTGGCCTGCCCGTAAAAACTTCCTCTTCTCGGAGGACACGTGCTTTGAGGGTAAAACTTTTTTTATTGGCCATGCAAACGATCTGGCCGAAAAGCCCCAAACAAACCGGGTCCAAACAAGCGGCAGGGAGCATACCGGAAGTAGTAAACAGGACTCGCATTGACATTTAAGTGCGGCATTAAATTGCAATGGCCAAATGCCGAAAAGTTTTCAGATAGCCCTAACGAGCAGCAGGGAAATTCCCTACCCAATTACCAACCAGATTTTCACAACAGTTTCCCTTGAGGTTAAAAGATCTTGAATCTCAGAAAAAACACTAGAGAAAGTACTATATATACTAACTAATACATTATGTATACAGTAATATTCCTTTAAACCTATTAAGAAATTCATTTTTTTAAACCTGTTTTATTTAAACCAAGTTTAAAGTATTTACTTCTAAAAATAAACAAATTATTATTTAAAAATCTTCGTTTGAACCTAAATTTACTAAATAAAATAGTTAAGTGAAAATGGAGGAAATATGAAATACAGCTTTATTTCATTTTTTAAGACCTGTTTTATTTAAACCAAGTTTAAACCAAGTTTACTTCTAAATTATTCTTTTAAAATCTTCGTTTAAGCCTAAATTTACTAAATAAAATAATTAAATGAAAATGGAGGAATTATGAAATACAGCTTTCAGTATTCAAGACTGGTATTTATGACAAATAATAATTGCCTAATCAAATATGATATTCGTTTTGGGGAAATTGAGTAGAGGCTTGGCACGTTTGCCAAAATATCCCTAGCAAAAGCAGATGGCTTAAATTGAAGAATAGGAAAACTAGTTTTCCGTCACGTTCAGATGTTTCCATTAAATACAGTTGAAATTGCTAACGGAAGGAAGTTCCTTGGTTTAGCCCCCCCCCTCAAAAATATACGCCCTGACATCCAAAAAGGAAGCTGAGCACACGCATTTGGACATTATCCTGCCATTATCCTGGCCATTTGGTTGGCAATAAAATTGCGAATGCTTTAAATGCATTATGGCGAGTGTCATTAAGTACAGTTGTCCCCAAAAAGTTGGCCGGTAAGAAATTGCGAGGCGTGTGCGATTGTAAAACATGCATTAATGTGGCCTACGTGTGCACTCACACACACAGACAACCGCACCGCATCGACGCACGCACACAGCTGCACGTAGGAAAATTTTCAATTAAATTGCAGACCAAGATGGAGGCGAATCGAAAAATGAGCAAAATGTGGAGTATCCTTGCACTGACACCAGCAGACAATGCCAAAGATACGGTCATGTCGGATGTTGTTGTCCTCTCGCCAACACACATGTGCACAAGGCACACACAGATACACACACACACGCACGCAAATACATAAGCTGTCAGAAATCTGCACTTCCGTCTTTTTGTCAATGGTCCGCCATTGCGGCGGAAGTTGTGCGGTAAATGCATTTGCATCGATGCACCGCCCACTTTTGGCCCACCCCTCCTGAAAACCACCCCCATAAACCCCCCCCCCCTGACTATGTGTTCGCTTGGCCAGCTATAATGAATATTCATATGATTAAGGGATTTACCCCGCTGGTAATTGTATTACCCCGAAAGAATTTAAAAAACCCAATTTAAAATGATGTACAAAGTATTGGCCGCCTTAATGGGTTAATGAGAAAATTGCCCAGGCCCATTGGCTGTTTATTACGGCGAAGAAGATGGGATTCCCAAAAAATAAGGCAAGGATATTAAAAATATGTGGAATACTTTTCCCTTGGATCTCTGATTTTATTAAAAGCGCTGGAAATGAAAGAGATGCTGCTGATTTAAAACAGATTATCAGCTGAAATATTTAAAACACACTTACTGTTACTAAAATGTCATATATTGATTTAAGACAATATATTATATTTTTGATAGATTTTAAAACTTGAGATATTTATTATACTTATATCTTATACTTTAATACAAAGTTATTATTTTATTATTAAGATATGAAGTTATTTTTCTTTAGTTTTTCACTATATTACGGACTTAAAGGGAAAACTAGATGCTTTTAAATTCCAAAGTATCCAGCAGTAGAACTATATATGGTTGAACAATCCCATCAAATTTAAGACCACTGCTGTTGCATTCGGGGACTCACAATGTATTTCCCTCGAAATTGGACAACGTTTGTTACCACACAAAAATCCGATTGCGATGGCTGCCATCTGTGTGCAATCAGCATTAGCCACGCCCTCACAGGGCTTTTCCCGCCCCTTCCCAGGGCAATAAAAAGAGGGGGGGGGGGGGGGGGGGGGGCATAGAAGGGGATAAAGGGATCCATAATTCGACACAGACACAGAAACAAGGGGCAAGGACATTAGCCGATGACCTCCTCAACAGCCTCCGATTACTTAACGGCCTGGCCCATATTGTGTGCTGGCCCACATAGCTGGTGACAAATGTAAATTTGGATTTTGGATTTGGCCAACTTGCTGTGTGGCAATGGCTATAACTATGGCCATCCCGCTCCATCTGCCACTTTCCAGTATTTTCGCCTCTGTTCGATTTGCGGGGCGGTAATTGAAAAGCGTCCGCTGCTAATTGACTGGTCGAGTGACTGGCTGACATGCACACATGGAAGCACTTTCCCACGCCTGCCACGCCCCTTTCCACACTCTCCAACCCACAAACCCCCCCCCCCACCCCATTTTCCGGGTGACCACAAGCTGAGCGGTGACCCCGAAAGAAATTGTCTTGCCATGACACATTTAAAATGAGCGGAAAATAAAATTAAAATAAAAATAAAAGAGAAAAATGGTAAGGGTATGCAAGCAAAGATTTAACAGGATATTTAAAAAATTATTATACTGGATTAAAAAAATAAGAAAATAAATGTGCAACTGCGGCTTTAATAAAAAGTCATCTCTAATATGTTGATGCACACCTATTTTTAGTAGCCAATTTAAGTTCAGAGTTATGTAGTGACCTAAGAACAGCTTTCAAATATTCATTGAAAATAAAAAGGATTTAAGCGAGTTAATAAAAAAGTCAATTGTAAGGAATCGGCTTACAGTGACCGCTACCCTGCAGCCCAAAAACTTCAATCCACTTCAACTTTGGCCGCAAGGCAAAACATTTGTTGAACCTTCTCTTCCTTCGAGAGCATATATCCCTCGAGTCCTGCCAAAGCGATGAAAACTCTTTACCTCCTTCAAACAAACAGCAGCGGTGGGTAATTTAGATATAGTTTTCTAAAAATACAAAAGTTGATATCATAACTTAAGGAAAATTATTAGGTATATTTACTACAATCATTACAATTTCATTTATAACGAAATCCCTTAGAAATCCCTATTGAAAGAACTATTCTGAAATATATTTTTGCTATAGATCTCTTTCCTTTCACGGGCTATTTACTTATAAATACTATACTCAAGTCTTAAGACAGTGCATTTGAGAATTTAAAGAGGTTGCTCCCTCCTTATTTAAATATATTTTCCTATAGATTTAAAAAAATTTTTCTCTACATTTTGAACACTCTTTAAAATACCTTAAACATTTTTATTTTGAGCATTAATGTGGTGCTGGAACATGTTAACTTTCTGTGCTTGTTCTTGGCCTTCTCTGTTTTGGCTTTTGTCTGGACGCTTTTTTCAGTCTTTTTTTTACTTTGGGGCTTCAGCTGCGAGCAATATTGAGTGAATTTTTTCCCTATTGTTTTTTTTGTTCGGCATTTTTTCATTTCGTTGTATTTTTTTTTTTTCGTTCGTCCGGTCTGTTTCGTTTTCAGCGGAATGTCAGAAGTGGACGGACGATGGACCATGGCTCAGGGGTCAAGGGGTATCTGCTGGCATCTGCCAGAAGGCGTTAAGTGTTTGAATTTAGTTAGTGCAGAAGGGATTCCGATTCCGGCTTCATGCCTTCACTGGGCTCCATCTCCAACCATCAATTGAATCAACTGCGATTTATTGTTATGGCATTCGGCACTCATCCAGACAGTTATGCGGCTGTTTATTCCTTTTGCCCAGAATTCTTAGATTCGAACTACATATCCGACTTCCATTTGGTCAGACGTGGCGTATGCGTTATATTTGAGCCGGGTGTGCAATGAATTGCAGCTGCTTGATGGGCTAGATTCCTTCGAAGGGGGTCTTTTGTTCTTTATCACTCTGGTCCGTCTGGAGAAGGGCTCTTTACACTGAAAATCTTGGTGATACATATACATATCGTGTGCTTATTAATAATAATAGTTTGCTTAACAAATAATGAGTGTGTTTTAGGATTATTTTAAATTTTAAATATTAATTTGCATTTTATATTACTTAATTCATTTTTAATTTCTTTTAATTTACTTAATAATTTTATTAGGGATTTTTAAGGGAGTTTATGCCACGTAGTCTTAAATCTGTATAATAATTTTAAGTATACAGAGAAAACTATCCAAGAACATTGTTCTTGAATTGAGCACATTGTTCATGAATTGAGAACATTTTTCTTGAATTGAGAACATTGTTCTTGAATTGAGAACATTGTTCTTGAATTGAGAACATTGTTCTTGAATTGAGAACATTGTTCTTGAATTGAGAACATTGTTCTTGAATTGAGAACATTGTTCATGAATTGAGAACATTTTTCTTGAATTGAGAACATTGTTCTTGAATTGAGAACATTGTTCTTGAATTGAGAACATTGTTCTTGAATTGAGAACATTGTTCTTGAATTGAGAACATTCGTTCTTGAAAACCGTATAAATACATTTTGGTATCAATATAAGAACGAAATGGTGAGAAGAGAAAAGCTAAATTGAGTTTATTTAACAAAATTTTGATAAGTATACACTAAGGACTGAACTAATAGTTTATTTGTACATACAATGTACTTAAATACCGCCATTTTAACTTGATTCGATCAAAATAAAAACATTTTCAACTTAAAAATGTCGTTCTATTTTTAAGAACATTTTCAACTCAGATGAGAACGTCAGATGTTTCTCTGTGTAGGTTAAATTTTGTTGCTAACTTGAAAAGCATTTTAGTGACATCTACTCGCTGTACATGTTTTCTTCAGCTTTGTTTTGGCAAATCAACTCATGGCAAGTCAGTGGGAATCAGTGCGCAATTTAGCAGCTCGATGCACTTGCTGCATCCATCATAAATACACGCTAGATGCGAGGACAACTTGGAATCACCGAGGCCAAGTGCCCAAAGTGGATAAGCTAATGGCAGCCAAGGAAACGCTGGGGAAAACGCTGTGGAAAATCGGAGGAAACTGGTAAAGGTTGTGGGTAAGCTCTGGGGTCGAGGGCATAACGCACGCAAATGGAGACGCAAACCGGGCCTAAAGGAAAAAGGCGGCTAGAACCGAATGCAAAAACTATGCCGGAAATACGTGCTTAGCATGCAAACGCACAACAACAACAACAACAAGCGGAGACGGATGAACAGACACAGACACAGACACAGACATAGACAAACACACACACACATGCACAGACGGAGGCTGAGCACCACTACCAATGCCAGCACACCTCACACAGGCACACAGACAGACGCACATGTGGCACATAAACCGCTTAACAATGCCACTTCCGCTTTTGGCATGCGGTTTACCCGCTCGTCGCTCCACTGTGCACTGTACAGTGGGACAAAGCGGTCAAAAGCACTGGTAAATTCTTCTAGGATTTGCATTTTAAATATTAGCTTTGCTTTTTTTTTATCGTTCATAGCAAATGTTTGAATAAAAGGCAGGGGTAATGCCACACTGTAACTTTAACAACCTTAGCTTTTTATCAAAATTAATGTGGAAAATACATTGTATTATAATTAAAATTTATAATAATATATATATTTATATTTAAATGTTTTGTTTACTGAAAGGGTAAGAAGAAAACAAGTTTAAAAACGGTTTAGTCCTAAACTTTTGTTTTCAAACTATTGAAACCGAAATCATTAGGATTTTCCTTTTGGAATTTTTTGCCCATCCACTGTATCGTATTTTTCTGTTCGGTTAGAGACGTCAGTTGTTTTCCCGCTGCCTTTCTTGTTGCTGCTATTGTTGTTGTTTATGTTGCTCACGGTTTTTGTGCACACACTCAAATACACACAAACACACACCCATACAAAGCAGAAAGGGGGGGGGGGAAAACCCCCCTGAAATGGAAGCGGGATTTTCGGGCCAACAAGAGCAGCATTTTCAACATTTTCACAAGTTGAGCCAGCCAGTTGAACCGCCTACAAAAGCAGAGGATGTCAGTGGAAAAGTGGAAAGTCGCCTCGGCTTATGCAATCGTTGTTGTCATTGTTTTTCGGCAGTCTGGGTTTGGCTCATAAATAAGCATTTCTCGTATTTCGGTCGTCTCGATGTCAGAATTATTTCCATTACATTAGTAGCAGAAACGACAACATCTGGTCAAGAGCGAACCACCCCGTTTATATCCTCCCTGGTTTCCCATTGATTAGGTAGTGTCCAGTCGAACTGAAGGTGATTAAAGATAATATATTTGGGGAAGAAAAAAAACTACATTGTTATAAAGGAAGGAAAAAAAGTATAAGTATTTACAATTATTTTCACAGTAAATTTAAAATGTATGCTTTGATTTATTACATTTTTAAATTAAAGTTCACTTTTAAAATTATTTTTCATTTAGTTATAAAATGCCTTAAGTTAATGGATTTATTTTTATTTTTTTAGAAGTCCTATATAAATGGTATAATATTGTGATAAAAATATGAGATCGCTTTGAGACCATAAAGAAAATCTTGATACGTTTCACAAAGAATCACTCATATATAATTATAATAATAATATTTTTAAATAAATTATATTTGAGTTACATAATATGTTTTTTAACATGTTAATTTTTATTATAAATGCAGATATTAGTTTTTACTTTTTACTAATTTTTTTGTTAGTGTAAAATTGATTTAAATTCAATGCTATGCTATTTCCCTCTGCTTAATATAATATATAATTATATTTAATGTACATTCCCTCATGTTAAGAAAACTTAAAGATATTCACTGATAAATCGCCAAGTGTAGCGCCTTGCCTGCGGCATTAGTTTGCTGATTTTAAAGTTATAAATCTTGAATGCAATTTCCTTATTGTTAGGCCTCCCCATTTGGGCCCCTCACCGATTTTCCAGAAGTCTAGAGCAAAACTTTCGCCCGTCAGGCCACTGAATGTTTAATGAGCAAATATTTGAGCCAAACATTGAACAAGACGAAGAAGTGAGGCCCACCTCATTCCTCATTGCTGTAAACAATAAGCAGATTGAAGCATTTCGGCCATGACTTATTCATAAATCCGCCCACTCGAAAACCGCCTTTCTTAAACTTAACTTTCCGAACGCCACTTGAACTAATACCCAAATATTAGCTAAACAAACTTCTTTCCAAAGTTTCAAGCGCTGTGTGTGTGTGTTTTGGGTTTTTGTGCCCAAGTGACCGGCAAAAATCAAAGTCAAGTGATCTCTTTCGAGGTAAAAAGGACCCCCCCGCACTACGCCACTGTCGCCCCAACCGCAAAGCCACACATATGTGATTTTTAGCAATTAAGAAACTGGAAATACGTATTTCATGGGGGTGCTACCTACCTACACATACACATAGACGGCCTACTAAATTATTAAGCATTTTTCAGGGGAGGGAGTGAAAGTCACCCCTCCGGCAAATATTTGCATGCAACACTTGCTTACATTAAACAGACTTGAACACAGGTTGCTGCCACGCCCCCGTTTGACCCCCATTCGCACGCCCTTCATGGTCAGCGATATGTGTGATGTGTGTGTGTATGTTTGCTTGGTGGGTGGAATATATATCTCTGCGATAATTAAGCACACATTATGAACGCTCATCTGAGCTCCTCATTCACACACATTCCCCTGAGTCTGTGCCTGTGTGTGTGCAAGCTTCTGTTTGTCTGTGTGTGGCATACAGGGTTTCCCAGTTTCTGGTATTTTCACACTGACCATGACTCGTTAGCAGGACTGCTCATTCACTTTCCCCAACAGAAGCGAACTGCAGCCCAATGCGTCACTAAATTGACACACATTACTGATTTTCGGGTGTGAGAATAGGGTACTATTATTATAAATGAAGAGAAAATGGAGAAAGTAAATACCTATGATACGAAATCAGAGGAGTCTTCATCATAATCATATCACACTTCATTATCTATGTATAAATACCATGTCTTTCGATTATCGTATTGTATAAAATATAATTATATATGTATGTACATATATATATGTATAATTATTGCTTTATTTTAAAATAAAATGTAGAATACAAATAGTTTATCGATATAGAACATATTCCTTTTAGTGATGCAGAAATCACAAAACATCCAATGAAAAAAATAAAAAGAATGAAAAATTAAAGGACGGGAAAAATTCCTTACTTGTGATTTTTATTTTTAAAGTCACAATACTGTTTTTTGGTTTTCTATTATAAATTTTCTTGTCTTTTAAATTTGGAAAAATTAAAGTAGTAGTTTTAAAAATGAAAGACTCACAAATAATGTTATCGTTTAACAGCATAAATAATAATAAATTGTAAATATACTATTTTGTAAAATAATTTAAGCATGAAAAAGGATCTCTTTGTGCGATTTAATAAACTATTTGTAAAAAATAGTATAAGTAAAGATATCTCGATTTACACTGCTCTTTTTCGTCTCCTCTGCCAGCCAAGATGTCAATAAACTTTGGGGTTTCCTCGAAACGAAACGTTTTGTTCTCCTTGTTTTTAGCTCTGATTTCACTGACACCAAAAGCAGTTGCCGGAAAATTCGGGGAGGGGGGAAAATTCAGGGGGGGGGGGCTGCATGCACACATGCACTTAAAATTGTATTCGTGTAACACGTAAAAGGACTTAAAATGAAGGTGTGCATAACTAAATAAATTCTATCAACAGCAGCAGCAGCAGCGACATCCTCGTGTCGCCTCCTTTTTCGTCCTTAGCCAACATGTGGAACAGAACAGGCCTCCCAAGTGGGACAAACACTATTTCTGGCGGTGACACCAAAAGGAAAAGGCACAGAAGAAGCGAAAAGAAAACGGAAAATGGAAAATGGAAAACTCGGCAGCGCCGAAAAGCGGCGATGGGTGGGCTAAAAATTGTGTTAAGCGCTGATTCTTTTGTTCTTGACTCGGTGTCTTCGCCCCGAAACCCTTTCATTTGGCGCCTTTCTACTTTACTGCCTAGTGGCATGCATGTCTAAGATGCAGCCACCACCCACAGGCAACAAAAAAAAAAACAAGCCCCCAAAAAGACGGACCCCAGCACCACTAACCACCCAATCCCCTGGCTGCAAATTTGCACTACTTTGTCTTTTGTGTTAACAACAGCGAAAAAATAACAAGTAAAATGGGGATAGTTTAATGTGACAATTTTAAAAATACCCTCATTTAAATAATTTCTAAAAGATCTGATTCATGAAATGGGTAATAATAACTTCCAAAATAATTTCTACATAAAACAAAATTAAAAGGGATTTTTTAAAAATACTTAATAAATATATGTAAGGCAAAAGAATGTTTTGAAAACCTATGTTCTTTAGTAAGATAGCTTACTTTGTATAAGTAACAATTTATATTTATAAAAATCAGTAAATATTTTAACAGTAATAATTAAAAAACACAATATACCCCAAGAAAGGGTACTAAAAACGAGAGGAGTGCAAGAAATTGCTGCCGCCTAAAATATTTCAACAAAAACACAAAGTTTGCTTCTTGGCAATGTTGTCGTTGTTGCTTTTGTGGGGCGGCAAAAGGGAAAAATAATAGAAGTACTTAATAAAACAAAGACACGACGTGGGCGGCGTCATCATCATCCTTGTAGTTGTATTTTTTTTGTGTAGCTTTTTCTGTTTGCTGCACTTTTTGCATATGCATGGCAACCCTGCCACTCCCCCCAGTGTTGGGCAACGCGACAAAATTGTCGTGAGTTGCTTTGCTTTCGTATCACTTTCCTCAGCCTCGATTTGCCCTGTTTTTCGTTGCAGTTTCAGTTTCTGGTTGCAAAAATATGCAAATTGCATGAAAATCTGGCGTACTTTTTTGCGCTCATTCATTTTCCGACCCCCTTTCGCGACTTTCCTTACGTTACGCTGGCCATGATCCCTTACGTGAGGTGCGCCCTTTACGAAATGGATTCCGAAAATGAGCATGCGAAATTTTTAAGCTGGGTTTTTACGTGCCATTAAAATTTCAATACCCTTGCTTCCATATGCTTTCTTTCTATTTATTTATTTACAGAAGATTATCGTATTTATTTTACAGCCTTATACGTTTCCCATTTCAATGTAAAAATCCATAAGAAATTATTACAGGAAGTATAAATTATGTTGTGCAAATCAATTCAAGGGAAATAAATATCAAGCATTCTAGAACTACCCGTTAGGTATTTAATAACTATGCAAAATGTGCTATCAAAACCTAGTTAACACAGTCGACCGATGGGGTGGCACCTAATTGGCTCGAGTCCGTTTCCAACTTAATGCCACGCACTTTACGCGCTCATCTTGCCTCCAGCAATTGCAGACTGTGGTACTTCGGCTCTTTATTAACTCCCCTGGAACTCCCCTGGTACTCCGGTGGCACTACTACCCGTAACTACTCATAACTTGCAGTCCCATTAAAAGACGGAGCGGCAGGAGTATCGCCTTACGTGACGTAAGCCGGCCTTAAGTTGTGCCTTATGACGATGGCTGCAACTTCGTTTACACTTTCAGCCCCGTGGCCCAAACCCACTTGACCTGCCATTACGGGGAGCCCTACACTGCGATTTTCAGGGGGAGACTACACTGAGTTAACCATCTATGTCATAAAGTTATTTTGTGTTTGTTAATCACAAGGTTATAACCATTACTTTTCTTAACTTTGTTCTAAAACAATATTATAATTCATAATATACTTCGAGAGAACATTTATCACAGATCACTAATAATATTTAATATATTTAGTTCCTAAGTTGAGCGGAAGTTTTTAGAATATGAAAGAAAATATTTATTAAAATATTAAGTTTTATTTTCTATTTTTGACAAGCAAATTATAAAAACAAGGAAGAACGCTATAGTCGAGTACCTCGACTATCAGATACCCGTTACTCAGCTAAAGGGACCAAAGGAAAATGGAGATATGCAAGCAGCAAATGCGCCACCTACCGGCGGTAGACAGATTTAAGCGTTGTGGGCGTTAGAGTGGGCGTGGCAAAGTTTTTTTTAAATCAATCGATAGGTATTGACGAGACCAATACATTTCAGTTAACATTTTTTATCTAGCATAAAAATTGTGGGCGCCACAGATTTGGGCGGTTTGTGGGCGTTAGAGTGGGCGTGGCATATTCGCGTAACAAACTTGCGCTGCGCTCAAGCCTACGGAATCTAAATCTGAAATCCCGTTTCTCTATCTTTGATATTTTCCGAGATATCCGCGTTCATATTTACGATTTTTTGAAGCTTGTGAGCGGTTTGTGGGCGTTATAGTGGGCGTGGCAAACTTTTTTTTGGGTCAATCGGTAGGTATTGATGAGAACAATACATTTCAGTTAAAATTTTTGTTCTAGCATCAAAACTGTAGGATCCACAGTTTTGGGCGGTTTGTGGGCGTTAGAGTGGGCGTGGCACTCTTTTGAAATAAACTTGCGCTGCGCAGGAATCTCAGGAATCTGCATGCCAAATCCCAGTATTGTAGCTCTTATAGTTTCCGAGATCTCAGCGTTCATACGGACAGACGGACAGACGGACAGACGGACAGACGGACAGACGGACAGACGGACAGACGGACAGACGGACATGGCTAGATCGACTCGGCTAGTGATCCTGATCAAGAATATATATACTTTATGGGGTCGGAAACGCTTCCTTCTGCCTGTTACATACTTTCCGACGAATCTAGTATACCCTTTTACTCTACGAGTAACGGGTATAATTATACAAACAAATTAGGGACCTTGTAGGATAATATTTAGTATATTATGTATTTAGTATATATGTATTATAATTATAATTCATAATATACTTCGAGAGAACATTTATCACAGATCACTAATAATATTTAATATATTTAGATCCTAAGTTGAGCGGAAGTTTTTAGAATAAGAAATATAATATTTATTAAGCAACTAAATATTATGTTTAATTATCTTTTTTTGACCTACAAATTATAAAAATTATTTAAACAAACAAAAAGAAAAAATACTAAGTATACATAAAATACTAAATATTATTATTAAAGGTCCCTTATAATAATATTTAGTATTTTATGTATATTTATTATTTTTTCTCAATATGGAACTATATTTTTTAGGGCACTTCAAGATTTATTATCACAATATTTACATATTTTCCCTAATTAAGAAGGCGACTTTTGTGGCTGTGCTTAATCCTAACCTCATTCAAGTCAACTCTGCCCACAGATAAAGCGAAAAAGAGGGCAAAAATGGAGGAGGAAGTGCTTGAGCCATTAGCACAGTACTTTTGCACTTTTTTGCACTGTGTTGCTGTCGACAGTTTGCCCCATCCTCTGCATCTGCGAAGGGGAGCAAAAACAGGAGGAGAAAGTGGTAGGGGGGGGGGGGGGGAGAGAAAGCAGCAGGAGAAAGGACCCACGGGGATTCCTTGGAATGGCTCCTGCTCCTTGCCAAATTGTTATGCAAAATCTGCATAATACATTATGTAATTATGAACGTGACAAAAGTATATTTCCATTCTCCTTCTCGCCCATTTCGCTCGTCCCACGGGGCGTATGCGCAATATTCGTTTTCGCATTTAATTTTGCATAAACAACATTTAATTAGTTTTTGCTTATCATCCACCGCCGGATATCCTGGCGCCAGCTCCTTGGCATCGGGTTGCAGCAAATTATTTCGCACCATTTCACTTGTTTGAATTGGTTCAGCTCACTGAAATGTACTCAATTAATTGTAATTTATATAAACACATATTTGTGCCAGCGTCTATAGATTCTATATGCACACACACACACACACACACAGACAGGTAGGTGATGTGTACATTAGCCGGTGTTTGCCTTAACCAATACACACACACAACCAACACACACACACACACTGGGGAAAAAGGCCACACATGGACAGAGTCATCAGCATATGTCAACAATTGTTTCGGCTTAACCCAGCCAACAAATTGTTTGGCAAACTGAGAATTATAAATTGAAGTTTGCCCAGCACAAAGTGTGTGCTCACAAGGTGTCGAATAAAATGGCATAAAAATTGTTTTTAAAGAATTTCAAAAATGATAAAATAATAAATAAGCAATAGTGAAGAAATCAGTTTAACAGTAAGTAAAATGTGTTGAAATAACTTTATTTACTATTGAAAGAAATACATTTAAATCGAAATGATCCCATACAAATATATTAAAATATTTTTAAGTCAGCTTAAAATAAGTTTCCTTCTTGAAAAGTAATTATAATCTTTTAATTGTTAATGTAAATATTTATAGGCCTAAATTTATTACTTAACTAATTAAATACAATTATCTTACTTATCTTACTTGATTGATAGTCCTAACATAATTTATTAGTAGACAGTAGACAGACTTTTAGAATATCTTAAATATAAAATCATTTTCGAAAACGTTTCATTTGCCTGACTTGGATTATCATCGGTAAACTTAAAGGAGCCTTGAAAAAACACGTTTAAAATTTATTAGCTCTGCATTTTTAATTGATTGTGCTCGTAATTTATGCATTTTAATTGCAAATTAATGCAAAACGTACCCAAGAAAGGGATATGCGGGAAAATGAGAGGGGGATAAAACAAGGCTGGATTTGTAATTAGCGGTTGTGAATTAGCCGGGTTTGTGTCTGTGTATAATGCACAACAATTTGCATAAGCAAATAAGCGATTGGCCAATGGGCGTGGGCGTGGCTGAAAGAGGGCGTGGCACCGAAAAAGTTACGCCAGCGGAAGTTCATTTTATGGCCATCGTTCTGGCGCTGTCACTTCCGGTTTGCAGTAGTGTGTGTGTGTTTAATGAGCCCTTATTTATTACCTTGCCCTTTTAATTTATGTGCACAACAAATTAGAGGGCCAAGAGTTTGGCCTAATGCTGTTCCTCTGCCCTCTTAACTGTTTAGTATTTGCAATTGCACAGCTTTCGCAAGAAAATCTGCCGGAAATTAACGCAAAAAGTTGTCAAGGAGCTGCAAGGATTAAAATAAAGTTAAATAAAATGTATTAAATTAATATAAGAACTGATCGAGATGTCAATAGGTACTTAACAAACTAATGCTCCATTATTCAACACATCAAAACCTTTTAAAACCCCTTGAAATCAATATCAAAAAGCCGGCTAAAATCTGTTGAGAAGTTATGAACTTACCCGTGA
Source organism: Drosophila subpulchrella (assembly GCF_014743375.2). NCBI lineage: Eukaryota > Metazoa > Arthropoda > Insecta > Diptera > Drosophilidae > Drosophila > Drosophila subpulchrella. The sequence continues at coordinate 21,024,059 of NC_050613.1, forward strand.
ACTTCGCTGACTTCCACGGAGATTTAAGAACTTTTTCAATAAGTCACTCACTTATCAACTTTCCACTGCCAATGGCAACACAACAGGGCCAACAAATTCTTATTAGAGATGAGCGATTTGCCTCCTTTTCACCGCGCCAAAGAAAACATGCAACTGACATTAATGTCATATGCGGGGAAAAAGTTTTTGAAAACTCCAACTTGTGCACCACGAAAAATCAGGACCGAAAAGTTTTAAAAGGTTTAAAAGATTTTATTTTTTGTGTTTAGATCCCCTGACTTATAGGATAATATTTTACAAAATGTATTTAAAAATTAGACCTAAAAGTTGAAAAAGGCTTACCGAATTTTTTTTTATGTGTATAGATCCCTTGATTTTTAAGATAATATTTTATATCCCTAAAAATAGTATCTTACTTTAATATTTCCATAACAAAACGATGAACATTTAAGAAAAATGTTCGTGTGCGAAAAAGCATTGTAAAATGGGAAAAAAACAACAGAGTCTGCTGCCCGGAAAATATTATAAAAACAAAAATGGCAAAGGGAAATGTGAGCCAGCTAAAAGCCAAAGCTAAACTTGGGAAAATCTTAAACAGAAAAGCAGTTTTACAAGGACACGCCACACATACACACACACACACACACCACACACACATTTACAAAGATGTATATGCACAATCTTATATGAATGACGGCGTTTATCTTCGCGTAATGAAGACATTCCCCAACTTTCGGTACTAAAACTAATTTCGAGAGCTGAGCGGCAAGACGCCGGCCGCCCCCTTTTGTGCGAATGGGGGCGTGGCAAGTAGAACATAAATTAAAATGTTAGCTAAAAGTTTTTGCCGCTAAAATGGCTCAGCAAAGGAGCAGGACTTCGCCGGAGGGTGGTAAAAACGAGTGTAAATGACACTTAACACAATTAAATAAGCATTTAAAGTTGCATACCCTCGCACACTTACACACTTACACACTCGTAATTACAGCCCGGCACACACACTCACACTTGTGCACATGGGAATGCGAGTGCGAGTGTGTGGGTAGGCATGCATATGCATTACTGCACTGCATATTAAATTAATGGTGTGCCGAAAAGTATGCAGCAAAAAGTGAATAAGATGTGGTTCAAAGACAAGTAGAGTCGACTAGGTAAATACTTAAGAACAGTGGAAAAATTTGAGGGTATACCAAGTAATTAGATTTAATTGCATTGTTTATAAAATATACCTTTGAGAAGTTCCTGTATATTTATGCAATTATTAAAAGTGATAGTTAAATTTAAGAAACTAAGACTTACATGAATACGTGTTACTATAAATATATACAAAATTTTTGTATATATTCAAATTTAAAATTTCTTATTATTTTTATACAATTTGTGCTTGAATATCTAAGTACAAATATCTATTTTTAAAGATATAATATGAAAATTCTATGTTGTCCCGAGGAACTTTTGAGAAGTTCCTGTATATTTATGCATTTATTAAAAGTGATAGATAGTGATAAAAGTTTAAGAAACTAAGACTTACATGAATACGTGTTACTATAAATATATAAAAAATATTAATATATATTAAAATTTAAAAATTATATTTCGATTTAAGATAACATTAGGATTTCTTAAGATCCACCGAAGAGAAGGAATATCAAAAGATATGTTTTAAAGCCGTTGCACAGTGGTCGCTGCCATAGGCCATAAATCAAAAAATTGATTTTGAGCTATTCCAACGAAACCCACTTTTTCGAACAGCTGATTGTCCAAACTTAACGACACAATACCGTTTGTTTGGCAATTCTAACGGGACTCTCTAAAAATGGAACGAAAAGAGCGAGCACGTGTTTACGTATTTGCAATTTGCCAGCAGTCAAGAGCAACAGCCGAAATTTAAAAAAGGCAAATTAATTATAAAACACCCGTAAAATCAATAGAACTCAAATGAATATTGTTCATAGTGGTATATACTTTATTTATACAGATAAATATATAAATATTTTGTGCTGTGTCTTGTCTATATCTATTTTTAAAGAAGTGGGTCTTTTTTAGTTTGTATTTGTTGTCCATTACAAAGTTTAGGTAAAGTTTTAAGTGTTTTCCCCCCGTTGCCCCCCAATAAAGTACACATTATACTATTTATTAATATTTTTAGATTATAAAAATGTTGACTTCAGCTGCGACAACCTGCGTCTGCACATTTGCCATTGCAAAATTCAACATAACCTCTTTTATTTTTCAGCAGCTCTATCTAGGAGGGACGCACTTTTTTGTTCTGTGTCTGTTATGTTGTTGTTGCCGTTGTAGTTTGTTGTTGTTTTTGCGTTATTTGTTATGTGTTTTATGTTTTTAGATTATTTTTTTGTTTGATTATTTAATTATTTTCTCAGGTACCCAAATTCAAAGCGAGTATACTCGAAATTATGTTTTTAACATTTGGATTGAGGAATCTGGCACACTTGCGGAAAGATTTAAAAATGTACTGGATGCCCTAATTAAGGACATAAGAAATAAGGGATATGAGTCGAATTTGGACGAATTCCAATCACAAATAAACTATATTTGTAAAAAGCTGGCATCGTTTTGGCAGATTGCTAATCGGAATAAAGAGAGATTTCTTAACAAAAATTCTGATTGGCTGGAGTGCAAGGAAACTATAATTATAAAACACTCCTTGCCACCAAAAGTAACTAATATTAGTCGTGGAATACAGATTTGTTAAACAGATTGCTTTTGAGCTCTGATCCATATATAACTGGACAAAGAAAAATTACTTATAACCAAAAATCAACGCTACTAGAGTCAACTATTTCATTACTTAATGAAACAATTTAAAAAGAATATGATTTTGTTATGTTGTTTGTTTTCCACATTAAAAATATTTGTATATATCTTAAGCTTTTTGTCTGTTATCTGAGAGGGTGTGCATGGGGGTGGAAATAAGTAATCACACCCATACATGTAGGTATTATAGATCTAGGTTGTTAAATAACTTACAGTAAAAATATCAGCCTGAATTTATGAATTTACTGAATTTATGACTGCTTTCTCCAGTAAGCGCAATTACTGAGGAAATCGTTCCCAAGGAAGCTACAGGATATAGTTGTACGATCTGGTCAATTTTTTTACTATATATTTTTAATATTTTTATAGATTTTTGGTGAAAGTTTCATAGCGATAGCACATCTAGAAGTATTTATGGCCGCGGCTCCATACAAGCCCGACCACTGTGCGTTGGCTCAAAATATTAAAATATTGGAACTCACATCCATTGGGTTTTTATCTATCATTCCTAATTATGTAGTTACTATAAATTTGTAGTTGAATATCTAAGTACAAATATCTATTTTTAAAGATATAATATCCCAAGGATATTTTAAAACTTAAGAATATTTTATATTTTATATAGTTATTCAATAGTTTATATAAAAATGTACCCAATAATGACTTTAGGACATAAAAGCATAAGTCTAGCAAGCCTGTTAGCTTTGTCCAACCTTTGCCTTCTAGTTGCTGTGTCGAAGACTGACGTTAACTGTCATTAGAATACAAATAAAGCAAAGTTCTTGTTGCGCTTGCAGGAGCAGAACTCCAGGGGCACCACCCATCAACCCATCAACCCATCAACCCACCACCCACCGAAACACAAAACCACTGAGCCACCGCACCGCCCAACAACAATCTGCTCAAAACAAACAAACAATGCACTCGTTTGTATGTGTGTGTTTGTTTGAGAGTGGGTGGGTGGATTTTGGGTGGGTAATTGTGGGTGGGCCAGTTAAAGATTTATGCGCTCGTTAAGGGCAGTTCCATGCTGCTTTTTATGTGTCGTGTGTGCTGCTGTTGCCACCCTTAACCCCCTGAAAACCCCTTAACCCCCTGAAAATCCCTCCATTTGCTGCAGTTTGCCGCTCTAATCATACAAGACTCAGTTTGTACGGCTGTCCGCACAAAATGCGTGACAAGTGGAAGCTTCTGTTAGTGTCGCACTTAAAATTAAACAATAAACCGAACAAGCAAAAGCAACAGTTTGTCCAAAGGGGATCCCCTTACTGCCTTCTTAAGATACATTTCACTTTCAGCTTTTCCTCAGCGGAGAAGTAGTGAGTTATTTTACTTTAAACTCTGTGGCTTTTATATATTTTCCAGAAATTCGGCTGGTTTTTAATGGCATCCTATCACTCATGGTTTCAGTTTACAGGCCAACTAGCGCTTAACTTTTAAATTGAGTCAATCAGAGCTTCGTTATTAAAATCCGATTCCATATTCAATTATGATTTCATTTCATTTTAAGCCGCAATTTGTGTTTATATCGTTATGATTTCAATTTAGTTAACATTTTGATCTTGCGCCTTTGTTTGTCATATTTTTTTTTCTCCCATTTGTGGTTGTTTAAATGTTTATTATAAATATATTTTATTTGCAGATATTTGTACTGTATTGCAACAGGAAGCTCTATTCAATGCTTTAAATTTTAATTCAAGTTCTATTTTAAATTCGCAATTCAATGGAGTGGATTTCAGAGAGACATGTTGCCAAATCAACGCCACAAATCTTGTCAAAGTTATATGTTCATTTCGAACACTATTGAGTTTTCCATTTTGTGGTTTTCTTTTCTCGTTCAATATTTGTGGCACCCTTTAGACACTCGAATTGCATTCGCTTGGCAGGCAAAACAAAAGTCAGGAAAAAGTCAACAGGACGACAAAAAGATGAAGAAAAATTACGGTTTAGTTTGGTTTTGGACCCACCAAGAACCAAATAAATGACGTGTATAAAAGCGGTAAAAACGTAAATAAGCAAGGGCAGACGAGATGCAGGAAAAGCGTGGAAAAGCGAGGGAAAACTGAAGGGAAAACAAACTCCACTCCCGAAAACTCTGTGCAAACATTTTATGGCACTTTTGGCTTATTTTCTGCTGCTGCTGCTGCACACACGAAGACATTGTTGTAGAACCCCACTTTTGGGGTCCGTGTGGGGGGAACCCCCCTATATTATACCTCTTTTTTTATAGGAACCCCCCTACTTTTGTGGCTCCCAACTAGCAATAACTGTTGACAATCTTTGGCAACTTTCGTTAGCCTCAGATTCTTCGCTTGGAAACTTTGGGGGGTTTTCAAAGGCCCCCCTTTGCATCCCTATTCCGAGAGCTTTTCGTCTGCTTCTTCTCCATCACGCACATCAGCGGAAATCGATCTCATCACTTATGCAAAATGTGACGCAGTTAGTTGGGAAAATTTATACATGAACTCAGACGCGCACAGAGGGACCCTTAACCCACAGCCCTCGGCACACAAACGCCACCTCTTTTTAAATCCAAAGCCCCCGAAATAAGAGTTGTTTACCCATGGCGAGGGATTACCCAAAATATTCTTTATTGAGACTTCAACCTTAAAAAATTCCATAAAATTTCAAATATTTATGTTCGCGCTGATGAGTCCAAGCTCTTTGGTGGACGAGGGGTAAGTCACGACTGGAAATACCCAAGATACAGTTCAACATTTACGAGATGTTGCCAAGGTGAGCGATACGCAAACACACACCACCGGGGGCTTATGGATATGTATATGAATCTGCAGAGGGAGAAAAAATGTCTGCTTATCATGGGCTTTGTTCTAAAGAAAAATCCTATGAAGTATGAACCGCACTTCACACTATTATAATCTTAAATATCATAAGTAGATGTATAAAAACAATCAGGGATAGGGTTTCTTAGCTATCATTGTTTCAGGATTTCTGAAATACATTTTAACTAATTAAAATATATATTTTTTATGTGTTTGTTAATTATTTTGTTATATAGATGTGAGGAATAGCTCTTAGAGTACAGTACTTGCTTAATTATTAATAGAATAATTGAGTTGGAAAGACTTACATTGAAAAATTAAAAATTAAATGTATCTGGTCACACTACCAAAAATATCAGTATATACTAAATTAGGCGTAGATCAGTTTTGTGGCATATTTATAATCACTAGTTCTTGTAGTTTCTAGAAATCTTAAGTCTTACAATGCATATTTTTGAAATTAGGCTGCAATCAGATATGAGATATAATATTTAAACACATAGTAAGAGATTCCGTTTTTCGCTCAGTGTGCCCATACAATCGGAATCCGAGCTGTGACAGAACGAGAATGCAACCGCGATGTCTTTGACTTGCCTGCTATTTTCGGGGCACGAAGGATGAGGAGGGGTAGGGGAGCTCTGGCGGAAGGATCCTCATCCTCACGGTGCCGTGTCAACTTCAGCTGCCATGGCAGTTGCCAAAAAAGAATGTCTGCAAAGCGGAAGCACACACACACAGACACAGAGACACAGATACACAGAAACACAGATGCAGATATACAGATACAAGGGGTCCCCCATGAAAAACTTCTACCTCGACTGTTGCTTTATTTCCTTTGGCTTTCGTTTTTATTTGGTGTTTTTTAAATTGTATGCAAGATTTATTAAGATTTAAAAGCTTTTATGTGTGTTGCTGTCAATTGTTGTTGCCCTCACTCGGTCTCACTCATTCACACATGACAGGATCGCAGCATAAGAGAGATAGAGAGAGACAGAGTGATATGGAGAGAGGGGGACGGCAACATGGGGATGTGACATGCACTCGTGTTTGTCCTTTAATTTCCTCTGCCACAAAACTGTTGTTATTGCAACACTTTAATTGAAATTTGTCTCTGCCGTTTCTATTTTCCACCTGCTCTCAGTTTTCCTTTCAGCTTTTTCCCACAACCCATTGAATTGCCCATACGCACTGTGGCCGGCACGTTGCTCATACGCACTGTGGTTCACGTATCCCGAAGAACCGAAGAATTAATATTATTATCATGGCCCATAAGTGTCCATCCGTTTCTGTTTGCATTCGTTTCCTCTGTCCCAGCTCCTTGTTTTTGTATTTGTTTACTTTGTTTTGTCTTCTAATTGGATTCTGGGTACAAAAATTGGTTGAAAACCTACGCATTTTTACGGCAACTGTGAAAAATGCTAACCTGAGAGATATATATATGCATATAGATAGGTAAATCTGTTGACTTCCATATTGTTTGACCATCAAAAGTGGTTCAATACCCCCTCCCCCCTATTACCTGGCCGTCCTGTGTGTGCCATTCAAACGAAATTAGTTTTTATTGTCCATTACGAATGTTTCAAATTGTAATCCTGTCAAATGGCAAATGGCCATCGATAAACGACAAACGATAATTGCCTCGGAGCTGTGGGAATTATAATCGTATACCTGCTGGCCATAAAAACGTGAAAGGGTTTTCAAGTTCTCGCTGGCTTAAAATGGTTGACTAATTTCTTGATTGGTTTGCCCCACTTAAGGTAATTTTGATGGACTTTTACAGCTTGTTTTTTCCTTTTTTTGAGCTCTGCAATTTTTGATTTTAGTGGATAACATAAGTCTACAATTTGGCAAAACTAACATTTTTCTTACATTTTTGAAAACATTTTCATTATAGTTTTTATATCCTTTTTAAATCAGCAATTGTTTTTTTTTTGGGCTGATGACCATAATAACCATTTTAGTTTAGGATAGCCTTAAACCAACTTCGAATGCTTGTAGCAGCAAATAAAATATTATGTTAATAAGTTTTAAAGAGCAGCTTCTAGGATTTGTTGACAGACTTCTATGGGATCCTTAATTGATTCTAAAATGCTGTATTTAAATAACAGCAAAACGTTTCTTTTCCCAGCAGCGACCGCATTTCGCCTGGGGGAGTGTATAAACACATATCTTCAGCCACCAGACACGAGGATGCATAGCGAGTACTTAGCTTAACCAACTGAAATGCACACAACATTAACTGGCAGGAGATGCAGCGGCATTATCATATCTTATTACAGCCATACGCCAGTTACCAGAGTGACGAGGATGGCATGGATATGGGGATGGGGATGGGCCTGGAGTGCGGAATGTGGGAAATGTGGGGAATCTGGGGACGGGAACTCCCGTCAACACTTAACTCTATAAAACGGGTCGGGTATAAATTGAAATTTAAATGAATATGCGCTGGCAGATGGGGCAAAAAACCAGAAAAACCCAGGAACTTGGTCTCTTTCTTTTTTCCCCCCAGAAAAGAATAACAGCAACAGCTGGCAATCATTTGATTATGTTATGTGTGAGTGTCGTATATTGTATGTTTTATGCTGTATGTTGAATGTTGTGTTGCCCCCAAGGATCGGCAGGCCAAAGGAGACAATTAACACCCCCCCGCCCCTGGACACGTATATGAATAAAGTGTGGCCCTGGGCAAATGATTTGCATTAAAAATGCTCATTAACTTGGCCCCAGTTGTTATGCAATAGCTTTTTGCCCACAGGCCATGCAGCAGCACACAAAAGCAAAAGCAAAAAACAAGAACAGAGCTGAAAAGTGAGATGGGCGGCGAAATGGAGAGCTAGATGAACTTTTCACTATGGTTACTAGGAAGTCGGAATGTCCTTAAAGCATACCTTTTATATATTAAAAGTCCAGGTATTTTTATTCAGTTTTTTGGTCATTTTTAGGGCAGAGAAAACTTTTAATCGAAGCCCTTAATTCAGCTTTGAATTTCAGTTTTAAACAACTAATAAAAAAACTATTTTGATATGTTTTCTATGCTTTTTTAACTAGTTGGAACTTAATACCCATATATATTAAACGCTGTGTATTTAAAATTAAGCAATAGAAGTTAGGAAATAAGTTTCTTGTGCAATAAAATCTATTTTAGGCTATGTGCCTTTAAATAAATTTATTAAAGCAATATTAACTATCAAAAGTAGGTGCAACATTTTGTTAAACAAAATTACGTATACGCAGTGTTGTATGGGCTCACAAATTGAACTTATCCTTCGAATATTTTCCTCTCTGTTCAGTTTGAAAGTCGTATATGCCCTTAGTGTAGGGAATTATAATAACATGGCTCCGGCAACATTTAGCTGTATAGCACGTTTTTTTATGGCTTTTACTTTGCCTTTTGCTTTAACACGATTTTAAATTGTGCTCGCAATTAAATATTTAAATTGTATTTTATGTACCCCAGTGCCCATGTACGTATGTATGTGTTTTTGAGTGGCAGTAGTGTATGTGTGTTGGTGCTTTGGCCGCTTTAAGTGCGGTCAATTTTCAGTAATTTGTGTGCGGTTTTTATGTTGCCCCGTGAGCTCGAAAACAGACTTAAATTATTCAGGGCCAGCCGAAAACGTCAACAAGGCTCGAGGAGTGACTGCTTGAGACATATTCGTGTGACCCACATTGTACGCACATTTAAGGCCCTTTGTGTGGGTGTGCCTGTGTGTCTGTGTGTCGTCTGTGTGCCTGTGCATGTGTCTGTGTGAGCGGATGTTGGGGTCGCTGCAGCGGAAACGGAAATGGGGGGTGGAATATATTTGAAATTTATCATTTGCGGTTGCATAATTGAAATATTAAATATTTATATTGTGACATTTACCTGGGGTCAGGGCAAATGCGAGTTTGGAAATTCAGACAAGCGAAAAACCAGTTCTAAATTACAATTTATGATCTTAGCTGTTGTCTGTAGCACTTCACTTTCACAATTTTAATGTAATTTGTTTAGCATTTTCCAAGAAGACTTTTATTTAATATCAAGAATGAGAATAAAAGGAAAATGTTTTGAATTTTTTTAACAAATATTTGTATATACTTAATAACGAGTGCAGTGTGTGGAAAAATTCAGTTTTGTTATAAAAATATATATATTTAACTGTGAGTTCGTTAAAAATCACTTCATTTATATACATATAAGATAGGTCACGAAAAAATATCAAACGAAAAATGTTTTGTTAAGTTAATTTATGATTATCTAAGAATTCTGAACAATAATTTCTCTAATTTAAACTTTGTCTGGAGACCCTTTAAACTATGTGGCAACCGAAAATTAAGTAGAGATCCTTGGGGCCTGCTTATGAATATGAATTATGCAGCTTGACCTCCCTTGCAGATTCATATGCAATTCAAATGCGAGGCGCAGAAAAGTAGGCCAACTTTTCGTTTTTTTTTCCATTTCAGAAGAAACTTTAAGCCTTGTAACTTTAGTGTAGTGACAAAAAGCCAAAAAAACCAAGCTCTCGGGATGCCAATGGCCCTACAAACCCAACGTATCAATATCAATCCATCGGATGGACGACACTCGGTCATTTTAATAGCGGCCATAAATTGCCGCACTGCGGGGAATATTTTGAAAATTGAAAGATATCTCATCGTTGGCGGAAAATGCAATTAATCAATTATGCATTTTGTTTAAGCATTTAATCGTATTTAATAGAATGTATCAAGTTATGCACATAAATTAATTGATTTAATGTGTGGCGAGCGAATTAAAACACCGCAAACACACTGTCCATCTGTGTGAGGTCGTCGAGTGGGTGTGTATTTGTGTGACCATGAGTGTGTGTGTGTGTGCTTGTGGGTTACATGCGGTTTTTTTGCATCCATTTCGTCTGGCAGCAGTTAATCAAAGCAGCAGTTTGCCCTCGGTTTTTCGACTGCCGCGGACGGAGTGTCGCCATATTGCTTTTTCTGCTTTGACAAGCGGAAATGACAGTTGACGCCATTTTGCTGCAGCTGCCCATTCAACAGTTATTTACGATTATTTACGATTATTTGCCCTGGCCATTTCGTCCGCCAATTGTCAGCCATTCATCCGAGATTTCTGCGATAGCGATGGAAGCGTGATATATAAATAACATTATCGAATAATCTTCACTATTTGTTTATTTTACACACAATCTTTCGAATGACTAACCCTGCAAGCCAATCAATTAGTCACATTATCACAAGGGCTAATTGAATGCGGCCAGTGAAACTTTGAAAATACCCCGATTTCAGGGGCTTAGAGCGTCCGTGCGTGATTCATGCGATTGCCAAAGGCAAACGCTTTAATGGCTTTCAATTAATTAAAATTTAATATTTATGGCCCTGTCATATATGGGTGAAAAAAGCGTGGCAATTTCTCGTTCATTTGTCAGAGTGAGTGCCGCACTGCAGGGCCGACAGATGAAGCCGAGCTGCCAGGCCAAGTTCCCCAAAGGCTGGCCCATAGATCTGTCAATTTACCGCCTCCTCGGATCCTTGGATCCCAAAAGGATGTTTTTGTGCGCGGCCGCTTTGCTCGCTTGATTGCGTAATGTGCCCATTATAGATTTAACAGCAAATGAAACAATTCTCCTTGGGGGACAGGCAAAAAGGCCTAGCTACATAATTGCGCTGAACAATTTATGGATGTGTTTATGCGCACACGGCCATCTGGCCTTAAAGGCATTATTAATTGAGGCCCAAAATGAGTGCAAATATGTGGCAGTGACTCCTAGTCGTATACGCATTCTTTGCAACCCACACCAAAGTTTATTATGCATGACCTTAAGTCGTGCGTTTAAGTGCCTGTTATCGATATGTCGAACAAAGCATGAATGCGTAATGCCAGGCCGCAGGATACAGTCCTCAGCTCCGTTTTTGGTCCTCAGCTTGTTAACAATAATGGAACACCAACTGCTTGCCACACTAAATCGACTGAGTGACGGCTGAGAGTGTTGATAAAGATGGAAGTTTTGACAGGCTGCTGCCAGGCATAAGTGGCCTGCGGAGAAATTGAAAACTGGCAGTTGATGGCCATAAATCAGTATTGGTCTTACATTAAATTAAACTAAATGAATAGAATAATATTTTATGCAAAATTATATAGTACAATAACTAGAAATTCAATATTTTACATTGACTTTTCAACAGAGAAATTCCAATTTTGCTTGGAAATCTAAAGAGAAATCTAAGAGCCCACAGACTGAGATCGTAAGCCCTTGCTTACAATGTTCTCGAGCAGTAAACTTAATTTCCCGCGCCAGAATGCAAAAAATATAATAAGCACAGCAATGAGTTTTCCTTCGCCTTTCTTGGCTGCACTTAAGCCGCCCGGCTTTTCTTCGCCTCGCAATTTTCGCAACTCAACTCGAGGGTCCTGGGAAAACAAACGTCGTCAGCTTTGCTGGCTTTTTGGGTTAATGCCACGCCCACGGCGACCTCTTGTTTTCAGCTTATGCAATTGGATCCCCAATGATGCCGATGTGGATGCCATTGCAACTAGTGCAAAGTGTAAAAAGCGCTGAAAGGCACAAAGTAAGTGAGGCAGGAGTGCCTAAAAAAAGTGTGGAGAACGAACTACCCTTTATAAATATAGTCAGGAACTAAAAAAAAATCAAGTGCTAAAGCTAGTTTTATACCAATTCAAATCTGCAATATTCATTCAAACTTATCAAGGAATTTCCATAATTTATACCTGATTTTAAATATTATATGTATTCTCATTTTATACTAATCAAGATCTTTATTAATATTTTTTCAATCAGTCATTGAATGTCGAAGAGGAAGACCCTTCCTCTTATAAATTCAAGATAATAGCTTTTGTGTAGCCAGCTACTTATCACAAAACATTCATGGGAAATAACGTGAATATTTTTCTTGTATTCTCCTTCAATTATGGAGATTAGCTGGGGGAATTTTCTGACTGCTGCTCAGAAATGCAGGTGAGTCAAAAGGAATCCGTCATGATTTTCCCAAGTATTACTGGGCAGCGAAGAAAATGAAACGAAGGAAGGACTCGTCTGAAGGAGAAGAAGTAAGGAAAATGCGTCACTTTTAATTTGTTTGCCGTTCTGCTGGCAGCTCGGCCTTCTAGTTTTGTATATATATATACATATATTTATAGCACCAGGTATATATATACTTGTATAGTTCTGAATCGCTGCCGCTGTCTGTTGCAACAAACTTAAACTTGTCAAGCACTTTCGTCTTGTCGTCCTGAGTGTTGCAATTAGCAAATAAAATAAGTAGCGCTCGCTGCGTGGGCATTGCAACAATGTTGACAACAATGGCCGAGTTAATTGCAAACAAACACGGCTCTGGCAACTCTGGCGGCAGCTCTGGGGTACAGTCACGTGCCATGCAAATTAGTTTCCATTCAACTTAACCTTGTTAGGACCAACTGGCGGGCTCCCACTCTCGCGATTTCGCGAATATGCATGAGGAAAGTGAAAAGCACTACTGTGCGAATTAGCCACTCGAAGGAAAGTGCAAACTTTGTATTTCAAAAGATGTTCAAGGTGCCGCAGAAGTCTAAAACGTTTTAGGAATAGTTAAGTTATACCAACAAACATACAAGAAGATTTCCAGATTTTACAACAATATATATTTTAATTTATTTTTAAAATCATACTTTCGAAGTATTTAATAGGGAATACTTTTAAGTTTTTCCCCTGTGTACTTCTGCGGGAAACTATTTAGTGCGTATGGAGAAAAACTTGAGTAAATCGATATGCGAGCGGCAACAATTTAAGATTTTCCATTTCCTCGTTTTGATTTTTGCGAGCAAGGTGCAACACCTGCTGGCACTTCCACTTACGCAGATTACCATCTGTTTTTATGGCCCCCGCCTTCGGGGCAATAATATGCAACAACTGCAACAGAACAGCCACACATGCAACACAGGCAGCAGCAGCAGCTGTGGAGCAATTTCTGCTCCAATGCCGGCAGTTAATCATATTGTCGAGCTCCACGGCCAAGCCCACTTATTAAAGAATAGGGCGTATAAAACTTAATACCAACTCCGTCGAGGGGTTATACAAATTGAGGAATACATTTTAATGTTTCTAATCCATTTGCGTGCAAACCTGAAAGATTTTTATTTTTGGCAAGCTGTTTTTAAGCCTTGATTTGGCTAAACTACGATTAAAAAACTGGATAGAAATCGTATTTTTGACCAAAGTCTGAGTCCCATTTTTTCGCCCTAAGAATTTAGTTTTTTGGCTGCTATTACAAAAATAATGGTCAGATCGAAGAATGTCATACCTCGTTAAACTCGTTGTTTAATTTCCAATCAAATGGCATTCAAACCTGGAAATTTTTTAATTTTTCACATCTTTCGCAAAAAAACGTGACAAAGACACCATAATTTTGTGAAGTTTTTCAGTCGTAACTTTGCCAAAAGAAGGCGTACAGCTGAAAGACAAACTGTTTTGAGCAGCTAACAACCAAAGCTTCCGATCCCTATCAACTTCCGGGAAATTTATTTTTTGACTAAGTTTCACATTTTTCATAAGGGGTAACATCGTCTATTTTTGCAAAAATCGATAAAAAATTAAAGTTTCCGGGCTTGGATGCCAATCGATTGGGAATTTAATTACGAGCTCAACGAGGTATGACATTCCTTATTCTGACCTTTATTCGCAAAATGATTGCCAAAATACCTAGTATCTTGAGGTCAAAAATAGGTAGAAGGATTTAAGACAAAACAAGGAAGAACGCTATAGTCGAGTACCTCGACTATCAGATACCCGTTACTCAGCTAAAGGGACCAAAGGAAAATGGAGATTTGCAAGCAGGAAAGCGAGATTGAAATGCGCCACCTACCGGCGGTAGACAGATTTAAGCGTTGTGGGCGTTAGAGTGGGCGTGGCAAAATACATTTCAGTTAAAATGTTGTATCTAGCATGAAAATTGTGGGCGCCACAGGCTTGGGCGGCGAGTGGGCGTGGCATATTCGCGTAACAAACTTGCGCTGCGCTCAAGCCTACGGAATCTAAATCTGAAATCCCATTTCTCTATCCTTGATATTTTCCGAGATATCCGCGTTCATATTTACGATTTTTTGAAGTTTGTCTATCTATGTATCTATGTATCTATGTATCTATGTATCTATGTATCTATGTATCTATGTATCTATGTATCTATGTATCTATGTATCTATGTATCTATGTATCTATGTATCTATGTATCTATGTATCTATGTATCTATGTATCTATGTATCTATGTATCTATGTATCTATGTATCTATGTATCTATGTATCTATGTATCTATGTATCTATGTATCTATGTATCTATGTATCTATGTATCTATGTATCTATGTATCTATGTATCTATGTATCTATGTATCTATGTATCTATGTATCTATGTATCTATGTATCTATGTATCTATGTATCTATGTATCTATGTATCTATGTATCTATGTATCTATGTATCTATGTATCTATGTATCTATGTATCTATGTATCTATGTATCTATGTATCTATGTATCTATGTATCTATGTATCTATGTATCTATGTATCTATGTATCTATGTATCTATGTATCTATGTATCTATGTATCTATGTATCTATGTATCTATGTATCTATGTATCTATGTATCTATGTATCTATGTATCTATGTATCTATGTGTCTATGTATCTATGTATCTATGTATCTATGTATCTATGTATCTATGTATCTATGTATCTATGTATCTATGTATCTATGTATCTATGTATCTATGTGTCTATGTATCTATGTATCTATGTATCTATGTATCTATGTATCTATGTATCTATGTATCTATGTATCTATGTATCTATGTATCTATGTATCTATGTATCTATGTATCTATGTATCTATGTATCTATGTATCTATGTATCTATGTATCTATGTATCTATGTATCTATGTATCTATGTATCTATGTATCTATGTATCTATGTATCTATGTATCTATGTATCTATGTATCTATGTATCTATGTATCTATGTATCTATGTATCTATGTATCTATGTATCTATGTATCTATGTATCTATGTATCTATGTATCTATGTATCTATGTATCTATGTATCTATGTATCTATGTATCTATGTATCTATGTATCTATGTATCTATGTATCTATGTATCTATGTATCTATGTATCTATGTATCTATGTATCTATGTATCTATGTATCTATGTATCTATGTATCTATGTATCTATGTATCTATGTATCTATGTATCTATGTATCTATGTATCTATGTATCTATGTATCTATGTATCTATGTATCTATGTATCTATGTATCTATGTATCTATGTATCTATGTATCTATGTATCTATGTATCTATGTATCTATGTATCTATGTATCTATGTATCTATGTATCTATGTATCTATGTATCTATGTATCTATGTATCTATGTATCTATGTATCTATGTATCTATGTATCTATGTATCTATGTGTCTATGTATCTATGTATCTATGTATCTATGTATCTATGTATCTATGTATCTATGTATCTATGTATCTATGTATCTATGTATCTATGTATCTATGTATCTATGTATCTATGTATCTATGTATCTATGTATCTATGTATCTATGTATCTATGTATCTATGTGTCTATGTATCTATGTATCTATGTATCTATGTATCTATGTATCTATGTATCTATGTATCTATGTGTCTATGTATCTATGTATCTATGTATCTATGTATCTATGTATCTATGTATCTATGTATCTATGTATCTATGTATCTATGTATCTATGTATCTATGTATCTATGTATCTATGTATCTATGTATCTATGTATCTATGTATCTATGTATCTATGTATCTATGTATCTATGTATCTATGTATCTATGTATCTATGTATCTATGTATCTATGTATCTATGTATCTATGTATCTATGTATCTATGTATCTATGTATCTATGTATCTATGTATCTATGTATCTATGTATCTATGTATCTTATCTATGTATCTATGTATCTATGTATCTATGTATCTATGTATCTATGTATCTATGTATCTATGTATCTATGTATCTATGTATCTATGTATCTATGTATCTATGTATCTATGTATCTATGTATCTATGTATCTATGTATCTATGTATCTATGTATCTATGTATCTATGTATCTATGTATCTATGTATCTATGTATCTATGTATCTATGTATCTATGTATCTATGTATCTATGTATCTATGTATCTATGTATCTATGTATCTATGTATCTATGTATCTATGTATCTATGTATCTATGTATCTATGTATCTATGTATCTATGTATCTATGTATCTATGTATCTATGTATCTATGTATCTATGTGTCTATGTATCTATGTATCTATGTATCTATGTATCTATGTATCTATGTATCTATGTATCTATGTATCTATGTATCTATGTATCTATGTATCTATGTATCTATGTATCTATGTATCTATGTATCTATGTATCTATGTATCTATGTATCTATGTATCTATGTATCTATGTATCTATGTATCTATGTATCTATGTATCTATGTATCTATGTATCTATGTATCTATGTATCTATGTATCTATGTATCTATGTATCTATGTATCTATGTATCTATGTATCTATGTATCTATGTATCTATGTATCTATGTATCTATGTATCTATGTATCTATGTATCTATGTATCTATGTATCTATGTATCTATGTATCTATGTATCTATGTATCTATGTATCTATGTATCTATGTATCTATGTATCTATGTATCTATGTATCTATGTATCTATGTATCTATGTATCTATGTATCTATGTATCTATGTATCTATGTATCTATGTATCTATGTATCTATGTATCTATGTATCTATGTATCTATGTCTCATTTTTCCTCCCTAAAAAGTCAGTATTTCAGCTGCCAAATTGCAAATATAAGTCAGAGTTAGGAATGTCATACCTCGTAGAACTCGTAGCTTTATTTGCAATCCATTGGCATTCAAACCTAAATATGTATATACATAGTTACTTGTCCAAATACTAAGAGTATTAAATTATTATTATATTCACTCTTAACGAAATGGATCGTGGAAAACCCTTATGACAAACAAAATGCTTTGTGTTTATGTTTATTATTAACAACTCATTAGCTATTTATTTTTTGACCAATTTTTGCATTTTTCATAAGAGGTTACATCACAATTTTTTGCAAAAAATGACAAAAATAAAGTTATTCCAGGCATGAAAAATGCGATATTTGGTCAAAAAATAGATTTTATTTTTTTATAATCCTTTCATTGTCGGTAATTAATAGCAATAAATAAAAATCACACAAAGGCAGGCGACGGAATACGTCTGAAAAGCTAAGATTTCGAAAGCCAATCAATTTGTCTATGGACACCAGAAAATAAACCAAGTCATTATACGTTGAATATGCAGTTTGTCATTTTTTTGATCGGTTACCAATTAAGTAAACCTCAACGGACTTGCTTTTCGTGCTGGCATTTTGACTTACGCAAATGTCAAAATGCAAACTAAGCCAATTGCGAAACGTTTAAGTTGAGCAAATAAATGCAATCAATTGACAAGCGGCAACAAAGAGCATAACTTAATAATACCAACGGCAACAACAAGCTGAACAACACGAGATATACCATGATAAAATCATACAATGCCAATTGGTCGCATGCAAATGAGCGTTGAAAATGAAATCGCCTTAAAATCTATGGAAATGCGCTTAAGTGCTTAAGCGTCAGGCACACACACACACGCACACACACACACTCGGGCATTTAAGCACCCCTACAATCATGAATGAGGGGGTGGTAGGGGCGGCAGGGGGCTTAGTGGGGTTTGGAACAAAGCATGGATTAAAACAAACATGGCTCTAACCACGTGTCCGTGTGGCCACGTATCCTTGTTTTTCCCTGTCTGTGTGGGTGTCTGAGCTGATGTGTGTGTGTGTGTGTGTGCCTCTGTGTCTGTGTGAGTGCGACATCATGCGTAGATTTATTCAGACTAGGCCAACAAAAAATGGCAACAAAATACAAAAAGAATTCCAACAGTTGCCAACAGTTTCCGAGCAAATAAAGCGGACATACGGCAGATAAAGCCACACTCTGCAATTTATTTATTCAAGAACAGGGTACATATAAAATGTATAATAAATAAAATATTATAAATATCTAATAGTTTGAAATTATTTCAATCCCAGCAATCACAATAAAAATGCTTTTTTTACATCATAATGTTTTAATTTTACTGTGTACGGACCGCTAGTCTAGAATATTTGGATTCACAGCTTTACAAAATTCCCAAAATAAAGTTTTAATATATGGATATCTTATATTATATTTAATACAATTTTTAAAGTAAATATTCTTTGTATTTTAAGAAAACTTTAAAATATTTGAAATGGGAAAATAATGGTTAGAATACTTTTTGGTATTGTTTTTTTTATAGGTTATAAAACGGCTCTATTAACCAGACTAAAATCAACTTGAAAGTATTTAGTGGACTTTTTTCCCATGAAATAAATCCCATTAATAAGACTTAAAATTACTCTTTATTTATTTAAACAAAAAAATCACCCTGTATTTTATGTGTTGGCACACGCAACGTAAACAATTCGGTTCGCTTTTTGTCCGGGAGGTTTGGCATCATTTTTATGACCCATGTTGCATACATTTTAAGCAGCTTAAGTTTGCATTGTGGTTGGCCGAAAAGGGGGGGGGGATTGTTTTGCGGCGGGGGGGCTTTCGGAGGCTGGGGCATTTGTCATTTGCTAATTGCTTGGCCGGCTAAACAAAATTGTTGCAAAGCAATTAGCAAAAGCGCCGGACGGAAATGGAGAGGGGCGAATGGCTCAGAAAGGCGGCGCGAATCGATAACGATAAATGGCATCGATGCGACCCAGTTTCCGGTGTCGTCTCATTCGAATATTTCAAATATTTCAATCAACTGGCCAAACATCGTTTTGCACCGCCCCCTTTTGCAATCACTTTTCCAACGAGCGTGAAAATTGAGTGCCAACTGTGTGTGGGAAGTGTGGATGGCGAAAAAGGGCGGTCGGTCGGCAGAAGGAGGCGTGGCGCGAAATGTGAATACGGAAAATAGCTATTCGAGTGTCAAATCAAATGTCAATGGTGAGTGGATGGGGGGCAAATGGGGGCTTTTGTGGGTAGTCGAGCCATTTTAATGACATCTTCCAAAGTGTTTGCCAGTGCAATTTGGCGAAACACGCCCCCGTTTCTCCTCTAGTGTCGAATCCATAGTTCCACCAATTTCCCACCCCGAATAGATGCCTTTGGCAGAGCAACAACTACTCGCAGCGCAGCCCCCCCGTAATCATCGCCATCGGCAGCCGTCATTGGGGGTTCCATCGGCATTGGGCCCATAATTAACACCACTAGGAGTTGCAATTTGGAGTGCATTGTTGTCGTTCCCGATGTTTCAGCGGGGGCGTCAGTCCCCAATCGCCAATCCCCATAATACGGCTCAATCTCGATGCGGAGATGACTGCGTGATCAGCCAGAAATGTGTTAAGCTTCACCATTTACCAGTTCTAATAACAAAATACGTTGTTTAACCGCCAAAAAATTAGTACTTCCCATCTTTATTAGAATTTAAAATTTCGATTTTCGGATATCTTTCGTTTAGGTATATTCTTTGTATTATTTATGAAATTTTCCCTTTCCGAATTTCCAAAAAAGATGGGTATACAGAAAGATAACCCAAAATTTGTCCTTCTAAGATGTCAGTTAGTATTTTTTCTCCAAATTTCCTTCTTTACATTTTTATATTTCATTCGACTAACCATTCCGACATTGTCGAACTGAAATGTACAATTTAATTTCCGTTTCCGCTCGTGAGTCGCGCCTCACGCTGCGCCCACTAAGGCTGACCTCTGACCCCCAAAACACTCACACACACATGCGCACTTTGGGCGCAATCAAATACTTTACATCCACAGACAGCGCCAGGAGGCATCCGCCAGAACATACATGTCCACACACATGGCAGTTTGAGTGTGCGTGATTGTCCGGGGTGTGTAGGGGATTGGTTTTACAAATTGATTGGTTTTTGAGGCTGTCACAGCTGGACGTCTGGCAAGTCAATTAGTTATTGGCAATTAAATGAATCCATGTGGAATCTCAACCCACCTTTTTCCACTGGACTCATAACTTGAAAAGATGAAAGCGGAACTAGAAAAGGTTTTATATAACCATTGAAAGTTCACCTTGTGCTGTGTTTGACTTCATGTTTAATTTCAAAATACTAAAACTGTTATTATTAAAAATAAAAAATAAACAAACATAAAACAATTAAACGCTATAAACTAGAATGCGCAGACAACACTTGACGAAGACGAGTATAAATTCGAGGAGAATGCTCCCTAACTCGATGTACAACAGTCGATCGTTGTAGAATTATAAATTATTTTGGTATCCAACTTCAGAAACACTCGACTACATGACTTTCGGTTAAAATAAGTTAAGTAATGGTAGAGAAAAAAAAAATGATAGCTAATTGCTAATGCTAGACTGAGTTATTGATGTCGCTTTTCGATGGCCACTCGAATTGTGTGGGTGATGTGCTCCAAGGTGAGCGATGCCCCTTCTCCCTAGACCTTGCGATGCTCCCGGGCATATTGCAGAGCTCCGGCGAGAATGCTCCTCTCCAGCCGGCGGTACAGCAGCAACATGAGCTCGATCTCCTGGCCCGGCTTGCCCCCATCCTTGAGTTCCAGGTCAGACAGCTCCTTCACCTCGTCGGCCTCCCGCAACTCCTTGTCAAGGACGGCCAGCAGCAGCTTCAACCTGTCCTCCAGGAACTGCCAGGTGCGCGTCTCGTGATCCGTCTCCAAGGCGCAGTCGATGTGCAGCAGGTCACCGGCCCGCTCCAACTCGCTGCACCAGTGATCCAGCTGCTCGGCGCTCATCTTGAACACCCGAACGAAGGCCAACAGCTCCTTGGAGATGAATTCCGGTGCCGGGAGCACCCGTAGCTCCGCCGTATGCCGGATGTTCAGCTTGTCCAGAATGCTGGCCCTCTTGGCGGCCAGAGCGTCCGTAGGACTCAAACCCACGCGAATATTCACGTAATCCTTGGGGTTGTCCACGTCCACAAAACTATCGAAGAAAACAAAAATATTAGACTATTGGTTTTAATTTCATATTCACTGAAACTAATATAATAAAAGGTATGGTATAAGGTATGCTCACCCGTTGTGCACCAAAAGATCGGTATTCGACCGATCCCCGTAGTAGATGAAGAACTGCTCGCCGGCGGCACAGGCTTCCTGGGCGGTGCACTCCAATTGCCTGGAAACGGCGCCGTAGAAGGAGGTGATCTTGCCCGGCCTGTGGTTCGCCATGTCCCAGTAGGGAATCAGGGCCGAGATGAACTTGGGACTGTCTCCCGATTCCTGCTTTTCGCTGGGCACAAGATTTTGGCGGGTCATAACCGTGGAAACGGCCCATCTGAAAGACAGGAGTTACAGATATGTTACTAGCCATGGCGGAAATAGTTATTCCAATTAATGCATATTATTATCAAAGTCATTCGGGTTATTAATAAAGTATATTTTATACCCTAAAATAGTTTATCTCTTAACAAAAATTGAATTTAATAATATATCTCAGTTCTCCTATATAGCTGAAATAATATGACTTATAGCAAAAAGGCACAATTTTATATTTCGCAGCAATAAACCCCATTAAAACCATTGATTTAATATAAAAAAGATATTTTTTTCGGCACCCTTTCGGTCGACTATATGCCGCTCCTCTAATTTTCCCCCATTTTCGGCTATTTTTGGCTTCTTTTTTCTTCGCTTTGCTGCGGCTGCTGCTGGTGCAACCACAAAGAAAAGTTTTTCATTTAATTGTGCATAAATTTTTCAATTTAATTATGAAAAGCAGCAACTTGTTTGAAGTGGTTTGGGGAGGGGGGGATAGGGGGATTCGCCACTCACTTTGTTAGAAATCACCATGGACAAGAGCAAGAACAGCCACTGCAGTAAGTTTTCAACCTTTTTTCTCTTGGCCGTATTTAATGCTGGGCAGCAGTGAAAAGGAGCAGAGAAGTTCTCAACTTTTTCCGGAAGCCTTTGTATTGGCTGTTATGTCTTTCCTGTGCCTGCTTTTGCCGCAGAAGGGGCGGGTTATTTTTATTAAAAGTAATAAGTTATCAGGTGGCATTGCCAGTGTTGGAAAGGCCCAAGCGAGTGCAGCCCTTTTGTGCCGACTGTACCTGGGCAAAAGTTAATCAGCGTTCAAGAGTCTGCCACTTTCTCTCTACTTCCTCTGCTTTCCCCCACTGCAGTTAATCGGATAACTGAACTTGAATGCGGTGTTAAGTTTTTAAGTACGGCGAACTTCTCCTTTGCTGACTTTATGCATTTTCAGGCGAAGGCAACTGTACTTTTCTGGCCAACACTTTTTTCTATCGATAACAAGTTTATGACTTTGCGTGACATTTATGTAGGAAAAGAAAATTGGTTTATGTAGGTTATTCGAGAAACAGACAGATTTTTGGGATCATGCTATAGCCATATCTTTTTTGTATGCCCAACTGTAACCCAACTTGACATTTATCGATGAAAATCGACTGGCTTGATGGTCACACAAGAACTGTCATGTTTTTTTTGGCCATTTTTGCCATTGACAAAGTCGTCTGCCGTTGACAACCGAGGATGAGGGATGCCAAGTTCCAGGGGAACCAGGTGCGCTTCTCACCTGTCATTTACAAAGGGAAGTGAGTCAGCCAGCCAGACAACCGACAGCCATCCGGATTTAATAAACTCCCAGAACTGACATTTTCAAGTGACTCGAATTGCCGACGTCTTTTGTGGCTTCCGCTTCGAACTTTGCCCTGTCATTACGTCTCAAAAATAATGTGTCTCAAAAGCATGCCTTTGTCCGGTCGGGACTTCAATTGCAAATGCAAAATGCAAAATGAAAAATGCCAAGTGCAACCTGCTCAGGGGAAAAAACTTTTTTTTTTGTAATTGGGATCTGTGTGAAACTCATCTTTTAATTCTCCCGATTCCAGTTCCTAATTTCCTGGATAATCCACCTATCTGCAAAATGCTGATGTGTGATTCGAAGCAAATGGTTTCTATGGCTTTGGTTTGTTTGTTCGCCGGACAAGTTGAGACTCTTAGGATACAATCCGATTGCCAACGTGAGGTCTCTTTATTTCCCGGCCTTCGTCTGTCTTCATTATGCATGCATACTCCTGCAGTCATTTCTCCTTTCACCCTTCTTCTTTTCTCCGGAAAAGCCAGAAACTTAGAACAAATTGAAAATGGAGCAGTTGGAACAGCAAAAAAAAAAAAAAGGCAGGGAAAGCTGACTCGAAAGAGATGTCACAGCAAATGACGTGAGAGAAATGCGTGTAATGGTCGGGGCTGCATTCTCGATTCCATTCGATACGATTCGATTCGATTTTCCGGGGCTTATGCAACGATTGCCCCCCTGTTCTCCATTATTTTCGCATTGTTTGCCTGCTTTTGTTAGCAGGATTTCGTGTATTTTCCTTGGCATTTTAATGAGTTACTGCCGTGCAGGTTGTTTTCCATCAAATAGTTAGTCTCCTGGCTTTTGGGTTAATTATTTCGGCATCTGTCTGTCTGTCAGTCCGCCTGTCTGGCCAATCGAAGGGCTTGAAAAGGTGAAACCGCAAGAGGATGCCATAATGCATTAGCCTGATTAGATGACGAGGAAGCCAGTTAATCAAAGGCAAACATTCCATGCACACAAATACATGTATTATTCAGGGCCAGCATTTATGAATTCCGGCTGTTCACAATCAATCCTGTATGCATCTTTATCTCGGCTTCCTTCCGGCTCTGTTGCCAGCCGAAAATTGAAAATTAATTACATAAGCACAAAAGGACCTTTCACCCGCCTCCCAACGGATAAAGGTCCTTATTTCTGTAGGCGATTTTATAATTATGGGCCAAGTTGTTCCAATTAGGACGACAGGGCATGCAATTTCATGCATGAATGGCTTCCACCTGACTTGCCACAAATTACAAATATTTATTAGGTAAATATTTAATGAAAATATTTAATGTAAATATTTTACTCATCCTCTAAACGAAACTGTTAAGTATAGGACCGTAAACGAGAAGCATTGTTAAGAGATCACCATTAAATATTTGCCAAGTCAGAAAGCATTAAAAGACAGACAGACTTCAATATCAATAACATAAAACCTTGGCCATAATGTTGATGACTTTTTTCAGACCCATATTCAATTTCATTTTTTCTTTGGGAAATGGTTATGGAGTGCAGCAGATGGCTTTCCCTCAATAAACAACCGACTTTTGATTAGATATCAATAAGCCAAAATATGCGTGGGGGTTCTCCTGCATTTTCAGACAACTGATTATGGTGGAAAGTCAATAAAGAGCGGGCCAAATATTTATAGATTCCATCAATCAAATGGCTCGGTTTCATCCATCACACCCACTCGTATGTGCAAAAACATAGAAAAGCCATTTAATGCACTGCAAGAAATTACATTTAATTTGGTAAAAGTAGAATGTACATATTATTTAATTTTTGAAATGTATAGAATGTTTTTAAATAAGTGTAAAGTATATATATATATATTTTAATAACTCATGCATATGTTGCATACATATATTTCCTAAAACGGCTTAAGTAACCCTATAGCACCATTATTTAAATGGATATAATCTGTTTAAAAGATACATGTTCCCTGAATATTACAGTCCTGTTGGAAAACTTGTTTTATATATTAATAATATTTGTTGGTTGCCATCACATTTCTCAATACCTTTTCTCTCATATTAAACATAGATTTGGAAAATGTTATCCCTAAACAACCACTTTATCTTATTTGCAGCTCTTGCAGACGGGTGTTTCCCTGATTGTGGAGGATTCCAAGAGCTCCGGCGATGCCAATGGCAATGGAAATGGAAGTGGTGGCTCCTCCAACCGGCGACGTACCGCTCAGTTGGCCACCCGGAAGCGGAAACGACGCCCACAACTTCCGTTGGCCACAATGGGCGCCACGGAGGAGGATTCCGGTCCAGATCCCACCGCCGCCTATTGGCGCGGTCATGTGGAGGATGATGCCGATGCCCTGCGAAGAAGGAATCAACCGTTGGTGAGGGAACCCATGGCGGCCCTCGAAAGGGATCGCGAGCGGGAAAAGCAGCGCCAGCGGGTGGAGCCCACGGATGCCAGTCCGCAGGGCAGTAATCCCAGCAAGGCCTATCGTCGTCCCTACGGGCAGGCCAAGAAGGAACCTTTGGCCGAGGCAGGCGGAGCAGTTGCCACCAAGACGTCCGTGGATCTCAAGAATATCCTAAAGAATTCCGGTGGCCTGAGTCTTAGTGAAATTCTGCAGCAGAAAAACCTTTCGCTGGACGATCTACTCAAGGGAAAACAGAATGCTCTGCTGGCCCTGCAGACCACAGCGGTGGCCCCACCGCCAGTCTCCACTTACTCCTCCGGCGGCGGCGCTCGAGGGGATTCCCCGAAGAAGTCACCCGGCCAACAGAATAAGCAGGGTGTGCGCCGACTGCCGGCTGCCTATACCACCACTAGCACCACCTCCGGGAATAGCGATGAGGACGACTCCTTGGTGGGCCAGAAAAACAAGGCCAAATACCCCACAGCCCTGCAACGCTTGAAGCTCTTTGGCAGCTCTTCGCGGGAGAGCAGCACCACAAGACGCATCCTGGGTGGGTTCAACGGTCATAGTAGCACCACCATGGCCACCAGCACCACTGGAGATGGCGGCTCCAGCACCACCACCACCACCACCACCCGCGTGCCACTCTATAAGAAGCGACAGCACTTGCGGTCCACCCTAAGGCCACCGGGACTGTTTAAGGCGGTAACTAGCACCACTAGCACCACCACCACCGCAGCGGCAGTGACCACCACTCAGGAGGTGGAGACCAGCACGGCCTACTCCACCACCACGGTGGTTAGCAACCTGGAGGAGAACCAAGAGGAGGAGGAGCGTGACAACTCGGAGGAGAGGGAAAGAGACGCGGAGCAGGCGGAGGAGAGGCCCAGGCATGATGAGCAGGATCAGGAGTCGGAAGAGCCCGAAGAACAGCCCGATTCCAGTGAAGCAGAGACGGGAGAAGGCAGTGCCCACACCGAGGCACCAGAACCACCACCTCCATCCTCCCTGCCACCCGGTAATCCCCGTTATCGTTTGAGAAACTCCAGCATCAAGGAGAATCCGAAGCGTTTGAAGGACAACTTCATAGGGGGCAACATTGGCGAGAGTGCTGAGGAAGTGGAACTGGGTGAGCCCAGTTCGACCACATCGGCAACACCCTCGAGCAAGAGCAGCGATGAGCTGAATTACGGGGAGGACGAGCTGGAGAATTTCTTCGACGAAGTAGAGAGTAACACGCACCACACCCGAGTGCCGGCACCACCTGCACTTGCTCCCGTTCCCGCTCCCTCACCACCGGCCAGGTCACCACCCACTCCTGCAGCACCACCACCACCCTCTCCCTCCTTCGAACCGCCCTCCTCCCATGCACCACCACCACCACCACCACCACCACCCAGTTTATCGGCGGGCAAACCACCACAGTTGAACATCATCGACGATGTGGACGATCGCACCGATCTGCTGGAACTCATCGAGGATCGGCGGTCGGGCAACCGACTGTTCAAGGTCCTGGAGCAGCGCAACATGACCCTGGAGGAGCTGATCGAGCACCGGAAGCGCGGCTCCAGCCAGCTGCACCTGTCCACCATCGTGAGCGGCGGCGACGAGCACTCCCGTCTGTATCCCGGCCAAAAGGTCCTGCTGCAGGACAACATGGACATCGTCACGGCCTTCGAGAACTTCCCGCACTTCAACCTGATGGACCTGAAGAGCGTGAAGCCCGACGAAATTAAGACGGACTCGCAGGGCTCCAGCTACTTCACCTCCATCATCGACATCGAGCCGAACGACGAGGTCAAACCGGTGGGAAGTCGAGGTATTACGGCCTTGAGGCTGCGCAAGCAACGCCAGCGGTGGGCAGAGGGGAGGGGCGGGTTCGGGGGCGGGGGCAGTGGCAGGATGAGGGGTGAAAGGTCAGGATGAGTTCGCGAGATTTGCTCCTTCGCGGGCTACAGCATATAAAAAAAAAACACCAGATACTAAGGTCTACAAATCAATTAGCTCGACATATGGTATTTTGCCTAAGTCCCATTTCAATAAAATAAAATATCATGGAATAGTTTCCACAAGATTATATAAATATATTCAATAAAATAGATTTAAAATGGTTAAATGGTTTAAAATAGCCCTTAAGTGAACCCGCCTGCCAGCTGCCCAATAAAAATACTAACTTTTTGGAAATCATTTCGGAAATTCCCCCGTTTTCCGCCCACTCCACTGCATCCATCTCGTACTCTCTGCCATTCTGTCCTTCAAATGCTTTCCTTTCAGGTCCTGCCTACGCACAGACCTCCTCCGCATCGGCCACCATTGGAGCGGGCACAGGAACCATAGCCATCAACGCGCGGGGCGAGAAGTCGCTGGGCTTCTTCCCCTCGTGGAAGACCCTGGCGCTGGCCTCCCTGGCCACGGCCACCGAGGAGCGAAATCCCTACTTCCTGCCCCCGCCACGACTGCTGCTCGACGGAAGCTCCCAGGAGGCGGACTCCAGTCCGGAGTCTGAGCCCACCAGCATCGACATCGATTTGAGCGTGAGTCCTTATGGAGGCAGCAACTCCTCCGCCTCCGTCTCCTCCTCCTCCTCGATGGTGGACAACAGCCGGCTGCCGCCGAACAACGATGTGATCGATGAGATCGAGAACGAGGTGGCGCGGGCACACGATCTCCTGGACCTGGAGCTCTCCGGTCCCGGCTTCCATCGCAGTCCAGCGGCAGCGGCGGCCACGTCGGCGGTTTCGCAACAGCATCTGAGCAGCCTGTACGCCAGCATGCCATCAGGTATAAAGTCGGCTATTGTGGCCAGCACGGCGATTGTGGTCACCGCCCTGGCCACCTTCCTGGTCATCTTTGTGGTCTGTCGATGGAAGCAGCAGCGGCGGCGAAAGAGCAGCTACCTGCGCACCTACAATGCGATGAAGAGCAAGCTGCCCCAGATGGTGCAGCCATCGCGTCGTCCCTCGATGCGCCAGCACATGGAGGAGCTGGTCGTGGGTTCCGGTTCGGGAGCGGGATCGGGATCCGGATCGGGAGCGGGCATTGCCAGCATCTCCACCTCGGTGGCCTGTTGTACGCCCGTCCATCAGCTGCAACGGCAGAGTTCCCTGCTCTTTGCCCGCGATGGATCCGCCACACTGAGCACCGCCACCTCACTGACCACCAACGGCACCACGAACACCAGCATCACTGGAACGGGGGCGCCACCAGGAGCTGCCCCTCCGGAGCAGGGCGTGGGTGGGCGTGGCCTGGCCATTTCGTTGAGGAGTGCCCATCAGAAACTGAACACCATGGATCCCAATTCGCCGGAGGTGCAGGAATATCTGTTCGACACGCTGCGCAAATCCTTCGACAATTAGGCATTAGGCAATAGGCTCCTCTAGTAACAATAGACCGTTGTTTAGGCCAAGTTTTATATAAATGTACACGAGAAACACACACACCCACACTAATAGCCACCAACAAAAACACACACTCAACGCGAAGGAGCAAAAGTTAGTCGATTAGTTAGTTTAAGCAGATAGGAGGTGGAATTTTTTTGAGCTCGATTAGAGGAACATTCTGTGAGAGAAAGTAAAACTAACAAAAATAAACCTAGAAAACACATTCGGACAGTGCGTGGCATGGCCATAAGGCGGTTTGTAAAGGAGGGGTTTGTTTTTACATTTATTTCTTAACGGTTTGTTACTGAAATATATTGCTTTTAATAAAAAATACTTTTTTGGAATCTATACAAAAAGCTCTTTCATAAAATGACCAAAATCGAATATATTTTTATTTTTATAATTTATTTTGAAATTCTACATTTTTTAAGCCAAAATAATACAGTCCAATTCACTCTACGTTTATGCCGCGCACTGTTGCTAGTCCTTAAGCTCGGCAACTATAATTTCCAACTATCTAGATCTAATTTACGAGTATAAACCATCAACTACAGCGACTCTTTCAACTAAATCATAGGACACGGCATTCAAATGGGTTTCTTAAGCACGAGATAAAAACGAAAAGTAACTTAAACGATGAGCAAAGGAACAGGATCTTAGCCAAAAAGTACAGTTGTGTTCAGACTAACACATAACCCCAAAAAGCCCAAATCGAATAGATATTGAAATTCGAGAGAGAAAAGAAAAACCATTTATGAGGACAATAAATATTAACGAGAGAAAAACGAAAAAAAGAAAACGAGGAAATCTGTGTTCGATACAATTTAACCAAGCAAATTTCTTTCTGGCACTGACTAAAATACCAAAATTTAATTGAAATTAGATCAAGGCAAAGCATAGATGGGCGCTAGATGGGCGTGGTCATTATCACAGCAACACCAACAAAAACAACGACAACACTAATAGTTTAAATGTTCAGATGCACTGCAAAAAGCAAGAGGGAAAATAGAAGAAATACTTGTATTTATTTTGTAGAGCAGCCACTTTATTTTTGATTTAATTTGATTTGATTTCGATACCACCCCCGCCCCCTTCACTAGGCAGTAGAACATCTGGCGACAGTATATATATATATATATATATAAATATAATTATACATTTAAGCACGCTCAAATATGTAT
The DNA here is from genome assembly GCF_014743375.2 of Drosophila subpulchrella. NCBI lineage: Eukaryota > Metazoa > Arthropoda > Insecta > Diptera > Drosophilidae > Drosophila > Drosophila subpulchrella. The sequence goes on from NC_050613.1 coordinate 21,054,318, forward strand.
GTAAATAAGTTTCAATTTGATTTTTTTGAGAAATAAAATGTAGAACGAATTGTGGCAAAGATTTCAAACATTTCGAAAGCACTTGAATGAGTCACTCGATGGGTTTTTGGACTACTGCCGTGGTTCGGTGTCGCAACCGCAGCACTATAAATACAGAAGCGAGTGGGGAACCAGATCCCGAAGCATCCCCAGTGCACCATGACCCGTCCAAAGTGGAAGCGGGTCCGTAAATAGATCTGCGGCACAACAATGCGATCGCAATGAGAGACGGGAAGGTCAACAATGGTCGGGCAATCTGGCCATATGTACCCTCAATTAAAAACAAACAGCGCCAGCTGTAAGAATGTACATGTAATTAATGGCCAATGGGACAACTGGTTAATTTAAAGGCGGTTCTACAAACAAAAGTTCTAAAATAAACATACTTAAGTGAAATAAATACATTAGCAGGGTTTTAAGATGGAATTCGTACTTTACCTAAAGAAATTCGGAAAGGTGTACAATCTATTTCTGCGAATACTTAAGAGATCATCAAGCAATATAATATTGGGATATTGGAAACCAAACAAATTTTTAACAAGAAAAACTTGGCCTAATGCCACATTTCTGGTTCCTTTTAAAGGTTCTTAAATGCTTAGGAATTAAACATTTTTTAGCTGAACAAATATACAAAGGAAAAGTATGATAATAATAATCATTAAAGATTATGAATTTACTGAATCTATTTAAATGATCTTTTAAATTTTTCCTATCAGCTTAAACCGATTAGGTCCAAAAGCAAAGACACTTCCCTCTACCAATATGGAATACCCATAAGAGAAACCTTATTTGAGGAACCTTTGTGCTATAATTTGATAGCCTTACCTAAATTTACCAATGCCAGATATCACAAGATACATATAAGCGATAAGGAGTAAGTCTTAAGGGGATCTTCTCTTTACAGTCACATATCTATGCAGCAATCTAACTATTCCATAGGAAAGTTACCTATATACCGGTATTTTCTCCCCAAAACTCACCTGTAGAGCTTGTAGCAGAGTCCGTGCTGCGCGAAGAAGAGGCCCCTGTCCCCGGGAAGGCTCCTGTTGCCGGAGCTCGTCTCGGTGAGGATGTGGGCGTACCGGTAGAGGAAGCCGAACTGCTTGGCGATCACGCGGCACTGGCGCAGCGCCAGGGAGCAGGCGGCGGTGCCCCGGAGGCGCTCCATCTGCTTGGTGCTGAAGTACAGCACGGTGTTGTATTTGGCGGGCAGGACATCGATGTAGGGTCGCCATTCGCTGAACTCGCCACGGATCTTCTCGATGACCAGATCATAGGCCAGATTCAGATGGGTGGCCTGTGGCATGTTGCCGAACAACCGGCAATCTGAGTCACTTTCCTCAGAGAAGATCAGTTTCCGGGGCACACTGAGCACCAGCTCCTCCTTCTCCAGTTGCCGGGTGGCGCGCAGACCCAGCTGGTAGCCCGGAAAGATGGCTATCTCCAGACCCTCGCTGTGGACGCCTCCCTCCTTGGCCCACGCACTGAAGGCCTCGACTTTGGCCAGTCGGGTTTGATCGTCCGGTGAATCGCTGATCTGAGGACAGACCGCCAGGCTGAGCGACTCCTCCAGGATCATGATTTGTTTTAGGAGCTGCTGGAGCTGTTCGTACTGCTTCCACTCGTCGTTGGGATTCGCCGGCTGCTTTTCCACCAGATCGAGCAGCTCCTCCACCAGTTTGTTCAGCTGATTCCGCTTTTTCGGGTTCAAACTGGGCAATGACCTTGCCGCCTGCTGGTCCTCCACATCCTCCCCAGCGCCGGTTGAGGCTGAGGATGCAGTGGCTCCATTTGATTGCTTGGCCTTCTTGTTGCGCTTGTTGTTCTTGCCCATGGCGAGTGCGAGAGAGAAGGAGTGCTAAGCGGTACCGGCGGCCCAAAACAACAACAGCCAAATAAGGAAAATCCCAAAAAAACACGCGGCGGGCGATCAGCTGGGCGCAGTATGACCGTGCGCTGGGCGCCACAAAAATGCCCAGTCTACTAATTGAAATTATAAGCTTTAAATTAAGTTTAAAACTTGAATTTTAACTGTTAAATAAATAATAAATCAACGGCTTGGTAAAAGCCAAAGCTAACTGCTTTTCAAACGCGCGCCAATTAATTTTTGGTATTAATATACTAAGCAGCAAAATATACTAAATGGTTAGGAAATGGTCACCCTGGGCATTCCCCAAATTTTGAATTATTAAGCTCTCAACACAAAATTTTTTATTTTATTTTTTAAACGGTCTATTGTAGATAAGACAGCACAAATCATTTTATTTCTAATAAGAACCTTTTATTTCAAAGTATCTTGCCAAAAACCGGTAGATTTGAGATGTTTTTAAATTTAAATGAATGGATAAGAAAGAACGTACTAATTAAAATTTATTTTAAATTTATTTATTTACAACCCATTAAATAGTAGACTGGTAAAAAATTAGTAAATTCCTTTTATTTTTTTTATTTTGGGCTTTCAAGTTATATTTGGCAATGGCCTAGGGGGTTTAAGGTTATCTTAAAATTCCATCCACTTACGGCTTTAATTCACAAACACTGAGCTGATAACATGTTGAGAAACAAACAAACAAATATAGAAATTATATTGTTGTGCACGGACAAGCAAATAAAAATAAATTAATATTTCATGAACTTGATGGTTTAAGTAAAACCGAAACCAAATGGAAACTTGAAACATCAAACAAAAAATTTATTTTACTGTTTATAAATAAAATAAAAGGAAGAAATCAGGAGTATTTCATTTTATTTCTTTGTTATTATCGGTGCTGAGATGACCCAGAAAAAATCAAGAAGATAAGAGATCACTACGCACTATGACTGCTATCGCAGTAGGGTGAACCAAATTAGGTTAATATTTTAAAGCATTACATTCTACATGTTACAGCAAAAACTAAAAAAAAAACTGGACTGGATGTAATCAATTTTTATATTAATAGGGTAACATACCTGAAAAGCTTTTCGATGCACTTAATCCAGGAGTCTAGATTTCCATATATTCCACATGTATTCACTCCACTCCAAGAACTAAAATGCACTTTCCCGGGAACTTTCGGTCATTATTTTAAATATCGTTATGTATGACATGGCCAATATTAAATTTCATTAATATTACATAAATATTTTTCTATTATCAAACATTCAACATGTTTCAAATTTGTATACTTTATAAGTTTCTCTATTGCTTTGCAAAATAATATTTAAGGTCCACCCTGATGTGCAGACACTTTAGAGGGGCTCAGCTCTCAGTTCAGTGACTCCTCTGCAGCAGCATCGGTTGGAGCACCGGTTGGAGCAGCAAGGGGCCAGAGCGAGAAAGAGAGGCAGTGGTGGCCTCCAAGGGCGTAGGCAGGATGGTCCAAAGGGGTACCAATGTACCCTCATTTTCGTAACCAATTTTTTTTTTCGTTAAGTGAATAATTATTTTCGATACCCTTTTAAACTTTTTTTTTTAACAAAACCTAAACATTCATTCGTATTTTTGTTAAAGGAACATGTATCCTGGTTAAACTCAGTATATGTATAAGGTTTTTTAAATTTGTAGTTCCATTAACGTAACTGATTTTTGAACCTTATAAATTTATGCAATACCGATGGGGATATTTAAAGGTTCCCCCTCGAACCCACGCCTTTGGTGACCTCGCTCTTATTTTTCGTGCTGCAGAAATCTTTTTTGGAGCCACCGATGCTCAGTGCAGTCGAGCCATTCGACCGCAGAAGTTGGCAAATCTTGGAGGAGAACAAAGCCCCGACAAAGATCGAGAGATATTGCGATCATGTCTGTGAATGCGGATCTGCAGAAAGAGCGGGCGGCGGCCACTCTGGACAGCGAGGACTTTGCCCGCTGGTGGGCAGGTGGTTCCACCCAGTTGGAGGAGCGGCGTGCCCTGGATCGCCTTTTCTACGACGATCCCGACTTTGCGGACGCAGTGCATCCCAGCTGTCTGTCCTACAAGGAGCGCTATGAGCAGACTGTGGCCCGATCCACTCGCTTTTTGGCCAAACTCCGGCAATGGCAGCGGGAAAAGCAGCCACAGCTTCAACTCAGTGTGAATATGCTGAGGGACTTTCGGTTGCTCCTCTCCGGATCCCTGGGCACTGGCCTCTTTCAGCAGAGCTTTCCCCTCCGCGTGCACTTCTCCATGTTTATGACCACCCTGTTGAGCCAGGGCACCGAGGAGCAGCAGGCCCAGTGGCTGAATCGATCCTGGCACATGGACGGCGTCCTGGGAACCTACGCCCAAACGGAACTTGGTCACGGCACCTTTGTTCGGGGCCTGGAAACCAGAGCCGACTACGATCCTGACAAGCAGGAATTTGTCCTGAACACACCCACTCAGAGTGCTTATAAATGGTGGCCCGGGGGACTGGGTAACACTGCCAATGTGGCCATTGTTTTGGCCCAGCTTTATGTGAAGGGCAAGCACTACGGTCTGCAATCTTTTCTGGTAAGGATTCGGGATGAGAGGAGCCATGAACCGCTGACCGGTGTCGATGTCGGTGATATAGGACCTCGTCTGGGGGGAAATGGCGTGAACAATGGTTTCCTGGGACTCCACGACGTGCGCATACCCCGCAATCAAATGCTGATGAAGAACGCCCAGGTCCTGGCCGACGGAACCTTTGTCCAAGACAGACCTCCATTGCTGCTCTACGGAACCATGGTCTATGTGCGGGTTATTACCCTCAAGGATGTGCTCTTTGGACTGCTGCAGGCGGCCACCATCGCCACCAGGTGACTATAAAGCGGAATAGGATTAAGGTCGTTTGAAGGTCTCTTGTTTTTAACCCCATAAAAGACGTCCAGATTGCAGAAATCTGGAAAGATTGTTAAGTTATCTATGTGTCTTCCAATAAGAATTGGTTTATCTTGTGCATTACTTTGGTAAATATTCTCGTCATGACAGGTATTCAAATTTAGCAACGCTATAATGAAGTATATAGATTGAGATAACACTTAAAAGAATTTCCTTTATGTAGTATATAAATTCCTTTCATTTGGTATTTTGAAGGGACTTATATTACTTTTTAAGAACCCTTGTATCACTCAGTTTTATGTTATTTATCAGAAGCTCGGTATATCGTCTTGTATCACAAGTTATTATCATAATTCCAATCCTTATGTTAAATCCATACCTGTAACTAATCCACAGGTATTCCGTAGTGCGTCGCCAGAGCCGGATTGACGGGGATCAGCCGGAGGTTTCGGTTCTGGACCACATCACGCAGCAGGCGAAGATCTTGCCGCAGATTGCTCGAGGAGTGTCCTACCGTCTGGTCTCCGATTGGCTGTGGCGCTTCTACGAGCAGGTGCTGGGGCAACTGGAGGATGAGGCTGCGGGAGGGCGCAACTCCCTGCCGGAGTTGCACGCCCTGAGCTGCTGCCTCAAGGCGGTGGCCACCGATGAGGCCAGCGCGGGCGTGGATCTGCTGCGAAAGAGCTGCGGTGGCCACGGGTTCCTCTCCTCGGCCAACTTCGATAGCATCTATGGCCTGACCACCGCGGCTTACACCTACGAGGGGGAGTACACGGTGCTCCTGCTGCAAACAGCTCGATTTCTGGTGCGCCAGTATGTAGACAGCCTGAAGCGAAAGGTCCTGCCCCCCAGTGTCTCCTATTTGAGGGACACAGCCCGTCTGGTTTGGGGCAAGAATCTGGCGGCCAATTGTGTGCGAGCGCTGGAGATTTCCGCCTTGGAGCAGGTGCGTCAGGCTTGGCAGAGCCAGAAGACTCATCAATCCGGCAAGGTGAGTGCCGAGATGGCCAGCAATCTGGCCGGAAGGCAGCTCACCTCGGCTGCCATTGCCCACGCCCATGCCTTCTTCACCCGGAACGCTCTGGCTGAGTTGGAAAGTCTTCGAAAGAAGGGTGATCTTAGCCCGACTGTGTCCCTGGTTGCGGGCCAACTGGTGGAGCTCTTCGTCTTCGACACATTCCTGCGACAGTCGGGATGCGTGCTGCGGTGGAACAGTGGCATCAATGGCAGCCAGCTGCGCTTCGTGGAGCGTCGATACGAAGAGTTGCTGGCCAAGCTGCGTCCCAATGCGGTGGCCCTGGTGGATGGCTTCGATTTCCACGATCGTGTTTTGGGCTCCACCCTGGGCTGCCACGATGGCCGGGTCTACGAGCGGCTCATGGAGGAGGCACGCAGGAATCCGATCAACCAGGAGCCCGTCAACTCGTCCTTCTACAACCACCTGTTGCCCATGATGCGAGGAAAGCTGTGATGGGGGGATGAGAATCCCTTCTTGCACTTGTTTTATACACTTAGTTGTTTTTACGCATCTTAATATACATATATGTTATCCACTGAGTTTTTCTATTAGTGATTGCATCGAATTTGTTATTGAAGATTGTCCTCTGCGATTTTATAAACATTTATACTCCTTATAAGCATACGTTTAAAATAAAAAATGTGTAAATACATTCGTTTTTTGTTAATTATAAAAAATGTATTTAAAAGCAATAAGAGAAAAGGGTCTAGGCACGCAGCATATTTATTAACATTAACAATATTGGAATGAAAACAAATTAATTAATTATTACAATTTTCCTAAGACCATTTTCTTTGATTGATGAATAATAACCCTCTAAAGTAATAAGCTTAAACAATAATAATATGTGTATAAGATCTCTCCACTTACCCATCGAATTGATAGCTTTCCCTTGTTATGGATGTCTTTTTTCGTTTTATTCATAACGATTTACACTGAAGGCATATTGAATTAAGCTATTAAATTAGTTTACGCTGATAAATAAGGGCTGGGACACACACAAAAAAAAGAGGACTGGTTATGGGTAATGGGAGTTTATCCGGAATTAGAACATCTTCTTCTTGACCGCCGTGTAGCGCTCCATGTAGACATCGTAGCCATCGAGATCGGTGAACTGCTTGGATTGGAACAGATTGCCATCGACGGCCAGGTTGCAGATCTTCGAGTCCTTGAGGATCCTGGGCGTGAAGGCCGTCGCCTGCAAGCAGTTCTCTTCGAGCCTGAGGGTCTTCAGCTTGGGACACTCGGCCACGTCCTCAGCCAGGGAGGATATTTGGTTTTGGTTCAGGTTCAGCTCGGTCACATACAGTCCGCCCACCTCGGAGGGCACCTCGGTGATCCTGTTCCGCGACAAATCGAGGACATCCAGCTGCTTCAGGCCACACAGCATGGAGGGAAACTCCTTCAGCTGGTTGTTGCTCAGGTTCACGGTCTTCAGGTGGGTGCAGTTGGCCAACGTTTTGGGCAGCTTCGTCAGCAGATTGTCCATCAGCAGGAGCACCTCCAACTTGGCCAGTTCGCCGACCACCTCGTTGAGTTCCACCAGTCGGTTGCCACTGAGATTTAGATGCTTCAGCAGCGTCAGCTTGCCCAGCTCGTCGGGTACTCGTTCGAAGCGATTCTCGGAGAGATCCAGGGTTTTCAGGACGTTCGGGTAGGCCTTTAGCTGCGGTGGGAACTCCTGTAGGCGCTGCAGGGATATCTTCAGGATTCCAGTCTTCTGCGCCGTCTCCAAATGTTGTTTAATCTGTTTGTTGCCCATTGTCCAGGTGCTCCCCTAGGGAAATCAAGGCTTTCAGCTAATTACTGGGTGGGTTGGTTGTCCGATGACTAATCCTGGTTCCGCACTCTGCTTAGTTAGTGCTATCCTGGTTTGCTTTGCGTTTTACAGCAAGATAAACACTTGTGCTTAATTATAATTTTATTTATTTATTTTCCTCCGTTTATCGATATCAAGAGCGTGATTTGATATCGAATGGCGATATTATTGAATATTTATTGGCTCAGTATGAACGTAGTTGAACGCTAGTGAAAATACCAGAAAAATACTAAAAGTATAATGTGCCTAATTATAGCCACAATGGGTTGGTTTGAAGCTTTGATAAATTCTTAACCTTGTCACGAACCACACTGGAATTTATTTCAAGTACAATAAGTATTTCTAAATGATTTTTGCTTCCTGTTATTTGGCCTTACTTATTTTTAGTGCGATATTTTTTTTGCACATTTCAAAATATATCAAATCCCAAAAACAAAACGGTAACATTTTCGCCAGTTGTAAAAAGTTTTTTATTTCATATCATATTTTAGTTTAAAAAATATATATGCAAATATATATGTATATATATATTTATAAAACCTTAGCAATTTTCGCCTAAAACTACACAATAAACTTAACATAGCGCATTGTATTTTCTTCAGTTTTTTCCCCAAAAAAAACTTGTGTGTTTAAAACGCTTCCGATGGAAATCTAGACAATATTATTATGAAAGACTCAAGCAATATTTATTTGTTATTATTTTAACGTTTGTTCCGAAGCGTTCAAACATTTTTTAATATCATGCAAAAATAGTATCTCTTTTAATTTTTTTGGGGGGATTCTCTTTTCATTTTAGTGATGTTGTCTATTTATAAATAAGAACTAACATTAAATTAGAAATTAAAATTAGGAAAAAAAATGATTTTGTTTGCAGAAAAAAAACACAAGGAAAATCTCATCTTTTTTATGTCTTGTTATAATTGATGGAAATCAAAAAATAAAAATAAAATAAAAGGATTGTCTTTTCTGCCAAGCGATTCGAGTTGTGATCATTGATTAATTCATGTTTATGATAGCTTTAGGCTTAGGGGTAGGGGTAAAGGGGAAGAGGGGGCCTTTGGGGAGGGGTTCTAAGGTAAGGGCTTAATCACAGAACTACCAATGGGGCGTCGGGGGCGTGGCTCTGTCCTGGTCTTTAGTTTCAACTAAGTAGTATGATTTGTGCTAAATAAAAATAATAAAAATCCAAAACAGAATTTGGAATTTAGGGTTTTCGGACAAAATGATGGGGGATTTTCAGGCAGGGTATTGATATATCGTAGGGCATATCGGGGCATCATCTCATATATCATCTGTATATCTGGTCTACTTGGCACGATCGTGCTTGGAGGGCTCCACCTGCTTGGCAAACTCGCTCATCACGTCCTTGTAAATGACCGGATCGAGATTGCGGCCCAGCATATAGATGAGCCACCAGTCCCCGATGTCCAGTTTTCGGGACAGCGAGCGACAGATCTCCATGGGAATCATGCGGTTGCGGGCGTTCAAAAGGCGTGGCCGGAATTTCGGCATGAAGATAATGCAGCCACTGCAAGAGATTAATGTAAAACAAGTTCCATTAATACCTAGTTTAATATTAAGTTGGGTTTCAAGGATATAATATCTCAATACTATATATCATCAGGATCATATTTGTAAGTCGAATCTTACCGGAACACTATCAGTCCGATGAGCAGGACGAGCAGAATCCAGAACCAGAACCAGATGAACACGTAGGTCTTCTCGTTCACAATGTTCAGCGGCAGGATGCAGAGGGAGTCGTGCTTCTGGAGCGAACCGGAGGCACCGTACTTGTGGAAGGTGCACTTGGTGACCCGTGGGAACACATAGACCATGGGATCCATCCTTTGCTCCTGCGGAACGTCCGAGAGTTTCATGATATTGGTGCCGTACGAGAAGAACTCGCCGTCAAAGAAGCGATTCATCAGATACATCTGCACGATGATGTTTATGCAGCAGAGAACTTCGCAGGCCCAGTACCGAATGGCGTACAGCTTGTGGCGCTAAAGGGGATATGGGATATGGGATATAGGATATAGATTTCTAATCAGTCTGGTAAGTGGGCACCCACCTTCACGTGCTTGATCAGATAGTCCAGCAGGGCATCGCGCTTCGCCTCCTTCTCCTCGCGAGTGCAAATCGTGATGTTTAGGCCCATCACAATCATGCGCATCAGGCCGCCCTCGAATTTGTTCCACAGGAACTTGGGCGTATAGCAGGCCATGGCCTAAAATAAATAAACAAATGGTATTACAGAAACTCTTTACAATTTCTTTGCTTGTTGGGTAAATATTTTGAATACTACAGATATTCCTATTACAAAATCCAGATACCTTATAAGCCCTGATTCAAACCCTTTGCTTAACGTTTGTTTGCATTTGTCAACTTAAGAATATCATATGCCAATAGTTCGGAATCTGTTTCAACAAACAATTTTATTGAAATCTGTCGAAGCAATTGACACATTGCTGTCGATGTCGATGTTGCTGCTGTTGTAATTGCCACTGTTGATGTTGTTCGTGCTATTTAGCAAGTCATTAATTATATTTGGTATTTCACAAGTCCAAAGCACTTTTGTTGCGCTATTCCCATTTGTTTCCGTCGCTTCAGCAATATACATTAACCCATTCACATCTCAAGTGCACAGAGAGAAAAACATCACTCAATTAAAGGGGTTCCCAAAAAAATAAGTTTCTGATTAAAACCTAATCGTAGATCGAAAGATACATAACAAATTATTGAGTTTACCAGTCAATACACTCTTAGATTATTTCTCTAAGCAAAACGGTAAGCATATTTTGGTCAGTGTATATAGCACTCCCCTATAGCTCCCCATATATCCACGCATGCCACGCATTCAATTGAACTTAATTGGAGCGATTGCCTTCGTGGCAAAGAATCGAGACCACAAACAAAGTGAACACATCACTGCACAGAAAAAAAAAACTAGAAGATCATTGAGAATCTTCCCCTAATATAGATGTGGGATACATGAGATCTTAATCTTAGAAAATAAACAATAGGAAGGTGTGAATTTGTGAGTACTCAAATCTTGGAGATGTGATAATTGAAATCTTGGAATATAATTCTGTGTATTGATAGGGGGGCTTACTTCGGGGATCCAGGGATTACAAAATGAATGCTACGGAACATACCTGGAAGAAGAGTACGAAGCACACCCACTGGTAGTAGGTGTAGTACTTTTTGGCATCCTCGTCACCGAAATCGTTGGCAACACCGGGATGAGCAACCTCACGGCCAACCTGGAAAATACAATAAACCAAGAGGAATTTTAACAAAATGGTATAAAATTAAGGCATAGTGTATAAAATAAGTTACTGAAAGTCCTTACAAACAAATTATATATTTCTTTCCTCAGGAGTTGCAGACATACCATCTGCAGACATGTAATCTACACTCGATCTGTCACCTCCATCAGATAGGCACAATTAACCCGACTAAACGGCAACTTGGGTTCCCAGGCCAGGTATCCACATGGTTTCCCTGATTTATTCCGCCCACCCACTCCAAAACATGCTCAGTTCACTTAGTTAGCGCGACTTGGCGAGTAATTTGATCGGTTAAACTGCCAAAAACAAAAAATATTTCCACGAAATCGTGGAGTAGGGAGTTATCGGACTGTTTCCTGCCTTGCATGAAATATGAGCCAATCCCCCTGTGGAGATATACACGGAAAGAAAATGGTCTATACTTGCAAGTGATGAATAAAATATCTTTTTATAATTTAGTGATACTGATTAAATTTGGCAGATTAAATGTATATGATAACTTCCATTAAATGAGCTTTCAACTATCATTATTATTTAAAGCGTTCATCTTTTTATTCTTTCTTAATTTCTTAAGTTTTATATTTGTACAGATCAACAAATAGTATCTAAAGATATACTGATATAGTTTCCTAAAGGTAGTGATCTAAAATTGGAACTGTTGACCTCAAGTAAATTGAATTGATCTTTGATCAGTTTTTTTGTCAGTGCTAGGGGACATTGGAGTTCCTCCGGTGGGGAATTCAATTTCGGTTTTTTTGGTGTTCTTGATTCTGTTCTTTTTTTCCCCCCACAACCGATTGTACAAATCGCAGCCCGCAGCAATAAGGAGGAAGAAGCAGACAACGCCCAGTTTATAATTGCTTTATAGGCCGGGCATGAATTATGTGTGTGTATTACACATATCATATGTGTTTTATATGTATGGAATACCTTCCAAAAGGGTCGGACGTGTCCGGCCTACAGAAAACTTGACAGGCAGACAAAAACTCAGATATGGAAGGGGTTTTATATAAAGGGGATCTGCAGAGTAGACAAGAATACCATTTTAATTATGATGGATCTGGATCGAAGAGGAAGTAAGGGCTCTTAGGGCCTATGCTGAACGGAAATAGATGGGTACCTTGCTATAAAGTGTAGAATTCTTGAGTTCTAATAAAGCTGTCTATCAGAAGTTGAATTTGTTAAGGAATTGATATATCTGAGGAATTAACATCTCTAGAATTCTAATGAAGCTGTCTATAAGAAGGTGGACTTGTTTAAGAAATACAATCTTAATCTATCATAGTTGGGGAACTATGATATTTATAATAAAAACAAGCTAAAAACTTTTGAACTCTTGAAATTCTAGCAAGACTGTTTATAAGAAGTTGGATTTGTTAAGAAAACGATCTTATTTGTTGCCAAACTTGAGATCATATCCCATAATTTTACAAACTAGATCCCGAAATTCGCATTTTCCATCCCACTCACCTGTCTGCGGAAGGCATCCGGCATGGTGAAGGTGCTGTGGATCCAGCAGAACGTGTTGACCACGTGCGGGGGAACCCCATTGACGATGCAGCTGATCGGCTGGCCCACGTACTGGGTGGCGGTGATGATCAGGCTGCAGGTGAGCAGCAGCACCGTGGTGAACGAGTTGTGCAGCCGGAAGACGGCGTTGTCCGTCTGGATGTCCTGCCACTTGAGGTAGCTCTTCAGGCTACCCAGCAACTTGTACATCTTGGCACAGTTTGGGTCTCGGTGGGCGAATCGGACTAAGGATCAATATCTCTTTTCAAGGAGCTTCTCCTCCGGGCAGTGTTGTTGGACCTCCCGAAATGAAAATTAGGCTTCAGGCTAGGCGCGTTCTTAGCTTTCTTTTGCCGGTTCTTGTCTTGTTTCGAATTCTCTTGGCCTTCAACTTTCGATGCATATCAACTGCAAGTAAGCAAAATAATGGTTAATAAATCTCTGTAGTTTCTTTTGATCAAATAATAAACGATGTGATATCCATTGCACTTAATTTAATTTCTGTGTAGGCAAACTGGGCGCAGATACACGGCTGCTATCTCGGTATCTGTGAAGTACATATCGCTAATTGGGGCGACAGGCAACACCTAGCAATTGAAGTTCGCCGAAATGTGTACAATTTCGTGGTGAGCCATGAGCTTCTGATTGATAAATGCGCAGAGCGTGAGTATTTTGGCATAAATCAACATCAACTAATAGAATCTTGAGACGGTTTCAATTTCAATTAAAGATACATTTCGCAGCGGCTCGGCTCAGCTGGGAAAATTGATGCGCCATTTAAGTAACCAATTGGCATTTGCTCCACTTGCCTGTGTGGCCCGCTGGCATCTGAGACGGATTCCAATTCCGACTCCCCTTCATCTTCCTCCCGGGAGAACATCCAACTGGGGGCAATGCACCTCCACCGAGTGGTTCCCCTGGTTCCTCCGGCTCCTCTTGCGATCTCTGTGCAACGCAGTTGACCCAAGCGCCACTGGGAGACCCCGTCTCAATTATGTTAAATCGTTACGGTTTCTTTGTCTTGCGGCATTTCGATCTTGAAGAGGGTTCTACACAACTACCAGTCCGTTTCAAGAGTATTTTAAAATTTTCTTATTAATCTAATTTAATTGACAAAATCGTATAGCCTAAATTACTATTGAAAAACCGCGAAAAATACGAATTTGTATGGCTAAAATCTGAATCCCATTTTTCGGTCTTAAGAAGTCACTGTTTTGGCTGTCGTATTGAAAATAAGGGTCAGAATGCGGAATGTCATACCTCGTTGAGCTCGTGGCTTAATTTCCAATTTAATGGCATTCCAACCTGGAAAATTTTTATTTTTGCCATTTTCGCAAAAAAATTACAAAAAAATGCGAAATTTGGTCAAAAAATAGATTTTCCTAAATGTGATAGGAATCGCTAGCATATATTGCAAGCTGCTCAAAACAGTCGGTCTTATAGCTGTACGTCTTAATTTACCTAAACTACGAGTAAAAAACCTCGAAAAAAAACGATTTCTTTTGACTAAAATCTGAATCCCATTTTTCGCCCTAAAAAAGTCAGTCTTTTGGCTGTCATATTGTAAAAAAGGGTCGGAATGAAGAATGTCATACCTCGTTAAGCTCGTGGCTTAATTTCCAATCTATTGGCATTCAAACCTGGAAATTTTTAATTTTTCACATTTTTCGCAAAAAAACATGATGTAACCCCTTATAAAAAATGAAAAATTTGGTCAAAAATTAAATTTTCCTAAATGTGATGGGGCTCGTTAGCATATGTTGCAAGCTGCTCAAAACAGTCGGCCGTTTAACTGTATGACGTTATTTGACGAAACTACAATTGAAAAACCGCTAGAAATAAGAGTATTTTTGACGAAAATCTGAATCCTATTTTTCGTCCATAAAAATTCAGTGTTTTGGCTGCCATAATGGACATAAAAGTCCGAACGAGGAATGTCATACCTCGTTAAACTCGTTGCTTAATTTCCAATCCAATGGCATTCAAACCTAAAATTTTTTTATTTTTCACATTTTTCACGAAAAAACGTGATGTAACCCCTTATAAAAAATGCGAAATTTGGTCAAAAAAAGATTTTCCCAAAAATGATTGGGATCGTTAGCCTATGTTGCAAGCTGCTCAAAACAGTCGGTCTTTAGCTATACGCCTTGATTTGGGGAAATTATGGCTGAAATCCCGATAAAAATGTGATTTTTTTTTTAAATATAAAATTGTTTCCGGAAAGTGATACGGAACGTTATCGGAGGCTTTTAGCTGCACAGAACTTCTTGTTTAGACTTGTGATATATATGAGCGTTTAAAATATTAATAAACAATTTGTTGAACTATTTTTGGACTGCATCCAATAAAGTCGTACAGTTCTCATGACGGCATTTCAATGGATCCCGAGTTCTTTGGCTTGATGATAAAAATGTAAACTTCACAAGGTGTAGGCCCCCGGAACCCCTCCAACAGCCCATTCCACATATAAATTGCCTCCTTCCTGGCCCAAACCCCCCATTCCCCCTTACCAGCGCCCCCTCAACGCTTCGCTGACTTTGCCTTTTGCTTTTGAAGTTGCATATCAACACACATATAGAGACAATGGCCCTCCGCCCACCGCCCACTTCCTCCCACCTGCCCTCCCATTTCCACATTTCCACACTTGCACACACAAGCAGCTGGCACTTGTTGTTGATTTTCCTTCGTTTTCCTAGGCATTTTCATTGCCAAGGCCGTGGGGACCATGGACTGCAAGTGTTGCCGGCCAGAAGTTGATAGTCGCGGATTTGGTGGAGTTTTCGCTGTGCAAATTGCAATTTGTTTCGGTTCCGAAATGGGGGGAAAATGGAAAAACCGAGGGGCCAGTTTTAGGTGTCAGCTCTGCCAATTGTTTTTCGAAAAGGTCATCGCAACTGCATTAATGTTATTTACGTGCCGTCGCTTGACAATCGTCTATTTTAAATACCCTTAAATCTAGGGTAATGGCGGTTTTAGACCAAAGTTATGTGACCGAGAATGATTTATATGTATTAGCCAAAGGTGTAACTAAAGATTATTAAGCTCTGTTAATATATTGATCAGATACCCGAAGTGTACCGGTCTGGTGACGCTATAATTCCCAATCAGTTAAAGCACACTGTGTGTAAAATATTATTAAAATCATAACGTGAATACCAATTTTCAAATGATCCCCGTACTTATTACACATATCCCAAAACAAAATGTTATTCGGAAATGTTATTTTAAAAACCTTTGCTTAAAATGAAAAATGAAAAACGTGTAACTAACACTTCGCTCACACAAATGCCCTTTTTAATAATTTTTAGTGCTGTTTCAGTTGGCAAATTTATTTAGTCGTTGTCATTGCTGATTTTTCTAGTGTCCGTACACTTTGTTGTCGGGTCTTTTGAAAGCCTCAACATGCTTAACCTTAACATGAATACAAACAGCGCACGAGAACTGCAATGGCAATTGCAATATTGCACTGGCAATTGCATTTGGAATCTGAGTTTTTTCTGCTCTTCTGTTTTTTGTTTTTTTTTTTGTTTTTGCGGGAGTCTGTCTCTTGAAGTTGTGACGTCAACTTAATTGCATTCGACTGTACAACGAGTTATTTTTGAGTCGGGCCGAGTTGATTCATTTTCATTAGGGTTTGGTTGGTGTTTTATTGGGTTAGCAGCTGGTCGCCAGAGCGGAAGTTGCCCTTCGGGTGTGCGTGTGTGCGACACACTAGGGGTGGCATCGGCCAAAGAGACACGACTCACGCACAGGAAGTGGCTAATATCTGGGATCTATGGGTTACAACCTTGGTAAGATCCCCTAAGTGAGATACCACATAGACATTCCCTAAATCAAACAGTAAATTATTGAAAACGGATAATAAATATCAGCTAAAAGACTGCAAAATGACAGCCAGTCATTATGAAATCTTTAGAAAAAAAAACCCTAGCTATAAGCAGCTACAAAATCTGTTAAATATTAGCAAAAACTTATTACTG
Source organism: Drosophila subpulchrella (assembly GCF_014743375.2). NCBI lineage: Eukaryota > Metazoa > Arthropoda > Insecta > Diptera > Drosophilidae > Drosophila > Drosophila subpulchrella. The sequence continues at coordinate 21,070,730 of NC_050613.1, forward strand.
AAGCTTATTATAAGTATGTACATATGTACATACAAAAAAGTGAAGAATTCTTTAGCGACGAAAAAGAAAAAAACTTTGTGTACGATATTTTATTTTCATCTTGGACATGTTTAAAGAGTCAAATAATGAGAATAAAGCATTAAAGACCATAAGGCCGATAACTATCGTGTTACGCTGTCATCGCTAACGATCTATTTACGCGGCAGCTGGCCCAGAACAAAACCTTTTTGGTCATCCACTTCTGCGGCTAGTAACTTGGCATGCAGCTCGGTGAGGATCTGATCGGATCGTATGGGATGGGATGGGATGGTATGGGATCGTTAGAATGGAGAAACCGCAACATAGCGTGCTCATAATAGGGATACCACGAGTGGGAGAAGGTGGGAAAGAGTATCGGTAGTTAGGAACCGTAGTACCCACTACGTGCTCCTCCCCCATTTGAATTCCCGATTGGAGACACATGCTCAAATACAATGAGTCGCCACTGTTCTGCGTCACTTAAATTGACCATTTCCGTTTGGAGGGGGGCAGGAATTTGTGGGGGTTGGGGCCAAGTGGAGAGGGGGTCATCTTTGGGATGCGAAGAGAAGATATGCCATAGATGTCGCCGAACCCGTCAGACGGGCTACTTCTAAGGTGAGCCGATACACGACAAAAAACACAAATGATACAACCATATCTTCGGTCTTCTCATATCGTTTGAATCCTACCTTACGATCAGAATCCAAAATCTCAAATTATATGATGAAAACACTGGGGTTAATTATTTACAACATATGGGATTGCTGGGTGATATTTCTTTCTGTGTATATAAGACACGAAAAATGATGAAGCGGGAAGATTCTTGAGAAATAACGAGAAAAAAGAAACCAAAGAAAAGAGGGGATAAAGATAAGGGGAAGATTGAATAGGGGAAAAGCTAGGAAGAGGAACTCCAAAGAGGAAATGAAAAGTATGCTGGGAGCGAGAAGATTCATGAGGAAAATCTGAAAAGGTTAACCAGAAGATACAATGTTGGAAAAATGTGAAGAAATAAACAGATTTTTTAACCATGATTGGATGTAATAAAAACATACAAAAACCTATTTTAATGGAAGTAAAAGCTCATTTGTAATATCATCTCTAGAGCCGAAGCTCAGTCAGTTGCGCAAAATAAACTGTGGAACCCATCTGTATACAATTACAAGATCAAAGAATGCTGATCATAATCAACTGACGTAATGAAAAACAAACAATGCCTATGATTGTGTTCGCAATATTATCTAAACATAAATATGTTTCAGGTGCCGCAGAAGAATTTGTTCAGCTCCATCAGGTCTTATTCTGATGAAGAGAAGCTTCTGTTCAGTTTTAGGCAATGATACCTAAAGTATTGCTGTTGATAGAGACACTATCATCTCTAAGCTTAATTCTAAATATTATAAAAAAATGATAACATCTATTCAATGGTGTAACGTTCCAGTACTTGCTATGTGATTATTGAGCCCCATAAACTGTTGAACCGCAAGAACTCTTGGTATCACCTGACTTGCGACAGCCGTCGATCAAATCCAATTGGCTCAAATGGGTTCTAATCAAAGTGATGCTCCAAGGCTGACATCTCGCTTAATCTCGGGGGATTACATTATAGTTATACAACTAATACGAACGTCTATATCTCTGTCCCTGTCGCCCACTTGGGATTTCTCGTTCCTCAGAAGTCATCGGTGTTATTCGAAAGCTCGGCTCGAAAGCTTCTCTTTTCTTATTAAGACAGCTTTCGTTGGCAAGATGAAGAATGCATTCTTCTGTTTTTTTTTTTTTTTTCACTAGGTTTGTTTTTCGATATTGGACTATACGTTTGGGTGATAAACTTACGCAGAATTCCGTTGTCTTCTCAGGCTCTTCCACTGGCTTTCTGTTTCGTTATTCTTCGTCTTATTTTTTGTCACAGCATGGCCTGTACGTGTGTGTGTGTTGTTGTTTTGGGGCTGCTTCTTCTTCTTCGGGTTTTTTTTGTATTATTTTTCGAATCAGCTGCCAGGTGGCCGTAAAATTTGCATGGAACAGGTTCTTGAATGCAGCCAACAGTGACTCAAATAATTATGTTTTCGAAAAATGGATTTTAAACTAAAAAAAAAACCGCGCACACACACTCACTGGAAAAAATACGAACGCAAAACGGTAATTCTCCAAAAAAAAATATGTCGATTGATTTTTCAGAACTGTCTGGTCGAATTCCGTATACGATGTACTGGGACTTTTCTCGATTTTCGCTCGGTGTTGGCTGTATTTCGAATTTTTTGTAATTTTCCTGTGTTTTTCGAGCGCCGCGTAGACGCTCGCAATGGCTTTTGTAGCACGCTGCGTTTGTCGACTGCCGCTTCGTTTTCAAATTTCACAGCAAAACTCAAAACCCATTCCATTCTCATTCCATTTCCCATTCCGCGCCATTCCGCTCTCCGTTTCCAAGCCGTTCTCTCTCGCTCACGGAACAGCTGGCGCGGCGAGAGCGGCGAGAGTTTTGGTTTTTAATTCGCTCTTTTTCGACACTCTCTCTCTCTCGGGAGCTCTCACTCTCACGCTCACTCTCTCGCTCACTCTCTCCCGCTCTCAAATGTTTATTTAAACGAATTAAGCCTTAAATTAAACTGATCGCTAGCAATGAACTAAAATTGGAGCAGCAATTGCCCAGGAGATATACTTTATTTTGAACCCCCTCTGTAGGTCTTTGAGCCCCCTTTTACCATTCACCATCGTTTACGCGACTTCTTTCCTGCTTGGCTGGCTCCAATTTCGTTTTTTGTCCACTTATTTTCGTGCGTTTTGGCCCTCTGATTCGAATTTCTTTTGTTTTGGCTTACGAAAAGGTGAGGAAAAACTTGAAATTCTTAATATCTGCACTGTGAGAAATTGTGGTATTGTGAAAGATAGGTTTGTAAAGTACAATTTACACTGCGAAAAACATTCGAGGGCGTTTAAAATTATCAAAAATTGTATTTATATTTTTTTAAAATTTATTTTTATTCAATCTCTGAAATAGCAATTGATCTCGTTTTTGTTGCTCTGCATAGAAGTGAGGTGAGTTATAGAGGTGAGCTCATTTTAAAATTAAACATGCATTATTCAAAATAAACCTGATTTTGGAAAACAAATTATGGGTATACAAAGCAGTGATTGGAGTGAAAAGAGAAACTTTCATAACAACGGGGGGTAGAAACAAAATTCCCTAACGTCAAATATAACAAAACAGATTTTTTATCGTTGTATAATAATGGTTAATTGATTGATTGTCGTAATTTATAATTTATTTGGTAATGGCTTCGAAAGTATAATATGTTACTTTTTCAATTTAAATAATGTTCGGGAAATAGTATGAAAGATGTAAAGATCCCGCCCAAGTATACAATTCTTAAATATTATAAGAATATGCTGATCTCTTTTTCATTTGTTTATCCTAGAACATAATCTGAGTTTTTCTTGTCTCAGCATGGGATGCTCGGGACGTCTGGATGGATCTGGATAAGAACGTGTTTCGCGTCGAAAACCGAGTGATATCGGATCCAATTGTTTGCTAAATCTTTCGGCGTGTGCGCACACTTTAGGTCTGTCAGTCAGTCATTGAGTCAGTTAGTCAATTGGCCAACCCAACCATTTTGCCCCTCGATATACGGTCAGATCTCAAATTACAGTTATGTCTGTATACGATACAATTTGAGTGTGTGGGGAGTGCCTTTGGCATTGCAACCGCATTTCGGCCTGGATTCCCCCGCCCTTTGGCTGGTTTTGTCTTACGTTCCGACCCTAAAGAAATCGTTCGTATCCCCATCCCCATCTCCATTGTATCATGCGGCGAGTTCGTGTTGCTTTTAATTTTAAATTAAGGTTTTTTCGGGCCCGCTCGTCTTGACATGGCCTTTTTATGGGGCCACAATAAACTGCGCACTTTCGGGCATACAAAAAGAAATCAAAACCCCAAAATAAAAAGTGTAGAGGTAGGGAAAAATGTTAAGTGCGTTGTCATTGCCACGGACATGAGGAGCGAGTAAATGGAGCTCGAATTGAAGCTTGAAGTTTTGAGCGGGTCTTACATAGGGTTGTGATATCTGTAATACGACTGTACCACCACACTTCCACGAGTTTTGGCTTTAAAAATATGTGATCAGAAAGTGGGATTCTGTAAGGTTGTCCGTTCAAGAGAGAGATAGCTGTCCGTACATCCTAAATTTGGATCATATAGCTTAATTTTTGTATCATAAGATATGTTTTGGTGAATCTACAAAGTAGAATATTACCTATTCTATACTCTGCATACTTCCATTTGATATTGACTTAAGAATCGACTAGCACATGTGCAATTAAACAGCAAACAGATATTCTCTTCACACAAACTGTACCCACACGAAACTCCGAAAACATGTGGACAAAGGTATCGTTGGTGGTACCTTTCACTTTGCCGAGTGTCACGTCTGTCGCAATCGGTCCATTAACCACACGCCCCCTCGCAGACCCGCCCCCGACCATAAAAGTACTCGAACCAGGTATCGCTGGCATCGATATCGGCAGACTTATGTACGTGAGCAGGAGCACGAACGTTGATTTGTACCTACACATATTTATCTCAGTGTGCACCGCATTGGACCTCCTTCTACTTCAAACCGAAAACCATCTCTCTCGTGGTTAAAACTCTCTCTCCGAGAAACTCGCTCACTCATCTGTACAAATCTCATTTTTCGCAGCTGCTCCTGTTTTTGCAACTTCCTTTTTGGATTGCTTCCTTAAAAGAGGAGAAAAATGGAATGGGGAAGAGATAGAGAGAGAGAGAGAGCGCAAAAGAGAGAAAGAAAGAGAAAAAAGGGGGTTGGTAGAGCGGGGGGTTGCAGCTTCCTTTTATGTCTGGCTTTTTCTACACAGTGAAAAATGTGATCGAAGATCATAATAGAAAAATATTGCCTATCCTAAGGCTAAATCTAAAACAGACTTCAAAATCGTAATGAGAAAAATCTGGTCTTTTGGATCTAAGGGTCTTCATTAAATAAATGCCTCTTTTGAAAGTATCAACTAAATATAACTAAGTTACATTTAATTTTAGATATAAGAACTAGTATCAAACACTTATTTTTTCCCCTCGTGTACCCTGCGTACGTGAGCATTATCGAACAAGTATAAAAACAATTCGCAGAACGTTGCAAGATCGACGATCAAAAGGAGCCTTGTGGAAAGTACTGGAACACAAAGGGCATGTGGACCCCAACCTTAAACATCCCATGGTTTCTATATATAGAGTGAGACTAGGCATATGTTTTCAAGTAAACACTGATCGTCAATGTCCGTGGTACTAAAATTCATCAGGCAGACTGGAGAAGATTCATCTTGAGGTGCTAAGAATAGAGCTAGTTTCAGAGGAAAATCAGCACGGAGACGAAGACCTTCAAAGATCTCATGCAAGATCGTAAAACTTTCCAAGGAAGTCACATATTAAAGACAGTCGTAAATAAAGTTACTTCTAGGAAGTTTAATGTTTTAATCAAATTAAAGCATACAATAAATTTAACAGAAAGCACACACAAAGCTTTAAGAGATCATCAATAAGTCATACAAGAGAGTGGATTGAAAATACTTGACAACAACAGCAATTAAAAAATTGCTAAAAAAAATGTTAATACGCTGTATTTATAATCTTTATACATTTTTTGAGGCCCACGAATTTAACTAGTCATATGTCTTCCTCCGAATACCATCATTAACATATTTCTTCATTTTATTTAATTGACCTTTGAACCTCTTCAATTTATTGATGTACGCCCAACATTGCTTTTAAAATGATCATTAAGTGATCAATTTGACAAACATAAAAAGTACATTGACTTATCTTTAAGTGATCTACCCTAGCATTCAATCCAAAAATCTCAAGATAGAACCATTGAAATAATCCGAATAGCTGTCTGGAAAAAAATTTAAATGGAGACCGTTTACTCCCAGCCTACAACACTTGACTTTTAACCATCCCCCTTTTCTCTACCAATCTTCGTCGGAACAAGCATTTTTATGGCCGTTAATGCCCAATGAAGATTATGTTCGGAGCCCCGACTTGGGACTATAATGAGGTGGAAACACAAGAGCACAAGTGCGGATCGCAATGACTCAATGCCGAATGGTCGGTGATATTGTGAAATGGCTTCCCTTCTGCCGGCATTCCAGTCTTGGCCACTTCGATACTGAAAACTGTAGTTACGGGTATAGGTATATATCAGTCCAAAACGAGAAAACTTGCTTGGCTTTCAATTACCAAGTCGTGGGCTTGGCTTGGCTTTTTTTGTGTTGGCCAATTGGGTGGTGGTACTGGTATACTTGATCGGTTGACAACGCTCCCGCTCTCTCTTCCCGATGATTCTCGAGTCGAAGAATCAGTAGGAGAAGCGCAGAAAGAAGTTGAATGGCCTCGTTTTGGTTTGGAGTTGCCCCCTCCACGATAAAAAGAAACAAGAATGTAAGGGCGCTCTGAGATTCGAAGCCCCAAACACCCTAGATGGTTTGATAACAAAGTTTTGGGACTCAGGAGATTCATAATTGTGCAATTTAATCTCTGGAGATTCCAGAATTTGTTCCGTTCATCGGCATCTGTTCTATTTAAAATTGTTATTCAATTTGTAGAATCACCCTATATAACAATCCAAGAAAATTAAAATTGTTTTAAATACTTATTGAGAAAGGGAAATTATAACACCCATTTAACGAAGTGAAAAAGTGCTTTAAAAGTATTTTGGATTATTTTTATAAAATCCAACCTCATTGTAAAAACTAAAGTACCCAGTTCAGTGAGGGCATGCTAAAAACCACCTAAGAAAGCATACCAAAAATGCCAACACAAGCCATCAACTTGGGAGACAAAGCAGAGGAACAAAGGCAAAGTATCTTTGTATCTGTATCTGAGCACTCTGGCTCTGTGTGAGCCCGTTTGTTTGTTTTTTATGCTCTACGCGTCACGTACTAAGTGCCTTTTACCTGTTGCTGGCTGCACAACAAGTTTCAGGTGGGGTCAACACCGATAACCGATGGGCCCGGCGATAGCGATTGCCGATAAGCGATTGCCAGGGCGCCGTCGAAGGATATGTGATGTTCGTACATATACAACTAGCCATAGAGGCTCTAGCCCTCTTACCTAGCAACCGGTTCTGCTAACAACAAACAAGGTGAGAGAGCCGAAACAACGTCAGTGATGCCAAAAGTATTTGAATGTGGTTAAGAATAGATTAAATTATATCTTAAGAGCTTAGTTTAGGTAAAATTCAATTGGTGCCCAACTTTCTGTCTAGACTTCTTGAATCCACTCTATTAAAAATAAAGTATTTAAGATTTTTACAAGTTTGATATTGGAACTATTTTATTACATTATTATTTTAATGTTATTGAATATTTTGAAATACTGTACACGTTTCTTTGGAAGCACAAGACTTAAGAACGATGTTAAGATCTGCGTTTTCCAAAAATGTGTAAAAGTATTTTGTGGTCAGCTATTTAGACCTGTAGATTGATAATCTAGATATCGCTAGATAAGTAGATAATTCAAATTGAAAAAGTCTCGTGTCTTAGAAGCATATAATTTTCCATGGGTAAACTTGATTTTTTTGATAGTTTGTCCAAAAATAACCCCAAAATCTATAGGCTGACCTATGCTGACCTCTATAACTGGCTAGATCTTTCTAAGTCTGGCTTGAAAATCGCCGAAATTAAGTCGCAGCTCAGCGCTTCCTCTCTCTCGACTCACGCGCTCTCTTTTGGCCAGCGAAACGAACGGGAACGGAGTCGCAGCGGCGTTTCAGTTCCAGTATAAACTTGGCATTTGCTGACGAAACGCTGACTGTTTAATTTACTAGAGAGTCTCTAAAGTTATATTGGTGCGACTGTGACGTAATCATGTGGCCGCCCAACCACGCCCACAAGACCTGGCTTTTAAGCCTGACCTTCGGCCTTTGTCTTTTGATGAGCCTGCAGATGCTAACGGTATCGGGGATCGAGTGCTATGTGTGCGACACGAGCGACACGGAGCACCCGTTCCAGTGCGGCGAGTGGTTCGAGCGGTACGACGAGCCGGACATCCAGCCACAGAACTGTTCCAGTGTGCATGGCGCCCAGTTCTGTGTGAAGCACGTGGGGCGCTTCGAGGGCGGAATCGGGGCGAAGAGGTTCTGCAGCTCGAAGGACATGGGCAACTACTGTGACTATGTGCGAAATAAGGGCGATCGCATGGACTATCGCAGCTGCATTTACACTTGTGATACGGACGGTTGCAATGCCGCTGGAAGGCTGGAACTGGAATGGGGCGTGGCAGCGGCACTCCTCACTCTCACTTGGCTCTTACACCGCTGACAGAGAGCAAGAGGGGTAGAGATCACTGCTCTATCATTTTTTTTATTAATTGTAAGTTGTAACAAAGTAACTGACACACAAACCACACTCTAGTATACAGAAAAACAAAAACACAAAACCAAAACCAAAAATATATAAACAAAAACCCAGAAACTAACCAATGTTTGTATTTACGGGAACGAAACCAGCTGGAAATGGAACTACAACTGAGCGGGGAACGGTTGGCAGTGGAACAGAAGGTAAATCAGATACAGATCGATTCTCTCGCTCTCCCTTTCTCTCGTTAAGCCACGCTTGCGCAATTTGAGAGAGCGCATTTTCAAAGGTTGCTTATGTATTTAAATCAAGCAAATACCCTACGAACATTAAATAAATGTAAATTAAATTTATAAAAAGGTTTTCTGGATTCCTAGGCAGATAGTATCCCTTAGATTAAATTCCCCTTTCTCTGCAATTGTCACAGAGTGAGCTAAGTTCACTGGAGAAGAGTCATTGAGAAATTTGAAAACCAATTAAAGAACACCCAGAGGCATCCAATCTCGGTAAAGAATTTAATTGGCTACACCCCAAAAATGAAACCACCCCTGTGACTCTTCTAGACGCACAAAGACCACCTTGAGCAGTCGTAGTCCGATCGGTGACACACTTTTTGTGAAGTCTAAATTCTAAATTCCCAGGGCGATGCGGAGACCGCCTTTTTGAAAGCCGACGACGATCTGGTGACCTCCGATCGAACGGCGAACGCAATCAATCGGAATTGGATTTGACATTTTTCCATTTGGCAATTGAACGAGATCATTTAAGCCAGCTCAATTTGCGGCTGATTGATTAAGCTCAAAGAGAGCGCAACCTGGGGCAGAAAAAACATCTACTCCCGCTAAAAGGCGGACGGATAGTTTAACGGACAGACGGACGGACGGACAGTTGCGTAATTGCTTAAATTGAAAGCGCCTTGAGGCGCTATCATTGGGCATGCGACACTAATTCGCTCTGGTCACCGATCTCGGTGAGAGTCATGCCCCAAAAAAGGGGGCCAGAAAATAAGAATAAGTTGGTGACAATAAACGATCAAAAGAATACGTTAATAATCACTTTTCATATTAACTTTGGTCATATCACTAACTACAACGACCATTAAAGATATCCATTATACCAGAATTAGAACATAAAATCTTATAATGTATTTAAATAAACTAAAGCTCGTGAGAGCTTATCATGCTGTATGTCATTATAACCCACCACGCTTTTTCAATTATAAAGCATGATCACAATGACCCCTATTTCAAATAATTTTTCTTTACGTATAGAGAGTCCCAAGCTGAATCCAGACCTTCTTTGTAAACATACATATTTAATCGCATCGTGTCGAGTCTTTATCAGCATTTCAACTGTCACATTTGGCCTGTCTCCTATCGCTTGTTGTCCCCTCTCATTACGTCTTTCCCGGCTTTATTTAAAAATGGAAAAAATAAATATACAAAATTCTAGGATTTTTGGTTTCCAGTTTTTAGCTCAAACATAGATAGGAACGAAGGTTGATTGAGAGGTGTTATGGTGTTAAATGGGATGGAATAATGTGAGTGACATTTAAAATGTATTCGAAGTGATGGGTGGGTTAAGTCATCAAAGCTGACTTAGCGTTCTTTATAATTTAAAATATGTGTTATGGAATTAAGACATGAGGGTTCCAAAGAACTGTAATCTTTTGATTTCGATTGCGCAATGTTAAGTAGAAAAATGTATTTCACATTAAATTCACATTTTCACATTAAAATTCGTAATACCTTGAACAAAAAAACAGATTTGTAAACAGAAATAAACAGGGTTTCCTTTGGGATTTGATTTTGAATTGTAGAGGATCTAGCATCTAAGAAAATCGGTTCAAGGTCATTGTCAAGACCTGAAAACAGAAATAAATCTAAACGAAGCAGACGCATTTGGAAAATTCTCGTAAATTCCCAACAATTTGGAAACGTGTGCCACATGCTGCACAAATATATAGAAAGGGAAGGAGGAAGAAGGAATGACAGAGGAATAGGGAGAAAAAGAGGGAAGAAAAGAGAGGATAATGTGGAACAACCCCCGAAACAAAAACAATCTGGTCAACCCTGAAATTCGAAACTGCTTCCTGGAAAAACCGCTCTCGCCAAGCTGCTGCGTCATTATCCTTTTGGGGGTGGATCTCTCCCACCCACAGAGAGAGAGAGAGAAAATCAGAGAGAACATGAGAGATATATATTCAAAGAGACTCCAGGAGAGCCAGGTCCTTTGTTCCTGCTTCCTGATTCCTGTTCCCAACAAAGGAACTTCGACTCAAATCCAAACTCAAAATATTATCCCAACTCGAACTGACCTACGCGTGAAAATTTTTGCGTCATTTGCGGAAGCTAAAGGATTCCACAGGATGACGACACAAAGGACACAAAGGGCGGAAGTTTTCCTTTGCGGAAAACGAAATTTTCAACGACGAAGGTCGTTCACTTGTGGACTTAGTTTTTGGGGGAGGATTCCTACAGCCAAAAAACGTTGACATTTTGGGGGTTTTGCGTGGTCTAGAACAGATATTGCGTATTTGTAATGAGGAATATATTAATTATAATAATATAAACTAGTATCCTTAAAGATGCTCTTATTATTGCATGTTCTAGCTTATGAACCCAATTCCCACCCACAATTATCATTATCACGTTGTAGGAAGTTACTCAAAAATTCGAATAGCAAATGAGGCCCAGTTGAACTTCTCTGAAATGCTTATAAATCTCCATAAACTGTGACTGGTCTCTTATAATTGGGGGACCAGCCGGTCGGCCCTACGGTCCCAAGCCATCCCCCCCAAAAACAGGACCCCCCTTTCTATGGCTTATAGCGGTGTCTGCTAATCCCCACAAATTAAATGCAATTGAAATAAATTTGCATGCCAAGAGATTGGCAAATAAACGTATGCAACAAGTGTCCCAATTGCATATAATTTATTGGCAACAAATTCCGGGCAAGGCACGGGGCATAATAAAGCTCTTGAAAGGCAACCCCTTCGGCAGGTCAGAAATTCCCAGGCAGCTGCAAAAGTTCAAAAGTGTTAATTGTCGCATCAATTTTGATAATTGAAGGTATTCGCCGGGCAGTCTAGACTGCAGTTTATAGTGGGGAAGTTGGGGTGGTGCACCTATATCACTTACAATACTAAAAACATTTAAATAACTTACAATAGCCTATACCAAATTTCACCTTACTCCGACCCTATCTTTATCTCTCAAAATGGAAATAAAGATTGCTTAGCTCTGCCCCATTCCAAATTTCACCTCATTTCCACGCACACCTTTTAAACTATATCCAAGGAAGCCGATCTATAACTCTCCCGAACACAGACAACTCAATAGAACAAGTAAGTCACAAGAAAAAAGAATACTTGGCATACCCAAACGAGAAACAGACAAGACCAAAAGTCCATTTCGATCTCCAAATTCGATCTCATAAATGTTAACGGTCATTCACCAAAGCGGGGGGTAGAAACAACAATGGCAACAGCAACAATCTCTGAAAAAGAAAACAAAGCCAAAAATGGGGAGACCTTCATGATCAAGTCGAATAGCAGAATATACTGATTTGAATTTTTCAAAGACGGTATAGGGGAAGATGCATGGGTGTTATTGTTCAAGGAACTGAACAGGTTTCTATTAGAAATTCATGATATACTAAAAAGAGTATTATAATCTAATAATTACAATAGCGCTTTTAATAACTCATTTAACTATAGTTTTCATGGTATTGGACTGTTTCCATAGCAACCAAATATTCCATTGTTATCAGTTAAACAAATTTGTTGTTAAATATATAAAAATCTGTATTCCTATTTCATAGTTCTAACAAATTTCTACCGGTAAGCAAGCGACTCCAGCAGCCGAAGAGCAGTGACAGAGCGAGCTTAGCACATTATTTATTATTTGATATATTCGAGAGCTGGCTTTTTCTGCTTTGTTGGGGCTTTTAGGCGAGCCAAACGAAAGAAATCACTTGATATGCAGGCGGCGATCGGATCGAAAAGAACACAGCCAAAGAGTATAAAGCAGAACAGCCCCAAATCGAGTTGAGGCTTAATAAAAAATAAGAAAAAAGTAGAGATCTCGGTATAGAGGCGACAAGAAATAAACCTGATCGCTTTGAAGACCCCTTCTTATGCCGTCAAATATCTCCCCGGAGTGCTTTGAAAGTTGAACTTTTGTCAGACTCAATTCGATCCAAGCCGGTTGGCATTGACCGCAAACTATCAAAGCGAAATCTTGTCAGATAATCAATGGGGACTCCGATTCAGATTCGGAATCGGAATCGGCTTTAGATTCCCCATTCGAATGCTGGCTACCGCTTTTGGTGGCACACAGGTGTCATAACTAGCTTGCCATTACACCTCGCAGCGAAGTGGCGTAAGATTTGCAGCTCCTATTTGGCAACAGTTGCCAAAAGTAAGTGCAAAAAGCTTCTCGTACTAATTGATTGCTAAAGACAGCCGAAACGGAGGATCTGTGGGGGCAAGTCAAATGGAAATCGGTCCAAATATGGACTTGGTTATGACAGAGCGGCATGTGTAAATGTCTTTATGGGGCTCGTTGCTAGATTTGAAATATATTTTCTAGGCTTGCCGCATACTTTGCTATCTTTTGCTATTTCGTGGATGGGTAATTTTCATGAAGGCCCATTAGGAATTTAATAAACCAAATTCATCGAGTCTTTCTAAAAAAAAAGATCTTAAAGTTATAGTAAAAAAAAAACATTATTACTTAATTTTAAAAGGAAATAAGAATGTTTTTTTTTAATTCAAACTCCTTTTCTGTGATTCTTTTACATTTCATAAGCAGATGAGTACTATTTTCATTGAGATCCATTTCACCTACTTAAGATTCTATATTAATCTTTTAGTTAGGGAAAGTATATAATTATCTTTGTTAGATATCTCGAAGCCTTTTCGTCGTAAACCATGATATTTCTCGTAAGCTTAGATAAGATAATGCTTTTTCAGTAGCAGTTACTCACCTCGGGGGGTTCGGTATATGCAGTTAGAAAACCTCTAGCATCTGGGGATCTTCTGATGCAAACCTATTCAGATTTTCCAGTCATAACCCACAATCTATGACCCATCCACGGAGCTAGACGGTTTCACTGGGTTCGGCCTGACAGCTTTAAAAACAAACACTTTCGAAACCGCAGCGGATCGCTCGAACTGGGTCACCCAACCGCAGTCGCCACTCGACACAAACTGTCGGCCACGCCCACGCCCCATGCCCCACGCCCCACCAAAGGTGTCTGGTCGGTTTTCACCCATTTTTTAAATACCAAACACCAAATTACGGTTTTTCTGTCGGCCATTTTGAGAGACTTTTTTGTGTGCCCCCCAAAAAACCTGTTGCTTTAAGCTGACATAAAACAAAGCCGAGTCTCTTAAAATAAATATATTTCTAATAAAAAGATCATATAAAAAAAAAACAGGTGTAAACAAGACAAAGCTCAAATAATTAATTGCCTAGCGTTAATTGAAATGCATAAATTATACAGGTAGCTTGGATACCTCCGAGGTCGTCGGCCCTTGGGCTCCCGTGAGGGGCGTGGTCCCGCCCGTAGAGGGCGTGGCAGGATGTCGGTGGTGTAAAAGGGGCGAGTCCACCGTATCCAACCTACTGATATCCGGATAACGGGGCGTGGGCGGCGCCTCTCGATAGGCATTGATGTCGTTGTCGTGGTCGGGGTTGGGAAACTCGCTGGCCAGGTGGTAGATGACCTTCTTGAACAGAAACTCCGAGAGATTGGAGCGCAGGAAGAAGAGGAACATCCAGTTGGAGAAGTTGCACTTGCCAATCACCGCCGATATTTCCTTTTCGTCCAGTTGGCCAGGCTTAGCCCAGTAGAGAGACCAGCGGGTGAAGGTGACACTGGTTTTGGGGATCAGATAAGAGGGGTTACCATCTGGTAATTCCCAGAAAGCTAATATCCACTTACTTTCTGTAGAAGCATAGGGTGAAAACTCTCCAAACCAGTCCGAGAACCGTTACGGACAAAAGGAAGGCGTACCAGAACCACAGGATGGTATAGATCTTCTCGTTCATGATGTTCAGGGCCATCACACAAAGGGTATCGTGATCCTGCAGGGAGCCCGAGGCACCATACTTGTGGAACTTGCACTTTGTAACCTTGGGAAAGACTGTGTCCAGAACGCTCAGCTCGTCGGACCACCGGTTCCTCAGGGCCTTCGGACCCAGGGTGAGGAAGTGTCCGCCCAGAAAGCGATTTGTCCACGTGATCTGCAACAGAAGATTCAGCAGATTGAGCACCTCGGCGGCGACCAAGTGGGCACCCCACGACTGGTTCAACCTCATCCGGTCGATCATGGTGCGGCGAATGTCCTTGATGCGCTCCTCCGCCTCCGCCATCGAGGGTATGTTCAGCTTGCCGATCCGCAGGCTATCGTTCTTCAGGTACCTGGTGAGACCCACCATTCGGAGGCCGAAGACCAGGGCCTTAATACGGCCGCCCTCCCAATTCTTCCACAGGGCGTGGGGCACGTAGAAGCAGAGGGCCTGGAAGAACAGGACGAAGGGCACCCACTGGTAGTAGGCATGACGCTTGATCTGGTCCTTTGTGGGGTCATAGTTTCCTATACCGGGGGGCTCACTTCCCGGCTTATACGTGGTTTGGTTCCGATCAGATACCTAATAGAAGTTGTAGAATATGATGTTATTCTATAGTTATTCTTATTTCTACCTTTGCTGATTGAGAACAATCCTGTAATCCTATAACTATATACACCTATTCCTCGCTTTGCGTCGGGGATATTGAAACGACGCAAAGTGGATTACGATTTTCTATAGCAAACCATGTAAAGTTCGAAGATGGGTTCCAGGGTTATAAAAATACTACTTTTTAAAAAGAAAAAGTGATCATTAAAAAAAAACCAAAACAACATTTCATTTTATTACATATTATTCATATAAAAACAAAAAGAAACTAATTCATTTAAACAAAATAAGTTCTTCTAGTATTACATACTCAATTATGAAAACTAAAACTAGAATTAATTACTCTCTGACGAATCTTTAGTGTCTGTTGCCGTGGGCCGGCTTTCTTTAAAAAATTAATTCTAATTTTAGTTTTCATAATTTTTTTTTTTAAAGAATTAATTCTAATTTTAGTTTTCATAATTTTTTTTTAAAGAATGCCGGCCCACGACAACAGACACTAAAGATTCGTCAGAGAGCGATTAATTCTAATTTTAATTCTAATTTAGTTAGTGATTAATGACTCTCTGACGAATCATGGGTGGACTACGATATCAAGGAATTTTATACTTAAAGCTAGTAATACCACCCGGTGACCTCTGCTGAGGTCCTGTGACCCCTTGGTGACCCCGCGAACTTACCACTGTGAAGGTGGGCGTGAAGAAGCAGAAGGTATTGATGACCGGCGCAATGACGCCGTCGGACAAACACTGGATATGCTCCCCGATATACTGGCGCGACGTGATCAGCAGGGTGGCCACCAGGAGCATCACGAAGGTCCATCGATAGTGCAGCTTGAACACTATGTTATCGATGACCACCCGCGTGACATCGAACTTGAGGTACTGCCTCACCGAACTGAAGGTATTCAGCATTGTAGCACCCTCGTTATCTTCCTCGGTTTAGGTTTTGGCCCCGTTCCGATTTATATTTCGTTGGATTTCTTACGATGGTTACGATGGTTTCGGTTAGGTGGCGATTACAAATACGCCGGGTTCTGGAGTCGGATGGATTTGTGCGCTCCGCTTGCCGCGGCTAGCTCCTCGTAACTGCAAGGCTCCGAACTCGAGACACTGCTCCGGGTCTCCGGGTCGCCGTTCCCCGATCTCCATTCTCCGTTCTTTTGAGAGGGCTTTCTGGCGCCTTATCGACCGCTCTTTTTGGCCAGGAGAGCCGTCCAGACCCGATAAGATAGTGTCGTCGGGTAGAAGCGCACGGAAATGCCGAATCAGCCATTTAATTGAGTTTAATTCAGAGCTGTCCAAGAAAAGAGTAAGGGAAATATGAGAACCTACTATAGGGCACTACACTGGGAAAGATTTATGGGACACTCTTGGCAGAAAGCAAAATACATCTCTGCCTATTTCTGCCCT
Source organism: Drosophila subpulchrella (assembly GCF_014743375.2). NCBI lineage: Eukaryota > Metazoa > Arthropoda > Insecta > Diptera > Drosophilidae > Drosophila > Drosophila subpulchrella. The sequence continues at coordinate 21,087,213 of NC_050613.1, forward strand.
TGATATATGTATCGATAATAAACCTAGTGATTCCCTGAAAGTAATATGCTTGAAAATAATGTTTAAAATTTGGCATTTGCCAATTCATTTTTTCCAGTGCACAAAATCTCTTGAAACCCAAGAAAACCCCCAATTGTTTTTGGTAATTATTCAGTTTTCACCCATTTGAGAGCTTCGGCATGAATTCGGCTCGTGGGTTTATGAAAAACCGAAGAGGTCGAACCCCTTTGGTTCTCTAGGGTTCTCACAAGAGCGAGAAAAAGAGACAGAGAGAGTGAAAGAAAATGTAGAAAAGATTGGCCATATTCTCAGGGTTTACCTCATCGATGGGCTTGCGATACCGACCCAATGATTTCGGCCAGGTGTGTGGGTGAGTAATTTCAACCTAATCCAAATTAAAGATCCAAGAGCTACCAGAATAATGAACGTGAGTGATCGAAATAAATAAACACAAAAAAATGAATCAGTGGGAGGAAATGTCTATGACTCAAGAGACTTAGGATATCAGCACAATAGTTATTTCAAAGTAATCAAAGGCAATGTATAAAATACGTCATCTAAGACTAAAAAGAAAACAAGCAAACTACTTGAAATCATACAATTCTTAAATAGGAAATTCCCTAGAGCAATCAAAGCTTCTGGCCAGTCGATTTCTAGAACCCTTTCCGACGTAATCTGGAACTCTCCGGGTATTGAAGCGTGCCGCTATCGCCCCAATAGTGATTCAATGCTGTCTATTCTGATGGATGGGACAGACTTTGGATAAGTACATAAGTATATTTACAGCTTGATATGGGCGATCGGATCGGCGAGGGGCGGGATGTTATTGACCCATATCAGTGCCAGACAGAAATAAGGGGGCTATATAAGTAGACTCCACTGGGACGGATTAGGGCTCCTTCTGTTTGCTTTTCAGCGACATCGGAACAAGGTTCTTCACAAGTGATATTCAGGTGGATATTCACCCTCCACCAGTGTATTTCATTATTTGGACCCCACAATCTTATCGCCTAGTCAATCCCCAGAAAATACATTATTTATTTTTTAGTAACGCCCGGGTTGTTTTCATTTACCTTCTGCTTTTGGAATGCCATCAGAGATCCGTACTATCAGTTCATAAGTATCTATATCTCTTGCTTATCTAAATAGCTCGCCAAGGAATTCGTATTTGGTGCTTATAACTTAAGCGCTTAAGTGGCCGCTCCGAACTTTGCCGGATAAGATAGACATACAATACCATACCATACCGCTTTACATATAGAAGTCGTGCGTAACCAGAGACCGCCGACTTTATTAGTAATTGCAACATTTTTAGCCGGTTGACTGCTCAAATTTGCCTCTACTAGGGTTTCGCTGGAAATTGCTTTGATTACGTTTTTTTTTAGTATCGTTCACCTTTTTTGTTTTTTGGTAACGAAAGTTCATTGATTCATATTGGAATAAGAGTCGTACTGCTATATTAGCATAGCCCAGATACAGATACAGATAAAAACACATAGGTTATACAAGTTCTTTTGTCTTTGGCAATTTTGCATTGAAATTTAAATAAAGCAAACCGCAATGAAAACGAAATTCGAACCATTCAAGCAAGGCGCTCCACACATATTACCCTCGGCTACAGATTCAATTACCAGCCATAAGCAATACCCCTCCATAAGTACATATATTTGCAATACAGACGTCGCGATATTGATATATTCGCATTCGTTGCAACAAAATTCTGCTGAAAAAGTGAAAGTGTTTTTGATACAATTTGGTTTTGCGCAATGCAAATGAAATCGTTGATGGATGGTTGGGCGGTATGAAAAAGTCATATTCAATACGGCGAATGACGCAATTTTAGGTATCTCTTTCTTGCTCTGCAATTATTTGTATTTCTTTATCTATATAGTTAGTTTCACAGTAAAATAATCTAAATGGAATGTGTTCCCATAACCAGTTAGCATCCAAGCGAAGCCCGCTGATCTCTTGATCATAAAATGGCAGAGTTTAATGTCCGTTCAATTAGTAAAAGTTGTTGTCCTCTAAATTGGAAATATACAATGTTTTTGGGTCAAGTCTTTCCAAACTCAAATCTTAATTACTGTCTGACAAGTGTTTTGACATCTACAGAAGTTTCTGAGTTTTTTAATTAACCCGATTGCAATTCGATATGTATGTAAATTCTGTCTGTTGACAGTGAAAAGCTGTTGTCTACGAGAATTTAAATTCTCAATTTAAATACTCATCTGACCTTTCCTTTTGAATTCCCCATTATTGACTTGTATAATAACTATTTTTGGTAGGATGCCCTAATTGGGTATCCATAAGATTCTTGATAAAGGCAAATAAATTGATCGGCAGATCATTTCTGTTGCCATAGCATTCCAAGTTGACCCCAGAAAAATATGTATTCCAAGAGCAGTAAGTCGAATGGATAAATCGCGAGAGATTGTTGATGTAGATGTATCTTCTTTTCACCAGATTGTTTTACGTGACGCAGACGATTTTCGGGGAATTTTCAGATATGTTGATGGTCGATTTCGTGTGAAGTCGATGACTAAGCCGAAACAATTAAGCATGTGACACAGGGGAAATGGTATTCTGAATACACAGAAAACAATAGTTGTATTTTTTTAAACTAATCAATATATATATATATGAGATATAATTATACTTAGTCTATGCTTAGTACCAAGAGATGTGCTAAAACCAAAGTTCAAGAAAAATTGTGGTATATCTTTTGAGGATTCCATGGCTTAAGGTCCAATATTAATTTTTAGTGTTGTATAAATATAAAGATCGACGGCAAACCAATCGGCGATCAACAATCTTTTCTAAATATTTACTTCTCATAGTGATCTTATCATGTCCGAAGATTTGATTTGGGGCAAAATTGGCCAACTTGTGCGAAATTTGATCTATATGTTGGCGTGGTCGAAAGACAACTGATCCAATCTGATTTATTGGACTCGGTACTGGCGTTAGTGGGCAATTAAGACCTCGGTCTCGCCTCGGTTCGCTGCGGTTTTCTCCGGCTATTAATAGCCCAGACAGTAGTCGTCTCGTTAAGGGATATATACCAGTCGTATACATCGGTGTGCGGACATATAGGCTTAATGGTTTTATAACTGATTTTTATTGCCGCTCTCCCGCTTCCCAGGTTGCTTGGCAGGCAGCAGCTAATCATTATTGATTGAGTAGACCCATTGGTGCAGTTTGTATGAGTTTGTTGCAAAAATAATTTACATCTTTCCCGGGGGCTATAATTCGTTTTTCAAACTCAAATCAGCGATCAAGTTGGGAGGTGGTTTCTATAGTAGATTGAGTTGTTGCACTTAATATTTATCTATATCTTTGAAATTTATTACTTAAGGTGTAGTATATCGAATTGAAAAAAATGTATAAATATAGTTTTTATTATCTACTTAGTTCCGGCTAACACCCTTCAAGCCCATTAAACCTCGAAAAGTAATTGAGTGCCCGCCAAGTGGGACCTTCAGACATCCCCAATGTCCGACCATATCAACCCAGATCTTCGATGTCATAACACCTACATATGGCAACCAGTTCGCTTCCCATGACAAATGCCCTATCTCTTATCAGCCTACTGGAACTAGCCGAGTATTGCTACATCTAGACCGTTTTAATTATTTTGTACAATCGAATACACGCACTTGAGAGCAATATATGGTAGTACGTTATATAGGGTCGGTGTTATATATTCCTATAAAGTGTATATACGTATAGTTATATACCCCTGATAAGCCGGTGTGTGTCCGGATTGAAATGTTTAATTTACAATTGAGATAGTTTCCAGGGTTTTGAGAACAGTGGCTTCAAATTTTTGGTCAGAGAACAGGTAAAAGAGGAATATCGAATCTGAAGAACGGACCAAAAACAAAGAAAAAGAACGGGAAAGAAGAAGAACGAGTGTAACAGGTAGTCGCGTTTTCGTTTTGTTCCTATATCAGGGCTCTCTTGTGCTCTCCACAGAAGGGCATGAAAAATCCCGCTAAATATTCTTACCCTATACCCGAAACTCAGGTAAGTGCTGGAACTCACCAGGTATACACAGAGGATTGCAGGTATAGAAATGCAGTGAAAGCAGAGAGTTCCACTATTGGTATTTCTTTGCATTTCCTTTGTGTTCTCTCTTTCACTCACCTCTTTGTCTCTGGTTTTCCCTCTACTTTTTGTGTTGGTGGTGCAGCAGCAGCTCCAATCTGAAAAACAAAACCACTCCAGCATCCAAAAGTACAAAAACAACGACAACACAACGGGTTCCAAGAACTTGTCGCCTCCACACACAAATACAGACACAGACACAGACACAGACGGAGCTCCAATATGGCAGATTCCGAGTTAAGAGTTGGCGGGGAGCGGGGTGGGGTTGGGGTCGTGTCCCAACGGGGGGGTTAAATGCATCGGCAGACTCATGAGCGTCGGCGTTGCCAGATGACGATAAAATTAAATCATAAATCTTGAGTGCTGAAAAAACAACTGTCTTAACCCCAGAAGGTATGCAACATTTTAATATAATATTTGGAAATTTTTAATTTCCAAAAATAATTTAATAAACGTTTTTGAAAAATTTTAAAAAATAATTGAAAAAAGGTTTACTTTTTAAAACCCTCGTAAATGTGCTCATTTTTCCTAATTTTACTTAAGAAGCATTTTTCGTTTAAAAATTATAGTTTTAAAGATAAGATTGTATACCCTAACCAAATTGGTAATGAGTTAAGGGTGATGACAAATTTGATACTGATATAATACTTTCAAATAGATAGTCTTATCTTAAAAAAAAACCATACAAGTTAGAAAAAACTAATCTAGGGTTAATTGAGGATAAGGCTGCCAGATGTACAATGAAACCGTACGTGGTTTAGCCAAGGTCTTCGGAGACCCTAGACATAACATGTTTTAAGCGAATTAAAAATGTATAAAACTAAGGTAAATAGTTAAGGCCTTTTCTTAAATATAGTGCAGCATCACTGAGTCACTCTCCCTCTCTCTTTCTCTCCGGATTCGAAAATGTCACCCTTTTCCTTTGGTCCACTGTTTTTTTTCAGCCATTCCAAGACGCGAGAGCGCGAGTGCCAGAGAGCCGCGAGAGGAGTGAAAAATAAAATGAAATAAAATAAAGTTTATTGTTTAACAAGATCCACCCCAGAGAGAGAGAGAGAGAGAGAGAGCAGGGAGAGCGAGAGAACAATCGCTCTCGTGCTCTCGCGCGACGGCGTTTACCGCAGCCAAGCGACCTGGCTCAGCGGAAAGCCGAACAGTTTCGAACAGTTTGAATTTTCTATCCGAAGAGTGCGCTTAGTGCCGCTGCTGCGACGGCGTTTAAACTTCCACCTGGGTAACCGTCGCCCCCGCCGCCCCCAAAATTTTTGTGGCTTTGTTTTTGTTGTCGCGTTGAGAGCGCGAAACGAACTCGAACTCGAGCCGGAGCCGAACACAACCGAAGCTCTCTGGGGGATCCAAAACCCAACCGAAGATCCAGTGCCAGTGCCAAATCCCACGTAACGCTGCTCTCCCCGATAGTTACTACTATCTTTTTTTTCGTGTGCATTCTTGAAACAGAAACTGAAGAGTAATGGTGGCCGACACGTTGTGAGGAACCCGAATCCGAGACCCCACAAGCATAAGTCAGACCAGACAAACAGCGAGCATCGTCTCCCTAGGATCAGTAGTATCCTTACCATCCGAAATAAGTTACCCGATATTAGTACAAGAAGTACATAAAAGACAGCCAAGATGTTTGATGTCTTTGGGTCCGTCAAGGGCCTGCTGAAGATCGACCAGGTGTGCATCGACAACAATGTGTTTCGCATGCACTATAAGGCCACGGTGATCATACTGATCGCCTTCTCCCTGCTGGTGACCTCGCGCCAATACATTGGTGACCCCATCGATTGTATCGTGGACGAGATCCCGCTGGGCGTGATGGACACCTACTGCTGGATCTATTCGACGTTCACCGTTCCGGAGAGGCTTACTGGCATCACCGGACGCGATGTGGTGCAGCCCGGCGTGGGCTCCCATGTGGAGGGCGAGGACGAGGTCAAGTACCACAAGTACTACCAGTGGGTCTGCTTCGTCCTCTTCTTCCAGGCCATCCTGTTCTACGTGCCGCGCTATCTGTGGAAGTCCTGGGAGGGCGGACGTCTCAAGATGCTGGTAATGGACCTCAACAGCCCCATTGTGAACGATGAGTGCAAGAACGATCGCAAGAAGATCCTCGTGGACTACTTCATTGGCAACCTGAATCGCCACAATTTCTACGCCTTCCGATTCTTCGTGTGCGAGGCCCTGAACTTTGTGAACGTGATCGGTCAGATTTACTTTGTGGACTTCTTCCTGGACGGCGAGTTCAGCACCTACGGCAGCGACGTCCTCAAGTTCACCGAACTGGAGCCCGATGAGCGCATCGATCCCATGGCCCGGGTCTTTCCAAAGGTCACCAAGTGTACGTTCCACAAATACGGTCCCTCCGGCAGTGTGCAGAAGTTCGACGGTCTGTGCGTGCTGCCCCTGAACATTGTGAACGAGAAGATCTACGTGTTCCTGTGGTTCTGGTTCATCATCCTGAGCATTCTGTCCGGAATCTCGCTGATCTACAGGATCGCCGTTGTGGCGGGACCCAAGCTCCGTCACCTTCTGCTCCGAGCCCGTTCCCGTCTGGCCGAAAGCGAGGAGGTCGAGTTGGTGGCCAACAAGTGCAACATCGGCGACTGGTTCCTGCTCTATCAGCTGGGCAAGAACATCGATCCACTCATCTACAAGGAGGTGATATCGGACCTTTCCCGCGAAATGGGCGGCGATGAGCACAGCGCCCACAAGCGGCCCTTCGACGCCTAATCAGTGGGCGTGGCCGTGTGCCAGAGTGCCAGTAAGTCTCGTAAAAATTCCATCCCAAACTATCCCAAACACTGTCCCATCATCATCATCATCAAGACACTAGTTTTAGTTAGCTTCTAGACCAAGCCACACTTCCACTCGATGTAAACCTCGATTAAGTCTTAAGATTATACATACGATATACCATATAATTTTTTTGGTAGTTAATTTACGTTTTTTTTTTCGACGCTACTTTTTTAGAGAAGACCTAACTAATGACAATAAAAAATTATGTTTTTTCCAACACAACAAAGAAACACTTTTCACAGAGTGAGAGAGAAGAGAGTTCTTCTGGTCTTACGCTCATTTAAGCGTAACCGGCTTCGGTGCGAGCGAGACGGCAGCTGCGCATGCGCAACAGCCAGCCATCGCTCCGTCCGCCTCACACACACGGTCAACTAGGGAGGGGAAAGAAAGAGAGAGGAGGAGAGTAGGGGGCAAACCAGTTTGACCAGCAGTTAGTTAAAGATTGTTGCCAGCAGGGCAAAAGATTCTTTTGGTCTTCTTATGGCTTGGCATTTCTCTACACGATGCCCTCTAAAATTCCACAGGGAAGGGTGGTTTCATCTTCAAACTCATATATACAGATTTTCCAGTATTTACACAAGACTGAATTACATTCTTACGGCATTGATTCACACTGATTTTGGGTCTTCGCAACACTGATTTTGGTTTATTGTTGTTGTACAGCACTAGATCTTAATTTTTGTTTGATTTTGTAAGCAAGTATTAGTCGCATCATTATTCAGACATTTAAAAATTAAGAATCCAACATTTAAAGGGCTTATTATCTATAAGATCTATGCAACTTAAGGCTTTCAAGAAAAATTATGTTTTTATGGGCGGTTTTTTAAGGATCACTGTAGGGTACTAAATAGTTTCATCTCTTCACTATAGTGATGGTCGAACACACGAGCTAACAAGCTCATTATTTATTAGTCGTTTCCATGGCCTCAGATTTTCTTAGGTTGCCTCGGTCTTAAGATGTGGACTCTCCGAAGACCCATGTCATGCCATCTCTACACAGAGACAAATAATATTAAGATAAATAGGTAATGATCTTAGGGTACTATTATATTGATAGCTAAAGCTGCATATTTTATATTCACTTTTAAATTTGATTTTAAACCTGAAAGCTTATTATATCTTTATGATGATTTATAATTACCCCTTACTTTCTGACATAAAGTGATGTGAGTGAAAGGTAGTTTTGGGGTTCTCTGTGGTAGTTTTTTGCCGTGTGTGCTTTTTTTGGGTACAGCACAGAGATAAGGAAAACCGCTCTCGACGCTCGGGTCTCTGGTCGTCGGACTCGACTCGTAATCAGCTCGGAGTTGAGTTTTACTCGGGCTGTCTTGAGTTGCGTTGCCCAATGTGCAGACATTTTTCTTTCGGCTCGGGGACTTGACTTGGGACATGCAATGCCAATTAGAAGTTGGGCAACCACCACACACAAACGTGACAGTTTGGGGCATGGGCATGGGCACTTATCTAATCGAAGGCGGGAACCTCGGGGAACAGTGCCTGTTGATAAGGTGCGAGATACAGCAACGAGATATGGGATACACAAACGGGCGCTGATGCTGTGGCCACTGATTGGTGACAAAGTGTTGCAATTAGCACACGTTTTCATTTCCATTTATCATTTATCAGCCACCCCCCGATGGCCCCACCTCAAGATCAGAGATCACAAGATCCAGGCCCCCGTAGATCCGTAGCTTCAATTAATGGCTGGCACACAATTTAAGCGGCCTCCACAGCTCTTGATGATGATCATAATCAACAAATAAGCGCTGGAAGTGCTCCTGCCGTTCTCTGTTTTGAATCTATGTAGTATATGTAGTATATGTAGTATATGGCTATATGTGGTTTTCGTCTGACCGCCAATTTGAGGTATCAATGAATTAATGAATGGACCGCTCTGTCACACCCAAAACCACCCACTTAGCCCCCCCAGTTGGCCCCTCAGTTGAATGAAACGAGAAACAGACACGCGAAAACTTTTGCTCTCCATTGAATGTGCCTTTTCAAATGTTTTTGTACATTTTTGTTGTTATTTTTACTATACACGCACTTAATTTGCTAAGTCGGCAACTCATTTCCCAGGCTTTTAATTGCATTAATTGCTTTCAATTAGCGCAGAGCGAGCGAGAGTGTCAAACTCGAATCGGGCCAGAAGTGAAACTCAAAAACGGAGAGTCCACTTATTTCCGATTGAAATGGAAATGCATCGTTTTCTGGCTAGACAATGGCGATGATGAGATGATTTATTGTTTCCTCAGCGATTGGAAGCTCTCAGGTGATTAGTCTATAATGTTTGACAGCTGCGGGAATGGGTTTTCGTGGTCAGAATAGGGTGTATTTATAGGAAATTAATTCAGAACCGCACTCGTAATTTGTTATTTTAAATGTTAATGCTCGAAATAATTAAAAAATAATTTAATAACATTTAATAAATAAGCTGTTAGCTTCGAAGAGCTATAAATATTATCATAATTATTTAAATTAAATGTTTAAATTGGTACCTATTATTAAACATTTTATGTAGCTTTTTGAATATTTGAAAGCCCATAAAGAACTCAACTCTTTATCGAGGCTTTTCGCGTAATCTTATCTTGAATTTTTTTAACTTTGTCACATAATACTAACTTTAATCTACATCAGTCATTTCCATTATTAACCCCAAACTCAGCACTCAAATACTTATAAACAAAATGATTTCATTATTCCATTGCAGTTTCACGCAGCCGAAATTGGGTTAAGACGATGATAAGACGATGTCGGAAAATGGGGAAATCGGCTATCGGAAAGCGGGAGAGGAGGGAGGATTTAGGAAGCCGACTATGTAGATGAGGCCTTTCGAGCTAATGACGAGCTAATGAACACATATCAACGAATTCCATGGTAAAAGACAAGATCGCAAGCAATAACCGATTTGTGTTTACTGTTTTGCATCGACAACAAGACACGTACAATTACAATTACAATAAAGTAACAGTAACAATACAAGTAACAAATACTAGCCGCATCCAGAGATGTAAGCTACAGATGGATTGGCTACGGATTTTGGTTGGTTCAACGATCACGAGACAATCAAATTTTCCATTTGCCAAGACCAAGCATTTCCCGACATGACCCATGCAAATCCCACGGCCAATCCATCGAGAAGCATTCTGGAGACCTTTGAAAGACAGGAGAAAAGACATTTTCAAACTATATATTTTTTGTGCAGCAGCAAACGAATTGAGATATGATAGATCTATATACATCCATATATATTTTTAATAAGCAATTACATATATATTTATACATAAATATACAGACGGACCGAAAAAAATATATATTTATGAATGCCACATGCGAGTAATATTTATGCTAAGAGTTGTGATCATTGATTAAGACATCTAAAAAATGCGAAAAAATACAAAAAAAGAAGACAAAATAAATAAAACAATAATTTACACTTAGTAAAGAAAAAACGCCAGCATAATAATACATATTTTATTTCAATTTTTACACTTTTAATTTAGCAATTTTCGCCAGCAAATAATAATTATAATTCCTTTTTTTTTGCATATCTTTGGTAGCATTTATTTAGTTTAGCGCAATTTTTTTTACACACACCCGAACTCATCAATAAAGAAGAGCAAATAAATTTATGCATATATATTTATAGACGTATATATTTTTGTAAATGAAACGCAAGAAATATACAATTAGCGTTAAGCGTAAACATGGAAAAGACAAACAAAAAATGAAAGACTCAAAAGCAATATTTAAAAAAAGCAATCGAAAATCAAATAAAAGTGTTTGTAACTGTGTGTTTATCCTCGAAGCGATAAACGAGCCAAGCCCTAAGCTAAGTTTCAATTTCAATTCCATATACTTATAAATACTTACATTAAATGAGAATAAAAACACCCAAAACATGATGATCTTTTTTATGATTTACTGTTTGTACTCGAGCCGAACAACTTTATTTCATGCGAAAATAAACAAGAAAATAAAACAAGGAAAATCGAAACAAACAAGGAAAATCTATCTTATCGGAGGGTTCTCTGGGATTTCGGGGTTTTTTGGGGGGGGGGGGGCACTTGGTCCTATATGTGTTCGCCTAAAACAATTGCAAACAAGGTTGTGTGGACACTTCAAAGGTTCGTTTTGTGTACCCACCTTGTAAACGTGGTTTTTTATGACCAGCTCTCTTAGAACGTGTTTACGCGCGGCAAACTTTTGAGCGAACTTTGGGGTTCTAGTGGTCTTTGACCTCGGGATTTGCCCCAATCCACTTTTCTACATATCTTTTTCCAGTAGATCTGCTGGGAAGAGCGATATGCTATAGGGATTTCTTTTTTTTAGATGTTACTGTCTCAAGACACATTTACAAAACCTTAAAAGGGAGGTCAATATCTTACAATCTCTAAAAATAGTATCATGATCATCCTTGTTGTTTCCCCTATTTTATGACAACTGTTTGCATATCACTTACTGTCAGACATTTTACTGAATGATTACAGATATATAATGGCTTTGATAACGATATCAGTCAAGGCCATAAAACCTCTAAGGAATTACTACATTATTCTTACTAAATAATAAATAAAGCTGACTCAAAGTTTTCCCAGACGGTTCCACAGGTGTCTCACCATATCCTGTTTATATGAAGTTCCCCTATCGAATTTACGCACGTGCCAAATCGACTTTACTTGAGATATTTGTTTAGACTTGACGCAGTTAAATTAGTTCCCCACACATTTAAAGGCACGTACTTCCCCTCATATTGAAGGGTTCTATTGCAATAATAGATCTCGAGTGTAGTTCCTGTAAAATGAGAGGTTTGTTACTAATACCTTATTTTGTAATATTTATATTTCATTTTGGCAAAGGTTATATGTGAACTTACAGCCAGGTTGTGTATTAACTAAGTTAACTAACCGTATAATAACCCTTTAGAGTTTTTGTTTAATTTCCTGCTGAAATCGCCTATTTGCCGCGAATTACACATAGTGGGTCAGTAACTTTAGATTGTCGTTATCCCGGGGGATCGGGGCATATGGGAATCGGGAACTCGAGTAATTCACTACGTCAACATGTCTCTTGTGCAATTTACATGGAAAGTGTGGCAATAGAAGGCCGAGAAGATGTTGAGCAAATTAGCATATCAAATTGAGTTAAACGCTGCAATTGGCCTCAATAAATACGTAAATAAATATTACGGCATGGAGCCGAGGAAAGCGAAATCGGTATGGGAATGCGAGTAAAATGGAAACGGGTTCAAGAAACCCACTGCGTCACTAAAAAGTCAAAGTTCTGTGCTGTAAATTAAATTTATTGAATATAATTTATCATTTGTGAGGCAAATACGTCTGGGATATCAAGTGGTATACTTTATAAGCATTGGTATTCACCGATTTATGGTTTTTTATAATGGAAAAATATCATAGCGACCCCCCAAAATGTAGCACCATCCATAGGAACCGATTATAGCTGTCCGAATTAAACCAGAATTTCCTGGTCAACGCTTGTGCTGCATTTCCCCTGGCATCTGGTATCTGGTTTCATTTCCCGAATGCAGTAAACTGAACAATCAGGTGCATATAGTGTGCCACAGATGGGTGGCCCGCACACACACCTTTCAGATGACCTTGCACTTGCAATTGTCAAATTAATTTCGCGCAATTTTGCACAAAAGATTTACGGCAAAAGCACCCCCATGCGATCTATTTCGCAGGCGACCTCTGGCGGCGGCTGCGCATACCGCTTACGTAAGCTCCATTTCACATAAGCCCCTAAATTTCGTTTGGACACAATTTATTTATTTAAAAAAAGACCGCTTTTCGCTGTGAGTCTGTGAATCGTTGACGGTTTTGTCGTCTCTGATTTATTGTAATGGCTGTTTTTTGTTTTTTTGTTGATCTGCCTTCATTTTGTCGCAATTGTGTCTGGTTTTTGTTTTAATTCTTTGTGCTTCTGGCTCAATGCGATAAATTAACTTCAACGGGGCGAAAACAGACTTCCAGTTTGGCCTGTTTTTAATTTTTCGTATACGATCTGAAGATGTTATTTATAGGAACTTGCATATATTTGTACAAAATATATTTACTTGCTGTAAATGCTTCTTTTTTTTTGCACCATTTATCAAACGACCTCTAACCTCTTATAAATCGATTAATTAAAACCAATTTGTGACACTGGCTAATTAGTGGTTACACAAGAGAAATTAACAAATAAAATATGTGAATACCGTATCGAGACTTTTGGCATTAGCATATCACAGTTATCGGCTGGAAAATTACCCCTTTTGTTTATCGCAAAATTGAGGACTTTGTATGCAAATCCTCTTCGAAATTTTAGTCATTTCTGCTTTCTGTTGTGGTTTTTAATTTTTCGGATCTTTTGTTTATCGGGGCTCTTTTTGTTTTCGCATCAAAAGTGAAGAAATGAGTAATCTGTACACAACTGAAATACTGCGTTCCATAAACACACTTTTCGGCGTCTGTGATTCCGATTCATATTGTGATTATGATACGGATAATGGTTCTGGTTCTCGTTCTGGATTCAGTTCTACTTGGGCCATCGAATTGCGGAAGTTTCAATCGTTTTTAATGAGCCTCATCGCACTGGCACAGAAAGTCTATTTTGTGGAGGCGTCTTTATGATGGAAATACCGTCAGTTCTTTCGGGTTTGTTCCCTTTTTGGTTAGGCGACGGGTTTATCTCAATACAAAGAATAAGAGATTCGAGTTTGGCTCGGAAAAGATTAATTTTGGTTACTAAGCCCCATTTGTGCTACATTTTAGTCTCATTTCATAACTATTTTGTTACATATTTTTAAAGTGTAAGTTAAGTAATTGTAGTTACCTTATGTAAGCTTTATATTCAGTTGTAGTTACGTTTTAGCTGCCTTTCAGTTGAACAACCTTTTAGATACATTGTACTTACAGCTATACTTTTCACCACATTTGAGTTAGGTTCTAGTTGCTTAGTTAGACAAAGATAAATTTAAAGTTTAAAGATGGGAGTTGTCAATACTTTAAATAAAATATTGAATAACGAAAAGTATTTTGAAATGGGAAGATAAATCTTTTACATTTACAAAACATTTTTTTAATAAAGTACAAGGGTACACATATTCGAACACCTAATAGTGTCCACATTTCCCGTTGGATCTGCTTTCCATTTTCCCCCAATTTCCACCCACCTTCCCCCATTTTCTTGCGGAGACAATCAACGTTTCTAATTAGCCGGCCAGACGGGCGAGTGCCTATTAGACATTCTATGGGGGGTTCGTGCTCTGGTTTATATATAAGCCATAGTTTTGAAATCATGTGGGACGATACAATTGACGCGGCCGGCATTCAACACCTTTCGCAAAGTTGGGCAAACAGCAATCAAAGCAAACAAACAAACAAACAAAGGCGAAAAGCACAAAGCACAAAGCAAGGCAAACACTGCGAACAAGCAGAGTTCAAACATTTGCTTAGTGCAGCGGCGACAAGTTGCATAAATTATTATCGAACAGCGAATGCAATTGCACGACCTGCTACAGTTCCCCCACCCCCTTTCAATACCCGCCCCTGCTTTATTTTTCAGGTGAAAAAAAGGGGGAGCAACCTTGTTGCGCTAATGACAAATGCTTGTTGCTTGTCTTTCACTCAAACTATTTTGGGGCCATAGACTCCATTAACTTCACTGTGCTTTTGAATGTTTCGTAATGTAGATCGTAATGCGGATATAATTAGCACTATTTAAAATCCATAAAATATAAAAAAGGAATAATAACAGATTAAAAGTATAATATCTCAAACGATCCCAAAAAACATTTATGATTATTTCAATGAAACACAATTATATCATGACTTCGAACTGTAAAACTGGTTAAAATTGTAATATAACTGGAACCTTATCTTACCTATATGATGAGTTGGAAAATATTGATTCAAGCCTAAAGACTTCCGAGAAATACTATGCTGTATCCTATTTTTTCTTCCCATCTGTCATCTCTTACAAAAATCGTTATATGGCTACCCAAAGAGAAGTCCACCTGCAATTTATGTTAATTCAAATATACCTAACTATTATCACAAACTCACGATAAACAAACACACCGATTATATAGGAATTCACGAAAGAGCATTTTCAAATTTACTTTAAAATTATACCTTGGCTGTTCAAACATTTCAAATTGAAAGTAGATCAAATGCAGTGCTGCATTTGCATCCATTTGAAATCACTTAGCATGGCGTTAATAGTTAAACTTTACTGGAGCATACGAGTATTACCAAACAGAAGCTAAACAAAATAATTTAATGCTTATGGGGCAAACAGGATTTTGTATCGATTAAAACATGTATGAGGGCACGAAATCACGTGCATTCTCGCTTAAAGAGGAAATTTATGAGGCTTCATCGACACCTCAAGGGGCTCATTAAAAAACACATTCAGGTGCTACAAATCTGTTCATGAACTGCAATAATTCCAAATGCCATTAACATTTCTACAGGGGAATTTTAAATATTACATTTGATACCCTCGCCGAGGGTGTAAGTTTATGGGTAAGCTAATCAATAATAAGAAAAGCCTATTTAATAAAATCAGAAATGTATAACTCTGGATTAAAACATTAATTAGTATATATATTTTTTCTGGATACCACTTATTTATTGTTTTTGTCTAGGGTATGGTAGTATTCGACTTCTAGATGCCACCCCTTTAATTCTTGATTTTAAATGGCTCTCCCTCGAGCGATGGGAAATGCAAATGAGATGGAAAACATTTACAATCGAGCCGTATGAAATGCGCTATCAATTACGGCGGTTAAATGCCAGAGGATCTCCATTCTCGGCGGGGGGAAAGGGGATGGCGATAGGAAGCCCTAGGAGGGCAAAACGAAAGACTTAGGCAACGAACTCTTGTCGCCCGCTGTTAATGAGCGTTTAAAAACGCCTCGCTTTGGAATAATGGTATGGATATGGATGGATAGGGTTGCTGGACTCTGCTTTTTGGGGCAAGCCACCATGCTGTGTGTGACTCCCCCAAACCCCCCCCCTCCTTTTTTTTTGTAGAACTGGCTTAGCCTTTAACGAGTGTTTCCCACGCTTGAAAAATGACTCGCGAGCTGGACTCGAAACCTGAGTTATTTTCTCGATCCGTTCGGGGTCCGGATTTTTGGACCCGGCCCAGAGCCGGCTCTCTGTGTGTGTGTATAACATGTCTAGCCATGGTCGAAGTCGCCTTTCGGTGGCGCTTGTTGGCTACCGTTGCACGCCGCGCCCAAAAGCCTAGAAGCTGCTGCTGCTCCGGCTGCAGTGGGCTTAGGGGAGGGGAGGGCGGGCCAAGGGGCAGGGGGCGTGGCAGGGGCAAACCGGTTGCCGGTCTCGGCCACAGACAAAAATGCAGCTAAGGCTGTATAAGGAGATAACGAGCCAGAAACAGTGGAACCTCCAGGAGTGAATTTAATAACTTTGAAAATAATATCATTATTATTATAGTCTCCCTTCTCCAGTCATGAATTTAATATTCTAAGAAATAATATCGCTATTATCACAATCTCCTCCAGCCGTGAACTTAATAGTTTTAAGTAATAATATCATTAATATTATAATCATTAAAGGCACGTAAGGAAACTTTCTTGTACATATGTCAGGGGAACATAAATATTTGCTTTATTTCCATGATTTTAATTTTCCCTATTCTGTTTGCTCCCACTTATGTATACCGAGTACTTGTCTGAAAATCCACTTGAGCGAATCTCCACTCCCCTCCGTCGCTCACACACATCCATAAACAGATGTATACATACTATTCGTATGCTAAATGCGTTGGCCTGGCTGCAAAATCAAGTTTTGCATTTTCATTTAAATTTATTGGTCTCCTCGCTGGCTGTTGCCAGGCGCAGCGGAATCGAGTGGATTGCCATGCCACGCCACTCGAAGACTTGCAACTTCATTGCCGATCGATTCTCGCATTCCTATTCTTCGAACATGGCGTCGCCGCCCAAGAACAACCACACCACGACTACACTTGGAGTTTAACTTTTATGGGTAGATATAGATACATAGATGAGATAGAGAGAGAGAGAGAGAGGGGGGAGGGGGAGAGACGGGGGCACAGAAATCGAATGACATACAACAGTGGAATACACTTAACGTTAGCACTTAATTAAAGCTGGAATCGGAATCAGAATCGGAATCGGGATGCTGATCTCGTCTACATCCGCACCTGGAACTTGCCCGCCTTGGTCAGGTATTTGACACCCTTGAAGGGCTTGTACTTCTCGCCGTACATGTCCAGGCGATTCACCTTCAGCCCGGAGACGGCCAGCTGCGAGATCTGGAACTGGACATTCACGGAGGGATTGGCATCGATGTTGGTCGTTCCGGGCGTGATGGAAACCTAATGGGGTAGGGGAAAAATGTGTTTAATGTTAACATTCTTTGAATTCCTATATTCTATAATTATTATATTTTTTGCTTACCGATCCCCTAATATTTGGCAGCTTGGACACATCGATGCGTCCCACATCCCAGGACAGTGTCTTGGTCACCGAATCAAAGGTGTATTTGCCCTGATTCGGCGTCAGCAGGCAGTTGAGCACGCATCGCGGCATGGTCAGCTCCAGCTTCACCTTGTCCACGGTGCGTCCCAGGGTGTTCCTGGGCCCAATCGTCAGATCCAGACGTCCCTGCTCCCCCGTTTTGATCGAGAAATTGTGCCTGATGTAGATGGGTATGGCCACCACGGACTGGGAGCTTATGTGATACGACATCAGGCGGAAGTTGCCATCGGGCGGGATGAAGGAGAGCAGGCGCTCCGCCTCCCAGCGCTTGAAGCGCACGCAGGGATGGAAGGACACGTCGTCGAAGAGGCGAGGATTCATGAAGGACAACGTCAGATCGGGCATGCCGGATAACTTGATGCAGCAGTCGATCTGAAAAAGAGAGTTTTTTAAATAGATTACACTCTATGCGGTGCTATTTTCAATCTCCCTTGGATACTTACGTATCCCTGGATTTCCGCAAACACCGTGGATCCCGACTTGTCTATGATAGCGTCCACCTCCTCGATGACATCGAAGTACGCCTCGTTGTTGGTGTACCTCACGCCACTCCGGCGCCAGGGAATCGCCGACAGCTGGCCCGATGGCAGGGTGGTGCTCACACTTTGGAATACACACAAGGGGGGATTAACAAGATTGTTGTTTTGGGGTGGTGGGAGGTATGTGCATCATTGGACCCACTTGCTCTTGCCCGTCACCGTGTTGGCAATGGTGCGCAGGATGTTGGGCGGCTTGATCAGCTCCTTGAGAATGTTGCTCTCGGTGGCCAGCGGGAAGCCGTTGTCCAGCATCTCGTCCAGCAGCTCGTAGACGACCACATAGTTGTCCTTGATCACGGACTCAGAGCAGTCGCCGAAGTAGTCCTGAAAGGTGTCCACCACGCGATGCAGGAACTCGATGACGAAGAGTGGCGGCACCTCCTGCTTGCAGGCGGCCACCAGGGACACCGCGTCCCTTTGCACCGTGATCAGGTAGTAGTGGGGCGTTGCAATCACCGGCGGCACGTCCTGGAATCGAAAGCTATGGTCAGCATATAGGCTACATATGTAGACCATACGTGGCAGGGGCTGCTTACATATGGAGCGGCTCGCTGGGCGTCGAGGAAGTATTCGCACACGGATCGCGAGACCACCGAGCGCCAGTGCTTTTCCAGGAAGACCTCGCTGATTGTGGGATAAGCTAGGGTTACACCGGTTCTTCATGACGTACATATTGATTGACTTACCCGCCGCTGTTCACTATAAACAGACTGTGTATCATTATTGTTTACTATTTAAGCTCGATTTTTTTGCAATTCAATTCTAGGGATGAGCAATTGGAGATGGTAGCGGGAGGGGTTTCCACTCCCACACTCACGAAATGGAAAGACAATTTGTTAGGTATACATACATATATTAATATATTTGAATGATAAGCGAAAGGGAGTTTTCGGGGATTGAAATTATAGGTACAAAACTGGAAAGCTATGATATTATATTTCACTGTGAATAAATTAATTTCACGCTAGCAACATGCCTTTCAGTGGCTTACTTATCGTGAGCCCATCACTAATACCTTATCCCTTGCACATCTCTAATTGAACAGCTGATTGCTGGGGAGCGGAACGAAACGAGTGGAAACTGAAACAAGAGGTAAATGGAGTTGATCTTTATTTTTGACAAATAACAAATAAACAAAGCAAGAAATTCAAGCGTTTTCTATTAAACTTCATAGATAACCAACACACACATGTGACGGAGGCACTGCACACACACGGCTCGCTTGAATTTCGCCTGGCAAAGGGCGGGAAAGACACGGAGTTATATAATCGCCGGCTGAAAACACATGAGTTCGTACAGCGGATCTGTGCGTCGTCTGCTGGACAGTTGGCCCGGAAAGAAGCGCTTCGGTGTCTACCGCTTCCTGCCGCTCTTCTTCCTGCTGGGCGCTGGCCTGGAGTTCTCCATGATCAATTGGACAGTGGGCGAGACCAATTTCTGTGAGACTCCCTCGCCCAAATGGCCTCTTGTTGGGTCTAATAACGAAACTCCTTACAGATCGCACTTTTAAGCGTCGCCAGGCCAAGAACTACGTGGAGGAGCAGCATCATCTGCAGGCGCGGCCCCCAAACAGCACTGACTAAGCAAAATGCCCGCCGGAGTATCCTGGGGCCAGTACATGAAGTTCCTTGGCTGCGCCTTGGCAGCCATGATGGCCGGATCGCAGGCCGTGCACCTGTACTATCGACCTCTGGAGGATCTGCCCGCCTACATCGAACGGGAGCAGCACAGCACACAGGTGGATCCCACAGCCAAGCCACCGGACTCTGCCTGAAGCCATGTAATTGACAATTTACTGGTCATTAAAGCTAATTAAGTTTATACCCGGTGTTTTTGTAGAAAAAGGTTGTTTGACCTATGTCCTGTGATTGCCCATCACCAGTTTCAGAAGCTCCAAAGCAAGCCCATTTTGTACTTAACCACTTTAATTAAGAAGCAACTCTAATGCTAGTTAAGACTACTTGTCGTGCACCTTCCGGTGGTTTTTGAGGCACGTCTGCTGGCGGAAGGCTTGTCCGCAGGTGCTGCACACGTAGGGCTTCTCGCCCGTGTGGATATACTCATGGTGCCGCAGGGTCTTCCTCGAAGCAAAGCTCTCTGGGCAGTGGCGACACGCGAAGGGCTTGAGCTTCAGGTGGACCGCCCTCACGTGGGCCTCTAGTTCGAATCTTCTGGCGAACCTACGGCCGCAGTGCTCGCAGGGCAGCTTGTCGCTGGAGTGCATCAGCATGTGCTGCAGCAGCATGAACTTCTTGGCCATCCGGCGGCCACAGACCTGGCATTCGTGGGGCAGCTCCTCCTGCCCCTCATGCTGCTGCAAAGTGTGGTACTTGAGCGTGTATCGCGAATGGAACTCCTTTTGGCAGATATCGCAGAAGTGACGCTCCCCAGCGCCGCCCTCCTTGGCGGCCACCTCGTCCTCCGTGGGATGTTTCGTCTTCAGATGATACTTAAGATTCGCCGACTGATTAAAGCTGGCGCCGCACTGTTCGCAGATGAACTTCTTAAGGGAGTCCCTGTCCCGGGGACTGTGCTTCAGCCGTTTGTGCTTCTGCATGGCTATGCGGCTGGTGTAGACCCTCTCGCATCCTGGCTGGTCGCAGGGATGACGCCGCTCCTTGGGAGCATGCACCTCCCGAATGTGGGTGTACAGGCCGCCCATGAAGCTGTACGCCTTCTCGCACTGGTCGCACTGGAAGGGTCGCTTGCTGCCCTCGTGGACTTTGCGGATGTGGGCCGCCAAGGTGATCTGGTGGGCAAAGCTGTGCCGGCACAGGGAGCACTTCAGAGTGTTTCTCGAGCTCCTGGTTGCCTTTCTGGGGGACTTATCCCTCTTAATGGCCGGCTCATCGATGGGATCTGGATCGGGCTCGGGTTCGGGGGGTTCCAGACTGTGCAGCGACCTCTCGTCCCCCTCCCCATCCTCGTAGACCACCTCGAATGTGGGTTTCCGTGGGTCCTTCTTCAGCATTTCCAGCAGCTGCTTCCTGCAATCCTCGGCTTTTCTGCGGAACCTCTCGAAGTTCTGAACCAAAATGCGGCACTCCAGGCACAGTTCATTCGGCAGCCACTGCTCCATGTCCTGGTTTTCCAAATCCTGGGAGGGATTCAAATTGAGCAACTGCTGCAGCTCCTGGCTGATTGGGATCTCCTCTGATTGGAACTCTGATTTGATGTGTTCCTTGTCTAATTGGAGCAGACAGGTGCGACAGAGCTCACGAGCAGATTCCCGGGTCAAGGTCATTTCAGTTAATATTTTTAAAATAAATTTTCAAAAATTTGTTTTTAGAAAATTGTTATTTTTTAATGGTATATTTTATTTTAATGTTCTAGGCAACAAGTGAGCTGGCCACACTAAGCTGGAGATGGTAAAACCATCGATGATAATATCGATGGTGGCCATGCCATTTCTCCCGCTATCGACTTTATTTCGCTTACCCCTTGGCTATCGATATCGACAACACCGGCTGTAAATAAAATAAAATCAAATTATTAATTATTTCCAATAAACAACGCAATATATTTATTTTCATCTTATTTAGGTACATGACGGGACCAGGCCACCAGCACAAGCCGAAACGATACCAAAAAAACCCATTTAAACGAACGTATCAGCCGGTGACCACCAGTTTATCCCTTTCATTGTCCCAAAAGAAGAGAAATTTAGCAAAATGGTGTTCTACTTCAAGAGCAACATAGTCCAGCCGCCGGCGATGCTTTACATGGGTCGCGATAAGCACGAGAACGAGGAGCTGATCCGCTGGGGATGGCCGGAGGACGTGTGGTTCCACGTCCACGACCTGTCCTCGGCCCATGTGTACCTGAGACTCCGCAAGGGTCAGACCATCGACGACATACCCAGCGATGTCCTGGTGGATGCCGCCCAGCTGTGCAAGGCCAACAGCATCCAGGGCAACAAGGTGAACAACCTGGAGGTTGTCTACACCATGTGGGAGAACCTCAAGAAGACCCCAGACATGGAGCCCGGCCAGGTGGCCTATCACGATGAGAAGGCCGTCCGTCGCATCCGCTTGGAGAAGCGCATCAATGAGATTGTAAACCGCTTGAACAGGACAAAGACGGAGGAGGAGCATCCCGACTTCCGCGGGCTGCGAGAGGCCCGCGATGCCGCCGAGCGCCAGGATCAGAAGAAGCTGCAGCGGGAGCGCCGCGATCAGGAGAAGGAGGCCGCCAAGCAGCGGCAGCTGGAGTCGGAGCTGCGCAGCTACGCCTCCCTCCAGAAGAGCGAGAACATGCGCACCAACTACGATGCGGGCAACGAGTCGGATGACTTCATGTAGTCGGGTCTGAGTCCTGATGCATCCTCGCATTTTCCACAACAACATCTCTCGCTGTCCCCTACCTTTTTTTTATTAAATCATACGCAAATCGTTTTGTAAAGACCGCACTTGTACTTTTTTTTTGAAGATACTTATGTACATTTTGTACGTTTTTTCAAAGCCTGCAATTGGTATTTTTTGAAAAAATTAAGCAATTTAAGGCACAGTTCTCTATGTTGCATTCGTGGAAAAGTATGTACGAGATCGAAGTGTGCTTTTGTGTTTAGAAACAGTAGTCGGTTTTTTTAAAACCGAAAAACCAAATCAAAGTAAGCCTTTGTGACCGGTGTCAGAGAAGTTAGATCCCGGCTGTGTGAGAGTAGTCATTACTGCTCCGTCGACGGTAGCAACTACAGCTCTCCTAAAAAAAATATCAGTTAATATTATATTAAACCGAACATTTGTAAAATGGTTAGTCACCGCTTCATAGATAAAAATTCGTGCGAAATGCCTATACGGGTGAG
Source organism: Drosophila subpulchrella (assembly GCF_014743375.2). Lineage (NCBI taxonomy): Eukaryota > Metazoa > Arthropoda > Insecta > Diptera > Drosophilidae > Drosophila > Drosophila subpulchrella. The sequence goes on from NC_050613.1 coordinate 21,109,996, forward strand.
TTTTGGATTGTCGGTAATATTTGTGCGTTCACCGAAAATGCTATTTATTTTTGAGAAGGCTCCCGAACAAGGCGATCAAATAAACTGGCAAAGAATACGACGAATTTTGAGCATTATGCGTAATCGAATTAGTCCTTCGGGCGGCAGGATTAACTTGCAGAACAGGGGGCCGATCCATGTGCCGGTGAACAGCTGGCAGAATTCGCGAAGGAGGAGGAATCGTCGTCGTAGGGCTGCCAGGGCTGCTCGAGCCAGGGAGAGGGCTCGCCGAGCCGAATCAAACGCGGAACCTGAGGTTAACCAAGCACCATCACGGGTCGGAGGCATAAGAATCACTCTTTCCAGAGACAATCCAATCCCGGGTGAGAATTCATCGACACCTCCACCCCCACCGCCGCCACCACCACCACCACCACGTCGATCGCGGTCCCAGCCCCCGATTCGAATGAGAGCAGTAGTAACAATGACACGTCGACGCTGTAAGTTGCAATCTATTAGAATGCCCTTTACTTAGCAATCCCCACCTTTTCCAGTGCAAATAAGACTGGTTCCAGATGAGGAAGAGGATTCTGAGAACACTGATTCAATTTAGATTGCGGAGCTTCAAGATCTCCAATAGCAAAATTATTATTGTGTTGTGTTGTTTAGAGGCCCAAGAGAATCGTGATATTTTCAATTAGAGGCCCACGCGAATACAGAGTCGAACAATTACGACCATTCGCGAATGCAAACATTTTCGATCTGCTTGACTACAAATTACAAAGTGTGTTTACCTGTACTATCAGTTAATATAATGTGTTCCGTTTGAATGTTTAGAAATTACCGCCTCGATTTTTCATTTGGTATGTCGATATACTTTTAAATTAACAGTGTAGCCATTAACATCTTGTAAATTCACTGTTAATAACATGAACATTATCTGTTTATAGCACTCTGCAGTCTGGCAACTCTGTAATAATTTAAATTTGCGCGGCCATCAAAATATCCTCTTAAGCACCTTTTCCTACATTTCGAATCGACTAAGAGATGGGATTGCTCCGAAAACAATTCACACCAGCTGGCGCATATCTCACAATTTTATGACCTTGGGCAACATCTACTGTTTAAACCTTTTCTTGTTTTCTTGGGTTTTGGTTCATATTTTTGTTGCCAATCTGTATGAGGGGGCGCCTTTTGGGGTTCTGCTTTTTGCTGTTTGCTGACCGTTTTATGGCTTCAACGGCTTGCTGCCTTTTTGAGTTTCTGGACAATTTGCTGTCAGCACATGGATATGAATGGCTGCAGGGCTGGCAGAACTTGGATCTCTTTTGGCTCGGGAACGCACTCATTATCGGTCATTTTATTTTCACGCATTGTTCGCACCAACAATGGCTGCCGAACAACAAAGGGGATGCCCCCCGAAAATGCGAAAAACTTGATGAGGCTGCGTGTCCTTTTGATTATACCATGCCAATCTTCTTCTTTTCCCAGTGTTTCGTCATTATGGCCAGTCGTAAACATTGATGACAGTGGGGCTGCACTCGGGTAACGCCCACCTTTCCGCCTCCTTGCGCCAGCCGCCCCTGATTGATTCACGGCGCTTGTGGCGCACTGTTTTCTCCGATTTAAAATGACTAAGAAGATGTTTTATGGCCGCCTGGGCAGACAACTTAGTTCCTCTCGCAATAATAAAGTGGCCTGACCATGAAAGTGGCCGAACGGGGGTCACACTGTCAAAGGAATCCCCCTCCGAAATCCCCCCCTTGCCCTGGGTCCCGGCAATCGCCATCATTAATCAAACTGGCAACAGTAAGCCCTCACATTTCCCAACCCTCGTCAGCGGAGGCTTCTCGCTTTCGCTCCTTATTGCATTTGTCACCACAGCATGGATGCACTAGGAGACAAAAGTATGGCTACATTTTAGAACGCTTTTAGCTGTAACTAACAACGTTTGCTAGTGATCTCATATTCGGAAAAATACATTTTTTGATCATGTTTTGCGAAATATGGTCAAAAACTAAAATGCTAAGGCTTGAATGCCATTTGACAGGGAATTTAATAACGAGCTAAATATAAACATATGTTTGGATTTGGTTAAAAACTGCTGTTTTAAGGATTGGTAAGGTAATTACACTTATTTGATAAAGATTGTCTTAAAATTCTAATATTTGATCCAATAAATATTTTCTCTCAGTGCTGCCAAACGTCTCGGAATAGTGAGAACCCGCACACATTTTGCTGGCGAAGCGGGGGAGTCCCATTTCCAGTCACAACTTAATTAGCAGCCACAGTCTGGCGCTTTCTTGGCCTGGTCAAAAGACAGGGAAACTGATTAACTAGTGGCTTCCGGTCCGAATGCAGCTGCATATGCAGTTACGATTAATCATACTGGGCTAAAATGTGGGTGGCTGAGAGCAGAACCTTTGTGTTTTGGTAATCAAATTTCATGTTTGCTAGCACTTGACGTACGCCACTTGGAGGGCATCTAGTTGCCTATCTACTGACTATCGTTCATGCAGCTGGCGGAGCATAAAGACGAAGGCCACCCACCAGTTGGACCACAATTTAGCAGGGAAGCGACAGAGGGAAACTTAGTCTCGTTTTTAGTGGTTTTATTTCGTTATGGTAGCAAAAGAACTGAGTTTTTAGAGCGAAAACATGGTTTTTCAATCGTAATTTAGGCAAATCAAGGCGTGAAGCTATAAGACCGACTGTTTTGAGCAGCTTGCAACATATGCTAACGATCCCCACCACATTTAGGAAAATTGATTTTTTGACCAAATTTTTAATTTTTCGGGGTTACATCATGTTTTTTTGCGAAAAATGGCAAAAATAAAAATTTTCCAGGTTGGTATGCCATTGGATTGGAAATAAAGCCACTAGCTCTACGAGGTATCACATTCCTCATTCTGACCATTATTTGCAATATGACATCCAAAACACTGACTTTTTTAGGGCGAAAAATGGGCTCCAGATTTTAGTCAAAAGAACTCGTTTTTTTCGCGGTTTTTCATAACTTAGGCAAATCAAGACGTACAGCAAAAAAAAATGACTGTCTTTAGCAGTTTACGACCTGGGCTAGCAATCTCCACCACTTTTCCGTGAAATATATTTTGTTTGCCTACTTTTGCAATCTTATAATACAAATTGAAATAAAATATATTACAAAATCGTAGTAAGCCCTTAAAAGTCCCTGGTAGTAATGAGCATTTGAAACTAGATCGAAGTAACCTCTCTGGATTCCTGTCAGGCTGGAGAAGCCAGACTGGTTTTATAATCAGTATTTTTTTAGCAGCTTTAGGACACACATCAGGTAAAAACAAGTAAAAAAGTCGGTAGCAAACTGAAATTTCTAATACTTTTTTTTATCTCGAAGTTTTTCTTTGAATTCACCAAATTTTATTAGACGTAACCAACACAACATTTGAAATGGGGAGAGCTCTTCCAATAGCAAAGAAGACCGTTCAGAGGGACAGGCGCAGCCGAAGAGAGAAGCCTGTTCCGAAAATCGTACATCGTGGCAAACCCATTGAGATTATAAAGAGAAAGATCCGTGAAATCCGACGCATTCTCGATGCGAATTGCATTGATCGCATTCTATATGGCTCCAGCAATCCCGTCTTTATAAGCACAGATTTTCCGTACAGTTCTTACATTCGCGCTAAATTCTTTTGCCCGTCCTGCAAACCCGATTGTAATGATTGTAATAATTATAATGCAGATGAGAATGAGTATCACGATCGGAACGCGGAGATGAATGTTGAGTGGAATCAGGATGTGGAGATGTGGGATGATGAGTATGCCAATCAGGATGTGGAGATGTATGATGTTGAGAATGACGATCACGATCAGGGTGAGGCTGTCGATGAGGATGAGGATGAGTCGGAGGAGCAGGAAGATGAAGATGAGGAAGATGAAGATGAGGAGGAGGAGGAGGAGGAGGAAGAGGAGGAGGAGGAGGATGCTTAAATTTAAGTTCTATAAATTTAAACCGAGTAACCCACACAACTGGTACAACTGGACTCGTAGTCTTTTGACCGTGATGTGGACCCGATAAGTGTAAAAGTTCAAAATTCTATTGTGTTTTATAAAATATATTTTGGAGCCCGATTTAATTAGCAATCGTACAAATTAATTGTCCTGTCCTTAAATCTAGGTTGTAAAAAAAGTGCGAATTTTTGTAAAATCGTACGTATGCGATGGCCACTGCTGGATTTGATAGTTATTATTAGGAGACGTAGAGCGGATTTGTTAATCAAAAAATCGTTTATTATCGCAATCGTAAATTTTTTATATTTTGACGTCTATCTCAAAAGTTTAAAACCAATTAGGGTAGTAAAATAAAATGCATTAGAGGGCGAAAATCCTGCACGACAGACGATGCTTTTTTGGACCATCTAAAATTCTTATTTACGTTTATGGCCGCCGGCATCAAAATAAAACTGCAGCAATTAAAGTGATCGCTCATGTGGGAGTCGCTGGAAAAGTCAGAAAAAGTCGGGGGAAAGCTAGTGCTGGCACTGAAAATTTTATGCGGCTGCCGAGGGACAAAAGGAAAAATGAGGAAATGGCAATGGCAATGGCAATGGCAACTGAGGAAAGGGGAAAGCGGGGAAAGGAATTGCAAGTGCGCAATAGCAGTGTGTTCCATGTGTCCTGTGTGTCCTTGCAACAGAACGAAGACGCCGCCAAGAGTTGGGGGCGCAGAAGGCATCCGGCGCTTGTGCCCACAACAATTGCTGACGTGTGGATGCTGGCTCTGAAATGCCATCTAAATGTCTCTCAGTGGACAAATCAAAGATAACGAAGAAAGAGCGCCAAATTGAAAAGCAAAAACATCACGATGCGTTTTAGGAAAGGCTATAAACCTCATACTAAAACGACTGGATTTATATTTTTCCAAAAAAGGTCTGTAATTTTTACAAAACCATAGACAATACTCATAAAATTTGATTGGTAAACATTTATGTTGTTGAAATTTATTCATTTATGTATACCTTCTATCTATTTTTAAAAATCATCCGCTGCAGAAAACACAAACTTATCTTTGCTACAGTATCCTTCTTATAAAGTTGATGTCCCTGGCTTTAAAATATCAAAGGCAATTAAGTGCTGGCCTGACCCACAAGTCCATAAATCTGAAACGACCCCTGAAAGAAAGACAGAAAAAAAGAAAACATTATACTAAGCGTTTTTGATTAGCCACTTGTGCTTAATTTTCACGCAGCCTCCACGGCCATGTCAATCAATCTTTGACACACAATTGGCCGAGATTTGCATGGCCTCGTTGGCCATTTTGCATTTGCTCCCTGGGTCCTGTCCCCAAATGGTTTCCTCAGAATGGATGTGGTCGTGTGCCCGAAATTAATTCACATTGTCATGCAGATTCCGCTCCCTTCGCCTTTGTCATCGTTAAACGTTTTGCAGATTAGGCTCTAGTCGAATGTTCATAATTTTGGCCAAATTGTGAGTGTGGTAACAATGTTCATGGCATTTTTATGGGGTGGTCCTGCTTTTTTATGCGCTGACACCGCTGAAATTCTTGTTAAATAAGCAATATACTTGCATTGCGTTTATGATATTAGCACTTTTTATTAATTGTTTTTCATATTTTAGTAAGTACAGGGAGTATTATTTTTAGTATCTTTTAAGTATCTTAACTATTACTCACAGAAACTTAAGTCGTAGATGATGGGCTACAATAAACACAAATTTTCAGCTTTATGTTTATTTTTAACTGCCACAACTTGTCGAACCTTCGATTGTAGCAGCTAAATAAAACACTTGCTTCTTTTTTTGGTCAAGTCAAATGGTGTAAGATCCCCATTTTCCAGTAAAATGGCCACAATCTATGAAACCCCTCCCAAAAAGTGTCGTTTGGTTTTCTGGCAAGCTGCAGATTCTGGCCCGAAAAGGGGGTGGTGGTGTTTGATTTGTGACCCGCGGCGGCGACAAGGTCGTTCTTCTCCTCTTTCCCTTGCTGCACTTAAAGTTCCAACCAGTGATGACACAATTGCCTACTTGAAAACGGCCGAGTTCATAAAGTCAAAAAATTATAAGTACACTAGAAGCTTTAAAAGGCTTTAAGTTATTTGTTTGGTAAATTTCTAATAACTTTAAAGCTACAACACAGAAAAAAATAAGTTGGAATCAAAGTAATGTTTGCAAATTTATAAGATATCATATTCCTTTGATATTAAGGAATGGTACATAAAAAGAATTCTGCCGTTCTCATCTGAGTTGAAAATGTTCTTAAAAATAGAACGAAATTTTTAAAGTTGAAAATGTTTTCATTGTCCTTGAATCAAGTTAAAATGGCGTTATTTACATTGTATATGTTAACAACTAAACTATTAGTCCGGTCAGTTATACTTATCAAAAAGTTGTTAAATAAACGTAATTTAACTTTTCTTTTCTCACCATTTCGTTATAATATTCAGAACATTGATACCAAAATGTACTTACACGGTTTTTAAGAACGAATGTTCTCAATTCAAGAACAATGTACTTGAATATTTCCCTCTGTGTAGCTCTTGAATTTCCTCACTTTAAAAACTATCTCAAATCGAAAAAGAAAGAAAAGTGCGAGATAGCGTTTAAAACTACACTGGGTAAAATCGAGACAGCGACTCTTCGAAACTCTCTGAGATAGAAACAGCTAGCAAAACTCCAGATGGGGAATATATCTAGAAATTTCAGATTTTTATCAAAATGATCATGTTGATCATCTTAAATTTACATTTATATTTTAGCTAAGATTATTTTGAAAGGAAATTAAAAGATTTTTTTTAAAATGAGCTTAGAAATTAATTCTCTTCGCAATTAAAAAACTTTCAAAACATGGAAAAAATTGTTTCTGTTTGATTTGGTCAAGCGCAGCTCTGGTGCCATCATAAATCGCCTGCACTTGAACCCGATGGCCGAGATGGCCAGACATGAACTGCCTTCCGTTTATTGGCCCCACCACCACGCTTCCCTTTTGGCCATTTACGCGTCTTTTTCTGGAAATCTTGTCAAATGTGTTTATGGCCAAGAGCCCCCCTTCGGAATCCCACCAAAAAGCAAGCCAAACCAATCGAACTGCCGTCGTGCGACGACATCTGTGAAATGTTGCCCGTTTATGGGAACCCAGCGTGGGGTGACCCCAATTTACTTCGGCCAAATCCGAGTTATTAGAAGTCGAAAGCAAATAGCTTTATACTTTATTGCACGCCCACACACCATAAACACTTTAGTCGAAACATTAAAAAGAACATCTGCCCGTTAAGTGGGTCCTAACTCAATTCGGCCTTATAAACATGGCAGTCAGTCAAAGTCAAAGGGTCGAACTTAATCGAATTTAAATTTTCTTTTATCTTTAATCCCTGAAACTAAAAAAGGTCCCCACAAAAACACTTGCTTCGCTTCAAATATAATTTTTAATCGAATTCATCAAAATGTATATAATTGTTTTTGGTTTTATACATACATGTATATATATTATATGTATACATAGTTTAGTTTTTTGATATATTACACAAGTGTATATATAATTGGTTTTGCTCAGGCCTTGTAAATATTGTAAACAAGTTAATTAAACATTTATATTCAACAATTCGTTTTTCTTTTGTTTTCTGAGTTGTGAGGAAAACGGTCTGACTGTGTGAGTTATCGTTAAGTTTAGGTTATATTTCTTTAGTTTTGGTAAAGTGTACATTGATCCACATATTTGCCACTAGACTTTTTTGGTATAGACTTACACACATCCGTAGTTATCTTAGGTCTAAAGTATAATTCTCAGCTTTGGTTTAGTTTACTTCGATCTGGATGGGTTTTTGGTTTTGCAGGTCCCCAGGAGACCCAAGGAATTTAAAGCTTTCGTTAGTTAGTTGTTCATTTTCCACACCGTTCTAATATTGTTCATCCCCTACCCTCGTTTTCCGCTCCATCTGCATACAATTTCCAAAATTTTCTTGTTTTGTTGGTCGAAATTACTTAAGTTACGATACATTTAAAAGTGCAATACAGAGGTGCTGAGAAAACATGTAGATTCTGGAACTTTGGTCAAGCTTGGAGTTGTATGCTGATCGGGTTTTGAGCTTTGGGCTTACAAACTAAAGAGTTTCGCGGATACATTTATTTACTTTACGTGTATACATATGTTTATTTAACAATTTGCTCTGGCATCCAATATTGTGTAGTAGGAGAAACACTCTAGAAGAATCGGGTTAGGTATAGACTACGTTGAGTAACACTGGATAGGGCTAAAAATACGCTAGGATAGATACTTCTACATATTTTCGGTATATTTAGCTGATAATTTTGTGTGTTAGGTGGTCCTAAATAAAATTGACTCAAATTGACTCTGTGCCAGCACAGAAATAAATATGTGTGCGACAGAGATAGTTAGGAAATGGCATAGAGTTTGTTGTGAGTGCTAAGTATAAGTATTTGCGAATATTGGACAGTGCTATTCCACCTATCATTCCTTGCTCCCTCAATTGCAGACACCCGAATATAAAAGAAAAACCGCATTTTTACTACCACTCAATCCATTCTCTTCTAGTGCTTAAAATATTTTTTGGAAAATGGGAAAAATTGTATAGCCTGCTTTTAGGCACGCGGACTAGCGCTTTCAAAACGTTCAAATAGGAATTTCTCTAGCAATTTATAATTTATATTTTAGACCTCAGAAATCGGTAAGGACTTAAAAGCAATTGAGAAGGCGCTTAAAAGTATGCTGTGAAAAGTTAAACGAAAGGAAATATTTTGTGGCATACACTTGGGCGCCTTACCAGGTGATTTCAGACCATTTGGGACTTGCGTGCCCCCTCCGACGATATTTCGTTTAAAACACTCGAAGAACATGGACCTCACACGCGCACTCACACCTCGACGACTTACACACTGACTGGCTCCCATAGAAACCTAACCATGGGACTCCCCCTGGAGTTCTACACCTGCTCGGCGCTCTCGTCCAGAACCATGGAGTGCAGGTCCATCGCCGACCGGGTCTTCCTCGGGGGCCTCGGCATAAGGTAGTGACTGGTGGTGGCACCCACGAACACCGAGTTCTGGCGGGGACGCGACGCGGAAACATGCGAGGCGTAGCCTGGAAACAGACGAATTAATGGATAATGGTTCAGTTACGGGATGAATTAGTGGTAGGGGGTCACACAATCAGCAGGGCATGAATTTCAAGCGAGGCGGGAAGTTCCTCTATAAGAGTTTGACGGCCTAGGCTCTACCCATGGGTATTTAATGTACAATTCTACTCACTATACTAATGGAACTGTTTGGTGCAAAGTAGTTTTAATTGATGTGCAATCTATTTTCCATTTGCAAAATCCCAAATTGATGGACAGCATGTGTGGCTTGTTCGGTTCAATTTATTCGTAATTTGTAGGTCACCACCATCCTTCACAGTTCGTGTCACGTGCTGCTCGCTGCCTTTTGCCCCTGGCCTTCTGCGATTGGGGAATCCCCTCGAGCGGCGCTGTCCTGACTCAACTTAATAGACTTTCCGCTACGGAACCGAGGTCTCAACTCAGCATTTCCACCGCCTCGCCCCCTGCAGATTTGCCCCATCACCATTTCATGCACTAAAAGAAATTAGTTTCAAGGTATATTTCTTCCTAGTTGAAGTTAAATCATTTTGAAATTTTGTACCTTCCAAAGCCTAATAAGAATGTATAGTTTTTGTTCCAGAAATATTTTATTATTTATTCCGCACTAATTGATATACACTTTCTACTACTAAAATTTCTCTTTGTGCACACTTTCTCTTGCATGTTTTTTATGTGCGTATCTTAATCACGGGCCGCTTGTCTTCCTGTCCGTGAGTTCCCTGCATTTCCACGAGATTTAATTGCTCAGCTCTGTGGGATGTGGATGTGAATCTGTATCTGAATCTGGAGGAGATGAGGGTGTGGAGCGCAAAAAATCCCCAGCCATTAGGGGCATTAAAATTGTATTGTTATTTGCTTTCACTTGCGCTCCGCTGCCTTCGCTCAGCGGGCAACTTAATTGTCTGGCAACTCATTAAAAAAAACGTCCTAGTATCGAGATGCTAAAGAGGCGGTAAAGTGACTACAACTAAATGCTGTATTTACCAGCTGGTGGGGGCGTGGCATTAATGAACGCTTCGAATGGCGCACATTACGCATAAGTATTTCGACTTTGTTGGGTAGTGAGGGTCGTGAGGGATTACTACGAAAGCTGGAGGGGATTGGCAGTGAGAACAGATGTCTGCATATGTTAACCAGTTCATTAAATTCAAGTGCGACTAAGCTGTGCCATATGGTATTCGAGTGGGGAATGAATTTGATTTCATATTACCCCAAACTAAAACATAACTATATATGAACCATTCTACTCTAAAAATGTCTTTGCCTTTTCTATCACTTTTTTTTCCCCAAAAATATCTTTACATAAAATACATTTTGCACCACTGTGCCGCTCTTGGCGACGCACAAAAGTATGCAGTACAAGTTGCGGATACTTTGAGCTCGATGGATGTTCGATTTTAATTGCATTCGGGGTGGATTCTAGGGGGTTCATTGGCGGGTGGTATGGGGGGTGGTGCTGAAGGGGTGGGCGTATAAAAGGCAAAATGACGTACGTACCCTTGGCATACATGTTGGGATTATAGGCCGCAAATTGACACGTCGGCATATTCAGATTGTGCACCATGCCCATCGACATTCGCGACACGGAGGAGCGCTGAAAAAGTAACATATATAAATAAGTAACGAATGTTAAAAATAAATAATTTTCATAAAATGCATAAAACTATATGGTGAAATTGCTAGATATATTGTATACCTCTTCCAGAGGTGTCTAAAAGTATGCTTCAATATATTTTTTCTATATTCCAGATAAGTTGAAGCATACTTTAAGACACCATTTAAAATTCCTATAGAAATGCTGCGGAATCTCAGAATGAGTTGGCTTGCTAAACCAAAATCTTGAGCTCACCTGGTGCGTGGTGACTGCATCCAAATCGACCAGCGGACAGGAACTGCGGTGCTGCTGCTGGAACTTGGGCTGATACGGCTCCAGCATCCGGATCTTGCCCCATCGGTTGAAGAAGAGCATGATGGCCCCCACCCAGAGCACCAGGACCAGGCCCACAATCAGCACCTCCTCGGTGCGCACAATGATCTTGGGTCCTGCAAGATTACGGCCAAATGCAATTTGTTTATTTGTCTTCGATGTAAGCAGACGACTTCAACCTTTCGCCATAAACATTATGGATTTGTTTGGATTGTAAACTGGTCGCACGTACCGCACGTAAATAACTCAAGAGTCAGGCTCGAATTCAATTATCGGCGACGTGAAATCTCGGCGATAAACAAATGGATTGTGACTGCGATTGGTTAGGGAAATGGGATTTGGCAATGGGATTTATTAAGCAGCCGAATCGGCATCTTTAGCCCGGCCAAAGCCAGCCAGGGGATTTATATCCAGGTGTTTTCGAATTGCGCGAGTGCCAGGAAAATTCAATATATTTCCAAAGGGGATGTACAAACGGCTGTATGTGTAGCATATCCTTGGAAAATTATTATTCCGCGAGTGGAAACACCACTAATCTATGCTCATTTGAAATTGGTTATTACCAAATTACGAGGGATTTGTTTTAACCATGGGAATAACAGTTTATTTAATGGCATATGCACCAGATACCATAAATCTGTCAAGGTGGATAAAATTTAAAAAATAGTTTCGAATTGTTTGACAGCTTTTGTTCCTAACTCTACCAACTTGGCATCTAAAACTTTTTAGCGGCACTAAAAATACTAAAAACTTTCTACCGCACTCAAAATATGATGACTTGGCTTAAATAGAGTATTCCTAAATGATTTTTTCCCAACAAAATTCTACAAAGAGGCATAGAACCCACCTGTTTCCACGGTGGTGGCATTGGAGGCCCCTGTTGTGGCACCTGTTGTGAATCCCTCCTGGTCCTCCTGGCTGCCCAGTTCCCCGATATAATCCTCGCTGCCATTCGAGGAGGCCGAGGACGAGGAGGGCGGCGAAATGGGAGCGGTTTGTTCGACCTCGACTAGGAAATTGGTGCCCCGCCATCCAGAGCCCCATTCTGTGGGTATTCAAGGCAATATATTATATACAAATCAGTCACTTTCCATCCCTAACTCACCTTCAGACAGACTTGCTGTAGTGGTTACCTCCTCGGCAAAAACCTCCAGATGCACAACTGCAATGAGATAAAAGGAGGACCAGCATTAGAACCATTTTATATTTAATCATAAATCAGGCAAACCAGTTGTAAGCTAGCCCAACTAATTCCATTATTATATTATCACTTAAATTGCTTTCCCATTTCAACAGATTTTGTAAACTTTAAAGAAAATCAACAAAGAAACTTGATACAAGAAGGAGAAGCATTTCAAAGTCAACTTGTGTTTGTGTGGCAAGTGGCAGCTCGGAAAATATTATCCTACGCGTTCTCGGAAAAGCGGACATCGCCAAGGAAATGTGCTTGGAAAATGCAATAAACACTCTGCAAACAGATTTGATGGCCGAGGAATTATGCCAAGTTTTGCACTTGAAAATTCCCTCCATTATGCAATCGTGGAGCACTTAAAGGATCGTATATGGCCATGCTTATTCCCAGATGATTGCTTAGAAGGGCCGAAGTGGGCTTGGTGGTTCGAGGTCAGTGGTGTTGGGGGGTGTAATGTTCGTGTGGGGGTGTCAAGGATGAAGTTTTCCAGACGCTGACGTCGAAGAAAGTTTGACTAAAGTGCTGCGACTGCGTTTCTCACCCGAGCATATGCAAATGTGGGGTGGAAAAGGTCTGGGCAGCCACCTCCACATCCTGCACCCACATCCATCTCACACCCAAGACGAGCTAACTTTCCTTAGTTATTTAGTGCATTAAAAGTTCGCTAAAAAAGTGGGGATCGCAGGCGAGAACCTTGACGTTGAAGTGTGTGTCTGGGTATTGCGATGATAAATGTGCCAAAAAGGGACCGGGCTCCAAATGAATGCTGGAAGCAAACCAAGAACCACCCGACCAAGAACCACAACAACCACACAGACCATCACTAAGCCTGCGAACAGGTGGGGTCCTCGACCACCTTTGAAATCCAACTGAAAGTGCTGATGATACAGTTAAAATGTATATCTTATAGTTTTACCAATCAGTGTTTTATAACTTCAAAGAACTCTTGATTTTAATAGATTCCAGAAAATTTAAAAGGCTTTATAAAAGGAAATTTAAAAATAATCCAAGACTTCCTTATTAGATACTTATAATTTGTAATGTGCCTAACATTTATTTGAAATCCAAAAAAAAAAACCAATATATTTTTTGGTTAAAAAGGACTTTTGATAGGTGTCATATATTTTAAAGGGTTTATACTTAAAGGAAACTTAGAAAGGCCACATTATACTTCCTTTTTAAATTTTATTAGTTGTAATGTGCCTAAAATTTGTATTTAATCAAAGTAAACCAAACTGTTTTTTGGTCAAAAACGTAATCTTAAATAAATATAATAAAATATATTGTTTCATAATTATTTTCCTGTGTAGCCAGTGAGAGCAAAAATAAGTGCCATGAAACAGGGGGAATGGAATGGGTCATTAGGTCGGGCAGTCAGCCTTTTAGGCAAACGACCTTGAAAGTGTTTAGCGCCCAGCTGACAGCACCACCCCACCCCCTTTGGAGCCTGGGAGCTGGTCCACCCTTGAACTATTTATTTAGTTGCTTCATTTGCCTAATTTGCTTAATTACATGTGTTCGACGAGATGGGCCCAAATCTATGCCCGAAATGAGCTAATTAACATGCGCAAATTATACGCAATTCCCACAGGGATAAGTACAAAGGATGTGCCATAAAATGAGGGGATTTTCCGGCGAAGCGAGCGGGGAAAAGCAACCTTACTATCTGCAGAATTTCCCCGTAATTTATGAATGAAAAGCGAGGGAGAAAGGAAAAAAAAAACAGACACTGTAATGAACTGGGAAAGTGTAATAAAAATCATATTAGGTGGAGAGCGAGGGAAAAGGGTGAAGTGCAAGACCGGATGGGAAAATCGCTGCAGGTAAGCCCAATCTGAATTTATCTTCCTCTCTCAATTTTCTTCGCTTTCCCTTGCTTTTCCTCAGTTTGTGTGTGTGTGTGTGTGTGTCACCAGCTTGGAATTGGCCATTAAATGCTCATTAGAGTAAACAAACAACCCACAATAACAACGGCGGAATGCAATTTTAATAATCAGTAGCCGAGGCACAAAGACCAGAATAAGATACACAAGACCAAGGATGCGAAGGACGAGAAAGGACTCAGCCAGTCGGCAATTAACAAAAATATTTTGCGCAATTTGTGACTCACCAACTGGTTTTCTAGTTGTTTCCAGTTAGGCGGATGAGCAATGTGTCTGGAGCCAATTAAATATGGAACCATTCTTGAGGAGGAGAAACACTGTTTGCATATACTGAGCAAGACAGCCGGATGGATGAATTTAATTAATTTAACACAGCATTCGAAAGACGATATTAATGCGTTTGATAAATAAACCAGAGCTCAGGGACGAGACACACTATACAGATTCAGCAGAAATAACCCTGTCAGTGTCATTCATTTAATTAGCATTAATTTCTGAATATCCAAATATTGCATTTATATGACTCACTGGTCATGGACATAAAATTACCAGTATGTTCACAGCATTTACTGAATGTATATGACAAATAATCTCCAAAGATAATGCAAGCTATATAGTTCAGCAAAATATAATCCTGGCAGTAATCATTTAATTAACAGAATATTCCATGTACATAAATAATGCAATTTTATCAATAAGAAACTGGTTAGAAAAATGTTAATAAATCCTTTTTAATAAGAAATAAAATACTAACGAAGTAGATTTAACCAAGATATTTAAGACTGCTAAGACTGTTTTAAATACCTGGAAACCTAGATTAACAGGTTTCGAGGAAAACTAAATTAAACTACCTTAATTTACTAAGTTCAACTTGCTTATATCAAATGCCCAGGATGACTTGCTTTTACCAGATTTGCCAATATTAAAATGGTTCTTAATTCCATTTTTACTGAGAATCTATTCCCGTTTATTAAAACGACATTCCTCAAAATCCTTGGGCATTATTTTAGGCAATATCAAATTGTTCGCCCGCAGCTGCTGCCAAGCCCAACAGCTTGTGCCAAAATCTGAACTGAGGAATATTATGATTTATCTGCACATGAGTCGCATCAACAGCTCGTGGACTTTGGGTAGATGCAAATGCAAACGCAACCGAATCAGCCAACGTTTTCCCAATAAACTTTGTCAAAAACGGCACAGCGAAAAAAAAGGAAACCGGATTACGAATGTAAATAAACATCAAGCGGAGAAAAACTCCATAAGCCGTTCAATAATTCATAAGAAAAACACAGACAGACACAATGGGTGGGAGTGCACGGAGAGAAAAGAGGGGCAGGAATGCTCAGGACGACAGTCATAACACAAACACAATTATAAGTGGGGGAATGCTATTGATTTTCCTCGATTATGGGCGGCCCAAGATGTCTGCCTCACGTTGTAAGTTCCCTGGTTTCCGATTTTTCGTTTTTCCGAGTACCCGAGAAAACCGAAATCAAAGGGGCGGCACTGGGCGCAGGGGGAGTGGCAGGTGTGCCGACCAAAGCCGCTTACCTATATGCCAGAAACTCAAATGAATTCGACTCAATTCAACGTGACGCATGCAAAGGCTTCGGAGGGGCCAACGAGGAAAGAATTTCCCAGGAAAGGTGCCCCCAGGAATCAAATCCCCTTATTACCTCAAAAAAGTCTTGAAAAATCGTCCTTTTTACTGAAAAAATCCGCCTAAAGCAGTCAAAAAACATATTATTCCTAAGAGGAATACATTTTCAGAAAGCTTATAGATTTATTTTCTTCTCTCTTTTTTTATTCAAATATATTGTATTAATAAAATATCATATTTTTATTATATTTACAATTTATTTTCAATAAATCTTCATGGAACAGCCTACAATTGTGGTATTTCCAGAGAGGAACGGGGTTCTAGCACTTGGAAAAATGTGTTGCATACCCCAAAGGCGCAGTCGAGTAAAGCGAGATAAGGAAATAATGTAGGACCAACTTTAAGGGGAGTGGAATGGGGTATTCCTCTTACCACCAACAAAATCCCTTTAAAGCTGGCCAAAAAACTGCGATGGGGCACGTAAAGTGGCCATCGTAAAACGGGTCGCTGAAGAAGGGGGCGTGACGCTAAATGGAGAATGCTTAATTGTAGGGGGCGCTTTTAGTAACGGAAGCATTTGGGCTTTTGAGCACAACTGTACTTAAGTGATGCTTTAGTGGAGAGCCATCATCAGCTATCATTTGCGAACCCTTAAAGTGCACTATATATATCTTGGCAATGAATGTGGTTAAATGCAGATAAAGTTGGATTGGCAGCTTGGGAAGAGTTCTTGATAAACCTCCCTAGGAATAAGTCATTACTTTACCAAAACGATGTCTAACATTCTTAGATCAACAGAGATATTACAGTTCTATCAAATGGTAATTATATGATAATGTTTTCCTTTCATTAGGTATTATAATCTATTACAATTTCTTTTTAAAATTAGTATACAAATTTGTTACTGTACTTCCATTTCCAGTTTATTTACTTCACGGCCGCTCTGGACTTTTAGACTTGTCGTGGTCAAGGACTCGCGAGCACCTGGTCCTTTGGCTAAATGGTCCTGGGCAAATCCAGGATCCAGCTGCGATGGCATCAGGTGATCGGTGATTGCCGAAATTAGAGCCTAAGTAGTCTCGCCCATTTGCGGAACACATGTGGATCGATTGGATGGATGTCCAGTGCTGGGTTTCCGTGTTTCCCCCGGCTCAGTGCCGTCGAGAAATTCCCATAGGATGCGGAAATACCATCCAGGACACTATCAGCACATCGATGGGCAATTCCAAGCGTCCAGCGATTTTTCGTACACGACTTAACTTGACCCTGTCGCGGGATCAACAAGTGCGCTGCCATCGCATCGCGGCAATCATCATTATCATCGAGCTACGGATAGGAGAGTCCTCAGGAGGTACATAAGTGTATATTTCATAGATATCTTATCTACCTGCTCGATCTGGGCCTCAGCACGCGGTACGGTTTATGGCTTTATGGCCATGGCCAAGGAGTTGCCGGCGATACACGGAAAATGCGTTTCGTAAACAAAATTCGGCCTCCATTTGCCTTTTCCACTTTCACATTTTCACATCCCTCCCTCCCATCCTCCCTCCCTTAAGCCCGCCCGTTCATGATTTTTTGTGTTTTTTTTTCGATTGTTTATTTGTCACAAGCAAAAAAGAAGGAAAAACTGTATATGGTAAACAGAAATTGCATTGATGCTCCTTATCACAGATGTCCTGCGACCGCGAGAGTCCTGGAAACGGTCATGTCCTTGCCATTGTCTTGGTCCTCATCCTTCGCTTTTCCTTCTTTTTCTTTTTTTTTTTGTTTTCCACCCCGGCCAGCTGGCTCAATAAAAAACTATCCAAGCCAGAATTCAAGACAATTGCTTGGCTTGCACTTGTGCCAAAAGTTGCATTCAACTTCGTTGACTACGCCGGAAAAAATCGGGGGCATGTTGGACTTTATTGCAGGGCCATATTTTAGCTGTTATAACAGGTAAGTGCATTGTAGCTATTGTTATAATAATAAAAGGACCCTTGAACCACTCACAGAATATTAGGGAACAGCATAAGAGTTGGAATACCAAAGTTAGTAAACAATAAATATTGTATACAATTATTTTACAACAGTAGATATTATAATAGGGAGTAAGATGAGATACTGTAGAATTTTGCTATCATATCAATGGAGGCTATACGGTTTTATATGTCACAATTGGAAAATTAATTTTTCGAAGTGTGAACTTATTCCCTTTTAAATATCTTTTCTCTCTGTGCCCTTTAGTTATTTTATTTCAGTTTCGGTTTCAGTTCCATTGCAACGATTTGGGGTCCCCGGCACGTCTCCTACTTTTGCCCCTAAGTTCGGGCTGCCCCTCCGAAACCTTTGTGTCAATGGCATTTCAATTTCGTGGCCATTTCCTTGGGGCCTTCGTGCGGATTGCTCTTCATCCAGATCCAGTCAGTTCGCATTTAATGGCAACTCAACTGGACTCAGTCGAACTGGATTCTCGGACTCGGAGAATTGGGATTGCCTTGGCCCCCGGGCTTTGATTTCTGCCACAAAGTTGCGAATCTGTCCAAATGCTTGGAGTTCCATCCTCGATTCGATTGCTCCTTTGGCGCAAATAAAGTTTGCACACTGCATACGCGATTGATGCACTTCGTTGGATGGCCAAAATCCTCCGGGCTTGATTGTTATTTAAATGCAGTTGTAAAAGTTACGGACCATTTGCGTTAACTTCCCTCAAGTTTTGTTATTTAATTAAGGTGAAATGTGAAACTTTCTGGAAATACTTCACATGTGGTGGTGTAAGAAAACACATTAGGATGGAACTCCATAAAGTATATATGCGTATTTACGCAAGCAAGTACAGATGGCTGCAAAATAATAGTATAATATGTAACACTATCCAACAATAAAGGTACTAAATGCCATGTAAGCCTATTTAATTTCCTTTCTTATAATGATATACCACTTTGTTGCTTATTCGAATTTTAAATTATATTGAATGACACTCTGCTATTATTTTGAACACAGCTGTCATCAGTTTAAAGCAAATATAGCTACTTGAGTGAATTTTGTATGCAAAGCGATGAGGAAGTCGTGAGTTAGCTTTGCATCTTACTTAGCTAAATTGTCAAGGGTCATTCCTCATACGTGCCACTTCTCCATTTGGAATTTCTCTTTATCAGGCCCCCACCCGATCGAAGGATACATGTGTATACTACTCTCGAACCTATCCCCTGGTCTTACTAGCAACTCCTCAGATGCCATTTGCACAAGCTTAAGAGAACACAGAAAGAAAAGGGCAGTTATAAATTATAATACTCGAAAAATTTAACATACAACTTGTATTATTATATATAGATTAAAGATACAGATAAAATATGAATATTTTCTCTTGTTTTATATACATTGAAAGTATTTGTTTTCATTCTGCTTCTAAGGGATGTTTTTCTCTCAGTGAACTTCGACTTCCGTTTTCGCTCTTTCGCATCCAACATGGAGACCTCCCGAAATGTGGAACCGTCACGTGCAGCGAACAAATGCCGGAGTTACGTGACTGCCAAGCGGATGCGGATGCGGATGCGACTGCGGATGCGGATGAGGATGTGGATGCAGATTTCGATGCAGATACGGATCCAAGTTCGCTAAACAAACGAGTGAGCGAGACGGGCAGAAAGGGCGGGAAACTCCGCCGAGGAAAATGTAGAAAAGGCGAGGAAATTCCGCTGCGCGTTTTCCCAGCCGAGAAATGCGGGAATTTCAACGATTGCGTGTGAAAATGCAACAAGAAACCAAAACAGCAAACACCAAATTCGCGATAGTCAAATGAGGCCTGAGGTTGGCCAGTTGTTCGGCTGTTCAGTTGGCCGGGAACAAAAGCCAAGTTGGTTCCCCGTAAAGCCGAAAGGAGAACCCGTAGGTTATTAGAAATGCCATGGGTATTCGTATTCGAATCCGGAGACCCCAAAGGAGGCGGCGATTATCACGTGCCACAGCAGTTGCATTCCGTTCTAGGGATACACTCGTAATATAGGGGCACGAGCCCATCGATAAGGCGACTAAGTTGCAGATCTTAGGGGTTCGGGGTTCAGGGTTCAGGGTCTTGAAGGCAGGCGGGCTGTCGGTACTGCCTAGCTGTACTTTACAAATATTAGATAACTTATTGAAAAACTGCTTAAATAAAGTAGTTGTAGCCAGTATTAAACTTAATATAATAATATTATTGGTCAATAAGTTTATCGCCTTTTATTAATATATTAACTTTAAGGACATTTTGAAAGAACAGTTTAGTTTTGAGTGCTTTTTTTTTTGATAAGTATGCATTTCTTTTAAATTTAAAAAGTATTTTGCTATCTTCGTGGCCTTTTAATAATATTTTATGAATTTTAAAGGGTTACTACTTATAAATCAAGAGAATGGATCTTGTTCAAACAAGTTTAATAAACCCACTATGAGTTCATTTATTGATAGAAAGTTCTAGTGATTTTTTGGGACTTGGCAACATTGCTTTCCGACCTATTTAATGACCAAAATGTCAGGTGGTTTTAATCAATTAAATGCGAACGTGTGAAACATTCTGGGGTGCCACTTGTCAGGGTCAATTCGGTCTCATTTATGCCCCATTTCGAGTGGCAATGGCCATTCATTGGCCATCGTCATTGCCAACACTTCATTGAGCGCAAATCAAGCGCGAAATAATTTGCCAATTTCAATTCTCCATTTTCCCAATGTCATTTCACATTTGCAATGACGATGGGAATGACGATGCCTATTTCGATTTCGTTTAACCTTGAGCTATAGAGTCCAAGAATGGGAGAGCTGTTCCATTGAGGAGTTTTCGCCCGAAATAGATCGAAGTCGGTGCAGCTGGTCTCTGTTATTTAGTATTCCGTATTTGGTTATTGCTTTCTGGTTTTTGATTTGGCCAGGAAAAGGTCCTGTCCCGCTGATTCGAGACTTGTGGCCGGCGTCAACGGCGTTCCGAGGACTGCGCCACGGCGTTTACACAACAATTGGCCAAGGAAAGGACGAAGGATCTGGCCAAAAACAAAGGCACAAGGCCACCGACCAAAATGACTGACACGATGGTCAGTACATCAGCGTAATATATCTTCTGAGCCATAACTCATAGCACTGCAGCACTATATATAATATATATGACAAGGCAGATAAAAACCGAAAAGGGTTAAGGCTAGAAAAATATTAAAAATAAGAAGGCAGCAAGGAGTACGAACAGGCATTACCAGAGACCATCCTTAACTCGTTGGCCAGATCGAAAGTGCTCGAATCAAGGACATTTTTCCGGCAGGATCTCAGGTACTGGCATCCACCGTGTTTTTGGCCAAATTGCCGGGCCATAAAGTACCGCGTATTTTCATGAAATCCCGTTCGCGGATTAGGCCAGAAGATATCTGACAGCCTAATCAGGTAGCTGGCCTGGCGATGGTATAGGTAATTCCTGGAACCGCTGGATCCGAAGTTACCTGCTGGCCGAGTATATAAATCCTGCGGGTTTATGGCCAAGCCAAACAGTTGACAAGGAATTGTCAAGCGAACAACATCTTACCAGAGTTACCCAAAATATTGTATAAAGCAAAACGTAGATCATGGGTTGTTGTGCGAGCAATCTGAAACTGAAGGAGCTGAACCTCAACAGCAGTATCTATTTGGCAGCTGGAGGATCGGGAAGTCGCTCCTTGAAGCGGTTGTATAGCAGCCGGAACAGCAGCGGAGTGGGCAGCAGCTCATCCTCGTCGAAGAACTCCTCCAGCCGCAGCATTTGGAGCCGATCAAGCCAGCCTATCTGCGATGACTTTGCCGAGCAGCCCCAGCTGGACAAGTCCTGTGGCTACTACACCTGCAGCAGTGCCAACTCGTCGCCCAGGAAGCACCAGGAGGATGGCGATGAGGAGGAGGAGGAGGAGGAAGAGGTACTGATGCGCACCCAGGACATGAGCGAGGCCTCCCAGTCCCGCGAATCCATGGAATCCCCTCCGATGGTCGGCAATCTGGAGTGGGAGATGTACATGATGCAGCAGGCGCAGCGCATCATGCCCAAGACCTCGTCGCCCATCAGCCAGAGGAGGGGCAATGGCCACATTCCGGCCTCGTCCTACCAGAAGTGGCGGAACTATCTGCAATCCACGCCCGCACACATGCTGCACAACGTCACCCACATCCCGGAGGCCATTGCCGGCCACTTTTGCCCCACTGGCTTCCCGGGCTTCAGCGATCTCGAGGAAATGGAGAGCGCGGCCAAGCGGTTCAAGGTGGATCTGGCGGAAGAGCCACTGGAGGAGCCGCTGTACACCACCTACCAGCTGCTGGCTGGCCACACGCACACCATATCCACAGATCTGTGAATAGGAAGCCTCCCCTCCGCTCCCCACCCCACCCCTTCAATCACACCATCTCCGCTTGGTTCGGAGTGGTTCGGCGATTGATGGACCCATTGACGTAATCCCCGGCGAGGACTGGCAACAGGTGTGCCAGCTGTCAAACAGTTGGGCAAATACTCATTCCACCCCTTCGGCGATTCCATTGCCCAGCAATGGCCATCGCATACGCACGATTTTACAAAAATTCACACTTTTTTTTTACTGTATATCATACAACCTAGATTTAAGGACAGGACAATTAATTTGTACGATTGCTAATTAAATCGGGCTCCAAAATATATTTTATAAAACACAATAGAATTTTGAACTTTTACACTTATCGGGTCCACATCACGGTCAAAAGACTGCGAGTCCAGTGTTGTACCAGTTGTGTGGGTTACTCGGTTTAAATTTATAGAACTTAAATTTAAGCATCCTCCTCCTCCTCCTCCTCCTCCTCATCTTCATCTTCATCTTCCTCCTCCTCCTGCTCCTCCGACTCATCCTCATCCTCATCGACAGCCTCACCCTGATCCTGATCGTCATGCTCAGCATCATACATCTCCACATCCTGATTGGCATACTCATCATCCCACATCTCCACATCCTGATTCCACTCAACATTCACCTCCGCGTTCCGATCGTGATACTCATTCTCATCTGCATTATAATTATTGCAATCATTACAATCGGGTTTGCAGGACGGGCAAAAGAATTTAGCGCGAATGTAAGAACTGTACGGAAAATCTGTGTTTATAAAGACGGGGTTGCTTGAGCCATATAGAATGCGATCAATGCAATTCGCATCGAGAATGCGTCGGATTTCACGGATCTTTCTCTTTATAATCTCAATGGGTTTGCCACGATGTACGATTTTCGGAACAGGCTTCTCTCTTCGGCTGCGCCTGTCCCTGTGAACGGTCTTCTTTGCTGATGGAAGAGCTCTCCCCATTTCAAATGTTGTGTTGGTTACGTCTAATAAAATTTGGTGAATTCAAAGAAAAACTTCGAGATAAAAAAGTATTAGAAATTTCAGTTTGCTACCGACTTTTTTACTTGTTTTTACCTGATGTGTGTCCTAAAGATGTAAAAAATGTACTGATTATAAAACCAGTCTGGCTTCTCCAGCCTGACAGGAATCAAGAGAGGTTACTTCGATCTAGTTTCAAATTTAAGGGGTTACTACGATTTTGTAATATATTTTATTTCGTTTGTATTATAAGATTGCAAGAGTAAATGAACAAAAAATATTTCACGGAAAAGTCGGTGAGATTGTTATCCCAGGTCGTTAACTGATAGAAACAGTTAGTCTTTTAGGAGAACTAAGTTACGATTGAAAATCCGCGAAAAAAACGAGTTCTTTTGACTAAAATCTGAAACCCATTTTTCGCCCTAAAAAAGTCAGTATTTTGGCTGCCATATTGCAAATAATTGTCAGAATGGAGAATGGCATACCTCGTTGAGCTCGTGGATTGATTTCCAATCCAATGGCATTCCCATCTTGAAAATTTTTATTTTGGCCATTTTTCGCAAAAAAACATGATGTAACCCCTTACAAAAATGCTAAATTTGGTCAAAAAATAAATTTTCCTAAATGTTACGGGGATCGTTGGCATATGCTGCAAGCTGCTCAAAACAGTCGGTCTTATAGCTGTACGGCTTGATTTGCCTGAATTACGATTAAAAAACCTCGAAAAAACGAGTTTATTGACTAAAATCGGAAACCCATTTTTCGCCCTAAAAAAGTCAGAGTTTTGGCTGTCATATTGCAAAAAAGGGTCAGAATGAAGAATGTGAGATATGACATTCTTCATTCTTGAGCTTGTGGCTTAATTTTCAATACAATGGCATTCCAACCTGTACAATTTTTAATTTGGCCATTTTTCGCAAAAAAAACATGATGTAACCCCTTCTGAAAAATGCTAAATTTGGTCAAAAAATAAATTTTCCTAATTATGATAGGGATCGTTTGCATATGTTGCAAGCTGTTCAAAACAGTCGTTCCTATAGCTGTACGCCTAGATTTGCCTAAATTACGATTGAAAAACCATATATGTTGCTCTAAAAACTCCGTTTTTAGGGCTGCCATAACGCAATAAAATAGCCAGTGATTGAATTTCGAACAATTTTTTTAATTTTTTCGGGCAACATTCTGATTTTTCAAAGTATCAGGGAAAGCACGCTATTCAAATTGTATAATATATGGCTTTAAAAACGAAATATCCTAGCAATACTTAAATACCCAATTTCGATTGGCACTAATTGTTCTCATTTTGAAAGCAAATGTTTTTCCTAATGTGTTTTTAGAGCTCGTCAAATAATTTCTCCCCACATAACTCATATTTCCACAACTTTCCGCCCAGCCCATTAACTGATGGCCGGCCACAAAATGTTTTGATTGGGCTTTGATAATACAAAATTCAACAGCCGCCGCAAACCGCACAGAATGGCGAAAAGCTGGAAAAGTTCGGGGCTCATTCCAAATTCAAATCGGTGGAAAGAACTAGTAGCCTGTTGCCCGTAATTACGCGGATAAATGTGCATTAATTAGTGCAGCCCAGCTGAAGGCAATTGAAATTGGAATGGAAATGGAAATATTTAAAACGAACCCAGAGATGGGCAAAAATGGATTATGGATTGCGGCTTTGTAATTACAATATTTGCATTTGTAATTAGTGTAACACTAGGGGAACCTACTATTTTACCATACCCTTTCTTTGCTGGGAATTTCCTTTTTTAGGTAAGTATACATAAATATAAAATCCTAAAAATCAGCAGGAATAAAACGTAAAATCCATACTTCAAATGGGCTCTGGAATATAAACAAGAAATCAGTTTTGTTATTATTTCTCCCTCTCTAGAAATCCGATAGCCCCGCCGTGTTTACAGGGTATCGGTTGGCAGTATCGATTTTAGTGGCTTGTCAAGTGTCTGGGTGCCCACTTAAGTACCCCCGCCACCCCATCGCACCTCAAGTTGCCGCATTTTCCTGACATTTTCCCGCTCCTTGGACTCCTCGGACAATGTAGAAAGAGACGGCACCACTGTGAAAGGGGCCGGGTGAAAGAGACGGGGTTACCCAAGTAGTTTAGCTTGCATCGGTGAGTTGCCATAATTGGTGCGGACTCTCGATTGTTCCCGCAATCAGTCAATCATTCAATCAATCAATGACTTCGACCACTATGCACTATAATTTTAGACGGCGAAAGAGAGGGGTATATTGGGGCAGAAAGAGACGGGGAATCGCACCTCATTGCTAGGTGAAAAGGTGGCCAACAAGTGCCATGATGATTATTGCGAAACTTTTCCTCCCACCAGCGAAACTTTTCGCCAGGGACAACATATGGTAACTGGGAAAATTGTGAAGAATAAAAAAAAAAAGGGAAAAGAGCCGGGTTAACATTAAAGGCGCGTTGAAGTGTCAGAATTTTCTTTATTTAATGCAGGCCAACTTTTGCGCCGTCTGACTTCCATGAGCTGCACATAAAAATGATGTAGAATTATTAAGTTTTTCCGTTTGGCCTTTTGGCTGCCATAAAGAACAAGTGGGGCCAAAAAAAAAAGGATGGAAAAATCCTGCCCCAAGGGCTCTCTTTCCCCATCTCTTTCACTCCGCCCATCTGGCGGAATAATAAATAGTAAATGGTGTTATTTTATAGGGAATTTATGCGCAGCAAAACTGCAAAGATGAGAGCTCTATTCTTTTGTGCGGAAAATTAAAAAAAAAATACTTATTATATATTTGGATTTTATCAATTAGAAAAATAGGAATAAAGGGCAGTTATAAATACAAAGTCATTCAAATTATTAGGCAGCCAGAAAAATATTTTGAAACAGATAGAAAAAGAATTTGGAGACGAGCATTTGCCAGTCACTTCCGGGCACCTTTTTCCACCCATTAAATCCAGAACATCGTGACCTAACCCCTGTCCAGCCCAGGTCCATGAAATATGCAAGCTGACATTGACCCTGGAACCCGGCACAATTCCTGCCCATTCCAATGCCGATTACGATTCCCCTGAACTTTTCAACTCTCGAGACAAACTTTAAAGTGTCAAACTGTTAGCATGCAACCAAGTGGGGAGAAAAGAGCAAAATACCCGGGTTAAATCAAACTATTCAGGGCCGGCAACAAGGCGTATACATAATTTAAGAGCCACTACGCTAACACAGAAAGAAAAACAAGACAATATTGGCTCCCTGTTTGCACACAAACTTTTTGATATTAAAGTATAAGTCGCAACTTTTTACCAGCAAGTCGCTTTAATCGGGTCAGTTTTATGAGCCATTGGGGAGTTTACTTTTGAGGCTTGTTTGTAATACGTATATGATATGAATGTTGGAATTTTATATATATATGATATGATATGAGTAGATGATCCATTAAAATATAAAACACAGAAAAAAATACGTACAGCTTTCTGAAATATTTAGAGGAAGAGAGCAAAAGCAAGATGGTAAACATATCATAGTGATACTTTTTGTTTCCATTCAGATGTTATATTAACTATCATCAAAATTATCATAATATCATAGCGTTTTTTTTTCTCTGTGTAGAGTTTGAGAATCAAAGTAGTAAGCCTTGCAATTTTAAATATTAATGTGAAAATTAAAAAAAATCTAGAAGTCTCTCGAAATTGTGTAAGTGCTTGCTATAGAAACCCACCGATTTTGGTGATTTTTCTCGCCGTGTGTCCTGTGGGAAGGATAAGGCTAAGGACGAGGTGCGGCGAAAGCCGAGGGACTTTGCTGCCGTTTGACAGCCGCAAGTGTTTGGCTGACTCCAACGCGACACTTGAGTCCAGGACGCGGACTCGGAACTCGAGTGGCGGACAAAGCAAAGTGGTCCGGAAAAAACAAAAGGCGCGAGGCTGAACGGGAGCAAACTCAAGTGGTTCGCGGTCCTTTCCGAGATGATCTGGCCCAGATTTCGAGTTCCTAAAGCCCCGTTTTGGTAAGCCGGTGACAATCGGCAATCCGCTCTAATTACAATCTGGCCACAATTGAGGATTGCCCGCGTTGCGTGTTGCAAGTTGCTGGATGGTAGATGGTAGATGGTAGTCCATTCAATCCACACATTCAATTGAAATCCCTTCCAGATTTGCCTAATCGGCTGCCCCTTGACCCTTCCCCCCGCCAGTCGCGTGCTCTGCGGTGTGAAATCTGGCCAAAGATTACCGCGGATCTGCGCGGATGTGCCACACATACAGACATTCAAATATACCTAACAATTTTTGCTCTATGGCCTTTGGCCTATGGCTCACATATATGTATGTGTCTGTATAGGGATCAAGTGGCCAGATTAGGCATTCCGTGGAGGAGGGGGAGGTGGAGAGTGGGCGGTGGGCGGGGGTTAAGTCCTTGTAAATCCATCGGCGGGATTAGGACATCTTGCGGTTTTAATGCCAGCCAGCCAGCCAAAAACCAGCCTGCAGCTGTGGCCATCTAAGCCACATTTAAGCCATTTAGAGACGCTGATGAATTTATGGAACGTCCTACTCGGTGGTTCTGTCACACTCAGAGCTGCTCTTTTTGGGCCCGGTATACCCTATGGCATAGGGTACTTATAATTTAAGACATGCTATGCAATAAGTTCTGCCCATCTTGAGTATATCTTCATTATTAATACACCCATTATAAGAACTTGTAAGATTATATTTCGGATTTATGGATCTTATTTCTTAGGTATCCAAAAGTATGTAATAGCAAACCAAATTGGTTAATTTAATTTATATTTTAAGTTTTAGCCAGTCTTGAGTGTGTCTTGATCATAATAGTTCCATTTGAATTTATAAAAATATATTTATATCAGGTCCTTGAGATGTAAGGTCTTTGTTTTTCGCGAGTGCCCAAAAGTATGCAATGGTCAAATGAAAATTTTGCTTTTCTCATTGCCTACATTCAAGCTGTTTAACTACATCTACCTTTCCAAACTCAATGATAAGTCGTAATAAAACACCCAAGGGTAAGTCAGAATTCGACCTACGAAACAAAGCTTTTCTTTTTTATTGATTTTCCCCATGTGTGTGTGTTGTGAAGAAGAAAATCAAGGGAGGATTGGGAACAGGAACAGGGAATTTGATGCGTGCCAGTGCCAGCATCAAAACTCCAGTGGAGATTGGGATTGGGGGATCGGTGGATTGGATGGGGGAAACGGAATGGATGGACACGGCCATCGTTCACTGATGGATAGTTCCATTGATTGGAGCTGGCTGCAGAGTTGCCACCCTCGAAATTGAAAACCAAGTAAAACAAACAAAAATACATTTTACGTCTCCCTTTTATTTTTGTGCTTAAACAAACTCAATTATGAAAAGCGAAATGTTAGTTTGAAGTAGGAAAGGCGATGCCCATGATACCCATTAAATTATTAAGAATATAAGTTATCGGAGGGGTCATTTTGGAAAATTTACAAATGAAAAAAATTGATTAAAATTGATTGCAATAAGATTGGTGTCTGAAACAATGTATAATACTATATGTATATCATTATAAAACATATTTTATTTTTTATTAATACTCCTGCAATAACTAAAGGGTATCCCTCATTTGTAACAAACGGGAATGGGGAGTTTCCCCAAACAGCTGAAAAAGGGACGCTGGTATCGGGCGGAAAATTAGGGGACCAGCGCAAAAATTGTAAACAAAAGACCCATCCATACTTTCGTGTGGGGAGTGTGTCAAAATCACATTAGATGCTGTTAACTTTTGTCAGTGACTGTGTTTGGTTGGCTCGCATTCTTTTTTGGTCAATTTGTTTGTTTACCCACAAATTGATTGATTGCTATTGATGCCTGATTTGTCCTTAACCCTCACGCACAGTGTCCTTGCCCTTATCCTTTTGGACTCTATATGGTTTTTCTTCCTCTTCCGCGTTTCGCTCTGCCGAGATTTGTGGTCATCCCAAATGGCTTTCTGTGGCCCAACAAATTACAGAAGACAAAGTTAACTGGGCGATGGTGTTGGGGGTCTGTGTGTGGGTGATTGAGTATATAAGTGTTATTAACTTTGGCTTACACTTGGCTTGTGTAAACTTTGTAATCTACTTGGGGGCAGGGGCGATCGAAAAGGATTGATTTTGTGGTCTGCTAAGGGGCTTACTTGTGGAGACATTGATTAAATGGGCAATGGAACTGCTGAACTTAGGGGTTAGAAAACGCTTTTAAAGGATTTAGCACTAGTTATCCCTCCATTATTTCGACAATTGAAGAGAGCATTTTATAAAACCGTATGATAGCTTGCAGTTTAACCTATAAGCTTTGGATTATAATAATGCTTGGAATTGCATTTCCAAATCAATAGCTACCTTAAAATGTCAAGTTCCTGTTAGTTCGAGCTTTAGCTTTATGTTTGCATATCACGTAGAACAAAATTAAGTTAAAAGTTGTAGGACCTCGCTTTTGATAAAGGACCCAATAAGTTGTACACTCCCACCTGGCGAAAGTTCACCTTTGATTCGAGCCATTTTATCTTAATTTTGAATGGCAAACTTTTGCCAAATTCGCTTTGTCAGCTTGGGGACCGCCCTTTATTGGCATTTTCTATTTCGCCCGACCCTTTGTCCATATATTTGCCCCCTATCCTTGGGGAATTCGAATGACACCTCTACGCTTGACACAGAGGAAAATATTTACAGGATAAAAACGCCTTTGTCCTTCGGAATGTGCAGCGGCAAAGGAAAAGGGTTGATTTGCATGGGGGAATACACATCGGGTGGCGTAAAGAAAATGAGAGCAAATAGAAAGGGTTAGGGGAATATTCCCAGATGCATTTTTTATGCCCCTGAAAGGGTTAAATAAAAAACGATTTTTATGCCATTTGCCATTTTTCCATTTACGTTTGTATTTTCTGTATTTTGTCTTTTTTATGATATGCAGACGTGTTGGCCAGGTCGTAAAAGGCTTTTAAAAACGCAGCCAGGTAGGAATTGCATTGAATTGAATTGCGTGAGCCATGGAAAATCCTAAAGTGGGAAAACGCAGATAGCTCGATTTAATTAAAAAATATAAATTCAATTTGTCACTGGCCTTTGACATTGACACTGAAAACTGCGAATCAATAAAATATGTAATTTGCGGGAAGGAAGCACTAATTAATTGCCAGCCGCAAAATGTGAAATTAAACGAACTGTGGCGGCAGTTATTCAAATATGCCCATATGCAAATGTATCTGCTGCAATAATAATTGGTATCCCCTTTTTATTTGGCACTTAACAAATGACTGCTGAATTAAATGGAATTTGCTGGACAAACGCCCAGAGAG
The DNA here is from genome assembly GCF_014743375.2 of Drosophila subpulchrella. Taxonomy (NCBI): domain Eukaryota; kingdom Metazoa; phylum Arthropoda; class Insecta; order Diptera; family Drosophilidae; genus Drosophila; species Drosophila subpulchrella. The sequence goes on from NC_050613.1 coordinate 21,140,275, forward strand.
GAGTCGAATCCATGAGACCTTTGTTCCTCTGGAATTTCTCTGAAAGTTGAATCCTGTCAGGCCGCCCACTTGGAACTCCAAAAGCCGCAAATATCTGTCCACCTGACCCCCGTGGATTTTCATTCTAACTGCAGCTGACAATGAAATGCTCTCCACATCCTTTTGGCTCACAGGGAATGGATTTTCCCAGTTTTTGGATTCAACTCAGAGAGATGCTCTTTTAGGAATCTATCAATTACAATTAGAGATTATATTATAAATAGATAGTTTTAGAAATGAAATACAACATTGTTGGCTCACTAACAGTTTTAAATTACCTATAAATATTTTTAATATATTTTCTAAGTTACTTTAGAATTCTTTTCCTGGATTTTGTAATACTTTGACATTGATCTAGCACTCAATATCATCTTTGTGGAATTATGTTGAGAAAATGGATAGTCTATAACCCCCCACAAAAAACCCATTTATTTTACTACTGCCTGGAATTTTCAAATGAATTTTAGGTTTTTGGTTTGCGTTGCCCCTAAAGAATGGAAAAGCGGAAAATGGACACTGCCGAACTGGACCACAAGCCGCACCCCCTTGACCTTCGTCCTGTGGCCTCGAATTTTCCAGAGGAAAACAGCGAACAAGAGAAGGTATTTTGTGTTTCGATTTTAATGCAATTAGAGTCTGCATCGAAAGCTGCAAATAAGTGGAAGATGAGCGGGAATTCAGGGTCATTGGGGGTTTCCACAACAAACCCAATTAATGGGAAATTCGAGTACTCGGGGCTACGAAATGGGATTTTATCCAGAGCTAGAAAATATGGGTGTTTTTAAAAGCAAGGTATATACATACATATATAATCATATATTTAATAATATTCCTTATATTTTAACTTACGCATATTTGATTCACAGTCACTTTTAGTATAACATTTTCATATTTAATTTCCAATTTTTGTTGCTATTTCTCTCAGTGTATTTGTGCACTTTAATTGGTCTTCATTATTTTCTCCAGCTTGCTTTTACGCAGTGCCCACTGTACATATGTCTACTTACAATAATGGCAAAGCAGCTTATGTCCTCGCCCACGCAATTACTTATACACTCGCAGGCACGCACACACACTCACTTACACACACTAACACACACGCGCACACCCACACAAAGACAAAGGTAGAGGGCCCGGAGAATTGATGAAGACTCTACTGACATGCAAAGACTGATTGACACACAAAGCGAGCATTCTGCCAGGATGCTTAACCATGGACCTCGAAGCTCGCAGCTCGCAGCTCGAACCACGAACCCGGACCCTCCGCCATCCAATTCCTGATTTCCAGACCAGACCACCATCTACACAGAGAGAAACCATGTTGAAGTTCCTTTGAACATCTAAGCAGACTGGTAAAAACAGGTTGGTTCTTAATATATATAATATATAATATTAAAAAAATATATATATTTATTAGCTTAAGTGGTAAAAAAGAGCTATTAAAATTAAAAGTTATTTAATATTTTTATTATGTGGCTCCTACTGGAATTGATATGTATTTCGTTTTCCAATTTTCTTATTTTTATGAATATTGTAGTTAACTATGCTAGTTTTTCCTTACTGTCTTGTGCTTCGTTTATGGCTTTGCTGCAATTCATTAGGAATTTCCCCCTGCGTTGACAGCCAAGTCTTAAGTGGCTGTACCACCGCCCCCGTTCTGGGATTCTTGTCCCCGCCCCCCCAGAACTGCAGCCACCCACTACAGCGAGCAATTATGTCTCGAGGATGTTGGATATCCTGGCCAGCGAGCAGCAGGCGACAGCAAATGACAGGCCATTAAATGCCCTCTGCCTGTTGGCCAACCTCGTCCCTATTTGCCGACCCTCGACCCCAGCCCCCTTGCACGTGCAAGGATTGCAGGGGCAATAAAAAAGAATCGCAACGGTTGCAAAACCCCGAAATCGCGACCAAATGTTGCCTCATAAAACTATGCAAAACAAGGGGATTATGGTCAGGGTTAGGGGTCAGAATTTTATGAAGGTCGCACGGGTAGCGAATAAGACCTGATCCCTATTAGGTACACCAGGTACCTGATCCCACAGTTTGGGGTATATATGCCTGCCGCCCAGTGGCAATCAGCATCAGTTGTCCAACAACAGTTACAGCGATAACATCGTGTTTGAAAGAAGATATTTCAACGAGTATTTAAACATCACAGCATATCAACGATACTAAGTGTGCCCATTACACCAAACGATTCACAAAGAGTGACCATCACATTTGAATTTTATAAAAACCTAAGAGTTTGAAAAATGGGCAGCACTCATTCCGCTGTAAAAGTGAAGAGCGTAGAGGACTCGACCAGCCCGGCAAGTCCTGGTATTTTCTGCACTCCCCTTCCCGGTTTCATAAACAAAATCCAGGGAATCCTGCTCCGCAAATTGAGCATTTCGGCCAGGAAGCAAAAGCGACTGAGCAAGCGATCCAAGCAAATCCTACGGCCCATGCCCCGCTGCTCGTCCTTCGGATCCTGCGGCACCCTGCTGACGCCCACCAAGAAGTCCGGATCCACTCTAGCCGATCGCCGATATGCCCAGTGGAAGTGCAGTTTCGAGCACTTGGCCCAAAAGCAGCAGCGACTCCACGACATCAGTGAGGCATTCACTGGACAGACCACGCCCCGCGGCTTCCCCTCCCACACGGATCCCAAGCGATGCCTGCTTCCCGAGGAGTCCGCTCTGCCGGAGTCGCCACTCTACGACATGGTCGGTGGCCAGAAGATCCGTCGCCGTCTGAGCCTGCGCAGCCACGCCCCCGTGCGACGCCCATCCGCCCGCCAGAAGGCCGACCTGGCCAAGGTCGATGCCCAGTTCCAGCGAGATCTTCGCGATCTGGAGGAGTACTACGGCGGCTTTCACTTTGCCCAGCGCCGCGAACGACTGGTGAAGATCTAGGATGTTTTATTCGATAAGATATACCCATTTTATATAGCCAATATTGTGATAGCTCGTAAGCCTTAGGTCCTAAATAAAATTCGAAATGAAAAACATATCAAAAAAATTTTTATTTTCCGTTTCATCACAAATTTGATTGAATAAGGGGGTTGACCCATGCGTGTTTGTTACATTTCTTTTCATTTTTTCTGAAGAGCGATTTAGTAATATATCAACCGCTATTAATCTTGTCCAAAAGACGTACAGCTATAAGACAGACCATCTTCAGATTTTAATCAAAAGATCTCGTTATTTTTGGAGGTTTTTCACTCGTAATTTAGCCAAATCAAGGCGTACAACTATAAAACCGACTGTTTTGAGCAGCTTGAAACATATGCTAACGATCCCCATCACATTTAGCAAAATTTATTTTTTGACCAAATTTTTCATTTTTCAGAAGGGGTTACATCATGTTTTTTTGCGAAAAATGGCAAAAATAAAAATTTTCCAGATTGGAATGCCATTGGATTGGAAATTAAGCCACGAGCTCAACGAGGTATGACATTCTTCATTCTGACAATTATTTGCAATATGACAGCCAAAATTCTGACTTTTTTAGGGCGAAAAACTTAGTTCTCCTAAGAGACTTACTGTTTCTAGCAGTTAACGACCTGGGCTAGCAATCTCCACCACTTTTCCGTGAAATATTTTTTGTTCATTTGCTTTTACAATCTTATAATACAAAATGAAATAAAATATATTACAAAATCGTAGTAAGCCCTTAAAAGTCCCTGGTAATAATGAGCATTTGAAACTAGATCGAAGTAACCTCTCTGGATTCCTGTCAGGCTGGAGAAGCCAGACTGGTTTTATAATCAGTACATTTTTTACATCTTTAGGACACACATCAGGTAAAAACAAGTAAAAAAGTCGGTAGCAAACTGAAATTTCTAATACTTTTTTATCTCGAAGTTTTTCTTTGAATTCAGCAAATTTTATTAGACCTAACCAACACAACATTTGAAATGGGGAGAGCTCTTCCAGTAGCAAAGAAGACCGTTCACAGGGACAGGCGCAGCCGAAGAGAGAAGCCTGTTCCGAAAATCGTGCATCGTGGCAAACCCATTGAGATTATAAAGAGAAAGATCCGTGAAATCAGACGCATTCTCGATGCGAATTGCATTGATCGCATTCTATATGGCTCAAGCAACCCCGTCTTTATAAACACAGATTTTCCGTACAGTTCTTACATTCGCGCTAAATTCTTTTGCCCGTCCTGCAAACCCGATTGTAATGATTGCAATAATTATAATGCAGATAAGAATGAGTATCACGATCGGAACGCGGAGGTGAATGTTGAGTGGAATCAGGATGTGGAGATGTGGGATGATGAGTATGCCAATCAGGATGTGGAGATGTATGATGCTGAGCATGACGATCAGGATCAGGGTGAGGCTGTCGATGAGGATGAGGATGAGTCGGAGGAGCAGGAGGAGGAGGAAGATGAAGATGAAGATGAGGAGGCGGAGGAGGAGGAGGAGGAGGAGGAGGATGCTTAAATTTAAGTTCTATAAATTTAAACCGAGTAACCCACACAACTGGTACAACACTGGACTCGTAGTCTTTTGACCGTGATGTGGACCCGATAAGTGTAAAAGTTCAAAATTCTATTGTGTTTTATAAAATATATTTTGGAGCCCGATTTAATTAGTAATCGTACAAATTAATTGTCCTGTCCTTAAATCTCTCTCTCAGTGGACAAATCAAAGATAACGAAGAAAGAGCGCCAAATTGAAAAGCAAAAAACATCACGCTATAAACCTCATAAGACAGACTATACATATATAACAGCTTGCAACATATGCTAACGATCCCCATCACATTTAGGATAATCTATTTTTTGACCAATTTTAGCCTTTTAGTAAGGGCGAAATATGGAAATCAGGCTTAGGTAAATAAATTTATCTTTTAAGCGCCAAACAACGCTTAAAATTGAAATATTTCTTGAACAACATATGATTTATTATATGTTTAATGTACATAGATGCAATTAAAACCGGACACCTTTAAGTCCCCTTTATCCTTGAAACGGAACTTAAAAACTGAAACAGATAAGTGCAGCAATCAGGGATTGCTATTAATCATTAATCAGCAAAAGGCCAACAGGTGAAATCTGAAATAGTGAAATTTTAATGGCATCGTGCTTCGATTTCCACCGCAAACATTTTGCAGTTTTTCACTTTTCGCCATGCCAATTAGAGGTGGCATAATATTCAACGCCGAGAGTTCATCCAACTATTTTTAGCGAATTAAATTATTAAATGGGGTTGGCATAATGCGAAGTGGGCACTCTCGATCGGAATCAAAATCGGGGGCAGGGTCAGAAAGGGGCGTGGCACCGAGAGGCGAGGCAATTAATCAGCTGCCAACTATACATAACAAAAGCCAACAAAAAAGCAACAAAGTGCAGCAAACACAGACAAAAGGCAGACAGAATTGAAAAATTTGCAAGTACTTGGGGAAAAGGGGCGGGAAAATTGTGGGGCATTGGGGGTGTGTGAAAAAAAACTGGTGCCAAGGGAAGCTCTTAAAGGCCTTGGTCGATTTTTCTTTCTTATTTGCTTTCACAGAGAGGAACAAATTTGTAGTTTACAAAAATTATTTGTAGGTACTTTAAAAATATGAATTATAATGATGATTATCATTAGGCAATATCATTATTATTATCAATATTATAAGACATCATAAATTGAATATAGATCTTTATAATTTCCCCATTTTCCCACGGTGCACATATATGTTTCTATACTTTTGCCAACCGTCACAAATAATTATTTTTTGTATTTTTTGGCAGCTCGCTTTCATCTTTAGCCAGCCAATTTTGCAATTTTGTTGCAGATTGGCAGCGAATGAATAATGATTCCGCCTGCGATTCCGCTTTCCGAGTAATGCACTTTCCCCAATCGCACTCAAACTTTTCGGTTTTCCCGGGAAATTAATGTCGCGGGGTGGAAGGGTATTATGACCCCATAATAATGCCCCTAAAAAATGCAAATGCCGCAATGAAATATTTGTGGCGCTGTCGTCGCCAAGTTGAACGAACTGCCAGACAAAAAAAAATAATTCTGAATGGCCGTCATGAAAGAATTGAAACGAAATTGAAATGGATGGGTGTGAAATGGGGGAAAGTCGAGGGCCCGACCGACATAAAACAAAATTCCGAACAATCCAAATATTAATGCTTCAATTTGGCCAACGCTCTCTGACTTTCTGGCCAAAAGCTGTCCAAAGTTTGGCATTAAATAATGAGAGTGCAAGGGGTTTAAGGAATTCGAATGACAGGTTTCAGAAATATTTCAGGAATGTTTGACACTGAAGAATAATTAAGCAGGGAACTAAATTTAATTATTCTCAGTCTAAACAACTGTGAGCTATGTAAATAAATATGATAAATAAATATATTGAGCCACTATTTTATTGAAATGACAATCTCATAAGAGTGCCCCGTTGGCCTTTTCAGGTTTTAACAAAGCCAAACCTCATCCCCTTTGAACTCTGACCGCCATTTTGAGCACAGACACCACCACAATGCAGGGCCCCAATTATTCCTCATTGATCCGATGGCAACACTTTGACCATTAGCCTACAGACTATATATGTTTGTATATACCTCCCAATCGATACAAGAAACCGAGAACCAAACCAATATCAATATCGAAGGCACGACCAAAAATCAGAACCAGAACCTAATGTCACGTGCAGACAAAACCAAATCAACAAATGAAAACTAATAGGCAATTATAGGCAAATGTTGGTGAAAGGGGTGGGTTTGAAAGGGTGGTCTATAGTCAAGGTCGCGGTCACATACCGCGTGAAATATGTGGTTGAGCAATATGTCAAAGGGAAAACCCAATAGGAAATTGCTTTAGCTCAGCCGTTTATTCAAAGGGCCTTTACAAAAATCGTAAACAAAATTCAAATAAGCTTAATAACAATTTGGGTAAAAGCAATATCTGTTCCTTAATGAAAAACACTTTATCTGTTGGGTTTAAAATTGCCCCATTTGCTATTCCGCTCACTCGTTTACTAATGATTAAATTGTCAGTCAATTCTTGTTTGCCACCATTTTCACATGGAACCACATGGAAATTTTCACGCCACTTGAGGCTCCCTTCGAGCTTTCCCTTTCTTTTTCCTAGGAAATTTGATTTTACGCTATTTATTTAAATTTATTTATACTTTATCTGCAATTTGGTCGTTGGGCGAACATGGGCGAACGACGAGCAATCTCCGCGTCATCCTAGACTCATCCTGTCGAATGGTTTTACTTCCTTTTTGAGGGGGATTGTTGGGGCGGGGGAGGCCTTGTGCATATATTACCCACATACCCAGCCACCCGCTGCCCTTTGACCTCCGTCCCACTTTCTTCTTCCCACTTTCTTCTTCCCACTTTTTTCTCCGCTCATTTCGCATCCCGTTGACGTTGACGCTGATTGTGTGCAAATGATAGCAATATGGCAACAATCTTTATATCACACCATCCACCCACAGAACCCATCTACCCATCTACCACCCAACTCCCCGAAAAGCCCATTTCTTTCCAGAGTTGTCGCTGCGCTTGTTTGTTATTGTTATCATTATCATGCTTCGCTGATGACGATGACAATCATGATGATGATGCCGACTGTTTTTCCCTTTTTTTTCTGGGCCCAAGCAGTATATAGGGTATATTATATGGATAAACATGACTTGGTTAGTTGCCTAATTGAAAGGAAGATGTTTGAATGAGATTGAGATGTTGTGAAATGGGAAGACGCAAGAAAAGTGTCTGGGAATAAGGAAAGTTGGTCTTGGAAAACTCTGTTGGACATGGCAATTGTTGTATTCCACTGTTTGATACTTAACCGCATTAGCTGGAAATAAATCAGACGGGATTTTAATACTGGAATTATAAATTATACTTAATTTGTCTAGTTGGAGATAGAAAATGTCATATTTGGTTATCTAAAATTATGCACTCAGGCATTTTGACTAATGATATAAGATCATTAGAGTAATTTATAATTTCTTTAATTTATTCGTCTTTGGTATTCCGTCCTATATGTAATGCCAAAAAATTATAATAATAAATTCCAGGCTTGTAAATTTTTTTTTAAAAGTATGTTAAGCAAGAAAAATGTGACTGAGGCATTTTCTTTTCGCCCCAAGAAGATGGTACAGTGCTGAACATATATATAAGGTAGCACACAGTTCATTTGCATATGCGTGACTGTCTGCGGGCGTTTGCTTCCATGTGTGTGTGTGTGAGTGTTGGCAGGACTCATGGAAAGGACGACAAGTTCATCGTGTTATAAATTATTACAAGCTCGGAGACAAAACGAATTTCATTTGATGTCGCCGCTGCGCTCGGGCGGATATGTTGGCAATGATGATGATAATGATAGTAATGAGGCCGAGAAATGCTAATAATTATAATGACAAGGCTGTGGGCCAAGGATGCGGCGGATGTGGCGTCATCAGTGTCCTGTTTCATGTCCCAATTCCTGTTTGAGCATTCGGTTTTATTCATGTGCGTTTCGGGGCATTTAATTAAATTTTAATGACACTGCACACACACTACTAAATCAGGGCCACAAATCCCCCTTGAAGGAGACGCGAAAATTTCGAAGATAATAAAAAGCGAGTGCTGCAGCAGGATCAACATGGACCACTAAGCCCCAAAGCGATGTCCTTGCCGCTGTCCTTGGCAAAGCCCACTTAAGGCACACGCGGCGTATACGCAATTAGTTGAGTTTAATTTATGTCGCCAGCCAGCCTTCTTCGCCCATCGCCCATCGTCCCACCGAAATGACAAAGGGATAAAAAGCGTTTGCCGAAAAAACAGAAATGTTATATATATATATATATAATTTAGGCCGAGGAACAGGACTCAGGACCCAGCATCAAGGGCTTTTGTCGGGGCTTTCGGTCTAAGCCAGAACGCGTAAGTGGCAATTAAAAAGCCAGCGGAAGACAGCTCTCCACTGCCAAACGGGAAAATTAAGCAAAAAAAAAAAAGAAAGGAAAACCGGGAAAAAGTCAATGAAAAAATGAAGTTCCAAGTGGCTTTCCTACGCCCTTCACTTTGCGGCTTGATTTATGCCCGCCTCACTTTCACTTAATTTCCCCTTAATTTCCGCTTTAGTATCTCTTGATTTTCCCATCTTCCACGATTTTCCCTGCATTTCATTTCATTCATTTCCTGTCGATTCTTGCGCTATTTGTTTACGTTTTTATTTGTTTAAAAAGCTTTTAATGTTGTGATTATTTTATGATATGTTTTGCATTTAACATTGTTTGCATTGTTATGACACTTTTTTTGGCTAGTTTCCAATTATTTTCTCATTAGGGGATTACTTTTTGTTTAACTTTGTTTGCAATTGTAGCTGAAATAAATTACAAATACTTTAATTGCATTTTTGTAATCAGGCTTTGCACTAATTTAAGCCTTTCATTAGATAATTCTGTATTGAAATTAAATAATATTTAATGCTCTTTGCCGCTGTGAAAATTAATTGCTTTGCCTTATTTCTGTGTCAGCCAATTGAAAAAGATTGTTTTACCAATTAAATTCTGGCATGATCTATTATTGAAAATTCTATTTTGAAATTGAATTTGAGAGCCTGACTGTAGTTACAAATATGTTTCCAAGTTCCCCTTGTCGAAACTTGATTCCTCACATCATTATATTATTTCCTCGGTATCAACACTCCATTTTGGCTTCGATTCGATTTTAATTGAGCGCCAATTTCGATCGGAATTCAGCTCAATTTCGTTACATCTCGAGGTTCAAGCTGTAAAGTTATCAAGTTTCGGCAATGAGAATTTGGTAGTATATTTTCCTTGATTCCCCCCATCAGGTATATTTATTTTCTGGCTTCTGTTTGCCTTTCATATTTACTTTCACTTTGCACTTGGTTCGGTTCAAGTTTGCGGCTTGTTTACCTCCGCAAAATGTTCGCAAAGTCTGGGAGCCCAACGGAAAAAAGTGTGCAACGCGGGCATTTTTAAGCCAAAAATATTGAAGTGAATGGGCTGGGGCGAGTAACTTTTCTGGTAACTTTTGTTTTAGTAACCCCTCGACGGGCCTTCTCCACTATTTCCGAGTTCCAAGTAAACTCACAACAATAACGGCCGGCACACAATGTTGGCATTTCCATTCTTTTCGTCATTTAGCATCATCCATCTCTATATAAGTAGACCTGCCCTCCATATTTATGGCACTATACCATACCATACCCCCACTAAAGACAAAGAAGTTGAGCGCAGTAAAACAAAAAGAAAGGCACGGGTCATGAAAAGCTAAGGAAATTTCTGTAGCATACTTAGCAAGCTAAAAGGCATTGAAACAACAGTAAGACCAAGCCACACACGAAGAAAAAATCTCAACCTTAATGATAGTTTTATCTAGCGTCAGGATAGCAAATAAAGAAATTTAAGTCTAAATATAATATCATGGATACAAACCTAGTTACAAATGAATATAGGGTCGATTTAAAAAATTGTATCCTTATAATATCATCATAAATGTAAATGTTACAAAGCATTTCTAGCATGATATGGGATATAATGATAATATGATTCCTCTTAATAACCAAGAGTTTCCTCGCAGTGTACCCAAAATTACTTGAGGATATTTTGGGATGGAGAAGTGGTTCTAAAAAGGGGATGGAGACGAACCTAGTTATAAAAGAATATAACGACGCTTAAAAATATTTTATCATCTTTATTATAAATGTTAAAGAGTATTTCTAACATAATATGGGATATAATAGATAGGTTAAATAAATATTTTGTAGTATAAAAATATTTATCTGACAGACTTTTTTCCTCTCAGCGTACCCAAAATTACTTGAGGATACTTTGGGATGGCGAAGTGGTCCAGATGAGGGGATGGGTGTCATGGATTGGCCATTTGGAAGGCAAGAATGTAAATGACGCCATAATTGCACACATCAAATCAAGCAGCAAGGACGAGGGAAAAAAGGAGACAAAGGACGAGAAGAAGGACGAGCATAAAATCGAAAGAAAAAACAATTGCGGAAAGAGGGCGGAAACAATTTCAATGGGTGCGTGCAACAAAGCGTTGCAAATCGACCATTCTGCGTCTGGGTGCGATTTTCCGCGTTTTCTTTTTGCGCGTTTTCCGCCCCCGCTTTTCCCACATTTTTCCGTCCAGCATCATTTCTCCTCTTGTTTTGATTGTTTGCCCAAAGGATATTAAGTCAATTGCAGAGCTTCTCTTGGCCAAGCTAAAGAAAAAAAACGGAATTTCTCCAACTTCGCCTGATATGCATATTTAATTTTATGATTTCAGGCCCACAAAAGAATTGGGAAAAGGGTTAAAAAAAAAGGGGGAAACCTTGAGAAAAGGTAATTTTAAAGGAAAACCAAGGAGCTGGTAAATAAAGTTCCACTGATAAGCAGCGATTGCGGCGTGTCCTTCGGAAGTTGCCAATTATCGTGATTACCCAAGTGACAGATCCAGACCCTATATGATTGATACAACCACACCACAGAACTTTGAGCGATTCCAGTTTCGGCCACAGAAAAGTTTATCAAACGATTTGCGGGTCAGCAACTCAAAAGCCACATCAAACTTTCGATGTCGAGCATTAGGTTTATTGCGATTCGGGACATCGGCGTTTCTGGGATACTCTGTTCTTCGAAAAAGTAGGTCTCTACAATAATATAATATCCTTACATCTTCATATTCTGCTAACTAACTATTCCTTCTTTAAAAATGTAGTGATTGACTAAGCTATTCATTTAGGACTGATTTCCCAATGTGGCGCTAAAGTTATAGTTTGTTATCTATCAAAGAAAGTTAAATGGTTCGGAAAAACAATGTGATGTTAATTTCACGACAGACAAATACTTTGAGGGAAAAATAATAACTTTTCATTGAACATTTTTTCGACCGATAAATTTAGATTGAAAGTTTTTCCGAAACGGCAATTTAAATCAAAGGCAAAAGTTAACATGACATTGATTTATCATCCCCATTTAAGTTTAAATCTAGATATGAAATCCAGATTCCAGTCATCTCTTATTTTTTAAATGATATTTAAATTGTTGATATTGTCTATTATTAAACCATTATAAATTAATGAAAAGTATAAACTCCCTGGTTATTATAAATTGGACTGAATAAGTTAACCGCATGTCACGCATTTTACCCACTTTAAATCGAAGTAAATTAAATCGTAGACAAAGGAATTCGAAATCCAAGAGACCCAAAAACTTGGATGAACCCGGCGGTGGGTAAATTCCAAAGTGTGGTTTTTAGGCTGAAAAAATGGGGGAAGTAGGGGTGGTAAGTTGTTTTGTGGGCGGTTCGTGGGCCGTAGTTTGGTTTTTGACCTTCTGTGGGCCATCCTTTTTCCCCCATTCGCCGGCTGCGGTTGCCCGGTTTCTTTTGTCTGGCTTTTTGGTCCTGTTTGTTTTGGTTCCGACTGTCTGTCTCGCTTTTATCTCCACTCCACCCCCATCCCGTTGACCCTTTGACCCACACCCACCCACTCCCCTTTGACCCCTGCAATGGTTTATTGTTTGGCCGCTTATCTGCGCCACCAAATTGATTCCAAAGCATGTAAATAAAACACTGCCCCTCATAATTATGGGCCAAAAACTTGTGCGCCTTGCCTTGTAATTTGCTTGAATATGCAAATTAGAGGCCAAGTTTAGCAGATGTCCGCTGGGTTGGGGTCGGCATATTTCGCATGTTTACCTTTCAACTTGATATGCATAACTCAAATAAACAACCGCCCACTCTTTCTGGCATGGGTTTACCTTCGGATTTGTCTGAATGGAAATTGATGGGGCCGTACAGTGCGGGGCAACAGTTTATGGTTAGTTGATTGATGATTATGGCCAAATATTTGTTTACCTTCAGCGCACGCGGCGATCTGCGATGAAGAGCGAATATTCAATGGCTTTCCCTGCCAGGAAAATCCATCTGAGGCACTTGAAGCCGAAGAAGCAAACTACATCCCAATAAACGACTTAGCATATAGTGTTTTCTATCAGAAAATTCTAAATTGATTAAAGACCAAAATAAATAAAATTCTTGCTGGTTTGAGTTTTAGAGCTAATAAATTTCATTGCTTGACATTTATAAATTATTTTCCTTATTTAATTAAATATTAAAAATTAAAAAAGCCACACTTAAACATCAGTAAACTCCTTAAAATACACCTATTCATCCTTATTTGACAATTTATTTTTCATGAGTGTTAGATTTTTGTGAATATTTCAACACGTTCTATGGAAGATGATTGCTGAATAATTAATAAACATTTTCACAAGCAGCAGAGTCGAATGGAAAATTCAAATATGTTCATCAGGTAAACAAAAATTAAATGAATAATTTATGCCGTTCTGAGTGAAGCCTAGCCACAATTAAATTCGTATATAAGTTAATCATCTGCCAAGTGTTAATTAATTTGGAGACTCACTTTTTGCACTCACTGTACTGTACTGCTCTGACAGGAGGAAATGTTCTAACATTTCATTTCGTCGAGCACTGGAGCAAATAAACATTCTGGCAGAAAATCGAATGCAAAATGAATATATTCTAGGGGCGATTTTAATTATAAATCAAATACGAACTAGCAACAACACATTGAAATGGTCAATTCTGGTGAAGTCAGCGAATTAAATTTGTAGGCTAGAAAAACGGAAAATGCAAATTCGACTGGAATATATCTCTTTAAATAGAGTCGACAGGAGCTGATGGCCAAAATGTATCTGTGTATCTGCATCTACAACATTGCATCCGTATCTGTATTCACCATCTGCATCTCTTGTTGGTTCAGTTGGTATGGTGCCACCCACATTTACCCCCATATTTTATCGTATACGTATGTCTGCTGTTGCATATGTGCGTTTTTCATTTCGGAAAATGTACGAACAAGTTTCCCGTGTGTTTTTTTCCCATTCTCCTTCCTTTTTTTTTTTGTGTTGCAGCCACAACTATGGAAAATGTGAAACGTTTTTTGAAATCACAGAGCTTAGGCGAGGTGAGAGGATTGGATTGGGGAGTTACAGGTGGGGGCTTACAAGATGGTGTCTGCAGGAATCACTGCCATTCGAGATGCCACTGGTATCTGCAGCATGGGTTAGGCCCTAGCTTAAAGGTAAAAAAGCAAATTCAAGAAGTTAAAGGAGGTATTAAACTTTGGAACTATGTAACTTAAAGTTAAGTATTCAACTTATCAGGATAATATTTTGTTAAGCCAATAAATGATATAATTTAGATAAACATATTTATTTGAATAAAATAAGATAATATTATTTCAAGTGAGAAACTTAATCAACAAATTGTAATATTATCTATAATATAATATTGTCAATAATTCCTAACTAAACAAAGATAACATATACTTAAAAAGTATTTATTTTAAATGTTTTCCATGCTCAAAAAGGTATTCATCCTATTAAGAATAGTTAAAATATTATTCCAAACAAAATTGTTTTTATTTAAAGTAAGTTTGCTAAATGATATATATATTTGTAGTTAAAAAACTGTTACTGCCTTTAAATTTCTTAAATTCCAGGCGAATATTTTGTTGAGTGCACAGTTTTTAGTACTGCTTATAATTCAATCCCAGCCCTAAGTGCTTTATCGTAATGCAACATGATACTGTCGGCCATAGAGTGAAGCACACATTTCACTAGCATCTCTGGCAGATGTTTGAGATGACCTATAGGTTTATATTGCGGCCCATGTTTTCGGTTCTGCTGACAGCACACACTCGTCATAAAGCTGGAACGTATTTGCATCCATTACCATGCAGTCGCCGGCTGACAGGAAACGAATCTCCAGGAGAACAATGGCAGGACGAGGGCCAGAACTTGGGGCCACAACTTGGCTGTCATTAGGGTTGTCAGGGGGCCGAAATGGGAGGACAATCGGTGGAGCAGGGTTGCCATGCCCGGGCCATTTAGCTAATTATCCATTGAGCCGCTTACAACTTTAATCCCCAAGACGACAAGCGAAATTCCCCCTGTTGAGGACACTTTCAATTAGACACTAACTTCTTTACCTGTATAAATACAGGTGATTAGCTACGGTAGCATTCTGTATACACACCTAGGCTACCTGGGAACCAGGCTGACAAGCTGCTACCGAAAAGAAGAAGAAGCCGTGACCTGTGACCTGCGACATGACCGCATTTTGGCCATTAGCGAAATGCAATGCAGAACCTTCGCACTTTCCTTGGCATTTTTCGCAACTCGGTGGGCGGGCCAAAAAAAAAGGGAAAATTAGAGCAGAAGGCGTTGGGAAAGGGTAATGCAAATGGAAAGTGAGTGATGTGTTTGGCCTGGGGGCGGCCTGGGGGGCGTGGCAAATCCCTTCTCCGTAGTTCACACTTTCCAACATTCGCATCTCTACTCAATGGGTTTTTAATTAACTTTCAAAGCAAAAACTCAACTGCCAGTAGTGCTTCCTTCCATTGTTTTTCTTCGACTACACGGAGAGAAAAGTATTTGATTGTAAGGGTAGTTGTCAAAAGTATGTGATGCAAAATTAAATATGAAATTAACCACCTTACATTATAAGTACATAATTTGTATTTAGATATGTTATATAGAACTTAATAAATAATATAAGTTTTAAAAGAAAAAACTAAAATATTTAAAAAAACCATATGAGAATTTAATGGAGTTGTCTTATTTAACAGTTGTTAGAAAATATATTTTGCTTGATAAAAGGAATGCTAGATAATGTAGGGTAATATTATTATTCTACAACTTTTAAATATATTTTTAAGGTTTAGCTCTTAATATTAATTAAATTCATAAAACATCTCTGCTATAAAATATGATATTTTGACATTATAATGTCAATGGCTTTATCTCAGTGCATCTGATTGCCCGCTTCTTCTTCCTGGGCACGTTCTGTACTCATAACACATGCCGAGCTCTATGGGGATTTTTGGGGGGAGTGGGGTTTATGGGGTCGAGGGGCGTGGCTGTCATTTTGCATTCTATTCAATTCCCATCAAGGTGGAGAGTGCTCGAGTTGACTTTCAATTTTTCGCCAGGATAAAGGATAATAGGAACAACAACGCCAGCAACAACAACGAATTTGTTGTCAACACTAATGAAATTACAAAAGGACACGACAGGAGATGGGTGCAAAGAAAAAAAAATTGTAGGAAGGAGCAGTGCGAAAACACAGAGACAACACTTTAAATAATTAAGCACTCAAAGGGGAATCTTAAATTATCAAAGATCTCCAAGGAGATCTGCCAGTCGCAAATCAAATGTGAATGCGATATAAACAGATTTCACTTTCAAGTATCTCATTTATTTAATGGTAAACAAAAAGTTATGTACTCCAATCTAAAACAAACATTTTAATTCGTTATAATTCAGGTATAACTACAATTAGCAGAGGGTAATTGTTTTGCCCTCAAAAATTAAATAAATGTTTTATATTTTGTATGCGAACTTTGGGCCAAAAGAGATAAAATCTCCCTCTACGAATTGAAAACAATCAACTCGTGCTACCACGAATAAATTACTACATACACACGTGCTGTGAAATATGTATGTGAGTAGGCATTCCATTTTAATCAAAGGGTGTTAATGTTTGCCTAAGTAGAGAACACGAAACACAAGGCCTTACAGTGGATATTGGCGGAATACGAAATTTTAATCCTCTTTTATGAGGATTTTATTATGGAATTATAATGAAAATATAACTTAATCTATTAATATAATATAATAGATAGATAGATAGATAGATATATATATATAGATAAACATAAAGATAGATATATAGAAATATAGATAGAAAGATAGATATATAGAAATATAGATAGAAAGATAGATAGATAGATAGTTAGATAAATAGAAAGATAGATAGAAAGATAGATAGACAGATGGACAGATAGATAGTTAGATAGATAGATAGATAGATAGATAGATAGATAGATAGATAGATATATAGATAGATAGATAGATAGATAAATAGATATATAGATAGATAGATAGATAGATATATAGATACATAGATAGATAGGTAGATATATAGATAATTAGATAGGTGGATAGATAGATAGATAAACATATAGATAGATAAATATATAGATATATAGATAGATAGAAATATAGATAGATAAATAAAAAGATAGATAGAAATATAGATAGCTAAATAAAAAGATAGATAGATAGATCAATAGAGAATATAAAGGCTTACACCAAAAGATATCAGCTTAAATTTGGTCGAAAAATCCATTGTAAAGTCCCTGCAATAGACCCCTTTCAAGTGCTTAAAAAGCCTAAGTTTCCCTTAGGCGATTCGACCTGTAATTGCATGTTGCACGTTGAGTGGCGAGACCTTTTGGGGCATCATCATTATCATCATCATAATCATTACCAGCAGTGTAATCATCGTCCACGGGAACAACAATTCCCAACTCGATTGCGTGCTCCTGTTCATGTGTGGCCTTTAACCCGATTGATGGCCACGGGCTGCCGGGTTTTTGGGGGTTAAGGTTGCAAAGGGTTAAGGCCCACACACACACACCCCCCGCTGGGTGCACACGCAAATGGCAAAGGACCAAGGGGATCGCTTCGGAAATTATTTTTAATATGCGTTTTATTTCATTTGCAGCTTGTAACATGTCACAAATGGCAAAAAAAAAAACAAACAAACCCATCCCCTTTTCGTGGGCGTGGCAGTACAAAAGTTGTTATTTCTTAACCCGCGGCAAGGGGGAAAAAAAACAAACAAAAGATGTACTGAATATGATATGAAATGTGGGGAAAGCGGGTATGCATAAAAAATAATTTACATTTCCGGGGAATAATTACAATTTGAAAGGGTTTGTATTGAAAAGTTCCTTATTTTTTGATTATACGGGTATGTTATACCAAAATTGTTTTGACCAAATTAAAGCAGCAGTTGGCAAAATCTCAATAAATTTGGGGGGCGGAGGTGTGTTTTTGAGAAATATCAGCAACTGCCACTGAGCTTTATCTACAGGGTATCAGGGAGTCGCACAAGTCTGTCACTCAATGGGGATAATCTGGCATTACATTTGCAATGCCCTAAGCGACAAACAAAGTGCTTTCTCCTTGGTGAAAAGTTAAGCCGTCTTAGAAATGTCTGCAGATTTGTAAGGTATTTAAAGTAAATACAAAATGTCATGTCAAAACGTAATTAGGAGGGTCTTAAGAATGCTTGTTAAGTAAATATACATATATTGAATACGACTTAGAAGATCTAGAAATCTGGTAAATATTAATCTGGTTAAAATCTCCAAAGTTATTGGTTATAAAAGATGGTTATCATGGATAACCTTTTAGCAATCTCCTTCTTTTTGAGAGATTATTGAATTGGTATCACTTAGTCGATTCCATTTCCCCCCCTAGTAGTGCTTTTCCCATTGAAACAAAATAAAGACGACACATTTCATATGCGCGGCCTTGGTTAGTAAAAGGGCCAAAAGGGGGGCAGGCGTTTGGTTGTGGGTGGTGGGACATGTCGACCACAGCAGTTGACAAATTTGGAAAAATTGCAACAGCGACAGCAGCCAGATGCTGCTGCCTTGAGGCCAAAAAAAATACCCAGAAAATAACAATATCGCAGGGGGCGTTTCGGGGGGCGGGCCACACAATTGAATGTATGTGGCTATATGCGAGTAATAATGTGCCAAATTGTTGACGATGCTGATGAAGATGCCACCGCTCATGGTTCTCTTTTATGTGTTCCCATGGCCAAGGGACATTGTAAAACTAAGTGGCATATAAATGGGGCAAAATGGTGCAAAGTTAACTGATGAAATAAAGTATAAACGGGGAAGTCAGCAGAACATAAACTATATTAAATAAAATCTAAAATGGTTATTGTATAGTATTTCCTATCTTTTCCTTGTACTTTAAAAACCCTAATGTCCCATTTTTTTATACATTTTTCTTTGTATTCACCCATAACCGCTTATTAAGAGCATTCAATATTCATTTTACACCCGTGGTTTATTTTTCGTATTGTTTATTTTCACAACAAAGTTTTTGTACGCCGTCCAATGTTTGTAAACATTTACCTTCGTTTTTCCACCACCTCTATTTTCCTCCTCTTTTCCGGATTATGTTCTTTTATAATTTTTCATTTTTCTTCGTGTGTTTAAAATTTATTTGAGTTGCGGCTGAAGAATTTTCACTTAATGCTAACCGAATACTTAGGCAATGGGAGGTATAAGTATACTTAATGAATGGTAGAGAATAAATAAACTATATCGCTTAAAACAATATAGATTTATGATTGATTTTTGGCTTGAAGTTAAGGATAACTAAATGCATTTCTATATCTTTAGTTCAGTTTTGTTATCAAACACATATTTTAGGTATCTTAAATTACGGCATAAAATAAGATTTATGCATTTGTAGTAGCCCTCAAGAAATCTGCTTTATGAAAATATCTAATTTGCCTACATTTAACCTTTCGCAGCGCCCTTTTTCTTATCGCAACTCATTACACTTTAATGATTCGGTTCCACTTGAGTTTAAACTCCCCGGCCCCCTTTTCTTCAGATCATTTGGGGCATTAAGTCCTGACAGCCGTTATCTCTCGGTTCCACCTGCATTAAAACGGTTTTATGTCATTTTTCTTGTTGGAAGAAAGAAATAAACGTGCCTCAGCCTTTGGCCCCCGGGATTATGATTTAATATTTCTCTTTTGCCAGAAAAAAAAAAAGGAGACCAACAATGTTTATAAATGTATTCGAATTACTCACATCACTGTGGACACTCTTGAAAAAGCCACGCCCAGCCAAAAAACTTTTCTTGTCCACACTTTTGGACTGCCTAAGTAAAGCTTAAAATATTCCCTTGTATATTTCCCTTAACAGCTTATATAATTCAGAAAAATAGAATGGATAGATGGACGCGGTCTGAATAATTGTTGCAAGGTTGAGAGCTTTCGCTGACGCAAGAAAGACGCAGGACTTTCCGACCACCCGCCGCCTCACGATGCAACATTTACTGCACAGGGAAAATATCACATCGAAACAGAAGTATTTGTAATTTATATTGAAATTCAAAAAGTTACTGATGATAGGACGTACCTTATCCTTAAGAATTGGTTAAATTGATTGTATTATTCCATACATTTCTATTACCGATTTCAAAACAATACCACTGATAATAGAAAGTTCTATAACTTTTTTGAGCAGCTATGGCATTTTTATTTCAAGGGCATGGCTACAAATGTGAGTTACAAAAGGTTGCACGATTATGAAATGTTGTTTTCCGTGTTGCAGCCAGTGACTGCTGCCTACTGGCTTGCCGGTTGCCCTTTTTGCAGGTTCAGGCACTGCGGCTGACAGTTAAATGGAGTGTCACCGCCGTCTAATCAGCTGCAAACGCAAACATGAGGTGGAGGATGGGGTGTGGGTGGTATATGGTATGGTATGGGATGGGTTTCCAAATGGGGGGCCAATGGGGGTTCGGGGAGCGGCGCTGACAATCTCAGATTAGTGTCGCCATATTGCGTCGCACTGGATCTGTTGTATCTGTATCTATGTCTATGTCTGGGGTCCAGGACTGGGTTAGCCCGCCCTTTTGTGACAGCCGCACGTCCGTAAGCCAGTTAAGACAGGTCCCGAGCCCATGGGGCAAGCTCATAGCCGAGGTTACCGCGCCAGGTGAGCTGTAACCAATCCGTCAATACACTCGGAGAAAAATCGGATCACTAAAGGGGTGAGTTTTAACAAACAGCTCCAAACATATCCCTAAAAGGTGGCTAAAAGTATACAACTAATAATTGGGAATCGTAAAGAGCTAATAAGATATGCGGAAAGATGATGTTCATTTTTTATAGCATACTTTTAGACACTTTTGGAAATAGCTATCGCAAAGAGCTATTAAGGTAAGTCGAAAGACGATATCCATTTTTTATAGCATACTTTTAGACACTTTTTGAAATAGCTGTAATTCTCTGAAGATTAAAACCCACACGTATTTCGATTTTTTTTGTGTTTCAAGACTTAAGAACTGCTTAGTGTTCTCCCTCATAATTTCTCCCAGTGCTGCCCCAAATCGCCTAAAGGGAAGTCTGCCTGTTGTCTAGTATCGGTTCAGGTTTAGACGCTTTCATTTTCATTGTGGCACGCTTAGGCAGAGTGATGAGATTTCTTAACTGCGATTTGCGTCTATTTTTGGAATGTCACAACAAGGGATGAGAGTATGGATAAGGATGGAGTGAACTTGGCCCCGGGATAAATCCCATCCAGATAGACCCGAATAGGTTGTGACTGGGGAATACCAGTCAGATGACTGGCTGGCAGTGAAATGGGAAACCGATTGGGCAGAAGATTCCATCGGATCGCCTCGAGCCTTAAGAGTATTATATTGAAAGAATTATTCGATTTGTAGATAATCAAATTGGGGATTTTCCCCATATAAGAGAAAACACTCGGTGCGGCCATTCCGTTTATAAATAATTAGCGATTATTAAGTGCTTCCCATATTGCAATTTCCTGAGGCTTATAAAGTTGTTTAGATTGTTTTGCAAGCGTTGTGGCTGCAATATTTTGTAACCGACCCAAAGTGCTTCATAAAGCTGCTAATGGTTTCAGTTGGGAAACAATCGGTTAGGGGTGATTAAATAAATATTATTCTACGAAAAGATGTAAGCAGTTTGGATACAAAAGCTGTTGATTTAATGATTTTACAACGTAACCTTTCAAGCACTACAGTTTTTTAATATCAAATCCTTTTTGCCGACTTTGCAGTAACTTTGTATCAAGTATTTCATGCATTTATATTAGGACCAAAGTTTTATCAAGGTTTTCAGGCGGGGTTTCCCAGCTGCTTGGTCAATCAAAAGTCAGCTTATAATTTGGACGTGGGATAATTGAAATCGCCTTGAAGGCTAGACAAAGTTGGATTCTGGACTCTCTTTTCTTTTCAATTTGCTGGGATTAGTTTAGTTGGCCACATTCTTTTCGTGTTGCACTTTTACTTGGCTGCAACTCAATGGAGGAGGGGAAAAAGCTGAGGCAACAGTTTTCCAAGAATTCTATGATAATAATAAAGTTTTCCTTTTGCTGCTGCTGCTGTCCATTTCGCACATTAGCGCAACCGATGCACAGTGGTCTGAATGAGCAATCTGATTGGGCAAAAAATGTTATTACCTTTTTTTGTTTGCTTGGAAATTGTACAGGTGGTTAGCTTTTAAGTTAGCTGTAGAGGAATATAACATTAAATGTGGGCTATAGACTTTCTGGTAATCTATATAAAAATATATTTACAATTTCTTCTTCATCTTGCTAAGAAATAAATGGGAAACTTTAATTTTTTGATTTGAACCACTGTGTGGTGGGCGGGTCCGATGAAAAGGGGCGGGGCATCTCGCATTTTAATTTCGTTAAGTACCGTAATGGCCCGCGCCGCAAGTGGAATGCAATGGGAGCAGGTCCATAAATTACGCATACGCCGCGTTCGCCAGCCATTTGGGCATTTTCGGCCACCCCGAGGGAATCGCAAGTGCACGCCAGGAAAAGGGGAAGAAACCGATTTCTTTATCACTAAAATACTTTCTAATTTTTTAATATTTTGTTCAAACAAGGTAAAAGCAATGAAATACGTTTAAAATAAAAAATCAGGGTTCTTAAGTCTTGTGATAAATTTTAACCCAGCCCAATCTCTAGATACATATTTTTAATCTCAACGAATTTTTGAGTTCCCTATAATTTTTCTCTGTGTGAATAATGACTTTATAATGGGAGGGGTTTTATAGACTTGCATTCTGTAAACAATTACTGGTGAAGTGCCAGCATGATAAAATCAAATGCAGAAAGGCATATGGATTTTCAATAGATATGTATTTGGCCAGAACTCTGTGAGGTTTTATAAAGAATGAAATATTAGGTTCCATTTCGAAGGAAGTATAGAATAGGGTTTTTTAAAGATTGAAATATTAGGTTCCCCTCCGAAGGAAGTATAGAATATGATGACTCCCGACGGTTTTTCAAAGTTAGAATACATGGAAAATATAACCTTGTTTTGGGGGAACTTTTTTGACAGTGTGCATAAGGACATTAGGGATTAGGGACTCACCTCTGGTGAACAGGACGAGGTGCAGGAGGCACTCCAGGGCGGCGCCGTGGGACTTGTACCTGTACCGGGGCTTGTTGCTCGCTGCCATTTGAGCTTCGATTTACATGTTCGTCGGATCGCCGGCTTTTTGTTTTTTTCACCTCCTGGCCAGAAACTCGAACACCCGCAAGGCGGTATGAACACAAAAAAAATACAAGTAGTTCTGGTGAATTATTCAGCCCTTTGTCGCTGCACTTGCCCCATGAATATTTCAAGTGCGCCCTGCAATTAGCCACACACTCACGGGCAAAGTTACATCTACGATTACAATAATAATTTCGATCAAATCACACACAAACGCAACGTCAACCAAGAAAAAAAAACTTTGAAAAACACTAGAAAAAAAATGCCAATTATTGATGCAATTGAATGTTCACAAGAATGCGCGCCAAAAATTCGTTCGCGATTTTGGGAGGCGGCTAAAAGGGGCGGGGCAGTAGCACGTGCGCTTTCGTCGAGCGCCAGAAACCAACTGAATTTTCATTGTTGGCCAAGTCCCGATTGGATGGGCCAACAGAAGATAACAGCGGATGTTAGGGTGCTGCCAGCAGAAAATTCCGAAGGCAGGATAGAGCAGACGAAAGGGCGGCAAATAAAAGGAGCATTCGTTCATAAAAAACTGGTTTTTTATAGCAGTTGTTATTAGTAGGGTTTCGTACTTAAATTCTATCGGTTTAGTGGCTTTAAAAACTTAGTGATAATTTTCAAGTAAAACCATAATTTATTTCATAGCTGAGTAAGTTCTGCCATTTAATTATAATAAATTAATGAAAGAGAACGTCACAATATGTGGTTATATAATTAATTATTTTTAATTCTCAAGGAATGCAGCTTACATTGGCATGTTCATTTTTATATAGTTCCTAAAGAGCGCATCTTGTACCATTTTAAATAAATTATTTGTTATATACTTTTTAATGTTTTTAAAAATGACCCTTAAAAAGTAGGCGTACAAATACATATATCCGTAAAAAGGTCAAAACGCCAACACTGGTACTCTGTTAACCGTTGGTAACAGAGGAAAATGCAGAGCGGATAATGTTAATCTGTGAATGAATTTATTTGTTGGCTGCTAACAACTGTTAATGTTTAAGTGCATACAACATTAAATATACTACTTATGAACTTATAATTTGATTGCTAAATGTATGAATATATATTTTAAAACTATCTTCCAATATATATATTAAAATTTCATTGACATTCAATTTGATTCTTTCTCCTCAAAATGGCTAACGCTTTAGAAAAATAGTTCTTAATGTTATGACTCAAATCATATTTTGATATGCTATTAACTTACAATCGTACACTGCAGTTTTAAGGACCCATACATTTTATTTTACTTGAACATAACGTATTTTTCAAATTTAAAACAATTTCAGACTATCTGGTAACGCTTGGTGGCAAAATGTTAGTTGACTGTTAACAGCTCTGTTAAGTTATACGATAGTTGGCCTACAGACTATCGATATACTTAAAGTATGTTACTAGTTTGGCGCGCTCTTACGCTTTTACCAAAATTCAAAATATCTGTTAAGTTTAACCAGAAAATTTGACTAACTAAAAAAACAAATAATATGTTCAACTTTCTTGAATGTTTGACATAATCTTTTTGCTAATAAAATTTTTGCAATTTTCCAAGTCAATTCCAAACGCACGACTGTAAATCAAAATCAGAAAATAACTGTTCCAAATGAGATCCCAAAAATACTTAATTTTAAATATAGCGCATAGATTGGAAGAAAATAGTTTGTTGCCAAAATAAATTCTAGTTGCTAGGCGGGCATAGCGGCTTTTGAGTAATGCTGACGTATAAACAGTCCTCAGATAACCAGTTTTGATCAGTTTACAGTGGAATTCGGTCGAATGATACTTGAAAGCACGTCGGAAAAATGATGGAAATTGTAATCACTCAGTTTGAGTATTTACAAAGCATGATATTCTAAACGTGTACTTTTTTCTAATGACTGACAGCAAAAAATAGCAAAGGGCAAAGTTCAAAGCCACATATTCGTTAGTGTTTTTATGCTCTCAAAATTCTTAAGAATTACCTTGAGAATTTCTTTCGCCTAGGACTATCGGTCAACTGGCGCCATTATTCGAATCAAAAATATATATTCGGTGGGTCTGAGTCTGTTATCTGATATACACTGTATTTCTTTTTTTAAAGCTGTTCTGGGGCAGGCACTCTCACGTTTTCATTGTTACTGTTTTATCAGCTGTCTGGCAAGACATTTACATATAATCGAGCGATCGGTTGTGTTTCTCTGTGTTTTTGA
This sequence comes from Drosophila subpulchrella, assembly GCF_014743375.2. NCBI lineage: Eukaryota > Metazoa > Arthropoda > Insecta > Diptera > Drosophilidae > Drosophila > Drosophila subpulchrella. The sequence continues at coordinate 21,165,617 of NC_050613.1, forward strand.
GCCCCAAAAGGTTCTTTTTTTATTTGGGCATTGGCTGAGACACCGGAGAATAATTGGTTTAGAGCTACAACTTCAGGTTGATCGATTGCCTTTTGGAGAGCAGCTCAAAAAAGGGGGAAAGCCCCGGTGAAAGGTATACCTTCATAAGTGGTATTTAGCAGGAAACCAGAAATTTGCCTACGGCAGTCATAAATCAGTTTTAATTTAAATTATGGGGGCACTGGTCACTGGCCATAAATTACTTATCGTCTCACTTGGTTTATCCGCCTTTATTGGTTTTTTTTTGCGGTATCAAGTTTCTTGTGTAAATTGGTTGATTTGTTTAAATATTAAGCCATAAATATTTGAACGTGTCAAATTGGCCCGCAATCATAATTCAAATATTTGCCACCATTATCGCGAATATAATGCTTGTGGTCATAAAAACAGGCTACCACAATTCTTAGCTCGGATTTCGTTAATTAAGGTAGTCGCAATGTTATTCATTTCGCAGCGATCGGGCCGCGTGGCGGCGGCGTGCATCGCCCTATTGATAAGTCTGGGGGTCCAAAAACAGTCCAAAACAGAGCGCCGGGTATAAACATTCCGCTCGATATCGCATAATTTATGCACCTCTTCCGCAGCAAAGGCAGCCGAAGTGGCAAAAGAGACAGGCGGACAGGTGGATGAAGAGGTCTGATAAGCTTTAGGCCCTCTTTTTCAATTTTTTGGCTTCTGGCTGTGGGCTTTTGGCGTTTGGCTTTTGGCCAACTGCAGCCGCAATATTCTCACCGATTCCGAATGCGATTCCGATGTCCGAGGTGCTTCGTAAACAGAACAAAAAAAAAACAGCACCAATTTCATTAACGAAACATTTGTGTTTACCTTATAAATATACTCTTACACAGGGAAGAGTCCACATTATTTGTAATGCAAGCTATTACATTTATTTTACAATTTATTATAATGTCCAAAAATTTAAAAAAAAAATTAATTAAATATATAAATAAAATAGCTTTGTTGTAAGCAAATTGCAACCAAATTCTTTAGAGAGAGAAAAACAATCACTACTTATTTATATTTTAAGTATTTGTAAGATTCGGATTTATTTTTAAACCTTACTCAACTCAAATGAGTCATTGGTAACTTAATACAAAGATACAAAGCAAAAAGTGTAAGACATTAAAGACGAACATAAAATATTACAAATACTTGTTCTTATAATTTATAGTTTTGCTATATCTATAAATTATACTTATCTTACATTGTATTTATTTTTAAACACTATACTGTTCAAAGAGTCTATACGTTAAGTGATTCATTGGTTATTTAAAACGAAGACAAGGAAACATAATGAAAAAAGAAGTTAATATCAAAAGTCCCCCGATTCGGCTAACGCACGAAACGTGAGTGGCGATTTGGTAAGATTAGTAGAGTCATAAATAACAAATTAAACTGTTTACGCTCTGGTGGTGATATTTTTATTTTTTTTTGATTGGGGGATTCCGAATCAGGGTATTCCAACGGCCAACCGATGACAGATTTCGCTCTTTGCGTCTGTTTTCATATGGCATTTACCAAAAAGCCCCCCCTTTCACCTTTCCTCGTGTGTGCCAATGTCAAGTTCGTTGCCAATGTCGTTCGATTGGGAGAGCAACGCGAGAGCTATAGAGAGATAATGTGGGTTCAGGGGGTCCCAATAAGGGGTCCCATGGGGTCTCGGGGGGTATCGGTGGTATCGGGCGTGTGAGGCGGGGTCAGCCGAGGGTGTCGCCGGATCGATTAGGCAGCTAATTGCGTTCAAAACGCCGCTCACACAGCGGTACCGCGGTGGCGTATACGTAATCGCCGAATTCGAATTCGCCTAATCGCGTATACGCCGCGTATTCGCATTCGTATTAAATGCAAACAATAATTTTTTAATTTGCAAATTATGGGGCGCAAAAAGCAGGGCAAGAGCATAGCATCCAATTCAGTCGCCCAGCGAAAGCCGAACGAAACGGACGTGTTTTTTGTAGTCTTTTCTTTTTGTGGTTTTGCTCCGGTTATAAAAAGCCAAATGGGTATGGGTTTTTGCAAATTTGGCAAAAAAAATAGTACGAATGCGGGTAGGTAACGCAAAACACTCGGCCGTTCGAAACTGATAAGTGCAACTTGTGAAATTGATACTGGAGCGTGAGCCCTTGATTGAAATGCGCGGAAGTTTCCACTTGTCGAGCAGTCGGAGCTATCATACCCATACCCAAACCCAGAAACGAACCCACTGGTGCCCCCGGTAGTCGACGACGTCGCCACTATAGCTAATTGTGAGCCATTAATTGATTGGCAGCGAACAGGGCACCATCGGCTCCACCAGACACGCCCCCTTTTCTGGCATCGAGCGGCATTTGCCCCCCACAATCAGCCATATCAAATAAAAAACCAATAAAGAAAAGCCCAGCGAAATGAAGGGCCAGCAGCAGCAGGAGGAGCAGCTGGTGCCGCCGCCGGCCTACAGACCCACCGTCGTTGCCAAGGATCCGCACGCGAAGAAGGAGAAGCCCCTGGGCGAGGGCCGCCTGGCCGTCCTGCGGCAGGAGCTGATGGTCTTCCTGGGCAACAGCGGGGTCCTCGGCTCCGGCATGGTGGTCAGCATGCCCTCCGTCACCCTCAACCAGCTGCACGACGAGACGCAGCCCTTTTGGCTCAACAAGGACGAGTCCAGCTGGTTCGGTAAGCACACGGCAGATATCACACACAGGATCGTCGATCCTAGCGATCCAAAGAGCATTTAGGAGTTTTTAAGCTTGTCCTTTCATACTACGTTTCAGCAATGTCCAATTTCTTAAGCTTTAAGTATAGAAAATATAAAAATTTTTAGAGTTCCAAAGGATAGCATTACTCAAACTTTAGTAAAGAAAATATAACAATTTTTAGAGATCCAAAGGGAATTCGGTAATGTTTATGATAGCCCTTTCATACTAAATTGTAGTGACGTTAAATGAAATCCTTTCCATATTAAACTTCAGTGATTTTATATTAGAACTTCATGATTTTTTAAATACTAAAAGTAATCCCCACTCTTTAAGAACACAAAATATAGAGAATATATAAATTCCTAGAGATCCAAAGGGAATCGCAGGGACTTTTATCAAAGCCCTTTCATACTACATTTTTGGGATGTTGATATTATAAAATGATTTAAGTGACCCTAAAACCCAATTGATGACTGCAAAAAAATATTTTCTGGAAAACAAAAATGATTTTTTAAAGTCATTAACCTCAATGACTTAACCCTAGAACCCAGTGATTAATCAAATGTAAAATCTGTGCGTCACTTTTCGTCTAGACAGCCTATAATAAAAATCAATACTCATTTAAATAATATACTATATTCAAAAAACACACTCACCATCCTTTGATATTCTTACCGTTTTAGCATCCATCCAAAACATGGCCTGTCCTTTGGGAGGACTCCTGGTTAGCTACTTTCTGGACAGGATTGGCCGCAAACACACCATCCTGCTGACCAATTTGATAGGACTCATTGGCTGGATTCTGCTGGTGACCAGCTTCATGCACACCGATCGGGATATGATCTATTACCAAATGCTGGTGGGTCGTTGCTTTGGTGGCATCATGATCGGAATGTTCGTATCGCCGGTGGGTGTTTACTCTGCCGAGATCAGTTTACCCAGGATACGGGGTCGCCTGATCCTGGGCACTTCGCTGGGACTGGCCAGTGGCATTCTGCTGATGTACGTCCTCGGGTACTTCATAAGGCACAACATCCAGCTGATCTTCGCCATCAGCTGCTGTTACCAGCTGGCGGCCACCCTGCTCGTCTTCCCCATGCCGGAATCCCCCAGCTGGCTGCTCACCAAGGGCAAGGAGGAGCTGGCCAGGTCGTCTCTCAGATACTTCCGCGGTCTGCCCAAGAAAGGTGAGTCCTTCCCTGAAAAAATGCCTCCCTATATGGTTTTTTTTTAATTTTAACTACCTACTAAATGGCAAAGTAACCAAAGCTTTTTTCTATATTTGCTGAAATTACTTTATATTTACTAGCAAAATTTCAAACTTTACAAATTCTCTTCTTCTGAGAAACTTAAAATTCCCTGGAAAACTTAAAAGCACTTTCAGTCCTTTATTCTGTAGGCCAGTGTAATTATAAATCTGATAAGATTCACCTCAATCGGTGACTAATAATTTACAAAATAATCAAGCAATCTGGGCAGCAATTTGAAGATATTAAAATGACTGAAAGTCTGACAATCCATTTGCAAAATTGATATTATAAAGCTAATGTCAAAAATGACCTTCATTATATGCCAAGTAAAAAATGAGCTGTTTTTCATTCGAAATGTTTTAATGAGACTTTTTATGTTCAACCAACAAAATGGCAAAGCAATTGAAATTATTATTAAGTGTATATACTTCCTTTATCATATCAATTTAACTTAATTGCAATTAAAGCCTTAAATATCAATTACTGGTTTATTATATGTGCGGAAGATAAAGTAATTATATGTATTTATTATTTTAGGGCCGACATTTTATGTTATCGGTATGTTATTATGATTTTTTTTTGGATTGGAATAAATTCAATTATGAGTATTCAATTTAGAAGTAACACTTTCCAAACTCTTAATAAATATTAGTTACATGCATGACAAAATAGATACTGTTTTCATTAAACTTAATTGTGCTATGTCTATTGTATCTTTTTCTAACTTTCTAAATGAATTTATATTTTTATGTTTATTTACATTTTTATTAAAACAAGTTGTTATAATTTCCTCACAAAACAGTGTAACTTGTGTACGAATATTTTCTAAATATATAAAACTGTCTTTATAATTTTAAGAATCAACGCATTGCGCAATCTACTAAGGTAACAGCTTCCAAAGTTTTTAACAATATTGAAACTGTATTAAAGGTTTTTGTTTAGAACTTATTGCGGTACTAGTATTTTTAATATACTGAGTTAACATTGAAATTGTTCTATGTCTATTTTAGATACTTATAATTTATTCCGACATTTGTAAACCTCTTAACTTATATACGAATATTTAATTATATATTTCGTTGCCATATTAATTTAATTAAATTATTCTATGTCGATTTTGTCTATTTATAATTTACTCCAAAATTCTGGTAACCCCTTATCTCATATACCACATCTTTGACCCCTTTCAGAGGTTGACCTCTTAACTTATATAAGAATATTTAATTATATATTTCGTTACCATATTAATTTAATTAAATTATTCTATGTCGATCTTGTCTATTTATAATTTGCTCCAAAATTCTGGTAACCCCTTATCTCATATACCACATTTTTAAACCCTTTCAGAGGTGGACTACGTACCCGAATTCGAGACGGAGCTGGCGCACATGAAGGAGCTGGCGGACGCGAGCAACACCACCGCCGCCGGCGAGTCCCTCAGCCAGATGATCCACCGCCCGGAGGTCTACAAGCCCGTCCTGATGATGACCACCTTCTTTGGCTTCCAACAGGCCTGCGGCGTGGTGGTGATCATTGTCTATGCGGTCCAGATTGCCCAGCAGGCGGGCGTTACCATCGATCCCGTCCTGGTGGCCGTGATGTTGGGCGTGGCCCGTATCATCACCACGCTCTTCATGAGCGGCATCTTCGAGAAATGGGGTCGCAAGCCGGCTGGGATCTTCTCGGCCACCGGCATGGGCTTCTGCATGCTGCTCCTGGCCGGTGGCAACTGGTTCCCCGACACCCTGGGCACCTGGCACTGGCTGCCGGTGGCCTGCATTGTGGCCCACATCGTGTTCTCCACCATGGGCATGCTGACACTGCCCTTCTTCATGATCTCCGAGGTGTTCCCGCAGCGGGCGAGAGGCAGTGCCTCCGGCATAGCCATCTTTTTCGGCATGATCCTGGCCTTTGTGATGCTGAAGATCTATCCGAATATGGAGGCCATCCTGGGCACGGCCAATCTGTTTGCCTTCTATGCGGGCATCTCCTTCCTGGCGGCCGCCTTCATTGGCACCTTTGTCCCAGAGACGAGGGGCAGGACGCTCGAGGAGCTGGAGGAGCGATGGCAGACGGGCAAGTTTGCACGACGACTCACTCTCAACAACCTGAAGGACGTGGAGCTGCACGAGGTGTTCCTTAAGAAATAATAGTAATGAAAAAATATTTAAATGAAACAAAGGACAAAACTGGGGGGTTATACTAAAGTTCCCAGGGGCACACATTCAAAGTTTTTACATTTTAGGACGACCTGAAAAAAAAATCAAAAATCAAATGTGAATATCTGAATATTTTTTTTTTAAATCAAAGAACCTAGAGGTTTCCAATGCTGATGAATGTGCCCGTGGTGAACGCATTTCCATTAGAAAGCGTGGGTCGGGGTTTTCAATCTGTGATGTGTTAAGTACTTAGCCTTGGCAGCCATGGAATGCGGCAATTTGATAAACAATAAAAACCATTTACCAAGTAAACAAAAGTCAATTGAAGTGCATGTTGCAGCTGCGGTCGGTGGAAATGATCAGGCGACAAAGAAATTTTACACATTTTACACATACTTTTTTTTGTTTTTTTTTCTAATGTATATATTTTGATACTTTTACGCCTTGTATTATTATTAATAAAACACATGTATAACTGCTATTTGCAACATACAACACAACAACAAAAGCAGAAATCTTCTTAATCATTTCTGGGTTAAAGCAATCTAGGAAGGTTTTTTGTATTTTTTTTTCAGAACCTCGAATGATCGGAAATTGTTATTACAACTGCGTTGTTGATTACTAGGAATTAATCAGCAGATTTTGTTTGCAATTGAAGCGTCTTCAATAGATAACACATTTAAAACTTCCACGGAATGCTATAAAGAAAAGGTTCTATTCTGAAAAAAAATACAAAGGGATCCTATATACATTTATTTAAAAGAAATAGAAAAGGCTTAGAAATTTATTACACAACCTCTTCCACTTATTAGGAAAACTACTCAAATTTCAAAGATAACCTTTGTAAAAGACAAGTGCCTCTTATCCAATACTTACTGTGGGATCTCCAGGTTAATTGGCGCGTGCTTATTTTCCAAGTCGAGCCCACTTTCTGGATCAGAATTATGCAACCCATTGCAATCCAGGGGCCCAACCCTCAAGAGAGTCAACCTTCAAGTTGTCCACGCGGGAATCCAAACAATGACTGGCCCGCAAAAACTCAGTTAATGCTAATGCTTATCGCCACTTGATAGTGATATGGTGTCTATAATATTGACCGATCGCCGGTGGGTGTGCGTTCGTGACACGATGACGGATCACGGATCATGGTACACCAATCACCGATCACGAAACGGGGGATCACGAGGCGAAGGATCGAGAGTCGAGTGAATATAGTGGCTCTTATCTGAACAATTGCGTGCTCTGACGCAATTCCGGAACACTAATTGGAGGCGCTGTGAAAACGTGTCGCAGCTATCAGCACCTAACGATCCGGAAAAAAAAGTAAAATAAAATCCCATCGAGCGCTTTGTTTACCACTTGTTGTGATATCAATACATATACTTGTAATTCGTCCCGAATTGGAACTATTGGACAAGCACTTGGGGGCATTTCCACTCGAGATATAGAGATCGGCGATGATATAATACCCCAGGTGTGGCACATCCTCGAGCAAAGTGCAAATGGAAAGAAGTGACTTGTTGCAGGAAAACTATTCAAGTGATTTGTTTGTTGTCGAACACTAATGATAAAGTTTCTTTATTCTATTGTTAGTGACCGATATGGAGTTATGTATATTTGTAAATTTGAAAATGTAGACCTGTGCTCAAGTGGTAATTAAAAGCAATTCTAAAAGAGGTATTACAATAACGGCCAAACATTAATCAAAAGGTTTTTGTTCGAGTGTTCTTGTTGCGCCTTTTGAATTTTCAAGTGGCAACCTTGGATTTGACCAAAAAGGTAGATAGCGACTAGTAGAACTAGAAATTTGATTTGCCAAAGAATGTGATTTAACAATTTTATTTTGCGCATACACAAAATGAGTGCTTGAATAAAAGCACGCTCCTAAAAAAAAGAAATTTCTAGCTGTCATATGGATAAGAGAAGTCAAATATTTATAAAAGACATTTTTAAGCTCGAAGTCTTTAAATTCATATAACGCAAATAAGAAAATATATGACCGTTTGATCTAAATTACCTTGAAACCAAGCCATAAATATATCCTTGAGTATCCAAAATATATATAAATTATAAAAAATAAAATGATTTTTGAGTTTCTTAGCAATTTCCGTTTAGATCTTTTCATATTTTAAGTGCTGATTGACAAGTTTTTTAGTGATGCCAATTTTCGCAATCTGGTTAGCACAAAATAGTTTTTCCTAGTCGAATTTAGGAATTGGGGTATTTTTATAGATCTTAAATTGAATTTAAAAATCCTATAGTTTCAACGATCGCTGTTTTCGAATCCATAGTGCTGTTAAGTTGCTGCCGTGCTGTTAAGCGCACTGTTATGTTAAAAAAAAGCCCATCACTAAGAAAAACGAGCGTTACTTTTGCGTTCTGTTTGAATTTTAAATGTTCTTTCGTTTATTTGTTCTTTTTGTAATGTGACATTCTTAAGTACAACAATTAGCTGCTAGTTCAATATATGTATATATGTGTTCTTTGTATAAACGAGTTAAAATTCAAGTTGTTCTTATTGGTTTTAGCCATTTTCTCGTGTTGTTTTACGAACTACGAACTTTTCGAGGGTCTGTCTGCCTTCTGTCTGTCTCTGTGTGTGTGTCTCGTTTATTCGGTTTATTACGTTATTACTTTTAAATATTTAGTTATTTCAAAAAAATTTCCACTTTGGGGACTTAATAGTTATAATATATATATATATATATACGTTTTGTATACGGTATAGTTAATATAATTGTTTTGTTCGAATATATTCCCTTTGTTTGTTGCTTGCTATTTAAACTGTTGTTTTGCTCCACTAAACTTGATCTATGTATGAATGTATGTATATTGCTTTTAGGTATGCATTTATTTGTAGGCATTTTGTAGTATTCTTACTCGTCGATTTTTTCTCATTACTTTTACCTAATTCTCGTTATATTCTGTTTTTTATATTTTGTTTCTGTCGTTTTAGTTGGTGTTAGGTTTTTAAAAAATCTTTCTTAGGGCAGTTCTCGTTTCACATACAATCATCGCCATCATCAAATCGAGTGTTAACCTCACTATGCAAAAAAAATTACCTCACCTCTATGGGCGGTCGTATCTCCTCCTGGTAGTTGCCGTTTGTTAAACTCTATGTATACATATCTCTATATTCTTTTACTCTTTGAATTGTATATAATTTGTCGGTGTTTTTTTTTTTAATATTTATTTTTGTATGAAAGATGAGCGCTACGAGGGGCACTACATTTTGGGTAGAGAGGCTAAAGGGAATAGAGCAGATAGATGGTCGAAATTGAAACCACGAAATAATACCAAAAAGTTTCATAGGATAAAGCGCTTAATTCTGTCTAATTTCAATCTGTCCTTCAACGGAAGCAGAAAAAGAATAAATCTATCTGAATCTGAATCAATATCTGGGGGTCTTACTAATCTCCACTTTGTTGAGGTTCTTTTAAGTCGTTTGTTTGTTTTTTGTTTTGTTTTTTTTTTTTTTTTGTGTTTTTCTTGTATAATATGTTTATATAAAAAACGCTTCTCTTAAGCTAGAAAAAAAATTGTATGCATATTTCTGGTATTTTGGTTTTTCTTTATAAAAAGATCTTTACCTTCTAGACACATTTACTTTGATATAAAAAAATGTATAATGTATATTTACGTTACTTAACACTTTTCATGCTTTAAGTTTTTTATTGAACAACATTTTAAATGTATTTGCGATTAGGTTTTCTGTGAGGTTACCATGTTCTACAACGTTAGTTATTAAAAATACCAAAAAAAAAACTCTATTCACTTTCTGCGTCTCCATTCGGTCTCGGTATTACAACAAAATTAGCTTGGCTTCTTATGAGTAAAGAAAAAAAAAAATTGTCTAAAGGTTTACGAGATAAAAAAAAAAACAGTCTAAAAAACAAGTTCATTTATGATTTTCCTTTTGTCACATGCTCAAAAAATAGTCACAAAAAATATTCCCTCGATTCGCTATCCAAGAAAAAATGAATAAATATTTATTTTTGGTTCGCCTTGGCTTAATCTAATTACACGAGACGATCGACCGCATGCTAAGGTGCCATATGTATGAGTTCTTCCGATTAATCAGATATTCGTTATGCATCCGCTTATTCACTAAGGCTACTTTGGTTGAGACTATTTGCTTTCGATTTAAGTGAGTTTGACGCCGCCATCCCGATTGGAGGGGCTTTAGAATGAATGTCGCTTACATATTGATTTAATAATCGCTTTCGATTTTGTGTATAAATATTCGGTTTCGCTATATATTCTTTTTTTTTTTTTATTCTTGTTTTTGAATCGTTATATTTAGTATTCAGCACAACCAAGCTGTAAGTGTTTACTGTGTCTGCTTTCTCGCTTTTCGCTTAAAACTAGTTTTTATTATTCATATTTCGTTGACTTAATATGCCACACAAACTGCAAAATCATAATCCTAATAAATAGTTATCATAGTCTTAATCGTAAATAGGTATGTGTAAATAAAATGAAAACTCAGGGGTAATGTTGTTGGTGTCGAAAATGTTTATTAAGTTGCCTTAAATAATTGTTTCCTTATTTTCTTGTAAGTTTTGTTTTAAGCCAGAGACATGGTAATAAAATAATAAAATAAAATTGAAATTCTGAAATGTTTTTTGTCATTTTAACAAGTCAAAATGTTTTACAATTTTGTTGTGTTTTATAAGTAATTCATAAAAGTATTTATAGAATTTAGCAAAAAGGATCATCGCATATTTTGAAGTTTCATTTAATTGTGTTGTTCTCTTTCATTATTTTATGCACCTACACCGAAAAAATATTTGTTGCCTGCAAATGGAGTGACTGTGGCTGAATTAGAATATCGAAAATGGTGTAAAACAAAAATATAATTTTAAAGAAAACGTTAAATAAAGTACAGTGTGCTTTTTTCAAGATAAGATAAGTTTTAATAATCACACCAAGTCACTCCTACGATTTTGTGTTCTTTCTAAGTTCCTTTCCATTTCGTTTATATTCTTTCTTTCTACTTTCCCATACAGTTTCCTCTGATTTTCGTTTTGTCGGGCTATTTATCACGTTTCTTTCTTACTCGGATTTTGAATGTTATTTTCTTTCGTTTTTCTTGCTGCTACATGCTCAAGTTCTTTCGTAAAGTAAACTAATAAAAAAAATGGATTTCAAAAAAAGTTTTATACTTAGTAAAAAAAAAAACATATTCATTATAGCTATGAAAAAAATGGGTTTGTATTGTAATTTTGTCTGGGTCTCTTTCTCCTTCTCCTACACAAGCATATTTCTAGCTAAGTTTTTTGTTTTCGTTTTAAATGTAGTAATAAACAGCCTGAAAACTTGAGCATGTCCAGCCGGTTTAGCCATTTCGTTACGTATAATATAGACAAAAAAATGGATTTATAAATTATGAAAAAAAATAATATGTATTCATATATCTCGATTAACTTCAGCTATAAACATACACGATGCCCGTGTACGTTGTTGCGGCATAGTTCGCGCCAAAAAAATCAGTTTCAGACACAGAGAAAAAAAAAACAATCAGAGCTTATGTCTTCACGCCTACAAGTATGTTATATAGTTATAGATATATAATGTGTGTGTTTTTGTATAATATATATTTTGTTGTATTTCTTTACGATTATACGTTATAAATATGTGACAAAAAAATGTATTTCTCATAGGTTTTTTTTCTCTAAGTTTAAGCAAAAAAAAGATCGCCTTTCTCGTCGATTCCTCATTCTATATATATATATATATAATTATTTATGATTTGTATACATATACGTGTCTTGCCTTAGAGCTAGTTACAAAAAGAAAAAAAGATTCCTCCCAAAAAAAAGCACAAAAAAACCAACTACAACATAAGGGTTTGGGTGAGGAACATATAAAAAAAAAAGTATAGTTAATTCTTGGGGTTTGAGAACATAAAATTTGGGTTTTTGTATATGGTTTCGATGGATGCTGATACTACGATGATCAATATAAGGTATTCATAGTTTTATATATATATATATAAGTTTGTTATATATAATTTCTAAGTTGAAGATTGCCTTCATCATTCGCTTCTCAACTCTCTGGTTATGTACGCCATAAGAATCCAACATTTGTTGGGTTCGTGGATGATGCCGTTGCCGTTGTGGAAGTGGTAGTTGCTGCTGCTGTCGCTGCTGATGTTGTTGATGCTGCTGTGGTGTTGTTGAAGCTGTTGCTAAGATGCAGCTGCTGCAACTTGAGTGTTTGCTGATGCAGTTCTTGTTCAGTTGTCGACATATTAAAACTGAAGTCGTGTTGCGGCGAGCTGTGGTGATTATTAGTGTTGTTGACGTCATTGGTACAGCTGTCAGCATTGCTGTTTCCAACGAGGTTGCTGCTGGAGTTCTTGTTAAAGTTGCTGCCGCTAGCCACGTTGTTGGTGAAGTTGCTGCCGCTAGCCACGTTGTTGGTGAAGTTGTTGCTGCTAGATGCATTATTGGTGAAGTTGTTGCTGCTAGATGCATTATTGGTGAAGTTTCTGCTGTTGCTGCTGGTGTAATTGCTGCTGCCAGAAAGATTGTTGGTGAAGTTGCTGCTGATAGCCGCATTATTGGAAAAATTTCCACTGCTTGTGGGGTTATTGATTAAATTCCCACTGCTTGCGGGGTTGTTGGTGAAGTTTCCACTGCTTGTGGAGTTGTTGGTGAAGATTCCACTGCTTGTGGAGCTGTTGGTAAAGTTGGTGCTGCTAATGGCACCGTTGCTGTTGAAAGCGCTATTATTGTAATTACCATTAAAACTATTGGAGTGATTGGAGCTGTTATTGAAGCTATTGTTATTGCCTATGGCAAGCAGTTGATTTCCAAGACTGCTACTGCTGCCATTATGGTGTGTTTGTCGTGATTGTTGTTGAAACGGCGGCGGCGATGGCATTGTCAACGGCTGCTGTTGTTGTGATTGTTGCTCCTGCGGTTGTTGCAATTGCAATTGCTCCTGAAGATAATGAAGGGCAGCAACTCCATTCTGGCGTATCGTATTAAAGTTTATGCTATTAGTGTTCGTGTTGTTTATGTTATTATTGCTTCCACTCGGACTCATACTGTGAGCAGCAACATTGCCCAGGCGTTGTTGTTGTTGATGGTAATGCTGGTGGTAGAGTAGCATGTTGTTATCGTTATTATTACCATTGCCAATACTATTGTTGGTGCTACTGGTGAAGCCCAACGCCTGTTGCTGATGTTGTAGTAGTTGCTGCTGCTGTTGCGGTGTCAATTATAAGTAGGGATAATGGTACTTCCTGCGGTACAGTCCGTCAAGCAAATCGGCAAAGTTATCGCCTATATTGATTGAAAGGTGCGATAGCAAAGTAAAGGTTAGAAGAAAAAAAAATAAATTAGTTAAATATTTCAAAAATGTTTTAAGTTATCATGCGTCTTTATACTAACAAATAAATTGACAAAAAAAACTTATTGTATAACTATAATTAAACCTGAATGCTGGTAGAGCCCTGACTTAACTAGCCTAGGTGAGAGATATTAATTAGGTTTAGTATTTCTTTTAGAGAGTTTCGTTTGCCTTCTTCTTGTTTTTAGATGGTGTTGGGTTAGTGTTTATTGTTGTTTGTTTTTTCTTTGTTACTTTTGGTTTACTTTAGGGATTTTTGTAGTTTTAGTTCAAGCTGAAGTTTTGTAATTGCATTATATTTATTTGTTTTTTGATTACAAAGGATTTCCCACTCGATATAACACACGATTTAAAGGTTTTCGTAACTTTCATTAAGCGTGCCATGTTTTCTCTTTCCATTTTAGTTTTGTGGAACTATTGGGATGGGATGGGAACTTGGATTGGTGTTATTAAAACAAATTGATGACTGATCTGGTGATGGTCTATTTATGTGTGTTTATGTTGTGACTGAATCTGTGAGTGTACAAAAAACACTCACATACAAATATTCAAGTGCGTTCAAAGAACATTAGCAAGCAAAACATGTTGGTATATAGTTCATATTAATAATCTAGTTAGAGATTTAAACGGGTTTTGGTTTAGTTTAGTTTTTTTGCAGCGAGAAACATTTTCGAACTGGGGAACTTTGATGAAGTAACAAGAGTTCGCACAGCAGACAAAGCAGACCATGAGGGGATTGGATTAAACAAAAATCTAATCAAAAACACTAAACAAAACTTTCCAAACAAGGGGATCTATGAGAACTCGGTTTTAGTTTTAAAGAGGGGTGAATATTAAGCGCAAGCAAACACAGTATTCGTTAGAAATTTAACTCTTTAGAGGGCCAGCAGCAGCAATTTAAATTCAATTATATTTTTGTTGTGATTAAATTTTGAGTTCGAATTGGGTTTCATCTAGAAGTACAATTTTTTTTGTTGGCTGTTTTTCAATTGGAACTTTTTTAAATAACGCTCTACGCTTTTGGCCATTGCTCAAAAAGAAAAAAGCATAAGAGCAAATGCCAAAAGCCAAAAAAAAATGGTTGTTTATAACTAAATCGATTTCTTTTTTTTTAAGAGAGAGATGGTTTAGTAGCTGGATGATGATATGAGAGAAAGTAACAAAGAAAAACATGGCACGCTTTGAAAAGAAAATTCGGCTTCTTTTTCAAGTATTTTTTTTTTCTTCATAAATATTTATTTTATAGAGATAGATGAGAAATTTAAAAACTGAAATTGAATATTTATTTTCTGTCTTCTCAATTATGTGGGAGCGCATGAGTGTGCGTGTGTTGTGTGTATCTGTGTAGGTGTGCTCTCTTCTTGATAGACTCTACTTATATAGAATATAGGCTCTGCTTTCGATCTCTCGGCTAGATCTGTCTTAAGGGCTCTCAACAAATAAAAAAGCTTTATAATTATTTGCTTTCCTGCAGTAGGAAGGCAAGAATCTATGATATTTTACGACTAGGAGTAGTTAATTAGAAATATAAGTATATAAAAAAGGAATAATTACTATCGAGACCAAAGATAGCATCGCATATAGCATCGAATAATGAGCGTAATTTTTCCATAGCTCCGTCTATAATGAAAAAAAGGAACGAAACGAAAAAAAAATTGTACAACTTGGATTAGTTGCGGCGCAGATTGAGTTTTTTTTTTTTGTGGGGTTGGTTGATTTGCTTGATTTTGGATGAAATGGGGGGAATAAAAAGATTGTTTCTTGGTTTATAGAGATTATTCAATTATTTAAATTGTCTTTTTTTGTTTTGATTTCTTTGTCAACAACAATCAATGAAAATGAGTTCAGTCGGTCGCTTTTTCTTTGGCTTTAAAAGGAAAAGCGACCGATTCGGGGTTAGTGCTGTGAGTAGATTAAAGTACAATAGAGCATCTACGGCATGGAAACAACATATGCGAAATACCATGAAAAACACAAACTACGGGCTTGAAAACGGGAAAACAATGACTAAATTCAAGCTAAAAAAAATTAAACCAAACTAAAAATGACTCATTTAAATCCAAACTGTCTTCGGCAATAGGTTCCGAAGTACGAAGATATTCTTGCTATTGATCAGGGGGATCATTTTGCCTGTTTACGAATACCTTTGTTATCGCAAGGATATCGGTTATAAGATTGATTCTCATTTTCCAAAGCTTAACAAAAAAAAACGTTGCATACTTTTTGGCTGATAGTGGTCAATAAAAGAATAAAATATAATAAGGAATTATTTATGTTGATAAAAGGATTTGTAAACCAAAAAAAAAAAAAGCTTAAGAAATGGAAAAACTAAAAAAAAAGTTGATTGAAAATCAAGTGTATATTCTCCAAAACTTAGGCAGCGTTTTCATTTGAAAGTAAATAAAGTTAATATCAAATCGTTTTTTGAGATAATTCTATGATATTTTAAACTAAATATTCAAAATATACCCAAGAAAATAATGCAAATGATCATATATTTTTTAAAATTCAAAACAACAACAACAAAAAGCTATTAAATACAATTTAAATAAAAATTTCAAATAAAATATATGTAGGGTTTAGCATAATCTACGGAAAAAAAGTGTGGATAGGGGTTTTGCAGATTTGTTGCCTGGCTTTGGTAGAAATGATGGTTGATGTAATTATATAAATCTATAAAATAGATATCTTAAAAATTCCACACTGAAAACACTGACAGGCACAGAAAAAAATAAACAAAAAAAAATTTGTGATTATGCGTATTATTTTTTTTTTCGAGCACTAGGCAGAGATGATTAACAAAAAAATACATAGCTTAGCACACAGTTTTCACTTGAAGAAAATGTTATTATGAAATACACTGGCAAAAAAAGTTTAAAAAATTGTTGGTTTTTTTTTTTTGCACTGGAACCGATAAAGGGGTGTATGGGTTCAGAGAGAGAGACATCAAGATGGTTATGGTTTTGTGTCTTATTTATCGTCGATTTTTGATCCATTCAAAAAAAAAAACATCACATTAAAAAAAAGAGAAAAAAACAATGGGGATTCATGAGAGGGGGGTTTTGAGGGTTCTTTTTATATAGGGGTTGTTGTGTGACTTTTGGCAGCACCCCGTTATCGTTTCGGTTGAGTGCGCGCATACTTACCATGCGCCTTTCACTTCTTTCTAATCACTTTCACAGTGTCTCTCTCTGTGTCTCTGTCTGTCACACAGCCGTCCGCCTCTCTCTGTCTCTTGTGCCTGGGTACTGTAACTGTAACGGGAAATCTGCACTCGCGCTCTCGTTCGTACTCGCTCGCACGCACGCGTGGTAGATGGGGGATGGTGATATCCTACCAACACTCACTCGCCATCTCATTCGCTCGATCCACACACACACTCACACAAGGCAGATTAGCAAGATCAAAAATAAAAAAGAAAAACAAAAAAAATAGTGGAAGGAATGTGGGAGAAAAACTTCCCGCTGTAGAATATATATGGGCATCCAGGTGTATTTTCCAACACTTCGTTTTTTTCAAATTTGCTTGAACTTGAAAAAAAATAAAAAAAATTTGCGGTTTTGGTTTTTGTTTTTATGTTTGTTTTGCTTTTCGCCTTTTTATTATATTCTGTTTCTCTGGTCACACTTTCGGGTTTTTGTTTTATATGCTGGATTTTTGTTTTGAATGCTTTTAACGCACTACAAACTAAATAATTATTAAAATTTAACGCTATTTTATAGAATAGGTTTCATATAATGAAATATATATGTATATTATAAGTATATCTAAATAGGGATTCTTTTTTTTAATTTTTCATCTTATCGTTTTTCTCGATATATGGATAAAAACTTGATGATATAGAGAGAAGTTGAAAAACAGAAATAATTGCGTTTCTTGATTTTTTTTCTTGTTGTTTTTTTTTTTTGCAGTGGATTTTTGTAGTTGTTGTCGCTGGTAAAGATGGGTAAATTATAACAAAAAAAAAAAAGTGGCGTGATTCGATTTCGATATTCGTGATGCGATCTGAAGATGCTGAAGAGGTGGGTGGAGCTAAAGGGGTTACAGGTTTTATGCTCGGCAACGCTTTGTAACTTTTACTCCTTTAGGCTTGTGTTTTATATAGTAATTTGTTGATTTTCGTTTATAATTCAGTTCTGATTGCTTGGTTGCAACATTTATTTCATCATCAGTTGTTTCGCACCAGTCTTTTGTGAACAGGAAAAAAATTAGCAAAAAAAAAACCTTCAGGAACCAAAAAAAAAAATTGCACACTCTTCTCTTCGTTGAAGTGGGGGGTTTTCCTTTGCAGATATATATATTTTTTTAGTGATTTATGCTTTCTTTAATTAGGTATCGATTCAGTCCTTGTTTGTTGTTATCTCTTTGTTGTTAATATATATATATTTCTAGTTATGTGCTTTTCGGTGTATTATTTTTATCAAAAAAAATTGCAGCTTTATGGTTTTCTCATTGTGCTGTGATTTTATCCTAAAAATCATCTGTATCCGGAAAAAAAATTGTTCCATTTCGGAACACACACACTATAAAAAAATTGTCAAAAAAATTGGTCTTTAAACCAACACTTTTACGCGAACTTTTTTTTCAAGTGCTAGTTTACCGTTTTGCCTGTATATGTGTTTGTGTGTGTTGTGGGTTGATGTGTGTGTTCTGTTGTCGTAGTTGTGAAAGAAAAGCTTAAGATTTAAGCCTAAACAAAAAACGTTGATAACTTCCGTTTTTCTTTTAAATATAATGTTAGTATCTAAAGATTACGATTTTTTTTTGGGTTTTCTCAAATTATTAGTTTTTTTTGTATTTTTTTGTAAGGGTTTTTGTATTAATTTTTAATTACACTAAATAATAAAAGGTATAACTCAATTTTTGCATTGTTTCCAAATATAATTCATATATATTATTATAATATATATGCACGTTTAAATTGCAATCAATTGAATCGTTTACGAGTTACCAAGTTAAAAGCAAAAATAAAACTAAGAATGCATTTATATTGTTGTTGTTGTTGTTGGTTGTTAGTGTAGGTTGTTTGTTGTTTGTAGGTTGGATTGGTTTTTGTAGCCTGCTGTTTTGTTGTTGTTGTTTGTCAAATACCAAAAAAAAACCAAAGTGAATCAAGGGTTTAAGATGTATAACACTCTCAAGACATATAATAATGTGAGATATATATGTATACTATATACCCAGCAGATCGCTCTTGATTTTTTTATATATATATATATATATAGCTCTGTGTGTGGCTTGTGTGTTTCATCTTGTGTTCGTTTCTGGATTTTTTGTGTATTTCAGATAAACTTTTTGGCATCGAAATAGGGATGCGAGTTTTGGAAGCGTTGCTGTGATTTTATTGATCTACCTCTGTGCACCATATTGTTGAATCCGGCGGCCATATGTGGTGGCGGTGGTGGCGGCGGCGGTGGGACATTTGGCGCAGCCACGCCCATCTGGGACATAAAGTGGGCCGCCTTGGCCTTGCCGTGCTCCTCGGCCAGCCGGACGGACAGCGGCTGCGATCCGCCCTCGGGTATTACGTTGTTCAGCGCCGATATGGCCTCCTGGGCCTCCTCGCGCTTGTTGTACCTACATGGTTTTTATTTATCGATCGAAAGTACACCCCACATAGATGGCAAATGAGCGATGTTCAAAAGAAAAATGAGAGAAAAGAAAGGAAAACACTTGATGAGCCGGGTAGGTCAACATAAAATGGGATCAAATAAAACTTTTGGCCAAGAGGATACACACCCCACATCACTCAAATGTTCTGCAAGTCGAAATATTCTCTATACAATGTTAAATTATAATGAAAAATATTATTAAAATCCATTGGTAATCCAAATTTCGTTAAATTTACAAGAACTTTCGACTCTAAGAACCTCGATGAAGTGCAGGTGACACAACCTCTAGCCTTTTGATTAACCCTTCTTAAATACCTTAAACTATATTAAGGACTTACCGAACAAAGGCCACACCACGTGGACGACCCGTGAGCTTGTCACGCAAGATGTTCTTCTGCACAATGGAACCGTACTTGCCGAAGATAGTGTCCAGCTGATCATCGGTAATGGTGCGCGGCAGATTGGTCACATACAGATTGGTGTCCTTGATCGATTCCCCGCCGGGACGGGCATAGGAAACCTATTGGCAAATAATATTTCGAATTAGTTATCTTGATCTTTGACTGGAGTGATTTCTGACCAACCTTGAGCCGCTTGTTGCGCACTGTGATGCCATTCAGTACTTTAATCGCACGCTGCGAGTCCATTTCCGATGTGAAGTCCACGAAAGCATAACCAAAACTGTAGCCAGTCTGTGGGGGGAAATGAAAAACAGGAGTAGTTATGGTTATATTTTATGGAACCAGGTTAAGGTTTGGATCTTAATAGTCCTTCCACACACTCACCTTATAGTCTCTCATGATTCTGCACGTGTTGATGGGTCCGATGGCTCTGAATAGGGCGTACAGCTCGCGGTCGGTCATGTCCTGGGGCAAGTAGTTGACAATCAGGTTGGTGTTGCTCGCCCGGGGATCGTTCATGAGATCATCGCTACCGCCGCTGCCCAACGACAGGCCGCACAGGTTGTTCAGCGAATTGTTGCTGGCCATCGGCGGCAGGTGGCACATGTTGCCGCCGCCAAGATTGTTGGCGCTACCCCCATTCCCGCCGCTGCCGCCGCAGCCGGGGAAATCATTGTAACCGCGACGCGACGAGGAACTTGGAAATGAAAATTCTGTATCCTGTGGCGAGAACGCATAACGTGACTGTAATCAGATTAACCATACAAAGATATTCTAGTGTTGTGAGAAGGCCTCATATCGCTTGTCTTGGGGGTTGATTATTAGTAGACTGATTTGGATGGTGGATCGGTTCGGTTTGGCTGGGCTGCGCTTGGTTGTATTATTTCTCGAGATCGATATATCTATCGATATACATATATATATATCGATCGTTGCTTTCGGTCAGCAACAACAACACACAACTTGGTTAGTGGATGAGGTGACGAAGTTTGGCTTAATACGTAGATATCTACGATAAAACTCTAACGGTAACAATATTCCATATGCAAATTTCCGGAAAAATCTTTATTTCTTGAATTCTATTTTGTGGTTATTTTTAAGGGCGTGCTTGAAACTCAAGTGCTGCGATTGTTATTGTATTTTGATTTTGATTTAAGCATTAAATCGAAACATTCTCTTGCTTCACTGTACTTCCGTGTATGTATTTGTCTGTGTGAGCTAAACGGCATTCACTGGGTTGCAAAAACCAAAGACAAAAAATCATGGAATTTCAAGAAATGCATAAAATGTTTCTTCCCTTCTTTAGTTCTCTTAAGCCTCTTTAGTGTCTTGTGTTAGGTATTTTTTCTTTAGTTTTTGTGAGGGTGTTTTTTGTGTGGGTCTCGGTGTCATTGAGAAAAGGGAAATACAGTGCTTGGCAAAAATATAAAGTCAATGACAAGGTGACAAAAAATTATATTCGCTTTGGAATTTAAAAAGTACTTTTATCAGTAATGGAAAAATGCTTTGGATTTTATCTAGACTTTAATTTTATGATTAGGTGATGAAAATGAAGATGATTTGTTATGAAAATTAAAGTTAAGCGATTATTTCTCTTGAGAACATAAAAATGATTTAAATTCAGTGTTTAAAATTAGTTTTACATTATCCAAGGGCTTGACTTCAGGTGTATCTATTTTTTTTGTCAGGTACTGTGATACAAAAGTGCGCAAAACGCCAAACGGAAGCCAAAGCTGAGGCGGAAACGGAAATGGAAACGGAAATAGGACGGACAAGGTGGCAGGGTGGTACCGAAAGGTTTTCTATTATAGATTGTCTTTGCTTTTCATGGCTCATGCATGTGTGTTTGAGTATTTTGGTTTGGCATTTGTATTTATGTGTGTTTCATTGTTTGAAAACTTTTCTATTTAAGGGTTTTGTATATTTAAAAAGTTGTTTGTTTGTGTTGTTGTTGCTGGTTAGTTTTTGTTTGGTTTATGTTTATTTTGTTTCTGTTTCTGTTTGTTTAGGTTTTGTTGTTTAAATTGCAAACTTTAAGTTGTTGATTTTCATCATTATCAATAAACCAAAATGAAATCGTTCAGCATCCAGAAAATAATTCAGTTAAGTTTTTAGTATTTGTTAAGTTTTAGTTTTTTTTTCAAAAGCGTGTGTCCCCAGAGCGTTCATGAGACAAACTCAATAACATACAACTATGAATAGTAAAAGGCATAAAATTTATATTATTATTATTATTGTTATGAGTATTGAAAAAGAAAAACGAAACCGAACAAAACAAAATACAAAAGTCAGTCAATATCAAATGCATTGCCTTTAATTTGAGTTCAAATTTTAAGTTTTTTTCATTGGCCTCTGATTGATTGCTTTCATGCTTTCATTGAAAATGGAAATTTGTCGCTAACAATAATTATAAATTTCAGGCGTTAAGATGAGTATAGAAAAGTGGTGTATACTAACCATTCCGGATGGCAGAGAATGGGACATGCCAAATCCACGCCCACCGCTATAGGATGATGGGATGCCATTTCGTTGGGGAAAGAGAAAATATCGATTAGCACTCGGGGAAATGATGATGTTGTTGGTTTTTTTGGTTCAAGTAAAATACTATTTAAAATTATCAAAATTATATGTATAAAGCGCAATTTACTATATTTTTTTTTTTTTAGCTATTTTGTAAGTATCTTAAAAATGATTAAGAAATGTTTTGCGTTGGATGATTTGACGATTCTTTTCTTACCACTAACTTAGGCTTACGGCTAACTTTAACTGAAAAAGTGCCAAGGAGTACAGTCAACTGCCTCGCTAGCAAATTCTCATCAGACTTAGACTTAATTTGAAAGAGAAAACCATTAATGGTTCTAGAGATAGTAGACTGAGAAAACTGAATTCAAAGATTTTGCAGTTTCTTGGGGAATATAACACAGCTGACCAAATGGAAGATCCCTTTGTTATATTCACCCGCGAATCCTGCAAAGCCCCAATTGCCATTAGAGTGAAAATATTGTATTTTCACTTTAATTATTGGCACTATATAGAATAAAGCATGATGTATTTTTTTTGTGGTTCTTTCGATTCACCGAAAAAAAAGAAAAAAAATAATCATGGGACTATGCTAGTAACCCATTATTCATTATATTCCAATATCGGACACTTTTATTGGTTGGAGCACATTTTCACTTTAAAAAAATCAAAAAAATAATCACTTTTAGCACTTTTTGAATCACATAAACAAAAAATATTTTTCGGACACCGCCATTTTTCTTCCCACGTCGAATTTTAGTTGCAGATCGATTGTACTTTGTATTTAGGTCTAAGTTAGGGCTTATATTGATTTGTATAGTATTCCCCAATATTTCATTATGTTATTATTATATTTTGTTTTCGCATTTCGCTATAGTCTTAGATTCTTGTTACTTACAGGGCGTTGGAGGCGTCCTCGATTCAAAAACATTTCGTTTCGTTGGCGAGGAGACCATGGGGGGCGGAGCAGGCGCGTTTGCCCCCCCGTGCAAATTAAATCTACATACTATCTAAAGAGTCAGTGAGTGTCTTTCGCTTTTCGATGATAATGGTGGCTGCTTCTTTCTGGGCTGTGGAAAAAAATGTCTACACACGATTAAATTCAGCTGCGGTACAACGTCGATGATGGGCGTTACATAATTTTTGCTGGAAGGGAGTTTTGGTTCTTGTATATGATTTGGTGTTTTGGAGTGTGTGAGTGTGTGTATGGGCAGGATTTCAATTTTGCACGATTCGTACGAAAAAAGGGAGACTAAAAATCTCAAATATTCGCTGGCAAGGTCACACTAATTTTGTGATTCGTTTTTATTTTGCACAATAAAAAAATATGCAAAAAAAAATAGGGTGAGATTAGAGAATCTCAATTACTCGTTGGTAAAGTCACATTTATTTTATAGTTTTTCGCTTTCATTTTGCACAGTAAAAAAATAGACAAAAAAATAGTGTCACTAAAAAATCTCAAATATGCGTTAGCAGGGTCACTCTGCGCTGGTGTTGATTGTTGACATTGTTGATTGATGCGATGCTGCTGCTCTGCTTGCGGTTTGATGTTGTAGTATTTGTAGTTGCTGGGCTTTTGATGACCTTGGGGGCAAATGTTGAATTTGCATTTTGCCGTTTGGCTTTTATTTATCTTGCTGCTACTCTCGCAGGAGGATGAGAGATAGCCAGCACAAGGATTCAGAGAGTGAGAGAGTGGGGGGGTAAAGGCAATTTGTCGGCTATATGCATTGGGATGTGTCGGGTATTGGGGGGTGAGAGTGAGATGGCGACGCAATAACCACAACAACAACCTGTGCTTAAGGCTAGTAATAAACTGTAAAATCTCCCAGCACATGCGTGGAAAAGGGACAACCATACGTATATAACTTAAGGCTACTGCATGTCAAGGTCCTGACACAATTTCCACCCAGCACGTGATGCACTAAATTCGGAGAGGGGGGGGCCTCTGTGGTTGCTCTGTTTACATTTCATCGACTGCTGAATAATGTGCCATAAATTATACGACCCAAAAAAAAAAGGAGAATAAGAAACAGCACATAAAAATGCCATGAATGACGCTGCTGCTGCTTTTTCCCCATTTATTTTATGCCCTAGGATGATCGTTATAAAAATCAGACCACTGCTTGACCCCGCTTTTATCTTCTTTTTTTGGCAGCAAAAAACAGTCAATTTGTCATTTCTTAGGCGAAACTTAAAGCTTACGTTCTACTGAAGATCTGACGATGGAAGATATATGGACAATGCGAGGCGAGAAAAGAAAAACTGACTTAGAAAAAAAAACTCAACTCAAAGCAATTAAGGCAAAGTAAATAGTTTTTAGTACAGTTACGCCAAGCAGTAAGTGTGGAACAAAGACAAAAGAAAGATAAAAAGAGAGAGAGAGAGGTAGTTTCAAGAACATTTACCGGTACATTGTGAGAATGTTTAGGTTGCACAATCCGCACGATGAGAACGTTTTTAGGCCGTTTCTATAATCCTCTTGCCACAAACGAATTGCACAGATACAGATACATGTATCTGCCTTGTTCTACGCGTATATATATATATGAGAGATATATCGAGTTCCGATTCCCAACGGAATCAGAACTTTTCTTGTGGCCCAGACATGGCGCGCTCGCTCTTTGTAAATGCAATTCGATCTTATAAATGGTTTATGTGTATATATATATTAATATGGAAGATTGCGTTACTTTACGTTGTTTCACGTTGCTCGGTTAACATTGTTAGCATATTGCTTATCTTTTATCACATACAACTGGAAATATAGGACAAAAATAAGGCATGTCGCGATTACGAAAACACGCAGACGGCGATCAATTGATTTTATGTGAGTGTGTGCGAGTGTAGGATAAATGCGAGCGCATGAATGTATGCTATGAAAAATGTCACAACGCAAACGTAATAACTAGATCGAACGATATATATATGGCAAAATACAGCTAATGAAGGGGTTCCTATGCAATGAAAAAATTAACATCTTTTTATAGGGTTTTAGCTATGAAAAAATTAACATCTTCTAAGGTGGGAAAAAAAAACAATGAAATTACAATTGGGAGCGGAGCTTTTTGGGGTTGGGCTGTTCTTATAAGGGGGTTCCCCCAAAACGATTGACTGTTTTTTGCTGCTCTGGCTTGCTATCTATGTGTACTTGTGTTCGTTTGTGTTTATAGCCTCTGCATCTAATCGATTATTGGTTTTTTTTTTTGTATCATTGTTTGCACCATCTAGTACATGTAACATTTAATTATACTTATATAAATCCTTCTTGTTGTTGTTGTTGCGGTCATTGTTATCCATTCCTGTGGCTGTGTAATCGTTGTTTTTTTTTTCTCTGATAATATCAGAACACAAAAGTAAAACAAAGAAACAAGTGAACTAAAAAAACGAAACAATATGTGGGTGTGTGAATATGAAATGAATAAGGGGGGTGGTAGAAACACTAGATATATGATATCTTTTTTTGTGTGCCAGCTCGACATCGACAGCAACTCGATAAGAATCTCAAGATCTTATCGACCAGCAATCGACATCCTTCCCTGCACACATACCAATGCATATGCCGCCAAGTTTTGCTAAGAGATTTCGAACAAGCAAAAAAATGTAACTTTCATAACCAAATAAACCTAAATCTAAACCAAAAATATAACGTTGGCTGCAATGGATTTTCCAGCAACAGGAAATTTTCTTCTTCGTACAAACTATTCAAAAAAAGGTTGGGTTGGTCTTTTGTTCGTTCGCCAAAGAGAGATCTGGGTAGCAAAAAAATTAGGTAAACACTGGTATCATCTTTATGTTTTGGTGTGTTATGTGTGGGTAGCTTTTATGGGTGGAAAGGAAGGGAAGGGATTTCGGAAAGGATGCTACAGTCGAAATTCTCTAGCTTGAAATGGGTTAATTTATCAGAATGGAAGAATAAACATTACTTTACTTTACTAGTATTTCACAGGAAATTTAAGTATTCTACTTATTTTTTTGCACATAGAGAAGTTCGACTGAATGTTTGAGTTTGAAATTCAAATGAGGCTCAAGATCAAACACAAAAGGTATGGAACGAATATGGCTGACGGAACGTAAGAACTCAAGTTTAAGAATTTACCTCGACTTGTTGTTGTAGCCATATGGGGGATAACCGCCGTTATTATTGTTACTACCCGGATTATTGTTGCCGTACATATCCTGAGAGTTGCGAGTGTGTGTTTTTCGAATCAACAAAAGTTACACCCTCGATCGAAGGTGAGTTTTGGTCGTGGGGGAAAGGATAATGGTGATGAGGTGAGTTGAGAAATTAGATCGATTTCGATTTCGATCCTTTCCTCGATTCGTTCTTTTTTTTTCTGGCGCTCAGCGCTCTCAGCTGGCCTGCTGCTGGTGTTGTTGTTGTTTTTCTGCTGCTTTCTCCAACTTTCTTCTGTATTGCTCTTCTTGTGTTGTACTTATGTTGCTGTTGCTCTTTCTTTCTTTCTTTCTATTTTTACATGCACACACACTGTGCTTTCTTCTCTTAATTTCTATGGGTTTTTCTCTGAGTGTGTGCTTGTTGATGTTGTTGTAGGCGCGTTGTTGTAGTTGTTGTAGTAATTGAAGAGATGATAGAGTTGTTGTTGGTACTAAGAGTTGATTGATTCGATTTAGTTTCGGTTTAATAAAATTTCCCTTAATTTTGGTTGGGGATAGGGGAGGAGGATGGTGGTTCTACATTTATACGGAGGAAAAAAAACATGACAAAGACGTGAATTGTGTGCGACGCGATTAAACGAACGAAATATAATGGAAAACCCATTAACAAAAAATTGAGAAGAGCTGAGTTTATGTGTGTGTTTGTGTGAGTACTTAAAAGCCAGAGTTTTCAAGCATAACAAAATCATAATCCTTCTCATTAAATGTCCTATAATTTTTTGGTAAGAAATCCTGTTTTTTATAATACAACCAAAATGTCCAAAATTTCATAAGCTTTTTTTAAATCAGAATAAAAATACCCATGCTTAACCATAAACTTAAAAATACACTTTGCATACAGTAGCTGTCAGCAAGAAATGAACCAGGGTTGCCATCCCTTAATACGAAGCAAACTTTTTCTTACAAAAAAAAAACTTAAGTAAATAGGCTGCGCATTTATACAATAATTCGACTAGCAATCCAACTGATAATATAATATCCGACATACCTGGCCATCTTAAAGTTATAGTAGGACGACATGGTCGAACAGGGAGTCACAGTATCGAAATTGAAATCCATCATGGGATAATCACAAAGTTACGTTTTTTTTTAGCAAATTGAATGTAAGACACACAAGAAATCACAAGATCTCAGGACACAAGTTGAACTTGTCACGAGTGGAACTCGACTGAAGAGGTCCTGCCGGCCATCGATCTATTTAAGGGCCAGAGGAGGGGTTCCGAAATAGTGGGCGGTGGGTGGGTGGCAGGTAGAAAAGCGAGGGAGGCAAGGTGCGCGTGCCAGTCGCGTGGGCTACCTAAGATCCCACGGATTGATCCGGCGAGGAAGTGTGCCAGGCGTACTTTCTTGGGTGGCCGGCTGCATCTCGCGGATCCCCGAATTTTGAGCCCCGAATCCCAGATCGCGGATCTCTGCAGGCAGGCAGATGTGCCGTATTCTCGGAAGCTGGATGCTGGCAAGGTGCTAACTTTTTTTTGGGCCGGGTGGGTGGAAAACGTCGAAAGGTGGAACGTGGCAAGCTGCAAATTAATTACTTGGAAGCAAGCTGCAATTTTTTTTTTCGGGACCCGACTTAAGTTTCTCTGAACATCTCCTAGGACTTGTAATACCAGTATCTTAACTTTATGACAGGCATTTCCATGTATCATTAATATCATCAGATCATCCTTAATTTTTTCAGAGAAATTTTAGAAATATCCGAAAAATATTAATACATAATCAAGATTTAATCTAAACTTTATCAGACAAAACGTTATCATTCGGAGAACAGAATATTACTTGAATATTATTTTAATATCCTACCCAATGCGAACGATTCAATATTTTTGTACATATCATAGTAGATTTTTACCTGTATACACTATTATATTAATGCTCATTTTATTTACAATGTAATTTATTCTACAATTTAATTTATTATAATTTTAATTCCTTACAAAATAAAATCCTATTTATAGTCATATTGTATTCTCTTATTTAAATTCATTACAAAATAAAATCCCTATCAAGCATAATTAATTGAAATTGTTAAATCCTGTGCAAAAGTCGTATCCCTATTTACTCTTAATCCACATAAACATAATCTTCACCATAAATAACCAATTACGGATTCTATTTCCTTGCAGCCAATTGCAGCTGCCTTTTGCTCGGATTTCGGAAAGGGGCAGGTGAAAATGCAAATTTACCTCTCGCCTATAAAAATGCCGGGTGGAAAAAATCTCGCAGCCCAAAATACAAAATACCAAGAACACAGTCCGCAGGAAAATTCTTTGCAAATTTTCAACAGAATCTTTAAGTCCATCAAGATGTGTAGTTCACTTGATCGAGATCTAAGGTATAGCGTACGTTTCTCACAATGAAAAAGTTTCTTTATTAAAAAAAAAGGTTTTAAATTCAGTAGTTTAAATAAACACAATGTGTGACTATTTGAATCAAGGAACAGGTAAAAAAAAATTATTAAGAATAACTAACAAATATGCGCTCATACCTTTAAAAACGTGGAAATAGCTTTAATATTGTGGAATATTTTTTACTTTGAAGTGTTGATATCTTAGGGTCGATGAAGCTTCGTTCACTGATAAAAATATCAATAACTAGGTTAAACTAATTTAATTTTTTTCAGTTAAGAAATACAAATTGAAACTTATACAGAAATTGTATATAACGCTTTCTTGGCTATATGTACTTTCGAAAGATACTGAATCTTTAAAATCTAGCAAAAACTTCCTAAAGCTATAAATTTCGTAAGATACTAAATTTTTAGATTCTAGCAAAAACACCTTGAAGCTATACATTTTTCATTCAAACAAGATGATGCTGTATTAAATTTTCAAGTTCATTATCAAATAGCTCCTTAAACTTCGAACAATATACATTGAAACATTTCCAATGAGCTTAAGGAATTATTTCCAGGAGCAGGAAGGGAATCCCTAGGATATTATACATATGTACATCATCCACTTTGGGATCCCCCAGCCAAAAAGGAGAAAGAAACTTTTCCCATTTTCAAGGAAGCGCAGAAGGAATCCAAACTTATGACAAACAGAGAACGAGGAAAATTGGAAAATGCGGAGCTGAGAGAAAGAGAGGAGAGCAAAAGAGGAGCCAGAAAACGAGGGCAGCAATATGAGGCGCAAAAGGGGGCGGTGGAAAAGTGGGGCGGGGCGGCCTAAATCGCTTTGGGTCGCTCAGAAAACACAAAAACCAGAAGAAAAGCGGGGTGGAATGGGGTGGTACGGTCACCAAATCGAGGGCTGCTTTTTCCCCATGTACAATATAACACAGCAGATAGCCGGAAAAAAAAAAGAAAAACAGAAACCCAGGGAAGGGAAATATATACTGAAATATATATATAAACAGAGTGTGTACCCCGCCTTCCAGCGTGAAAATCCATAGAACGCAAAGGAAAATGCGGAAGTACAGAAACGAAAAGCGTCACAGGCTGTGAATTCGGGAAAGTTGAAAGGTAGGGGGAACAAAAGGGTAACCTGAAGGTCGGTGGTCTCTCCAAAACGAAAAAGGTACCCAGAAATGTAAGGAAAAGCCAACCAAGAAAGAGTAGCAAAGGTTGCCTCGACTTTCCATATGCAGATGGGTGAAAGCTTAATCACTGAGAAATCAAAAACCCAAAAAATTAGAAAGTCTATAGCAAGCACAAGACTCTTAGGGAAAATTGACAATATAAAATAACGACGATATCTAGGAAAATATCATATTTACCTATTGCCTAAAACTAACTCAATTTAAAAACTTTTGTAATTTTTTTTATTATTTCATAAGCATGTTTGAGATATCTAGGAAAATATCATATTTACCTATTTTTTGAAACTAACTCAATTTAAAAACCATTTTGGTACTTTTTTTTTATTATTTTATAGGCATGTTTGAGATTTTCTATAATAATGTTAACAGTTTTCTATTGAATTTTTAGTAAAATTGTCAAATTGAGCAAATAATTAAATACTGAAATTAATCCGCGACATATAAACACCCTATACCATTTTAAATAAATGTTAATTCAATGGTAAACAAATAAGGTCAGCCTTTTATTGATGGAAATGAATACAGCATTGACACCATTTAGCAGACATTTTTCTCCAGTGTACTAGTGAATTGTGGAGCAACAACAAAAAGGCAGAAAAACTTTACAGTTTGATAACAGTAGTCGGCTAATTTGGAGCACAGTTGTGTAAATAGAGCAGCACTATTGTGTACGTGTGTGTGCGTGTGCAAGAAACAGCTGATAAAAGCCCATATATGCATATAAATATATGTATATATCCAAATATATATAGCTCTCTTTCTAACTGTCAGCTGGGCGAGTGAGTCATGCACCCGTATGTATGAATGGATCTGTCTGGAAAACAAAATCACAACAGCATTGCCAGACGCAAACAGCGATCCATCGAACATTCCAGCTGATCGCGAGCGTGCATTGTTGTTGCTATTTCAAGTGTTTCCAGTATCCAAAACATTGAGCGAGCCTAACCAGTACAGTGGGCACTCGCAATCGAAGTTTTGGAAAATTAAATATTTTCGATAAAATATTTTTCAATATAAAAATTTAATTCTATCTAGTTACAGATTTTCCAATATTTATCTAAAAAAATAAGAACAAATACTTTCCAAATCATTGACAGTTCGCTGCATTTTTGACATTAAATAACAATTACAACCACCTTTCTTATCTGAACAATTTATGTTAACCAAGTACCAGATAAATGCATGTATCTTGATTTTGGTATATTTACCCGGTGATCACTGTAGAGCGGTTTTTAGTTACTGCCGACCAAATAAGGTACAACGATCATGGGGAAATATGTAACTTGTAATTTGCGCCAGGGAATGACCTCAGTGGAATGCGAAAAGGTAGAGGAAAAGAGTAGGGGGCGGCGGGGGTACTTGCTACCACCATTCCAATATTCCAATACTTTTTCCCAAACGATCGTGGCGATGTCATTGCCAACAGCAAGTAGGGGAATGACCCGCGGAGATGGAGAGAAGAGGGCGAAAGAGGAGCAAAAGAGCAGAGGCGGGGAGGAGAGAAATGCAGCTGCCCCTCCCCTTCCAGCCAGCTGCCCCTTCTCCTACCAGCCAGCTGCAACTTGGAAAACAAAAAACACGGCAGCTGAGCGTGCGAAAGAGAGGGAAATCGTACACCAATCGAACTTCCTACCTGCCTGAAAAAGCCCTGATCCCGTTCTCTTCAATGGAAGAGGGAAGGCCATAAAACGAAAAGGCGCGTGTCGTTAATGAGGATCGTCTAAATTATAGGTCGTCGTCTCAAGCTATATAAACACTGATCGAAGAAATGGCCATTATTTTAATTGCAAATGCACTGCGGAACACCCAAATATGGCATATCTTAGCCAAATGTAACGCAAAACAACAAAAACACGTTGCCTTCAACGATAACAGCTGGCAATGCCGTCACAACAGTCAACTGCCGAAAAATAGTTCCAAATATAAGTCCTTTAATTATGAGTCTTTTTGAAATAATTAAACACTTGATATATATATATTCCGCATAGTTAATAATGCAAAGAAACTTTGGACATGATTTTGGTAAATTACTTATTCAAAAACCTTTTAAGTAACAATACATATTATATTCACGATTTTAATCCTAAATGGCTTTGTAAAATGTTCCTTTTTCATACATATTAGGTTAGATTTTTAGATATTGTAAAAACAAGTATTGTTTTCTTAGAATGGTTTTATTACTTCATACACTTACGGCGTAGATATTTTGAAGACTATTTGCAACTACGTCTGAACATATTCTCCCAGGACAATTCAAAAACTCCACCTAATGCGCAGCCAAAAACACATGGCATGTGATATATTGATAAACAGGAAGTACATATGTATGTATACAGGATATGCATACATAGGTAGTCAAAGTGCAGCGGAACTAAAGTGGAAAAAGGGGACACAGTAAAAACTCAGGTAAACCTATTCCAGAATTTTCAGACATTTCTTGCTGGACGCGACTGTATGCATGTGTTGGTTGTTGTTTGTTTCTTATATTTTTCATTATTTCTTTCGCTTCTTTGCCCAAAAAGTACAAATCACTTACCCATTTTATCATTGTTTAGTTAGAGACTAGAAGCTAAACAATGGAATTAAACACTCACACAAACAGCCACTCCCCTATGTTTTGGTTAAGTATTTTTACCACTTACTGCTTTTATGTATATATGTGAAATTTGGGCGATGTTTGTTGCCCATGTACTACGCAACTGTAACGGAACCAAAAAAAAAAAACAAAGTGTAAGCCAAGCGCATGAATCGGCGTGTGTGTGTACGTTTGTATGCGGGTATATACATACACGCACGCTCTCTCACGTAGGCACACACACACACGCACACACGTACATGCGAATGACGAAGCCGCAAACACAGGAAAAAAAAAGAATAGTACATAAGTAACAACAACAGCAACGAGTGGATGAGAGAGAGCGAAAACGGCTTGTTGTTGTTGCTGCTGCTGCTAGTGGTGGGAAATGCTGAATGGAATTTTTACATGTTTTTCGGCTCGTTACTCTTTTTTGCACTCTACCTTCAGCTCAATAACTTGAAAAAAATATATATACAGCAAAAAAAATAAAGAAAAACAGCGAGTTTCTACTCCTTACTCGCCCTAGTAAAATGTTTGCATGTGTGCGTGCAAAACCAAAACCAAAACCAAAAAAAAAAAACATGTATAACTTGAAAAAAGAAAAGAAAAACTCCAGAAAACAATGCGTTTTTTGGATACTATACTAGATATTAATTGCAAAATGATTTTTCACAATGTCTGCGTGTTTTCCACTATCATTTGGCTTTTCTCTCCATCGTTTGTTCAGTCCGCTTTGTTATATACACTTCACGTCACGCTAGAAACCCTGTATGTATATATATGTATACATGATGTGCTGTCGCTGTGTGTATTGTTTTTTCGTCGTGGGTTTTCTCTTATTTTGTTAACTACGCACACGATCGGGCACACAAAACTGGGTCTTTGTCGTGTTTTTCAGCAGTTTAAGTTTTTCACTAACTGGGATTTGGATTTACGTGGCGAGGTGGCGAGTGCCAGATAGAAAAATTACCAGAAAAAAATTCACTGCGCGAACTGACTTTCCTCTCGGCAACAACAAAAAAGCAGTGTGCCTTGGGGATGTGGAAGATACATGAAAATATCAATATATCGATATTTCGAACTAAAATATATGTGATATTTTTCATCTGATATATATCGATATATTTTTTTGATGCTGGACCCCTGAAAATTAAAAACACGTAAAAAGGACTGACCGTATTTTTATTTTCTACATTTCGTTGCGGTTAACGGAACTTTGGTTCGGAAATCTTACATTTATATAAATTTAAATGTAAAATTTTAATTTTATATATTAAAAATACACTTTGCCTCACATGCTTGCCTGCCATGCAGCTTCGAGTGTCAGAAATGCGTAAAACTATACATTTCAGAACCAAAAATCCATTGTTAGTAATTTAAGTCCTTTAGGACACACACGAGTTTAACAGTTTCAAATTTAAGTATTAAAATTAATTGTTTTCCCTATAAAAATAATAACCAAAAAATTTATTCAACTAAAAAATATCAAAAATACTCGATATATCGATATTTTTCGGTTGATAAATATTTTATCCATTTGATATTATAAAAAAATGATATATCATCGATACGATATTTTTTAGTTCCACTGTTAGAGGTGGATAATCGTCGATGTTTTTAAATTTTTAAATATCTATGTTTCTTGGCGAGTATTTATGTTTTTGACACATTACCAAGAAGTTATCTATGTACATAAATAAAAAAGGGTTTATAATTTATGTCACTGTATTTACATATTTTCAGTCAACTGGTGGTGAAAGAAGATACGGTGGATTTTTTACCAAGAAAGTTGCTCATACCGTAAGTATTTATACCAATAACACCTTTTCGTAATTCAAGGAGAACTGCAAAACCCACCTTCGAAAAGGAAGCGCGAAAAATCAAATGTGTAACGTAAAGACAATAAGTTTTATTTGTGAAACTCAATTCACTTTAACAATAAAATATACATGGAGTAAGAGAAATATTTCATTTTTACTTTTCTATTATATACCAAAATATGCCAAAAGGTCAATCGATGTTAAAATGAATGCGGCTCTATATTAACATTGATCGCAATTATTTGAAATTCAGGAAACACCATTTTGTAATATTATTCACAAAAAAATACAACAAAAATTGTATCATATATTAAAACTAGACTAAGCCAAATAGCCAAATAGATTTTAAAATATGCATAATTTGGTATAAGACGTTCATTCAAAGCAAACTCATTACAAAGTATTTTATTCCACAGGGCACTTTTCTGTGGGTGGGGTTAAGCCAGGTCTTTTATTCTCTGAGCACGGATACGCCGCTTATTCCGTCTTTCACGAATACTGAAAGTACAGGGATCAGGTTATTAAAATCATGAAGTACACATCGGCCATACGAAGCTTGAATACTCTTAAAGCGTTACGATCTTCAGGCCAAAATTAAAATATTGTGTGCAGGGTTACAAATTATAACTTACCTATCAGTGATCATTTTGAGGGTGGTGCGCTTAAGAATAAGAAGCACAAAAACCAAAATACCAAAACCCAGTTGGAAATTTTGGATGAGTATGTCCACAAATATAACAATAAAATCAAAAAAATTTAAAAAATAAATTACATGAGGTATAAGCATAAGAATCCAAGAAATGCCCATCATAAGAAATAATCGGAAGAACTGTAGATAACTATGTATTAAAATAAAAGTAAGTATTATTATTGTTTGAGTATTTCAAAATATTAAACTTACGTTTGCGTGTCAAAATTTAGGCAGGCCATTGGCGAATCCCCATTTTCTGAAAACGTCTTCATTTCTTTTTTTACTTTCCATATATTGATGGTAGTCAGGAAAAACATGATCACATTGAAGAAAGTCAAGATCACATATAGCAATACAACGAAAAGGCTTAACACAGCGGCTTAAAAAAGAAATAAAAAATAAAAGTGGAAACAATTTGAACAATAAGACTATAAATCATATAACATTTTGAAATTAGAATCTATAAATATATAGTTTTGATATTACAAATGATATATTTTGTATCATTAAAACAGATCTTTTTTGATTTGATATGAAATAAATTGATTGGACTTTCTATAAACTTACCCGTTAGCGACCAATAAAAGTGTCTCTGAAAAATTCTAGATCCTGTCGCAATTGCAGCCGAAATCCAGACAATAGCGTTGTATATCAGAAACTGATAGCGACATTCAGGACTTCCGAGAGGTTTGAAAACTTTCCACAAGTGATAGCTTATGACACCGTTCCATGCTTCATTAGCAATTCCGAAGAAAACGTAGAAGTCATCAAAATAATCTAAAATAATAAACAAGTTCAAAAACTTTCTGGTCCGAGAAGACTTTCACAACTTACACAGTATGTGTTTTACTTCTTCAGAATAACTTAAAACCGACCTAAAATACGATAGAAACATGCAAAATAGTTTGAAGGTAATGCATTTGCCGAGTGTATTTCGGAGCTTCTTAACGTAAATATAAACGGCAATGGTAAGAAGAATACATATCATCGATAGGCTGTTTACTGTATGAAAAGAAAACAAAAAGAAAATGTTGAACTAAGTTAATTAGCTATTTTGTGATATTTTATTATTAAGCTTCACTTGTTAAATAAAATAAATACATAGAATTAACTTATAAAAACTTCACCAATTAATTCATAAAGCGGGCTCATTTTGAACCATCAACTTGCCACACCAAAAGAAAAAACTCAACTGGCTCTCGATAGCTTTATTTCGCAAAATAAATACATTTTAATTTAATTAGCTTCTTAAAATGCACTTTGGAGACCCATTTTCATTGCACATAATATATTTCAATTTCGAAAATTTTTCCTTTTTTCGTTATCTTTCTCTCTAGAGGGAAAGCATACATCCTGATAATGATTTTTTCAAAATATGTAATATATATGAAGATAAAATATATATATATATATAACACATATTTGAAATTATATAAAAAGTTGTCTTTTTTAAAATAGGGTATTCAATACAATACAAATTAATCCAAATCAAAGTCGATTTTCTTTAATCATACCCGATGTTTTTGGTGTTTTATTGTGTAAACCAAATGTTAATGTCTTTAATCTTTAATGTCTCTTTGACATAAACATTGTGAAAGACACATTTCCGACTCAATAAAGAATATATATTCTTGATTAACAGCGGAATTATTGGAAAAATTAGGTTAAAATATAATGTTTTATATAAGTAAATATGCATCATTTTGAAATTATTCTTTAAAAACAACGTATTTGTCAGAGCTAGAAACTTAAAAAAATTTGTCTGGTTCCTCTACCTCTATACGGGTGCAGCGCTTAAGGATGAGCAAAATAAGCAGGGAAATACCAAAACCGTGATAAAAGTATTTGAAGGCCGGTTCCCAGATGTGTAAGATCGTCAGAATCAAGCAAATTATTAACAGGATCCAAGAAACGCACATTATGGAATAGATTTGTAGACACTGTAGAAAACTATATATAGAATACCGAATAGGGTTAGATGCAGGACTAACTGTCGAATGCCAAAAGTAAATAGGACTTACGTTTGTTTGTTGGAACTGTCACAGGTCCTTGTTGTTTCCTCCTGCGAAGTAAGCTTGTTCAATTCCCCCTTTACTTTGCAAATGTGAATGGCCGTTAGGATAAGCATGATTCCATTAAAGGTATTTAGGATCAGAAGAGGGTAAACACCGAAATCGATGATCCAGTGAATTACTGTGAGATCTGGAGATTTCTTTAATTCCTAGTTTTTAACATTACATATTCTTTTTTATTGATTTATTTACATTGGTGATTTATTTAGGACCGAAATCCTTTATCTAGACCGTTTTTGTCTTGAAATTATTACTCAAATCAGGAAAATTTTGTTATTTACTGAATGTCAATGCAAGACCACAACAAATAGACTAATTCAAAATAGATAATCCTTTTTGTAGTCTACAAATATTTTTTCAAATGTATAAATTTGACTGTAGCCTATTATAACTTACCTATCGGATCGGGAGAGCCTATACAATAGAATAAAAGCCACCGAATCAGGCCAAGCAAAATGGAAGGCGTGATCCAGACAAAGATGCTGCAGGCCAAGAACCGATTTCGAGATTCAAATCGATACTTAAATACATTGTGCAGTTGAATACAAATAACTGAGAACCAGAGATTGTGAGCAATCTCAAAGTAAAAAGTTCTGCATGATGTAAATGTAAACTCGAAGATGTCCATTATCGAGTTAAGATAAATCGCAAAAACACAAAGTAAACTGCAGATAAGGCATTTGTCGAGCTTATTGCGGAGATTCATTACATAAATAGTATCGATTATCAGGACAAGGCTTATCATCGATGTTACCAAAACTAGAAGAAAATAAAGAGAACAGAACTGAATGTATACTTTGCTAAAAAAACATTTCTACATCTTCAGTTGAAGCGATCATGCAGATAGCTTCAGACTGAAAATGGAATAAACACTGCAAGGTTTATTAATAATTAAAATTTTTAAATACGCATTACTCTTCGTTGTTGTAATCTAAAATATATATTTAATAATAAAAGCACTACCGATCAGTTCACAAAGCCAGAACATTTTAATTATACCAACACTCTTCCTGTGAGGGACAAATTCGACTGGCCTCTTAATGTCGCTATAAGCTTGGCTTCAAGTCTCAGTATTTTAGAATTTGCCCAAAGGGACTTTAGGAATATATACATATATAAAAATATATTTGAGCATGCAAAACACTCTTAAGGGACTCACTTTCCTTCTTTTTTTTTTTAATAAGGAGCGAAACCATAGACATATTTTACTCATTAACTTTTTTATTTTTTCATTACTTTTCTTCGAACCGGAGTGTGTCCATATTTTTGATGTACCAACAAATATTTAATCAAGAGCGCTGAGTTTTTTATCTTTTAAAATAAAAAGAAATTATTTATTTTAGTTTAATCGACTACCAAAGGCATTCATTTAACCAACAATTTTGTTGCCAACCAAGAAAAAACCAAGGAATAATGTCAATAAAATCATATATGTATTTGCAACAGACAAATAATTGTAAAAGTAACTTTAAAGCTTAACAGAAGAAAATAACATTTGAACAATATACAATTATTTTAGGCTCCCCCTCAAAGATATAGACTCTTTGCTCTTTTTTTTTTTGGAAATAGACCATTTATTCAAGCATCTACGGAGTTCTATGGATATGCCTAGAATTCCGCGAGAGCAATATACGCCGATCGCGAGCCAGGCCCCAAAATATCAAGCGTATATATAATCGCCACCATCTTCACTATCTGCGAACACACCGAGTAGTCCCTGAGCTAAGCGATGAAACTGGCCACTGGGGCTGGACTCGCGGATCGGCTCCTTAATTCTAACTAGATCTGTATATGGTATATGGTATATGGTATATTGTATATCTGTATAATCTGTATAAACATGTATAATGTAATGCAGGCTAGGCGGGCTTCTAATGTTCAAAAGGCGCGGGGTGGGCGTGGTAATTCAGGTTGTAAACTTTCGAATATTTGTACAATTTCACTTTCTTTGTGTCGTTCGCCTTTTGAGTACGGATCAAAGTCTTTTGAGAAACACATGGCCATAACGGGAGCTGGTACATGGTCAATATATCTATATACATATAGTAATATATAGCTAATAATATCAAGATAGATAGATGGGGAGACATGAGCACTCGCACAATTTGAATCTTTGGCAAGACCGCAGATACTGATCACAAGAATCGTTTCGATTTAGTTAGTTCGTAATGCTAATGGCTACAACTATTCGTACTCGCTCGCAAAAAAAAAAAAAAATTTGGCTAATTGTGGAGCAGAGACATCTCGGGTACATCTTGTTCATCATAGGAATACGTTATACACATCATGGCTGACAAAATCATCGAATCCCTGTCGTTAAGTACTCTAAGGTCTAAATTCGATGCGTTTCCGTTCTCACGGACCGATGGCTCCCTCGCCATCGGGATACAGGTTCACCAGGATGGCATAGTAGTGACAGCCGGCGGCCAGCACCACAAAGAGATGCCAAATGGCATGGGCCATGGGTATCATGCCGTCCGCCTTGAAGAACACAATGCCCAGGATGTAGAAGGCGCCGCCGAACTTTAGCTGCAGCATCCCGTGGAAGTGATGGCCAGTAAAGACCACCACCAAGGCCGGTCCCAGGCCCATCACCAGGTAGAAGAACGTCTCCAAGCACTTGTAGCGCTCGTGGAAGAGCTGTAGTGGGGAAAAAAAATATATAAATTAAAATGGATTCGATACAAAAAGGGGGTTACAATATATCTCTATAATAGCACATTAAACATCTTTAAAAATTACAGAATCTACCATTTATACCTGCTGGTAGGCAATGCCTATGCCCGCCATCAGCCAGATGACCCACTCCATGCAGAAGAGTATGGCCGAGTGGTCGGTGTTCTCCAGCGTGAGCCAGGGGAAGTAGGAGCCGGCGATGAACACATAGATCATGGCCCTGTCGCACCGATGGAGCACGTTCTTCAGACCCTGGTACGTCTGCCAGCCCAGACAGGGCCAGGCCTTGACATTGCTCGGAGGTCTTACGGGGGGAAAACAGTAAGTAACCGATATACAGGTTAAAAGAAGGCCATTCAGTGCACTCACTTGTGCTCGGCACAGTAGCAGGAGCAGTGGAAGAAGGTCGACACCGTGAAGAGCATGCAGAGGGCACCGCCATAGACCCAGGAAACCAAATACTGGCTGGCACTGGATGAGCGTTCGAACAGCGTTATGGCCGCAAACACGGCGGGCAGTATCCAAATCCCGTGAGTAATCACATTGGCCACCTGTTCAATCTGTTTTTTGAACGAAACGTGTGTGTTGTTAAAGAATGTGGTGTACAAACAACCAGGCCAGAACTCACCTCCGTTGGCTGGTAGGCACAGCCGGGCTTCGCCTTGGCATTCTTCCATTTGACATTGCGCAGCTGCAGCTTGAGTTTGGAATTCGACTTGATGATGGACTTCCAAAACTTGCTAAATAAATTCTCAAGGAAGGCGTACTTATTCTGCAGGTCCTGCATCAGGCTGAGGTTACCATCGACCTCGCCCTTCCCATGTCCACTGCCATTCCGGATCCCACTGGCGTGGCCACTCCCTTCGCTGGTGCTCATCGTAGACAGACTGCGGATTAGATTGCAAATTGGTTGTCCGAATCGTGAAATTGATTGATTGCCGACTAACCCGGCTAACCTATCCACCCACGCCTCCCCATTTTATGGCCAATTGATTATCACCCCATATATACCGCTTTTGGTCTACATCGAGTGATAAGCACTCGACTCGGCGGCAATGACTTCATAATGGAACTGGCCAGCCCCTTGAGAAATTCCTGCATTGAGTTAATTTATGGTCATTTAGTATTGCACAGACAACCTGCATACAATGGCCAGGGTTGCTGATTTTGACCCGATCCGCAATTGAAACCAGTTCTCTGATTGGCGGCCGCTTATCTCGCGTGTCGGGAACACGGCTCAAAGTCCGAATCGGGTGAGATACGAATATGATTATGGGGTTCTCGAAATTCGTTTGCAGTTGCAGTCAAAATAGTTCTTATTTTGGGAACTCATAGTCTAGTATATCGAACTCATTATCTATTACCTATTTGCATAATTGCATTTTAATTGTAATAGTCCAAAAGTAGTGTATATCAAATACTAAGTAAATTCACTCATTTGCCCTTTTCTGATATTTTCATTATTGACACAGACATGTAAAAAGGTTCTATAATCGTTTTCAAAAAAGTATTTCAAAACCTTGATTTTACGTAAGTATCCTGCTTAATAGCCCGGTAAAATGTTATTATTATTTTATAATTACCAAAAAAAATCGTGGTTCTGGGTTTAATGGCGCGGAGATACTAGTTATACCACGGTTAATAATCCGTGAAACTCGCCTTATGATAGCATTTACGATAATGTTCTCGGAATATATAAATATTTAACCGTGTGGTTAAGACTTGAAACGTTTACTGGCTTGGTCCTCTCATTGAATTATGACAATTTTTTAATAGACGAGCGACAGTGGGTGGCGGTGGGTGACCCTGACCCCCCCAAAAGTATGCCCCATTGAAAGCGGAGGGGGTCACAGGCTGGGAAAACATAGCGGTCGCCCCCGCCGAACTTCATCGCCATAACGACTATGCTAATAGTTATAAAAATAGATGCCTCGGGCATTCCTTATATTGGCAATTACAAAACAGCGGGTGGGGAAAAATAGCACTGGGAGAAAATGACATAACATTTCTAACCTTTATATTGGATATCACTTAAGTGTTGTGTAATCATAGATTTCCTCTCAATATTTTGTAGGATTTGAGATACCTACATAAACCTATATTTTTAATATAGTAATACCTAATTCCTAAATGTAAAATGTACATATTATTTAAGAACCCTATTTTTAAGATTTCAAGCTTAACAACAAAATAAAATTAAATTTTTCATATACATTTTTTTTGAAGATCCCATCTCATTATAAAATTCTATATTTCCATATGTCGTAACATTTCTAACCTTTATATTGGATATCTTTTAAATGTTGTGCAATCGTATATTTCCTCTCAATATTTTGTAGGATTGTAGCTATCATATTTTACAATTTTTTTTAGAAATCCTAAATGATTTTGAAATTTCAAAAACCCATATTTTTAATATAGTTTACCTGTTTCCTATATGTACATATTATTTAAGAACCCTATTTTTAAGATTTCAAGCTTAACAACAAAATAAAATTAATTTTTTCCTATACATTTTTTTTTTGAAGATCCCATCTCATTATAAAATTCTATATTTCCATATGTCGTAACATTTCTAACCTTTATAATGGATATCTTTTAAATGTTGTGCAATCGTATATTTCCTGTCAATATTTTGTAGGATTGTAGCTATCCTATTTTATAAATTTTTTAGAAATCCTAAATGATTTTGAAATTTCAAAAACCCCATATTTTTAATATAGTATTAGCTGTTTTCTATATGTACCTTTTATTTAAGAACCCTATTTTTAAGATTTCAAGCTTAATAACTTTGTATTTTTAAAATAAAATTACATTTTTCCTATGAATATTTTTAAAGAACCCTATTTAATATCTGATTATAAAATTCTATATTTCCATTACCAAAAAGGTAAATATTTTTTCCAGTGCACAGGAAACCGTCGGAGATTGTTTACATCTTCCCATTCAGAATCAATCGCCGTACTAATCCAATTTGTAGCGCTGCCGTCACGCAATTCAGCCTTGTAACCTGCCCATTTGTACTTCCTATATTCGCCGGTCCCACAATTTCCCCCGGAAAACCCCGCCGAAATACGAATTTCTGGAGGGAAACACGAATTTCTGGAGGGAAACTCACCGACTTGGTGCCGCGGATTCGAGTGCGGATGCTGTGCTCGGTGGATGTCTGCCAAGGATGCGGATGTGGACGCGGATGCCGAGGTCAGGATCCGCAAAAAGGCGGCTGCGGACTCGGAATCCCAGTCCCACGCAGGATTCTCAGGGACCCAAAACTCGCTGCACTGCATCCGGGGGATCCGGGGAACGGGGAACTCGGACTTGGCGTCCGCTTTTTATTTATTTCGCGGATCTGCTGATGGGCAAACGCCGATTTGATATCGATAGCGCGCCGTTGAAATGGTTATGCAAGATATCGATGAGTCGATTTGTGCGATAGTCCACCTCTGGAAATATTTAATTAAAATAATATTGGGTGAAATAACACAATTAAGCATCTTGCTTTGTGTTCCAAAACAGAATCAACTTGGCTTTGGTTAAGGCTTCAGGATTTCAATTGTAAAAATTGCACAATCCCTCTATTTTCCCTCTATCTGGAAAACATTCTGAAAGAAGTAAACTCAAGACTTTGGTGACCCCGAAAATTAAATCAGGAAGAATTTTACCAGTTAATCATTCATTTATGTTTCTCTCTTAAAATACAAAAGCGCGCCTAATTAAAGCAATTCAAACATCGATTAACCCACCACCTCAAGCAGCGCAGGCCAGCCATCGATAACGATTGCGGCAATCGGCCAGAGGAAATCGAATCGAAATCGGAAAAACGTGTGAAAAAGGTGCGTGACTTTTTTATGATTGAATTCTCCTTGATTTTCACCGATTTCCATCGCTTTTCCCACGCAGCAATAGCAAGCAAGCATGACTGGACGCGAGGGCGGTAAGAAGAAGCCTCTGAAGGCGCCAAAGAAGGACTCCAAGGACCTGGACGAGGACGACATGGCCTTCAAGCAGAAACAGAAGGAGCAGCAGAAGGCTCTGGACGCGGCCAAAGCGAAT
Organism: Drosophila subpulchrella; assembly: GCF_014743375.2. NCBI lineage: Eukaryota > Metazoa > Arthropoda > Insecta > Diptera > Drosophilidae > Drosophila > Drosophila subpulchrella. The sequence goes on from NC_050613.1 coordinate 21,209,244, forward strand.
GCCTCCAAGAAGGGACCCCTCGTCGGCGGCGGGATCAAGAAGTCGGGCAAGAAGTGATGATGCAGCAGCTGGACAGACACACACACAGTCACCCACAGCCCACTGCCAGCCACGCCCCCCCCCACAACCAACCACAATCCGCAGCCCCCACAAACCACGGGATGCTGCATTTCACAACCGAATCACACACCCATGTGGACCAAATTGATCGTCTAGCCATTTGGACCTTACGTTTTTTTTATACTTACGCTTACCATTAAATAGAGCATTGTACGTCGGGATAGAGTTTGGCGATTTATTGTCCGGACTGAATCTAGTGGCCGATTACCCCCCCACTAAGTACGTGGAAAGCTGGCCTGCGTGCCTGGCAGCTGGACGGACTGCGAGGCCACGGCGCAGGCGGCGGCTATGTGCTCCTCCAGCTTTTTCTGCGGATGGCGGGCCATGTTGTGGGCCAGGGCGCCGATGAAGGCGTCGCCGGCACCCGTGGTGTCCACCACTTTCTCGGCCGGCACATGCGGTGCAGCCACATGCTGGTAAACGCCTGCCGTGTCGGCGGATCCAAAAACGGCTCCCAGTTTACCCAAAGTTATGATCACCGTGTTGGCACCCATCTTTATCAGCATGCCAGCAGCATTTTTAGCTTCCCTGCGAGGAGGAAACAGAGATTAGATGGGGGTTTACCCTGATTTATAGGGGTAAACTTACTCTACAGTCTCGATTTGGGCCATTTGGGTCATCAGTGCCGCCTCGCTTTCGTTCACACAGAAGATGCTGGCCAGCTGGAGCAGCTCCCGCGGTGTATTCTCCATGGCCGGGGCCGCATTCACAATGGACACGCCTTTGAAGTGCTTTAAGGCAGTCAGCGTGGCCTCGATGGGCGTCTCCAGCTGGCAGACCAAGACCTTGGCCTCCATGAAGAGCTCCTCCGCCTGGGCCACGTCGCAGGGGCTCAGCTGACTGTTGGCGCCCACCACAATGATGATGTTGTTCTCGCCGCCATCGGACACAGCGATCTGGGCCACGCCCGTCGTCTGGCCCTCCAGCTGCTGGACGTGCTCCACATTGACGCCCTCGTCGCGCAGCTGTCGCAGATAGTCGCCGCCAAAGGTGTCGGCTCCCAGTTTGGCCACCAGAGCTGTGCGGGAACCCTGTCGAGCGGCGGCCACACACTGATTGGCGCCCTTGCCGCCGTAGCCCGTTTGGAAGCGGTGTCCATGGAGTGTTTCTCCTGGTTTCGGCAGGCGGGGCGTGTAGCTGCGAGAAAGGATTCGATTCGATTCAATTCGGTTAGATTTTTGGATGGGATCTCGTGGGGCACACCACTCACCATATAAAGTCTATGATGGCCGAGCCAAAGACCAGCACTTCGGTGGTTTGATTTTGAGCCATGTCGTCACCCGTATTCGCTGCAAAAATGCACTGGTTTGTTGTCAAATGGAGCGAGTGTTCCGTGGCGCTTATCAGCCCGAGATTGTGTGACCCCAGCGGATGAGGGGCAAGGGCAAGGACGGGGACGGTGGCGGTGGGCGGAGCACTATCAGCTAGCAGGCCCACTCCATTCCTGGCCAAGATCGGGTGGGGCAGGGCGATAAATCAACTGATATATGGCCAGGAAAATACCAGAAAATACTATGAGTACTAGATTATATTTTGAATTACATATGTATATGGGGAACCTTAAATCATTTGTTTAATTTATTTCCAAGAAAAAAAACATTTTAGTTTAATTTTAGGATATTAAAAATTAAACTTATTTAAGTTCCCAAAAGTTTATATCTGGAACATCTGATCTTAGGCGCGAACTTTGAATTTCCATTATCTAAAGCAAGGCCAATCAAGATTTTATTGGAAAACATAAAATTTATCTTTAAAGAATTCATAATTAAATGAAATATTCAGCAATTTAAAAAATCTTATAGACAAAAAAAATTTAAAATAAAATTGTTTTTAAAATAAAACACCAAATTTTTGAAAGCCTAAAAAACCTTTGCCTAAAAAACCTTTGCTAGTTAAATAAGTATACAAAAGTTTATGATTCATCATATTTTAATACGTAAAAATAAAGAAATACCGATACATAATATATATTTTATATAAATCCTTTTCAGAATTAATCCATTGGTTTATGAGAATGCCAAACAGTAAAGTTGTAGCAAAGTCCTCAAATAGAAAGAGATAACACCATGGCAGCATATAAATCATAATGTTTATTAAATATACATAGTACAAATATATCGATTGGGCTGGCCATGGAACAATAAGTGTAAGGGACCAAAAACAATTAAAGCCTATTGGGGTAATACATATGATTTGGGTTTGGGACTGGATTTGGAGTTGGGACATAACACATAGGCGTTCCGTTCTGGGGGTATAATTAGAATTACAAGCCACTCTACCGATTTACACGTGTTTAAATATAGCGTACAACTAGCGAGCGTTTTTTTTAAGGACTAGTCCTTGTGGATTCGATTTGGATCCCCAATGCCGCATCCAAATATCCGGCTGCATAACTCCTGCTCTCTTCGGTTACTCTGCTGATTATCATGCTTAGACTCTATTATTGCGACTCGTGGCGGATGGAGGAGTGAGGATTAAGGATTGCGAATTGAGATAAACATTGAGTGGACTGCACAGCCAATGTTTTTCCCCCAGGCAATCCTAGATACCGGCCCGCTCCAGGGCACTCAGCTGGGTGCCCAGGCGCTCCTCCTTGGCCTTGCGCTCGGCGCTGATCTTCTTGGAGCTCTGGTAGGTGTTAAGGAACGTCTGCACATCAATCTTGCCGTTCAGGAAGTGCTCCACATGCCGATCACAGTCGGCATCGGCATTGGAGGCGGCAATCTGAAGGAGTTCCTAAGGGGAAGGCCAAGGAAACAATTCATTATTATGGGTATATAATGATTTTCTTAAGGGGAAACCAGGGGAAGCCAGTGATGATTCACCCTTTGCCACCTTTTCAAAAGACCTTCAATACCCACCCTTATGTGCTGTGGAGCATATTCCTCCGACTTCTTCAAGTACTTCTTATTCAGCTGGTCGCATTTCTCGCCCAGGGTCTTTAAAGCTGTGTAATCATCGCTGAGACGGCGCTTCAGCTCCACCAGGTGGCTGCCCTTGCTCTCATTCTCCCCTAGATTGTAAGGATGAACGGGTTTTAATGCATCTGTGTCCAGCCCTCCGCCTTGGACCCACCCACTTGATATGTTCTCCACCTGATTCATCATCGAGTCGAGCTCCTCGTTCAGGTGCTGCACCACGGACATCTCCTCGATGAAATCATCGAAGAATTCGGGATCCCTATCCAGTTGCTTCAGTTCGTCCAGCGACAATGTGGATAGGTTGGGCATGTTGCCCGCCTCGCCGCCGTTCTCCGTCGTGTCCTTGGCCTCGCTCCTATCGATGGCGTGTCCTTGGGCAAGGGAGTGGGCGTGGCCATGACCTTGTGGCGAATGCTGAGTGGTGGGCATCTTGTGTTGTGTGTGTGTGTTTTTGGTTTTCAGTTCCAGCTTCCAAATTCCAGTAGATGTGCGTTAGGATCAACTAGAAATTTACGAATGAACGTTACACGGGTGAAGGGTGACAAATGTTAGATGCCCCGCTTACTGCGATTCCAAAAGCCGAGGCTCGTCGGCACGAGCTGGAGCACCCTCTGACCTCCACTGGGAGTTGGTGACCCCGGCTGCGTATGGTGAATTGCGATTTATAGCTATGATTTTCGTGAAGGTTCTGTCCGATTTTGGGGCAACGCCAATGGGCGCACTGCTCACCCAATCTCCGTCTGTTGATTTCCTGATCTTTCCTGTCTTTTTGCCTGCGGATCGGGAGCACTTGCTTTGTTTGCCCCGATCGGAGTTTCATTATCTTCTGTTCTGGGTTTAATCTAGTGCTGCCAAGCCAGCTACTTTACAGACAGATTGGGCTATTTTCGGGAACTGCAAGCTGAAAAGTATGCTGTTTTAGCCTTAAGATATGCTCATTAATATTTAAAAAATATTTTTATTTAATAATTATTATTTTATAGAACAAAAAAGTGTATGTTTAATAAATGTTTTGAAATGGCTGCAGCTAATTCTAACATCTAGCTACATTTTGGCCATAAAAGGTGGCAACTCTTGTTCACAAAGCACCGTTGGCTGGCCGGGCTGCCACCCCTCGCGCAAGGGTAGTTTTTAAAGGCCAGTTTGGGGGTTAAGGCCACTAATTATTTATAGTGTTTCAGGCAGCTATATCAATTCTTTTCTTATTTTAAATCAAATTAAACAATTCAATTTACCTACTACTAGTTATTAAGTTAAATGTTTTAAGCCAGCTCAGCTTAGGGGTTAAAGTTGCGGCTCTCGTTCATTGTGCACACATCTGGCAACCCTGGCCATCAGCTGTTCGTTTTTGTTTACAATTTGCTCCTCGTTACTTTACATAACAAATTTAGGGAATTTCAACAAATAAACACGAAATGGCGCTGTTCGAGATGAAATGGCTGCGCCGCTGGGTGCGACGCAACACCAATCCCATACCGGAGCACCGGGCGGAGCTGTGGAAGCGGCGCCTGAGCATCGGCTACGCCGTTTTGGCCTGGCAGGCCTTCGGCCTCGTTTGCTACATGGTCTACACGGGGCGCAACGATTGGGCCAAGTTCTATGGCTACAAGACGGAGGAGGAGCTGGCCCTGTCGCCGGCCCAGCAGTTCGCCAAGCATCTGAAGGTCGAGGGCACCGGCAAGATCATCCGCTTCTCGGGCTTCCACAAGGTCGAGGAGGTGCCCTTCGATGCCAGCGAGGTGGAGCGGGTCAGGGATTAGCCGCATCGCCTAACTCTCTACTAGACTTAGTATACCCTTCTTTTTTTTCGAACAAGCGTATCTTAATTGTCATTAAAGCTTATCAATAGGACTTAAAACTGGTGTTTTTATGACCTAAATATGGTTCTTATGTGTGCTAATATAATGTACCTGGCTTTAAACACCTTCAAATGGTATATAAAGTAATATAAGAACTTTCCTTTATCATAGTTCTGTTTCTCTACAATGTACCATCTGAAAAAAGGACATTCATTTACATGCAGTTGGTTAAATTTAAATAGTTTTTAGCTTATCAATAGGACTTAATACTGTTGTTTTTATAACCTAAATATGGTCCTTATGTGTGCTAATATAATTAACCTGGTTTTAAAACCCTTCAAATGGTATATAAAGTAATAGAAGAACGTTCCTTCATAATATTTCTGTTTCTCTAGAATGTATGTACCACCTGAAACAAGGAAATTCATTTATAAGCAGTTGGTAAAATTTAAATAGTTTTTTGCTCGCATTTGTATTGTATTTAAGTTGTTTTAGAACAATTGCCTTAGATATAAATATTCTGTAAGTTAGCAAGGGAATAATACATGTTTTAAGAGAAATATATTTATAATTGTTGTGTGCGAGCTTAAAAGGATCTTAGGATCTTATACCAAGCCTATTTAATAAACCTTTCGTATTAAATCATACGTTTAAAGGTGTTTTTAACAATGATAAGCAAATTAAATCTTACGATTTGTCAGGCATGTTTTGAATTTGATTATTATGAACCAAATAGGTATTCTTAACATTTTTAAAAACTTTCTTCCGCATTAAATTGCATGTCTTGATCAAAACATAAAATTTGAAAATGGGTAGTACCGTACTGTTGGTACTCGGTATTCTGGTATATTTTGGCGCGAAACCGCGAAACTTATCGATGGCCTCCCATCGCTAGCGATAACAACAATAACAAAACGCAACAACAAAAAACGCAGCGCGTCGAGCGGATCGTTTGGCGTTTGCTTGGCCAATAACAACAATAACAAAAGAAAAGCGTAACATATTGCCAGGCTGCGGCGGTAACGGTATTAACCCACAGCGATAGCTTTTAACCCGTAAATAACACACAAGAGTGCAGTGTGCAGTGATTTCCAATCGGAGATTTCCGATTCCGTGCGACACTTCTATAAATAAAACAACAAATCGAACGGAGCGCAGCAGCGGCAGCAGCATCTTCTTCGCTGTCTTCCAGTGCAAAGTCATATTTTTAATTGTAACGGAGAAAAACTAAATGAATATTAATTGCCCATCAAGTGGAGGTCATTGGCTATCGGCCTCTCTTTCGCTCCACCCCCCTCTAACTGCACTCGCTGTGTGTGTGTGTGTGTGTGTGTGTCTGCAAAATAACGGGACTAACGGCAGCCAACTGCAGAAACAACAACAAATGGCATTTGCAGATGGCGGCTTCGTCTAATTGGAATTTGTGCAACAAAAACAGAAACAGAAGAAATAGTAAAACAAAAAGAGCCGCAAATAATTGCTAATTAGTTGCATATTTTCCATTGTTGCAAGGCTTCGCTTACGAATTTCTAATGTAATTAAAGCGGCAGCTGTTTTTTTTTCGAGTGTGTGTGTGTCTCTGTGTGATCTCTTTTATTTTCATATTTTTTTCTATGTGCAGCAACCAAAAATAATAATAAAGAAAAGTTAAAGGTGCAAGTGCCTCACACAAATACATGCAAAACTAGCGGAGACGGCAACCGAAAAAGGAAGAAGGAGAGAGAGTCTAGGAGAAGAACCGTTTGATTGATTTTGATTGTTGCCGTGCCTCCTTCTCTTCCCCTCCTCTTCTTCCCCTCTTCTTCACACTCCGCGGGACGAAGGGTGAGTAAAAAAGTACAATAGACCAAAAAGTAAAAAAAAAAAAAGCACTTTAAACCAGATTCCCATTGTTGTTGCTAGTTTTCGAAACGAAAACGATTAAAAGCGCATTAATTATATAATTTTCGGGGAAGTGAAACTCTGAAACTTCCACTTTCTGCTTCTAATACAGCAAAACGTAAACCATCAACAAAGAAACTTTAAAAAACTTCGCAGCCACGCATAAATATTTATATGTCTCAAAAGAAACCAGCGAGAGAAAAAAGAGTCTTTTTAGAAACGTTAGCGAAAATGAAACCGTTTTCTAAAAATAATTTATTGTCGCCGGCTATATAAACCATACAACATATAACACCCAACATATGGCAAGCGGAGCGAACAAAGGCCGATAAACACAAACATAAACATATCAAAAGAGAGCAGCGCATAATTCGAGCGGTAAAACGGCCAGCAAACAGTTCGCAGCGACTGCGCAGTCCGCTGCAGCAGCGAAAAATATGGATCCAAAATTTCCGGGGGGTTCCTCTTCAAAGATCACTATATCTACATCATATTATTTCATCAATCTTTCCATCTATTATCTGTATAAAGATAGTTTTACAAATTATTGGAGGGTTCCTTATAAAATAAACCATATGTGATATAAAAATTTGGGTACAAAATTTCCGGGGACTTCCTCTTCAAAGACCACCATATCTTCATAACATTATTCCATCTATCTTATTGTCTGTATAAAGATAGTTTTACAAATTATTGGAGGGATCCTTATAAAATAAGTGATATAAAAATATGGGTTCACAATTTCCGGGGAGTTCCTCTTTAAAGATCACTATATCTTGATAATATTTTTCCATCTATCTTATCGTTTGTATAAAGATAGTTTTACAAATTATTGCAGGGTTTCTTATAAAATATCATAACCATATGTGATATAAGAATATGGGTCCAAAACTTCCGGAGGGTTCCTTTTCAAAGATCACTGTATCTTCTTAATATTATTCCATCTATCTTATCTTCTGTATAAAGATAGTTTTTCAAATTATTGGAGGATTCCCTATAAAATATCATAACCATATGTGATATAATAAGAATCTTTCTTGAATTGGTTTATACCAAGCCTTATACTATGACCCCTATGCACATATAAATACAAAATAATTTAAGGTTCAATTTTCTGAATGTAAAATTGAAATAATATGTATATCATACAAGAAAGGAGCTGCAAATTCCTTTATCAATCCCTTAATCCCATTGAACAAAAACAGATTTTTTTATGTTATCATAAAGCGATTCAAGCGTTTCTTGCCTATGAAAGATGAGAAGAAATTGTCATCTTGCTCAGTTCCAACAGATTGTGATAATCTGGCTTAAATTTGTATAATCTTAGCCTAAATAATAGATTATACATATAATAATCCTTTGACTCTTGCTTATAACTTACTTACTTATAAGATCAACGGAAACAATGCCTGTACCAGAAGTACCATTGGTATACCTGATATCATTTGTTTCCGTTTCCCCAATCTGTTCTGAAATATCTCGATTATCTTCTTTACTATAATCTGTCATCTGATCTTTATAATTTCCTGAGAGTGTGGGAAAACGAAGCGATATGGCCGACTGTTTAGGGTATAGCGCACATTTCTTTGGCGCGCCAAAGCGTAACATTCATAAAGAAACGAAAATTCACAGAGCAACTGCCCCCCTTTTTGCCTTTCAAACGCAAGTGAATGCCCGGAGGGGCTATGAACCCCCCTTCTGGTTATTTTTTTTTTATTTTTTGAATATGTCAGGAGCGAATGAATGGCCAAGTTTTAAAGTTTTAACTGGCTGCCCAGTGGTTTTCTCAGGTGGTCACTGGCCAGCAGCGAAATGCGATCCCAAAAAGGGGGTTTCACGGGGGGGGGACTCGAGCTTTTCTGCGGTTATCACCAGCTGTTTCCAGGGGCGTACGGGGTGGCAGAGGGGGGCAGATGGGTGAAAGGGGGCGGGCGGCCTTAACGATAAGCGCTGTTTTGGCCTGGCTTTTTGGTCATAGACCTCTAACGTACCTAGCTTACGAACAATAAAAATCATAAAAGAGAAACGTGGTGGGTAAAAAGTGACTGGGGGGGGGGGGGGGGGTTTAGGCCGAGAGAAACGTGTAAGTGGCAGAAATGCAGAAAACCGCAAATGACCCCCCACCCCCAAAGCGACGCGCTTTGCTGCCTCTTGCGGTTTCTTGGTCTGATTTCTTCTGCTTCTGCTGCCTCTGATAAGCCCCACGCTTACGAAGAGGCATCAGAAAAAAAGCCCCAGAAGAACGGTCCGAAGAATCGGAAGAATTAGCCAACTAGCCTCGCACTGCGAGAAATTGCGGGCTTGAACAGGGTTCTTAAGTTTAAAAAACTAGAATAATTAAATAAAAATATTTTAATAAGGAAGAAGTCTCATTTTTTATTTTCTCCAAATAAAACCTATTAAATACCATCATCTGGCATTCTGGGCTGGTTATTTCGCTCAGTGCACGCACACGCAACGCGCTATATATCGAGATATCAACAAGGTAGCAAAAGAATGCGGGGAGAGTCGCCGACTAAATTGAATTGTCATTCAACGCCATGGGAGCTCGACTTTGGTCAATGTCTCCAGGTCTCTAATAAACCAAACCTCTTTACAACCCAGACCAACCCTCTCACCTTTTGGAAGCCAAGCGAATTCCAAACAACTAGCTATTTCAAATGGATCAAGAAAATATCTTTGACTTCGCTAAGAATCTCGGAAAAGTCGAAGGTCACTGGATTTATATACGAGGTCTGAACCTTGGAGTCCTCTCTGGCGGTATTTTAATTTAGTAGAGATCATTTTGTTTACTAAAAAGCAGGGGCTTTACTTCCATTTTCGGTAGTTTAACATAACCAAAGTTCCAATGTATTTATGCTTTGAATGGTTAATTTGTTTTTAATAAGAACCTTCATAAGAACCTCCCTTTTTAAAAGTATATACTAAAAAAATATATTTGTTTTCAGTTCGTATTTATTGGGAAAACTTAAAAAAAAAGTATAACCCTTTGGATATATTAAAGTCCTATTGTCTTTTTCAACAATATAAAAACCTTCTCAAAAATGCAAAAAAAAAATTTACCATTTAATTAAATGAGCTAAATTTCAAAATGTAAATAAATCTAAAATAATGCTTGGTAGAAAATAATTAAAATCTCCTTATCTCATTCACATCTTAACCTTTGGTTGGCACATTACTGGCTCTTCCGATTGTTTTTGAAAATTATATTTCTTGGCGCCAACTCAGTGTTGGGCAACGCGTCACGCATGCGCCGTGGCCGAGCGAGCGCCCTCTGGCGGCGGAGTGTTATCGGTCGGCGTTATCGATAGGCGCCGTCGACTGGACACTTGTTGTTGTTGTTTGCAGAAAGCAGCAGAAACAGAAAACGCGCGTCGCTTTGTTGCCAGTTCGTTTATTTAGTGCCGTGCGTTGTTCCCCCCGTTTTGCCTACTTTACCTTTAATTTTATTTTTTTTTTTACTGTTTTCCCCCGAACTCTGTGCAACATTAAAGGTTTTTATTAAAGTAGCAATAAACCAAAAAATAAAACTCGGCTCGGTGTACGTGCGTGTGTTTGTGTGTGTGTGTGTGCTAGAGCAGCATATTTGTATGCGTGTGGAGTTGGCTTTTTGTTTTGCTGTCGTATTCCGGTTTTTTCGACGAAAGAGAGTGCGAAAATCGAAAGAAATCCCTTTTACAGTTATCTGGTGCAAATAATTAAACCGTGTTGGGTGTTTGATTCACTACCCACCTCTCTTTCTCTACGCCTCTCCCCTCGCCCAAGTTTTTCTTATTCAATTATCGTGCTCTTTCTGGCAACTCCATTGTTGTTGTTGTTGCTGCCTCTCATTGAAGGGCAACCGATCTGCCTTCTCTCTCGCTCCCCTACATCCTGTTTCGCCCTCTTTTCCTCTCGCCGCTCTCTCCGTCTCTCTCTGGATCGCAGTTGCAGTTGCATTGCACAGTGTTGCATAGTTTCCTAATTAGGGCGCGTTCTAAAATCGTAATTGAAAACATTAACATTCGATCGCTAAGTGGCCTGCTCTTTCTGGTCTTGCTTTCTGACCAATTATCCAACTTATCGCTGTGCAAACGAGATAAAGATAAACCTCCCCCCCATATAATAATGATAAGGAAAAGTCCCGTGTTCATCAGCAATTAGGCGAAAAGTGTCCCTCTGAATATGAATTTAATTTCGTGTTTCGCTCGTTTGCATGATGTCACTCCACTGTTTGCGTTTCAATTTAAGGCCCTGAGTAAAGTAAACAAATTTGCGTGTTTCGCGTGGGCCGCTGTCACAAAAAACAAAAAAATAAGCAGAAGAAAAGAAATCAAAATCAAATCCGAAATCATTCGAGGCCATAAATGGCAAACAAGCGAAATCACCGAAAACCGGACTGTTTACCAACACTGGCCAGATCGGCGTGTTGCAAGTGCAGGCAGCGCTGCCGACGTCGCTGCTGCGGTCAGCTGTCAATGTCATTTGTTGGTGCAGTTCATGTTCACATCATATTCTCCTGCTCTCTTTTCTCTTGCTCTGCTTTTCTGACGCGTCGTGACATGAGTAATCCGGCATATTTGTGACAATGGGGAAAGAACACATGAACAAACACGCAGTGGAGAGTGGAGAGTGGGGAGGTGTGTGGGGAGGGGGTGGTGCTGTTGCAGGGGGCGAAGGGCGGAGAGTTCGAGTCTTCTCTCTCCCGCACATACACATACATTCCTGCACAGCAGAGGTTAATCATATGACACTGCATTCGTAGTTTTTTAATCAAAGGTTTAAGATGAGGTTTTAGTTGAGAATAAACTTGAGCAATTTTCCTTTTTAAGTAATATTTTCCTTTTAACTTAGTACTTATTAATTCCATATTTGCATTCAATTTTACATTCTTAAAAAGGAAAAAAGTTTTTTTTTTTGTGTCACAGAAATCTTATAGACCGTGTTATGATGTACGGTTTGATTTGAATTTATTTGGTTAATACTTTGTATTTCTAATTTGTTGTAGTACTTTACTATTTTTAGATTATTTTGTTAAACCTACAGAATATTAAAAAAAAATCGGAGAAGTATTTCTTCATAATTAATAATTCCTTATCTGCATTCAATTATACATTCTTAAAAAGGAAAAAAGTTTTTTTTGTGTCACAGAAATCTTATAGACCGTGTTATGATGTACAGTTTGATTTTAATTTATTTGCTTAATACCTTGTATTTCTAATTATGTTCTAGTACTTAACTCCTTTTGGATTATTTTCTAAAACCTAAACCTAAACCTAAAAAAAAAATCGGAGAAGTATCTCTGTAATAACAGACTGTATTCTTCTTACAAGGCATGTCGGAATGTCCAAACGAATAGTTTATCTTAGACAAAGATGTAAAATTTCAAGTTTCTTTCAAAGGGTTGTGATGCTACTGGCTTGACCTCGGCTGTTCAACCGTGAACGTGTGATTGGGAGTGTGCATACATATGTATGCAAGTGTGGCTGTTGAAATGTTGACGTTGCAGCGGAACTCTGGTCTTGGCAATATGTCCATGTCCGTCAGACCCCCATATTCCGGCATCCCATATCCATATACCCATCCAAATCGGAGCTGGAATAACGTATCAGAATTTCAATTTCGATTTCATGATCGTCGAGTGCATTTTAATTAATAATTGGGTGTGAACGCGACTGTGATTGTGTGTTTGTTTTGATTTCTCTCTTTATCTCATCGCCGTTGCCTCTCTTGCTTTATCTTATTCGCTCTCTCTCTTGATGACAAACAATGCAATGCGATTGTTTGCCGCCGCACAAACGGGTTATATTGTTGTTGCCATCGGCCGATTGTCGATGTTGCATGCAACATGAGCATCTCTTGGTGAATCCAATTTCGAGCTCGCTTTCCTTCATTCATTCATTTATTTGTTGGCCGTCTTGCATTACAAATTCTGCTCAGCAATTTTGCTCAGCCAATTTCACTTTTTAACCCGTTCGTTCCGTTGCCATCAAATCAAAAGAAAGCAGAGCAAATTGAGTTGATAAAAGCATTGTGATAACAAGCATGTACAAAATAACTAGCAAACGGCGATAACCGATAACCAGCAACCCAACGATAAACGAACACTGCGAGAAAATTCTATTTGAATAATACACATAACAAACGATAAACGAACATTCCGAGAAATTAAATAAAGTACACAAAATACATTAAACATGACATATTAAATAAAGATTTAAAAAAAACTAAACACTGCGAGAAAAATAACCATTCTTAATTCAGTACACCATGCTTAATATGAAATAATTGGAAATAAAAAAAATACAAACAAACCATAAGGAAATTAAAGTTGGCCCGTTGATGGTTTACGTTTTGCAACAAGCAAGGATAATCCGGCAAGATGATCAAACTAAAATCCTTGTTCCGCAGAGGACAGGGCACCTCCAGCTCGAACTCCTCCAATTCGTCGCACAAGCAGCAGCAGCACTCCTCCAACAACAATCGCCAGAAGTCGCAGTCGAGCACTTCATTGAATACCGCCCACGAGCAGCAGCAGCAGCAGCAGCAACAGCAGCAGCAGCAGCAGCAGCAACAGCAGCAGCAGCAGCAGCAGCAACAGCAACCACAGCAGCAGCAACACAACAACACCGCAGCAACAACAACAAAGTTCTACGCCCACCAGGAGGCGGCCAGCTACGAAAGGGGCGTGGATGTGGGCGATGAGGAGGCGCTGCTGCTGACCAACCAACAGCAGCAACAGCGGCGACAACAGCAGCAGCAACAGCAACACTATCACCAGCAGCAACAGGTTCGTTATTATTGTCATATTTATTATAACCTTTGCTATCTTATAGTTAAAACTAACAAACAAACAAACAGGGGGTTTATTATAGAGCTATAGGAGCTGTAGACCCTAAGATATATACCTAATAATAATTTGGTATTTTGGAACTAGTTGGATTTTTTATTATATTTCTAAATCACATTGTAAAATACACAGCAACATATATAATTCTAATTTAAAAAATTTTAATTTTATTTTGAAATTTCAACTTTATTATGCATTTTGGTATTTATTTCTATATCTCTGTTTTTTTTTAATGCGGAAACAGAATCCTAATATTAATAATATTTATATTTAAATATTTTTAATGTTTATATGTAAGTCAAATTTATATTTTATTAATCACATAAAGATGTTTAAACTTGTAATTTTACAATACTTTAGAATTTCGTTGTCCTTAATCACAGTATGACAATATTAACTGTCTAAGAAAAAAATCTTAGGAAAGTGATTTTTATGAATAAAACATTTCGTTGTTATTAATAAAAATATTTATTAATTACTTTAATGACAGTAGTAAAAACTACTCAATTACTTACTTGCTTAATCATTTTTTAATCAATAAATAAACTTGTACTACTTTACAACAGCAACAGCAACTACAGAGCAACACCTTGCCCCAAAAGAAATCAAAGCTCAAGGGACAAAAGCAGCCAAAACAATTGCCAGTGCAGCAGCAACACAGCAATGCACCTGAGCCGCAGCAGCAACACCAACAGCAACAGCAGCAGCAACCACTGATGACTTCCCTGGCAGCCGTGCCGCAGGCAGCAGCAACCGGCAACAGCAGCAGCAGCAACATCAACAATAATAACGCATTGGCCGCAGTGCAAGATGGTGGCGCTGCTGCCGCAGCTGCAGCCGATTTCTACCAGCAACTAGCTGCAGCAGCAACGGCAACAGCAACATCGGCCAACGGCAGCAACACCAGTGCCGACAGTCCGGCCAACGCTTTTCCCGCAGCAGCAGCAGCCGTTGCTGTTGCCGCTGTGGCAGCCAGCAGCTATCAGCAACAACAGCAGCAACAGCAGCAACAGCAGCAACAACAACAGCAACAGCAGCAGCAACTCATCAACAGCGAACAGCAACAACAGCAACTCTTAGAGGTGAGTTATGCCCCTATTTGTTTGTCCATTCCATAATTAATAGTCCGAAATTCAAACACGCAGGCTAACAACAAAATGCAGGAGCTGCACAAGCAGCTGGAGAGATTGGGAAGCGAGCAACTGCAGCTGGAGACACGCATCACGGAGCTCCTGCCATACCAAAGCGAGGTGGCCAAACTGAAGGGCGATCTGGTTAAGATGCAGGTGCGCAAAAATAGCCAGGAGGAGGAGTGGGTTGATGGGTTGGCTGGACAAAAAAGGGGTGCACTGTGGGCGGAAAAGGGGTGGCTGGCTAACCACAAATGGCTGATGTGTTGTCACGGCTGATTGATGTTGTTGTTGCTGCTTGTCCGATGATAAAGCCATTACATACCCTTAAGCCAAGGGAGTAATCTAGATTTTGAATTCAAAAAGTATTAGGCAGTCGATTTAAATAACACTTGTTTGGTTTTCTGATGAATTGTTATGTTATAAATAAGTCCATGAACAGTTGATGTATTCTTAGTATATGACATAAAGTCTCTAGAGTTCTGTCCTTCCGCAATGATTAATAGCAGGTTTTGATAAAGGGTATTCTCAGTAGAGACCCTTCCGCTAGCCAATGACTAAGTCAAGTTCTCGGGGGCGTTGCGCTTCGCTACCCTAACCAATCCATTGATATTCAATACGATCTATAGGCGATGCGCTCCTTTAATTGAGTCGAGTAGAAAGCTTTTGCGTCGTAGAACAGCAGCATCATCATCAGCAGCAGCAGCAGCAGCAGCAGCATCAACGCAGCTTAGAGGGAAGCAAAACTGATCAGTCTGATGTGTGTGCTTACAGAGTCTACAGGAAAAGACCCAGATGGAGATCGGCAACCTGAAATACGAGAACGAATCTCTGCGCAATCGGCTGCGGGACGTTGTGAACTCGCCGCTGTCGGATGCGGAGAAGCACCAGATCATCCAAGACTCGCAGCGGCTGCACAGCTCGGCGCCCGCCTCGATAGCCCTGCCCAGTGTGAGTACTCCCAGACAATATCTGGTGCAGCCAAATCCCAGCATTAACATTCGCATAACATCCCATTTTCCCCATTCAGACAAACGATGCGCATGATGGCACACCCTGCCTCACGCCCGACTGGGATAAACAGTCATCCTCCAGCGAGATCTCTGTAGCCTGCCTGCAGGACAAGATCATTCAGATGGAGGAGACGCACTACTCCACCAACGAGGAGCTACAGGCCACGCTGCAGGAGTTGGCCGACCTGCAAACCCAGCTGACGGACACGCAGACGGAGAACGTGCGCCTAGCCGAGGACAAGGATGTGCTCTTCCAGTCGCTTTGCCGGCAGACCGAGAAGCTGAATGAATCGCGAACACAGATCAGCACACTGAAAGAGCTGCTCCTGCGGGACACAAAGCAGGCGGCCTCCGAAGTCAGTGCCTCGGAGCGGGAGCAGAAGCTTTTGGATCTAATCAAGACATCGCAGGAGGAGCGCGAGGCCGTTCTGCTCAAGCAGGAGGAAATGGGCGCCGAACTGGCGGAGCTGAAGCAGGCGCGGGAAGCTGGCCAGCAGGAGCAGCAGCGCCAGAGGGAGCGGATCGCCCTGTTGGACTCTCAGTTGGACGCAGCCAATGCGGAGCGGCGGCAGGGAGAGGCACAGTTCTCGCAGGCCAAGGAGGAGATCTCGCAGCGGGCCATTGAAATCAGTCGGTTGAGCACTCTGCTGGAGAATGCTCGCTCCAAAATCGAGGAGCTGGAAGCCGATTTGGCCAGGGGCGACAAGACGGACCTGAGCGACGTGCTGGATGTGGCCAGAAAGGAGAAGGATGCCCTGGAGGAGCGGGTGGCCGAGCTGCAGGATCAGTGCTCACGTAGTCAAGCCGAGCTAAGACGGCTACGCGAGCAGCTCTCCGGCCTGACCGAGGAGTGCAAGGTGGCCAAGAACAATGCCAAGTGCGCTGTCTCCCACCTCGAATATCGCCTGGAGCAGCTGCAACGCGACAAGGACAAGATAGCCGGCGAATGGCAGGCGCTAGAGGAGCGCGTGGCCGAACTGCAGGTGCAGTGCAAGTGCCACCAGGAGGACAAGGCCCAGCTGCAGTCCCTGCTAAGCGAGACGCAGCGCCACCTGGGCGATGTCCAACTACAGCTGGGCGAGGCGGAGTGCCGGCTCGACCAGGAGATGCAGCTGCGACGGAAGGAGGCCGAGGAGTGGCAGCAGTTCCAGGCCGATCTCCTGATGACCGTGCGCGTGGCCAACGACTTCAAGACTGAGGCGCTCAGCGCCCGGGAGCAGCTCGTGCTCGACAACAAGACGCAGAAGGAGAAGATCAGGCTGCTGGAGCAGCAGCTCGAGAAGCTCACCAAGCAGCGTAAGTATATTTGTATATATCTTTTCCTTTAAGGAAGCAGTCACTAATGGTAAATGTTTTTTCTTTTTCAAACCCTCCAGCAGAACTGCAGCAGTCGGAGACTCCGCAGTCGGTGCTGTCCACGGTCCAGCGTGAGATGGAGATGGCCACGCGGCGCAGCAAGCTGAGCTTCAGCCGACAGGACTCGCGACTCTCCGTCAAAACGCTTATCGAGAGCATCGAGAATAACAAGGCGGTAAGTCCAATATTGAAGCCGTTTCCTCGAGAAATCCTTTTCTGAATTGCAACGTTTCTCTTTCTTCCAACAGCAGGGCAAAGCCGACGAGGCGGAATCCCACTACAGCTCCACGTCCAGCCTAAACAGCGGCACTCCGGAGCTGGGAACCACACCCATTATCTTTCCCCCCTCCAGTGATTGGCATGAAAGCGTGAGTGTTTAATCTGTTTAGTCTGTCTGAATGATGAACCTCTGTACTGATGACTTTGAATCCCCCCCACAGCTTCGCCTGCCTGTGCTGCAGAGCAGCAATCTGCACGTGAACGTGGGCAATCAAGCGGGCACTGGAACAGCAGCGACTATTCCAGCTGGCAGCGCAGGAGGAGGAGGATCAGCTAGCACTACCAAAGCCACATTGCCGCTGCGCGATCAACAGCAGCAGCAGCAGCAAACTGCGATGACTACGCCCCAGAGCCAGATTCAGTCCCAGAATCAGATCCAGAATGTTTCCCAGCCCTCGACGCCGGCCACGCCCAGCAGTGCGGGCAGCAGCAGCAGCAGTGGGCTGCCCTTTGGCAATGTCTCAAAGTCCTTCATTGGCGGTACGAAGATAGTCTCAATTGGATTAGATACATTAGTGATCACTACTTCATTGGCGGTATTGATCCTGATCAATACTTAACTTTTAAGTAAAAAATAGTCATCATGTGGCAGTAAAAATCCCCCAAAACTATAAAATTAATTGATTTTTAGAAAAAGCATAAGGTTTTCAAAGATAAATGTATATTTTAAAAATGTAGTTTGGTCATTTCTCTCTAAATAAGTTTCTTACCTACGCCATGTTGAACTGTTTTGTTGTAAACTTAAAAGATATATATAAGATTTTCATGAAACAGAATGCTAAAGTCTGAAATTCTATATATTTTCCAGGGGAACGCAAGGATCCGCTGAACATGCTGGCCAAGAATGGAGGCTCCAAGCGCAACGCCCTGCTGAAGTGGTGCCAAAACAAGACAGTGGGCTATCGCAACATTGACATCACCAACTTCAGCTCCTCGTGGAACGATGGCCTGGCCTTCTGTGCGATCCTGCACTCGTATCTGCCGGATCGTATACCATACGATCAACTGAGTCCGGCCAACAAGAGGCGCAACTTTTCGCT
This sequence comes from Drosophila subpulchrella, assembly GCF_014743375.2. Classification (NCBI taxonomy): domain Eukaryota; kingdom Metazoa; phylum Arthropoda; class Insecta; order Diptera; family Drosophilidae; genus Drosophila; species Drosophila subpulchrella. The sequence continues at coordinate 21,227,612 of NC_050613.1, forward strand.
GGCATTTGCTGCTGCCGAGTCCGTGGGAATTGGCACCACCCTGGTGAGTTTCCATACCATGAGCAACTGATATTTATCCCCCGAAAATGCATTATTATCTATACAATTTATTCGCTACCAGAACATCAATGATATGTGTCAGATCGAACGACCCGACTGGATGCAGGTGATGTCCTATGTGACGGCTATCTACAAGTACTTTGAGACCTAGCTGAGGGAACGGACTTGAGGAGCGTCTGCTGCACTCCACTTGGGCACTCTTCTTGGGGCAGTAGTTGTAGGGATCGCTTTACTTTCAATATACATTTTTTGTTTTTTTTTCCCCCTTATACATACTTTTTTCTCGTTGTTGTGTATATTCAGCGTTTCCAGGATGGACAGCAAAAACACAATCTTTTTTAAACGATTCCCCTAGCTTGTACGCTTTTTTTTTTCTACGACCCCCTTCTGTTTTAGTGTGTCTACGTCCATTTTCTTGCCCATGTACAGTGGTCACTCAATGCAGTGGTACATCTGTAAAATGCATTTGTTTGTTTTTCGGTTTTACAGACGACCCCTTTAGCACTAAGTTTTAAGCTTAAAGTTTAATTTTAATGGAGCTTTGAAGGTTGTTCAGGTCCATCACTCCAGGGACAACGATGACTCTCCCAGCCAGTGTCCACTGTACATGGATAAGGTAGTTCTTGGCTATTTTTTTTATTGCCTGGTACAGAGTTTATTTTTACACGCAATTGAGGATGATGATGGAGAATGATTACCTTGATTAGCTTTGCGGCGAAGCATAACTATAGAGATAATAAGGAGATGGTCCGGACTAGCTTTAGCCTATATATATATATAATTATTTATTCCAACTACATCAGATCACTAATTTAAACGCAAACAAAATGTATTTTTTTCAACGATTCATTCTACGATCTACCATAAAGAACAAAAAGCTGCGAAAGGCAGTGAAACAAGTAATCCCCGGTTGTTTTCTTTAGCTTTAATAACTTAATTAAACTTGGATTAACTGAGCTGTGTGGGTTGTAAATTAAAAATTCTCGGGAAAATTTTACAGCTTTCGCAATTTGCATTTTTCGTAATCAAAATTTTCTAAGCCGTCGCTTATTAAAATAGATCAATCTTGTGCCTGCCGCACAAAGCGAGGAAACCTGAGACCTCGGAAAATGGGTGGGTGATGTGATATGAGGTGTGGTGTGGTGTGGTGCAAACTCTCGGGGGGAAAACTCTCAAAATGGCGTTTCTTGAGCGCGGAAATTTCCCTCGAGTGGGAAATTTCCCAAGGTGCAGGAAAGAGATGGCTTCAATACGTTGATTTTATCCTTTTTGTGGGCGGGATTGAAATTCCGGACGTGGTTGGTCGAGATTTTGGGGGATGGTGTGGGCGGCGGCGGTGGGTGTGTCATGTGGCATGCGGCAGAGGATTTAATTAAGTGCCCATGCCACACCGCAGGGGGTGTGTGATTTCTTTAAAATTAAAACAAGCCGATGATTGATGTACTCGAGGCTAATGAGAAGAGGCAGCCAAAGCTGGGAAAGAATAAGGCAAGTCATAGCGCCATGGAACGCACTGAGGCACGAGTTTATTTAAAGGCGTTTGATATAATTATATCGTGTTTGTTTTCCTGAGGAACTGCTTCTTATAATTACTGTTGCAGCTCTGCAAAATGAAATAGGGAATTGCATTTATAGTACAAAATGAATTTCAGTGTTGTAAAGTGTAAACTAAAGCGCTTAACTAGCAAATAAACGATAATATTGCCTATATTTTTTAAGTTATGATTTTAAATTGAAAATTTAATGAATATATGTAACTTCTAAAGAGTAAAATTGTTCTTATCAAATAAATATTTTTTTTTGCATACTTTTGGGACTTTTTAAAATATCCGATTTATTAAACGATTCTGCTGACATTTTTCCTTTTTGGTATATGATTTACCAACAATGATATTTGATATCAGACCAAAGAATATATAGACTCGTTGACAGGATTACCTCCTTCAATTCAAATAAAATGCATATCCGTATCCGCTTTCGTGTCCGTTAATTTGGTCCGCTTGTTTAGGCCAATGTCACGTACTTCTAAAAGACCTTAAAGCAACCATACCCCCAATACCATACCCATTCTACCCCTTCGGTTGACTCGTAGTTCCAGGACAAAAGCAAATTGTATCTGTCAATTAGGCGGCTTCTTCTAGTATCGCTCTCTATCTCTCCTGCTCTTTTAGTCCTTTAATGCCCGGCACATGTCGAAAATGAAATTAAACGCTGACGCATCTTTTGCTGACCAGCGGACAGTCACCAAAATATGTGTTTTGGAAATCGGTGGCGGGGGTGGTGAGAGGGATTGAGTTGGGTGGCTTGGAGAAATGGAGAAATGAAAGAAATGCTTAGTCATAAATCTAGAAATCGGCAAAAATAAATTTCAATGCGGTCAACATTTTAATATACAAAACAGACTGGCCAAAACGCAAAGACACACGAACGCAGGCACACGGATTTATTTACTCACTCAATCGGTGGCAGTGCAACTATAAAAATATTATCTATAGTTTCCACTTAAATGCACAGCGGCACTTACCGGACGGCGCTCGTCCTTGTCCACCAGCCAACCGCCCAACCACCCAACCACCCAACCACCCAGCACAACCCACCCCCACCTCCCCCATATGTGGATAAATCATAATGGTTAATGTGCACTCATAAATGGATAAGCCAGGCGGTATAGTACACTGAAATAAATTACTATCCTTACAAAGATCTAACTACAAAGATCTGAATTTAAATGAAAATTAAAATATCACTCTTTATAGATCTTATTAAATGTTGTATTAATAGAATGCCAGTTTAGAATTTATATTTTGTATGACATTTTTATACCATTTTGTTTTTCTATTTCAATTAAATGAATGTAATTTGCTTAATTTTAAACAAATGCTCTTCATATTATAATATAAAAAATTTATACTCGTTCAAATCTTTATAGTTTATATATTTTAGTAGTATTAGAACGTTGTTCAGTTAATCGTATATCCGATAATCTTTTTTTAGTCTCAATATATTCTAATTTTTTGTCTATTATGTTTAACATATTTTATTTGGAAGTTTAAATTTATAAAATACACTATTAGCATGTCATGTTTATTAAATTCCTTATTTATATAATAGATTTCTAATACTATCCATTATTTTCCTTGTGCAGGTACATATGCTTCAACCGAAGGAAACCCAAGTTCGTGCCGGCGAATGTGGATGTGAATATGAGTGGTGAGTGAGAGTGGGAAAGTGGGTGTGGGCTTGGATGGGATCCAGATATATATATATTTATATAGATATATAGATAGCGCGGGTGGACATTGCTCATTCAGGTCAGGTCATGTCAACTCGGGCGGCGGGAAATCGTTTTGTGTGCGTGTCATTTATGGGTCATTTGCCAGGGATCCATGGAAAACCTGAACCCACCGACAACAAGTGAGCCAAGCCAGCCGGAAAACGCGGAGGTGGGTAGAACATATATGTTCATTAGAATATACATATAGATCGATATAAAAATCTCTATTGAGTGTTTAGAAACCTAAGATCCCCTTTACTCACCCATATTCAAAGTGAATCCTAACTATTTTTAAGCATCTTCATCAGAACTGGCTAAACTTTAACATCTTGTCACATTCGATTTTCCATTTGCTCCACATTTTCCGAACAGAGGAAAACAGACCACACAGACACTCACCCACATATGGTACAAAAGAAAAGTTGACTTCCTGTCATAGTTGGATGTTAATTTGGTTCCTAACTTTGTCTTCTTAGCATTTCCCCCCCATCCCCACCACTTCCGATGCTCGCAGTCAAATCCTGTTTACTGCCTGTCAACTTATAAACAATTTTCCATGATAATGACGCCGACGATCGAAGCAACTTTTGCGGCGGAAGCAAAGACTTTTCAAAAAAATGTAAAAAAAAAAGAGGAAGGATTATAATCGGGTAATGGAAAATCGAAGAGCGGACAAAGATTAAATGCGTTGGGCAACATTTCCGGTTTCGAGTAGATGGTCCAGCTCCATGACGAGGCCGCTTCGATTTGATTTCCTCCCGGCAGCAGGGCAACAAAGAGCTTTATGATTTTCCGGTCAATACAATTCCAGCCAGGGGCTGCTGCACTGCATCCTTACAAATCAACAAGCATGACACATTGCCGCCCAGCCATTGTTGTTGCCAGTTCAGTTCAGTTCAGTTCAGTTCTCGGGGCTCTCCGCTCGAGGAAGTACTAAAAAACACAATGGAACTGGGCAGGGGCTCTCACTCTGCAGACTCTTCTTCGGCTATTCCGACAGTTCGACTGCAATGACAGTCACAATGGACCCACAAAGAACCATGGAGTGCCCCGCGCCCTCCTCCAAAAATAGAAAAAAACCCTAGCTAATGTCATCCTGCTCTCGGGTTAGATCTGAAGTCGTTGGGTCATCGAGGCTGAGGGTCAATAAATTGTGATTAGACAAATGCAATTCACTTTTTTATGGTTCCAAAGTCAATTGCCGGAGGGGAGTACTTGACTGGCGTTGGTAATATTAGAACTATACTTTTATGATAAAGACTACTATGGTTTATTATTATTATTTCAACTAGAAAAGTAATTTGAAGATCCTTAAAAAGGATTATGTGCTCACCACTTGAACCATATTATAATAACTTTAAAACTCAATTACAAATTATAGCAATTAATATTACTCTCTTTTTAATATTTTAAAGGATTTGTGTTTATTTTTTCTTTAACAATACTAGTTCTGACTAAAGCTTGAAAAGCTCTAAACCAGCAGTCGCATATTGTGCTGCTTATTTCTCCAACTCATATGGCATCTTTTTTGTCTTTCTCGAAAACATTTTCTTGTAAATTGCTTGTATGACCTTCCTGCTAAACGATCCCCATTACGATCCCATAAAAATTCAATAAAGAATCCCGCAGTTCGCCAGCCAGTAACCCCTTATCCGAATCCTTCGAAAAGGGAATAACAAGGCTCATGAATCTTGTCCCACGGGCGGAGTCCCACGTCGTCAGCTAATACGCATCAGGGCTAAATGCTCTGGTCGAGCCAATAAATGTGTTTGTGCACCACCCACTTGCCCCATTTCGTTGAACACCCTGCGATCTAGTACACAAGTCCACCCCTGACTTCTTGCCCTTTGTCCTTTTGGCCACACTTGCCGTGCTCACTTTGATTTGCACGCATGAACTCTGTTTCTTGAGCAGTGAAAAAAATATTATCTATGTTTGAAATATATCCACCTTAATCTTCATCATAATATGAGTGCCAGCAAAATCTACATAATCATTTCTAAAAAAATATTTCCTCATAACTAGATTTTTTTTGTATTAGCTGGTTACAAGGCAATCGAAAATTATATATATATAACTAGTTTTAAGAAGCTTAGTACTACCACTCAGTAATCATTATTTCAAAATCTTTACCAAATCAAAAAGAATGCATTTTAAAAATAGTGTTGGAAAGAGTCTTTTAAAGCAATTATATTAGCTTGAGTGCTGAAAATCGAAATGTAAATGCTTTTCAAAACGGAATATTTTGTGGGTTATACCAAAAAGATGAGGGGAATATCTTTTATTTGTTTTTCAATTAGGTTAGTAACTTTTCTCACAGTGCAACCTCTTCTCCTTCGAAATCTCAGCCTCCTTCGCTGAACGGCGTGTCAATGTTTGTTTAGCACCCCTCTTTGCCATCCTGCTAACCAGATTTCAATTTGTGCCGAGCAAAGTGTTTATGAGATTTCGAGCTGCCGCTGCTAAATGGCCGAAATCCTTGTGTCCTGGGACTCCCCCGCAGGACTCGAAGGATTCGAAGGACTCGCCGGATTCGTCGGGGATCTGCGTGTGTGTCCGATATACCGTATATACACTCGGTTTTATTCTTCCCTTTGTTTGACTTTGTTTTGTCCTGTTTGGTTTGGTTTGATGTAATGTGACATGATGGTTTCATCAAAAGCGCATTAAAAACAAAGCGAAAGAAACAAACAAAAGAAGGCGGAATCGAGCAGGGAATTCCGTTATGGACTTGGAATATCCTGCATCGTAAATTGTATCTCGGAGATTAGCCAGCTTAGGTTAGTTAGTTATCCATTGAGGTACCCAAAATGTTGTGTTTTCTAACTGAAACTTTAAAAATGACTATGTATGATGTAGTTCATTTCTGGAAATCAGATCTATATAGGTAAAGTGCTGAAGTGCTGAAATCGGGGTCACCAAACCTTTTCTCTAGCAGATGTCATAACTTCTGCAGCTCAGTTCCATTAGTACCATGCAAAATTGATCAAATTAAGTTATCCAATGCACAGGCAAGAGGAAAACTTCCTTTAGATTTGGTGGACTAACAAGGGTTAGCCTCGCAGGATCTCACAGGCCAATGCACTCCGTCTGAGTCCTGCCAAAGGGACATGGGAACGGGAGTCAAATCAAGGCAGCAAAAGGATTCAGGCCATTAAGTTCCGGAAGCGAGTTGATAACCAGACAACAAGTATACAAATCCAGCCGACCACTGACACGGGACACAGGATTCAGGACTCAGAACTCAGAACTCAGGACTCAGGACTTTGTGGCATTACGGAGCTGTCCTGGCTGGATATATTTATGCGTGTTTGGTTGTGTTTGTTCATTGCAGTAATTGGCTGGCGGGTCCTCCGACAAACAACTTTTGTGCATATGCAAACCAGAAAAAATAAAATAAAATAAGAGAAGAGCGAAAACTAAAACGGGCAAAGAACCCAAGAAGGAAAATGAATCAAAGCGAAGGCATCCACGATAAACTTTTGGCCCGCTGAAAATTATTCCTCGCCTCTATCTTAAGGTAAGTGATGGAAACATGGATTACCGTAGAATAAATAACATTGAAATTGGATCAAAAAATAATAAGATATAGAAATTTACACTCAAAAAATGAAAATAATGCCTGAACAAGTATAAGTTCATCACAAAGTAGTTTCTAATTAGCAAGTAATACAAATTATTTAGTAGAACAATAATATTTATATAGGTACTTCTGTTTTGTGTGCCTTCTGATTTGTATGTACAATGATTTTTCAATCTTAAGCATAATTTAGGCAAAGGTTTTCTCCGTATACCCCTTTGAAACCTGTTTTGCGACCCCTGTGGTCTATGGACTGGGTGCATGTTAGTTACTTTTGTTTTGCGTCCAGGCTGGATGAGTAAATAAATAAAAGAGCCGTCAGCGGGAATTAAGCAACCCTTCCGTTGCGAATAAATCAGCAAATTAATCGCACAGCCGAGTGCAGACCGCAGTGACTGTGCCGTTGCCACCCCCCTTTTCCATTTCTCCGCAATTTCTCCATTTTCTCAACCTCCCGGAAACGGAAACGCACACACAGTTAGCCACACATCAAAACTGAATCCAAATCCAAAATCCCAGACCCAATTCGAAAATCGAGCAAAACTTTGCCACTCAAGTGGATTTAAATTGGTTTTGCGTAACCGCAGTCGAGATTGGATTTTAAAATTTTTCAGTTATTTGTTGCTTCTTGTTGGTCCTGTTTGGTCCTGTCTGCCACTGAACGGCGACACATTTCCGCTTCCGCTGGCGAGAAAAAAAAAGGAAGAAAAAAAACCCTGGCTGGTTTTCATTTGATTTGACTTTTCACGTTTCATTTAGCAAACGATTTCATTAGTTAAAAAGCGCAGTTTCTTTCTTTCCCGTCCTGAAAAGGGGGTGTCCTGCACATATTGTCCATGTCCTTGCTGGCTTTCCTTTTCCTTTTTGCGCCCTTTCAATCGTCCGGGCGGAGTTGGCCCTTTGTGTGTTTGCTTTTTCTTTTTTTTTTTTTATCGCCATTCAAGTTTGTTTTTCCGCTTAAAGTATTTTTATTGAATCTCCTTATCGTTTTTTATGGCCACTCACCCAGTGGTCCATCGAACAACAACACCCCAACCCCCCCACACCCCCGATTAATGCTAATCTAAACAAATTCTGTCATTAAGGGTCCTTGGATCCCTCGTCGCCGGAAATGTCGCGCTGCTGGCCTCTGGTTCCACATAAAATATTGTCAATCAATTCAATTACAAGTTGACATCATTGTTACTTATTGTTGACGTCAATTGTCCAGCAGTAGCCCCCTCCAGGCCCCCTGATTTATGGAGTTACCCGGAGTTCGCTGGGCTGACCACTTGGTGGGCGTCTCTACTCCAAGGACCGAAGCCCTGACCCTGATTTTGCCAAGACTGATGGTCAGAGGCCCTTGCTTTTATTCTTGCTGTTACAAAAAATTATAAGTATTAGGCTATAAATATATTTTAATGAGTGTGTATAGTATTTTAATCAAATAACCAAAAGTAATAGTTACTTATGAAGTATTTTTAAAAGAATATTCAAAATAAATTCAAAATATCTACTCATAATCAGAAAAATGTAAAAAGAAAACCCAAAATATTCATAGTAGGCCTTTAAAAATAAAAATCCCAAGTAATAGTTGTTCAATTTTCATCTAAAATCGCTTTACTCTTTATATATCTTTCAGAAATTTACGCAGATCTGACACTTGTCGGGAAGTTTCCCAAGTATATTGGAGATTACCTATAATTTCCGAGTCCCCAGGGTCCACTCTATCCGCCTTTTTGGGAGCGTGTCTACTCGAATTACCGATCAGACCCTCGAGGTAACGCCAACCCCTTTTGGTCGTGGGCAATTAGGCGGCGCACACACACAAATGCTCGCTGACGGGGTCAAAGGTCAGTGGGTGGGCCACGGACTCGGGACACACTCCAAGGCAACCCTTTTAATGACTTCCGTTCACTCGCTTTTCCCATCGCCACCAGGATCGCCGCTTGTCGCTAATTGCCACCTAAGAGCCTTTCCATTTCCATTCCCAATTTCATTTTCATTGATTGATTTCCCTACCAGATTTTCTTCTTGCGATCGTGTTTGCTTTGTCTGCCGGTTGCTTTTGTTTATTTACCAATAATAATGCAATAAAAGGCCAAAAAGGTTGAACCCTCTCGAGGAGTGGGTAACCCCCCCTCCCCCAATGAGCACACCTCTTCCTTACACTGAAAAAATTTGTTTCCTTTTTGACGTGTACGCTTTATTAAGACATTCAGAGATATCGCAAACAAAATTCGTATACTAAACAAAGTGGGATGGATTACATCTAATAAGCGCAGCAGATTCCAGTTTAGAGTCCTACGATTCGTTAATAGCAGCCTTGTATTTTTTTTTGTCGCAGAGTTTAGCCTTTGTTCCAAAACATCCTTGTGTTATTGTGTTCCCGATTCGAGTATTCAGTATCATAGAAGTCTTTTTTTTTCGCCGAGTTTAGCCATTGCACCACAGTATCCTTGCATTATTGTATTGCAGATTCGAGTATCCGTGTCAGTAGTCTTGTATTATTCTTCTAAGAGTTTAGCCTTCGCACCATACTATCCTTACATTATTGAAATCCACATTCCAGTATTCCGTGTTATAGCAGTCGTGTATTATTTTTTTGCAGAGTTCAGCCTTCGCACCATAGTTTCCTTGCATTATTGTGTTGCAGATTCGAGTTATCCGTGTTATAGCAGTCGTGTATTATGTTTCGCAGAGTATAGCCTGTGCACTGTTGTATTTTGTATTATTATTCGTATTATATTATTCTTTTCGTATTATATTCCGTGTAGTTGATATTATGAGCGTTTATATTATAGCATCCTTGTATTATTTTTCGCCGAGTTGATTATATGATTATGATGTAGAGGATGGTTATTGGGCAGTTCAGAGTGGATGTAGTCCAGACGCACTTCCATTCAATTAGTGTTGATTTGTGTTGACTATCATGAAACGGGCTTTATTTTTTAGTCACTCGATATTAAAGGCCTTACTTACCGGCAAGAACCCCCGTGAAGCTGCAAAAGTGTCGAATACACTGGTCCCCTGGCCTCTTCCGAAAATCCCACGCCTGAAATTTTCGGCCGCCTAGGAAAAAATAGTGTTTATTTTTTTGTGTTTTAAATTTTGTTCACTTTTTTTCGAGAAAATAATTTGTATTTTTTCACTCACCACAGGGACTGCCATTTTTTTTTTTGGCTTTTTATTTTAGGTGTTAATGCAATGGAGTATACTATCCAAATGAACAATTTGGGCTCTGGGTCTGGGGCCAGCCTTTGACAGCTCCGAATTTCGATTTGGCGTCGCCTACTTGAAAGCAAGGCCTGTGTGATTGAAAACTTTTTCATTAACTTGTTTTCTTATGAAAATATAATGTTAATTTTCAGATTATTACTATCTGAAGAAAAACTAGATCATTTTGTACCCTAGAGAATTTTCCCAACTTACTTAGAACCCATTTGCTATGGAAAAAATCCATTATTATATGCTGCATGCATCAGAAATATTTATTTTGCTCAGTGCCAACCCTTTACAGGTGGCTCGCGAGCTGTTCTTTTGTCTGCTAATGGTTAGGATCGTATCGGTATCGTATCGTACAGGATAGTATCGTATCGATGTCGTGGGAAGGTGGCGCAAAGGTGCAGTGGTGCTGAGCGCATTCAAATTCAAATTAGTCGATCGACACCGCAGCAACCACTGGTTATATAAACAGAATATGCCCAGAGCCACTCGCCGGGGTCATGTGAAAGTGCAAATTTATATTGGTTTAATGGGGTTCTCCCTTTGTTTTGTCTGTGATTTCCCGGCTAAGGGGGGGTGTACAATGTACATAGTATGTTTATTATGAGGTATGCGTGCGCCCTTTATGCAAATCATGGTAATGCAATATTTAAATTGATGTTCGTGGCTTTTTAATGGCGCACGTTTCGAGGCTCCGCACGCAACTCCCCTCGTCCTGTCTCTGTCCTTTGGCGTTCTCCTGTCTCTTTCTGCGTTCATTAGGGGTAAAGTCATCTTTCTGGTCCCCTTTCTCGACTTATTGACATGTTAATTAGGCATGTGAACATTGAATCAGTGGGAAAGGCTGCTAGAATTGTGGGAATTTCGGGATATGCTATATGAAACCATCAAAACTTGTATTAAAAAAAATATCACCCTTAAAATATGGTTTAAATGTCTTTAAAGTGTGTTCTGATGGGATAATATTATCAATTCAGCATAGAAAATTGGGATCTAATTATTTTTTTAAAACACTTGGCTCAACTTCTTTGTAATCAAATAGAGAGGTCCCAAAAATAAGCTAGTCTTTGGATATGTTCAGTTTTTTTATTATTAATATTTAATTAACTTTGTTTAACGTTATTCGTTATGAGATCCACCCATTTATCCTGTTACCTTGTTACGTTTTCAATTACCTCATCTGACATTTATTATACTGATATATACGTTTTCAATTACCTCATCTGATATTTATTATTCCTCTATGCCTAATCTCCCCCCGATTAATTAACCATTTCAGATCCCGCAAAGACCTGCTGATCCCACCATTTCCATCCGTATCGCCATTGTTGCTTTTCCCAATTTCGAAATTTGCCACCCCCCGGCTGTTCACACCCCATTAGAAAGTCAATCTGTGAATGCACAAAACCTCATTCACACCCATTAAGTAAACTTTTGGGTATCTCTGGGTCAGCAAATCGTCAACATATTGGCCGCATCTTCATAAATAAGAAAGTGTGACCGCGGCGCACCCAAAAGTTGGAAAGTTGGGGAGGGGGATACCTTCCAAAACAAAACAACAACAAAAAACAATGTGGCACGTGCGGGTGGAAAAACAAGGGGGTGGTGCAAAAACCCACACACAGAAATACAGAAACAATTGACTCTGGACAAGATTACATGGCAGGAAATTCAATTTTAAAAGCAGCTGCCACGTGTCCTTTTAGTGCTTGAAATTGTTACAGTTATTGCCTTGAGTGAGGGTGGGTGCACTTTTCCCGGGTCTCCGAATCCATCCAGTCATCCTCCATCGCTCATCGATGAGCCCCGATGAGTAAACATATGAATACGTAATTCCCTTTGTCGAAATTGAGCAATAAACGCGAGCGACGCGGTGCGGCGCTTTCAAATTGCGTTACAAATAAACAAAGGGGCGGGGGGGGGCCAAAGCGGAAACGGAAACACACCACCGCGCCAACGTGTTAATTTCCAGGGGGTGGCTTTCCAATGCTTTTCGGCCTTCAGCATTCGGTTTTCAGCTTTCCGAAGGCCTCTTGCGGTGGCTAAAAGGGCGTGTGATTGACTTAATTGACTATGAAAATGAGAAATTACATGCTGATAATGACGCGCTGGTCGCGAAATGAGCAACAACATTATTAAAAACGCCATCCGCCGAGCGTCGTCCTCCCCAAAAAAATACTGTAAAATGCGCCATCAACTGGCGACTTAATTTGATTTGATTTTTCCCACCCCCAGCCTCCTGCCCACCCACTGGTTTTTCCCGCCCTTTCCGGCGGTTTATGGCCCCGCATTGGCTAATTAGAATTGCGTCCCGCGACTTTGTAAACCCCATTTCCCAGGGCGGGATCAGCACTTTGTGTTCGCCCGAGAGTTTGGTCATTAAAATTGCATTTGGCCTGCGGACACGAGTCCTGCCAGGAGGCAAATCAAACGGTCAGCCATTTAACAGCCAGGAAATACAAAGGACATTTGTGGGAAAAGGTCATCTGTCTGAAAGTCTAAAGTACCAAAACCTTAACCTCAAAATAACATGTAGATTAGATAGTACAAATCCAAATTCCTCTATTATATGTTATATTATTGAACTTTGTTGATTTTATATCTCTTGAAATATGGTATTTTGCACTATAATATTATTTAGGTTTAAGCTACAAGTAGCATCGTATAAAATCGATTGCAAAGATTGTTTACGTATTTATAAAGATTGGGAGTACTCCCAGTGTTTTCGCTATATGTTATTATATTATTGAACTTTGTTGATTTTATATTTCTTGAAATATGCTATTTTGCACTATAATGTTGTTTAAGTTTGAGCTACAACTAGCATCGCATAAAATAGATTGCAAAGATGCTATAAAAGGTTTATAAAGCTCCTAAGGACTTATTAAATAAGCCTTACTTAACACTGTCTTCTTAAATAGTGTTGGAAAATATCACACGAATCATCAGTAGTGTTTTCTAAGTCAAAGCCTTTAAGCTTTCATTTTTTCATAGATTTTAAGATATTTCTTAAGATATTTTTGCAATATTTCATAATCAAGATTAGTTTTATAGACATTCCAAAACAACTGATCAGGAATTCATATATATTTTTCCGGTCTGCAGTGGGATAACAATGGATGGCCTGGGAACCAATCTGTGGGGCACTACTACCTGGCAATCTGCACTACGTCGAGTGGTTACGGCAAATCAGAAAGCGTAATTAACTTGGGCCTACAATCTCCGCCCCACCCCACCAATATAAAATAATATACAGATATATATTTATGTATGTTTGTGGGTGACTGCATGGCCACTTATCGATTATTTTATTAATTGTAATCTCATTTATTTACCCCTTTTCTGCTTTGTGGTTTCTGGCCTGATTTGGTTCGGTCTGTTCTGTTCAGTATTTAATTTCCACGTTTATTTTGTGATAAATTTATTATTATTTGATCGGTCCGTCTACGTATGCCATCCATATATATATGTATGTTATGTATAAGAAGTGTGTGCGTGCTTTAATCAATTTTTCATTACAAACTGGCAGCGCGATTCAGTATCTGTATCTAGACTATATCTGTGTCGCCGATGTCCGATGTCCGCAGCTTTATCAATGCCAAATTCGAGGAGTTTCAGTCTCGGGTCCGAGCATTCGGAAATCGTCTCCGGATCAAGTGTTGTGAGCAATGCATTCCCCAACCACCTGCTCAATGCCAAAGATCTTGGCTCACAAGTGTCCCGAGGCGCCCCCCACGATCCTTGTTATGGATCTCCGATTTCGATTCCGTTTCGGTATCACCTTGTCCTCATTACCCAATTCGCGTGAAAAGAGCTGGGCAAACACGGGGAGTCTTACATACATATAGCTGGAATTCCCCTGTAAACAATTTCTAGTCTCGACCATCGAAAACAAAACAGTCATTGTGATTTGTTATATGCATGAAACCAGAATGAATCACCGATTAGTTAATCATAACAAATACGATTACGTATGGCTTACGAAAGCCATGGGAAATACCGAAAAATCTAACTTGAGAATGGGCTTAAATTGTAACCGTCTATCAAACGAAATATTTGACTTTAAAATTTTAAAGAATTCAACCACAAAGGTAAGGAGGTATCCCACATGAAAACCCGGATCCTATGTGCAGTTTTGGGTTCCCATTCTGAAAGCCATTGGAAATACTCAAAAATCGGACATGAGAATGGGCTAAAATTGTGACCCCCTTGGAAATTATATATTTAAATGTAGGATATTAGAGAATTCAATCACAAACTCATAGAGGTATCCCACATGGAAATCGGGATCCTATAACTCAAGTTATGGAATCTGGAAGTACAGTTGTGGGTTCCCATCGTGAAAGCCATTGGAAGTACGGAAAAATCTGACATGAGGATGGGCTAAAATTAAAACCCTCTTGTAAATGAAATATTTAAATGTAGAAGATTAGAGAATTCAACAACAAACTCATAGAGGTATCCCACATGAAAATCGGGATCCTATAACTCAAGTTATGGTGTTTAGAAGTGCAGTTTTGGGTTCATATTCTAAAAGCCATTGAAATACGCAAAAATCTGACATTAGAATGGGCTAAAATTTTGATTCTCATGTAAATTAAAGTCGGGATCGGGAAATTATTAAAAAGTTCATGGGTTTAATCAGAATACAAGAGAATTAAACGACAAACAATGATTTAAAGGCATGTTGATAAGGAGGTGTCATAGAAACTGGGATTCGTGGAAAAGAAAAAGTAAATAGTAAGCAAGGTGCCAGCCGTGTCCTACAAATGGAAATGGAATCCATCTGGAAGCCCCGACCCCCCCGGAACAGACCAATAACACTCCGATAAGCTGCACGTTTGTACTTGACATGACGGTCATGCATGCTTGACCAGGTGGGTAATCGGCGAAGGAGGAGGCGGGCGTAACGAAACGGATCGGATCGGACCAAATAACTGTCCAAGCAGTTGTGAGACATATAGCTGATATCGCCGGGGGAGCAGTACGGGGTATGGGGATTCCGGGGAGTGGGCAATCAGCTTGGCGCAGCGTGTAAACGTCGCGGGTTGTCCAACAGTCAAACAGCCAAACAGGCAGTGGGAATCGGGCTTATCGATATGGTATATACTATATTTAGGGGGTTGGGGATCTTGGGGGGGGATGGCGGTTAGAAAATATTATTAGTTTATTTCACGATTGTGCCAACTGAACTGCTGCTGGCTTCCAGTCCACCAGGGCTATATCACTGGCCCACTCTAATCTAGATCATTGAATTGTATTGAAATGTACTCGCTGGGGCCATATACTCGTTTACGTACGCTTACTATATACATATGTATATACGCACTGCCACAATCAACATCCTGTCCGATCCGATTCGATCCGTGCGATACGGGTATGCAAATGATTAGGCGACGATTAGGGGCTGTACTTGGATTTCTGACACTCCCACTCGTAATACTCACCATCCCCCACCTCCGGATATCGCTAATCGGTGGCTTTATGGCCACATATATTGGCCTGCTGGCCATTCAAACGGGTTATGGGCCCCATAAACGGGTGCAGCAATTATGTACTTCTGGTAATTTGCTCACCGAGAGCACACTGCGTGCTACGATTTTCGATGGACAAGTGGGCAATCCTGTAATGGATATACATAGGTGGGTTTCTTGTAGAATGCATCTATAAGGATGTGCCCAAAAAATGTTAAACTATACTTCAATGGATTATCGACTTTTAATAACTCTAGCATTGTTATAATGTTATAATATAAACTAGCATGGACTAGCATGATCAAGCTAAGAATAAGCTAAAATAATTTTGGTGTAATTTATAAACCAAGATTAATACAAATATTCAAACGTTGACATGGTGTCCCTTCCCTGGTTAACTGTTAACCATTAGTATTTCAATACTACTAATATTTAATTAAATATTCGCCTAAAATATGATTAACAGTCAAAGGGCTAACCCATATCAGGACAGTTCTAGAATATCACTCATGTTCCACTTAAAAACAGAGTGATTACCTGTGCTTACGTAATCCCCCGGTCAATTACTGATCTTTGATCACATTTTCTTGAGTGTCAATCATGACCATTGCTCATGGTGGTGGCCCAGTGATAAGCGAGAGCTTCCCATTGAGATGGATCCGAAAACAACAAGTCCGATCGTAAAAATATAATTAACCAAGTGGTGAATAACTATAGGCCGCGGCGTATGTAGGGGCAATATTTATGGTACTTGAGGTGCAGTTGTTGAGTTTATGACCCGTGTAAAAGAGAGCGTTTCGATTTCGTATACCCATTCCCCGTTTCGGTTTGCTGCAATACACATATATGATCGGGGCCCCACTTGATGTTTATTAATATAGAGCACCGCATCGCACAAATATCATTGCCATTATGCTCGCTCTGATCAGCGCGAATCAATCGAATCGAATTGGGTGGGTGGATGGGCGAGAGGCATGTGGGTCCACTTGTGCCAAGTGGCAGTATTCCATTGATGAGTAATTTAATTTGTCGTTTATTAGAATAGCACTCGTTTTATTTTATGAGATACTCCAGCGCCTCTACTTGACTTCGAGTTCTTTATTTGCCAAATGTGTCGAGCGGCGCAGAGCGAGATATCTGTGCCGGCGGTCAATATCTTCAAAAACTGATTGGTTATATGGGTGTGTATATGGGTATAATGCGCCTGATGGCTAGTTAATCGGCTCCAAATCGAAGCCACCCCAGACAGAGTGCTCCACAAGCTAAGGCCCAATGATTACCCCTTATTTCTATCCGGGTCTGGGCCCCTGTTATCGGATCGGACCCACTGGCTTTATGATATAGCCCCCTGGCTCTTCGATTCCCCCTGATCTACCTACCGATTCCCAATCCTAAAAATTGTTTTGGTGCCGTAATCAAGCGAACTGGACGGATTACGATGCCAATCGCAGAACGGTAGCTAACAACCATAATCAAGTCGATATTTATGGTTTGTCCAACATGTTTATACGCCCCAGCGATACGTAGACCTACAAAATGCGGCGGAGGGTGCCATTTACGATCCCATAAAGTGCATAGGGCTATGAGTCGTTGAACAATAACATTTTTCAATACATTTTAGAGTGCTCTTTAAGTTGTTTCAACAACATACAATTTTTTCAGATGATATTAAATATTATATTCCCCGGTATGGTAATAGTAAAACATTTTCTTTTGTAATTTTTGTAAATGGTTTTTATTAAATTTCTAAAATGTATTTTTCAGTTTGAAGTGTTCTTGTTTCGCTTTGCTTTCTCTGTCTTGAATACATTTGCCGTCTCTGTCTGCGTCCTGTCCTTGTCTTTTGTTAACATTTATGAACTCATTACTTGCTATAAATTCAAAGAGTTTTCTTTTACTCGCTATACACGCACACACACGAAAAAAAATATCGGTTAAGACTAAGTGTCTATATTATATATGTATTCATACAAAAAAAATTGGGTCATTAAATTCTTTCTAAAAAATTTGAACACTAATTATGCTTGATTTTAATATTAAGATATATAGTACAGATTTAGTTGCATTGCCTTTTATAAGTTTTTTATTTTGGAATAATCTTAGTTACATGCTTTTTTTCATTTTAATATTTACAAAATGTTTTCTTTTTTTAAGATTTTTTAACTTAGGCCTAGAAAAAAAATTTAAAAAAAAAATTGATGCCTAATTCTACATTTTATAAGTATTATCAACTTTAGTGCAGTAAAATGGGGGATCTTATGGGACCTAAATGCCCTATGACAAGACATACGAATATAAATATAACATTTAATCAAAAGAAAATGAATAGTATACTTTTGTCATGGGCATTTTTGTTTATATTCAGGAATGGGTTTTATGTTTATATAGAGGTTACCCCTGACTAAGTGGACCTACGGCTCTTGAGCTCAGGTCTTGGGGTTAGTTTAGTTCATATATATATATAATCGTTTTTGGGGCTCTTGCCTACTAACTTATGTACAGGAATGACTCAAGGAGGAATCAATGAGACTATAAACTAGTTGTGATCTATATATGTATCAATTATATTTTATGTTTAGTTATTTTTTGGCTTCTCCGGGGGTCTCTTGGGGGCCTGGTCTTCTGATTTATTGCACCAAGGGTTCATATCTATCCACCTATTCGAGTGGCTCTAGGCCCGTGAAGATCAGATCAGATCATATCGGATCGAATCAGATCGGATCGGATCATATCCTAGCAATATTAGGGCCACCAGGCAGCCCTCTGGGCGTGGGCGTGCGGATGGGCGTGGCCGTGGGCGTGAGCATGGGCATGGGCGTGGGCATGGGCATGAAGACCGGCGGCAGCGGCGGCGGCATGTTGATAGGCGGCTGCTCCGTTCAGGGCCACCAGATGATGAGCGGCGGCGGCATTTTGCATGGCGGTGGCGGTGGCTGATGAGACGGATACGCAATCGGCACCCAGTTTGGAACCATCGCCCAGGCAGGGCTTACCATTCCTCACCAGAACCGGCACGGCCACCCGACGGGGCGAGGGCAGGGCGCTCGGATGATGCGGATGGGTGGCATGACCGTGCAATAATCCCGGATGACCCTCGTAACCCTTCTCGTTCTGGGCCCGCTTTGTCTTGTAGCGATGATTCTGAAACCAGATCTTCACCTGCGTCGGTGTCAGTCGTATCAAACTGGCCAAGTGTTCCCGTTCCGGGGCACTTAAGTAGCGCTGTTGCCGGAATCGGCGCTCCAATTCGTAAGTTTGCGCCTTGGTGAAGAGAACTCGACGCTTTCGCTTCTTATTGGGCAGACCATCGGGTCCATTGGCCCCACCGCCGCCACTGCCATCGGCATCGTCCACATCATCGATGTCCTCCTCGATCCCATCCTCATTTAGGCTATCATCGTGACCACTACTTGCTCCATTGATACCCTCGTGCTTTAGGCTATTATTGTTATTATTGTTGTTCGTCGTATTGTTGTTATTGTTGTGCAGGGCATGGGCCGCCGAAGGACCACCAGCAGATCCTCCTTGATTGGCCGAGGATGAGCCATGCAGCGAGTGCAGGGCATCGCCCACGGACAAGGCATCGCTGTCCGCCGATCGGCTGTAGCTCTTGTAATCGCCGGAAAGTGCCGGCGATGTCTGGCAATTGGAACCGATGTAGGTGTAGGATACCTCCGAGGTCACCGGGGAAGTGCTATCCGGACTGGCTGGCTGCTGGGTTCCTAAAAATAAAAGAACAAGAAGGCAAGGGTTTATATATCTGCTCATAATAAATTTATCAATAGAATAGATATTCTTAATATCCTTTCAAAGCGAACAATAAATCGTTTAGGAATTCCATAAAATAGCAAACATCATTTTTGCTCACTTAGGCGCCCGAATGCCAACCATTTGTTTGGGTTTTTCACTAAAGACAGCTCAAAAAAAAAAAATAGACAAAGACCAAGTGTGAGAGCTGGGTGGGAATTTGTCAGCAATTGAAATACCTTTTTGGCCGTAAATTAATGCACCGCCACACCCCTCTAAAAACCGAGTGATCGAGCAGAATTCGACACGAGAAAAAAGGGGGAAAGTCAGGATGGCAACTACGGCAATTGGATTAGGCGCGACATGAGGCTGTGGTCGATACGATCCAAATGCCAAATGCTAAATGCCAGATGCATAGTGTCAAATCAACCCCTGCCCCCATCCCCTAGGAGTCTCACCCTAATAACGTCAATTAGGCGGAGACAAACAGAGATCGCATACATATATATAGGGAGGTATTCCCTCGTTGTCTACCTGGATCTACGATCGTTTCGATCTCCCGCCGACCGACTGACTGACTGACTGCTGACCTTCGGGCCTGTACTAAAAACCAGGAACCAGGATGCTAATGAAAGGACGACACAAAAGCCAAACCTCAAACACATCAATGGCAGTCGGGGCTCTTCCGGTTCGCCCACTTTTGATAGAGTTCCGCACAGATAGTGATTTATCGCCGGGCGTGGCTTTATATGATATTCTGGGGCGGGATCCTGGCAACCGCAGAGAGGTATTTGAGAGTATTCATAAGGGAAATCCCGTTTAGGATTAATACAAAGAAGTTATGGGATATTTTGGTATATAAAAGGTACTTTCTAATAATTATTATTATTATTTTTGTAAGACAGCTTTTTTTTTTTAAAGGTTTTTTTCTGTGGGTTTCTTAGACACCTGAATAACCATTACCCCCAGTGTACCCCATTGACTAAACAAAAAATCCAAATGTCGTAGGAGCTGCTAATGCTCATCCATTAGGCCCCTCCTCCAAAACCAAGGACTTGGTTGCAGTTGCCCTGCCAAAAAAAAAATGAACCCATCCGCTCACCATGACAACTCAACAAATTAATAACTTAATATAATCAAAACGACTCCTCCTCGACTCCTTCACAGCTGTGAAAATTCCCAAAAAAAAGAGCAGACAAAAAAAAAACGGCAAGCGGGCAGCAATTATAATTTGTAGCTAAACAAAAAAGGCATAATAATAAAAAAGGGAAAGGGAGACCCCAGGCGGAAGTGCGTGCCATAAATTTCCAGGACGAGAAATGTTTGGGCCGCAACAACAAGGAGCCGTCGAATCGAACGGGCCGGCGATTGAGTGTCCTGGCCGAAGGACACGAAGGCTAATCCTCAAGTGTGAAGCGCATACAAACTATTAGTCAAGATTAAAAAAAAGGGGGAAGACCAACCCCAACCCCACCCATTTCGATCCGCAGTTAACTGCCAACGAGTGAGTGAAAAGTGAAAAAGAGGAAAACAAAAAAGAAAATACAAAAAAAAAACAAGAGGGCCAGGATCAGACATGGCTCGTCACTCCACTCCCTGGCAGCACCTGAATCCTGCCGAATCCGCGGGGTATGCAAACACAGCTGCCTCATCGCTCGACTGCCCTCCGAAGGAACTCTCGTCCTCTGGAGGAGTGAGTGGGCAAT
This sequence comes from Drosophila subpulchrella, assembly GCF_014743375.2. NCBI lineage: Eukaryota > Metazoa > Arthropoda > Insecta > Diptera > Drosophilidae > Drosophila > Drosophila subpulchrella. The sequence goes on from NC_050613.1 coordinate 21,248,657, forward strand.
TACGGAACAATATCATTAGTCGGCCAGTTAATCGGGGGTTAAATGCAGTAGAAAGCTGGGAAATCCTTTATTCGGGATTTTAATGAAACTGAATCGTGATTTTTTTTTGGGGAACCTCTAGTTTTTCAGCTACCTTAAGTTTTATGTTCAGAGACCATTTCCTATGTTACATATCAAGTCTTTCTTGTTTCTTCAGATAAACTTTGTAACTTGGGATTTACCACCAACTCAATGGTGAAATTTTGTTAAAGATCTAAAAGTTCTTAAGATCATATAGCTAAAGGGAGGCAACAAAAAAGTCCACTGAATTATAATACCTAAATCATTGATTTAGGTTTTGATGAAGCGTTTCTTCAATTAAAGAAGTTAGAGAAGAATCCATATAACTAGTGTTATATGAAGAGTTTCTCTACTTAAAAAAAGCAAAACATAATTTTAGTAAATAGGAAAATATTAAGATTATAATATGATATTAATTTACGATTTCCTCAAGATGAAGAGCATCATTTGCTGTTACCAAGACAAATAGCATCATTATATATGATCCTATACCATATTGTAAATGAAAAATAATATATGATATGATTTTATGCTTTGAAAGTTCCCCAAATAGACAAACCCAAGACATCTAACATCGAAACTTATAATCCTAAACAACCTATTTAAATATTATTATAATATACTTATAAATATATTTTATGCCCTATGGGCATAACTCAAGATCAAAATACCTATTAAGAATTACTTTAGACTTATAGCATGGTCGTCCAAGATCATTGAGACCCCCTTCAAATAGAACTATAAACTCACCGTATAGCTCGTTCTCCTTGATCCACGCACTCCTGCCCGAGTGCTGGAGCATGGTTTGGGCCATGTGGTGGTACGAGGACATCTCGTCCCCGAAGCTCCCCGGGAAGTTCTTGGGCAGATTGGGCAGGTATTGGCCGGCGGCCACCGCTGCAGCAGCCGCGGCATTGTGGCTGGCCAGCAGGTGGGCGGCGGCTGCGTTCGCGTGGGCGTGGCTCTGGGCATCTGGACCGCCCTGGTGGTGGGCCAGTGGGAGTGGGGTCACCGTTTGCTGGTGGTGCGGGAGGTGCTGCTGCTGGAGGTGGTGCGCCGCCTGCTGCTGCTGGTGGTGGTGCGGGTGGTGCTGCTGCTGCTGCTGTGGGTGGCTCGACGGCTGCTGTTGGGCGTGATGTTCGGTGGTGCTGTGGTGATCCGATCCACCACCGCCCGTCCCGCTGCCGTTGTGGTGCTCGTCCACCGAACCGCCGGCGGGCGTGGGCGAGAGGGCCGAGGGCGTGGCATGGGATCCACCCTGACCACCGTGTCCATTGGTGGACTCACTGGCCGAGTGGTGGCTCAAATCACTGCCATGTTGAGCGGCTGCCGCGGCGGCAGCAGCGGCATTCTTCAGCTCGGAACCCTCCAGATTCAGGATGTCCGATATGTGGAAGCCAGAGCGCTGCGATGACGGCACCTTGGCATCGAACAAGCTGAAAGATGATCAATATATATTTATTATTATTTAAAATGTTTGAAAAATCTGTTTTGAAGTGAAGTTATTTAAAGGCATTTTTGAAATACCCGAAATATGCAAGGAATTCCTCCATTGCAACTGCCCGCGGCTAAATGAAAAAAAAAATTATAAGATCTGAATCTTAAATAAAACTGACAGTGAAATTGGAAAAGCCTACTTCAAAGGATGAACATCTATAACTTGTTCTGCCTTTTCGTATTTTTGAGACTTTTTACTTTATCTATTTTTTATACCAGTTTATGTTTATAGAAGTTGCCTAATTTGAAAACATAAAAACACAATTTTTATAGATCATAATAGTGAAAAAAAATTGTCCGAATTCATTCTTGACTTAAAATGCAATATGAAAACATGGTTATTGGGATATCTAAAAACGTACGTCTTTAGAAAAATACTTAAAGGGCGAAAAATGAATTATCAGAATTTGAACTGAGGATATTCGTATACTTTATTAATTGCCCCCGACAAATAGCCATCGAATGCTGTGATTAATGACTTGAGAAGGAGCCTCTGAAGATTGTCATCCTGTTTAGCATTTAGCATGCTCATTGCAGCGACATCCGGTGTCGATCTTATGAATGGCCGGAAGGAGCAACAAAGGGAGGTCCTTTGGCAAGGATCTGCTAAGGGAACACTACCTGAACTACCTGCCGCGCTCTGACTTTCACAGATTTTCGCACTTGCCCTGGAGAAGGAGGAGGGGGCATAGGGATAGGATAGAATGTGTATCCTATAGACACCATTCCATATCCTTTTTACATCGCAGAACTCGCACCTTTCCCCCGGAATTAACTTCGATTAAGTGCACGCAAATCGCTGGATTATTGACACCTAGTCCCGGTCAGAAACCGAGTTTTGATTTTCCTAATACCATCAACAATTAAACGCAAATCCGCTCGGTATCGATCTGGACTACCTGCTCGGGCCAGTGCGAGTACTACGGGTCAGATCAGGTCAGCTCAGGTCAGCTCAGGGATGTGTCTTCAGGTCGAAACAGGTCGTGCCACATGTTGGCGCAAGTTAGTCTGCTTCCGGTTTTCCCAACTCGAGTTGGGAGTTTTTCCCGAACCGAACAGAGCCCAGACTCGCGAATTTCCCACGGTACACGGGGCATTCCCCGTCGTCCTGTGCGGAATTCCCTTGGCCAGACAGTGTGACGCCAGGATCTCTGAGTCTGCTGCACACATGTCGCCGCCGATTGGGGTTTCCCTGGCACTCACCTACGGGAATTGGGAATTTCTAAGCCAGGCCCGAACAACAAGCCAGAATTTCCCAAACCAACCGCCAATCGCCAGGACCTTGAGTACTTGCCAGATCAGAAAGACGGGGGAATTACGTTCTGTATCTGGTTTCTGGTATCTGGTCGCTCTGCGGGAATTGGCTAATTTTTTGGATTAGCCGGACAAGTCCATTAGCTGGATGGGATCTAGAAACTGATACGGAGGCAGGGGTCGCAGGGGTGTGATCTTGAGTCGGAGCTTAGGCGAGGGCCATTGCAGCTCAAGTCGTGACATTTTGGTAGATATACCCCAGACTTTACTATCTGCATATCCTATCTGGATAAAGCTTATACCAACTATTTGACCAATTTCATTAATTTTGTAATTTAAATATTAATATCCTTCATAAGGATTAATTAAGGCTATAAAACGGTCATTGACTAAAGCTCATATAATACTGAAAAAAGTCTTTAAAAGCAGTATCAGAATGTTGGGAGAATTTCGAGAATTAAGGCTATTCCACAGTTTTACAATGAAATTGGTGGTACATTTTTCAAAAATGTATAAAACTATTAACATAAAATATGTTGAGATCATATTTGTTGTAATATAACAAGTTAGTGATAAGAAGCTTAGTGATGATTTTAGAGATTTTGAATGTGCAGATAATAAGGGAATATATACGTCATACTTAGTTAAGATCATAAATTATATTCGTGATTGCTTCATGAATTAATAATATTAATATGGTCTTATCACCAAAGTTCAAAGAAAGATATAAAATTATAGGGAATTGGAGAAGATATACAAGCATTGAGAATTGGAGAAGTTAAACACGTTTTCAATCATATTGCTCCCCCAGTTGATCCCCAGTTATCCCGTTTCCCAACCGAATCCTTGAGCTTACCCGGGCAGAGCGTTTCTCAGGGCCGCCGGATAGAAGGCGGCTGGCAGGAGGGCGTGGCTCCATGGCGGCAGCAGAATGGGCGACCAGGGCAGGAAGGGGGCGGCAGCAGCGGCGGCGACGGCAGCCGACGATGGAACCATCAGGCTGCTCATGCTATGGAGTCCGGGGAATCCACTGAAGGCCGCCGCTCCCGTTGGAATCCGGAGCTGTTCGGGCGCCAAACCGGAACTGGAACTCGTATTCGTGGGCACGGTGGTGCTGGCGGTGCTGAAGACCTTGGCGGATCGCTCGCGATCTCTGTCCCGCTCCTCACGATCCCTTTCCCGTTCCCGTTCCCGTTCCCGCTCTCGTTCCCGTTCCCGTTCCCGCTCCTTTTCCCGCTCCAGCGAGGGCGTGGAGGTGCGCAGGGGGCGCTTGGGCGTGGCTGGGGAGGAGGGACTCACGGTGATCGCACTTTGCGGCGAGGCGGGCAAGCTGCCGGCGCTGCCCAGACCGCTGCTGTTGTCCCGCTCGCGGTCCCGCTCCCGCTTCGAGGGAGTCCTCTCCAGGGATGTGGCCGAGGTGGTGGTCATATCGCTGGGCGAGATCGGGGAACCACTGTTCGATTTGCGACGCTGCGACGCGGGCGGCGGCGTGGGCGGACTTTTGCGTTTCTCCGCCACTTTGGAGCTTTTTTCGTTAATCGAAGCACGCCAAAAAAAATATATATAGATATAGATATATATATCACAAGCACTTGGTAGTTTTAAGTATCCTTTTTGGAGGGCAATTCAAATTCCAGGCATAGTGTTTGATTTATGTGTGTTTGTATATTAAAACAAGAGGAAAGTTCGTTGGTTCAATGGGTCGCGATTGTCGATATCTCGATTTTGTGATTTCTCAGTTGCACGGATCCGCGGAGCAGCGCACTCTAAACATTCCAAACTGAAGTGTCATCAACAACTAACGAGGCATCAAGAACTCGACACGAGTCCAAGTCCAAAGCGGCCAACAAGCAACAACCAACAACCAACGGCAGAAAAGTACCAGGTCTCGTATGCTCGGGGTGTCTTTGGGTGTATCTCTATGTATGTGGTGCATATCTGTATCTGTATCTGTGTCTGCATCCCTCTGCCATTGGGTACATAACACAGATACGCACATACACACACACACACATAGCCAGAGTGGAGAGACTCTCGGCTTTGTTGGGCGCGCTAAGTGGCTTCTCATGTCCTTTTCAACAAGGATACGGCTACAATGTGAGTGGCCCATTCAACCACCAAAGGAAAACAACCACCATTCGTCGCCAGAGCGAGATGGAGCATCTGAATGCGAGTCCTTGTGCCGGAGTCCTCTCGCCGTCCCGCTCTAACTCTCTCCTGTTGCTCTCTCTGCCGCTCTCAAGAGTACCACTTGAGTGAGAGTGTGTGTGTGCTGCAGTCCCCTCAGTGTCTCTGTGTGTGTGTGTGTGTGTGTGAGGGCCATTGTAGCGCCTCGAGAACCTCCTTAGGTATACGAAGTACCCATTCCCATTCCCATTCCCAGATTGGGATTCTGGGATTCTGTTCGCCCCGTCCCGCTCTGTTCTGCACTTGATGTTGTCAACAATCGCCGCGTCATTATATTGTATTTATCATTATCAGTGCTCTACAACTCTGGACCTCTGAACCTTTAGGACCTCTGGACCAGGAACTACACACTTGCCACCGACTTACGACGCCGGTACAAGTGTGCATGGGCAGGGCAGGATATGCGCTTGTGGTCGGAACTCAATATGATATCATCAGATGGAGATATCAACCCATTATCCTATTGAGTGGCATGGGCGATAAGAAAGATTGGCTAGGGATTTTCCTTTCGCGGCTTATTTGGCTATTAGGGATATAGTTTTGGCACTATAAATACCGATATGAGTTATAAACAAATCGAGACATCTTTGGATTTGAGAAGTGATTACTTCCTTTACGTTCAGAGATCATTAAAACTGATTAAGTTAATATCTATATATTTAAATTTTTAAAAGATACAATTCTTCCAGTCCCATTGAATGATTTCTAAAATTCCTCGAAACTGAAAAGCATATTTCAATCTTGAGGAACATGTATAAGGTTATAGTTCCCTTCATGCTGAAAGAATTTAAGGAACTTCAATAAGGGAACTTTAACATAGTGCTTGCATAACTTCAAGTACACACTTTAAATAATTTCAGAACTCAAAGACACTCTTTAAGTAGCATATCATACATTTGTAGTACCTACTCCGGCTATAAAAACTTTATTATTGTGAAAGTTCTATATCCCTTAACCATGTTAGTGGTATGCTATCATGCTCTGGCATTCAGTTTATTTTATGGCTGAGTTTCGGAATCCAATTTCTTGCGTGTAACGGAACTGTTATAGAGCACTTGGGCGCTAAAGTAGAGCCCTTATATACAAGGATTGCGCCGCTGCTCGGTCTTCGTGCAATTTGAATTTCGATTTCATAAGCTAACCCATGATTAGCTCAGATCCTTCACATGCCAATACATAGAGGGGTGTCCTTAGAGAGGTGGCCTAGGGACACACCCAGGGCACTCAGAGAAAGAGGGATATAGAGAGAGTAAGTGACTAGGGGAGCCAAAAATAAAATATGGGAAATACATAATAAACGCGAACATTAGGCTAACTTGGGGTATAGCTCCCAAAGAGCAATTGAAAAAAGGGAAAATCTCTTATATGGCATGTTGGGCGTCATCTATATAAAGGATGGGGGATATATAATGTATACGTATATATGGAGGGTCCTTTATAATGCTGGTCCTGGTACTCCTGCCACACCCATCCGCCCTCTGAAAGTGGGCACTCCATTGTCGCTCATGACGTTCACACCATCAATCCCTATATGGGAATGGAGGATGGAGATGGTAAGTGGAAAGGGTCGAATTTTTACTTGTAATACCCTCTGCCGCCGTCGACGCCGCTGCCCCGGTGGGCGCGTCATGGCCGCCCGACCAATCGGAGGAGTGTGCGAGCAGTAGAGCTATATGCACCCTATGCTGATGCGCATGTTTGGGAAATTTTCGTAAAGCCAAAGGACTTTTGATGGCAAAATTTCCCTACAATGCGCACACGCCCATTTTTCGCTGTGTGTAGTGTTGTGCTGTCTGTATGTTGGCCATTGTTATTGGGCTTAATGATGATGTTGCATTTAATAACAAAGTAAAACCTCTGCCTGCGTCGCTGTTGTTGTTATAGTTTAGCTTCCGCAGGAAGTTTAAGTATCTCATGGATATATCTGTAGAAATGTATCCGTATCTGTATCTGTGTAGAGCGCGGTGGCATTCAAATTTACACACGAATTCAATTCGATTCTCGCACAAAAACTCGTTTGTTTTTATTGTCCTCGTCTCCTTTATTTGTGTATTTATTTACTTTTGTGCCCCTGGCTATGTTCTCCGTGTTTTTTTCCCGCACTTCAAACTACTTTGTCAGTGTTTATTTCTATTTGGACTCTAAGTAGAGACAACTTCAATTGCAGCTCTCGTCCTTGTCGTCCCTCTGCCCTTTCTGGCTTTCAGGGATTTTGGCATTCCCATTCCTAGAGTTTATTTTTATTTTCCCGAATTAGTTTTCAATCTATTTGCATAGCAATGGGTGCAGGATCAACGAGCATCAAAGGGTTATTAGAAACGAAACACAATTAAATGCTGTTTGTGCTTATAAAAAGGGAAAAATAATCTGTTGTGGACTCTTGTGCAAATAATGAGGAAGTTTATTAAAACTCCTCCAATTTATAGTGATTAAGAATAGACTCTATGAATTTCTTAGATTAGAATTTCTTAAATTATAGAATTGGTTGTTTTTAGTACACTTTTATAAAATTTGTTTACTGACATAAGATAAGCCATTAGGCTTAGATTTATATCATGAAAAGAATTGCAAAAACAAATAATTTTAAAATAATTTGCAACCTTTTTTCCGGATTTTGTGTTCTTTTTAAAAATGAAATACAGGGGTATCTATGTTGGATTAGTATCTTCCAAGTTTAAATATTCCAGATTGGTCAGTTGCAAATGGTAAAAATTCTTATGAATTCTTAATAGAATGTCTTGAGGTTTTCGATCTGAGAAAAGAAACATTATTTTGCAATTGTGAAAACTCCCAATTATAATTTAGGACCGAAAGCTACAAATTAAGAAAACTTCCCTTGTTCAAAAGACCACTTTTGTTCGTTGGTATGTCATGGTCCTTGTGTCGCTATCGAGGACTCTCTGCAGTGGAGTATCGGGATCGGAATCAGGATCATAGACGGAGGCAGCTGTCCCTTTGCAATGCGATTTGAAGTGTGACAATGTGCTGGCCCAATCGCATCCGCATTCGCATCCGACGGATACACAATACACCATTCCATTCCATTCCACTCGCATTCGAATGCAATAAAGTATGTTGGATGTCACAAATCGTCCTTGTTAATCGCAGGCAAACCGCGCGACAATCCCCGGGATATTTTGGGATATACGCATATAAAAGGAGTATTTCGTTATGTGTTAGGGGGAATTCGAGTATAACAACCCCAATTAAACGCCTCGCTAGGCGTAAAAAATCGAGATATTTGGCAAAAGGTGTTTGCTTAACGCGGATACAATTAGGCGGCCATGTTGCAGCAGCCTCAAGCAGCGTGCCACAAACTCACACCGAAACACACACACACATCTGCACACTCGAAGCCATTCACACAGATACTCACACTTACACTTATTCACACCCATTCATTCAGTCATTCATTCAATGCTCGTTTGGCTGCAGCCCCTCGCCCATCGCCCTTCCTCCGCTCATCCCATTGTCATCCATTTTAATTTACCTTCCGGTTCTGCCTTTATATTCTCCCTTTTGACCCTCTACTCTAGAGCCCTATAGCCCTATAGCTCTACATCCCCCCTTCCCCCTCTTCCTCACACTATCCACTGATTTTGGCCCGCTCGTGTTGTCAATTGACGGCCATGACAATTTCGGGTCTCCGATTCGTCCCGCGGAAGTGATTTACCCAAAAAAAAAAGTAGAAACGAATTTTCCAAAAGGGAATCCATAAAGTTTCCCCGCCGGAAATGCATCATTCACCTATGTGCACACCGAGAAAAAAATATACAAGAACTAAGGATCTTGTTATGAGTCTGATTTTTATAATGAAAATTACAAATTACCAAATATAGCTTCCTGTTTATTTCCGTATCTTAAACTGTACTAAGATTGCATTACATCGTAAAAATACTACAGTTACAACAGACTTTTAAAGTACTATCATAAAGCTCGCATATAGAAAATGATAAGTATCAGAGTTCAAATAGAAATTTAGATAGAAAAAGAGGAAATTATTTCTTTAATTAAATATATTTTGGTTTTTAAGGTCAAATGTATAAATACTGAACTTGGAATATTACTAATAAAACTATTATATAATCATACATTTAACGTTTATTTCTTCCATATTTTTTCTCTCAGTGTAAGCATACTCCCATCCCAAGCCATCTGATTGATCTTTAGAGGTTTTGTCCTTTGGTCAGTTGTGCCGGCGTGATCGTGTATCTTCTGCTTCTGCTCTATTGATTCCGGGCAATTTGTTTGCTCTATTGCCAAATATATTATGTAAGGGGGATGTATCCTAACAAGAAGGCGTTGCCCATGCAGGACAAAAGTCAAAAAAGGATCTTCAAGATGCGAATGTACTCGTATCTGGGCAAATACAGCTGGATATCTGTTTGGTTTTGCTACGGGTTGATCGTTCATATCGTTTTTGTTTTTTCAACTTTTAGGGTGGCTCGTGATCCCTAATGATCGAAAGTAGGAGATTTGCATTTAGAAGTCAATCCCAAGTCGATTTCTTTCGCTGTCTTTGCTGGCAAGAGCAATCCATCAGTGGCTTAAGTCAGCTTAGGGTAAAATCAGTATCCTTCAGCTGTTCTACATGATCTTGGTGGATTTGATAGTTTGGTTTGATAGAATAAATCAATATGGTTATCAATTGGTTCCGTTTATCATCTTAAGCAAGGCAACAATTTAAATGGGAATGTAATAAAATAGTACTTCCCCAATTCTTTCTTTTAGTTCTACATTTTCAGTAGAGGTTGGATCATTCACCAGCTCATTGACTAATAAAAAAGATGAAAGGCATTCTATCTGTATCGGCATCTGTATCTTCAACTGCGTTCATATCCTATATCTTTTGTGCAGCTGTGAGGATCGGATCCATGAGTAGCGCCCCGTAACTTGACAAATGGGTTTCCCGACTGCCTGTCCTGGTCTTTCCAAGTCGTTTTTTTTTGAGCTGCGCATCCCACTGTGCCGATGTGTCCGTGTTGCCGGGTCAGTTGGTCAACTGGGTTCATAGCGGCCAACTTCCTCTGCGCATACACTTCCTACTTCCCTCACAGCGGGGGGATACCCGGACATCAATCCAGCCCGATTCATTCGCAATTTATTCGAAATGCCAAGGCGATTCCCTGCCCGCTTCAAATGGCAGCATATATATATTTTGTATGAATGGCCCAGCATGCGAAATGGCCATTTCAACGCTTTGTTCGGCTTTGTTTTGTTTCCTAATTTCATTTTTTCGAACATCACCTTGCCCATTTGTGGTGGTCATTGTAGGATGCCATCTATTACTATCCCATTTGAGCTGCAATCAGTGAGGGAGGAAACCTTTTGGCCAGCCGACGTCTAATTGTTCAGATGGGCTTGCTTAATTTAGATGAAATAGGTATCCAAATTTTCGTTTAAATCTTTAATATAATATCAAATATATATTTCTAGGTATCCGTGTAGTATCGTATGCCAGCCGAACTGTGCCAAAAACAACTTGAGACCCCCCGATCCGCCCCTGGACTCTTGTCCGTGACACTTCAGGCAATCACATGCTTCATTATAGGCCCATCAAACGACTCGGGCGACCTGGGTTCGGAATGGGCATATGGCCTACGGCTAATGGCTGTCGCGGATGCAAATTTCATTGTGTTATTTTCGCATCCGGATAGCCTATATAGTGCATGCGATGACAAAAAACGGGCTGACAAACTGGCATTAAATGTCACAAAGTCACGCGTCCCCCGGCAAAACTGAAACTGCAACTGCAACAAAATTGTATGAAATGTATCAATTTCTGGCCGTTGTTTTTCGTCTATACATATTTTTTTTTTGCCTTAGCTTTTCCTGACAATGGGGCTGACATGCAGAGACAGCCACTCTTTGTTCACCGAACTCCCACATTTATTACTTTTCCAACTCCCACTTTATCCAGCACCTCCTCAACCTCCTCCACATTTTCTTGGCAAGTGGCCGTCGCTTTGACAGCGCCGTTTAAGCGAAAAAAAGGTGAAAAACTTTCCTTTCATTTGGCGGGTGACAGTTTCCTGAGCGAAGACATGGAAACCAACAAGCCAGAGTGGTCGAGCAGTTAAAAGAATAAATCAGGGTAACAACTTATACTTTAAGTATTGTATTTTATTTCATTTAAGCCCTTAAGTCTAACAAATATATTTAACCTACACTTTTAATATTTTCATTTCCCATTCCAGATTCCTTTGATCTAAAGATATATCTTTTACTATGGCAAGAAACAGTAATTTCCCATTAATATATCATTTTATTGGTAAGCAATTCTCAATTATTTTAATTTATTAGTTATATTAATTAATTATTCACTCAAAAACAAAATTTAAAACAAATACTAAGTACTTTTGAAGATCAGTTCTTAAATATTTAAGCAATGCGAATACCTTACAATTGATTTAATAGAATATTAAGAATTTATGGTTTGTAACACTTTATTTTATGGCCTGACAACCCTGCTACTCAGCCAGGACTTGACATTAATATTTGAGGAACACAAATCGAAAAAAATTCAGAAAAAACATAAACACAAATTATCGCAAAGTGAGGGTCGCGAATTGAACGCATTTTTAGGAATCCCTTTCGGGTATAGACGACAGTGCTTTATGGGTCGGGAAATAATTCAGTCAAACCTTTACATCATAAATCTTTATAAGGTAAAATTTATCATTAATGTTTAAAACATTTACAACAATTTCAGACTGAATATCTTTGTAATAAAAGAGTATAAATTCAAGTTAAGGCAGGTGAATCGTAAGTCGCATATGTAACGCCCACAAATTTTCAGAATTTTTTCCTGTGGGTTCGGGCTTTGTTTACTTCCTGGCTCATCGGTCGTCGCCGTCGTCGCGGACATGTGCACACATTCCCAGGCATTTGAAGCTTTCGACTTCATTCTTTTTTTTTTTGGATGGTTATGCTCTTTTTTTTTGGTTTTTTTTTACCGAGTTATATGTTTTTTATTATATTTTTTTCTTGGGTTCTTGGTTCTGGAGTACGTTCAACTTGAGTGACTTGCGTTGGGGACTCTGCGTTCAAATGAAATTATTTTTTCGAACTTCATATTTCAGGGAGACAAGTGTAGCGTGTCCGCGTTCCGTTGTCCTTCAAGTCTTACCCTCTCCAAAAAAAAAATAAAAAGGGGTTTCGAAAAGCGGAAGGAAAAAACCCAACCTGCCATATGGAGCAACAACTGCCGTAGCAGGGAAATTCCGAGATGGAAACTCGGGACAAAGCACTGGCTGTATGTACATATATGCAGCATATCCTGCGATCCTGCGTTCCACCAACCATACGATCCATCAATGAACTCAGGCTACCGATCCTCACACATGACATAAAGCACAAATAAATGGAATTGGTTTTATTTGGCAAACAGCATTATCCCGGATTATCCGAGGGTTCGATGCAACGATTATGGACAAACCCAATTAAACCCAAATTTTGCCTGTCGCAGTCGCTCGCTTCGTTTTGCTCTCCTGTTTGTGTGATTTTCCAGGCGATTTCACTAAACATGTGTTTTGGTTTTTCAAAAACCCCGCCGTCGCGTCGGGAAAGGTGACAAAGTGGAAATAATGCGCATTGTTGAACTCGGGTCTTGGTTTTTGGCTGTACTGTGTGTTATATATATGCTATATGAGTATACCATATATATATATAGATGGTACTGTTATTCCGACACCTTTTTGCCTCGGCTTACCGACCAGTCGACCAGTCAGTCTGCCGGTGGATGAATGTGATGAATCCCCAACCCCAGACCAGAACAGACCATACGATACCATACCATACCATTCACAATGCCGTAACATTGGCTTAGGAGTGTGCGAAAATCAGGGACTTAGCCCAAGAACGGACCTCGTTTCGATCCGGTTCGGTAGCCAATACAATTTCATTATGTTATGCCATTAAATGTTAATGCGACATGCCTTGATCCTCTGCTCCTTTCTCTTTCCTTTTTCCCCGGGCCGGTGTTTTCTTAGCCCGGTTTGTGTTTTCTTAGCTGATTTTAAATCAAATTGTTTTTAATTGCCTCATCGATTTCCAGGAAATATTGTGACATTTCTTTGCAGGTGCGTATGAGTACCTGCCATCCTCTGAATGAAGAAAATTCAGTTATGGATCATTGTGATCACAGACGTTTTTCTCTACGGTCTTAGGTTCCTAAGTTCCAGCATTAGATTAAATGATGGACTCCCGACTTTTGTCTCTTTCCCAAGGTAATTAAACTTAAATCTCAATAGATGTTATGTTATTAAACCCACTATATATATATCCCCATTTTTGCCGGGCCTTATATTTGCCATCTCATGCTACCATTCAAGTTTGACGTTTGTGAATGAAAGAAAGATTGTGGACTGTGAACGACAGATTCATAACATGACCATGTACTTGAAGTTCCCAAAAAAGTGGCTCTATGATCAATTGACTGATAACGGGTTAATGAATGAATTTTCTACGAGTGATCTTAGACGGATGGAAAATTTAATGCTTGTTAAATGTTGTCTTTAGAGAGCCACTTCTAATAAAATTTCACTAGTACTTAAGGTCTTAAGTATATATTTTATTTGTTGCCATAGTCTGAATTATCAAAATTTGGGTCTGCTTATTTAGTTTTCATTTTTTTGATCTATACTATAACATTAGGCTTATAAATTATAGCAATTAACAAATGATTTTCTGTGATTGGTTTCCCTTTCAACCCACATTCACCCGCCCTTTTTACCCTTTCACAATATTATTCTGACAGCTGAGTGACTTTGCCCATTTGCCGACGGCCGATTTTCCGATTTGTGATTTCGGATCTCAGAGCTCTGGGTTCTGAGTTCTGAGTCGTGTGTTCCGAATTCGGGCCGTGACTTTGGGCTGTACTTACTCGTAGACATGCTTGTTGTACTCGTAATCCGGCTGCATGCAATAATCCTGTTGGTACACGTTGTTCGTGTAGTAGCTGCAATCCTCGAAGTAACCGCAATTCGGATTATAATTGCTCATAATTAAGGCTCTCGCGTGCGGAAAATCTAAACCGTCGAGGAAAATCGTGAAAAATGGCAACCGAAACTGAACAGAAAAAAAATTATTGTTACTACAAATTGGTGGGGGTGTGTGGTTGGTTGGTTAGTTGGATTACGATTGGTTCACATTTAATGAATTATTTAATGAACTATTTGTCGACGAATTATTTGCACTCGAATGGCTTTTTAATGCGCGATCACTTTTTAATTGATGTATATGTACACTGTGTACGGCAATTAGGCGGGCGGAGGCGTGATTTATTGGGATATTACTAGTCAACTGCACTCGATAGAGAGCTACATTTTCCGATATATAGCATATATATATATATATAGAAGCCGGATCGAATCCGGGAGTTGTGGCAGGCGTAGCGCGCGCTTTTTGACTGCCGCTGGCCGATTTCAATAAGCCATAAAAACGTCGTCAGCTAATAGTACTAAAATAAAAATTACAATCTGTCCGCCGAAAGAGAGCGTCCGTTTGTGGTTTTATCTCGCTTGCTCCTCCGTTGGCTCCACCACTCGGACACTCAGGCTCTCTCGCTCTAACAGTCGCGATATCGCTGCGATCGAGTGGTTTTAGCGACTCCACGTCGAAAGGTGCCAACTGGCGCTGGCGTACTGCCAATGGAATAAACCGGGGGACCTGGACCCGCCGCCAGAAGCCCTCGACACCCGATGATCCGTCGAGAATCGAAATGGGAGAATCGGGAACCGGAGAACCGGAGAACCAGAGAATCGTCGGGAGAATCACCAGAGAATTTGAGTGGCGCAACGAGGGACACTTTAAACGGTACAACAATCACTTATTAAAGTCAAATAGGTATTAAACAAAACACACGCAGTGCACAGGAGAGCGTTGAAGGCAGCCGAGTTGAACAAATATCAATAAGTGTACACAAGAGTATCGATAAAGCTGTCCCCGTAGGTGTGCGCTGCAGTTATCGCTGTCCCCCCCCTGGAAAAATATATATATATATGTATATATCCACACACATGCACTTAACTGGCCCGCAGAGATATATTCCAGCCGGGAGATACTCGCAACGCCCCAAATCGGGCTTTTTGCTTATATTTGTTCTTCTGCCCCTCATTTTTACTGGGTCTGAACCGATTTGTGGCTGCTGCTGCAATGCACAGTGGTGCCAAGTGATCAAAATGGGAATCAAGTAAAGTTGTTAAATGTGACCGTATCATGTGAAAGCTTATACGTTAAGTTTGCACTAAAAACTTATTTTGTATCCATTTTCGTGGTTATAGTTCAAGGATTCTCTTGTATCTACACGTTTTAAGACATTTTCGTTCTACTTTTTTTTTAAGATGATCTTTATAGAGGACCTCGCCTTTGTCCGTAATTCTTGTCCGTTTTAAAGTGCACCCCACTGGGTGGTTATTTGCCGTGCTATATCGCCTTCACCCATAAAGTATAATCCCTGCAATCTATACAGTAAACCGCAATTGAGGAAAATATATACTAAATCAGCACTTAATCCCCTCCTTATCTGACCGCAACCTGTCCGCTTGTCCGTTTGTCCGCCAAAACTGTCCGTTAGAGTCAGACCCCACTGGGTGGCTATATTGGCAGCACTCAATCGAACACTTTGCCCACAAGACACCACGGAACCGGCGATCCAATCCATCAGCGAATGCGAGTGAATAAATTTGTCGAGTAGTCGCCGATAAATATCTTAATGGGCGCTCGTAAGACTGCCACTTGATGTTTCGGTAGCACCCTGACCAAGGTAAAGGGGCTAAAGCTACCAGGTTATAACTCCCGACTCGAGTTCAAGCGGAGTCATAAAATAATAATAATAATAGTAATATGGCCCCCGGCGAAATTGTTATTATTAAGGGTGATTATGTGGCGCGTATGTTTATTGACATACAATATCGCTGCTCGATCGGGAGTTGTTGGGCCCCATAAAACTCCCGTTTGGCACCGTATTCTGTTTTATTTTCGTTTTGTTTTTGTTTGCACACGGGTACGGATCGGACCGATATCGGAGTTGGTGATATGGTAGCCGTGATAATGCCGTGGACACCCGGGAGAACACACAACAACAAGAGCATACCAACCTACATATGAGGTATGAAGACCCATACATTACAGCTCCCGATATGCTGGCTAATCAGCCCGATTTGAATGTGGACTGGCTGTTTTAATGTTGTAGCAACATGTTTGGCTTCCATTCGGTTTCGATTCTTATCAGATGGGAGAGCGGGCTACCGTTTGCACCGCCTTATCAAGGGGGCCAGCACCACTACCACCACCAAGAAGAACGCCACTGAACAACCAGGTGGGGCGGACTGCCGCCGGTCGTCAGTCTATTTGTCCCTGTCGCACCCATTCAGTGTTTATGCCCTTATCTCTCTCTCTCTCTCTCTGAACTCGGAGCCCCATCGACCGCCCCCTAATTTCTCCAGCGACCTCAGGAGCTGTACCACCTATCAGTATCCCAGTGGTGACATCTTCTAACTTCGACTGGGCCAGACACTATGACAACCGTAATAGGAGTGGTACTGGAGATCTCGGAACGATATGAATTATTTGAAGATTACTTCTTAAGAGCCCATTCAATGTTCTTTATGGGGGTTCTGTCGAGTGATCTCTTAACCAGCCCAAGTGAACTCAATGGGAAGCCGTTTAATTTTGGTAATCAAGTAGCTTTAAGTGATGGTTATTATCAGTTCACCTAGTGATTATTAACTTGAAAGACTGTTCTCGTTTGAACAGCTTTAATTTTAACTCAATTTACATAATAATTTAGTTGCTAGATTTATTGGTAATACGTAGGGAAGGTTTCGGTTACTATAAGGTTTTGAAACCAAATGGTGAAGTAAATCTGTTACCAAACAAACTTTAAAGAGGCAACTTCCACCTCTTATCCGAAAATTACCCGATGCGTCCTTGGTTGATCAATAAGCCCAAGTGCAAAACAGGGAAATTAGAGTAGAGCTTTTGGGCCGGACCCAAGGAATTCTCCCCCCCCCCCCAACACTTAAGTACTGCTTGCAGCAAAACAAAAAAAAGGCACATATCTCAAGTTCCCAATACCCTCAAGTGCATTTCAAAGTTGTCTGTCGCTCTATCTGTGCTCTACCTCTATCAACTTGGGTGTAACATTGTTCCGATAGAGGAACTGCACGCCCGGCAAGTGTGTTGTTTGTCATTTGTCATGTAGCGGACAAACGGACAAATGGACGAACGGACAAACGGACAAACGGACATACGGACAAGGGACGGTGGCCACTTGTGTGTGTGGTGCACTCTTGAGAATGCAGAATGCACTTTGGAAAGTTTCACAACGCAGGCAGGGTGAAAAAACAAAGCCCACGGAGCACTCGACGAGCTATTTCGAACAGATCACTATCTATCCGCTTTTCCGTCCGCTATCCGCTGTCCGTTGTCCGTGCTCCACATTCACGGAGTTCCACATCGATCAAAAATGCGGTGCTCCATTAAATGCGAGCGACAAAAGCAAACGCCAATGGAAAAGCCAAAGCAAACCAAATCGAGTCAGCAGAAGCTGAAGCAGCTCTCCCGGCCCATATATCAAAATGTACGTCAATTTTCATGCTCCGGACACTTGATAGACTGAAGTGCTTTACATTGATTTCACATATACCTTTTCAAGTGATTTATTGTAAAGGCTTGTTGGCGCACTCGAAGTTGAAACTCATAATGAGCGCGCACACATGTATGTGCCCGGGTGTAATGTAGTCCAGCCCCCGCTTAGAAGTCAAACTCATTAAGTGAGTGGATGTTCCCCGGAGTCTCGGGCCTATATATCTTTCCGTTCTTGGCCAGACTCTCTGGCATTGGGCTTTGGTTATCTTCGAGGGGATTTAGGGGCCTAACAGGAATTGCTTTTGGAAGTTCAGGGGTTGTTTTGCATATAATTATTAAATATTATGCAACATTAGTGGTTCAACCTTCTGTGAGTCACTTGAAGTTTACAGATGGTAAAATTAAAATTTTGAAAACCATGTTTGTTTGTCATTTTAAAACCTTTTCTTATAAATATTTCTTATAAAGAGGGAAACATTTTACTATTGTAAGGACTAGGATTACGTACTTACTTCGTTTTATAACCAATATATGTATGTTTCTAAAACGATTGGGCTAATGCCAAAGCTGGAACCAATCCGTTCCATCTGCTTTCAACTGACCCCGTATTATCGATGCTAATCCAAAATTAAGGCAGTGAAATTGATTAGGTTCGATGGGTTATCGGTGAAATATATGATCGATCGCTTGGAATAAATCATAATAATCTTGGGGTTATTTGGATGTGGAAGAACAATCGAAATAAAGTTGATCCACGCGATTAATATTTTGTTTTTCTGTTATTTTATTTTATTTATGCAAAATATTTCGAAAAAGAACACAAAAATTCAAAATCAAATTATATGATTATACATTGAAAATGGTTTTTTTGGTTTTGTTTTCTTTGTTGTTGTTGTTTTGTTGTTGTTTGTTTCCTTTGCATTCTTATGTTTTATGTTTGGTTTTCCATCAATGGGTTTTTTTTTGTGTGAAACATTATACAATTTTCCTGGCTTTTCCTGGGTCCCACGCCCCGGGGCTATAGTGTTATAATGCCCGACATATCGATAATCGATATCGATCCGGATAGATCGATCGGTGCGAGTCGAAGATCGAAGATAGTCGATCGCCAATCGCCGATCAAAGATCGGGGGTCAACGGCCAGGACCGAATGCTGAAATCTTTTCCACATTAATAATAGTATATATAGCGTACAATTATTGTTGCAATTACAATTGTCTTTGAGTACATTTAATATTTAAATTTTCTTATACTTTTCTCCAACTGAGTTCTCCGCTCGGCCAAAAATCATAGTTCGACAAAAAGAATTACACAAATTTTTGCTCTTATTTGCTGGTTTTCTCTCGTTACAATTTACTTCTTTTTGTTTTGAATTTGTTTTTTGTTTTTTATATTTTTTTTTTTTGCTTTTCTCTTGGTTTTCAATGATGAGACTACGACAAAAACACATGCGATTTCATTATAATTTTCTTGTTGTTGCTTCCACGTTTTTTTTGTTTGTTGGTTTTGCATTTAATCTTTGTGTAAATCTTTTTTGTTTTATGATATTCTTTACGTTTCCATTTATATTATTATTTTATTTAATTTTATTTATGCAGGACGGGGTTTATTTCTTACACATTTGCATCATTTTTGTTTTTTGTTTTTTTTTCGCTTTTACTTTCCGCTTTTTTTGTTTTTTGGTTTTGTTTTTTGCTTCACTAAGTGTAAATATCAATTGTTTTTTTCTTTTTTTCTTGTTCTTTTTTGGTTTTTATATATATGTATACTTTTTCATTTTTTGTTGTTGTTCTTGTTGTATTAATGAATAAATTAAAAAATATTCAAGCTTTGACTAGTTAGATTTTCTTCTTATTTACTTTTTGTGTAGTTGATTTGCCTTTTTGTTTGTTTCTGTTGAAATATATATGTGTTTGTATATATATATATATATTGATGTATATATATTGTTGTAATACATTTAGCATTATATAATGTGTCTGTCTTTGTCTGTGTGTGTGTCTGTGTGAGGGAGAGCCGTGAGTTTGCCTTACAGAACGAAGATTGCCATGATTTTGAAACGAGTCAAAAATGCTTGAAGATATTCTTTCCGTATAGCCAAAAGTTCTGACCAATCCTATAATTGCATATAGTTTGAAATTGTTATTCAACTTTGAGTATGTGTGAAACAAGAACTAAACTTGAAAATCTGCTTGAAAAGGTAAAATTTGAATTGACACTGATCGCAAAACTCTAGTTGAAGTCATAATAGAAATTCAAACTGAGCTGAAAAGTGGATTTAATCACTTCCAAAAGTTAATGCCTAAATAAACGTTTCAATTATAACAATAATTTAAATCAATTTCAAAATTGAAAATGTCACTATTCTTGATGCTCAGAAACTGAACTTAAATTTGTAATCCTCATTGACACTGACCTTGGATTTAAAGCATAAAATGATTTCGATATGGAAATAATTTTTAAAACTTAATCACATTTAAATTATGGTCTTAACTAAAATTTCCATATCTCCGTTGTACATTTTCAGCTTCAGTTGCAAGGTTTGTTTCTCTAAGGATTACATTTTCATTGTCAATTTCATCCAGCTTCAATTTTAGTATCAATTTCAGGTGACTTTTGAATTTGCATTTCAATTTCTGCCTAATTTACAGCACTTATTTTGATTTTAATTTGTGTTTGTGTGTAAATGTCAGATTTCAGTTCTGTTTATACCGTATTTTTTCAATATCAGATTGAAAGTAACTTTCAATCGCAGTAATTTCCAATCAACTTTAACTACAGGCTTGATATCAGTTTCAGTTTAAACCCAGTTGCCAAATTTAAATTGCAATTTCAATTATGGGTTCATTCTCCTTTTAAATCTCATTCAGAATCTCAATTTCCGATTTAATTTTCGAATTACTCAGTGCAACTGTATTTTCAATCTCATCTTTCAAGCTATGGCTCTTGTTACATTTTTAGTTGAATATCGGTTTCAATATGACATACAATTTACGATTTAGTTTTACTCTCTATATTCCTATTCAATTCAGAATACTTTAGACCAATAACAGTTTAGATCTCAGCTTTTGTTTGACTACAATTGAAATATTTTTTAAATAAGAAATGATTTTCAATTCTGTTTCAATTTCCGTTCAATTTTTATTTCAATTTCAGTTCAATTTTTATTTCAATTTCGGTTCAATTTTTATTTCAATTTCAGTTCAATTTTAGATTCAATTTAATTTTTTCTTTAGATATTCATCTAATATGCTTAAATTCAACATCTGCTTCAATGTAGCTCTCGATTGAATAGAAATTGAACTGAGAAGGGCAACCACTCGTCGGTTCTTCGCCGCGGGGAATGCATTTCGATTATTTGGCTTGATTGAGTAACAGTATCTCGCTGCTCGAACAAAGCAGGCCAAATATTTGCCAAGCAATCGAGCCGAGAAATGAAACTAGCCGTTTCGAAACGGTTTATCTTTGGGACTCTCCGGCGCTTTGGAGCGTCCACTCTAGGTGGTGCCGTCTTCGGATCCGTCCGTCGCCGAGCTCCCCGGATTTTGCGGTTCCACCTCCGTTTGGGGGACCCGCTTATCAGATTTCGCCGTCATTTGGCCCTAAGGCATAATTGCATAATTGCAAACAGTTGCGAATCTTTTGATATGAAATGCTATGACTTCTCAAGGGCTCTTCTGTGGTGTGTTTGTGTGTGTGTGAGTGTGTCTTTGGGGGTGTGAGTGTTTTGTGCTGGCCTTTGAGTGAAACATGTAACGTAAAAAAGAGAAAAAACATTTTTTGGTTTTTTTTGGTTTTGGTTTTTGTTTGGTTTTTTTTTGCCACCGACTTACACACAAAATATGCAGAAAAAGTTCTAAAAGTTTTTCGCTTTCGTTTGTCATATTTGTTTTTTTTCTTTCTTTGGGTTTCCATCTGCAATTAGCTTAGCGTTTTGCATTGTTTCTGTTACGTAGCTGATTCATATATTAATTTCATAGCCTGCCAAGCATCGTAATTCTTCCCCTCAGCCGGCTGACCTTCGACCTTTTGGGTTGTGTGGCTCGTGTATAGATACATAAATACATTTATGGACATTTCTTCTTGCTTTGCTTTAAATATATTGTATATATATATATATATATATGTGTATATATAATTTGTTGGGTTTTTGCAGTTGCTTTTTGCGTTTTTTGTCTGGTGTCCTTTGGGTGTGTAGGTGTGAGTGTGAGAGAGAGTTCGACATATACATTAGCGCATATGCACGTTCGTATAGAGATTAGTACGCGTAGGTAGCTCTTAGGTTCACATGTGTCTCAGTGTGTGTGTGTGTATCTGTGTTTCTGCGTCCTTTCTGCTTTCTTCTTTTAGCTCTTAGCGCGGCTCTAATAAATGGCGTAAGTTTTGTCGGTAAGAATTGCGATCGGCTTGCAAGCATTTCAACGCCACGAAACGCTCAAAAGTATGCTACGAAGCAGCCATGAATGCGTGTGTGTGTGTGTGTGTGTCAATCTGTGAGTTGCTGTCAGTGTGAGTGTGACTGTTCCTGTATCTATGAGTGAGTCGGTGTGTGAATGTGTGTTGACAATTTATTTACTAGGAATATCTTTTGTTTTGCATTTGCTTTTCTTCTGCTCTCCTTTCTTTCTTCTCCTCCGCCAGCTCCTCCTTTCCTTTTTTTCTTTTTTTTAGGTGTCTGCGATTCTTGCCTTTGCGCTTTCTACTTTCTTCTTTTACTCCGAGTTGCCTTTGCACGGATTTTTGCTTGCCTCTTTGGCTGTTAGTTCTCTTTCTCTCTTTTTAATTGGCGCCCAACAAGAATCACAAAATGGGAAATGTATGTGAGTCTGTGTCTTCAATCTGATTATGTGTGTGTATCTGTGTGAGTGTGTGTGTGTGTGTGTGTGGGAAAGGGACAGAGTGGTCGAGTGAGACAGAGAGAGACAGAGAGCTAGAAAGGATGTTTACTGCATTTTTGTTAAACATTCAAATACTTAAATTTAATTGCTTGCTTTATATTCTTGCCTTTCTGCTTGCTTGCTTTAATTTAATATATAGATATATTACCATTCATTGAATTTATCTTTCTTCTTCTACCCCTCGATTCTCCTTATTGGAACTGCGCTCCTTTTGACGAAAAAAAAATCATTTCTCTTCCCATCTGCTTTTAATATTATGCTTAAGTTTTTTCCATTTTTTTTTTTTTGAAATTGTGGTTGCTGCTGCTGTTGCTTCTGCTCCTGCTTTTGCTGTTGATGTGTGCCTCTCGCTCGCTCGCGTTCTCGCTCCTGCTCTAGCCAGCCGCGCCCCTGTTGCCGTCCCGCTTACTCTTTCACTTCGAAATATTTGTAGGTCGGATTCTCGTACCCATTGATCTGCATGTTGGGCACGATCTTCTCCTCCTGTACGATGGGATGGTGTGTGGTTACGTTCTGGTTGGGTATATCAATGAGTTAGTAAGTGCTTAAGGATAAGAATGAGTAATATGTGTTGGGTATGGGGAAAGAGATCGACAAAGGCACCGAGATTACAATCCCTATCTCTGGTAATAATTGAAAACTTATTTAAGACAGTGATATATAGTATATTATCAACTACCATTGTGTAATTGTAAATTTTAGGTTGTTAATCAAGATTAACCGAAGAAGCTGCTTCTAGCTTAGCTTGGGTACTATTTCTTTAGTAAGCCTCTGTTATACATGGACTTTTACTTTTATCAAATCTGTTATATACAAGAGGTTAGGGGAACCATTAGCTTGAGTTAAATAATTAATTTTTTTATGTAATTGATCTCCCAGAGCGTCACTGTTCTAAACTGCTGTTATAAAACTGTTATACATATAATGGAGGTTAGGGGAACCATTAGCTTGAGTTAAAAAATAAATTATTTTATGTAATTGATATCAAAGCTTCACTGTTCTACTCTGCTGTTATAAAACTGTTATACATATGATGTATACCATTAGCTTGAGTTAAAAAATAAATTAGTTCATGTATTGATCCCAGAGCGCCACAGTTCTACTCTGCTGTTATAAAACTGTTATACATATAATGGATTAATGGATTTTGCTCAGCCGTTTTCCCCTAGATTTGAGTGAATGATCTTCTCTAAGCTTAACTCCGAATTGGATTAGGACGTTCTTGTTTCTACTTCTACAAAGCATCACTGTTATACGGCTATTATGCCCCTACTTCTATCCTACACCACTGTTATACGGCGATCTCGGCTCTCCATAACCCGACCACGACCCCGCCACCCACCTGATCGACCTCGATGAAGCCCTGGGCGTGCGGCGAGCGCGATGTCCGCCACTTGGCCACGGCCACGCCCACGAAGACAGCCGCCATGAGGGCGATGCCGGCGAAGGAGAGCGTGAAGTAGACATTGCGACCCTCCTTGGCCGCGTGCGCATGCTGCGCGAACTCGCGGCGCAGCGAGAAGCTCTGCAACGAGAGGGGAGAGAGAGAGAGGGGATAGGCTTTAGGCAAATGCGGTACGAGTTGGCGCCGCAGCTCAAATACCGATTCGCGGTGGCCCAGGTCGTGGGTCATGAAGTGTTGCACCTGCGGCTCGGCCTCTTGGTGAGCAACGGCAGCGGCCACATCCTCCACCGCCCGCTGGACGGCATCATCGTCGACCGTTGGCAGCACGGTCTGCACCTTGGTGCTGCTGTAGAGTTTAGATAGATTCATTATTATCCAGAAGTTAGTTATACTTGGTTTAGATACCCACCTTACTGTTGCCTCGGCGTACTCAGTATCCGACAGCTCCTTCTCGCTCTTGGTGGTTTCCAAGTTGGGATTGGCCGCTGTGACCAGTCCACCGTCGAGACCCAGCTCCTTGCTGCTCAGGCTCTTCTCCTGCTGTTGCTGCTGCGCCTGCGATTGGGTCGACGATTGTGGTGACTGCTGGGATTGCTGCTCGGCCGCCTGCGACTTGAGCATATCGTCCACCTTCTTGGCCTCCAGGCGCAGCTTTTCCTCGCGCAGTTTCTCCCGCTCGGCGGCCCGCTGCTCCTTGCGCTGCTTCTCGGCCAGCCGGAGACGCTCCTTCTCGGCCACCTTGCGCTCGATCTCGATGCGGTACTTGTCCAGAATGCCGGCCTCCGCCTCCTCGCTCATGCCCAGCGACGAGCCGGGAATGTCGTCCTTGCTACGCAATGCCAGGATATAATCGTTCATTAGCTGGGCAATCTTGGCCGATAGCTCAGGATAGCGCTTGAGCATGGTCATCGACTGGTTGACGGCACGATCGATGTCGATCAGGCGCTCCAGTGTGCGTGGTCGCTCCGAAGCAGCCGCCTCCAGGCCACCGGGTCCTCCAGAGTTCAACAGGTGGCGGTAGTGGGCCAGAGCATGGGCACGGTCCTTGTGCAAGGCGCGCAGTAATTTTTGCAGGCACTTCTCAACATGGTGAGCCTGGATGAGATTATGGTCATTAGCATACGAAACTTATGTCTTAATCTATAAGGAAGAAGTAATGACTAATCTCTTCACAGAGCCTTTTTAACAATACAGCTTAAAGAGGTTGTGATAAGATTGAACATATAACAAATCCCACTTTTCTTTTTGACACAAATTGGTTTCCAACAATTTTGAACCGATATTAAATTAATAAAACAGAGGTGGACGCTCACAATTTCTATATGCGCCCTTAGGCGTTTTAAATAATGTAACAATTAATTGGCGCCCCCGGGATGACTCACGTTTGAAAAGAATGATTTTTATGAAGAACATGCTTGCAATACTACATTGAACGTAACTTTTTATATAATTCTGTTAAATTGCAATGCTAACTACTAATTAATCTTTTAAATATCGATTTTTACTTGGAACCGGACATATCCCATTGAGGATACCTCTCGCAGGGGGAACTACTCACGTTCGGGGGCTGTTCGGTGAGGGCCTGGGTGTAGCAGGTCATGGCCTCCCGTTTCCGCTGGTTAATGTGGGCCAAAACGCGCTGCTGGTGCATGGCGGCCAGCTGGTGCTTCTCGGCGTTGCCTTCTTCCTCGAGTGCCTGAACAGAAGTCTAAAATTACATTCCCATATAAAGACGTATTGCACACCAAGAGAGAAAGATTATCAGCATGGGGAATTTTCTTCGATCGATAACAATATGCAGCTGTCGATCGGTCTATCGGTATTTTGATTTCGTTTACATTTTCGAAAAAAATTGCTTCGATTCGTACGTATCTCGTGGAATGTTTTGTTTGTGGTTGAAATGTTGGTTTTGGTTTTGGGTTGGGAACGTGTCGCTTGGTTTGTCCTGAGTTTTGGGATTAAAGGATAGCTCGCAGGTTTTATTATTTTTGAGTTTTGGTTGTGCCGCTACGGAGCTTGTGCTGCCATGGAGGAGCGAGATGGAGCGAGAACGAGCGAGAGAGGAGAGAAAGAGTGCAAGCCACTGATGCGGTGCAAAAATGGTTGGATTTGAAATGATCCTGTCCATGGAGTCGAATAGTGTCAGGTTTTATTATGGTATATGGTAATATATACATGGATGCAGTTCATTCCCGGCGGAAGCGCAGCAGTTACGTAAGCAGCATATACAGGTCTACAATGCGAGCAATACACATCGATAAAAGGACCAAAGCCGGGATATCAGAGGTTTGACCTCCGTTCGTGTTCGCGTTTGTTTTCGGTTCGTCTTGGGGATAGTTTGGTATCGAAATAAGTAATACGTCAAAACTAAGCATAGGTTAAGGATTACGTGTAGGTTTAGGTAAAGGTATAGGTTATAGTTAGTTTGTATGCCAATCAGTTCAACTACAAAGCACTTTGAATTTTAGTTAGTAATATGGGTAATTGGATCTATTGTTTCGTTCCTGTAGCGGTACTTCGTTAAATGGTTAGATTACGAGCAGCATTATCGTTATTTTTACTGGTACTGTTATTGTTATTGCTGTTGTGATTACAATCTGATGCCTCTTTCGCTCCCATTTGCCATACATATGGATACACAAATAAACAAAAGACAGCCCAACGATGTCCAGAGATATGGATGGGTAGTATATCCCTAAGATTGGGTATTACATACATAAAATCCATCTCTTGACCTCGAAGTGCAGCAAACGAAAAGCAGGCGATACAATGAGGACAACTTAATGTCTTAAGAATACGACTCAATGAGCTACGATTACGGTTAGAGTAGGAAACAATTACGATTACGATATACAGGGTGCATGATAAGGGGGCTTAGAATGGGAACAGAAAAGGAACTTGACGAAATAATAAACGATTTCGATGATTATACAGATGGATTGAATACTTGTTATGGGGCCCATTACTCAGGTAGCTTCAGGTGGCAAAGTTAAAGGGAGTTCTATAATCGATTATGATTTTTAGTAATCACTTAACTAATCAATCATATTTTCATCGATACCTTGCCAACTGAATTACCCGATAAAGACGCAGACATACACACACATTCAGATGCAGAGACATAGCTTTTAGATGGTACACAAGTTCTAGAGGATAGGTGGCAGGCAGTCAAAGAGAGATAGGTGGGTTACGGTGCGAGACAGAGACAGAGTGATGAGTAGAGACAGTGAGTAAGAGAGACAGAGTGAGAGAGAGAGGGGGTGGTGGACATTGGGATGTGGAATGCTGGAGATGAGTGCGTCACACGGAGGATGACTGACCTGGAAGCGAGCCGTCATCCGCTGCTTAAAGGATTGGGCTGCCTTGGGGTCCGCCAGCCGCATGTCCTGGTACTTCTCCTCCAGATCAGACCAGTCCTTCATCACGCGCGTGACCTTCTCGCGATGCGATTCCTCAAGGCGCTGTTGGGCTTCCTTTGTTTAGAATACGTTTTGTGTTGCATCGATAAATAAACCTGCGCCCTCAACGTAAACACTTACTTTCTGACTTACTTTGTAGCTCTGGTGCTCATAGTGCGGATCAAAGTGGGTGAAGTACGGGTCCGAAGTGGGCTGAGCGGTTGATGGTGGGGCTCCTGATCCCGATCCCAATCCAGCTCCCGAGTTTCCAGAATTCATAGAAGCTGCAGCAGCAGCAGCAGCAGCGGCGGCTGCTGCGGCAGAAAGCTGAGGAGTGCTCGTGACCAAGTCGGACTTGAGGGTGGTCTTCTCGGAGGCAGGGACAACCGGAATGTTGGACGGGGCAGAGGAAGCGCCACTCTTCAGGGCCACCACCTTAGCTCCTCCACTCTGATCCCAGGAGGTCTCACCATCAGCCTCGCCCTCGGAACCAGCTCCATCCTCCTCATAGTTGTCACCCTCCTCGCCGCTATCGTACTCCGCATTTATATCATCCAAAGATCCGCTATTGACATCCCCTGAGGATCCGGTGCTGGGGCTTCCGCCTCCGGCAGCTGCCTCATCCGCCACCATCTCGTCCTCCTCATCATCGCCCATCAGATCATCCTCATCGTCCAGCTCATCGTCATTGGCATCCTTAGAGTAATTGGAGTCATTGCTGTCGTCCTCGTCATTCACCACCAGTTCGTCATTGGCACTGGTAATCTGGGCTGGTGGCATCACCGGCAAGTCGGTCTTTTTCATGTGAATTTCATCGGCTGGGAGGGGGTGAAATTTCATAAATGAAATATTTGTTTAATGAAGAGCCAACACGTTTGCTAATTGATAGGAAAACCCAGCGTTTAATTGACGAAATGTGAAGCCAAATTTAAGCAAACTCCACAATAAAATTCCTGAATAAATAAATCCATAGCTGATTCGCTTAATATCCAATGACAGAGTGAGTAATGGCACATTTGTTTGTTCTGTGCATTTGATTTGTGTTTTAAATAATTAATGTCATAACCACAGGGCGAAAGTAACTAATGGCTATGCACAGACAAAGGCGGACAAAGAAAAAAAATGTGTGGAAAGTGGAAAGTGTGACAGTAATTGAAGGGGACTGCAGAAGGAAATAAAAAGCATGCTGATTGGATTTGCGGAATATCATATTTCTGCCACAATAACGATGGGCTTTTGCAGTCTCAAAAGACTGACGTGTGACACTCCTGATGGGCGAATGGCTAAGAGAATGCTATGGATTCATAGTTTTTCTTCTTTTTGTTTTTTGTTTTTCGAAACGGTCCTGGTCAGTACTCACTCTTGAAGTGCTTGGGACAGCAGACGAACTCCACGCCGGAGAAGACCGAGATGCCGCAGGGCAGGAGCATGGCGAAGCTGCGCATCTGCATGCCACGCTCCTGGCAAGCGGCTGCTCCAGTTTGGTTCCACCTCACGAATGGCCAGCAGCGGGAGGCGTTGTGGATGTGGTCGAAGAGACAGCCCTCGGGAACCAGCAGGGCGTCCGATTGGAATGGTCCTTCTGAAGCCAAACGTCGTCGAGTGGTGATGAATGCAATGGATGGATATGAAGCATAGGGAAAGCGGATCAGTTGGTTGGTCCCCTTCCATGGGTATTGATATTTAAGTATACTCACCGAGACAGCGGAATGGCTTAATCCAACGGTGGGAGCCCTTGCACTTGGCCGCATTCAGAGCACCCTGACGGCACCAGCCGCCGATCTTCTGGTAGTGGGATGACTCTACAATGTTGGTAATGTCTCGGTTGGGATAGGCCTGAAAAGTAAAAAATAAAAACAGTTTAAAATGCTGTTAAACTCACTCAACTAAAGGGTATACAAATACTATTAAATCTGAAAGAGTATAACAGTTTGTATAACAGTTTATATAACTGTATAACAGTATGTATAACTGTTTTACAACATTTTTCAAATAACGAACAATGTTTCGAACTATAAACTATTTTTCTCATTACTCTAACCAAAATGTCCTCTCATAAACTGATTAAAGTAGAATGCCACTAGTTATTCATCAGCTTTTACCACTAAACCAGGTGGCTTATGTAACAGTTTTATTTAGTTCTGGCCACCCAGTTAGTGGGAGAGAATTTAAATTCCGGCTGCCGTTCAATTCATTATTAATCAAGTTCTCATTTGGGGGGCGATTCAGGGGAATTTCATTTATCTGAAAGGATTTTCCCCAGGCTCGCCAGGACACTACCACGCCCATGCCCCTCTTACCTATCCCTATCCCTATCCCATTTTTATCTTCCTGCAAAACTACGAACCGATACCCTTTTGAACCCAGGGCTTGTTTGCCAGCCCATTTGATGTGTTTATTTCCCTCTTTTCCCTGTGCTTCTTGTTGTTCCTGTTGCCTTTGGCTTCCGACAATGGGCAGTGAAACTTTAATTGCCTGCCCGGTTTGATTGACTGACTAAATGACTGACTAACTGAATGGCCTAATAAAATATCCCACATGTCTGTACTGCGTGTGTCTGTGTGGGTGCACGTGCACCCATGTGAGTGTGTTCTGTGTGTGTGTGCACTACATTTGTTTCAAACAATTATGTGCCGAGTGGCACACACTCCTCTGGATCCACATTCTCACCATCGTCATCCTGGCCCACACACACACTCACTCACTCACACTCGCACAACAGCTCATGAAAATGAGGCCTTTTTAAATGTTGTTTGAGTGCTTGGTTGGAAAATGGTTACCTACCCATGAGGGGGAAAGAGGGAGAAAAGCGGAGGAGGCCTGGCAAGAAATGAGTGCAAACGGCACGTAGGCAAGGCTCACAGGCGGTCAGACAGCACCCACTCACCACCCACACATCCACTATCCACCCACCACCCCTTTTGCAGCCCACACTGCGTATGACTGTCGGCAACCAGGCTAAATAAAACATTAAAAGCACAAAATAATGATGCTGATGCATGTCAAGTCAAACTGAAAACCGAAACCCCAAAGGCCCTCGACTGCCGGACTTCCCGGACAAACAGAAAATAAACCAAGTCTTGGGCATAAGGCCTTGTGCTATGTGCTATGTGCTATGTGCTATGTGCTCTGCTGGTCATTCCATATGCTGCCAGTGTATAAGCCCATAATGGCACAGTGGACTGTGGACAGTCGTTGGACTGCATTGACAATATAACACCAAGTATATAACTACACACTCCTGCCTCTCCAGATTTTGGGAAAGGTTCAAGATCATCACAACGGAATGCATTTTAATTAAGAACCGTCTGATAGGCAGGCAAATAAACATCCTCTATTATTGAAAAGTCTCAGATGCGAATTACCTTAAACATTGTATAATATCATTTAATGAAGTCTCATTTTAGAGGGTTTCGCTGTGCATTGATTCTTGATTATGAGTGTTTATCTTCATATAGATACAATCTTATAAAAGAACTGATTATGCACTTAAGTTAGCAGTCTAGAATTAGGAAATCCTGGTACAACATTTTTTGGAAACCTTGTAATAATGGTATATGAGTTAACAGTTAATCAGTTATTAAGGCTCTTAAATGCCAAACCTTTAGCAGACATATGGTTCCCCCAAGAGCAACACCTTTCAGACCTCAGGTTTTCCACTGTGCCCCAGGTTATGTTTTCGTTTCGTTTCGGGAGTTGCGTGCGTGCCAGCGACTCGATATAAACCATGGTGGATCCATCCAAGGACCCCAACCACACAGGCCCGAATATTCCCGCACTTTAAAAATAAAGAAATGGGGGAAATGGTCAGGGGATTGGAACCACCGACGACGACGTCATGTCATTCACACGGCCCAGTGCCTGACCAGAGCGGTCGATGGAGTATATAAACGTGCCCGGGGCTTATGGATATACATACACCCACCTAGCCAAGCAACCCAGCCACCACCACCCAACAATCCACCCAGTAGCCAGTCGGCTGTGGAAAGTGAGACTCACTTTCGCAGGACTCGTCGTCCTGGCTGAAATGTGTTCGTTATACTTGGCTTAATCAAAACATATTCAGCCGAGCGTGAGGCTGTTTAAGTGGCTCGCTTGAGAGAGTTTGCCGCAAATAAGCGCGGCGCAAGTTATTGTAACAGCATTTGATTCTTTTGTTTCGGGAAAAGCCCACTCCCCAACCACCCAACCCACTAAACCCACACACCCACTCACCCACTCATCCACACAAGCAAATTTAATTGTATAAAATTAACAGAGAGAGCAAAAAATCCATGCATCGCTGCACCGCTTCAGTGGGTGAATGGAAATGCGGATGTGTGAGTGAGTGGGTGAGTGTTCGCTAATGACAGACAAACAATTAAACTTGACATTTCGCCATTGTTCCGTTAGCTTCCACACACACACACACATGCATTCACATAGATATAAAAATATATATACACGCATGGGATTTCAGGACACGTCGCCATTGTTGCTGTCCACACGCTTCACAAGTATCCTTGAGCAATGCAATTAGAAGGGTCTCGATACGCGGACATTAATGACAGCGGCGAATGCCGTTTGCCATGGTTGTATTGTTATAGTTATCGTTATCGTTATCGTTACATTCGTCCTTCAAATTCATTCCGCTTTTTTTCCGGCTTCCCCTTTCTGTATGACTGAATTTATTGCATACTTATGGGCGAGCTATCAACTGAAATTTTATATAATCTTATCAAAACTATTTCTAATGGATCCCTTTAACTTTGCCATTTTCTTTAGATTATTTTTCCTTTTTTCGATTTATTTTATTTATTAAAAGTTATTTTATAACTGTTTGACCGAAAAATTCGATATATGGAAGCTAGGAACATATCTATACCACTATTGTAAAACAAAATACCTTTCACCTATACCATTTCCTTCTGATTATTTGCACCTTTTTCGATTTATTTCAGCTTTTTGAACTCCTAACGAACCTTAATTATTATAAACTTTTCTAAACGGTCTCACTTAAAATACAATTAAATTGTTTTACAGTTTATGCAGTTAAGCTGTTGATAAAAACAAACTATATAAATTGTATTGTAATTGGATTGGCTTATTGAACAAATTGTTGGGCGCTAATGGGCTGCGAAAAAAGTTGCTCGCTTTAGTTAATTGGTAAATCGAATGGCTACGCGGCGCAGCACTTTAAAGTTTATACTCGTACATGTAGATAAATATTGTTAGTCAATTGGATATACGGATTGGATTTTTCCCGGCATTGATTTATTGGCTTGGCTTAAGCGAAAAGCCCATGGCCCGAAGGCATTTGGTTTATTTATGGCAAATCCAATTTGAACAGCGGCAAACACTGTATGCCATTATTGTGGCCTTATTCATGGGCTCTCGATCTTTTGTTAAGTTTCCTTGTTTCTTTTGCTTTTTTTTCGGGACAAGTTGTTTTCCACGCCGATCAAGGTGAGGCAGAAGCCCAAGCCAAACAAATCCAGTTAAAAAAGAGGAGAAATCCGGCTTGGCAAGTGAGTGTTTGACAGCACCTAACATTCCGCCCATAAAACATCTGTATCCGGAGGGGGCGTGGCCAGGTCCCCGGTGTGCCCTGTCTGTCAATGCATGCAAAATGCAAACAATTGAGTTGCCAGGAGGAAGGAGGAAGGAGGAGTCCAGGGATGGGTATTGGCTGAACCTGGGCACACCTGGCGGAGTGGAGCGCGTTATTGAAAATGATTTTTTAATGTGGCACTGACATGGTGCTCCGTGCTCCGTGTTCCATCCTTCAATTCGCCTCCAACCAACGCCACCGTGTGGCAAATCATTTTGTGGCAACTTTCTATTTGCATTTTTTCGCATCCTTGCCTTGTTTGCCTTGTTTTCATTTAAGTTTTCGCCACGCCTTGGCATTCCAGTCCACTTCTCTTCCGCCAAACGCTGCGTATACGTAACTTGAAGCCTGGTCACGCGGCGTATACGTAGTTTTTGCTTTGTTTTTTCTTTTACCTGACGTGGGTATGCAACATTTATATATATATATGTATGTATTTTTAGTTAACTTCAAAACCCAGGCATTCAATGACGGAACCCCAACACACACACTCGGCCTTCGCCCCAACATGTTGACATTGAAATTGTAAAAATAATTTCCCATACGCCCCGTTGTACAGCGGCAGAGGAACTGAAACTGAAACAGAAACAGAAACAGAAACACAAACACTAACACTAACGGGGGCATTAGGGCCAAAAAGGCCAAGCGCTGTGTTATTGTTGCCCCCGACTGGTCCTGCGGCTTTTCCGTTTTTCCCTGGCTTTGTTTTGCGCCCCGTTTTCCTCGAACTTTTGTGTCGCCGAGTCCTTTCAGTCAAATGGCCAGAAAGCAAACACAATTCAAGGTGCCAGCCGAGAGCAGGCCATGGTTTATATGGTATATGCCATATGATACACCGATAAAAAACAAAACTGATAAAGAATATTACTCGTTTTGATGAACTATCTCAGGTGATATTTGCCACATCAAGTTAGCATTGAGAAAGAAAACACAAAACTGTCACATAAAAAAAAATATTAAACGTTTTTAAGGATAAGAATGATATTTTTAGACCTAAGAAACCATTAAATCTTGATACTTTTCGTCAACTGTATAGTGTGGGCCTGTACAGCCTGGCCCTGCGTGTCCACATGTTTAAAGTCCGCAGTCGACAATGGCTGACCTACCCAGCGGGTTCTGTTCCAATTCTGTTACACTGCCTCACTGGGGGCCATGGGCCATCCCCATTATGGGATAAGCTGATACGCACCGAGCGGTAATGCCGTGTAATTACGACTGCTCTATGGCAACCAACTGTTATACACAGTGGCTCGATTGCTCAATCGGATTCAGTTGGCTTTTGTCTGCGCTGCTCATTTGATTATGGAGCAACTGAAACCACACAGTTTGCCAGCTGCTCTGCTCTGCTCTGCTCTATGGCTGTGTGCTTAGGGACATCCGATATGGCAAAGCTCCTTTATTAAATCAATCTCGATGGTAAATTAACTGAGTTGCTTCAGCCGGACTACAAGAGATTTTGGTTCTATTCAGATTTATCTCTGTGAGGCAAACAGGAGTTGGTAATAATGCCCCTTCGGTTGGCTTTGGCAAAATTATTATTTTATTAGTTTGCTGCACAAATTTATTCAAAAGGCATGCCATGCTGCAGAATAAAATTCAAACTAAAAGCCTTTGTAAGTGGATCTCACTCAAAGCTATTCATGTATACAAAGGATATCCGAAAACAATGCAGTTCAAAACAGGAAAATAATTAGGATTAGGTAAGCAAGGTAAATCAGAGATTCCGTATTTCTATTTAAATTAAAGGACTTTGTTTAAGAACTCTTAAAGTAATAAGACTTCTAAATAGTTTCCTTTAAAATGAGATAGCACTGAAAAGACGTTCAATTGTGTTGGTAAAACCTTGAATAAACGTATACAATTTACTGAGTGTAGAGAGAACTATTAGCCAGATTCTTAGCCCTGAACTGGTGTAGTTTTGGTTTCAGTTGTAATAGCTCCGCTGTTATACATGCCCATTTTGGCGGGTCTACAAAATGGCCCAACCACATGCCAGGGCACCACAATCTGGGAAGTTTCGCATAGTCAGCCAACCAAATTCCCCGGCACCACCCAGAAACCACCCAACCAAACCCACTGGCCTGGGGCCTCAGCATCCCCAAACGGGCCGCACATACATCACCTTTAATGGGCATTATGTGTAAGCAAGCATTTAACTCTAAATGTCCAGTAGCATTACAAACAATTGAATTAGGCAAGCCACCCACTGGACCAACACCCACTGGAGCACCACCCACTGGACCGCCACCCACGGAACCATCACCCACCCCCACCGCTGGACCTTTCCAGGTCCCAAATCCCCTCGCTCTTGGCGGTGCACAATTTTGCAGGCATTTAAGCGAGCGGCTTAGCTGGCAAAACGGGCCCATTTGTTGTCTCTTTTATCTGTCAGGGTGTGCGGGTGTGTATCCATTTGGGCCTGGCCAACTATATTTAGCCATATCACAGATGAGAAGAGTGATGATGATGAGAAGTGGGAAGTGGGCCAATAGGGGATCTGCCGGATCTGGGAAGGTGGGGGGGCTAAACTATTTAGCGACTAAACTACTTTTTGCCAGCTCAGTGAGTTTCAATGCGGCCATTATGGAGCGTCTCGTAAATATAGTTCAGTTCGGTTCGTGTCCTTCAACGGTGAGTGGCCAACCTGTTCAGCTGTTTAGTTGTTCATCTGCTCACCTGTCAGGGGCATCATCGCAGCCTGATGATGAGGATACAGATGGAGGAGGACGGGCAGGATGCAGGTGCGGATGGGTCAGTGGCAATTACAAGGGGCGCCTCTGGTGGCTCAAATGATTCGCAAACTATTCCAGCCGGTGCAATTATGCACAAACAACAACAGCCACTGTGCAATTGACTCGCTGCGGGATGTTTGTGCAGCTCTCGAAGCGACGTGTCTTTTTAAAACCCCATCCCCTACACTCGGAAAAAAAGCTACTTTAAATAAAACTCTCCATAAATTTAACCATTGCTGCTGAATTTCAATATTTATGTATATTTTGGTAATCAACCATCATTCATGGTTGACCACATTTATTTTTAGCCTTTATGGGTCTTGGAATGCTAGCCTCGGTAATTTGACAGAATATTTTACACATAAGGGTGAAGCTTTTAACTTTACCTTATTTTTTCTAAGTGACCCCGCTGAGTTTGCTCTTAAAGCGGATGCAACTGAGGCGCTGACAGCGCATAATTAGCGCATAGTTGGTCCGTAATCGGCCGAGCAGCAACTTAACAGGGCGCTGTGAGAAGCGCGGAGAGAGGCGCCAAAAACACTCCTCTTAATTGAGCGATCAGCGCCGGATGATGCTGCGAAATCAATGCAAGAAACGGACGCACAGCAAAAGCAGAGGGTTCTTGCTTATCAAGCAAGGAATGCCCAGCACACACACACACACACACACGTGATACAAAGTGAAACACTTGGGGGGAAAGTGCTTTTGGGGATATTCAATTACAAGCCTTCCTAATTAACGTTCTGGTCCGCGGTTGCGTGGCCCTCGCCCAGTCACTTAATGAGATTTTCCACCAAATGAGCTTACAGGCTCCCCAAACTCAGATCCAACCAGCCAGCCCCCCCATTCCCATGGCCCCTTTCATATCGAGTTGAGTGTAGTTAATTGAATTTAGATGCGATTTATGCCTGCAAAGTGCAATTTTGGGCATGGAGAATTTTTGAAAGGCAACCAGCCACTCATCAGCAAGTC
The DNA here is from genome assembly GCF_014743375.2 of Drosophila subpulchrella. NCBI lineage: Eukaryota > Metazoa > Arthropoda > Insecta > Diptera > Drosophilidae > Drosophila > Drosophila subpulchrella. The sequence continues at coordinate 21,285,241 of NC_050613.1, forward strand.
TCATTTATCATTATTAATCCAGAGTTTCCGCGAGTTTTGAAAGCCATCGCAAGGCACATGTAATTTAACTCATTAGCCCGGGCAAACATCGAGGGGATTGGCTGTTTTTTTTTTTTACTCTCTGGGTTTCTTTTTTATTTGGGGTGTTTTTTGGGGTAGATGGGTCAACATTTTGAAGCCCGACACCGCAAGGCAAACACAGGCAAATTAATTAATTTCCATTTGAATTGCAGAGCAAGCGGGGATCCACTGAAATTGAAACGAAACCAAAACAAGAAACCAGCGCAGGGCACAAAATTGATATAAAAATGGAAGAGTGGAGTGAAAAAATGATATAAATAAATATAAACATGTTGGCCAAGAGCAGTTTGGGCAGCCGGACAAAAGGACAATAAAGCGCTTTTAATTAATTTCTTTCGCGGCCAGCGTCAAGGTGAAGCCAAACAAAATGTTCGAGTTGAAAATGTGTTGGCGTGATTTATTTGCGTAGGAGGAAGCCAGTGAGTGAGTGCAAAAACTGCATGCAAATAGCCAAATTTGCCCGTTTTGCGAAATGTTTAAGGTGCGACTCCCCCCGGCCCTGGCCACGCCCATCGGGGGCTTGACATTAATGGAGAGTACGCCCCCCCCGCTCAACCACCGACCCCCCTCGATTTCCCTTTGCTGCGGCGTGGGCGGGGCCTTCGCTTGTGGTGGCTCGAAGGTTTGAAGGCTTTTCATGCCATCAACGGAGGGGAAAACGGGGCAATGGGGCAACGGGTCGGATGGAAATTGCGTGCAGGTGAAGTAGATGGTGGGCGTGGTCAGCTGCCCTTTTCTGGCCACTCTCTGAAATCCCCATTCTCAATTATACAGGAAAATGTTCTCCTAAAACATGAGAGCCGAAGATCAGAAACCTGAGAATAAAACTCAAGCCCCACAAATCACTAGGGTCATTTAAGGTGCCCAAAAGTATGCAACAATATATTTTCAACTGTGAAAAACAAAAAGTTCTTCTAAAAATTTAAGAACCAACGATCAAACACCAAGTAACTATACTCAAGACTATTTTGAAATGTTTATAAGACAATCGGGGGTGCCACATAAATTCCTAGTGTGATATAAGGGGTCTAAAAGTATGCTACAATATATTTTAAACTCAGAAAAACCTATGAATTCAATCGAAAGCGAGCGTCCTTTATTCACTGCATGCTTTTAGGCATCCCCTAGTGATATTTCTTTTTAACTGCTACCTTTTAAACTTGAAGCTTAGATGTTGCTAAGCTAAACCCATCTTAAAGCCATCGAACGACACTCCAAACACACATCCATTCATCCAATTCGTTAGCTGCGGGCTCTTCAGCTTAATTACGATTTTATTGGATTTTATACTCAGTGAAGCCTGCGGCGCGAACGGGGGCAGAAACATCAAAAACATTGCCACCGACGTAAATTAAGCATAATAAATAAATTACCATAATTATAAAATGTGTGAGCGGCAGCAGAAAAAGGCGACATCGTATAAATGCGTTGGCGAGAATTACATAAAATATCAACGCGAGCAAATATGCAAAAAAAAAAAAGGAAAACGTAAAAAAATTAAATAAAATTAAAGTAAAAACGGCATAAAGAAAAACCGAATGAAATGAAATGGAACGAAACGAAAAACGCGAAAACGAGAAAACGAAATGCAAATAAAAAACCAATACAATATTTGTCATTTACATACATCATACATGGGTGGGGGGGATGAGTGTGTGTTATTTCGATTTATGTTGTGGCAACACAGCAACTGCAGGCGACAGCCGAGGACTCCAATCCGAATCCAAATCCTGGCGGCGGCAAGGAGTCAGGGTGAAATTTGCATGTCAGAATCAAATGCGACAGTTTTGACAGCTTGCCGGGCTCATTATTTGCATACAGATGATCGTAATGACGCCGGCGATGAGTATGAGTATGGGTATGAGTATGAGTGTGAGTGCGAGTGTGAATCTGGGAATCTGGGGTCCTGACCTGACCCCACCCGAGCTGGCCTTAAACCACATACCAAACACATGACACTGGCTGAGCAAATGGTTAGAGAACCACTATTCAACTGCGACTGAAGACCTCAAGTGCAGACTTTGGCTTTATGAATGATTTATTTACAGAAACGAGAAGTCCCTAAACCAAGTTCGTTTTGAAAGCATTTATAAAAATGTCGAAAAGTATGCAGCAAATAATTTTCAATAGTGAAGCTTTGGTGGATTCCTAACCAAAGGTGGAATTTATAATATCGCTGCATACTTTTAGACACTTTTATAAAAAAATTCAAAACCTTAGCGATTTCTTTGGCATTCTTCAAAAACTGTAAACTCAATTTTAAATGCCGAATGATAGAAAATTAAACTATCCATGCATTTGAGCTGGTAAAGCTTATGAACGTTAAAATTGCAGTTTTTACGATTGCAAAAGTGGTTTTGGAGATTTACCATGTTAAAATTACATCCCAAAATATAAAATCCAAAACTTAATGTTTTAAAAGATACCAAATATCAATATTAAACATTACAGCCATAATTTAAAATGTACAAATGTGGATGTATCTGTTCCATGGTTCGCCACATAATCGCATCTAAGGTTGGATGTAAGCTAACAGGATCATTATAATCCTATAATCAAAATCCGCACGCCAAGAACAGACATCAAAGCAGAGGTAATTTTATTACAAATCAATGGCAGAGACAGATTTCCCTAGGAAAAAAGAGAAAATGAATATAAAACACTCTGCCCGACTCCTCGGGCATTTGGTGTACATATCCTGATTAATATTCTCGCTCTTTAAATTTGAAATAAAAGCTGCAATCGGATTTATTTAAGCTGCTCCGAATCCGAATACATTTCTCCTTTCCCCGCAGCGGGCAAACAAAAGCAGACACATGGACAGCTGTTGGCTGTGATCTGATTTCATTTGCCCTGCCACATGTCGTACTCAATACATTTTCCTCGGGAAAAACTGCGGGGCCAATGCAATGTCAATATTTATGAACTATTATTGAACATTTGACGAAGCTGATGATTATGTTGCTGCTGCTGCTACTGAGGATGATGATGATGATGATGATGATGATGTAACAACAACAGCCAGCAGGAGCACGAGTTGAGCAGATGAAGTGGAGCTTACATTAGCCAGTGACTGGCAGAAGAAAAATTTAATTAAAAAGTTAAAGGAAATGGAACGGAGGCAAAATGTTGACTATGGAATGCCAATTTATGACAGCGACGACAAGGATGCCATGGCTTCGATACAGGATACACACATACGCATGGGTAATGAGAAGGGGAAGTCCCGCAAAATGCAAAAAGCGAAAATTAATGGAAAATTAATTAAGTGTCGTTTAATGTTGTCTCAATGTAAACGCTTTCAACGCAGCGCAAATTAAATTGTTGATGCCATACAGCAGGACCACTCAGCTTTTGCTCCCTTTTTTCCCCTCCGTTTGGTGGCTGCTTTTGATTTATTGGTTTTCCTTCTCCGGACTTAAAGTTCTTTTTTATATATACATATATATGCATATATTTTTTTATATGTTACCCAGTATTTTCTCGACTGCTGTAGGGGCTGCATTCTGGAGCCTCAGTCGAGCGTTAGCCAGGGCCATAAAATTACATTTCCCCCAACCACCCTTGACCACATGGCGTATGCGCAATCTCAACGAGGCAAGGAGCGGCCGAGCCACTTTTCCATATGCAAAGTGCAATGGAAATTGCAATTTTTCATGCGGCTTCCCTTTGGCTTTTCCCTTGCAATTCAATCAAATGCAAAATGTAAAAAAAATAGAGGGGGTGCGGTGAGGAATAGAGAGACACACTTACCTTCTTGCAGTAATCAAGCAAATCCATTTTATCACGCAAACATGTGGCGCCGGTTGTCTTCTTGCTGAGGTCCGTCACCCAGCGTCCCTCCTCGGATAGATATTGCGGCTGATAGATTTGTCCGGCCTCGCAGAGAACGGCTATCTGGGGTTCCCATCGTGGAGAAGCGGCCTGTAAAATAAAAAAAAAAATAGAAAAAAAAGGAGGTTAGTCTGCCATTCTGGTGGTCAATTGACTTCCGTTTTCAGCGGGAAGTAACAAGTTGTCACTGTCAGGAGGGGAATGGAGATATTTCAAAAAAAAAAAAGAATTCCCATTCCGAGCAATGCCAACAATGCGTATGCGTAATGTGTGATATGTGTACACAAGTATTTTGGTATCTGCTGTGTGAGGACGACGAGCATGAGACATCAAGAAAGCCAAAGACAAGACGGCAGCAAACAGCAGACAAAGACATGCCGAGGCACATTAATCATACGCCACATTGTACAGGCACAACCCACATTTCTAAGCACCCCCCCCCCCCCACACACACACGTCCGTGACAAAGCGATAAAAAATGATGCCACATCGTTTGGTAGATAGGCAGATACTGAACACTGAAATACTGTGAGATACTGTTGGTACCCGGCAGCCAAAGAACAATTAATGGCCGTCATTAGGGGGCGTCTATGGCGGTGGGGGCGTGGCAAGTGCTGAGTCCAGGCGATTGCTTAAATGCTTCATTACCACATGACAGGAGCAGCCAGCCATGTGGCCAACTGCAGGCCCCACCAGCGATGATGAATGTCCGGGCAAATTATGCATAACGATATCAATTGATACATTGATTGATTGACGAAAGTGCGAAAGGAAGGCAGGAGCAGGACCAACATCAGCAAAATATGCTACCAAACTTTAGGGAAACTGTTTGTTTTATTCATTATTGTTTATTTGATATAATGAATTAATCAATTTAGTTAAAAAAAATGTGGTTTCTAGAGTGTGAAGCTATCTTTGAATAGTTTAAAAAGGTGTCTAAAAGTATGCTATATAATTTTACTCTTTTAAAACAATATTATTTAGTGCTTTCTTCCATAACATTTTCATTTTCATTTGTAGAAAATATTTTTTGTATGCTTTTAATATACATTACAATTCTTATATATTTGTAGAAGAGCAGATTATCCTATTTCTTTATTTTTTCACTCAGTACAACGACACTTGAGGGTGCGCTGTAGAAATCATCAAAGGGATAATCACCAGAGACAATTGGAGAATCACTGCGAATGGGGAGCGGGATTAATGTGCAAAGGGATGGAGATTTCGAGCAGAATTTTGAGACAATGCCGGCGCTGATTGCAATCAAAGCGAGTTGCTCGCCGGCCCCAGCTTTTCACTCTCCAATTATGACCGGCAACAATGGTAGTTTTTCTGATCTGTGCTTTTCCTTTCAGCTAGCTAAAATCCCGAGGCTTAAGTCCCAGGGTTTTGTTTCAATTTTTTCGCGCGCGCGCGCTCACAAATAAAGTAGAGCAGACATTTCCGCCTCCGATTTTGCACAGCCTCCGCCTTTCAAAGCGCAAATAAAATCCAAAAAAAAGTCAGATACACCGAAAAATTAAAGAAACTAAAAGGAAAGGTACAAAACTAAAATAAAAGCTCAAAATCGCATATGAATATCGGATATAAAAGTCCCACAATCAGATATAAAACTCTGAAAATCAGCTGTAAAGGTCTGAAACTCATAAATTCATTTTTAATCCCCTCTGAATGATTCCGTATCTTTGAAAGCCTTTCAAATGAATGCGAAAAAAGTGTCGATAGGTCTAACAGCATTAAAATATTTCTGAAATTTAATTTCTGCTGCTCGACAGCCCTCCAAAATGAATGCGATAAACATTGTGTGTCCCACTTAAAATGATTTCCAACTTCAAATGCATTTACCCCAGAGAAGGGAATGTTGCAAAGTGATTAAACGGAAACTTTCCCTATCGCCGGGCACTCGATTTAATGATGCCCTAATGCATTCATAAATACATAAAGCTCTGTTCCACAATATAATTATTGATCGGAAACCCTGGGAATTCGACATCCCCCCCCACTCACACACACACACTCAAAGAGCAAAGTGCATTGAGTGGATATTCGCAAGTAACGGATACTTGTAAAACTTCATTAAAGCCGACTTCCGGTTGCCAAGGCAGCAGCTGAAATATGCATTGTACCCACGGGCCATTTTCCATTTTCCAGCCAGCCAACCTAGCCCCCTGTTGAATTTTCTTCGCCCCTCGGTTGTTGTCAGTCGAGCAAAAGTGATGTGATGTGATGTGTTTGTGTGTGAGCTCAACTATTTCAAAAGTAATTAAGTTGGCAAAAAGGCGCCAACGCAGCTTGGGCTTAGCTTTTGTTTGTCAGTTTTCGGGGGCTAAAAGCAGGGGGAAAAATGGTGGAAATTGTTGGGTTTCGGCAAAAAGGGTGAAAGGCTGAAAGGGTGAAAGGTTGAAAGGGGGCGGGGTAGGTGGAAAACCCAGTGACAGAGGCAGGCCAGCAATTTTTCCAGGCAATCTAATAATTCAACCAAAAGCAACCACACACGCACACACTTTTCGCATGGCCAATGCCCTTTTGCAGCAATGTGTGTGTGTGTTGTGTGTGTGAGTTGTGTGTGTGTGTTTGTTTATGCAGATTTTGTTTGGCTTTTGCCCGAGTTGGGACTGCACTTGTTGTTGTTGCTGCCCTGCCGTTGTGTTGTTTACACTAACACCAACAAAGGCATATGCCAAACAAGGCGTAAAGGGGGGTGGGGTTTTTCCAGGGGGGGGGGTTGGGCAATAATAATGTCGCTAGCCATGGCAACGCAATGTGCAAACAAAAACACAAAGACAAATTTGTAACAACTGTGGCGTTTTTTTTTTTTGGGGCTGAAAAAGGTATCCCCCGAAGAGGAAGAGCCCCATCTATACGTATGTGAAAGAGTGCATGTCCTGCGACAATTATGCGGAATATCCTCTTTTGGCCAAGCGAAAATAATGAGGATAGACAGGAGCAGCCATTAAACGCAGTTCAACCCACTTAATCCTGGTCTCGAGAGCGGAAGTACGACATTAACGACACAGAAACAAGGCATCACCATTTAAGTTGGCAGTGTTGTAAAATAGGGAAATATCAAATATCAAAATGATTAAAGAGTTACCACTCAAGCACTTAGATATCAACATTTATAAAAGTGTTTCAAATGAATACAACGATGAACAGTTTCACAGCATTCTTTCATTTTAAAACACTACAGGTTTTATAACATTCAGAAAATTAGTGTTCAAGTTGGAAGTGTTGTAAAATAGGGAAATATCAAATATCAAATGGATTAAAGAGTTACCACTCAACCACTTAGATATCAACATTTATAAAAGTGTTTCAAATGAATACAATGATGAATAATTTCACTACTTTCTTAAAATTTTAAAACACTAAAGATTATATAACATTCAGAAAATTAGAGTTTATTCATAGTTTTTCAACACTTTAAATACTGATCAAACAGTTCCCATAGAAATAAATAAGGAAACATTTCAACTATTTTATTTTAGGCATATTTACTAAAGTTTTGAAAAAACCAGATAGTTCTCTACATTCAAAGAATTAATTTTCTTTGTTCTTAATTATTTTTAAAACGTTTTTCAACACTACTAAATTGGTTTATCAAAGTGTACCAAATGCATGTTAACTGAACCCTTAATCGGGTTTCATATTATTGATTGATGAATATATTGCTCCCGAAATAAAATGACTTTAATCATTTATGGGTTTCCAATTAAAAATCTAAGAAATGCCAGGACAACGACCAACTTGCAATTTGAAATTCAACCTGAAAACACCTAAAATGCGGTTATTACCATGCTAACAAGTTGCCTCGGGTTGCACATTGCGGCTGAAATTTGCATCCTGCCCGAAATAGACAATTTCGCCGCTGAAAATTGATGAGGCCCTTGGCCATAATGATCGAAGAAAGTAATGCGGAGATGGGGCAAATCAGAAGCCGCCAAAGTGACAGGCGACAAAGGGAAATTGCAGCAGCACCTGGGTGTTAATGGGGTGGTGTCAGAGGTGGACTCACGGGAAAATTGAGTGGGGGGGGGGGGGGGGGGGGTCGTCAGGGGGATGGCCGAGTGCAACAGCCAAAACGCTGCCACTTGCGGCCACGCCCACCGACCAAATCCGCCCCAGCTTCCGTCTGCTGCTGTCGTTTCACTTCCTCTTTTCTCGCGCTCTGGTGAAAGGCAATCATGGTGGAAAACCACCGCCCAACCCGCCGGAAAAGCCCCCCCCTTTTCATCCGTGCACTGTTTGCTGAACAAGCTGAAAGGGCGACAAATTGTAATCAAATGCACGCATGAGTGTGTGTGTGTGTCCTCCGCCTTGCCACAGAAAAGGGGCGTGGCCATGCGTACGTGTGTGTGTGTGTGCGACAGGTTTTTGCTTGTTGCCCGGCCAAAAAGAGCGAAAAAACATGGTTAATCGGAGGAAAAAGGGGGGGCATGGGTTTTGGAAAATAGTGGAAAGCCATTGATTAACCTGCTGGGCGTAGAGTCAAACGGTGTACTCCCATTTGCAGCTTGCAGCTCATAAACTTGCCAAGTAATTGCAGTTTCGATCAGGGGGCCCAGAGTATGCAGCAGGAAATGGGGACACCGGAAAAGGCGGGAAAACCTGTTTCGAAATGAGTTTGCAGCCAGAGATTCAAAGTGAACTCCTGAACGAAAAATCTCTATCAATAGAGATTTAATTGGGGGTGTAATAGAAGTCACTGCCTACTTTTTGACATCTTTATAAGTTACGAGTGTGTACTAAATGTGATTTCTTTAACAATAATGGATAGGGTCACTTGAGCAAAATTCCATTATAACTCAAGTCAATACTACAGAACAACAGATGGTCAAATATTTGGAATCCTTAGCCTAATTGGCTTGAACTCTGTATTGATTCTTAAAATAGAAAAAAATATATTTTTGAGACCTCCTCAAATGCAATAAAAATCCCAACTATCAAGCAAGCCATGAATTCAAATGGAATTCATTTTCCGACGATCAAGTAGCCTGAGGACTTGCTAGCACACCAGTTTGCCATACATTCCCCATCCTGAGCTCAGTCATCATTCGAAACTTCTACCGGCAACATCGACTTGAAACGAAATATTTAGACTTTTACAAAATGGGAAACTTAATAAAATTCATAAGAAAAATTTTTAAAAAAAACTACTCGGCAAAACAAACACCAGACATCGATGAGATTTCCGGTGAATTTGAACCGGCTTACGTAGAGACCAAGTTGCGACGTCAGTATTTACAGACCATGGTGGATAGTCTACCGATTTCAGTTCAGAGCAAGTTAGTGATTATGAAGAATCTACAGCTGGAACAGCTGTGTGTCGATAAGAAATTCTACGATGTCGTCTTCGAAATGGAGATAGACCTTAATGCCAGCAGCGGGGAGATGTATCGCAAGCGTAGGGCCATTATCGAGGGTACCTGGCAGCCACCCGATACGATGCCCAATTACAAGGTGCCAGATCCATTGGAACCGAATGCGGCAGCCCATTTTCGTGAGACCTTGGCCAAGTTCAAGTCGGTGCCGCCCCAGACCAAGGGCATTCCCGATTTCTGGATAACTGTGTTTCGTAACACGTGCATCGCCGAGATGGTCCAGGAGCAGGATGTGCCAGCCTTGCGCTTCCTGGTCGATATATCGATACATTACGGCAAAAAAAAGGTAGGGTTTCAATTGGTTATCTAGGAAAATTTCAATCCCAATCCCAAACTCTCTCTTCTTGTCACAGCCCTCATTCATGTTAAAGTTCCATTTTGCCAAGAATCATTTTTTTAAGGACTCGGCTCTTACCAAAACGTACTTCCTAAAGACGGGCATCGATAATAGGGATCCGTTCTCCTTTGAGGGTCCCCAGATAACCCACTGCCGGGGCTGTGAAATTAACTGGGAGCCCACCATGAATCTCACCACCGAGGTGTGTGAGAAGAAGCAGCGCCATCGCGGCGACGGAGATAAGCGCATCATCTATGAGACCTATCTGTCCGATTCGTTTTTCAACTTCTTTAATCCACCGCTGATGAAGATGCACAAAGATGACGATAGCGAGAAGCATAAGATACTGCGTGCCGATTTCAAAATTGCCCAATATCTACGCACAAGGATCATACCGAAGGCAGTGCTCTACTTCACTGGTGATATTGTCGAGGCAAATTTCGTTCGTGATGAGGACGACACCACCGACGAGGACAGCGACGACGAGGACGAGAATGACTACTACGAGGAATACGACTTCTCCGATCCAACCGACGAATCATCGGTCGAGCCATCGATGTGATTCTTATATTTAATACGTTCTGTTCCATTTTTAATTTGGTTAAAAATGTATATATATTTTGGTACATCTATCTATGAGATATGAACTCGCAACTGAAAAGCATTAAAATCCAAGTATGTACATAGAAAAACTGTATAGAATGTTTTCATTGCAAGGACTAGTTTAGTATTTCTTTTATAAACCACAGTCAATTTGAACTTTCGATTTAAATACTTAAGTCATCTCTTGTGTCCTGGCCAAGAGTAGAGCGTTGAGCGTAGAAAGTGGAAAGTAGAAAGCCAAGAGCAAAGCAGACCGGCCAATAAGTACTTCGGGGGCTACTTATAATGGCCAAAGAGGGAGGGGAGCCGACAGAAACACAATTATGTTAATGTTTACTCGACCGTAATTAACTCAAATTTATGATATTTTAATTTCGCCCGAGCGGGACACTCGAGAGCGGCCAAAGTTGGAAAAGCTCGGGAGCAAATGAGCGATGAGGAAAATTGAGGAGGTTGTGGGGGGGTGGTGGTTTGGAAAAGCGGCAGCGAAACAAACAAAAGAAAATTGCGTTATAATAACACACGTAAAAAAGTTCCCCCATTCCCTGTCGCCTGTTATGCTTAATGCGAGTTGGAGACAAATAGAATTTTAATGCAAAATAAAACGCAAAATGCTTTCTCTCCTCTTCGGAGTCCCTGTTTTTTTAGTCCTTACTTTCTTTTTCCTATTTTTTGTTTGCTTTCTTTTTGTTTCTTTGGCAGTCGGCGACAGGCGAAGGAATAACAAATGCGTTTGCCTGATCGACGGGATAATTACAGTGCGTTTCATGGTCGAAAAGCGTGTCAAAAAAATAAAAAATTCCTGCAATAAATAAAAAAATGTAGTAAATAAAAATCTCAATGCCAAATCGACAGTTGAATATATTTTCATGACCTAAATATTTGATTGAAAATACAAGGCTCTCAGCACTCCAGGAATTTTACATCCATAATTCAGCCTTCTAAAAATATATTTTTAAAATGCAGTTTTCATGATTTATCTTTAGTGAGTGAGCTCTGCGATCGTTTTATGACCTGACAATTTTGAAACGCACTGTCCCTCAGTTGCAGGCAAGTTGGGCATTCAAATTATGCTTTGCATGTTAAATTTGCGGACCAACAGTCAGGCAGAAGAAATGAGCATGGGTGGAGTGGCAAGGGGGTTGGTTGGTTGGTTCTTTTTTTTTTTTTTTTTTTTTTTTTTTGGGAGGGGGGAGACCGAACACGTAGCAAGTGCAGATGAAAAAGCAGCAAAGAAAACAAAAACAAATTGTGAAAAATAGCCACAAGCTAGGGCTTTTAGGATATAGAGGGGGGCGGGCTCATGGGTGGCGCAGAGGGGGTGCCAACCTAAGTAGCGTGTCGCTTGAAGTAAGTCAAAGTTGGGAAATGAAATCGCCTTTCTTCTCTTTCACACCCGCGGACATTTTTTTTCTATTTTTTTGAAGCCATTGGCGAACTCCCACACACACACACACACACAAAGGCAGGGCTATTATTTATGAGTTTTCTACGTTCGCTGCTGTCTTTTGTGCATTTTCGCTTTTTGCCATTTAACTTTTTTGCCCATGATTTTCCTCTTTTTTTGCCTGTGTATGTGTGTGTTTTTTCTCGCTTCTCGTTTGTTTGTGGCTCAATTTCGAGTGTCAAAAAGCCTTGTTGTTGCTGTTTTGTTGATGATGACTCAGCGCACACAGAGGCGTAGGGGGTGGGCCTTCCAGCAGGGGTTAGTGTGGGGGGGGGGGGGGGGGTGGCTTAGAAAGGGGCATGGATTTTCGTTGGCCTGCTTTCTAGCCACTTTTTTGCTTTCTCTACTTTTCCGCTTGAAGCCCGAAACGTGCCTAAGTGAGTGTGTGTGCCCAGGCATATGTATGCGTTTAATTCCACTTGCACACACACACACACACACACACACAAACACGTACACGTACACGTACACTCGAATGCAGATCGAAAGAAGCAAAGACTGAAACTCGAAACTTTTTGGCCAAAACTTTTTGCAGCCAGTAAAACCCAAAAAACATTTCTTTATTTCATCTACATCTCTGTCACTTTCTCCCTCTCCCCCTCTCTCTCTCTCTGTCTCTCTCCCTCTTGCAGGTAAATCGGATGCTTTGACAGCACTCACTCACCCACATTTACACACAAACACACGGACACTCTCACACACACACACACGCATGCAAATTGAAATTAATTTTGTGAAAAGTGCCTGCAAGTATGCAACACAATTTTTCCAAGACAACTTTCCCCGCACGCGTGTCTCTCTGTGTGTGTGTGTGTGTATGTGTCTCTTTTTTCGCATCCCTGCCTGTATGTGTGTGGCACTATACTTTCTAATTGATGCTGCTGAAAGCACTTTTAATTACATTTGCGGGCGGCAGGACCTGCCCCCAGGTTGCAGGCCCGTGGCGGGGAAGGCCCGACCTAAAACTGAACTCAACTCAACTGAATTCGAGTGCCAGCGAATGCTCATCATCATTATCAGTGGCATCATTACTGGAATAGTTGGTACTATGGGAGCGAATAACAACTGCAGTAAATGTCACATTTTACAGAAGGGTTTTGAAAATCAATCAATGAAAGCACTACGGTTTAATGTTACCTTCAAAGGTCATCTTAGATATCCTAAAATGTGCTGTGAAAAAGGGGTAGTTGTCTTTCTAAATGAATTCATTGTATTTCTGAGCTTAAAACATATTGTTGCATACTTTTAGACACCTAAAATGATATATAAAAGCGAATGCTTATCATCATTATCAGTGGCATCATTACTGGAATAGTTGGTACTGTGGGAGCGAATAAAAACTGCAGTAAATGTCTCATTTTATAGAAGGGTTTCGAAAATCAATCAATCAAATCACTATGGTTTTGATGTTACTTTTAAAGGTCATCTTAGATATTCTAAAATGTGCAGTGCATAAAGGATAGTCGTCTTTCTAAATGAATTTATTGTATTTCTGAGTTTAAAACATATTGTTGCATACTTTTAGACACCTAAAATGATATTTAAAAGTTATTTGCAAGCCCGTCCTGAATTTTTTTTGTTCCAAAGGTTAATCAATTCCTTTTTGTTAGATTTGATTTTGATAATTTATAAACACCATAAAAAACAAAAGAGTTTCCTCAAAAACTTAAATAGCTGCTTCAAGAAACCTTATACAACACTATCACATTCCCAACACATCGGTATTCGATAGGAATTTGCGAATATTTATTGCCACCCCTAGGAAACTAACTATCATCAAATGAAAAGTCATCATCATCATCATCATCATCATCAAGCAGAAGCTGCAGGAGTTTCCCTTGGTTCCCAGCAGTTCATCATCCTTGCAATGGCATTTTCAATTTCAGTTTTTGCACTTTTATCGGAAACTGCATTTGGCCACTCGTCGCACCCGCCCACCTAATTGATTCGGCATGGCAATCTCCTGCAGGAGGTAGCTCTTCAATTATACAACTTTTGGCCCCAAAATGAAATTACTCAAGTTTGCTGCCTCGCTGCGATGCAGTCTGCACTCTGCATTCTACACTTTCCTTGCATATAATGCCTGATTCCCACTGACGCCTTTATCTATCCTTCATTTCTATTCTTTATTCTCGGTACACCCCAAATAATTTGGGTCACTCCAGTGGCCACTTTGAACGTCCTTCTCTCTCTTGTGCGGTTCATTATTCGTCGATTTGCTGCAGGTCCTTTTTGCCTCCTCCAGTCGTCTCATTTCATTTCATTTCACTTCATCTCATTTCATTTCGATTTTTTATTCAGCTAATTGAGTGCGAGCTGCAAAATGGCCAGGGAAATTGTGTAGGAGTGCGTTTAATGGCCCAAGATGACAATTGAAAACTCATTTGTTATGGCCTGATGTAGTTAATCGATGGTTTGCCTATTTGCCTCCTCCTTAAAAAATGGCAATGATTCATGGTAGAAAGTGGACAGAGAAGGAAAGACAAAAAAAAAGTAGAATAAGAGTCGAAAAGATGGAGAAATTACTTAATGTCCTTTGGTATATTACATTTGATGGTAAATGGACTGATGGCCATTTGCCAAAGGACTTCATTTGGTTTTCAAATTAAATGATTCCTTTGCGCAGCAAAGTAGTCTTAAGCTACCGAATTACTACCTAAATAATAACACTGCTTACCAATATATAATATGCATAAAATATATATGCACTCTGTACAAAGCTTAATTGGTAGAAATTGAATTAAAATGTGAAATCCACTCGGATCCCAAAAAAGTCCACCATCAAACCGCATTTGAGGTAATCAACTAAATTATCCACTAGTAGGGCCCCAAACTTCTACCACTATATCGCCCAATTTTTGGGCCAGCGGAAAACCGAAAAACAGAAATTCGAATTTGGGGGGAAATGGCAAATGGAAAACCCATGCGCAACGAAGTTAACTGAAAAATTAACGCTGAATCAGCAAGGCAATCAACAAAAATTACGCAACATTAATGCGCTTACAAGCAGGGATCAGCTGGGCAGAAATAAAAAGAGTCGGGGATTCGACTGCGGACCATATATATATGGTCCATATACGCATGGATGTATGTATGCTGTGGCCGTAATGAAAATGCTGGCTAACAACATTTTAATCCCGGCCACAAATTGCTGAGGCTTACAGCGTTCGTTCGATAATAAATATGATTAATTTTACACAAAAAGCCACAGAAACAAGGCCGGAAAGTGCATGAGCGAAAGAGACAAATGCGGCTGAATAGATAGAGATGGGCATAGAAAGAGACAGCTGAACTCTAATAAGTACAGTTGGCCACAAAACATTTTGGGGGCTAGAAGGGGGATAAAAGGGTATTTGGCTAAAATGCAATAAAGCTGCCAAACAAAAAAAAACTAATCAACAAATTATGGCAGGCAAGTGGTTTGGCCAGGAAATGAGAAAAGCAAAGGGAAAATAGGAAAAGTTGGAGAAAATTCAGTCGGGTTGGAAAAAGGGAGGGATAGATCAAGGTGGGGGGGAGATTGAGTGCTGCATTCTTTTGGGCGACCATTGCAATTCAATTAACTGTGAAAACTAATTAAGTGACTCCTGCCGAGAGCAGGCAGCCTCTATCCTTAGAAGCCTATGCATGTGTGCACTGAGAAAAATCGTACTGCATTGAAAAAAAGTAATAAAGAGATAATTAATACTATAACCATTTTAAAACTCTTTGGGAGTTAGGCTAAATATTTAAATAATCCTTTTTTGATGATATTACAAATGTTAAAATTCAATACTTCAGAACATTCCTCTTTTGTAGGGAAATATGATGTTTTAAAAAAAATTTTAGAAAATGAAAATGATTTCGATAGAGATTTTAAAACTATGTGCGATATTTTAAATCTTTTGTTAAGAAAATACAATGACTTAAAAAAAATGCTATCCAATTCTTAGATAAATGTCCTTAAAAGGGATTTTTTAAATGAAATTAGGGGAAAATGAAGCCTACCAATATTTTTTCTCACTGCAAGGATTGCACGAGTATATTGCTTGCATACTTTTTGGCATAACTTTTGGCCTGGCCTCGACAACAAATTGAAATTGGAAGCTCAGGCGATGGGAAGCCAAGGGAAGTGAGGGGGGGCGGGACTCGTGCGTGTTTCAAGATGGCGACTTCGACAACACTTGGAGCTAATGGCTTCGCAGCTCGGAGAAAGCGGAGAAAGGAGGAAAGTTTTCGTTCCCCCCCGACACCGACACGCTCCGACTGACAGCGACTAATTCCACTTGCCATCTTCCTCTCATGGCACCCAGCCACGCCCCCTATCCCCTATCCCCCGCCCCCTTCGTCCTTAACTCCTTTACTCGCATTCATTTTAATCGCACGAGCGTAAGCCAAACGGAAAGCTTTTTCAATTTGCTGCCATGCAGCAGCGGCAACAACAACAGCAGCACACACACTTACTGCCAAGATACTCAGATATTATGTATCCCACCTAGCCGAAAAGATACTTAATCATCGCAAGCCAAGTCCTGCATCCCAAGTCCTTCGTCCTTGATACTTGGGCTTCCCGCGCCGCGTGTGTGTTATCCGGTATTTAATAACCGAGCAGCTCGGGGCGGCAATAAGAACAACAATGGCGCAGCCAGCAACAAATTTGTGTGCATAATTTATGCCCTTTTAGAATAGAATATCCTCTTGCTGGCAGAAGCTCGAGCAGATTGAGGATTTCCAAGTGGGAAGCTGGGCGGGTGAGAGGTGGGTGGTGTTATGCTGGTATGGTGTGTGGCAGCCAGGATCCAGTAGCAATCAAGTTGTGAATGTACCTGCCAGATAGCAAAACTTCTCCGGTTTCAGCCATTCATGGGGGCCAAACAACAGGGCTTAAGTCCCTTGTCTTGCGAACTATGGCAAATAATGATGCAGTTCATGGACGAAGGTAAAAACATAGCTTGATATGGGAATATTCCGACATTCAATAGCCCCTTGATGTTCGGAAAAGCACGACTCCAATGCTTTATGGAAGCATTTATAAATTGGGTATATCGGGAGGTCTAAGAGAATGCAGTCTATAAGTCTGAAGGAGTTTAAAATATATATGGTTGCATACTTTTAGACACCTAAAAAGGCGATATGGGAATATTCCGACATTCAATAGCCCCTTGAAGTTCGGAAAAGCACGACTCCAATGCTTTATGGAAGCATTTATAAATTGGGTATATCGGGAGGTCTAAGAGAAAGCAGTCTATAAGTTTGAAGGAGTTTTAAAATATATGGTTGCATACTTTTAGACACCTAAAAAGGCGATTTCAAAGCCGTAGGTATTTTGTAATCCCAACACCATATCTTTTTCCTGCACCAGGTTCAGAAGGCCCCAAGTCCTTGCAAATGGAGGCCCTGTGTTCCACAAATCGTCATCACTTTCCCGCTGATTGATTGCCCATTGAGAACTGCAGTCCGCAGTGGATTCCATGTTGACCCATTTGCGATTAGGTCTAGTGCCGCCCCCCTTAAGACCCTGAATCGCTTTTGAACTACGGCATGCAGGATAATTGCTAGCACAACAACTGGGTGGGGAAAACAGTGGGGGAAAACAGTTGGAAAATCAGAGGGAAAGCCGGAGAAAATCGGTATGAAAAAGGATCAGACTGACTCCCCAAAAGCCGGAGACTGAGCTGGAAAATGAATCGCAGTCGCTTTGATAAGCGTCGATTTAAGGCGTCGGAGCATTTGGCACACTCATTACCAAAGGGGTTGGCCACTCACACACACACACACACTCAAAAGCACTCACCCACACACAAGCACACACACACAGACGCACACAGGGCTTAGGAGCACATTCACCAGATAAATGCCATGATTGAATGACGGAAGAAGGTGGAAAATGGGGAAAAATAGGGTTCGGCGGTGGGGGGGTGGTTGTGGAAAAAGAGTGAGCTACCTAGTTCATTAAATCAGCTTTTCCACCCGGTCCACCTCCGGCCCCGCAATACCCCGATTTTCTTCTTTGTGTAAAGTTGTATTCCGAATCTCTTTGCCTCGCTTTGCTTTCTTGTTACGTTTTTCTCATTATCTCGACCCGTTCTTTCTCTTTTATTTATTTTTTTTTCCCCCTTGGAGTCAATGAATGTGTGTTCATTCGAAACTGCAGTGGGAAAGTGGGCGGAGAAAGCGGGGGGGGGGAGGAGAAAGGGCGCCGTAAGGGCGTGACTTACGTGCATAAATTACAAACAGAAGCGAGCGCATTCCCCGCCACATGGGGCGTATGCGCAATTTGGCCAAAAAAAAAAAATGGGGAAAGGGTAAGGAAAAATGTTGACACCGACAAGGTGTTGGCAACACACACATACACACGCACACATGATAGACATGCAATTTAAACTTTTTGCCAGGAGAAGGATCCCCCCTTTCTCCGGGAGATTAGCGGACAGGGAGCGGGAAACTTATGCCATCCCCCTACTGCCAGGATGCGTATCGAAATAACTTAAAGTGATGGGCCAGGAATCACTGGCTTGAGTTCGGGTTGAGTGAGTACCGAGACATTTTAATTAAGTGCATCGCTCGGGGGTGGTACAAAAGCCGGATAAAGGAGCAGGGCATCGAAGCAGATTAATCGATAACAGCTGGAGAGGATTAAGCTGCATTATCAACTCTAATTGCTCATAAGTGGCTGGCCAAAGTCAGGAAGGTAGGAGGATTAAGCTCTCAAGACTTCACGTAATGGTTATCGTTTTGCACGCATAACTGCGAAGTCTATTGATATTTTCTAAAAGTTCTGAAGGTTTTTAAACAAAACATATTTAAAAGGGGGTTCGTTGATAGTTTATGAAATAGGTTCACCTAACTAATAGGTTTAAAAAATACCTACGAAGTAAATCAAGGCAGTTTATAGCTTGATTAATTTGCAACCAAGTACAGTCACCTCCGGCTTCTCAATGATTTCTGAAAATCGATAACAATCGATATGCAGCCCAAGCTTTTATGCTTTGAGCCTCGGAAAACGCGTGTTAATGGGTCACCAAAAAGGGGGCGTTTGCGCTTGCCTGTCACCAGGGGGCGTGGCTGTCGAAGGACTGCAATTACTTGAGCCGGAAATGTCACTTCCCTCGCATTCTTATCCCCATAAGCTCCTTATTTTCCTCGCGAAGCTCAGGGCAAATGAACTTTAATTAAATTCTCCATATGCCCCTGCGTAATTCTTTCTGCCCCTTTATATATTTTATTTTTATTTTTTTGTCCCCCTTTTCTGCTTCCTTGAGCAATGCCATTATAAAATGTGGTGGTAGGACCTTAAATGGATTTTGGGCGAGGCAAAAGTTTTACTTCAAGGCTTTGTCCTTGACGTTGGTTGGAGGTGGAGCGATGGTATGGTGTTAGGTTGAAATGTTGTGGGTGGTTAGGAGGAGATTTCTACGTCGATTTTCGGTCACCTCAAGGTGGACCCTTTGCCAACTTATCTGCATCTGCATCTCAGTTTCAATTTGACTGATTGGATGGATGCTTCTCCCTCTCGCACCCCCCTCAGTGTAATGTAAATAAAATATAAATTAAAATTGCTCCTTTTTATGAACTTTGCTGTCAGCTTTCACACCTCTGCACACGAACTTTGAATGGCCCTCCGCTGTCAACCAGCCCCTCCAAAGGTCACAAAACTTTTTAAACATTTTCTGTCCACTGCAGGTCCTGCTTGGTCCGATGCCATGATCCTGGCCAGCCCAAAAGCCCCAGCCCCTCCCTCCCTCCTCCGCCCCTCATTATGCGCACAATCAGCAACGGCGAGAGAGTAGGAAAAACAAACTTCATTTTGATAAAAGTAAACGAGCTTCATTTTCCAGCAGAGGAAAAAACTAAACAGAAACTTTTCCAGCTGCGCTTGCTGTACCCCCTAAACCACCCCCCTCCCCCCCCCTCCTTTGTTGTTGCTTTTGTCAGCTTGACGCCATTTTGTTTTCTTACTTAAGCCCCCCCCCCCAAAAAAAAAAGAACGCCACGCCCCCTTTCCACCGAAAAATATTTGTGCATATTCTGCAGAAAAAAAAACTGAAATGGCAAAGTAAACCAGAACCGGAAAAAGGGGCAAGCGAGCGAGGCGAAATGTTTAAAATTAGCACAATTAACTTTAATTGACGTAATTTTTAGTGACGCCTGCCAAGGGCGGGGGGGGGTGTGTTTCTGTGGGGTTAGTTAGTTAGTTAGTTGGTTGGGTGGAGCGTTAACAAGTTCATAATGGCGAAATATGCAATTTCAGCTTTCGGACACTTTGAATGGCACCCAAATTACACAGCCAGCGACTTTTGTGGGAATCCCCTTAAGCCCTTGGCTTGCAAAAAAAAAAAGAGAAAGAAGTAGACGGTAATCCTGAATTGTTATGATCCCCATAATTAAAGAGCTTGTGCAGAAATGAGCCACTCTAGATAACCAAATCAATTACAGATTATAGCCTTTGGCTATGGGGAGTGCAATGTTGCAAATGCGTTGATCGATTACAGGCACACACGTTTAATGTGATCGAATTTAAACTTTTCGATATTAATATTGAGTGGTATCCAACTATTTAGAAGTTGTGCGGAAATGAGCCACTCTAGATAGCCAAATCGATTATAGATTATAGACTTTGCCCCTGGAGAATAGTGCATATTCGTGGCTCGATTGTAAGCACATAAGTTTTAAATAACCGATTACCAACTTATCGATAAAATAATTTCTTCAAAATGTTCATTAAGCAACAAAAATGCAATGGCAACTAGCTCGATCAACAATAGTTCAGTGCTTGCATATGCACACTGCACTCGGCTAATGAAATGCCACCGATTGCACGATTGTTTGGCATTGTAATCGATACTGCAATCGACTAGGGCTCAGGGTTTCAGGGCTTCAATCGCACTTGATCCCCTGCCAGTCGTTGGATTGGCAAATCGTAGCGATGCAAATCCCAATCAGGCGAATGGAGCGGAGTGAGGGGGTGCTGGGGGCTCTCTAACCCCTTTTTTCTTTATCCACCAATCTTTCAATTCCCCCCCTGCAATTGCATTTGGCTGGCACGATGACAGGGTTGCCTATGCGGCTTATAGTTGTCTCCTTGTTGTCATCCCTCGTCCTTTTGTTCGCATTTTCATGTCTTCTGGCCATTGTTGATGCTTCTTCTGGCTGTGATTCTTCTGTTTTCTGTTTTTTTTTTCTCTGCCAGGACTCTGCTCATTCATTAAGCATTTCGAATGGCTTTCTTTGGATTTGCTTTTGTTGTCCGCCTTCATCTTGTCCTTATGCTGCTTCTTGTCCCATTGTTCTTGTTGTAATCTCTAAAGTCTGCATTACTTCAAATCCACAAATAACACAAAAAAAGCGGCATAAACCAAAACAACAGAAAAGCAACCCTCAAAAAAAAAGATAGAATATCTAAGGGAAGACCAAAAAACCAGCGAATCCAACACGTAATTTCCTTTCTTCTTCTCTAGCTCTAGCTCTATCTCTATCTCTCCCTCTCTCTCTCTATCTCTTTCTACTTTTTTTTGTTGCTCTTTTCTGGTTGGGTCAGGGGTGGCGAAGGGGAAGTTTTGGGGGGGCGAGGAGTAGGAAGTTTACTTTGTCGCAGTGTCATTTATTTTGGCATTTTTGTCACTGACGTTCGTTTGCCTTTAGCCTTCGCCTTGTCTTCAATTTTTGATGCCCCAAATAAAATTGGGGAAGTATATATATATAATAAAAATTTCTCAGATTGCATTACCTATCGTTATTCATGATATCTCATCATATTTTTTTTTAATTCCTTTTGCTAGCAGACTTATACGTTATTAATCCCTGTTCCTACCTTTTGATACTCCACTTTTGAGTGTATAGAATTGATTGTTTTGAAAGTATATCAAGCAAATTCAGCTTGTTGTATTTTAATATGATTTTCCATAATCCTGTTATGGGAAAACTCCATTCGGAAGGGTATTTTGCTGCTGCTTCCTCCGTTGCTGTTGTCGTCATCATCATAATCGTTAGTGCCGTCTCCCTCTAGCAAACCCCCCTCTCTTTTTTTCTCCCTTGTGCTTCCTTGTTGAGTTAAGAAATACCCAAAGCAGCCCCCTTTGGCGACCCCCTAGCAACCCCCCACGCCCCTGAGTGTGCGTTTTTATGACTCTTATCTGCTGTTGTTGTTCCACTTCCACATATCCTGCCAGACCCCCTCCCCCCCCCCCCCCCATTTTCCCACCCCCTGGCGTCTTGGCTTGAATTTTCCACTTTTGCATTGCATATTTCAAGGCGCAATTTTTCGTGTCAATAAAATAAAATCGATATTCCACTCCACTCTTCGTTTTTGTCTTGGTTATGTTTTTTTTTTTTTTTTTTTTTTTTGGCAATTTGCTGGGTTCAACAACTTTGTGCCACATATGCCAAGTCGCTCTGAAATTGCTGGAGAACTCAGTGTGTCTTATAGCAGGGGGTTGAAAACTATCACTCGGGGCGGCTGTAAATGCAGCTAAGGGAATTCTGAGCCAAAGTGTCCTTGCAATTAAAGTTATGATCGTTGCGGGGAGGTTGGCGCAGTTCTGGCTTTCTGGAAATCCCAGGAGCTACCGAAAAAACTCCCCGTCCACACCTCTAATTCAATGCCCACACCGTCGGAATTTCTCTATCTCTCGGTCCTAACAAGTTGAAAATTTCCAGCAAACAATGTTCTAATTAAGACATTGAAACCCTGCTAACCCACAGAGGCGGTGGTTGAAGGTGGGGGGCGGCTCGTTGGTTGGGTGGTTTAGGTGGGTAAGAATAACAAAAGTTTACTGTTCCATTCATCACCCACTAAGCAGGGGGGGGGGGGGGGGGGTGAAAGAGGGCAGGGGGAGGGGAGGCAGGGCAACAAATTAAAAGGATATCAAAGTAAATTTGAAGCGTATTTCAAAGTCGTGCGGGGAATGTGGGGCCGTTTCGAGGGTGGATGCTGTCGTCACTATGCAAAAGAGCCAGGGGCAAGCAAGCCACCACCCCCAAACCACCCACACAGACACCCTTTAGCCATCTCTTTCGCTCAGTTGCGTCTTGAATGAATGCTTGAAATTGGTTTCTGCTGCTTCTTGAACCTTTTTTTTTTTTTTTTGTAGCACAGAAAAGTATACTATACACAGGTAGAGAAAGGCAGAAGGGCAGGGGCGTAGAAGGGGGAAAGAAGACAGGAACCTGGGGACAGGTAAACCGAAATAAATTCAAAATAATTTGTGTAAAATAGACGAGCAGCAAACGATGTTGTCGACGCTTAGCCGCCCATTGAACCACCCACTTGGCAGCTCAGTCAGCGCACCCTCCTGACCAACTTTTACCCCCTTTTTTGGCCAGAGGCAGCTCGACACATGCGAGAAGCGTGGTGAAATCTGCCGCCGGCATCGAGAACCTACCACAAAAACGGTGGCAATGTAAAACCTCCATCCCCTCCCCCCTACTATACAGCTGCTACCGGGCTAAAAGGCTGCCAAAAATGTATTTTCCTCAACAAGGCCAAAAGTTTAACAAACATTGCGGAGCGCAGCACAGAGAATAGGGAGAAAATGAGTGGGACACTGGGAAGTTTGGGGAGGGGGGGGGTTTGAAAAAAAAGGGGGCTGAAAGTGGGTGGGAGAAAGGAGAGAAAGCGGGAGAGAGACAGAGCCCTGGAGGCCCATAAGGCGAGCACAGATAAAGCTCAAGCATTAGCAACTCTTGAGAAAGTTGCGCTGCGCCCAAGGCACCCCCTCAAATTTTTTTTTTCTTATACATACCAGCCAGCCACGCAGAAACAGACAATAGTTTTTTGTTGCACAATGGCCACATTCCAACCACCCAACAACCCCCCTTTTATTTCACAAGGTCGAGCATTCATTTGCATTCGCATTCGTATTCAAAATCAGATTCAGTTTCGGCTTTAGATCTTTAGCTGCTCGTGTTTCCAGGCCATTGGACCTCATTGGACCCGACTAAGCCGCATAAAAAAAAAAAAAAAAAAAAAAAAGTAATACCCAAAAACATTTAACTCAAAACCCGATTGAGTTTATATTCAGAACTTCAGGGGGACAAGGGAGGAGCTCATTTCAATTATGAATACAAAGACGAGTCCGCAATCCCCGAACCCCAATCCCCAATCCCAGGCGTAATCCCCAAAAGTCGGGGAAAATCGCCCTCTCTATATGCATATTTTGACTTGGCCCCTTGCTTTCTTCACTTCTTCACTTTCCACTTTCACACAGCAAACGCAGTGGGAAATCGTGGCCGAAAGTTATTTCGGCCAAGGGGAAAGAACCACCGGAAGATAAATGCAAATAGGCGAAATAACTAAACAGCAAAAGTGGCAAAGTGGCAAAGGCAACAGCAATAGCAACAAAATGCCGAATCGTGCGAAACGAGGCAGGGCAAAAATTTAAATTAAAAACACGTCGACATCAACATTTTGCCAACACCACAGAACAGCACACACATGTGCAGGCATGCACAAGGGTTTCGGGTTACGGGTTACGGGTTACGGGTTTCGGCTCTTTGGGTTTTCGGGTTTTAGTTGGGAATTCGGATTGGGGTTACGACTCTGGCTTTTCGTTTTCCTTTGCCTTTGGTTTGTGATATGGGGGTCATGGGTCACACATCACAATGGTCACAGGCATATCGATTGTTGCCTTATATCCTTTGATTAATTTAAATAAAGTCAAGACAAACTTGCAGTCACTTGCAGTTCAACAGAGATATTGATACGTTTGCAAAGGATGCTTTGGATTATGAATCATTAGAGCAGGGAAACTGTATTTCCTTCCTTGGTTGTGCATCCCTGAAGCCAGCTAAGCATACATTAATTTGATTACCAATCATGACCAGCAACTCGAAACAATCGATTACTTACTACAAGGCCTGACAAAAGGCCCTGCCCGCAAGGGTTTAATTCCGGAATATCATTTGGGCGCCTGTTCCCTCATCATCTTCAAGTCCAGAAACGGGTACAGTTGGCAACAAAAGTCGCCGAGGCTGGGGTGGGGATGGAGATCTTTAACCCACATTCAGTGTTAACCACTTAATTTTCCGTATCATTGAGAAGGGATATTAAAAAGCGTTTGACGCCCAACCCGCACCCCTCGAGTGGATATACATATATATACATATAGGATAATGGTATTGGTGGGTAGGAAAGTGAGAAGGGGCGGGCAAATTAACTCGACTGTCAACCGCAAAATCACAACAGATGCAGTCGCCACTCAATCACAGTATTTGTGAGCCCGCTTCGAGGGTCCTTTTTCATTTCCAGCCCCAACTCCAGTTTCCTGTCCATGTGTGTGTGTGTCTGAAAACTAAGCACACACACACTCGTCCGATCGCCCCACATATACATATGCATGAGTGAAGGGTTCGCCAGCTATAAAATATTTTTTACTCGCCCCATAATGTGACACCAGCAGAAGATTGCAGATTGCGGGGGCGAAAGGCTGGCTCAATATCAATACAGTTTTATTTACATTGGAATTTTGACCCACCCCCTCCCCCCCCCCATACCACACACACACACACACTCACATAGCTCGCTTAAACAATTTTGTAGCATACATTTGTGCGCAGCACTCCTGCCCCATTCTTTGTCCGATTTATTTACGACACAAACATTTTTTCCGGTTCCTGTCATGGGCGTGGCAGCTGTATGGTAGTAGAGGGGTGGGAAGGGGCAAAGGGGGCCTTGTATTTGATTTGCTCGACTTTCGAGTGGCTTAAAAACAAAATCGAAATCGAATGGGAACTTTCGAGTTTCCACCCACAACCACAGGGAATGCTTTCAATCGTGGTCCTCTTGCCTTGGCCCCCCTCAACCCCTTCGCTCCTTTATAAATTTATAATTCCCAACCTATCTTTTCCACTCAGTTTACTCGTTTACTGCTTGGCTGGCCATACCACACACCACACACTCCACACACTCACATTCTGAGGCCATAAGCCTTGCTCAACACACAGAAATGTAATAATAAAAGTGAGCCAGCGGGTTTTCTATGGGTCAAATGTGGTACATCATCAAATTTACCGCTCGAGCAGTTCATAAAGTGCGTCGAGTCGAGGCATCGATGAAGACATTCGATTATGTACAAGAGCGTCAAGTAACTATCGATAAAAAAGCAGAAATCGTGTATCGCCGCCGGGGGTACAGTCTGTGTGTCTTAGGCAGGCAGGCGGTATTAATCAATAAATCGCACAAATCAGCGCTTAAATGGCAATTGACTTTTATGGTTACCTACCCACTACCCACTACCCACAACCAACTACAGGCTACAAACACACATGCATGCACACATAAGCTCCGTCCACCCGGGGGCGCCAAGTATTTTGGACAGGGGAATCGCGCATGCGAGACGTTAAAAAGTCATTACTTTGACGGCAGCACTAAAAATTTGTCTTGTTTGGGGATGGTTTGGGGTATGTTTTGCTAGGGGGGGAGGGGTGTGGCTTTCGGGGTGCTATTGTCGCATACAAGTGCTTTCTATACCCACACACACACACAGCCATTCAGATTATGTGCCCTGCATGGCAGACATCGCAATGAGCTTGTTTCCCACTCTCCTTCTTCTCGCTGTGGCACTCGAAATATTTAAGCGATAAAGTACAGCAAGTCACCCACACACACATGTTTGCTTGTGCCTAATAGAACCCAAGTGACAAAGGCATAAACACACACACACACTGGCCATTAGCTGGCTGCTGCTGCTGTGGCAATTTGGTGGCACAGATGAATTTAATAGAGACGCCAGTGCAGCTGTGTTTGTGTGTCCTGTGTGCTGTGTGTGTGGCGGCCATTATGCGCCGCAGCGCATACAACATTATTTTATTAAGTGAGACGAGGCCAACAAGGGGGCCCCAAAAACAATATGCGTTATCTCAACACCCCCGTCGTAGGACGCCCAGCGCCCAACGCCCTGGTCTATAACGCACATTCCTCCGACTCCATCTCTGGATTCATTCTGCATTCTCCGTTCTCCATTCGCTATCCTACATTCTCCATTCCTCTTTGGAACGTGTCAGGCGGAGGAGGAGTCGCCGGAATCATGCACAAGGAACTTGGATGGAGGGCAGATCGCATTCTGTGGTTGCATGCCAAAGAGCTGGCATGTGCAATGGTCCCTTTGACCCCGGCCAGATGATTCATGGCCCTAGAAAAGCCCCACTCCCAGTGGAGTGAGTGGCAAGCAGGGCCATAAACTTCGATTTGCTGAAATCCACGACTAGACTATAAGTACATTTATAAGTCAAAATATATATGGGGGAAATAATATGAAATCAGCTTAAAAGGGGGGTTTTTCAGTGAAACCGACAAAGAAGTCATATATAAAAGTGTCTAAAAGTATGCAATGAAAAAATATATAATAAACTGTTGCATACTTTTAGACACCATTATAAGGGATTTCAAAACAATCCCTGTTTAGCAGTGAAAAAAGAAACTCCAAGAGAATTGCTTATTCGAAATAGAATGTTCCATACTTTTAGACACCTTTAAAAGGGATTTAAAGTTAAAACCTCCCTCCCCCATTTAGGTTAAAACCTCTGAAATCGGGCAGCTTTCAAGGTGTGGTTGCTGTGAACTTGCGACTTTATTGTTCACTGAACACATACAATCGGAGCTCCGGGTAAAAGCTTTAAATTTGCATCCCCCTGCTGAATATTCATTTGCCACATTCATCAGTGACCGAGCTCATTCGAATGCAATGCGGCTATAAACACGCATATTTTGTCCGACTTGCTCCGGCAGTCATTTGTTTAGTTTTATCATTTCTCAACCGTATTCGAATTCGCATCCTTAGCCGTATCCTTGCTTCACTCCTGCCACCGCCCATTTAAGCTGTCTGCACGTACAGCTGACTGACTGACTGACTGACTAAGTGAATGAATGAGTGAATGGGTGAATGACTGGGCGATTGACTAACCGTCTATCCATTTGTCTAACCCCTTCGCCGCCGCCCATGTTTATTTATCCTGCTCGGGCTGTCGGTGCGGATAAATTTCATTATCTGCAAACGCGGTCATAAAATCTGACATCGAATCAATTTCTGCAACAAACGGTGGTTCTCTCTGGCTTCATTTTCCATTTTGCCTAGCTTTTCCAGCTTTTCTTAGCACGATTTTCGTGCTGGGGCATATTTTGTTGTATTTTGAATGAATGTGCAAATAAAATTTAATTTAATAGCGAATTTTATGTCGCAAATATTGCGCTTCGGCCCCGCCACCCAGTTTTCCCATTTTCCCCATTACCCATTTTCCATTTCGCCACGATTGTACATGTGAGGCAGTGTGCCCACTTTTATGGCCCTCAAATGGTTTGTTGGATCGGGCGTCAGAGTTGACAAACAGGCGATGAGCCACTCCCCCTTGAATATCCTCCCCCCCCCCCCCCCCCCCGCAAAAAAATGGAAAAAAAAGGACACCACCCAACACCCTTCTCAGCCATCTGCAACTGCCGGCGTGCTGATAGCCAAATGGGATTTGGGGAATATGCCAGGACATGAACCGGGAACAGGGCCAAAAACCAAGGACTACTACAGGAATACAGGACTTTGGGGCGACAGGAATTCAGGGACTGGGGGGGGGGATACACGAGGCCAAGTGCGGATGCATTAAAGTGTCAAACAAAGTTGCCGGCGGGGGATTTTGCGGGGTTTCGGCCTTTGATTTGCTTTCATTGTTTGCCCATCGCCAATTTTCGCCGTCGCTCGCACAGTTGGGCAACTTTCTCCCGGAAATCATCGATTGACAATGGAAAAGTGGAAAACGGAAGAAGTGGAGGTCAAACGAGATGGTCCGCAGGGTATCCTTGCACTATCCTCCTCGAGTCCAGCACTCAAATGATGAATGAAATGAGCATGGGATGAATAAGTGAACGAATGAATGCCAGGAATAACTGAGTGGAAAATGAGGAAACGTCCGGAAAAGGCAGTACCCGATTTAATGGGTGAATCAACGAACTCTTTGATTGAACACGGAATAAATGGGCATATTCTGGGGATGGTCACTCAGTTGGTTGAATTTAATAGCAATTCCCTTGCCTTTCGCTTCAAAATCATTTGATAATCTGTAATAACAACACAAAAAAAACCAATCGATCTGTAAACTCCAAACAGAAAATGGCCTACATTTTTACAAAAAGAAATATTTTTAAAATCTGTTTTTTTTAAACAAGGTTATAAACTTATTAAAACTACAATCAATTTATCAGACCATTCCAGAACTCGGCCACATTTGATCACATTTTCCTGCATTCTGCACTTTTCCCAGCTCTTTTCCTGCACTTAAAATCCGGGGAAATGCAATTTCACCCCTGGGCTGTGAGATTGAATGATTCAAACTCGTTATGCTCCAAGGGAAATCCAAGGAAGCGAAAACTCTGCTGCCAATTGAAAAATAATCCAATCGAGGAATCGGCCAGAAAAGTGGAAAATGGAAAGTGCAGGGAGATGGGCGCAGGTGGGTGCAGAGGTTCAGATGGGCAAATAAAAAAAAAAAAAAAAAAAAAAAAAAAAAAGAGGAGCTGGCCAGAGGATGGGAAATGGCAGCAAAGAAAAACACAGCCGAAAATGCAATATTGCGATTTTATAACACAAATTGCTTATAATCACCCGGCAACAACAAGGCGCGGTTGAGGGGGGGATGGGAGGAGGAAGTGGGTGGCAGAAGCTGGAAGCCAAAAAACGGAAATGCACGCTGTAATGGCCTGGAAGTGGGCGTTGGCGAGGGGGCGTGGCTGAGCTGGGGGAAAAAACCAGCTGCTCGGGGTCCACCGGCATGGCAATGGCATAAAAATCATATTTCCGTTTTATTATTTGCTGTTAATGAAAATGCAAATAAAATTGGATTTTCCGTGCCGCACAAAAAGGCAGCAAAATTAAATGTTGTTGGAAAGCAGCAGCAGGGAGAGAGAGAGGAGAAAGGAGAAAGGGGAAAGTAGAGGAGTGCAAATGTATTTCCTGGCGCACATTTCAAATAAACATTTCGGTTTTCAGTTTTCGCATTTCAGTATTTCTGTATTTCTGTATTTTTATGTCCCTGGCAGTCGACAAATGAAAAGCATCAAAAGAGGAAAAATACGAGCAGCGGGTCAGAAGAAAAACCAGTGAAAAATCATTTGAAAAGCCAACAAAAATGTGTGACCCCTCTTCTCTTGGCCTCCGATGTGAGTTTAGAATTAATTGGGTCACGTAATTAGCAGCTTGTTTGGCCATATACTATATCTATATACTATATATCATATAATATATATATAGAGAGGCGCGGGTTGTGCATGCCCAATTTGTTTATCCAAAGTGGGGGGCTGGAGAAAAGAACTTTTGGGATTTTTCGCGGTGGTCACAATTGATCCGAAATTTAATAAAGCTGGATTAAAAAGACCGCAATACATAGGATCGACCACCCCATATAAGCCACAATATAGGCTTTTGGATAATCCCCTTATGGTTTCTAAGCATTCAAAATGTGCTTTGCAGTCTCCATGGTTATTATTTAGATGGCTATCTCAAATTGTACATATCACAGGTATTAAAAAAAAAAAAAAAAAAAAAAAAAAGTAAAACTTCTTAGCCTCGGCCTTCCACCTTCCACCTTAAATATTTTATCCCAACCATAAATAACTGCCTTCCATTGGAACAGATTGCACGTATAGTAAATCTGAATGATTTATTCCAAGGACACACTCTAGCAAACCGAATCCATTCATTCAATCGCCAGCATAAGGAAGCCCCACTCGATGCTCATTGCTAATGACACCATCGATAATGATGCTCCACACAGCCTCCTCTTTTGCGATTGCGAATGCGATTCGATTCGATTTCCAATTCCAGTTCCAGCTCCCCAGCGTCTGTTTGCCATTTGTGATTTTCAGATCCAGAGGAGCTTTGCCCACCATTCGAGCCATTCGAGTGGAAAAGTCAAGTCAACTCGAGTCGGGCTTTCTAACCAGCGTATGGCAGCGAATCAGGACTTCAGAACCTAACCCAAATCCGCTCGAGAAACTATAAACCAGTGGGGTATTCAGTAGGGGGGGTGGAGGGGTTGGAGCTCAACCATTCGATTGGGAAAGTGCCATTCGTGCTACTCAAATGAAATCAGCAACGAACTATTGGGCAGGCGGCGGGTGACACCTTCTTACCCACCTATAAACCATCACCCCCCTTCTTTCAACCACTTGAACAAATAATGCATGCGGCTGTGCCACCAACAACAACAGCAACCACGAAAATAACAGTAGAACAAGAAGTAGAGTCAGGAGAGGGAAAACGGGGGCTACGGCTACAAGAAAAGTCGTTCAGGCTCAGTCAACAAAATGCCAAATTCAAGCACCTGCCACAATTTTAGCCCGGCACGTTGTCGCTGCCACGCCCCCCCGCCCCCTATCCTTATCCTCATTTTCATCCTCATCCCAGTCTAGGGAAGTTTTTCCCTCTCGTAAATGTTTGCCATACAAATGTATAAAACATTACCGCACGGCTGTGCCAAAGACGTGCAACACAAATAGTGGAGAAATGGGTGGCGAAGGAGGTACTTTTTATATTCTCAACTTCTGCAGGCCTTGCTTTTCACCTCCTCGAAACGAAAACACCAAATCACTCCGCCCTACACTATTTTCTTTTGGCCAAGTTTTCCCGATGGTCCTCACCGCTTTCTTTCTCGCCGGGATGCCAGTGATTGGTAGAGGGTAAGCGATAGTTTTGGGATAGTTTGGGTATATTGGAGTGTAAATAACACCAAAACGATATTAATTCCTCAATCTATAATATATCTTAGAGCTAACTCTTGGATGTCTTAGGTATTTATGGGTTTGGAGTAGTGTTTATACATATATAAAAAAGAGCCAAGAACCTTGACATGGTAATCTAAGAATTCCCTAGTGTTGAAGTTTCTTTCAAACCTTCTTTAAGATCTCCCCTTCTCTTATAATACCTATAACTTTAATTATTGTTCCACTTCTAGGTTGATAATATTAGATTTCTCAGATCATCATCTTAAATCGAACTCCAAACCATCCTATTTTTTTTCTTTTTCCAGCTTTATAATATAATATATCTCAGATCATCTTAATCGAACTCCCAGCCTACCTAACTTATCTCATTTACCCTTGGTTTAACCAAACCTATCCTCCCTATTTCCACCTTAAGGCTGTTGTCCTTACCCCTGGCAAGCCTCTTTTGTGAGCCCCCTTACCCTTTTTTTTTGCCCCGCCAGTGACATTTTTATGCCTCTTGGCCCAACGGACAGGGACAGTCTCCCAGGCCCCCCATTTCTTTTCATTTGGTTTCATTTCATTTCGTTTCGTTTACGTTTGTCATTCATTCTGGTTCATTTGCTCGATTGTGAGTCATCGTCATCATCGCCATCATCATCGTCATTATTATCGGAGGGGGCCCATCATTATCAGGCTTATCAGCGGGGCTGGAAAGTCGTCACCTTGCCGGATAAAAGTTGTTGACCCACGTTGGCCTAGCCACCACCCCCCCCCCCCTTTTTTTTCCACTCGAAGGTGTCCTGCGATTTCTAGAGCCCCACAGAGAGAGAGACAGAGCATCGCTGGTGGGCAGGAGCACTTAACCCTAATTCCTGCAACTCTGACACATCAACTGAGCCACAGACAATGGCCACATTAGCCCTAGCCCAAGTCCTGGCCACTGGCTTTGCCTTGGTTTTTCCCATTGCCTTCGGTTTTCCCTTTGCCTTTGCCTTTGTCAACGTTGAAATGAAAATGAGCAAAATGCATAATCGAAAAAAATCATTGAAGCGTAAATGCTTTGTAACAGGATACGTGGGGATGGGTGGGAGGACACTTATGGCACAGGACAGAGAGCGACTACGACTATGAATACGTAAACCTAAACCTAAACCCAAACCTACAGCTATCCCATACGATACGATACGATACGATGCGATCCGAGGCAACATGAAAGCCAAGCCAACCGAACGAAACGAAACGTAACGAAACAAAACCAAACGAGTTGCGAAGGACAGACAAAAGGAGGAGGAGGAGGAGGAGGTCCTGGCAGGGAATCCCAGGGAAGTTGGGGTCACTGCACAGTTACCAGTTACCAGTTACCAGTTACCATCCCAACCCAACCCACCGCTCCATCTTTGCCCACATGGCATATACATATGTGTGTGACATCGACACCACAACTAATGAACGATGGACAGGACGTGGACAACTCTCAGACTGACAAATGACAAAGGAAACGGGTCGCAGGACACTGGACACAGGACACCCAGGAGATGGAGAGACGGAGAGATGTAGATGAGGATGCACTACAGCAGCGGGCAGAGTATGGCGACTGCGTAAGTGACTTACTACGGCTGACCAACTACAAACCCAATTGAAACCAAAACTTAACCCCATCACGAACTGTGGTCAGCGCAGCGAGAAGCCCATGTGGTGACACCCCTAGCGGCAGATTCTATTACTACACTGGGCGAAAAGGGAGGGGGATATCTAGGGCTTATTGCTTAGATACTCCAAAGATAAGCACAAGCACTTTGGCTCAGTAGTCAGTATTTTTGACTAACTGTCTGGCTTTACTTTTAAAAGTCCTGACAACCTATAGAAAATGGTCTACAGCCTAACAACAGGTTATGAATTTATATATTACATCATATTTGGGTTGTGGGTGAGGTAGTCTAAAATCAAGAAAGTGTCATAAGGGCTTTAGCATGGATAGTATTGAAAATTGAATACTTAGTAAGATTTTCATCTTTTTTCTTTGACTTAACTCAGGGACTTTCTTTCCTTCTTTCTTTTCGGGGTTTGTAGGTTATAGCTTGCTTTCATATAATATTTCGATTTAAATAAGTTCAATCAACTGCATAATATTCAATGTTTAATACAAGTACCGAAAACCACATCCAAGAATTTCCCGGTACTTAAAACTCACTTGTACTCAAAATAAGAGAGCTTCCTGCATTTGTAATACTATCAAGTTGTAAATACCATATATTATTGAAGTTGAAAATACTTGATAATTGATTTTATTTTACTGCTTGTGCATGCCGCATTTGAAGAGTGTAGAGTGTAGAGTGGAGAGTGTAGAGTGGAGAGTGGAGAGTGCAAAGTGGTGTATTTTTGGATCGAAACGCGGAATTCCAGAAAAGTTTTGCGGCTGTGGGAAATTCCGTTACGGCGGCTGGATCGCATTCCCGCATGATTCATTCCGAGCCCAGCGGGTGACTCAATAGATGGGGTTATGTATGACCCCCCCCCCCCTTCCCCCTTCTGCTAAGCCCCTCTCTACGCCTCTGTCTTCTATCAGCCAGCTGAGCAGCGAACCGACTAATTCAGTTGACTCCAGTGCAATTCTGGAGGGGATGGGGGCATGTGGGTTGGCTTCCAAAGGAGCAGGGTGGGTAACTAAAGTTGGCCGACAGTTCGCAGTTCGCAGTTCCCAGTTCCCAGCCGACAATCAAATGGCCAACGACACCCGGCCACCCCTGTCACCCCCCTTTGTGTAAGCCCCTGTTCTCTGCAGAAAAGGGACTTTGTATGGGTTGTTTGGCAGCGACGATTGCGTGTTCCCTTTGCCAGGGGCGGCTTAAGGGGGGTTCACGTCGCTCTGGCATCGAGTGTTTGGGGAGATGCTCGGGCATATTGCACATTGTGAGCCAGTCCTGCAGTCCTGCAGTCCCGTAGTCCTGCCAACCCCTACCATTTACTTTGCCTTGCGGATGAGTCAGACATGCGAACGTGAAGTCCTTAAAAAAAATGGGGAAAAAAACTGAAAAGCGCAGAAAAAATGCAAGCAGCGAATGGATAGCTAAAAAAAATAGGGGGCATGGCTGATAAGGGGGGTTAGGTAGCCAGTGGTAAGAAGACCACACAACAAGAAATTCAAATCAATTTCACAAAAGTTCTTTGGAAATTTGACATATCTAAGGGGCAGATCTTAAAAAAGAAACCTGTATCTAAAAAAAAAAAAAAAAAAAATTTTGTGGAAAGGGGAAAATATATCTGACATGAATGACTATTAGTTTGATTAAATTGATAGATTTTAGCTATTGCCTTGAGCCAATTTAGAAGCTTTACAAAAAGAGGAAAATAATCCTTTTCTAAAGTGTCTAGAAGTATGCAGTAAAAATTAACAACTTATTTCTTTTAATGCAAATATAGTTGCATACTTTTAGGCATATTTGTAAGAGATTTAAAAACCTTAGAGGCTTTGGGTTGGTCTATTGAATCTCGTTTTTTTTCTGTGTTTTACAGTAGAGTGGTAAGGGAAGGTGAACTGTGGGTACTGGCGACATAAGCAACCACCGACGACCACAAAAATGACGAGGGCGATGCGTGCCACTGATAACGGTGACGGCTGACTGGAGAAGGTGGTGCAAGGCAGAGGGTGGTTCAGTGGTTCAGTGGGTGGTGGGCGGTGGGCGGTGAGCGGTGGTGACCAGGTCCCCGGATAGTCCAGGTCCAGTCATAAATTTCCGGCAACAGCGAACTAGCATGAATAGCGGCATTAAAGTATCTGGCAAACAAAGGGGGCAGATAGGTGGAGTGCAGTGGGTGGTGGTTGAGTGAAAGAAAGAAACAAGGGCAAAACAAATTGCAGGCTGCATACAAAACAAGCCATGAAAGGGGGCAGGGCGCCATAAAGCAGCTTAACTGGGATTGGGTAGGTATCCTGGCCCCAACATCCTTGGGAGCAGCTCCACCAGCTGCTCCTCCAGCTGCTCCTCCAGCAACTCCTCCACTCTTTCTTTCAATTGCTTCGCTACGTACATGTATATGAATTTGATAAGGTTTTTGTTTCGCCGCAAAATGCTCAGAACCCCTAAGACTGTCCGCTGTCCGCTGTCCGTTGTCCGTTGTCCGTTGTCCGTTGTCCGTTGCCAAGGCAAATTGCTTTGAGTTATTTAAGGGGAGAAATACGTAAAGGAAATTTTTGTTAAGGCCAGGCACGTCGTCGATTGTGGGTCGAGTCGGGTAGAAGAGAAAGCTCGGACCGGGCTGAAATTGTTTTGAAATGATTTGAAAAAGCATTTCAGTTTAAGCCAACAATATCCCAGGAACGCATGTGTGTGTGTGTGCGAGTGCCTGTGAATTGATGAATGCGCCCGGAAAAGAGAGAGAATCCCTCTGATGAATGCAGGACCAGCCTCAGAACAATTTGAGGATTATGCTGATGGAGCTGACGGAGCTGTAGTTCCGCAGCAATAATTGAGGGATTTTCTTGGACCTGAGCTGGGAATAAAGATGCGAATGTAAGTGGCCCAAAGCGGCCCCCCCCCCCCCTTTTCTCCGATCGATAGCCTGGCCACTTATTCAATTTCCATGATAATTGCCAACCGCAACGGGTGGCAAATCAAAATCAAAATGGCCTAACTGCCTTCATTAGTTTCGCTGGCACTTTAGCTACTTTCGCATGCAAATTGCCAGTTGGAGCCAGCTGCTGCTGCTGCTGCTGCTGCTCCTGAATGCTGGTATCTCCTTCGGTTTTTGGGTTTTCGGTTTTGGGTTTTCGGTTTTTGGGCTTTCGGTTGCCTGTGTGCGGTTGTGTAAGCCGAAAAGCCACGGGAAAAGTCAGCCAGCGAAAAGAAAACGGTTCAATTAAGCCAATATTTGCGCACACTCGCGCCTTGTGTTGGTTAGTTTGGCAACGGCTGAGACGGCAACTGGAACCCCTTACCCAGAAAACCCCCCAGAAACCCCCAGAAACCCCCTGAAACCCCTTGAACCCTCGGGCGGCGCTGCTAAGCGATGGCACATTTTTCGTAGCATACTTTGCGCGGCTGCTTAGCCTGGCCCACGGCCACAACAGAAAAACAGAAAACAGAAACTCACAAACGCTGCTCAAGTGTTTGTGTATCTGTCTCTCGCCCAATGAGTGTGTGTGAGTGTGTGTGCCAGTGTGTGTGTGTGGTTGGGATTTGAATTGCCATTGCACGCAGAAAAAAACCACAGCCATTTCTGTTCGATTTTGTCAGCTGTACACGGTAATATCACTTCTGATATTGTATCAATGGTATAAAATGTTATAAGGAATATATTAAAGGTTTATCAGGCTTAAATATCTCTTGAAAAGTTCTTCGGTTTTATACGATTTTTTTATATATTGGTTTACTTTTGATATTGTATTAATAAATGTAAAATATATCAATGTGCCATGTTATAGATTTGATGGGTATGATTGTATCTTGAAACGTTGGTCAAATATATTTAATATGAAATATATTCGTTCTTTTTCTATCTTAATATTGAATGAATAAGCCAAATGGTATATTAATTAAGTTATAGATTTGATGGCTTTGAAAATCTATGGAAAAGTTCGTTAATTCTTTAAAGTTTTGATCATATTTTGTTATAGGACATTTTAATAGGTATTAAAGGAAGAATGTCTGGAGATTAATTTAATGTTATTTTCCTAACTACCAAAGTAAAAATCAAATCTGTAATTTTTCGGTTTCTGTTAATGTTAATTTTAATTATTGTTCTAAAAATGTTTTTAAAAAAAATGCCTCAGACTTGAAGGAAACTAATTTTTTACTTTTTAGATTCAAATATACCGCTTGTCACAAGTGATAGGTATTATAACTTGTATCAAAACCTTGAATATTAAAATAATGTCTTCAGATCTCTAGCCAGAATAGATATTTTAATGGGGCTATATATATTTCAAAGCCATATTTTTGGGTCATATTTTGCCTCAGTGTGCTCTTTCGGATTCGGTTTGTGTTTCTGTTCTGGGTTTCGGGTCTTTCGGCTAGCGCCTTCGTTCCTTCGAGGCATTGTATCGAATGTGGAGTGGAGTGGGGTTCTGGTTCTGGTTCTGTTGTGTGGAGTGGTGTGTGGATGCGGTGACTCACCTGAACCTGAGCGGTGCCAATGGCCAGGACGACCCAGAGGCTCCGCAGCAACAAATTACGACGCAGCGCGGCGCACATTGTTCGCACTCCTTTCAGCTTTCAGCTCCTTGTCCTTGGCTCCTTTGTCCTCCTGTCTCCTGTCTCCTGTCTCCTGTCTCCTGTATCTCCTGTTTCTCCTGTTTCTCCTGGCTGAGAGTCTTAGAATCTCAGAGGGGCTCTGAATTTAGCTCTAACTCTTCTGATTTTGGATTCGGATTCTGATATTGTTTCGGTTGCTGTTTCTGTTTAACTTGTATTTGGTTTGTTGGCTTGTTCGTTTAACACTTTGCTGCACAGACAGACGACGGCGACGGCAGCAACAAGAAATCGAAAACACAAGAAAATTTCATTAGCAACGGAATTGTGGGTTCAGCATATTTTGGTTTTATGTTTTCTGTTTTCTGATTTCTGATCTCTGCCTTCTGCGTTCTGGGGTTCGTACACCGATTTCGTTCGATTTGCGGTGCCCAAGTTAGCTGGTGACCGCGAAGCGCTTTTCCTTTCGTCGCAGTCGCAGTCGCTGCCTTTGCCCCAAAAACTATGCACGAAAAATGTCAACTCGGAAAAGACACTGAGTGTGTGCGACTGTGTGTGTGGGGTCGTAGTATTTGATTGTGGAACGTAGTAGAAGAGAGTCTAAGATGGAAGGCGGGGGGCTAAAGTTAAGCAAAGGCAAGAGAGCACTCGCTGATATCTGTCCAAAAGTACCCAGCACTCAGTAGTACCCCTTACTCGCTGGTTCTTGAGATGGTATGCTATGGCATGGCAGGGTATTTGTTATTTCTCGGACAAAAATACACTCGGCAAACTACGTAATTCGGATGGCAAGCGGAGAACCTGTCAGCTGCAGCCGTTGGCTCGCATGTCCCATGTCCCGTGTCACTTGTGAAAGTCCTCTGCTCTTGGCAGCTCCTACGCAGGACCGTCCCAACACCCCCCTGCCATCACCCCTTGGCCAGGGAAAAGGCCTCGTAACCACGTCGTTTTTTGTGGCTTCTGCGCAACACACTTCTCACTTTCTCAACTCTTCTCGTTTCTCACTTTCTCACTGATTCTGCGCATTTTGTCGGCCCCCCCAGCTAAGTTGGCACCACAAATCCACTGTTCGCATCGGCTTAGTTTTGTTCTATTCAAGATTATATCACTTTGTTTTGGATGTTTCTCTAGGGTTTTCTCTATATTTCTTCTTCTTTTTTTTATCTTTTTCTCATTAAGCACTCGCACTTGAACAGCAAAAAAAAGTATTGAGCTTGTATTTTGTTTAAAGTGATTTGATTTTGGTCTCTCAGTGTGTGTTTCGATTCTCCTCGTTTCGATTCTCGGCTCCTCGGCATCCAATTCTCTCAATTTCTTTCTCTCTCTCTCGTGGATTCTGATTGTGGGAGAAAGCGGGAGAAAGCAGCCCCAGGCCTGTTCCCAGCGAAGCTCTGAATCTCTGAGTCTCTGGAATCTCTGAATCTGGAGCTCTGGCGATGGGCTGTACCTGGCGCTGCGAACGCTCACAAACGACTGCGAGTGCTGTTGGCTGCTCGGCGGACTCGTTGCCTCCAAATCGAATGTCCTGCGAGTCCGAAAGTCGAAAGTCGGGGGCGCAGAGCGCGTGCCCGGGATCGATATTAAGGGCGAATGCGAATCCGAATCAGAAACCGAAAACGCGGGGGTGGAAGTGGGAACTACTTGCTTCAGCAGTGCTCCGTGCTGCGTGGTCCGTGGCCTGTGGAATGTGCCAGCCGAAAAAAGGCAGCAGCAGGTGCTCGGAACGAAGTCCGAAATGCAAGGGGTGGCATTAGCAGAACCGGTTCCGCCAGCGAACCACTTCCGTCGGAATTGTTATGAGTTTTTTTGAACTCCGCGCGGTAACTTCGGGTGGTGGATTAGCCCTTGCAGCACTTGCAAGGATTCAATTTCCCTCTTTATATGCTTTTTTCCCTTTTTGCATGACTTCTTTTGTAAAATTCACATTTGTATTTAGCTTATTGTACTTAGCTTAATTTTTAATTTATTTATTTTTATACCATGGTGTTTTATTTTATATATATTTATATTATATATTATATATTATGTATTATTTCAAGTTTTACTCATAACACAAACCATTTCTTTTTCTAGGTCTTGCGACGCAACATGAATGAGACTAAAGGATAACGAGGAGACGCACAAACCTTTGACTTTATTTAAATTACCATGTTTATTATTTCAAATAAAAAATTAAATAACCAAGTCTGCAGTATTTTAAGATTCAGATTAAGCGGTTTTTAAATTTAATATATTTGTAGCATACTTTTCGGATAACTGTTTTTCTCATATTGCCCTAAAAATGTAGCATAGTTTTGGGATCATCTAGAAAGTTCGCCAATAGGTGGCGCCACCTATAAAATCAATTCACTACCTGACAAAAGCTAACTGCTGCAATTTTATTTAAAGGTAGCAAAGTTTCATACCCAAATCCCACTATTTTAAAGGTCTCCTATACTTTATACAGCGAGGTGCTAAACCATGGTCCCCATTTTAACGTGATTAGCCAGGTTTTAAACCACGCCCCTATTTTTAAGCAAAACTGAATCCTTTTTTTCTGCCATTTATACCCAATGTTTTGGCTGCCGTGATGCAAAAAAAGGTCAGAATGAGGAGTGTCATACCTCGTCGAGCTCGTAATTACATTCCCAATCCATTGGCATTAAAACTTGGAAATTTTTAATTTTTGCCATTTTTCGCAAAAATAGATGATGTAACCCCTTACAAAAAATGGAAAAATCGGTCAAAAAATAAATTTCCCGCAGAGTGCTGGGGATTGTTAGCATAGGTTGTCAGCTGCTCAAAACAGTCGGTCTTTTGGCTGTACGCCTTGATTTGACCAAACTACGATTGAAAAACTGCATAGAAAAATCGGATTTTTGACCAAAATCTGAATCCCATATTTTCGCCCTAAAAATTCAGTTTTTCGGCTGCTATAAAGGAAAAAAACGTCAGATCGAGGAACGTCATACCTCGTTGAGATCGTAATTTAAATTGCAATCCACTGGCACTCAAACCTAGAAATTTTTTATTTTTCCCGTTTTTCGCAAAAATAGATGATGTAACCCCTTACAAAAAATGGAAAAATCGGTCAAAAAATAAATTTCCCGCAGAGTGCTGGGGATTGTTAGCATAGGTTGTCAGCTGCTCAAAACAGTCGGTCTTTCGGCTGTACTCCTTGATTTGACCAAACTACCATGGAAAAACTGCATAGAAAAATCGGATTTTTGACTAAAATCTGAATCCCATATTTTCGCCCTAAAATTCAGTTTTTTGGCCGCAACAAAAAAAATAAACGTCAGATCGAGGAATGTCATACCTCGTTGAGCTCGTAATTTTAATTGCAATCCACTGGCACTCAAACCTAGAAATTTTTTATTTCTCCATTTTTCGCAAAAATAGATGATGTAACCCCTTACAAAAAACGAAAAAATCGGTCAAAAAATAAATTTCCCGGAAAGTGGTGGGGATAATTAGCATAGGTTGTCAGCTGCTCAAAACAGTCGGTATTTTGGCTGTACGCCTTGATTTGACCAAACTACGATTGAAAAACTGCATAGAAAAATCGGATTTTTGACTAAAATCTGAATCTCGTATTTTCGCCCTAAAAATTCAGTTTTTTGGCTGACACAAAGAAAATAAACGTCAGATCGAGGAATGTCATACCCCGTTGAGCTCGTAATTTAAATTGCAATCCACTGGCATTCAAACATGGAAATTTTTAATTTTTGCCATTTTTCGCAAAAATAGATGATAACCCCTTACAAAAAATGGAAAAATCGGTCAAAAAATAAATTTTCCGGAAAGTGGTTGGGATTATTAGCATAGGTTGTCAGCTGCTCAAAACAGTCGGTCTTTTAGCTGTGCGCCTTGATTTGGCTAAGCTACGATCCAAAACCTGAAATAAAGAAAATGTTTTCCAAAATCTGAATCCTTTTTTCTTCGTACCACGCTCCCCCTATTTTACACCCACTGTTTGCTTGCAACGTATGCCCTAGCCAAGTCTCAAACCACTCTCCCCCTATTTTAAGCAGGGTGACCCCATTACCCACTCATTGCCAAGTGGCAACTCTGCTTCCGCACAGCTGTTCTGCGCACCGGCTGTAAATAAATCGTGGACTTTCCACAAACGCATTTGTTTATCCACGCCAACTCCCCCAAGCCTGGCTCAATGAGAGCCACCAACTAGGATAGCCAGGATAGCCACACACCCGCAGCCACAACCGCACCCACACACCATACGCCACATTCCGCTGGAGGAGGAGGCAGCGGCAATATATCGTGGGAGGGGGCGTGGCGGTGCCCGGCGAGCTTCGGAGTACGTGGCAATGAAACTGAAACCCAAGCCAAACTGAAAGTGCAATTTTACAAGCGGTACCAGGCACCCGGCACCCGCAACTGAACCCATTCCAGTGGCAATCTCGAATCTCAATCCCAAAGCCCAATCCCGCCCAGCAAGATGACGGCCACGTTGCGTTACCGCGGCGACAAAAGCAATCTCCTGGAGTTCGCCAAGAATCTGGATGCATTTAAGAAAGTCCCGGAGAAGTACACGGAGACGACGGAAATCGGTGGCACACGTAAGTCTGGTACTTTCAGTTATTACCCGGATAATCCCTAATCCATTTGCACCCCACTCTCTCCACTAGTATCCCTGCTGAGCCGCCTGTTAATCGTCTACCTGGTCTACACGGAACTCCATTACTACTGGCACGAAACGGACATCGTTTACCAGTTCAAGCCGGACATT
Organism: Drosophila subpulchrella; assembly: GCF_014743375.2. Taxonomy (NCBI): domain Eukaryota; kingdom Metazoa; phylum Arthropoda; class Insecta; order Diptera; family Drosophilidae; genus Drosophila; species Drosophila subpulchrella. The sequence goes on from NC_050613.1 coordinate 21,327,504, forward strand.
GCCCTCGACGAGCAGGTGCAGATGCATGTGGACATCACGGTGGCCATGCCCTGCGCCTCGCTCTCCGGCGTGGATCTCATGGACGAGACGCAGCAGGATGTGTTCGCCTACGGGACGCTGCAGCGCGAGGGCGTCTGGTGGGAGATGTCCGAGCACGACCGGCTGCAGTTCGAGGCCATCCAGATCCAGAACCACTATCTGCGCGAGCAATTCCACTCGGTGGCCGATGTGCTGTTCAAGGACATCATGCGGGATCCGCAACCGGCGCGGGAGAGTCCCTCCCAGGTGCCCGCTGCACCGCCGCCACCAGGAGCACTCGATCTGCTCCAGCTGCAGCCACATGGCCTGCACATTGGCCAGCCGGAGAGCAAGTTCGACGCCTGTCGTCTGCATGGAACTCTCGGTATCAACAAGGTGGCCGGCGTGCTCCATCTCGTGGGCGGAGCCCAGCCGGTGGTGGGTCTCTTCGAGGACCACTGGATGATCGAACTCCGGCGCATGCCGGCCAACTTCACGCATCGCATTAACCGCCTTAGCTTCGGGCAGTACTCGCGGCGGATTGTCCAGCCGCTGGAGGGCGATGAGACCATCATTCAGGAGGAGGCCACCACTGTGCAGTACTTCCTGAAGGTCGTGCCCACGGAGATCCATCAGACATTCAGCACCATCAACACTTTTCAGTATGCCGTCACCGAAAACGTCCGGAAACTAGGTGAGTAACGCGTCTAGGAAGTATATTTCAAAAGGATGAAAAGCCGTGGATGCTATCTCTAATATGTAATATAAAAAAGGCCATAATACATCACTATATCATATTGCTTTCCCTGTAACTAGTAGATATATTTTGAATGATCTTATCTCTAGTGTTTTAAAGCACATTTAATACCAATTTAAATAGTCTTATTGAAATTCCATATGTTACGGCTTAGGAAGTATATTTACTTTGGAAATTGCTCTTTTAATGTACAACAGATCATAATAGATCACTATGTCATATTGCTTTGTCATTAACTATTAGATTTCTCAGGGCCCCAATTCTAATATTTTCAAGTTCTTTCGTAAACTCCTATAAATATTTTAGGAACCACTTTATCATGTTACTTTATCTGTTACTAGTAGATATATTTCATAGGTTTTAAATATTATTTTATACCCATTGAGATTCCCATGAGTATATTTCTTGTTACACCTAACATTATTTAATCGATCCCTGTTATCCACAGATTCCGAACGCAATTCGTACGGCTCTCCTGGCATTTACTTCAAGTACGATTGGTCGGCTCTCAAGATTGTGGTGGACAACGACCGGGATGACCTGGTGACCTTCGCCATCCGCCTGTGCTCGATTATATCCGGAATCATTGTCATCTCGGGCGCCATCAACTCGCTGCTCGTGGGCATTCAGCGTCGCCTGCTGCACACCTTTGCCCCAGAGTTGTACCACCGGTTGATCAACACCAAGGCTGCCCCTTCGCCTGCTGCTGCTCCAACTGCTCCACCCACTTCCGTATCCGGTTCCGGACAGGCCAACCAGCCCGTCAACAACCTACTACACACGGCCAACCTGATGGCCAGCGTGGACATCTCGGCCTATCTGCCCACGGCGCAACCTAAGCTCAAAGCCGGCCTCTAGCCTTTTGGCCCGCCAGTCTCAGTCCGCAGCTTCCCCCGTCTCTTTAAACTAATATTTTTGTTTATTTTTTCATTAAGATACGAGAAAAAAAATATGTAAGCACACACAAATATGGCAAGAATGTTGTACATAAATATTGATAAGCTCAAGAGTTAGCGCTGTTGTGTTGTTGATCCTAAATCGCTGTCCAGGATGCCGGTGTCGATGTTGCTCCAGTGGCCGGATCGTCGGTAGCCGAACATGCTCTTCAGGATCTCTAGGCCGGACTCCACGGTGGTGCGCACGTCGCGCTCGCTGCCCAGCTTGGGGTTGATCTCCACCAGGTCGACGCCCTGCACCCGCTTGGTGTCCCTCAGTGCCTCCACGATGCTGATGCCCTCGCGGAGCGTCAGGCCACCGCGCACGGCGGTGCCGGTGCTGGGCGCCACATTGCTGTCCAGGGCGTCGATGTCGAAGCTCACGTGGATCTTGTTCTGCGGATTCAGGGCGTCCAGCGTCATCTCAATGATCTTGGGCACGCCCACCCGGTCGATGGTCTGTCGAGGGAGCGGATAATCAGAGGGAATGGGCAAATGGCTGAATGATTGTTGAATGAATGCCTTTCTGGACTCAAAACCTCTTGTACATCCTTATCTATCGTTATTTCGCATCTAGGACTTTCAAAAAACATAATTTATATGCTTCATATAGTAAAATATATGTTGCTCACATAGTTACCCATAGAATTAAAAAACCGCTATCCAAAAGCTTTCCAATTTAAAATACTTAAAGCTATGGTATAGATCGGCAAATGGATAGATATCTATTGGATGGCTTTTCTAGACCAAATCTTTCGTAACTAAAATGCCTTTAGAATGGGTATAAACTCGTTATATTTCATATTATTTTGCTATCAAAGCTAGTATGGGCGCTTAAAACCCTAATATAAGGCCTACAAAATTCAAATAAGTTAGAGTCCCCAAAATATGATGATTTAAAAATCATATGTTTTTAGTAATATGTATATTCTTTGTTTTCTGAAAATGTAATAGCTAAAAATGTTGCTAGGCGCTTGGCTTGGTCCTTCAATTATCCTTCCTTATCGCGACTGTACAAAAACATCAGCGATAAGACCCCCGCCCATTGCACCGTTCCCCTGTCGCATTTTCGCATATCTATTGGAAAATATTCCAATTCCGATCGAACTAATGAGCGACAATAAATTTGCAGCTTTGGTCGAGGCCGGATATTCGCACTGAAATCGGGAGCGAGGGCATTAAACCATTTTTCAACAGACGTCGATTTGCACGAGCCATAAATAATGGGCAACGAGCCGTTCCTGACAAGGATGCGAATGTGCTCCGAGTTCCCAACTGCGGAAGTGGCCAGGCACGTAATTTCGTGTGAGTCACCACCACCGTTTCTGGTTCTGGTACTCGTTCTCGTTCTCGGGATCGCATCGGATCGGAAGTCCTGTAACAGGGGGTGGCAAAGTGGGGTGGGGCCGCAGAAGTAGTAGTAGTAGTAGTATTGGTAGTAGCTGTAGGGTCGGTGACAACCCCTATAAATGCCAAGCTTACAACGGAGGGCGCAGGACGAAGGACCTCTGTGTAATGCCATCGGCAGTCACGCACGATCGTCACCCGATCCTGCCCTATAAACAGGGCTAGGGGAAGAAACCGGAATTTTACAATTTTACAACTGGCAGCTAGACGGGAAAAGGATGGGATCGCATCGGGAAACCAAACTGGAATGCAGTGAAATGAAATGCCATTCGGGAAAAGGACGATCGAGGCTTTCTACCTAGGTGCGGCTGCCTTTCTCTAGTTTCTACACAGCGAGAAAATAAGAGCATAATCAAATGATATCTTAGATCTAAAACATTACATATCAAGTGACTTCCATTTAATACTTATGATATCCTTATGTTCAATATCATCTGTTATAGTTTTGAATGAAATGAAAGTGGATGACAAGTGTATTATCTCTCTGTGTACTCACATCCATCGCATAGTAGCGTATCCCAACTTTGTTCAATATGAACGCCTCGTAGGGGTCAATGTCCCGGAGTCCGATGTAAACCAACTGATCCTTGGGCAAACTGAAATGACAAGCAGAATACAACGTGATCAATAAGAAGGCGAACAGTACGTGGCACGGCCCTAAGAGTGAGGGATAGGAATGGGATACTTGGGTTGGGACCTGGCTATATGGCAGCATGGATATTATGGATAGTTCAGGGGAGTGGGTGGGCCGCAAACAGCTGACGTGTAAACAAATAGTCGTGGGTTCCAGTCGAGGGATCACTGAACTAAAAAGTGGAAGGAGGGGAAACAGGAGAAGCCCTCGAAGTGCGGGTTGTCTTGCCTTTTTGGGTAAAAAAAGAATACGGCGAGGATCATTTAGGGAACCCCTTTTGGTCACCGATCCTTAATGAAGGGGATGGGGTCTTCAAGTTTGTGTTCCAGCGATCGTGCTTAAGTCTTTTTCTCTGACAACTCAATGGTGGGTTAGGTCAGGAAATGAAAACTTAAGGATTATAATAACCTTAGGTTATCTTTGCCAAATTTCAATTGCTCAAAGTTCAATTAGGCCAAAGAACACAGTAATTCCGTTTACTCAGTTGGCGTTTAATCATATTAGGAACATTTCAGTGATCATGATGGAAGCCCACCCTGTGAGTCTTGGGATCATGTCAATAAATGGCCCTTTCAGATTCTTTTTTAAGGAATCTATTAATCCTCACCAAATCTGACAGCTTGCCCACCTTCCTAGAAGTTAATAATTGGATTATGTCGGTAGAGTTAAGTTCGCAGAAGTTCTCCAGACAAGCTCTATTACTTCTTTGTAATAGAATTCACATGCTTGAAAGTATTTACTCGAGAATGTGAACATCAGTTCATTGATCATTGATCATTATAAAAGTTCGAATAGCTTATTAGTAAGTCAGAAGTTCCGTAAAGAAAGAAAGATTTTGGTTCCAACTTCAGGACAAAGGAGTACAATAACCAGTCAATATATCATTCCATAATTTCGCATTTCCTTTGCAAAAAGTCTGCCTTCTGATCCTGATCCTGCCCCCCTTCGATCAGCTCCTTTTCACCCACTGCCGTTTGCCATTCGTGATCCTGATTAGTAGGCCAGGTGGCCGGGAGTCCTTGGCCCGATCACGATCGCAACCCCAAGGGACTGCAACCGAATCGGATTCAGAACGAGAGCAGGCTGCATCGCGACAAAGGTGAAAATGTCTGAAAAGGAAAAACGGCAACAAAAACACAACACAAATGGAAAACAATGTGCCGCCGGCGGCAAAAAGGGAGAGGGGAGGGGAAAACGAAACACATGCCACGATTCAGTGCCGAATGTCCTGCGATCCCCCTCCTCCCGAAACATATATGTATGCCTCCCCTGGCTTCTATTCCTGCATCGATCGTGCATAGCTCTGGACTTTGAACCCGGTGTCTTATGGTAATTTTTATGATTATTACCATTAGTTTCGGGGGAAAAGTGCATCTGTCGCCGGCTGCAGATCGGCTCGGTTAGAGTTTCGATCCTGCAGATCCTGCAGATCCTGCCTGCCCAATCCGGATCCGCCTCGAGATCGTGGATTGTGGATCGTGGCTCGCGGACATTTGTGCAGTGAGACGTGCAAAGTTAAAAGCGCCCTAAGGATCATTATGTAAATATTCGAAAGAGCAAGGACCAGAAAGGGGGTGGCTATCACCCGATAGTACACAGAAAACAAAGTAACAGATAAAACAAAAATGTGTATATTTATTTTTAAAATATACTTTGGTTCTCACAAAAATATCAAAAAGGGGTCAGATTTTAAATTATTTTTTTTTGCGGTTTTTAAATCATAGATTATCCAAATCAAGGTGTACAGCTGAAATGCAGATAGTTTTGAGCAGCTAACATCCCAAACTAACAATCCCCATCACTTTTCAAGGAATTATTTTTTGACCGATTTTTCCATTTTTTGTAAGGGGTTAGTTACATCATCTGTTTTTGCGAAAAATGGCAAAAATAAAAAATTTCTAGGCTTAAATGCCAGTCGATTGGAATTTTAATTACGAGCTCAACGAGGTATAACATTCCTCATTCGGACTAGTGGTTGCATTATGCCAGCCAAAAGACTGATTTTATATGGCTGAAAATAAAGGTTCGGATTTTAACCAAAAAATACACAACTTTTTGCAGTTTTTCCATCGTAGTTTGGTGAAATCAAGGCTTACAGCCAAAAGACCGACTGTTTTGAGCAGCTGACAACCTATGCTAACAATCCCCATCACTTTTCGGGAAATTTATTTTTTGACCGATTTTTCCATTTTTTGTAAGGGGTTAACATCTTCTATTTTTGCGAAAAATGGCAAAAATGAAGAATTTCCAGGTTTGAATGCCAGTGGATTGCAATTAAAATTTCGAGCTCAACGAGTTATGACATTCCTCGATCTGACGTTTATTTCCTTTATAGCAGCCGAAAAACTGAATTTTTAGGGCGAAAATATGGGATTCAGATTTTAGTCAAAAATCCGATTTCTCTATCCTGTTTTTCAATCGTAGTTTTGTCAAATCAAGGCGTACAGCCAAAAGACCGACTGTTTTGAGCAGCTGACAACCTATGCTAATAATCCCCACCACTTTCCGGGAAATTTATTTTTTGACCGATTTTTCCATTTTTTGTAAGGGGTTACATCATCTATTTTTGCGAAAAATCGAAAAAATTAAAAATTTCCAGGTTTTAATGCCAATGGGTTCGGAATTTAATTACGAATTCAACGAGGTATGACACTCCTCATTCTGGCTTTTTTTTGCATCACGGTATCCAAAATACTGACCGATGTGAGAAAATCAGAATTCAGATTTTAGTCGAAAAGGAAATCTAGCTTAAATTTTTCACCTTTAAGAAAAATAAATCTGCATTTTTTTTCCGAGTGTGCTGGACATTGCGAGTCCTTGGGCCCGTGTCTCCTAGTTTTTGGTGCAGCATAACTTTCGGTTCTGTTCATTTTTGTTACCGCTGTTCAATTTCGACTGGGTGTTTATGTAACGCTAAGGGTGGGCCAACGGCTCTTTCGGAGTGCCTATCCTTCGAGCCGGGTAAAAACAAAAAAAGAGCAGACCCTCCCATCCCAATGCATTTTCCCAGCTTTATTGTAATCTTGTGTTGGGCCTGCTTTTTTAATCCCGCTTTGTTGTAACGCCGTGCGATTGTTGTTTGTGTTTTGTTTCCGCCGTGGCTAAAATGGATTAGGCAACCCAACCCTTTCGCTTTCGCCTTTGAAACCCCCCGCCAGTACTTCCCCTCTTTTTTCAATTTTCAAAAAGAATAAAACTTGTATTGCCTACTTTTTTGGGGGGTAGAAGCTGCGATGAAATGGTCGAAAGGAAGATAGTCCGGGGAAAGCACATGGCCACCAACTTTCCCTATCAGCATGCGTCAGCGAAATAAAGTCTAATGTAATTTTAATGGTATTATCAGTGATCCCATGATGGATCCCCGATAAGACTCACACGTATGTATCTGTTGGGTTGGGCACACAAAATAAAATATAAGGTCTGCATGAACTACAAATATACTCAAATATACTATCTAGTATTTAATTTGATAAAGTATTCCCTCAATTTTAAACTGCAAATCCATTAATTCGACCACCACGGTAGGGACTTTAAGTTGAACTTACATATGTATCAAACATCGAAAGGGCGTTCATATGTACATATGCAGATTTGTATGCTAACCAAACACTTGCGACGCCGATCTGTCTGAATCCGAGTCCGCATATCCTGCGAGGACAGCAGCAGCACCACCCCACCATATTTCCTGTGCCACTAGCACCACCCTTCGGAAAGGACGACAAAAACCACCCCCGGCCAAAAGTTGCGTTACAATTCTGAAAGTGCAGTGCATCCTGGATATGGTAAACCCGATAGAACTAAAAATAGTGTGAGTAGTTTGCTTATTGGTGAATGTGCGATGACTCTTGTTGTACGCTGTTCGTGTGCCGGCAGAGGTTGAGTAGTAGAGGTCCAGAAACATCGATGTTTTTCGATGTCACCTCTATTAAGTAGAACAATTCCCTATCCCCCAATTGATTTATAATAATTCAAAATAAAATAATCTCTTTGTAAAAAGTTCCATATAACACCATTTCACCGTATCCTGGATATGGTAAAACCGATAAAACTAAAAATAGTATGAGTAATTGCAAGGGACAGCTTATCGGTGTGTGTGTTCGACGACTCTTGTTGTACGCTGTTCGTGTGCCGGCAGAGGTTGAGTAGTAGAGGTGCAGAAACATCGATGTTTTTCGATGTTACATAGATGTTTGCCTGTACAAACATCGGAAAAGCGATGTTTTCTGCACCTCTATTGAGTATAACTATTCCCTATCCCCCAATTGATTTATAAAAATTTTAAATTAAATAATCTCTCTATAAAAGTTCCATATAACACCATTTCACTGTACCCTATTTCGCCAGTCTGAGACTTGGTCTCCTGTTTTGTAAATTGGAACAGAGCGTCCGACTGGAACAGGGTAAAAAATCAGCACATGGAACCGGAAGTTACAAGGGTTGGGGGAGTCGGCGGAGGGTGGCTATGTGGCATAAATGTACATATGTACGGCATATCCTATATACTATGTGGCGTGTCGAGTGCCGAATGTCGAATACAAGCGCAATTAAGCACACGCACGCAACAAAAACGAAGGGAAACATTGAAAAACGACGGGATTGCAGTGTGTTGAAATTGAACCGGCTCTTGGAAATGGGTCCTGAGTTCTGGGTCCTTGGTCCTTATTCCTTGTTTTTGGGTTTCATTTCCTCGGGTAGGGGGTGTACGAGGCATGCTGCATGCGGAAACCACCCCAACCGTTGGCGTTGGTGGTTGCTAGTGCAAAAAAAAAAAAAACATTATAAAGGAAACGGAACCATAAACCCAAAACAGCCCTTAGAACGCGGCTATTTGGCAAGGATAATGGTCGCGTGCATCATAAAACGGTTGACGACCTCGTTTGGAAAAAGCCTATAGCAATGATTTCCAATACGATCAAATGCCTGAAAATCTGGGTTCGATGGTTCTATTTTTGAAAACAACGGTTGCGAATTCGCCGCTCTATACTCAAGATAGGTGGCAACTCTATGCAGCTCGCTTAGTTTAGGTAAATTACTTAAGTATTTACCAGTTTGTGGGCTATTTGCAAGTTGTTTTTACCAACTTAACAAGACTAAGTTATTAAATATTTATTTTTAATTGCTAATTGCCAGAAGAGCGCGTGGATTTAAACGTTTCCAAGCGATGGAATTGGAATTGACAACTCTGACTCTCTCTCTCAGGTTTTTTTCGCTCAGAGAGTAACCGCCATTTTGGTTTTAAGCCGCGATTACACTGGCATTTAAATCTACCAATTGCAATTTGCAATATTATAAATAAAGCTTTGTTCAGAATTTAGGAATTTACTTTGCGGATAAAATACCTTGCATTTTGAGGGATACAATGAAGTCATTGATCGGTTTATTTTCACGAACTACTTTCGTTGGCCAGTGTGAACACCGCATACAACAACTGAGAGTACGGCCGATGTGCATGGGTGTAGCAAAGGGGCTTCCCCTAATGAGCAACAAATAATAATAATATTCAAAATATTAACTAAACCATTAAAAAAAAGAAAGTAAAATATTACAAAAAGAATTTATTTTCCAAAACAAATATGATCATTTTATAAAAATTTGTTAAGTACCTAAAAGGTTTATCTGTGGTATAAACTATTATTTAAAACGACAATTTAGTTTAGTATCTGATATTGTCATATTGTTAAAATAGATCGTTTTAAAATCTACATATAGAGCACCTTTGTTTATAATATTTTCTTATTATGCCTGCTTTGCCAAAGAAATGTATCTCTTATCCTAGCAAGCAAATGTATCTCATGGTGGGGAAATTAAAATGATTGCCCACTTAGGATTTTATTACGGACACTAAAGTTTATTTATGAAAATGAATAAACTTCTGTCTCACGCAGCCACTAGTTCACCCCAAAGAAACGCTTCCACCCACGTCCATGTCGCCGCTCTCTTCGCTGCTCTCTCTCTCTCTCTTTCAGCGCACTTTCCACGCTCGCTTCGAACACGTATTGCAACCCCGAGAGCCGTGGGGAAATGGAAACCGAAACCGTACCGTCAATCCCTCAATTCGGCATTTCATTATTTCATTTCCACGCCAACCATCGTGCGCCGCAGTTCGAACGCTCCTGCCACAGCGAGTCAAGAGGAGAAAAGCTAGGAAAATCGAAAAAATCGAAATCGAAATCGAAATCCAAATCTCGTGCCTCTGTGTGCTCTTTCTGCAATTGATTTTTTTTCCCGAAAGTAGTGCTAAACAATAACCGTTGACCAAACTAAAAACAAGTAACTGCAACTGGAAGCTACAAACAACTACAGCTATTGGCCGAATCGAGCGAATCTCATACCGAACGAAAATGTAAGAATATCCCTCGGATATCCGGAGACTTGTGCAACCGAGCCAACAACAAACACAATAACAACAACAAACCACAAACAATCTCTATGAAATTGTAAAATATTTTTGTTGTTTTTTTTTTGCCAAATGATCGTGCCGCGCTGCATAATTGTGCAATTTATACACACATCTAATATGAGTGTCCACATATATGCATATATATATACATATCTATTTTTTTCTGCCCGCTATACGCTAGTGGGTGTGTGACTGTGTGTGTGTTTGGTGTGGAAGTTTTATACATTCAAACAAATATTAATAGGCAAAGCAACAATATGCAATTCGGTGGACATGAGAGCGGCAGAGAGAAAGGAGGGGAAATGCCAAAAAAAAAAAAGCAAATCTCCAAAAGAGAAGGCGGAGGGAAGATGGGCGGCGGTTGGTCAGATTGAGAGGGGGGCGGCTAGTAGTCCGGAGATAGTAGTTGCGTTCAAATCTACGCCTCTGTGTGCTGTGTATCTGTAAATGCTTGCTGCTCAAATTCAAATCTGTGTGCGTGTGTGTGTGAGCGGGAGAGGAGAGCGGCATCTATCTGTGTGTGTGTGTGTGTGCTAGAGCGAGAGAAAAAGGGCGCAGCTAGCATATCGATTTTATGTGCAAGGAAGGAGCATTGTACGCAACAACAACAAAAACAACAACAGCAGCAGGAGCAAGAACAGTTAACCGATAGACGTATGTAGACATTTTGCGAGGGGAGGGGGCGGAGAGAAGGAGAGGCAGAGAGTGGGTGGCTGAGATATTGGCAGTAAACAAAACGCCGGTTGCCATAAAAAGCAAACGCACTCACACACACACACACACACACAAACAGAGACACCAAACAAAAGCAGAAGAATTATTGTAATTGTAAACCAAGGGGAACGCGCGCGGAAACGCAAATTGGGACAGTTCCACATGTAGACTCACAACCGAAATGCTTTTCAAACACTCAAAACAAAAAAATAAAACAGCGCGTGTTTAGTACCAAGAACAACAACAAACAACTTATAGATACTAAGTGACAGTGTGTGTGTGTGTTTGTGCGAGAGAACGCGATTCGTTTTAACAAAAAAGTCAAATACATACGCACGCACTTACGTATATGTGGGTATAAAAACAATAGCAACCATACAATGTATCTACACCCCCCCGGCCCCACCACCCACCGACCACCCCCCGTTGACCACCAGATATACAAATCAGTGCAACCGCTGAGCAAGAGATATTTGGGTATTTCAAAATAACGCAAAAATAGCCACTCACACAATAGAATTGTATAACAAACAATACAAAAAAATGCTCTCGCTACTATGTATAAAATATTTTTGTTATGCCTTTTTTGCCAGTGGAATATGAATGATGTGATTGAGGGGGAAAATCGATATAATCGATTTGCGATAACAAAAACGCACGCACAGCAGCAGCAACACACACAGGCGCACAAAAACACATGCATACAACACCCCCAACTAAACCAAAACCAAAAAAAAAAAACTACTACCAGCAAACACATCGAATTTACCGCTTCTTTTGTTTTGTTTTATTTTTGTTTTTGTCCACATCAGACGACTGCGACGACGACGCCAGCGTTTATTTATTAACAAAAACGATTACATTACAACAAACACCAAAGTCCTGGACCACCGGAGAGTGTGTGAGCGAAATAGAGAGCGAGGCAGAGAGGGAGAAAGTACAAGGAGGAGCGCGTAAGGGCGCGCGCGCAAGGATTCCAGTTTCCAGAGAGAACTTAACAAATTAATTCACTTTGTTTGCTAGCCAAACAAGACAACAACAACCACCTCCCCCAATCACACACACACTCGCTCTATAAACTAAAACAAGTGAGTATTTAAAAGACGATGGGCTTTTGGCCGAAGAGAGCATGCTAACGGTAACGGGGATCGCAGGACGAAAGAGAGCGAGAGAGAGAAAGAGAGTCAAAGGGTGCGGTGTCGTGTGAAGGCGACACAGTGGCACCTCTATAATCAAAACTTTCTTTACATAAGCCACTTGAAATTAAAAAGGATACAGCCAAGAAGTAAATTTGTTATACCCCAAAGTCCGCCCTTGGAATAGTAGTTCCAACTATCAAGGTTTGACTGTAGTTGCCAAGGCGTTAGTTGAGTGAGCGAGACCACTGTCTGCCTGTCCCTGGGTCAGAAGTGGGTGGAAACGGGTGGTATGGGATGACGACATGTGCGAGCGTGACCTTTTGACTCTTTCGTGAGCACTACAAAAAAAAAGGTGCGAATTGGCATAGCGTGCGAGAAACATGTCCAATATGACCAACGTACATACATTTAACTTTATTTACCTAGCACGCCAATTAGTTTTTCTCGAAAAAGAAAACTATTGGCAAAATATGAAAAATACTTTCCTTAAACTAGCAAGTAACAACTCAAATGGAACTTAATTGCACTTGTTCAAATAAGTTTTTCCCCGTGTGCATTTATTGTAAATGATCTAATGCTTAATTAAGCAATTCATTTTTCAAACATGGCTAGGGATTTTCCTCTCTTTACATGTACGTATGTTGCTTAAAAGTGAAAACCGAATTTAAAATTACTTTAACAACATAATTATTAATATTAACCAACATGCTTTAACACAATCCAAAATGTTTGGGTATAATCTACTTTTAAGTTAACATATCCGACTTACATTTTAGAAATTCTGCATGCAAATCAATCAAAATGCTGCCATTTTCACGAAGATCGCTTTTTCGGACAGCCTTCTGTCTCTGTCGCACTTAGTTCATTGAACCGAAACATCCGCTAGTTTTAGTCCAAGCAACAGCCGATGGCTGTCTCTCTCTCACACTCTCCACAGCCGCCCCCTCGGCCGCAGCCTCTGCTTTTGCTATTGCTTTTGCTGCCCTTACAGCGTTGCCATGTAAATGCGAGACGAGAGCCGGCTTAGGGGGTGGCAATGCCGTGCGTTTAACCCTTAAGCGGTGGCAAGTTCCGCTTGTACATAGAAGCCACCGTTCTGCGTTTCGTTTCGCCAAGGAAATATTACAACTTGTTTGGCCAAGGGTGGGTCTGCCTATTGCTCATTTTTAGTGTTTTTCCTTTTCCGAAGGGGTGCGAGTTGATTTCTCGCATGTCCTGGCCCCTTAACTTAACCCTCCGTCTGCCTCTGCCGCATTACATAACTGGGCGGGGTACAGTGAAAGACAGAGAGAGAGAGAGAGAGAGAGAGCGCTGTAACAGTTTATCGAAGAGGAAACGATTGAGAGAGGGGGTGGGGGTGGCAGAGAGAGCAATGGTAAGAGCTCAAAGCCTGGCCAGAAAGTCCTGCGCTCGCCTCAGAAGCATCCTGTGCCTGTGACGCAGCGGATCTGGTCTCGCTTTTAGCTCTGTAACCACTAACTTTAATCATAGTACATCAATTCAAAAGCAGTATCAACGGATAAATTTTTTAAAGCGCACCGCAAAACGAAAGCAACAACAACAAAAAGCACTCAAATCAACGACAGAGCAAAAGCAAAAAATTAACTAAAGTTCAGTTCTTCCAGTGACGAAGGTGTGTGTTTGTTTTAGTGTGTGAGTGTGTGTGTGTTTCGTTGTCTGGAGAGCTTTGATTCTCAGTGTGGGCGTGGGTGGAGAGGAAGGTTGGAATAGACACTGAGAGAGCGGCCGGGAAAGAAAGTGGGCCGCTGGGCGGCGCCAGTGAGCAAAGCTCCTTCGAATAACCGTTAACCGCTAACCCACAGAGAGAGAAAGAGCAGACCAGGGATGCAAAAAATTTGGGGTCCTTAAGAAAATGAAACCAAAAAACGAACTAGTCTGGATGAAAATTAACCGTTTCAAAAGTGAATAAACTGTGCTTATTCCTTGTGTATGTATTGTAAAGAAGTCCTTTGAACGAGGTCCTTAAAACAAATAAGTGGTATCCCAGCTTACAATTGAACACAAAGTGTAAAACAAACGACTATAGTTTCTTTAAAATTTCGATACGAAATGCTAGAATTGCATCTACAGAAACAAAAGGATAATGTGCCTAAAAGTAGGCAATATTTTAGTAGACGATCACTTAAGTTTCAACCCCTATTGTACTTTGAAAATTAGTTTTCTCCTGATAAATATTCAAGATTGGTAAATATTCAATTATATTTTTGGCCCTCGAAAGTCATAGATAATGGGGGTAATATGAGAAGAAGAATCTTTCATAGATATCATTAAGTATTTACTCAGCTTTTTTTATACTTCCTTATAACCTTAATATATATTAATCCCAAATCAGGAATATTAAATTGAAACCTTACGAACCATTAGTCTATAGTACACCCACTAACCCATAGTATTGATATCAAAAAGACATGAATAATAACTACTAACACATCATGCAAATGGTTTAATCTTGACATTTAACTACTCTTTCCATGCGCCTGCCCCTGCGTTGGTCGTGCCAACCAACTCAAACTCCTCGACTACCCCCGATCCCACCACCCAGTGGACTTTATGATGGCAAATACCGGAGCCGGCGGCGGAGTGGAAACACAGGCGCAACTCATGCAGAGTGCAGCGGCAGCCGCTGCGGTGGCGGCAACAAATGCGGCCACCTCCCCCGTACAGAATGCGGCCGCCGTGGCCGCTGCTGCCCAACTGCAGCAGCAACAGGTGCAGCAGGCGATCCTGCAGGTGCAGCAGCAGCAGACACAGCAGGCGGTGGCCGCGGCCGCTGCTGCCGTCAGCCAGCAGCTCCAACAGCAGCAGCAGGCTGTCGTGGCCCAACAGGCGGTGGTGCAGCAGCAGGCGGCGGTAGTGCAGCAGGCGGCAGTCCAACAGGCGGTGGTGCCCCAGCCACAGCAGGCGCAGCCCAACACCAATGGCAATTCCGGATCGGGTGCCCAAAATGGCAGCAACGGCAGCACGGAGACGCGCACAAATCTCATTGTCAACTACTTGCCGCAAACGATGACCGAGGACGAGATCCGCTCGCTCTTCTCCAGCGTCGGCGAGATTGAGTCGGTGAAGCTGATACGCGACAAGTCGCAGGTCTACATCGATCCCCTCAATCCGCAGGCGCCCAGCAAGGGCCAGAGTCTGGGCTACGGCTTCGTCAACTATGTCCGGCCGCAGGATGCCGAGCAGGCGGTCAATGTGCTGAATGGTCTGCGGCTGCAGAACAAGACCATCAAGGTGTCGTTCGCTCGTCCCTCGTCGGATGCCATCAAGGGGGCCAATCTGTATGTATCGGGGCTACCGAAGACGATGACCCAGCAGGAACTGGAGGCCATCTTTGCCCCCTTCGGAGCCATAATCACGTCGCGCATTCTGCAGAATGCCGGCAACGATACGCAGACCAAGGGCGTGGGCTTCATACGGTTCGATAAGCGGGAGGAGGCCACCAGGGCCATAATTGCCCTGAACGGCACAACGCCATCCAGCTGCACGGACCCAATTGTGGTGAAGTTCTCCAATACGCCCGGCAGCACCAGCAAGATCATTCAGCCGCAGCTGCCCGCTTTCCTCAATCCCCAGCTGGTGCGACGCATTGGCGGCGCCATGCACACCCCGGTGAACAAGGGACTGGCCCGATTTTCGCCCATGGCCGGTGACATGCTGGACGTGATGCTGCCCAACGGGCTGGGCGCAGCGGCGGCGGCGGCCACAACGCTGGCCAGCGGACCAGGCGGTGCGTATCCCATTTTCATCTACAATCTGGCGCCCGAAACGGAGGAGGCTGCGCTGTGGCAGCTGTTTGGGCCCTTTGGGGCTGTGCAATCGGTGAAGATCGTCAAGGATCCCACAACGAACCAGTGCAAGGGCTACGGCTTCGTCTCGATGACCAACTACGATGAGGCGGCCATGGCCATTCGGGCGCTCAACGGCTATACCATGGGCAATCGGGTGCTGCAGGTCAGCTTTAAGACCAACAAGGCCAAGTAAAAAGGCCCGAGTGGAAGTGGATAGAGATGTAGCATCAGCAGCAGCAGCAGCAGCACCCCCAAACCATTATCCTGAATCTAAACATCCTGACACACACCACACACAACACACATATATAAATATGCATGGTATAACGGTAACTAAGCGCAACAAAACAGTATGTGTTAAACACACACGAACAAAAACAAAAGAAAAACAAGAAAGTATCAGGCAGGAGAAAGTACTCTCTCTCCACATGACGACACAACGAAACGGCGTGAACCACTTCCCCCCCCCTAAAAAAAAAACACCAACAACCTTTTTAACTACATAAATATCCTGCTCCAAATCCAATTCCCCAAAAAACCGCCGGCCAAAAGCGTTGCAATAGCAAAATTCTTCTTGTTTAGCATTTAAGTAACAAATCATTAACTAAACGAAACAAACAAAAGAAAGGAGCTGCCTGAAGTAGAGGAGATTGAGGAAAGTAGAAGCGAAAGCAGAAGAGCAGGGGAGTGAGAATGAACAATGAGATTATAAGGAAAAATTGCAATATGAACAACACTATGGCAGCTGTGGAAAGGTCAAAGGTTGCCGCAGTCAAATTAGTCGCAAAGCAAAACAAAGAAATCAACCAAACACACAAAAAAAATGAAACTATGACAAATTTAACTTTACTAGCAAAAAAGAAAATGAGAAATTTTAAAAATTTATTAACCTTAAGTAAAACGCAGCAATGAAATCTTCCAAACAAATGAAAAGAAATGAAAACAAAAAACATGAAATCTGTTAGTTACACTCCAACTTTTTCTACCATAAAAACTTCAAAACTTGATACTAAAAAGAGTAAAACAAAAACAGAATTAAGAAATTAGAGGAGTTCAGTGTCTAGGATTTATACATGGTGCTCATGGGACATCAGTTTGGCTTGATCGAAGAGGGCGAAAAGGGGCAAAAAGTATTCGAGGGGCGATCGAGAGGATCGAGCATATATAATAGATATGTATACATAACATGGAGGCTGCTACAGTATTACAAGAAACATAAAACAAAAGCTACATACTTAACAAACGAATGGCAAACACGGGCACGTTTAATAATTCTAAATATATATCCATATGTATATGCGATAATTCTATATCTACCTAGATATACACTTAAATATAGAAATTTAACGAATTTTTTTTATGTTTTGTGTGTTTGTTTTCTACACTTAGAGAACGAAAAACCCGATTGGATCAAGCCAAACTTGTGTCCCTTGAGCACAACTACACGCAGTGCAAACTGTAAAAATATATAGAAAACATATAGCATGATCGAGGGAAAGTTAGCGAACGGAAAACATAAGTAATACAATAATTTATGCGCAAATTTGAAACGTTTTACTAAAGTAAATAATTGTTAGTGAATATTAATACTGTAATTGTGCGCGTGTGCACTCGTGTGGGCGTGCAGGTATATAGCTTGCTATGTACAGGCACTTGCTGGCGTAGGCACACCTTATACACTTTATATAATGTATAGTTCAAGGAGCAAGTAAGCATAAACAATGGGAAGATACTTGCTAAACCAAAACATTTTTAGCGTTTAAACAAAGCGTAGCACAAACAATTACTAAAACTAAAAAAAAAGTAAAGCAGAAACAACCATTTTTTATATGACAACAGTTTAAAACAAAGTAAAAACCCGCAAAAAACAAAAAGTAAATGGAAAATATGAATGAGGGGCATGAACAAAAGCATTAGCAAGCGATTTCTCTAGCCAAGTAAGTTGACAAAAAAGGATAAGGGGAAGGGCTACCTATAGACGAGGATAACTCCCAGCACATCCTACATATGTAATACCCCATAAACCCCCATGTCCAAACCCAAAACTTTTGTGCAATTTTTGCGTTTACTTTATCAGTTATCAGTTGAACTTCTATATATTTCTTTGCTTCTTTTGATTGTTAAAACGAGAGAGTGAGACACACACCAAACACACATAAATATCTACATATATGATTTCGATTCTGGATTCTATATTCTATATTCCGTATTTGAATTAAGTTTTGTTTGATTTCTTTGTTTGCTTTGTATACGAATTGTATTTGATAATAGGCTCCTGCATCCAGTCCATAAAACCAGTCAGACCCAACCATGCATATTTATACGAATGATTTGTGTTTAATTTGTTTATAAAGTTAACCTAAGATGACACACCCCAACCGATTTTGAGTTCTCTCTCCGAATAGCATAAATTCTAAACCTAAGTTTCAACAAGCATTGAACAGAACCCAAAAAGCGAAATAGAAATTGATTTGACTTTGAATATTATTACGATACCTAGCGCTATGTGTAATCAGATATACATATATTACCATATTTATATATATATATATATATCTCACTAAATATAATTATTTTTTTGTATAACTATAGGCCAACAAAGAAATCTTTTTTTTTTGTTTGAACAAAATTCGCAACAAGAACTCTAGTCAGAAGATGGAAAAGAAGAAGATTACGATGAAGGAGAAATAAGTTTCGAGGCAGCCGCATATAGGGAGGAAAAGTAGATCAAAACCAAAAGAACTATGGCAATTTGTAGGTAATAACACGATTACGATAGATTGAAGCGGCCTGCTCCCCCCTTTCCAAAGATTTAGCCCCTCGAAACCCACAAGAGAAGATGGGAGCAAAGCAAAGGGCAAGCATCAAGTCAAAATGGGTATTACCCCGATTTGACTTTCTGCTTCTCCGGATAAATTTGCAATACATTATATACAATCTGCTAGTTTATTTATACACCCACATAGAAACACACTGTAGGACAGGAAATCAGGAAGGAAATCCTGTGGAAACGTGGATTATGTACTTGATTTTGTTTAATTTGTATTTCTGTCATCACACACACTCACACACCACACACACACACACACACACACACACATATATGTATATGTATATTCAATATTTAATTTAATTAACTAATCCTTTAATATATATATATATATACTTATATTTTTTGTCATCGATGATCTAATTAATTGTATTAATTCTAATTCTTGTGCAATAGTTTTAAAATGCAACTAACGGCAAAACAACAGCAACAAATTTTCAAGCATCTCAAACTATAAATTACAAATTATAATTTCATTAAGTGAAGAAAACGAGAAACGAAAAAAAGAATCTTTTACGATTATGTAACTTAAAAGTATCATTATTCTATATACCGCAAAACGGGAAGCAAACGCAAGCCACAGCAACTACAAAAAAATTAACAAAATATACAATTATTTTTTAAGCGAATTTGATATGTATTTCTTCGCGTACATATATTTATATCTCATCATTTTTCTTTACCTATTTAAGTAAGCGAAGAACCAAGAAAACAAACGGAATCGAAACAAAAACATTATTTATTGTATTTTTATAATTACGTAATTTAATTTAATTCAATTTGAATTCAATATTCCTTTGATTTTGAGCAAAGCGAAGATGAACAAGATGATTATGATGAAGAATTAGTCTAATTATACACACAACACATGAACAGAGAGAGAGAGAAAACGAGTGTCTCTATAAGATCGGGAATCTATAACATCCCAACTCTCTCTCCAAATCCCCAATCTCCCCTTTTCTCAATATCTCTCTATTTACCCCCTATGTTTGGTTTAATTTTAATTTTGTACCTTGTATTTTATTTTGTTTACCAACCATTTTGATTTCGTTTCAGCAAAAACCTTTTATTTTTTAGTTTTAGTTTTAATTTATGATTTTATGCTATACCCATTTGATTTGTCACAGCGAACATGAACACAACCCAGCGGTTTTAGTTGATATCTTAGCTATATACGATCTGTGTGTATGTTAACATGTAAATCCACGTGAGCTAAACGATTCCTGTGAATCCAATCGAATGAATATTATGATTACGTTTATTATTATTTAGTATGGTTTATTTCTTTTCTTTGATTTTGTGTATTTTGCTTTTTGATCTAAATTTGCAACGAATTATGTTGGAAAATTACGATCCATTACAAATTTATGTTTACTCTTATGATTTTATTTGATTTCCGCACCAAACAAGTAAAAAAAAAAACACGAAGAAAAAATTTACTTTCAATAAAAAAACACTTGATGAAAATTTTAGCATCATTTTTATTTATTTGTTACTTTTTGGTTTTGTTTGTTTTTTAAACTGTATGATTTTTCTACCTTCAACTACATGTTCTCCCAATCCTGAAACCCCAGGATTATCTTCTCTCTCTCTCTCTCTCTTTTTAAACACTTAAAAAAAAACCAGACTGTCATTGGAAGACATAGGAATCGATCTAGTCAAGGCCCATCTATAAAGATGGTGCCATCGGAATCAGTTGATCTCAGCAAAAAAGACATTCCCTATAGTCCAAGTTTTGGTTTAGTACTCGTAACCCCGTGAAAAAAACAATCCAAAGACATGCATTCCAGTTTTTGTTGCTCGGTTTAGAGACTCTGCCAGTTGCGATATTATTTGTGTGCAAACGAGAATACTTTTAATTTGTGTAATGCCATTAAGTTTAGCGCTTATGATTAACGAATCTCATAGTTTAGTTTAGCAGAGAAAGTACAGTCACCACTCCCTCGATTTACGTAAATGTGGGGACATGTCGCGACATGTCCCGTGTATGATTTTGAACCTGTATCTTTGTATTGCTTAATTGTGTGTAATTTTTGTAATTTTTAGAGCAAAGTTTATCTATCATTTCGATGGGCAGGGAACAGGAGAAGCTTAACGATAGCGTTAACGATTACACAAATGATAACGTTAATAATCATTGACAACCACAAGGATATATATACCTTTCTATATATATTATTATTATGATTAAAATGATGACGACGGCGGCGAGAAGGAGGAAACTATTTAATTTATTTTATTAAAATATTTATATCGATTAATTAATTAATTAATAATATTTATCACACATTTCAAATGATATTTCAAAATGGAAAACAATACAAAACAAAAAAAAAACGAATACAAGCAAATGAGAAAAAAGATATTAATATTATAAATGTATTTCAAAATATATGATTATGAGTTTTTCTTGCTTTTTGCATATATATGTATATCTCTCTATATAGTATATATCAGAACACACCGAACTTTTGTTTCAAGATTGAGTTGGATTTTGGTTACCTTTACCTTCTGTTCGTTTTCAGATATGGTTCTTGATTTTTAGAATTTCAATTCAGACTATGTTGGAAGTACTTTCGGAGTTATGATTGAGTTGAAATGTATTGCTTTCTCGTTGGAACGTTACAATTTGGGTTCTCCTTACGTTTTCTCTATTTGTCATTTTTCATCTTAGACGGATTTCACTTTGGTTTTTGGTTCCTTTCTATCAGTATATATATATATTTTTACAGTGTATCTCACACTAACACACAGCTACACAACACACTCTCTATTTCTATTTCCAAAATTGATTTCAGTTTGTTGTGTGCCCCCTCTCGAAAAGAGTATGCTCTTTGTTTGCTCTTATGATTTCGCTCAGTGTATTTTGAACGTACGCTTCTTTGGTCCCAGTGTATTAATCCAGCTGAGAAGGATGATTTAACGAGATGATGATGTGGAGGGCCTTACTTTGAAAGGAAGACAATCCGATTCGATTTTGACATTTGAGTTGATTCCCCTTTCGTTCCTTTCGTTGTGGGCCGACTATATATATATATAAATACATATATTCCCGATCGATCCGTAGCCGATTTTCGTTTCCGGATTTCCGATTTTCAGTTCGTTGTTGCAGTTGTTATATATTGTTGTATTGTTCGTATACCTCACTCACTTTTATTGTTTCGTGTGATTTTTCGGTAAGTAATCAGAAAGATAGCGCATCGGAGATCGGACCGATCTGGCGCCGATCTGTACTATTTTTGGCACACATTTTTTCCCAATAAACATTTTGTCAGCAAAACTGATGATTTCTCTAAATGGTTTCTTTCTCTTTTTATTAATCTATTTGTAGCAAAATAAAAAAAAAAAACTGTAAAGTTAACACATGAAAATCCTGCAGCAAAAAGTATAATAATTTACGAAGCATTTTCTAATTTGTTTCTTTCTCTTGATTTATTTTCAGGCGTGTGTTCTTGTTGTTCGTTCGATTTTGAATTGAATTTATGCAAAAAAAAAAAAGCCAAAAACAAACAAAATATATTTCAAACACATTTCTTCAAGTTGAATTTCGATTGAAATTATTAATTGATTACTTGGTTAAAACGATAATGATTGTGTAATTATATTGATTGATTGATACTTTAATATTGATTGTAATTATTTAAAGCATAAACCACAGATGTCCCCAGATCCCAATCCCCAATTCCAGATCCCGAAACCCCCCAATCAATGTACATACGATGTACATACCTGATTTGTATTCCCCACACATGTACACACAGAGAAACACTTACGTTTTGTATTGTAATTTCAAAAGAAAACCTTAGCGAGCCACAGAAAATTTTCAATATCAAAGAACTCGAATTTGAAAGCTTTTTCTAGTTTATAGACTTGATTTTCAACCAGCAAAGCACTATCCACCATCCTCACACCAACCACTATCCATTGATATCTCAGAAACTAAAATTTTTCAACCAAAAGGGTAGCCAGACAGTCGAACTTTTATAACTCTGAGTACCTTCGATTGCAATAATCCATATTTATACCAAATTATTTATATCGTTTTGAACATTGAATATAACATTTGGTTTGTATCTTTTGACAAAAGATTGGATATTTGTTCGATTTATAACAAGAAGAATTGATAAATTTATTCTGTTTGGCAAATATTATATTTTTTGGAGTTATAGAAATTCAGCTGAGTATTTATTTAGTTGGTCAACAGTCTTCGTCTGATAATGTATATAAATCTGATTTCGATTTTCGTTCTTATTTCGGTTTTCATTCCGTGCCAGTCATTCTGTCCGTTCAATGTGATTATTTGTGATTTGTCGTGTATATGGGAGTATTCCCATTAACCAGCCTTTGTTGTATATTTTGAGTTCGAGTCGAGAAGAGTTTGAGTTTTTCACAAAGCCACTAAACCGAAGAACAAAAGCACTCCCCACGCCAAAGCCCCGCCCCCGAGGACCTATGTAAAATGCCTAGTTATAGAGCCGCTATATATAGATACGATTTTAGAACGCGAGAACGTAGTGCTCGAATTTTCGTTTGATTTCCGGGGACTCCCCGCAGCTTGGGTTCCTTTTTTAACTGTGATCTCTGATTTGATCTATCTTCAGTTAACTTGTTTTCTACCTTCTCGACTGACTTTCCAATGCTTGGAAGAAAAGCACGAAACCGAACTGCCCAAGGCAAAAAGCAATGTGTAAATTAATAATCTATAAATAAGCAGATCAAAGGTTGATAGCAACTAAACCCAAAGACTGAGGCAAGCACAAAAAATACTATGAAACCAGAGAAAAACAAATCGAAAGACAAGAGTCAAAGCAAAGAATCAAACCAAAAAACAAAAAAGCAAGTAATTCTTAGTTCGTTAAGGCAACTGTGATAAGGCGAACAAACCCCCGCCAAAAACCCCCCACCCAGCAAACCCCCACCCCAAAAACCCCCCAAAAGAAATCAATATATATAATATACATAATATGGAATAAACAACCCCCCCGAGAGACTTAAGTGCGACTTGTCTAGCTGTAAGCCGATCTATGAACAATGTGCTTTTCTAAACTGTGTTGTGTATATTTGAGTTTCTGGATTATCTCAAAAGGATTTCTCTAAAAAAGGGATCTATAAACCTATAACATTTTCAGGAATATTTATAGATTATTTCTTATAAAGAGATCTTTTTGAGTGAGCAATGGAGCACAAATGGGCAGCCCAGGGGAAAAGCACACTATTCTAACACTCACCAGTTGGGCGCGATATCCTGGAGGCCGGCGTGCTGCCAGGTGGTGCGGAGCTGTTCCAGCAGAAAGGACACGGGCATCCCATGGATGTTGCCCGACTGCGAGGTGCTGTGCAGATTGATGTCCGCATGCGCGTCGATCCACACCAGAGACAAGTTCGGCGTGTGCTGCAGGTGTCCGGCCACCGAGCCTGCAAGAGGTGATTGCGATGCCATCAGGACGAAGGATGCGAATGCGGATGGGAAGACTCACCGAAACCGATCGCATGATCACCGCCAATGGCCAGGAACTGCGAGTTCTCCGCCAGCATCAGCTTCACCTGCTCGATCAGCGCTCGATTGCAGGCCATGAAGTCCGCGTAGTTCCGGATGTGGTGGTAGTGCACCCGCTGCTGCTGGAGAAGGGGCTCGTCCACGGCGTACTGCAGGTTTCCGTAGTCCCGTATCACCAGGCCATCTGGGCAATAAACCATTTATTTACACCGCAACTTTAAAACTAGTTTTTTTTAATGGGGAGCACTTAGTTTATTATATTACAATCCTAAAACTTTATAGAGACCATGGAGCGAGAGTTTATCAAACGATCAGTACCACATTTTATCACTCAATATCACATTCGGATCAAAAAATGGCATACCATATAATACTTCGGATCAACAAATTATATTAGGATCCTAAAACTTCATAGAGACCATGATGTAAGAGTTATAGTAAGGATCAGTACCACATTATATCACTCCATAATATTCGGATCAAAAAGCTGTATAAGCATCCTTAAACTTCATAGAGATCATGATTTGAGAGGTATTCAAACGATCAGTACCACATTGTAGCACTCTATATCATATTTTGGATCAACAAATTATGTTAGAATCCTTAAACTTCAGTAACACATTGTACTTGAAAGGTAAAACAGTGTGGGGTACTCAGAATGAGAGATTACCGGAAAGACAACGCTAGTTTAGTCTGGTTTTGATATAATATATTTTTGTTTACCAAGTCTGACCTCAAAAGTGTGATCCCCAATCGACGGGGAACACGAGCTCCCAACTCACCATGACTGCTCTGCAGCACCTGACGCAGGCTGCTCTGGCGGAGGAAATCCGGAGCCAGTTCCACGCCCTGTTTGCCCTGACCCTTGGCAAAGGGCACTCCAATTATGCCCAGAGTCTGCTCCGGTTCCTTGGAGGTTGTGCTTCTTCCGGTGCTCTTGGCCCGATGGAGGCGCAGACACCTCGAGGCTAACTTACGGCTCCACCACATATTGCGTGTGTGCTTTCGGCCTGGGGATCTGATGGGTTGGCTCTGCTCGCAACGCTGGAAGATCCGCAACTGAGGAGCCGGAGTGGAGGAGACAACGACGGCAGCCACAATGAGCACGAATGACAACTATCTCTTGGGCTCTGGACCCCCTGATAAAGCTTGTGCGACAGTTCAGCTGAGATCGGCGGACATTGTAGTGGCTGTGTGGATGGAGCGGGAGCCGCTGGATGGGCGATAAGCCGGCTATCGCCAGATGACCTTGATCCTGGCTCTGACGACGACAGCGGCGATGGCCAAAGCGACACTCTCCACAAAGGCAAGACTTGGGCATACTATTCGACTTCCTTAACACCGAGATGTGTCTAACAATTATTACTATGATTGATTGATTTAAATCATTTCACTATATATCAAATAAACTACATATAACACGAAAAGAAAATACTACAAAGTAATATGAACCATTAAACAGAACCTTCAATTAAGTACACTTCAACCTAATAAAATATGAAAACTAGTGCAAAGACAAATAAATATAATACGATATAACAGTTCAATATTTCCTTTAAAACCTTTTTTTATGACATACAAAATATCATCTTTATACAACACAAAGTTAACCATTTTTACAACCTGATAGATGTTTTTTCGCTGTGCACATGGAATACTTGCACCCAGGAAACTTCCATGTGATTCATCTGATCAGGAAGCTTGAGATTACCTTAGAACTTTTCTTTCCGCCATTTCGTAGGTACATTATTAATTTATTCAGATAGTTGCTTACATAGTTTTAATTGCCATACTTGTGGATATGTATACGATATAAGTATGTATATATATATATAAGTAAATGCTGCACCTTGTGGAATATATTTTGGTTCCTTCTCTTCATCTTTTACTTCTTTGTCTTTCTGTGCTCTATATAGCTAAAATCGTGCAGTTTTTTTTTATAATTTTGTGTATATTTGTATTTAATAAGTTAGACATATCCAAGAAAATATTACAAAAGCTGTTAACTGGTTGGTTATGATTCTCCCTAAGCAAGCTGCACATTTGTTTTTCCTTTTTCTAGCTGTTTTTGTAAAATATTAGGTTTTTTTGGAAGCTAGATGAATAGATTGCCCGATTTATGCGTACAGAGGGTTATCGTTTTAGGGACAATCTATGTATGTAGTATAATATATGTATATAGATTTATTTGCCATTAGATAGGTTTATTAAATTATTAAGTACTAAGATTGAAAGTAATTTTTAAAATGATCCCAAGAGCTTTTGAGCAATTTAAAATTCACATTAATATTCATCAGTAAAATAAATAAGTATGATTAAGTATTCACATTTGAATTATACTAGATACATTTAAAATATTTAAACAAGACTTTAGTCCATTTAAGCAACTCAAACCGCTCTGCAGGCATTCGGCTGTGATCTGTTGGTTCTATTTCCCAAGATTCGCGTGTTTCATATCTCTTTGCACATCTTTTCATTTCTTTTTTTTTGTTTGCTAGAGTAGCAAGGCTCTCAGTCTTAAGTTAGGTTACGGTTACGCTTACAGTTCTCTTGGCTGGACAGATAAATATACATATATATCTCTATATAAACGGGCTTTAAGGACATGGGAGAGAGATTCGCCGAGTGGGTTGGAGTTTTGAGTTTGGAGCACAACATTCTCTATTTAAAGCTGACGATTGTGATGCATTCTAGGTGCAAGCTCACTAACATTAAAGCGCAGACGTAAATCGTATCATTGTATATCGAGTAATTAGGTTACATTTAGGGGGTATGTATATATGTATATTACACAAAAATAAAAAAAAAGGTAGAGCAATGCTTGCGTTGGTTTCTCTTGAAAACGTTTTGAATCACAGTTATGTTGTGTGTGGTTGTCGTGTAGTTGCAGTGGATAATGGATCATGGATCATGGTTCAAATGGTTCCTGGATAAGACAGTTGAGATTGGTGGTGATCGATGGGATCGTTGGGACATCTAGTGCCGGCGCTTGTTCCCATGGTTGTGCAGCATCACTATCTCGTCGCCACTGTCGTCGGCCACATCCAGTTCCGGTTCCATGTGCGGCCCATCGTCGTCCTCCTCATCCGTGTGCAGAATGCGCTCCAGCTGCTCCTCATCGAAGTACGGCTGTATGGTCATGCCACCTAAAGTGGGAGATAAACCATTAGTTTGGCGATTTCAATAAGTCTTCTCAAACTTATTCCCAACTTACGTTTAATTGGCGATCGGAAGAGCTCCGTCTCCCCATCATCACCCGCCTCATCGTCATCCAGATCGAACTGTTCCTTGCTCTTCTGCGGCAGCAGTGAGAAGTTGTAGTACGGCTTGTTGCCCCGGTGGCGTCGATAGAACCAAAACTGGGCGCACAGCACACAGACGACCACGCCGACAATTATCAAAATACTGGCCAGCAGGATGAACAGCAGGCGAGGCAGTCCAAAGACATGCTCGTTGATCTTCAGGTGGAAGACCACGTTCTCCGTGGGCAGGCCACTCTGAATCAGGTGCATCTGTCGCGTGGCCTCCAGATGACGCGGTGCCTCCACTTTCAGAACGATGTTGCCCAAGGGCACCGCCGATATATGGTACTGACCCATGCTGTTGGTGAAGTTCCTCAGTTGCGTCTGGCCCACCACCGAAACCTTGGCATTCCGCACCGGATGATTGCTCTCGTCCAGCACCACGCCCGCAATGCTAGTGGTGGCTCTATTGCCATTATTGGGCAGCTCCATAACCACGCCGCGAAGCAGCGTGTAGGGATGCATGCGTATGATGCCCAAATCCGTGATCTGGCCATCTTGCACGTCCACCTTGATCATTTGCGTCTCGTAGTTGGGAGCAGTCACCTCCAGGCCATAGAGGCCATGGGGCAGCATCAGTTGGAATCGCGCCGCATTCCTCGTCACATTGATGATCCTTTCGTGCTCCAACAGCCGGACAAAGGCTTCCCTCAGCGGTTGTCCCTGGTCGTTCTGCACCGAGCCAGTTACTCCTGTCTTCACCAGAGCCAAGAAGTTCTTGATCTTATCAATGTTCTTGCGCCAAACGGATGCGATTTGCTTGTGATGTGGCATCCGGCAGCAGGATAAGCCCAAGGTGTACACCGGTAGGTTGTACATGCGGTACATCATATTGGTTATCCTATCCGTGGTCTCACGATGCGCCTGCCTCGTGGCGGATGGAGGACACTGGAGGGGCGAGTAGTTAAACTCGGTTCGCTGCATTCCATGCGCGAACTTCTCCAGCACCGAGTCTCCCTTGGGATAGCTCAACTCCGAGCTGCCGGCTCCGAAGGTGAGCATCAAATCAAAGCGTTCGCTGCGCAGGAACTGCAGGAACATATCCTTGGACTGGTCTGTCTCCGGATTGAGAAGACGCTCCGCCAGCTCATCGCCCAGGACAGGATCGCAAATGGAGGAGCTATAATATGGTTATGGGGGAATACATTAAGTTTCTAAGCAGAAGCATTTATAGGGGACTATCTCACTTGGCATTGTACATGTTGAAGACATCATCGAACTTGTTAGTCTGCGGCAGGAAGTAGATAACACTGCGCTTCAGAAGATCAAGCACAGTGGCGTCCTGCAGCTTGAAGCCCTCGACCAGGTGACGCACCAGGTTGAGCATAATTTCCCTGCCCAAGGGTGCGGCTGTATCGAATAGGGAACTCACCACCAACAGCTTGTACTTGTGCTCCTCGGGCTCGCCAATCTGCAAGGGAAACAGGCATGTTAAAGGATCAAGAACACAAATTCTGATAATAGGGTTTCCACTCACATCAGAGGTCATCTTGAGGTAGTTAAAGTATCTGCTAAACTCATTATCGGCATAACCAAAGCTGGCAATCTGTCCATTCTGGTTCTCCAGCTCCGCCAGACGGGATCGAACCTGGGGGTTGGTGTGATACCTTGTGTGGACCACGTTCTCGATAATCCTAAAGTCGTTGGCGGAGGCCCAATGCTGCGGATCGTCAGGCATAAGGGTGACATCCATGCGCATCTCAAAGGGTTCGCCCGCGGGCACCTCCACCTCCACCCGCAACGGAGCATAGTTGTCGCCCAAAACGGTGAGATTGTGTCGACCCGGTAGCGCCAGCTTCCAATAGTCTCCATACGTTTGACTGTAGCTCGAGTGATTCGCACCATCCAAACGGACAACAGCTCCCGCGATCGCAGTGCCAATGGTGCTGTGCACATATCCATGGATGCCATGATGCACTTGCTCAATGAACTGCAGCAGCGGTTCCCGATGATCCTCCCAGTACTGCGGCAGTTCTGCGGCCATGGGGAACTTATCGCAACCCATTTCGATGGTCAGCTCCAGGCATCCCGCCCTCACATAGTTCCAATCCTGCATGCCCCCGGTGACACTGTACCACTGAGCTCCGTTTGTGATGCCATCGGTGAAGTATTCGTTGGGGAAGAGCTTGCACGGCTGAGCCAAGTGCATGGTGGGGTGGGCCTTTGAATAGACCCCGGCCAGATGTCTGAACAGAGCATTATCCTCTGTGGGATTGGGCTTGCGTCCATTGATACTGGAGTTTCGCAGCCTCATGAAGGGATCGTTGAAATCATTCTCGTTATCATCGAATGGATAATTGGCCACCAAGGAGCCACCATGCAGATTGGCGGACAAAACAAAGGGCAGCGAGAGCGTCCAGTTCATCAGGGCGGCCACCTCGGGCTCCGTCACCTTGTTGTACCTATCGGTGCCATATTGATCGGGGAAATTCCTGTTCAGGTCCATTCCATGGGCATTCGCTCGTCCCACTCCGCCGGTTCGATCGCCCTCGGTGGAAATCTCATAGCCATCGGGATTCATGCTGTACAGAAAGTGCATCCGGGTGCCATTGACCAGCTTGGTTATCCTGTCGTCGTTGCCGTAGCGTTCCAGCATGTACTTGGTGAGAAGCAGCAGACATTCCTTGCCCACCACCTCGTTGCCATGCATGTTGGCCACGTATTTGAACTCCGGCACGCCTGGCATATGGGAACCCGGCGTGGCAAAGATCTCCAGCACCCACAGCTCACGACCCTGGACACTCTTGCCAATGCTGTAGAGGCGGGTGAGCGAGGGATAGCTGGCGGCCATGTCCCTCAGGAAGCTGGAACAGAAAGAATAAATATGGATTAGATGGAGTTACCTTGGAAAATAAATTATATATGAATATATATTGAAGGTAATACTACTTTAACTTCAGGTAAGAGGAAAACCACTATATTAAACCATTAAAATCCATTGTAATCACTTCATAAAACCTATATATGTAATTTTCTACCACCATATGGTGGCTTTCAATAAGAGGAGTGCGAATATACAAGACATATGCTGATGTGCCCTACTTGATGGACCCAAATTCTCACCTCTCCATGGCCGTATAGTTGTGGTGCTCGAACTTGGTGGGGGTCAGGAATCCGTGGAACTGCTCCTTGCGCTTCTCCGGCGGCTCCGAGCGTTCGACCTTTACCTTCCGGAAGTTGCCTGCGGGAATGGGAGAGCGGAAACGGAAATGGGTGAGGATCTTGTGTGTGTGTGTAAGCATGCTAGTTTTTCAGGATTTTTAGGTGGTGCCACATGCGGGTGCCTGGTGAGATCGGGGTGAGGTTTGGATGCAGTGCGTCTACGATTCAGCGGCGGCAGAAGCTAAAATCAGCAGCGGAATCACAAGCACAAGCGGATGCATAATTTCGTTCATTTATTTTGCCATAATTTCATAGTTCACATTTATTTAAGTTAAAATCCAAGTAAAATGCCAAATAAAATGCTTGACTCTTGTACGATTAAGTGCCATACACATACATTCATATAGCATATATATATATATATAAAACATATCCATTTCGAAATCTAAGAAGTATAGTTTGACTTTTGGCACACACGCTTTTCATTCATTTTTTGATTTTTAGGTACTTAGTGGAATATACAATTAAAATTCTTTAGATGTGACTCGACGTTTCTCGGACACGCCCCCAACTTTTAAACGATCGCAGGGCAAAGGATATATACAAATATATGAGGTCGGCGAGAGAAACTGAGGGAAAAGAAGACAAAGACGTAAGACTTAGACCAACATAATGGGGTTTATAAATAAATCAGACAACTAAAAACAGTCAACAATATTAAAAAAAAAAAAAAAGAAAACACAAAAATCCAAAAAAATATAAACATTAAAAATATAAAAAAAAGGTTTGCCTAATAAAAAACTATATTAAAAATTAAAAAACAAAGAAATGGCATAGAAAATGTTGTTGTTTTAATATTAAATACCAAATGAAAATGAAATAATGAGCCATGAATGAAAATAAAACGCACCAAGCGAAAATCATAATTTTATTCATCCTTAGCAAAGGATTCGTGGTACCCCTCATTTCTTTTAGGCCACTCCATTACTCTTCATTGGTTTTTAGCCAGGTCTCGTCAACATCGTACATATACATATATATATATTTAAAAGCCATACATGAGCATGTGTGCTACATTAATAGTCGGTTCGTAATTGATAATAATTTCGCTTTACTTTCGAAGGTAAGTTTTTCCTTTTTTTTCTGGAGAAATGCTCTACAATCGTTTCTGATAGGATTAACCATATGGTTCGCATATAATCTACATATATCGATAGTGATATCATATAGAGCGGTGTGTGTATAAAGTGGGTATATATGCGTGGGTTTTTGTGTTTATCATAGTTTTTTGCTCATCGTTGCTAAAATACTCCACAATAGGTTTTTGGGGTTTGGGGAAGATAAGGGAGATCAAGCTAAAACCGATTCCTATTGATTTTTTGTGTTTTGTTCGTTTAGGTCATTCGATGACCTTTAGAGGGCTGATTTCTTTATAAGTTCCTAAGTACAATTCGCTTACTCGAGTATTGTATTTTATTTCGTTATTTTTGGTTGGCTATTTGTATTTGTTCGATTTCTTATTTAATTCTCTATGTACAAATTAAACGTTTTTTTCGCTGAGTGTGTGCGTGACAGAGACAACGATAATGGTATAGGAGATAGAGAGAGACAGAGAGATCGCTAACATAAGCTGGCAGTATAAGAATTGCTAAAAACCCAGGAGATTCCAAAGTGAAAGTTTATGAAAATGCCACATAAATGTATAAATGACAAATAAGGCGAAAAACATATATATATATAGATAAAATATATTCGAGAAAATCCCAAACCGATACGATCCCCCACGAGAACCCAAACATTTTATATTTTCTTATAGCTCTCGCGTGGAATCGAATCGTAGTTCCGGGATGAAGAGGACTAAATTAACATGCCAGAGGGCTAAGGATCGGGAAATGGCGGAGGTAACATATATATATAGTACAAGGAAGGTGCGGAGTGAGCAGGAGGAGCAGGCCAACTAGGTGCAGGTCATGGCATGGTTATATGTACGTGTGTGTCTGGTGTGTTTGTGTCGTTTTTTTGTTCTAGCTGGCGACTAAAATATATATGCGCATATATATATGTATATCCGTTGCAGCCCTCTCTAGAAATAATAGGGACTGTAAATACTGCTAATACCATCAAAGTTCGTCTCGACGGGCGTCAGCTTGAAGTCCAGCCGCAAGGCCTCCTGATTCTCATTGGTCACCCGGACTTCTTGCGGGGCACTGTTCTGGTAACTGCATTGTATATGATAAAAACGAAACATTATCAACCATTTCGGTACACAAAAAGCACTCCGGAAACGCACCCAAAGGCGGCAGCATGCACGCTATAGAGTCCCGGGGTCAGCAGCCTCCAGTATTCGCCACGCTTCGAGGTGCGCATCGGCTTCTGCTCCAGTCCGGCCACATAGATGTTGGCATCCGGAATGGGGAAACCACTGACATCCGTCACCAGACCCTTGATGCCGATATGCGCCTGGCGCAGCAGCTGCAGCAGCGATGCCTTGTTGCGCTGCCATTCTACGGGCAGAGTGCTGGCCGCCGGATACTTGCAGCAGGACAACTCGATGGTCAGCTCAAAGCAGTTGCTGAACGCATAGTTGAAGTCCTGCATTCCGCCGGATAGCTCGTACCAATTGGCTCCGTTTGTGATGCCGCCCGAGAAGCTATCGTTGCAGTTGTTGCCCTTGCTCATTATGGGATGGTTGTCCGAATAGGTGTGGGCCAGTTGCTTGAAGACCCGATCGTCGGGGGTCAAGCTCTCCTCACAGCACTCGTTGTGGGCCCTGCAAGATGGAAAGATGGTGATTTAGTTTAATCCTAAGTCACAGGTGCTCCAGAAGGAGGGGCTTTGCAGAACCTACAAGGAGTTATCGTAGGGATAGCTGGCCACCACAGCTCCACCATGGAAATTCGCGGAGAGCACAAACGGCTTGCTGACGATCCAGTTGACCAAGGCCGCCGTTTCCGGCTGACGGGATTGGGCGCGCAACTGGTGGACATGGCTCTGCTCCAGGCGATCGGGAAAATCGCGATTCAAATCGATGTTGGCCGCATTGCCACGTCCCACATAATTGGGCAGCGATTCGCAGTTGCCCTCCTGCAATGAAAGTAAATTTGATACATTTATTAGCAAGGTGTGTGATATTTGTATTGAAAAATAAGACAACCAAATTGTTATTAGTTAGCATTTACAAGAAATAGAAAATATTACCTAACAAGAGGTCCATCAATTTTAAATTTAAAACCTAAACGAACTTTTAGAAGGTATGTTTCAAGCTGTTCCAAAGTACTCTCATCTTGTAAAAGCGTCATAAAACATACAATTCCCAAAGGAAGACCCATTTAATATGATACATTTTCAATATATCCACCTCTAACTTAAACGAACCATCAGGAACTTAAACGAAATTTCAAAATCATGTAAAAGCTTCATAAAACATATTATTTCCAGAGGATGACCATGGATGATGGCAAAATACCCATCTGTTTCGAGCTTAAGTTAAGTTTCTCTTTCTCTTTATGGGCTGATTGGCATGCAGGTCACTCCTGACCGGAATTGACCATTTAGCATGGCAGTCAGGTGTCAACCCAGTGATTGCACCATAACAATCGCGGCGAAAGAAAAGCCCCTGGATCGATATTCGACAATAATAATATTGTGCAATGGAGCGGAAAAAGAAAACAGAACGCATCACCAATGTGTCCCCACTTTTTCCTGGCCAATCGGAACTGCAATCAATCAATCAATCAGAGCAAAAACTATACACTATGGATGGACATCGGAAAATGGAAAACAACACAATTAAATCAGAAGGCCGGACAAAAGAGGTTCTTTCCCGGGACTCTGGACTATAGACCATTGCATAATCAACAAATTACACCATTAGAGGGCCAACTTAAATGGATCATGTCATCATTATGGCCACAATGATCACGCTACCAATCGGGAGCTAGCCTGGGAAAACATATAAAGGGCTGGCGTGGAGTGAAAACAAATAAAACGTGCAAACAGTGCAGAAAATCCCCTCGATACGAGTGATGAATCAGTGAAATTGGAAGGCAAATGGGTAACACAAAAAGTCGCTTTTTTGTTTTAAGCAATATAAACGAAATATTGTGGAATTTTAGAGACTGCTCACGCAAATAACTAAAAAAAACCTTATCAAAGTGTGCAATTCAAAATACATACATTATATGAATCATATTTATAGCAATATTTTTAGAAAACTTTATAAAAACGTATGAATATTATTCATAAGAAAGTCTGCAGGTCAATTAAGAACCTGTAAACTAACAATTCTTCTCGATATAACGCCAATTGAATTGAGTAATATTTTTCAATTTAAACCAAATTGGGTTAAGTTCAGGAGTCTGTTTTCAGAGCATATATATACGGTATGTATTTGCTTGCACATTGCTAATCAATTGGAAATACCCGCAAGAGCATCGGCCAGATTGTTTATAGTATCAATCTGACCTTTGGGGCTGTGGCAACAGCAATTACAAATCGAGGGAGATAGTCTACAATGATTGCATGTTTGTGTTTACTCCACATTAGACATCAAGTGGTTAATGATAAACAAACGGGCAGAAGATTGGAAATCAGGTGTGTCTCTGGCAATATGTCAACTTTTTCAATGGGCAGTGTGCCTGGCCTAAGGCAATTGATAAAAAAGTGCGAAATTTTGGGTGAGTTGTGTACCTATTTGTTTGTTAACTCAAAATGTTTTCAATGCAAACGTCTCATAAAACTGGTGATGATAGCAACTTGTAGTATTTATAGTCTTATTTCATACAGTTTTATCAACCCTAGGAATCATAAACATTGGTGAAGATAACATTTTGAGTTACGTCTTTTGGAGAGAGGTTTTAGGGGTCTCTTGAAATATTTTTTATAAGTAAACAAAATCTATTTAGTCATCTTAAAAAAAACGTTTCAAATTGACTCACTTGTGATTGTAGTTATGTTATAATAGTTATGGTATACATAAGTTTTGAATTTTGCAAGTCAAGCTGCTGGTTCTTAAACCCCCCCCCCCCCCCAAAACCCCCTCATAAAGATTATTATTATATATTTTAGTCTCTGCTTCCATTAATCTCATATTCCCTATTTTTTCATAATCCTACACCGACCTTATCTATCTCCCCAACTTTGTCCTTGTTTAAAATCTGCTATAAAATCGTATAGTGCTACCGTTCTCACTCCCAGTTGGTATCCATTGCTCCCGAGATGGAACCCCTACATTTCTCCCGCTCGCACTTCCCAATTCCCGAAGTTTTCCCGAAAAACACCCACCCACTTATCGATTTTTCACCCCGAAAACAAAACACGCGCCCCAACAGGTGACCCCCGTCTGCGGGTGCTCTTTTTACCTGGGACAACGCATAGCCATCGGGATTCATGGTGGGCATCAGGTATATGTCCGTGCTGTTGACCAGCTGGCCCAGTTCGGTGATCCTTTCGTGGTTCCCCAAAAGATATTGGGCCAGGTAGACGAGGAGTTGTCGTCCCACCGTTTCGTCGCCATGCATATTGGCAATGTACTTGACGGGTGGCGTGAGAAGATTTCGCGACCGGGTGTTCCGTGAGATCTGAAGGACCAACAGATTCCTGCCCTCCAGTGAGCGACCCAGATAGTGGACACGGGCCTGGTCGGGATAGGCTTTCTCCAGCCCCGCGAACAGATCCTCCAGCTGTTCCTGGCTGACGTAGTGCGGCTGCTGCAGGAAGGACTCGTCCTCCTTGATGATATAGCCTGTGCCGAGCGAGATCAGCAGGGCCATCGAAATGGCAACGAACAGGAGACCCAGAGATGGCATCTTGTGATTACGGATTTCGGATTGGGGACTGCGGATTGGGGCAATCTGGTCGAGATTGCGTTGTTTTTATCACTGGCGTGCGAATTGAGCGAGATACAGTTATATTCCTTTGGCAGCCCAGCAGCAGCTGCTCGCTCTCTTTCTCGCTCGCTCGCTCTCTGGTGCTTTTCGCTTGTCCGTCGGGCGTCCGTTCGTCGTGGGTCGTCGTTGCAGCTCAGCCTCGAAAAATCAACTGTTTGAAAATTTGCTGCGTTGATTGGCCTTAAGCGCCCATTCGCCCGCCGCCTCGGCCGCCGACGCTCTGCCGCGGTCGACGTCGCACAGTGGAGCGCAGCGGAGAGGCCCCAAAGCATAACAGATGACTAACTCAAAAACACCAATCTATATTTCTTTAGAACTAATAAATATGGTTTATGCCTCAAAAAAAAAAATTATATTAAACAAATTTTAAAAAAATATCCCAAAACAGAAGATAGTAGAAATGGTTCTAGTTATGAAAGTTCAAATCATAAAATAGATACAATTTCAAACCAATAATGTTTAAATATTTTACAATTGGAATAGAAAAACAATAGATTGCCAGAAATATCTGATTCACACTACAGTTAGGTAAAACGAAAGAAACAATTTTAAAATGTGTTCTATAAAAAAATATTCATTTGTATTTCTTTAGATCCGAAATAATAGGAAATAATTAAATATGTAAATTTTCGCACAATTAGCGGTCGTTCACCCCACTGTGCGGCGTTCCAAGAGAGCAGCCCCAAAAGAGAGGCGCTAATTGCAGGGAAATTACACGCCGTACCGAGCGCCAAAGCCATCAAAAAACCGCTCACGGAAAAGCTTTACTTTTTTTCGGCTGCCACGGGATTAATAGTTTATAGTTTATTTAGGGGCTTTTAATTGTGTTATTATTATTTGCGTGGAGGGGGAGTTGCCAGACTCAAAAAGTGGGGCGCTTGCGCATGTGTGCGTGTGTTGGGGGAGAAAGAGAGAGCCAAGAGAGTAACGCACAGCGCACGTCAACAGGATATTTTTACACGAAAATCGATAGCGTGACTCCCACGCTGTGACGTCACAGACAACCCATCCTGTGTGCGTGGGTGCCAAAAAAAAAAGTAACCACCCACCCAAACATACATGCAGACATACGCACACAACCCTTATCGATAAACAAACGAAATTGGCATTCACAAAATTGAGAGCGACAAATCGCTGTTATCAGTGGAAACGAACAAGCATATGGCCACTTTCCAGCACCTCCTCTCTCTCTTCCACCCACTTCTACTAACCATTTCCATTGATTAACGATGGGTGAGAATAGAAAAACAAATGTTTAGCTCCGATCTGCTTATTGGAAAGCTGCTCAGTGGAAGAGAGAGGGGGGCTGAGTGGCCACACTGGAATGCACTTCCTTGAGGAATTGCGGTTTATTCAGGTGCTGAGATGCATACGAATTGCAAATACCCTGCAATGTGCAGTATTTTTTTTTATTACAAGATCATTATATTTTTTAAAAATATAGGTACCTTTAATAATTAAGTGATGAAAATTTATAAAAGCCAAGCTTATATAGAGTGAATAAATTGTTATCAAAATTAAGATGAGCTCAAGGAAGTTTCTATAGCTTAATGGGGAATTCAAAAATGTACATAAATAAATATACCAATTAAGATAAAGTTACTGGGTATCAAAACTTAAGCCCCCGAACTGGTTTAAAGAGCTGATAAGAAATCAAATATAAATTACAAGCAATACGAGTCTGCTCAAGACACCTGTATTTCAAAGTATCTGCATTAAATTTACACGTCTTCGCCAGAGATACCTCATTTACATAATCTGCATTATGTTAGCCGAGCGAACAGCTGTTGATTGGCAAGTGCACTCGGGCAATAAACAAAATTATAAATAAATAAAAAAAAGACTGTCACCGCGCGTGTGCAGCGGAAATTGGCAAACTTTTTAGCGCTCTTAACTCTCGGTAGCAAAACACCATCATCGACAACAACAACAACGAACCGGTTGCGAATAAAGTGTCTCAATTGCAGGAAAATAAGTGAATAAAGCACGAACGTCATCGGTGGTTTACTTATGTTGCTGTTATTGTTGTGACATCTAACCAGTTTCTTGTAAAGTAATTGCCTTTGCCACCCGCTCAATGTTCCACCCCCTGTCATGTCGTCAGAAACTTTTTTTTGCCGCCGTGCTGCAATTGCGAAATCATGACGTCAGCGGACCGACAAACTATGTTTACTTTGTCACTAGATTATTGAAGAGGCCATAAAACCGTCACCAAGATACTAACGACCGCACACGAAGAAAAAAAGCTAGGGATTCGGCATTATCATAGTCATATCCTGGGATTAAAGACAGTTTATTATTGGACTATCGATCTTATAATATCAATATTATTGGTATTATAAGATTGGTATTATAAGATCAGAATTAACCATTGTCAGTGCTCTATATTTATATCGCATGGTACATATAAGCAGGATTAAGGATAGGTATACAAAAACCAAATGGGATTATTTAAGGTATTATATCAGGATTTAATATTGAATGCTTTATTTGGAAAAGAGTTTTACATAGAACAACATAAGATAATTTTAAATATGATATTGTAAAGTTACAATTCAATAAAGTGCAAGTTCCATATTATTCCATTACGAAGAAAAATGGCAAGGGATTCGGCATTATCATAGCCATATCCTGGGATTAAAGATAGTTTAAGAATTGGTATTATAAGATCAGAATTTAGCATTGTCAGTGCTCTATATTTATATCGCATGGTATAAGCAGGATTAAGGACAGGTATACTAAAACCAAATGGGATCATTTAAGGTATTATATCAGGATTTAATATTGTGTACTTTCTCAGCACATATAATTGCTAAATTTGGAAAAGAGTTTTTCATAAAACAACATACATAAGATCATTTAAAATATGATATTGTAGACACAATCCTACATTGTGTAAGTTCCATTACTATTTTATGATCATTTTCTATATAAAGTTTAGTTATTTCTAGCATATTTTATTGCAATTTTATTAATCGGGAATAGACTATATACTTTCTCCCAGTGCATATCACACTTGGCAGCCTGCAAAATTTGTTTACCAACATTTTAATCTTATCTGAGTCAGAAATTGACCATTGAAGTGTCCAAAAGCGTAGGCGAACAAGGCCATACTTAATATTTACAAGCTTAGCCATAATTCTAATTCATTGGAAGTGTGCAACAACTGAATCTCCCAATTTGAACAGCTTTTCAAATTCATTCAGCCATTAAGGCCCATGTGCAACATACTCTTGCCATTAAGGCAAATAAAAAACCAGACACGATCCACAAAGATCTCTGGCAATTAGAACGCTGATAAGGCTAATAATAATGGTCGTTTAATTGTTTTTATTTTTGCGCTGTTGTTTGCCCACTGAAACTGAACTCGAACCTTGGCAGCGTGTAAAAGTGGGCAATCCAAATTCTTAATATCATCAGATAAATCTCAATTAAAAATTGCAGGCATGTGAATACCAAGTGAGATTATGGAAATAATAGAACTGTGTGGCGTCAAGAAAGCCTTT
The DNA here is from genome assembly GCF_014743375.2 of Drosophila subpulchrella. Lineage (NCBI taxonomy): Eukaryota > Metazoa > Arthropoda > Insecta > Diptera > Drosophilidae > Drosophila > Drosophila subpulchrella. The sequence goes on from NC_050613.1 coordinate 21,367,442, forward strand.
TAATTAGCTAAAAATAAATTGTTGTTATTCTGTTTGGGGATTTACTGCAAGTAACAAAGGGAATTTGCTATATAATATTGATCATGTTGAGAACTTCAGTGCAAAAAGATAAGACAATTCGCTGAATTCCTTTCTTATTAAAGCGCATTCGAGGAATTAAAATACAGTAAAATAAAACAGGCTCCTTGAAATCGGTTTATGGTTAACATTATTGCTTTTAATCCCAGAGAAAGAGAATTCTTTCTTTTTAAGAAGAATATTATAGTCACGTTTGCGGTGTATTATCTCTTTCGCTTTCCATTGTTTATTTTAAAAAATGAGACCTCTTTAAAAACCATTACTTGAGTCCGTTGAAGAGCTCTTGGGATCCATTAAATGATTATCAATTTGAGGGGCACTCGAATGGCACTTTGCCAAGACTTCCAGAGAGAAGAGTTGAAATGCAGTATCTCACCTAAGACTTGTGATGTTTAGATGGAATTCTTGGCTGCTAATTGAGTGATCATTCACGTTGGTTAACCACAAGCCGGAAAAAGGGGGTCAAAACATTCCAATCACACATTCTATGTAGTTGGGGGCACAAGATCTCGTTTTTCTGGAGCGTGTAGATTGCTTGTAGCCCCCGTCTCTATCTCCAGGTTCGCTCTTTCTTTGCGGTAAGCAAAAAAGACTAGCTCAGACAAAAGCTCGGCAGATCGAAAGAGAGAATGGAGAGATAGAGGTGTCTACATGCACTGAGAAAAACCAATGGACCCAATATTATTATATCAGACATATAAATATGATAATCTACAGATAAAAGCTTTTATAATTTCGGCAATTGTTGCTAAAAAAATAATATTTGTTAATTAAAAATCAGAAAAAGTGCATATAGTAGTGCAAACAATATGATCTTAAGAAATATGCATTAAAAAGTCGTATCATTCCTGTAATATATGCAAATATAAAAAGAAAATTGTATAAAATTGATTACTAATGGTTAAGATATTTTGTTCAATCTAAGTCAACAGGTTTTTTGTTCGAAGTGAATGCTAATGAATAATAAAATTAACATTTTGTGAATAAATATGAATATGTAAATCGCACATATCCAATCTCTTGTGAACTTTTCAGGAGAGTAAATTCTATATAACGAAAGCCCTATGGTTGCCATACTTTTTTCTCGGTCTATTGCGATCTATAAACAATAGATGGAAAGGGGTTAACAATGGGGTGGGGCAACTGGCAGTCAGTTTACAATCACTTTTTGTTTTTGCAGCACCAGCTGTTTTTTTCCCCCCTTTCTTTGGTTTTTTTTTCCAACGATTCTTGATTACTAAGTCAGAATATAAAAACTAGTGACTCACCTGGGCTTTGGCGAATCCGTCGGGATTACAGGTGGGCAGAAAGTGGATTTCGGTGCGATTGAGCAGAGCCTGAACCTCCGTATCCCCGTCGTAGTGGGTGGCCAGATACTCGGCCATATAGAGGACTATCTGACGACCCACGGCCTCGTCGCCCCGAATGTTGGCCACCACTTTTACCATGGGTCTGAGTAGATCTCCCTCTTTGGACTCGCCGGTGGGTCCGCTCAGGGCCAGAGCGTATATAGGTCGATCCTCCAGGGACTTGCCGATCGTATAGGTCTGGGCCAAGTCGGGATAGTCTTTGGCCAGCTGACTGAAGAGTTGGCCGATCTCCTTGTTTTTCAGATAGTGGGGATTCTCCAAGAAGTTGTCCACTTCCTGGATCACCCGGACCTCACTGTATTCCCCGGCCGCACAGCCGAGGATCAGAATTAGCCATAAACCCCACATTTCTGGGGTTTCTTAGGGGTTTTCACGGGGGTTTTACGGGTTTCTGGACACGTAGGCAGGCAAAAAAACCGAATATATGATAGCCAAGGACGCAGGCGCACTAGATTTCACAGAAAGTGGTTACTACGAGTGGCGCTTTTTCAAATCTTGGCAAATACCTAAAATTCACTTTCTTGCACTTTCTTTCTCCAATGCAAATTTTCAAATATTTTGCCACAAATGTTGACACGACACGCACACACTCGCACGCGATCACCGACACGCCGACGCGTACACCTACACGCACGCACACACACACTCGAGCGCACACAACAGCCGCAGAATATTTAGCTTTCCTTTGATTTCACCGCTTTTTCCAGTGATTTTCCTCAACAGCCGACAAACATTTTCACGCTCCTCTTGGCAGCCGCGTAAACAAATCCATATTATCCGCAAAAACGGCCAATAAATATTGTAAACGAAACTACGCGATCGCAACCGCGACTAGGGTTGCCACACGATCGCACAGCGTTGCCAGAGGGTTGGAAAGTGACAAAACTTTTGGTGATGTGTAAAAATACCATATATACCAGTTTTCCCTTTTTAAATATACCAAATATGTCGCCTGGCTTGCAAAGAGATGCCAGTAGGTTGAAAAATTCGATCGGAATGGCGGCAGATTTGAAAATAGGAATATAACAAAAATAAATAAAACGTGAATGTGCATCATACATATATTGTACATTTAATTTGTTTTAACATTCTCCAATTGGTTCTGGTATCACAGGGGTTATTTGAAAATCAAGAGAAAGACATTTCCCCCCTTCTCTTTGGGCTTAACTTTTATTTTTTTTCTCTAGAATTCAACAAACGGATCTCCAAACGTGAAACGAACACAAGAATAACCAAAAACAGGTTGCCATTGTGTGTATTGTTTGCTTGGTATCATTATTTTAAAACGTGTCGTATCAAAAACTAGCTCAAAATACGATTATGTTAAGGCAAATTTTGGAAAAGTGCATTCAGACATTTCGGTTCGTCGTAAAGTACGCTATTCATCCTACTCTAAAAGTCTGTGTTGAGTGTTTTTTACACTATGTTCTGATTTTGATACTGGTGATCATCTTGATCATCATCATCTCCTATCACCACTAAAACCCAAAACATAGCGTGAAAAGCGCATTAGTGTGCTTACAATTGGGTGTGGTTTTTCTTCGAGTGTGTATATATATAAAGTATAGGATCTGTTCTCGAGTCTAAATGCTTGGTGTGTCTGTGTGTGTTTGCGATATATAGTTACACAGTTGATTGCTTCAGATTGGTGTCAATATAGTCCCTACTTATCCTCCCCCCTTTGACACATTTTCCGCTCCTTGTCGGCCCTTGTTCGCCTGGGAGGCCAATCAATAAGGCTCATGGATTATTCATGACACCCACTCCCTGTTCCGTCGAGGGCTTTTCTGGCTTTTTGCGACCCTTCTGGGAGCTGGCTATACGCTGTTTCAGCGTATGGAATGTCTGCTGCATGCTGCGCATTTGGTAGCGTATGGAGCTGCTGACGTCACGCTGCAACTGCTGCACCTCGCGGATGTCCTTGCGCAGATTCTGGTACTCGTTGGTCACCTCGCTCATCGACTCGAGCAGCTCGAGGACCTCCATCTCGTCCATCTGCTCCATCGTCGTCTGTTCGAGGCTGCGCTCCACCGCATGCAGTTTGTGGGCCATCGTGTAAAGCTGCGAACCGGCATTGGCCACCTTGAGACAGGGAGAAATTGGTGTTTAAGTATGGGTTATTTGGTTTTTATAATCATCGGATAAATAAACAAATTTCCCCAGCATTTTGCAAATCTATTTTGTAAAATAGGTCATGTCGGATTCTCTCCACCCGCCACTATACAGTTTTTTATTGTATTATAAGAGACAAATTTTAAAAACATGATATTATGTTTTGATAAAATTAGGTCGCAATCAAATTACTCGGGGATCACAACATCTTTTTTCATAAGATTTCAGTAAAAATTTTAAAAGGAACCAAAATAATCCCTTAAGTTGGTAAAGAATTAGATTTAAAATTATAGATCTCTAAATTTGGTTCGTAACTAAATATAAATATAAAGAATATCATATTTACACCTTTAAATACCTCAACCGAAGATCTTTAATACTATTTTTAGAGCTAGTCTATACAGTGATCTAACGAGTTTTTTGACATTTAATTGCCTGGCCGTTAGGCATCTTTTATAGTCCTTGAGTAGTACAACATTTGCTGCCTGCTTTTGAGCGCCGTTCCAAAATGAAGTGCTTGATGATTTATTGTTATGGCTTGCCCTGTAATTGACCCCTTTGAACCGTACAATTTTCTCTCACTGCACCCCGAGTGCCTATCCCCACTGTGTTGATAAGTGGCTATTCATATTTTGCTGGTCGATTAACTCACCGATTTTTCCAGGGCGCTGATGTCCTGGTAGCCCGTCGTGGTCTCCATCTTTCCTAGATCCTGGAGCTATTTTCGGCTTCAGCTTTCTGGCATGACAGTGGTTTGTAAATCAGCGTAGTAAATCCAAACTGCGCAAAATAACAGACTGGATGATGGTTGTTGTCAAATTTCGGGAGCCTCGGCTGGAGCGCTGGCACACCACTCCAAGCTCTCCAAGCAGAGTGAGCGAGTCCTGCGGGTCGTCCTGCTATTTATATGCTCCTGCACACATGTTGGCTTCCGCTTCCGCGAGAGAGAAGGCGAGAGAGCAAGTGATGGCGTTATATGGCTACTTAGGCCCCAGCATTGAAATCCCTTGAAAAGGTGCCCAAAAGTATGCTAATAAAAATAGATCTTTCTGCATCTACTATCTACTTAAGTGATTATAAAAATTGCAGATATATCTTTTCTTATATAGATGTCTAACTATTTTTTTAATAGCCCTAAAGTAGGTGGTTTAAAAAACGGTATAAGGTTCTCAAAAAAAAAATTGATTACTTTCAATTTTCTGAAAATTATTTTAAAAAATTCCAACATTCTGGAATTTAAAAAAAAATCACCTTTTTTGAAATGTCAGAAAGTCTTTGAAACATTATCTTTTCGACTTCAGCTATTTAGCTATGGCATCACTTTCGAAAGAGAAGAAGGAAGCGTCTAGCGTCCTATTGAAAGTCAAAACAAACACGCTCCCCAAAAAAAAAAAGGAGAAAGCCAGACATTTGTGTGTGGTTGCATGGATTCCGTTTCACTGGATGTAGGGAAAGTACTTTTAATTATGTTGACCAGGAAGCGGAAGTCCGAGCAAAAACTTTGTTTGCCCCGGCGAAAAGCGAAATTGTTATTTCAATAGAACAAGCGCCTAAAAGTAGGCAGCACCACTTTCATTTACAATCGGATCTGCAAGCGCTTTGGCGTTTTTTAGCACATTCAGCGAAGGGCTTTTGTTTACCGTTAAGCTCACAAGGGATTTTTAAGGTTGTTAGGGATATTCAATTAGGTTAATTAACTTTCTTTTGCAACTTTAAGTAAGCCTCATAACTATTTAATGAGATTTAGTTTTAGTTTCACTAACACAGAAGCCGGTTGACACGTGCCTCGGAATAAAAACACACATATATGTACATTAATGGAAAAATACACAAATACCACCACATATGGGGTTTTGTATCTCCGCGGGTGTTTATAAATACCCAATAAAGACTATATCTATCCAACACCGAAGACTTTATGCACTTACATACAGGTTACGAATCAAATCGTAGCAATTTAAAAATTGGTTCTGCATCATGATGTTTATATTAATTATTTGAAAAACCTAATTAGCTAATTTAAAATATGATTATGCTTTCGTCACTAGCTAATTTGCTCTTGAAGCAGAAAAATTTGTATATTTTCTAGATGTTTTTATAAAATATTCTTTAAGTTCACTGGATAACTTAAAGAATATTTTAAGTAGATGTAAAGAACTGTTTATTTTGTGCCTTCGTCACTAGCTAATATGCCCTTCCAGCAGGGAAATGACTGGAAAGACAAACATCGCAAAACAAACTCACATGCACGAACACACACGCACACAACGAGCCCCCAACGAGGGCAAAAACCATACTGATAACAGCAATAACAATTGGAATATAACGAATACAACAGCTGGTTCGCCAGGTTCTTAAAGGTGTGTGTCTTACTTTATTTGCTATCGTTGGGCACTTTTCGACGTCGTGGTCTTCGCCGCCTCCGTTCTCGCCATCGTACCATCCAGTTTTCTGACTCGTATATCAACAATCACACCACCACACACCACTATAATATAGTGGGAATATAGGAACAACACACAGGCCCCCACATTGGCATCGAAAAGCGGCGGCTGCGTTCAGTTCTAGTGGAACCACCGTTTGGCGAGCACGCGATCCCCGCCCCAGTTCTCAGCTGAATATCCCCAAGATGTCCCTGGTCCGTTTGATCGGTGCTGAGGTGAGTTCTATGGGTCCGAGTCTTATGGATTTCCTATAATACACCAAAGAATCGAATTGCCAGTGCTGGGAAACGGAATCATTACTATAATATTTCCCATCTCACTTAAACATGTGTGTGTGTGTGTCTGACCGTGAACTCTCCAATTGGCAATATACCGCTTAAAATGCACTTGTATGCCCATCTCACTCTCACCTTAATCAATCGAGAGCAAAAGCTCTACAAGTGTGCGAGTGAAATCGCCCATTGACAACAACACATGTTACGTAATGTTTCTCGCTGTAGAACTGAAGAGCAAGAAGAAGCACAAGTAGATAAAGTGAAAACAAAAACAATTATAGCGGGGGACTTAGTGCTAGAAGGTTTGAACTGGCATAAAATCCCATAAAACGCGATAAGCGGTATTATTCCATGCGAGGCGTGCTATAAAAAAAAAGCATGCCTGCCAGATGGGCACTGATAAGCCCCCAAATGCCCCCGCCCCCTTGAGGGTTATCGACATCCAAAAAATAAACCTCACCCCACCGAAAACGAAATTGTCCAGGGCATTGAGGTTAGGGTTCCGGCCACTTGGCAATTTGCATCGCAAATCAAAGTCAAGTGCAACAAATTAAATTAAATTACAGAAGCCACAAAAAAAGCTTTTAAACTGAGCTATTTAGTTTTTTATCAAATAAAGAACAGAACAAAAATTGGAAAGCCAAAATACATTAGGTAAACTGCACTTTAGAAATGATATTAAATACAATAAATATTTCCCTTGTAAAATACTTTTACATGGGATGTAAGTAATACAGGTAAATCGAGGAATCAGAATCGTTATCGTTCTAAGATTTTAAATAAAGCCGCGAAAGGAGAGCGCAGTCGCAGCGCCCTCTGCTGGCAGAGTCCTTATAATTCCCAAGTGCTTATTCCGCGAGGCGTTCGTTTAAATAGAGCTTGCGCGTTAGGACTTTCGGCGGTCGAACGCCTCACAGTTATCAAGGGTTGGTCACTTTCCTGACTAATTGTGGCACCCCCGAACCCCCGACCTTTAAGCGATTGTAAATATGTAGTTCCAATGATCGGACAATACCAAACTATGTACAAAAGACCGCGAGCAGATTAATACATTTTAAAATTAGCCAAATTTAGAAACACCTAACTGTGAGGCGCGCTGGATATGGGAAACACTACCCTCCCCCACCAGTGATCGCTATTTTGGCTTAACTAACTTATTTTAAAGATATCATACATATATCATCAGTCCCCAAGAGATATTATTTATTTTAAATATATATACCAGTTCCAAAAAGATTATAATTTATAATTATCACCTTAGTTCTTTTACTATACCAACTTGTATCCCTTTTCCATCACCAGGCCCGCCACCTGGCGAAGAGGTCATACTCCTCGGCCGCTCCCACCACCAAGCTCTTCATCGACGGCAAGTTCGTGGAGTCCAAGACTACGGAATGGATCGATGTGCACGACCCGGCCACCAACAAGGTGGTGACCCGTGTGCCCAAGGCCACCCAGGCCGAGATGCAGACGGCCCTCGAGTCGAACAAGAAGGCCTTCCGCTCGTGGAGCAACCACTCGATCCTCTCCCGTCAGCAGGTGATGTTCAAGCTGCAGGCGCTGATCAAGGAGAACATGGGCGAGCTGGCCAAGAGCATTACCAAGGAGCAGGGCAAGACCCTGGCCGATGCCGAGGGCGATGTGCTCCGTGGCCTCCAGGTGGTGGAGCACTGCTGCAGCATCCCATCCCTGCAGATGGGTGAGACGGTGGCCAATGTGGCCAGGGATATGGACACCTATTCGCTGGTCCTGCCCCTCGGTGTGACCGCCGGTGTGGCTCCCTTCAATTTCCCGGCCATGATCCCGCTGTGGATGTTCCCGGTGGCCATTACCACCGGCAACACCATGCTGCTGAAGCCTTCGGAACGTGTGCCCGGCGCCACCATGCTGCTGATGGAGCTGCTCAACGAGGCCGGCTGCCCGCCGGGTGTGGTCAATGTGATCCATGGCCAGCACGATGCGGTGAACTTCATCTGCGATGCGCCCGAGATCAAGGCCGTGTCCTTTGTGGGCTCCGACCAGGCTGGCAAGTACATCTACGAGCGGGCCGGCAAGAATGGCAAGCGGGTGCAGTCCAATATGGGCGCCAAGAACCATGGCGTCATCCTGGGCGATGCCAACAAGGAGAACACCCTGAATCAGCTGGCAGGAGCCGCCTTCGGAGCTGCCGGCCAGCGTTGCATGGCCCTGTCCACGGCCGTCTTTGTGGGCGATGCCCAGTCCTGGATACCCGATCTCGTGGAGCGCGCCCAGAAGCTGAAGGTGAATGCCGGCCATGTGCCCGGAACGGATGTGGGACCAGTGATCAGTGCCGCTTCCCGTCAGCGCATCAACGATCTGATTGAGTCCGGTGTGAAGGAGGGAGCCAAGCTCATCCTGGATGGCAGGAAGATCAACGTGCCTGGCTACGAGGATGGCTACTTTGTGGGACCCACCATCCTGAGCGACGTGACGCCGAGCATGAAGTGCTACACCGAGGAGATCTTTGGACCCGTGCTGGTCATCCTGAAGGCTGACACTTTGGACGATGCCATTGGCATTGTGAATGCCAATCCCTATGGCAATGGAACCGCTGTCTTCACCACCAATGGTGCTGCTGCCCGCAAGTTTGTCAACGAGATCGATGCCGGCCAGGTGGGCGTGAATGTGCCCATTCCAGTGCCGCTGCCCATGTTCTCCTTCACCGGCACACGCGGCTCCTTCCGCGGCGACCACCACTTCTACGGCAAGCAGGGCATCAAGTTCTACACCCAGACCAAGACGGTCACCCAGTTGTGGCGCGAAACGGATGTGACCCACACCCAGGCGGCCGTGGCCATGCCCACCATGAAGTAGGCGGATCTGTAGGATAGGCTGGAGGAGATCCCTATGGGGGATCTGATGTTCCACGTATTGAATTTCTGGATGCTTGCACACAGGACGTATTTAGAAGCTAGATACAGAGAAATTATTGCATTTATTTTTGTGCCTGTTTATTAGATTTAAGAAGATGTTAGAGACAACAAGAGAAGCTTGAAAAAACTGAAATGTAAACGATAGCAATAAAATGTTTGAAAGTGTAAGTGTTTTTCAAATATTTTTGGGATATACAGATAGATTTTTCCGCACATTCATCTGATATTTCATTTAAAAAATGATTTAATATTAACAAATCCCTATAATTATAATTAAACTGATTAAAAATTGGTTCTTATAAATGGTTTAAAGTATTTTGAACTTCTTTTAACGAGATTTCTAAAACTGTTTTTTTTTAAATACTTAAAATATTAATTGAACGAACCAAAATCCTTACATTCATCCAAAAAGTAATTATAGAAATGTCCGAATTATGGAAAAACTATTTAAAATTGGGTTCTTAAATTATTTTGGATTTCTTTTCACGGGAGTTAAAAATTTTTTTTTTTAAACAGCCATATATCTTATAAATGGATTTTCTGAAAAAGCCCTTTTTCTTATAAATGGTTTAAAGTATCTTGAACTTTTTTTAACGAGACTTATAAAATTGTTTTTTTTTAATCAATACTTTAAATAATAAATTAACAAACTAAAGTCATAAATAAACTAATAATAATAATCTATTATATTCATTACACACTTAAGAAATGCTTTCGCTCACCTGCTCAATACAATCCATCCATTTTCCGAAGAAAAGACACGCTCAATCTTTAACAATGGTCAATCGTGTGTATTGTACAAAGAAATAAAAACATTTGATTTTTGAACACATAGCACGGTAACAGTTGCACCAGCGGAGCCACCACCAACCAGCGGTGGGCCCACGCCTAATCTTAAGTCGTCTCCTCCGCCTAATCTAAGTCCCCGCTCCCAAGCCTCCTCCTCCGGCACCTCAATCTCGTCCGGCGAATGCCTGGCTGGCCACCAGCTCCCGGAAGACGCCCTCCTCGATGCCCATCAGCTCATTGTAGCTGCCCTGCTCCACAATCTTGCCATCGCTCAAGACGGCGATTTGATCCGCGTTCCGGATCGTACTAAGTCGGTGGGCAATCGTCAACACGGTGCGTCCCTGGACAAGATTATCCAAGGCGTTTTGCACCAGGTTCTCCGAAACGGCGTCCAGTGCACTGGTGGCTTCGTCGAGTATCAGGATGGCGGGATTCTGAAAATGGTTACAAGTGAGTTGGGTATGTAAATATGATGAGCATCAACTCCCATATGGACTTCACCTTGATGAGCGCCCTGGCAATCGCCACTCGTTGTTTCTGTCCGCCACTCAGCATCATTCCCCGCTGGCCGACGAGCGTTTCCAGGCCATCCGGCAGTTGGTCCGTGAACTGACTGACGTTCGCCTCCTCAACGACCCGCTGCAGTTGCTCCTCGCTCGGCGTCTCGCCGGGATTAGCGCCGTATAGTATGTTCTCCCGGATCGAACAGGAAAAAAGCACTGGCTCCTGGCTGACAGCACCGATATTGTTCCGCAGCCACTGTGGATTCACCGTTCGCAGATCCACGCCATCCAGCTGAACAGTGCCCCCTTGCGGATCGTACAGTCGAAGCATTAGCAGGGCTATCGTTGTCTTTCCGGATCCAGAACGACCCACAACCGCCGTGGTTTTTCCCGGCATCAGATTCAACGTGAAATCGGCGAGGACAGCGGATTCTGGACGCGTGGGAAATGTGAAGTAGACGTTCTGGAAACCCACTTCGCCCACCGGCTTCTCCACCGGCACAATGCCCTTGTCAATGGGTATCGTGCACTCCCTGTCCAGAATCTCCCAGATTCGCTCCGCAGCGCCAATGCCCTTGTTCAGCTGGCTGTAGAAGTTGGACAGCCCGTTCATCGAGATGGCCACATAGCCGGCGTACAGCATGAAGGCAGTCAGAGCACCAATGGTCAGCGAGTCTTGCAGAACCAAGGTGCCGCCATACCACAGCACGGATATAATGATGAAGTTGCCACAGAAGCCAGTCTGGAAAAGAGGAATTTTTTAAGGATTTATATAAATTAAAATGATATTTGCGCCTCACCAATCCAAAGAAAATAGCTCTGGCACGCGTCTCCTTGTAGCCAATCTGCAGAGCCTCATCCAGCAGGCCATCGAAGGCGGCCACTTCCTGCTGTTCCCGGCAGAAGGTCTTCACCGTCTTAACATTGCCGAATCGCTCCTCCGCGTACTTCATTATCTCCGCATACTTGTCCAGTTCCGTTTTGGTGATGCGCCGCACATAGCGTCCATAGACAATGGCCATGCCCGCCATTGCCGGCACCACCAGGGCACTCACGGCCGCCAGCTGCGGCGAAGTGTAGATCTGCAAGGGAATCAATGGATTAAGGAGGTGGTCTTCAAAAGGATGAGCCCAAACCGTCATACCATCATGCCCGTGCCGACGCCAATCATGGCCACAGATCGCAGGCCATCGGAGACGTTCTGGCTGAGCGACATGCCCACCATGTAGGTGTCGTTGCTCAGCCGGTTGATCAGTTCGCCGCTGCCCTTGGTATCGAACCATCCCACCTCCTGCAGCAGCATGGATCTGTACAGTCGGGATCTCAGGTTGCGCACGATGCGGAGAGCTGGTTGAAGAGATAGATAGTTTAAAAAATACATCGATTTAATTACGATTTATTCTTAACTAGTCAACCAAAGGTTAATATAATCCATAATGATTATATCATACCAGCTTGGAGAAGAGATATAGATTATTTACTTTACATAGTTTAAATAATAATGTGATTTATCATTAACTAGTCAACCAAAGGGCAATATAATCCATAATGATTTTATCATACCAGCTTGGAGAAGAGATATACATGTATTACTTAAGATAGTTTAAAAAATACTTCGATTTAATTACGATTTATTCTTAACTAGTCAACCAAAGGGTAATATAATCCATAATGATTATATCATACCAGCTTGGATAACAGTTATAGATAATTTATTTTATATAGTTAAAATAATAATGTGATTTATTATTAACTAGTCAACCAAAGGGCAATATAATCCATAATGATATCAATACAATCCATGATAATATCATACCACCCCTAAGGATTATATCACTTCAAATCCCAGCCGCCGTTCGCTAAAATAAAAAAACAAGTTCCGTACACAGCCCTCTGAGATGACATGACGTCATAAGCCTGCTCTGCTCTTTCTCTGTCATTGCCACTATAATTCCCAAGTGCGAATTCCGAGAGTGGTGCGTATAAATAGCGCTGGCTTATAAAGAGTTTCGGCGGTCGAGCGCCTCACAGTTCTTAAGGGTTGGCCACGTTCCCGCCTAATTGTGGCACCAAATTCAAACCGATGTCTCTACATCAAACAAACAAACAAACCGATGTCTCTACATCAAACAAACAAACAAACAAAACAAAGTCTCCCTGCTTCATGCAGAGGGCGTCAATACTTGAAACAAAAATCCATCAATGGAAAATAATCAACTGTGTGGTTAGCACTTGGTCGGTTGTGGGTTAATCCCCCCCGCCTTTCCAAGTGATCGCTATTTTGAATTATTTTACTTTAAAGATGATACTTTTAAGTCTTACCTAGTTGATGATGATTAAAATTTGAAATATTTTGAACTATTTACTTTAAAGATGATACTTTTAAGTCTTACCTAGTTGATGATGGTTAAAATTTGAATTATTTTACTTTAAAGATGATACTATTTAGTCTTACCTAGTTGATAATGATTAAAATCAATAGTTTTTAGGTATAACTTTAATGAAAACCTAAGGGGAAAACAGGAAATGTGCTACTTTTCCCTTACAACTCTATTGATTTTCTGTTCTAGTTCCAAGGTCACGCATATATGTATCCACTCACCCGCATTTCCGAACAGGTGGACACGGGCAAAGTTGGCGAATCCGCCCACCACGAAGATGGCGAAGAGCAGCATTGAGTACTCGCCCAGTTTGGCCATGGCGGCGCTGTCTATGCCCGATTTATTGAAGACCACATCGATGACCTTGCCCAGGAAAAGGGGCACCGACATGGTGATGGCCGAGGAGACCACCAGACAGCCAATGCCCGCTGGGGAACACAGAAATGGATTAGGATATCCAGAAGATATATGTATGTGGGTAGTAGCAACCTGAGAGCACCCATTTCTCCGATTTGGTCAGGCTGAGCAGGCGGCCATACTGGGATCTGCCCATTTTCACCGGCTCGGCTCCAACTGGAGGCACTGCGTCCGCCTTGGCATTCCTGGCCAACCACTTGCTGCTCTGGGCGAAACCTCGTCGCATGCACCACCACGGCATGCGGAGCGTTTGAAGCAGTTGCCTCGCAGGTGTGGCCAGTGGTGGGTGGCTGGGCGGCAGGGTGGTCCTGGCGGTGGTGCTGCGTCGGTGGAGACACCTGCCCAAATGGTGGTTATATGATGTGGGCGACCTGATTTGGCTGATTTGCGTGACCCGGCGAGTCGTGCAGCCGTGTGTCAGCCTCGTGCAATTCAACAGCATTGTGATTCCTGTCTCATTCAGAAAGTTAAGGAAAAAACCAGGAGAGATTTTGAAAGGAATTCGAATTGTATAAAAACAAAAACAACAAAACGAATTCCAGTGGTGTTCTTCTTCTTCGGTGGTGGGGACAATCAGCTGTTCCGGCAGTGCCTTGGGCTTAGCTTGAAAAAAGATAGATTTAAAAAAGTTACAAGTACCTAATATCTATTGTACTTACATAAATGTAAATAATTTGCAAAATATATGCCATCTATAATCTAAATATTGACAAATAAAAAATATATAGAATTAAATATATAAATAAATAAATATATTTCTCTTCCACCTGAATATATATTAATTTAGCTTGAAAGCTAGGCTAGTAGCTAGATGCCGTAACATATGTTACTTATCGATAGATCCGATAGATCGATACATCCGGACATAACGTCCCGCGATATCTGCTGTCGATATTTGTTTGGTTTTTATTCCGCACGTGCGTTTAAATTCCACCTGAAAGAGGCGATCATGGACACAGGCGAAGGTGAGTGAAGTGGAGCATACCCACGACCAGTACAGTAATCCCTCCGTTTGGTCGTTCGCAGAGCTCAAGTCCTGGCTGGCTGATAAGAGCAAACCGTATCCGGCACGTGTTGAGTTCGCCCTGAAGGTCTGGCAATCCGTGGAGTTTCCCTATCCCAACAAGTACGAGATCATCACCGAATGGCTGGCAATATCCCTGGGCAAGAGCAAGGAAGCGCTCCCCACCCAGCAGCTGAGAGACTTCCTAAAGCTAAGGGCGCAACCCGGTTGGGTCTCCTCCAAAATCAAAGACCAGCTGATCAGGACGCTGTTTGAAAAGGTCTCGCGGGCTGAGAATGTCAACGAGTCGGCGCTGGAACTCCTGCCCTTGGCCCTCAACTGTGAGCTGCTCCAGGATGCCCTGAGATCGAGCGGCGAGGCTCTAGCCCAATGCTTTGGCACCCTGTTCAAGTCCCACCAAACATGCGTGGAGCTCCGCAAGGATAACAAGGATGGGAATCAGGCACAGGAGCACTGGGATGCAGAGTTCGTAGTCCCTGTGATCAAGCAGCTGGCCGAGATTGCCCGCCGCTATCAGAGTCCCGAAGAGCTGTTAGAGAAGTACGATTCGAAGACAGTCCGTCCGCTTGTGGAGCTGCTGCTCAGTCTGAAATCCCCGTGCTTGGAGGAGCTGGTCGAACTGGAAAAGCAACTTAAAGCTCCGTTTAACGCCGAACGTATTCAGAAACAGCCGCTTCATGTCAGCCTGGTGCTCTTAGAGGCCGCTATCCTCAACAACCGCCACAAAACAAATGAACTGGGAATGATCGTGGATGTGGTCTTTAGCGCAAGCAAGGAGTCTGAGTCATCGCTTCCCTTGGCCACCTATTTGTTGATGTCACTGCGAAAGCACGATATACCCTTGCCCAAATTTGATTTCATTACCGCCAGGCTGCTCGATCTGGTGCGCCAGTACAGAAAGTCAAATCTGAAGGACATTTTGACCCTCCTATGCTCTGCCTTGCGCTTGAATCCTCTTCTGCTGGAGCAGAGTGTCTATCAGATCACCGTTTGGCTGCTTACGATCACCAAGGAGACTGCCGAGGAGGAGGAGCTGTACTCGGAGTATCTGATCCTGCTGTTGGACATGTTCCGTCGCCTCAGTCGTGCAGAACGCTTCATCATGAATCTGCTAAAAGCCCTCAAGGAGTGGCTGGGAAAGTATCCTCTGGAGATTACCCATAAGGAAGCCAAAAAGCGGCGACTTCAGGACTCTGAAACTTCAGTTGAGGACAAGGAAAAGCAGACGGAGAAGCACTTCCTTAGCCTCATTTTCACTAGAGCCCCCTCAACAGCAGCACCCTCAGCTAATGATGCCTTCAAGCAGCTCTCCCAAACCTGGCCAAGTCATTCCGCCGGCGTGGCCTTCACTCGCCTGGTAAGCAACCTGATGACTAAGCCGTCGCTGGTGATTTGGAAGACCCTGTTGCATTCCTTCGTGGAGCTGCTGGAGGAAGATCAGCCACAAGGTGTGCGGCCGGAAAATCTGGACTTTGCCCGTGAGCTACATGCTGCGTTGCTTTGTCAGTACCTAAGTGGCACTCGGCTGGCGGAGCAGGTGCATTTACATCAGGTTCAAGTGGAGCAGCAGCTACAGCATACTTCCCAGGTGCTGGAGCAGTTTGGACGGCTCTTGCTGAGTCAGGAGCACAATCGCCGGCTGATGAATGCCTTTCTGGAGTGCACGGAGCGGGCAAGTAGTTTTGAGTTGCTCCTCACGCACTACTGGCCGGATGGTTTCCCCGCCAGCCAAAGGTCATTGCAGCTGAGGGGTTTCCTGCCGACCGCCGAGTGGACACTGATCCAACAGAGAGTGCACAACTTCGGCAAGAGCTCCTGCCGCCAGCGATTGCAACGCTTGGCGCTGCAGCTGGCGGAGAGTGGCTGGTTGTTGCACGATCAACGGGGAGCCAATTGCTCCGATGCCCTGGCCGAGTTGGTCACACCCCAGCAATTATTCCGGCTGTCCAGGCCACAGAAACAGCTTCGCTTGCAAACAAAGATGGATCAGGACTTGGACTCCCATCTGGAGGATTCGGAGTGCGTGGAACTGATCACTCTGCAGCTGCTAAAGGAATACGGAGCAGCGGCCAAGGAACTCAAGGCCAAGGGCTCGTTGATGGTAAAACTGAAGCTGGAGGAGACGGTGGAGGAGGCCTCCTTGATAGCTTTCGTAAGGGAGAACACCGCGGTTGATAAGGAGCTGCAGTTGCCCTCGGCACAGGAGCTCGTAGAGTCACTGCAGCGCTTGCCGCTGGCTCAGTTGGCCACCAACATTCGCTCGCGCCTCTGGCTGGTGATCTTTGTTTTATACAGGGATCTCAGTCGTAGTCAGCAAAAGGAGCAGTCCAATCAGGTCCTAGAACTGCTTATAGGTAAAGGATCTTGAAATAATTGCAACTAACTTATTGATAAATTCTCTTGACAGATCTTATGCACTTTGGTCATCCGCTGCCCATCTGCAGTTACTTTCCGCAGCTAAGCGAGCTACTCCACCTAATCCCCACCAGCTCGACAACGGGTTGGAGCTTCTACGAGACACTTTTCGCCCGCTGCATACGACGTCAAGGTGCCGGCAGTGAGACATTCCTCGCCAGCTGCACGGAGTACCTTAGGGAGCAACTGGTTGCCGGCAAGTTGCAACCAGAGCAGTGTCGTCTCTTGCTGCTGGCCATCGAAACGCTTTCCAGTATGACTGGCGTCCAGGGCAGGCGGATGCAGCGCCAACTGCAGCCTCTTATCGAGATCTACGGCGCGATGGTTTCCCACAAGTTCCGCTCCAAGAAGAAGGAGGCCTCCGCGTACAAGGAGTTCGTGGATAGCACTCTGTCGGGCTATGCCACCTACGTGAGCAGCTGCATCAATCGCTTGGCCAGGCAGGAGCGGGAAAAGGAACAGCAGGAGAAGGAGCAGAATAAGCAAGTGGAACCGGAGGAGGAGGAGCAGCAGGAACCAGACAAGAAGAAGAAAAAGAAGGATAAAAATAAGGCAAAGGCTGAAGCGGAGAATAAGGAAAGTGAAAAAGAGCTGCAACCCATCGATGAGAACTTCCGACGCATTTGCAAGATCTATATTGGTCACTCGGTGGGTTTATTTTTACAATATAAGATAAATAAACATAAATCTAATCCGCTTATCTTCACCAGCTCAACTATCGCAATGCCCATGCCATTCGCCTGCTGAACGTGGCCCTCACCCATCGTCAGCGCTTGCATTTGGATCCGGACGAGATCGAGTTCGTGTTGAGCAGCTATTGGCGGCAATTGAATGCGGATATTGAGGCGGGTGACTTCTCCACCAGTTCGGCATTGGATTGCCTGGAGCCCGCCATCAAGCTGATCATTGGCTACAAGACCAACGAGGATTTCCTGCTACTCCTGCGACGCCTCTCCACGCAAGTGGAGCAGATGCAGCGCCCCGAGACGCCTGCCCAGCACACAGCGCTCCAGAATGTACTCACCCTGCTGGCCCTCTTTGCCAAGTGCTCACTGAGCACTGTCAAGGGAGCGGTAAGTGTTCCACGGTGATATGGCTTTGTTTCCTGGCTAAAAACCTCTTCCCTAGATGCTCAACGAGCACTTCGAGTTGATCAGCGTTAGTGCGGCACTGCGTCTGCCGGAACCCAAGGACTCTGCCTACCGAGGTCATGCCCTCCGCCTGCTGGAGGCTCAGCGCAATCTGGCCGGGAATCGCATGATTCCCCTCACAGGAGAAACTCTGGATTGCCTGCTCGGCAGCATGCTGGATGTGAACATCAAGCACTTGATCAGCCAAGGCGGCAGTTGGCAGGACTTTGTGGACCTATACGGTGCCCTCACGGACAACCTGGTGGTGCTGTTGAAGCAGCACAGCAACCTGATGTCCGACCGGGCTGCCCAGCTAAGTGCCCTTTGTCAGGATCTCGTGCAGGCCATCGTTGGCTATCGGGCGGAGCGAAAGCAGGCGCAGGACTTAAGCGAAACGGAGCTGGATGGTCTGGCGGATCTGGGCCTGAAGTTGGCCACTGTGATGGCCACGGTGGCCACCACACAGGCGCTGGCCGTGAAGCGAGTGGCGCCCTTCCTGCTCATCTTTACCATCCGCCAGATGGTGGCCACTGAAAGACCCACCACGCTGTTCGAAAAGGTGTGTTTTATAACGTTAGCGGGAAGTCAATTAAAAATCATCTTAAAAGGTGTTATCATAAAGATGTTATGTTTTTCTATGAGAATATTTATTCAGTTAACTTCATTGTTAGTTAAACTAACCCACTATATATTAAAAATAACAGTTTTTTTCATTTTTATGAGGAACACATTTGGCATATTTCTTTTCCATATCCTTTCATAACATTTTTTGACTAATAATATGTTTTTTTCTCCAGGTCAAGGTTCACATAGTGCGCGTGTGCCACGAGCTGATCGGGATCTGCGATCACCGCGCCGGACACTTCATCTTGCGCTCCAGCAGCGAGGCGGGCGCCAGGATGTACGAGAGTTTGGTGAAGGAGCACGAGAAGTACCACAAGTTCAGGGGCAAGGTGTAGAATACCGGAAGGAATACCGAATACTACCAAGCTGTTCATTTTTTTGTATTTGTGAAAAAATTTGCATCTTCGAAAAAAATTATATAAAAACTAAAGACCTATGTACTTTTGTGTTGTGCCAAGTTTGTACTGATTCAGAACTTAAAATTTAACGAGCACCATTAGTTCCTCTGTGACGCTTGACTGTATATGAGTTGGAGTTTTCTGGGTAACGAAGATCTTTGGCAAGGTGATCCCTAAGCGAAGAACATCTGGCAGCGGTCACACAACGGATCCTCGGCTTCTTCAGGACGATTACCACTGGAAATGGGAGGTGTAAGGTTGAGTTTTAATCGTATCAATGTTGTATAAATCAAATTCGGATCATATATCTTAAAATTCAGAGAAAATTGATACAACTAAAGCATTTTTAATCGGAACTGAGCAGTTACTTTATATGGTATGCAAAAATAAATAGGAATTTAAAGAGGCTGATTGAAGGCTAACGAACATTTAAAGAATTCATGCATGTTAGAGTTATAAGGAGTTCTTTTAAAGTGAATGGAAGTTCTTTAGTGAATATGCTAACCTGAGCCTAGCGGAGTTATATGTATGTAGTTCTTAACCGTATGATACAACTTACAACAATGTGACGCAACTGCGGCATATGAATTTCGAGCACTCGCCGCAGGAATAGCCACACTCCTCGCAGAGATCCATAGTACAATTGACGCAGACGTCGTGGATGAGGGTTGGGCGCTGGCAACAGCGGGATTTGTGGCGCTCCAGGCGCGGGTTGGACAGGTCGGCTCGAAGGTTGCGCAGCAAGATGGTTCCGTCGCCGAGCAGCTGGTACTGCTCGCAGAGGGCGGGCTGCTCCTGGCTGCCCTGGCCCAGTCCGTTCGAGGGGTTCTGTCCCTGGCCCTGACCTTGTCCGCTGCCGGCTGCACCGTCGAAAAGCATTTTGGTTGTTTTCTCTGCGGTGTCAGAAGAGTGGATTATTGGAGATGGTAGCATCTTTACCAGGCCGAGGAAAAAGAATACAAGAAAATGCTTACTTTTTGGATTCGAGCTCAAAATAAAAATCAATTAAGACGGCTAACAATTTTGAGAAAACTGAATATGCCTAATCAGTTAATTTCAAAGCCTGCTATTCTTTCAGAAATTTTATCTCGAATGACATCGGGTTAAAAGGTAAGTATAATCTAAAAATATGTCTTAGACGTAAAAAGCTAAGGGAAATTCGGAGTAAAACAACAGATACAAAATAAAATTATAAAAAAATCGTTAAATACCGCAATGTAATATCTTAAATCTTAAGATATTCTATTGTATTACATAGAACTTAGCTTTCCAATAAGAATTTCTTTCGCGGCAAAACCATCTCCCTGAACTACGCCCATGAGTGCTGGAGACCAAAGCTTTATGATAACTGATAGATCCCAGATCAGGTGCATATATTGATATATATAGTACCGGATGATCCTAAACATAGACATACCATGGATCTCCTTCATTTTCTGCGGATTGCGGGTATCGCTCATCTTTTGGTTCACCCAGATTTTCCGCTGGGTAAGATTGTTGTTAGTATCGTCATCGTCCGCCGATCGGGATCGCTTTACCGCCTTTTTCTGGACCAAGCTTTCCATTGTAAGATAATGATGGGCTGGAGATATATAACCGATTTCCGAAATAATTCAGCTGACTGCAGTTCTCCCGCTTTTATCTTGGATCGGCATTTAAGTTTTTTATACCGTTTGATTTAGAAGTGGAGAAACATCGATGTTAACATCGATTCATACTCACAGCTGCCGAATGTTTAATACTTTCGGAGTTTCGTTATTGCGATTTTCGATCAGCTTTTCTTTTGTCTTTTATAAAAACATATGTATAAACTTTATAAAACCATACACAAACCACAACAACCGATCAATTTGTTTTTTATAATAAGGTAGTATTATTATTATTTTAGGGTATTATTAAAAACAAACGTTTTTCAGTATTTTTGTATTTGAACGTAAGCAAACGTAAGCAACGTAAGCAAGTCCCTGGGAAGGGATAACCGATATTTGCCTTGTTATCGATAACAACTAAGTGAGCGAAAAGTTTAAACATTGAAATCTAAATGAAACCCAGAGAAATTTTATAAATTCGCGTATCTTTAATAGCTCAGTTATCTAGGTTGCTGTAATGATTATACCATCCAATAATATAAGACACAAGCTCTTTGGTTTTTCGTATTTATTGGTGGAATCGAGAGAACCAACTTCGAAATGAAACGAAATTCATGACCATAACTAGCATTTCGAGACGGGGTTTCGACTTTTTGAATTTTCGACGCCTGCTTGATTTGGTTTCGTGACTGGCTTCGATTTTGTACAGTGTATTCAAAGTGGATTTACAGTTCTGGCGTTTTCCTGTTCATTTCTGAGGTTCTTGCTCGATTTTAAAGGTGGGTGTACCCAAGTCTGAGTGGGTTATTGGTGTCCAATTGGGGGTGTCCATATTCGGGGGGGTTATTTTTTATGCAGGTTTTCTTTTGTTTTCATTAATGTCTGTGTCCTTGTGTGATTGCTTGGATCTAACTAGTTGATTGCTACTTCTTTCGGGTAGATCGGATCTTCCGTTGACAGGCCTTTGGATTGCGAGCCAGGAAGTCCGTGGCCGAGTCCTCGGATGACTTGGGGCTGATCTTCTTCAGGGAAATGCTCGAACTGGAGGCAGCCTCGGCTGCGGCCTGCTTGGCGGCCAGGCGGCGCTGGGCGGCCGCCTCGCGCTCCTTACGGACCAATGCCAATCTGGCCAGGTCGGCCACCGACTCCTTGCTCCTGAGGGCATTCTCGCACTGCTTGCGCTCCCGCTTCTTTTCGCGTCGCCTCTTCTTGGTGGCATCTTCCTCCTGGCCACGCTGCTGGTTCCGCGGTGATGTCACCTTAATCAGTACGCTCAGCGGCTTGCTGCGGGGCAAACGATTCGGATTGGAGATCTCAATCAGGCGACCAATGCCACGGTTGCGATGATAGTCATAGTCATATGCGTAGTCTTCCTCCACATCGAACTCCAGGTCATCGCTATCCACCTGCTCCGTGTCGTCCTCGTTTGCTTCCTGGTGAATCCTTTCCATTTGCAACTCCAAGACGTCCGCCGGCGTAAACTGGCGAAGGCGACCCTTGTGATTCACATACTTTCCGCGCGGCATGGTCGTGAGAGTTTGGGAATCTTCGGAAGGCTTATGAATGCGATTGCTCTTGCTTAGTTACCCTGTGAGTTTAATATTTAATAATTAATATGATAAATGGTTGAAAGTTCATCTATTTCACATGGAAAAACAGTGTAAAGGCTAAGAACTTACCGCGAATATAAAATTTCTTAAAAAATATAATAAAAAGCGTTAGAGAAATGATCTCCTTGCTGTTGACTGTGTGCCTTGCAAAGTACAATTGATGTTTGACGTGAAAACCCGTGGGGCTCTATGTTTCAAATTATATCATGGCATTCTGTTTTTTTCAGATTTATGGATTTTGTGTAATCCAACATTATTTTTACAACCCTAACCTATAAACTGCAAACAAATAATTTAGTTTTTTAAACTAAACTTAGTTTTCTTATATTTAAATATAAAATTTACGTTTTTCTGCAATTTCAAAAAGGGCCAAAAACCGATAGCCGCCAACCGCCATCGATAGTCAGTTCGCCAGTGCTGGCTAACAACATTGGCGAAGGCTGCCAGACCGTCTTACAGTTATAGGAAACTTTTTTGTTTTGTTTTAATCATTTTTAACCCATTTCGACTATTTAAATAAAAAAAAACGAACTTTCTTTTGCAAATTTAATTGATGTAGTACCGCTAAAACCGTGTCACCAGTGCTGCCATATTAAAAAAATATACCCAATTGGAGAACCGATAGCCGATAACAAATCGATTTCAATAAACTATAGTTGTGCAGATTTTGGCCACCTTTCGTGTAAAAAGAAAAGACACAAAGAAAACCATGAAATTGCTGGACGCCGACTGCTGATGCGATCGAGACCAGAACCGCGGGCAAGCGGAGCACACAGTGACCCCCACATCCAGAACAGAGGCACCCAGGAGGATCGCACAGGAGGACAGGGACAGGGAAAATGGTGAGCAGGGGGGCTCCTGGCCAAACCCACTTTTCGATTCGTTGAGTTGAGTGTGATTCAGAGCGATTTTATCTAACCGGGGATTCGTTTTCACCCACTCCGCCAGCACGCCGCATCCATGACGACGGTGGAGGGTCTGCTGCAGGAGTTCTATCAGCCGAGTACATCCAATGCGCGGAAACGGGAGATCGAGACGAATCTTCTGGCCTTCAAGTCGCAGCCGGAGGCGTGGCAGCTTTGCCTGCGCGTGGCCACCACCTCGGATATCAACGAGAATCAATTCTTGTGGTTCTTCAGCACCTCCACCTTGGAGCACACAATCACACGGCGATGGACGCAGCTGACGACCACGGACAAGACTTTGTTGCGAGAGGCGCTTTGGAACTCGTATGCCCAACTGGGCAGCAATCCGAATGCAGCCAAGCGGCAGAGGGACACACTGGCCCAGCTGATAGCCCTGGTGGGGAAGAGGGAGTTCCCCGAACAGGACCCCAACTACATGCAGCACTGCATGGAACTGACGAAAACCCGGTTCCAGCTGGGCATCAACCTGCTGAGGATCACCTCCGAGGAGGTGGTGAGCAACCGGGGTGACCTGACCACCGAATGGAAGCAGTACTTCTACTCCTGGTGGGTAAACATATCAAGAAGTGCCAGCGACAAGCCAATCTTATGTTCTTACACTTTCATCTTTGTACCTTTTGTTCTATTTAAATGTATTCTATACATATATGCATCTCTTATCAGAAATCTTTATTTTGGTTCGTTTTTCCTACATTGTTAATTTGTTCTATCAATATTCTTGCAATTCTAGAACTATTGTTTTTATATCTGAAGCCCTTGTTTTATCATATGCAACCTATTTACATGCAAATGTATGCTTCCTAAAAATGTTACCCTTAATTCTTTTCCTTTACATATCTTCTTAAACACAGTCCTTATCAGTAGTTGCACATGTTTTAGGCTTTTATCAATCTTTTCTGTCGTTACCCTAACTATTACATATTTCACAAAGATAACAAATATTACTATATGTAAATGTGCATTATTATGCGCTTTTTATCAGAAATCCCAATTGTTGGTTTGGTTTTTTAATAGTACCCTTGGTTCATTTATTTCTCCAATTGAGGATTTTTGATGCCCACCAATATCTACAATTTACCCTTTATTTTTAGTCTTTCTTATCTTTTTATAATCAGTGTTTATGTTATTGTTTATAAATATGTATATTTTTTGTTATTACTGTATTTAATTGCTTAATTTATTTAGAAGGAAGCTTACCAAAAATTCTGCCAAAGACACAAACAAAATGGTTGATAATCACTTTTATCAGAAGATTATTTTATAATGAAACTATTTGCTTTGACAAATCGTTTTCTTTTAATACAGAATGGTTTTAAAATCATAGTCTCCTGAGGTTTTAAATGTTCGGATTTTTTTTAGCAGTATTAAATTAGTATTAAATACCCCAATTAAATTGATATTTTTAAAGATCATTATTTTAAACGGGTTTGCACCTTCCAAAAAATACTTAAGATTTACTGACAGCACTGTTCCTAATCCTTTCCCGCTTTGTGCTCCCATGTGGCGTGTGTTTCTGTAGCATCTCCATGTGTATACCCGATGTCCTGGACCTGGTCACCAAGTATCTACTAATCGCTGTGTGCCACATCAATGGCAAAGACATCCAAACGACCATACCAAACACCCTCATGGACTTTAGTCTAACCTCAGCGCTGCCAAATGACAATCAATTAAGGTGGGTCCTTGTCAATTATATAGATGCATACATATGTATACCCATTATGAAACCCGTTTAATAACTAATATTGCCTGCCCCACAGTTCCTCTATTTTGGAGCTGCTCGGCTGTGTGCAGCACTTGGTCTCCTGGATACGCACTGAACTGATCTCGGAGTACTTCCTCATGAGCATACTCGACCTCTCACAGTGGCGACCCGCCCACGAACCCATCTCCCTGGCGGCTCTTTCCGTCCTCAATGAGCTCCTCTACCTTCAGAAGCCATTGCCCTTTGCAGGCACTTTGATGGGCGGCGTTAGCAGCCTCCTGGAGCAGCACAACAACAACCGGCGGCAGAGCGAGATGTATTGCGACAAGTTCCGGGAGCTCCTGCGCCTCTACACCACCAAGTATTCCGGCAAGCTGATGCAGGAGCCAGAGATGCTGGAGAGCTTCCTTAATCTGCTATACGGCTGCACCACAGAATGTGAGTCAAATGGTACAAGTATTGCCCTCTTCTGGAAGATAGTCACAACAATCCTTTGTAAAACTCGTTTAGTTTCGTAGAAATAAGAGATTAGAGTTTGAAAAGAGTGATCTATTAATGTTTTTATTTTTTAATTAGTACACGGTGCTTTGGACTTCACCGAAAAGCTGGAGATTTGGACACCCATCATCAAGGGCATTGCCCAGCAGCCCGCCAAAATCACGCGCTTCAACAACGTGCTCACCCAGCTGGTGGATGAGATCATGCGACGCACTCAATTCGAGGCCAATAAACCCGAACTGGAGGTGCTGGACAACGAGCTCATGGAGGACGATGTGAGTGGCTCAGTATTTCGATGCCTTGTTTGGAGTGTTTGAAGGTCTTTGGGTGTTGAGAATAGAGAAAGTTGTGCGCCACATTTGGTAACTGTTGAGGTTCCGATTTCAATGAAAACTGCTAAAAGAATACTAATAGATTTAAAAACCAATATCGATATGTATATTATTGCATTTAAAGTGGTGCTCATAGAAGTTTATTGTTTTAATTCATACCTTATTATCTCTCCATATAACATTCTCTATATAATATTTGCAATCGTATAATTAACTGGGATTCCAATTAGAACGAGGAATCCATTTTATTTTCCTAATTTTAAAGGCTATTTGGGAATTTGAGTCCTCAATTACCTATCAATACCTATCTATTTTTAAGAATTAATCGAATAGAATGTTCTTCCAATGTCCACTTGCCACATAAAATATATATTCCAATTAGAGATACAAAGTGATCATGGATACCCAGAAGAGTCTTCCAGAGAATTCACAAAGTTGTTGAACATTCTTTAACAAATCTATTACTTATTTCAGACCTCCGCCACCGAGTGGCAGCAGTTCCTGGACCAATGCTTCGAATCGCTGGCCCTCCTGGCCAACACCCGAGGTGCCCACATCGTATTCGCACAAGTCTACAACCACTGGTCACGGCCGCAGATGTATCTGCTGTCGCTGGAGCACGCCCTGGACCACGGAAGTGCGCGCAGCTATGAGGCGGCACGCAAACTCAAGGGCGCCAATGTGGGCGAGATTCTGCGCGACTTTGCCACCGTCTGCCAGGCGGTGGTGCGCCTGGCCCCGCTGATGGACACCTCGTCAGCGGCGCCCGGGGTGGCCGATGAGATGGAATGCCAGCTGCAAATGCTGTCCGACAGTTTGCTGCAGACGCTGCAACTCCTTGCAAGCAATCGCTTGGCTAGCGGCGGTAGCGAAATGGACAAGGCCACGTTCCAGACTGATTTGGATAACCTGTGAGTGGGAGCAGAATCTCCTTGGCTTGAACTCGTTACTTATGTGTTGTGTATTTAATCTGTTAGATACGCTCAAGTTCTGCTGGCCATTAGGAGTATCTTTCCGCTAACAAAAGCCATGAGCGGCGAGGAGCTACTGCATCGCCTATTTGCCATCCTGGGCAGCATCTTCGCCTGCAACGGATCCCTGTCGGCCGCCTCGCCCATTGTGCAGCAAGCGGCCAGCGAGCTGCTGCTCTTCATCTCGACTGTGATACGGCCCAAGTGCCTGCTGGATATACCACAAATTCAGACCCTCCTGCAGGCGGGCTCCCGCCTGGGCGCCCAACTGCCACGCCAGGTGTGCATCAATGTGCACATCAGTCTGGTTAGCTACATGGTGCTGCCGTGGAAGAACGTTCCGGAGCAGCAGCAGGACTATCAGCGGCGCCTCTGGATGCTGCGCGAATATGTCCAGGGGCTGGCGCAGAACTTCCTCGATCTGGATTTGGGCCAGGCCAACGAGAGCAAAGTGGCGGCCACCACGCTCAGTCTGCTGGGCACCTTTACGGCCCTCATTGAGTATTTCAAGGCCACTGGAGGCAATGCCAAGGATATGCTGGCGAACACATTCAAGGTGACTTATTTTTATTTTCATAAATAAGAACATCCGAACCTTTACTATTAAATATGCTTTGTTTTGCAGCCCATTTTGACCAAGGCCCTAATGATTTTCAACAGCTTTGGCCTAAGCAGCATTGCCATGGCCATCACGGTGGCCGAGTTTAGTCTGAGTATGCTCCGCACATTGCCCACCCATTTGGGCGCCCAGTTCATCAAGGAGATGATCACTTTGTTCATCAGTGTCAGCAGCAGGTGGGTCTCCCATCTCTCTCTAAACCGCGTGATCTCCCACTACAGCGTCTGTTCCTTTTGATTTTCAGGGAACAACTAACACTGAGCCGACTAGCCGTGATGGAGAAGATACTGCAGATGTTCAAGCTAATTGTCGAGCAGCCGGGCAGCGCTTCCTTGGGCTTACTGCCCTCCATTTTGGACTTTAGCACCCAGCAGATTCTGCCTCTGCTGCAGCAGCAAAATGCGGCCACCGATAACAGCGAGATCACCAGTCTGCTATACGCTCTGTTTGATAGGTAAGAGGAACTTTTAATTTGTATACAAGTTACTCGTGGAGTTATAAGGTATATTGTATTGAATACTTTTGATCAGGATCACTTGCCGAGTCGGTCAAGCCGTGAGCGCTGTGATCTCGGAAACTATAAGAGCTAGAGAGATGGGGTTTCGGATTCATAACTTCAGTAATTGGGTTCCGATTTTAAAGTGGGATACCTCTATGAATTTGTGGTTGAATTCTCTAATATTCTACGTTTGAATATTTATTTTCGTAGAGGGTCCAAATTTCAACCCCTTTTTATGTTCGATTTTTCTGTTTTCCAATGGTTTTCAGTATGGGAACCCCAAACAGCACTTCTAAAATCCATAACTTTAGTAATTTCATTCCGATTTTGACGTGGTATACCTCTATGAGTTTGTGCTTGAGTTTCCTAATATTCTACATTAAAATATATATTTTAAAAGAGGGTGACAATTTTAGACCATTTTCATGTTAGATTTTTTCGTATTTCCAATGGGTTTTAGAAAGGAACCCAAAACTGCACTTCTTTAATTAATAACTTCAGTAGTTGGATTCCGATTTTGAAGTGGGATACCTCTATGAGTTCTTATTTAAATTCCCTAATCCTCGACTATTAAATATTTCTTTTTGAAGAGATTCCAAATTTTAGACCATTTTCATGTTAGATTTTTCCGTATTTCCAATGGGTTTCAGAATGGGAGCCCAAACTGCACTTCTAGATTCCATAACGTGAGTTATAGGATCCCGATTTTCATGTGGGATACTTCTATGAGTTTGTGGTTGAATTCTCTAATCTTCTACATTTAAATATTTCATTTACAAGAGGGTCAAAATTTTAGCCCATTCTCATGTCAGATTTTTCCGTGTTTCCAATGGTTTTCAGAATGGGTGCCCAAAACTGTACTTCTAAATTCCATAACTTGAGTTATTGGAACCCGATTTTAAAGTGGGATACCTCTTTGAGCTTGTGGTTTAAATCTCTAATATTCTACATTTAAATATTTCATTTTCAAGAGAGTCAAAATTTCGGACCATTTTCATGTTCGATTTTTACATATTTCCAATGGGTTCCAGAATGGGAACTCAAAACTTCACTTCTACAATCCATAACTTCAACAATTGGATCCCGATATCTCTACGAGTTATTAAAAGGGTCTTTGCGCTTTTTTTGTATATTGTTTTACTCATTAAATAATGAACTCTGCATCCCTCCCATTTCAGTGTGCTCACCTGCAAGTGGCAGTTCTTCTACAAAAACCAGCTCTCCAATGGCCACAGTGGCGGTGGCTCCGGCAACTTCAACTGCAGCGACAACCTGCATCCGGCGCACTTCATGGCCATCCTGAATGCGTACGGGCAGATGCTGGTCAGTGGAACGGATCCCAGCAATGTGCGCAGCGTTCTCTTCTCGATGCAGAATGTGAACGAGCGGAGTCGGCTGTATCAGCGTGCCCTGTTCAAGGAACAGCTCCTGGCCTCCTTTCAGCGGGCTCTGCTCAATCTGCTGTTGAGCGGAGAGGGCTCCCTGCACTTTGACATGATTGCCCAGGCCTTGTATGCGATGGGCCAGGTGGACCGACGCCAGTTGCTCGAGAGCTTTGCCCACGCCTCCTTGCCGGTGGCGCATACGGCGCTAGAGGAGATCTGCCAGACAAGTGTGAGTCATCTACTAAATACTTAGGGGCTGCCACCACTTGCAAGGAGACAAAATCCAGTAATTAAAAGCAGTTTTAGAACTAAGCTTAAGTTTATACTGACAAGTAGAGTTTTAAATATCTCAATTATGTTTGTCTATGTCACATGTACTTATATTTTGTCAGTGTAAACTTAAGCTGTAAAAGAAGTAAACTTAAATTACACATAAATAGCAAGTGGTGGTAAGCCCGCTAATCATAGATTTTGAGATTTAATGGTGTTTATTTTTCTCTGGCCAGGACATTCCAACGTTTACGCAGAAACTCACGCAGCTCATGCAGGACGCCCACTGCGTGCACCTCAATGAGACGGCGTAGGCCCTACCCTGTATCCCCCTAACCCCGAACTTCCACTGCCCCCCATCCTGGTCCCCTTTTTTTTAAAAAAAACCGCATCCTTTAGAGTGCTTGCATGTAAATAGAATACTTTATTATTATATGTTTTGTAACTTTTATATGTACTTTGCTGTCGCTTCTTGTATGCCATATTTTCCGTGACTGTTGTGTCATTTTGCTCAGACTTAATTTCCTGTGACCCGTGTCCCATAATGTACCTTAATGTATCCCCACCAGATTGCGTTTGGTTCTTTCTTTGTGCGAGGTTGTGTTTCTGATTAGATCGAACAGCATTCATCCCGATTGATAAAAGACATTAATTTGTAATTGAAAAACAGAAAATTCTTAATTTTAAATGCATTCTTATCTGTAATTTTATGTTTACCACGTAACATAACATACAATTACTCTGCTTTCTGTGCTGTCACCGCAAATCGATAAAAGTCATACCTATATCTTAGTAGCATATATACATATTATATACATAAATTAATTAGCATATATCAATATGTAAATCGGTTACGTCATAAGCAAATAAAAGTATCAAGTGAAAAGTAAAAAAAAAACGGGAAGGAGACGAAAACCCAGCCACACATTCATGTAATTTATTCTGCGAAAACGAAACAACACTACACACAAATCCAAGTCGTTTTAACTTCTTTGTAATGGTTTGAATTCTAATTGCTTAAGTCCCTTCAATCAAAAATTCAATAAAACTATTTTTACCATTTTAGGTGTTTGCTGTTTAAATTTTTGGGAGCTACGTAATAAGACATAATTAAAGTCTGTAAAATTAACTACATTTTATAACCATACTATATAAATTTCATAAAATCATTGATAGTCAATAAAATAGCATTACTTTCTTATTAAAAACTATATATTTTTATTTTTAGTATTTGTAGCGTTAGGATATAAATAAATAAATGAAATAAATTTTAAAAGAATGTGAAAGTGAGGGAGAGAAAAACTTGGATAGTTTTGCAAAAGGCGTGCCAGAATTTAACATTTTGGAAATAAAATTGACCCATAGGAATTTCCAAGTATAGCTATAATTGAAAACCTAGATGAATGTGAAATGTTTTGCATACATGCATGGGATTAAAAAAATATGAATGGATAGGTCAACCCCATGTTGGTTACCACCACGCTTTGAACACGCGCACAAATAATCCAATTGCAAATAAAAATAAATAGTAATGAGGATCACTCGAAACAACAATCGGTCGGCCAGGATGATGATGAATGTGCGGGAGTATGCGCAGGACGGGGATCGTAAAAGCGACAGCTTCCTTCCTTTTGTCAGTGGTTCACATCCCATTGTTTACCCACTCGCTTTTCCCTTTTTGCATACTTGTGCTCAGGTGTCGAGGACAAAAGCGCCGAAATTGAATTTAATGAAAAGCGAAAGCAAAACAGGGGAATGGCATATAAAAACAGGGCGAGGAAGCGGAGCAAGGATCACCCACTTCCGTTTGCCAGCAGGTAAATGCTGCGAAACACAGGTAGTCGAACTTCCACAGGCTGGTTTGCATATAACCGAACCTGAGTCCTGAGTCCTGAATCCTGGCATCCTGCGCACTTCCGCAGGAAGCGGGTGGGTTGAAGGGCCGGTAGACACATTCACTTTCCCTGCAAATGTTTCTGGTATTTCCAAAAAAATTACTCCAAACTGGTTATCTAAAATATTGAAACCTGTTTAAATTACATTTAAATATTAACCCATACTTTAGTTTGAACTGTGATACTTTTTAAAGTGGTTTATTGTTACAATTTGCAGTCATAAAAAACGTACTGCCCTAATTTTGCTGGTAAAGAAAGATTTAAAACCTAAGCCTAGAAATACTTTTGAAGATGTTTTCACTGAAAACTTACGTTCCTGCGTTTTTACCAAAAAAGAATATGAATGATTTTAGTGACTCTCAATATTGCTTATGATATTTCCTAAAGGGAAAGTGGTCTTGGTATCACTCCAAATAAAAGGTGTATAGCTAAAATATTTCTAAAACCAACATTATTAAGGTATGGTCTGATGAAAAACTTTTTAAAAAAATTAAAAAACCCATAGGAAAATTCTCTTAAAGGTTTTTTCTTCGATATAGAAGTCTAGACATCACTTAACTTTAGGGGGATAATTTAAACGTTTTGGTAAACTAATTATGATTTGGATAAGTTATAAGTTATTATGTTTTCCAGATGGAAACATTTAGAATTCCTCTTTCTTATAACTTCACATCAAAGGTAGATAAACTTATTATGATTTCAAGGGTTTTCTATATTAAATATATTTCCCCGATGGCAACTTAAAAAAATAAAAGAATCTTGAGGGTTTTTTCCCTGATATCACTTCACATGAAGGGTGAATAATTAAAATATTTCGGTAAACTCATAATGAACGGATAATTCGAGACCGCGGACTGTGCCATCTGTGCACTCATGACCAACTAAATCCAACCAGAGCGCAATGACGCAGTGCAGCCATGGGTTCCAAAGGTTTCATCGCCTCCAAGCGAGTACGTGACTGGTATTTGGTTTGCTAATTTCTGGGACTGGGAACGGGCATCGGAATCGGAATGGCATACGCTTGACTTTGGGCAGTGGCCTCCAGACCCCTGGGACCGTATAAAACGCTGGACTCGGAATATGGTGATCCACAGTTGAGCACTGGCGGCTGAAATAGCAACAGTGCCATCTTGAGAAGACAACAGAGGAGGATCAGGAACCAAGAACCAAGAGACAGGAGCAACCATGTCAGTGGAAACGGTGCAGGAGACGCTGCAACAGGCGGCAGCGGCCAGTTCGTCAACGACATTGCTGGGATTCAGCCCCATGCTGACCACCTTGGTGGGCACCCTGGTGGCCATGGCCCTGTATGAGTACTGGCGCCGGAATAGCCGGGAGTACCGCATGGTGGCCAACATTCCATCGCCGCCGGAGCTGCCCATTTTGGGACAGGCTCATGTGGCCGCCGGATTGAGCAATGCCGAGATCCTGGCCGTCGGCTTGGGTTACCTCAACAAGTACGGTGAGACGATGAAGGCCTGGCTGGGCAACGTGCTCCTGGTGTTCCTAACCAATCCCAGTGACATCGAGTTGATCCTAAGCGGCCACCAGCACTTGACCAAGGCCGAGGAGTATCGCTACTTCAAGCCATGGTTCGGCGATGGTCTGCTGATCAGCAATGGACACCACTGGCGTCATCATCGCAAGATGATTGCCCCCACCTTCCACCAGAGCATTCTGAAGAGCTTCGTGCCCACATTCGTCGATCACTCCAAGTCGGTGGTAGCCAGGATGGGCCTGGAGGCGGGCAAATCGTTCGATGTCCATGACTACATGTCGCAGACCACCGTCGACATCCTGCTGTCCACCGCCATGGGTGTGAAGAAGCTGCCGGAGGGCAACAAGAGTTTCGAGTACGCCCAGGCCGTCGTCGACATGTGCGACATCATCCACAAGAGGCAGGTGAAGCTTCTGTACCGCCTGGACTCCATCTACAAGTTCACCAAGCTGCGCGAGAAGGGCGACCGCATGATGAACATCATCTTGGGCATGACCAGCAAGGTGGTCAAGGATCGCAAGGAGAACTTCCAGGAGGAGTCGCGTGCGATTGTTGAGGAGATCGCCAGCCCGGTGTCCAGCTCGCCGGCCTCCAAGAAGGAGGGTCTGCGCGACGATCTGGATGACATCGATGAGAACGATGTGGGCGCCAAGCGTCGATTGGCCCTCCTGGATGCCATGGTCGAGATGGCCAAGAATCCCGATATCGAGTGGAACGAGAAGGACATCATGGATGAGGTGAACACCATTATGTTCGAGGGTCACGACACCACCTCGGCTGGCTCCAGTTTTGCCCTCTGCATGATGGGCATCCACAAGGATATCCAGGCCAAGGTCTTTGCCGAACAGAAGGCCATCTTCGGTGACAATATGCTGAGGGATTGCACCTTTGCCGACACCATGGAGATGAAGTATCTGGAGCGCGTGATCCTGGAGACCCTGAGGTTGTACCCTCCAGTACCGCTGATCGCCAGGCGTCTGGACTATGACCTCAAGTTGGCCAGTGGTCCGTATACGGTGCCCAAGGGCACCACCGTCATTGTGCTGCAGTACTGCGTGCACCGACGTCCCGACATCTATCCCAATCCGACCAAGTTCGATCCGGACAACTTCCTGCCCGAACGGATGGCCAACAGGCACTACTACTCCTTCATTCCCTTCAGCGCCGGACCGAGGAGCTGTGTGGGCCGCAAGTACGCCATGCTGAAGCTGAAGGTCCTCCTGTCCACCATTGTGAGGAACTACATTGTCCACTCCACCGACACGGAGGCGGACTTCAAGCTGCAGGCCGATATCATCCTGAAGCTGGAGAACGGATTCAATGTCTCGTTGGAGAAGCGTCAGTATGCCACGGTGGCTTAAGGAAATTAGGGAACTTAAGGAACCCAGAACCCAGAACCGCAATCCCGAACCCAGCCCTGTACATAGATGAAGAATCCCGCTGTTTATCCCGATCCGAAACCACGATGACGAACCCACTTAGATCCGAAGGAACCGTAGAAGAACCCCACACACAAGCCAGCCAGAGAGTCAACCAATTTTTCTTTCTTTTCTTATCTCGTTACTTCTATATGATTAATACCTTTTTGTTTGTTGGTCTTTAGCGGGTGGTGCCCCTATATAATGTATACGTATATACCAATATCCTTTTTAACCAACTATTCAACGCAACTGTTTGTGCTCTTCACCTTTTTTTTATATTATTTCTTCCTCTATCACTATCTGCACTTTTTTTTCCTAGCCATGTAGTGTGATTTTTTTTGCTCTATTCTAGTATTTATTAAGTCAAATGGTTTGAATGAAACCCAAAAAATATGAAAAATACATGTACGACAAGGCAAGTAGCCAATGGAGCTGCAAAAAAAATGTAATTGCAAATGAAGATGTTTTCTTTTTTGGATGGCAAGGGGTTCTTCTTAAAAGTGGGGTTTATTTTATATGATAGTATCTAAAGTAATCTGAGCATTTGGATATCTTTATTAAAGCTTCGATAGTTTTGTAGATTGAAAGATGCCCTAATGTAGTGGTCAACAAGAAATCCTAACATTTCCTCGAAACAAACTCACTTTAGTAACCTTAGAAAAAAAGGTGTTCTGTGTTATTTGGTAATCGCAGATCTTATTTTAAGATGTCTATGTTTCTTTGATGAGTAAATATAGTGGGGGTAGATTTTTTCAGTATTGTTTTCGGTTTTAATATTATATCATTTTAGTATTGCAAATTGTGTTTCTGATACTAATATAATAATATATTATTTCTTTCTGTGCACGTTATACAAAACCTCTGCCATATGCGATCTGAAAGACCATCGAAGACCTTGTTGGACCTTTGCCATCATCGAGTTAATGCGCTAATGCGAGGCAATCGGCAGTTTGCAAACCGCTGGCAATGTCAAAATATTGATGCAGGGCCTCTGTCCTTGGCGAGGTATTTTGTTTCTTTACTTTATTTTGCGGTATCAGGTACCTACCTGTTCGTATTTGTTAGCATTATGCTGATCTTAAGTCGACACCTCATTCGCTGGGCGATTTGTAATGCGATTAATCGGCTGCAGATTGCGATGCTGACAAATGCAAATGCCATTGTGTCGAAATCGATAGCAGTTTATCGCGGGTTTCGGTAAAAAAAACGATGTACTTATGAAGAGTACCAGATATTCTCACTCCAATTTTTTTTTTGATTAGCTGAATTCCGCCTTGGGAGTCGGCTTTCACTTTTGGTCTTTTGCAATTTTCCGTTCGATTTTCGTTCGATTAACGAGCATCGGATTACGAAACGGAACGAAACGGAAATCCTTTCGGTTTCTTCCGCATTTCCTGTGTTGCCAAACACACGATTAATGAACCCTTCTCCAGCATCCTTCAGCCGACATCAAAAAAAGGACATGCAGCAGGTCCCCGAAGAAAAAATACAACCAAAAACCAAGCGATACGCATCGATTCTGTTTGGTCATTGTCCTTTTTTGCGCTAGGCAAATAGCGGCATTACCTGTGGATCTGTAATCCAATCCAATGTTCTTCGGCCTCCGGATGTTTGTGCACATTCATTCCGTTTTTTATGGCGTACTGGGCATCGAAATTGGAATCCTTTCGGAACTACGGGAATATGTCCTTCATGCGTGACACTCGAGGACTCACCTTTGATGACCGCCGATTGGTGGGTTGGGTTCTTCCGAAATTCTAATCGCATCCCACGTGGTAACCATAAAATTGAGGTTTTTATACCATACCTTTTTGAGATTGGCATGGTTTGATTGGCCTTTCTGGGTTGATCCCATTCTTTTGGCATGTGCTCGGGAGGAAATCGATAATAAATTAAACATAATGTTTGCTCTTAAGGTTTTTGGATTTTTTATAGGATACTGTTATGTGTTTTACATTGACTAGGTGATATTTAAATGGGTTACAATATTATTTACTTCATAAAAATATAAAACTCTTATATTATTATTTAGAAAATCTTTTTGGAACTGTTAAATGAATTGGTTTTTGTTGTGTTCTCTCTTTTCTGGAGGATATTGCTTAGAATTGGAGCGTTTTGGGATGGAATTGCATTGATTGAGCTGTTTCTTGAGCTGCTTCTCGAAAAGGACCCCACAGCTAGTTAGGATGGGTCCTCCTGAGTCACAGGAGCCTTGTCGCCTTCAAGTTGCATACAAAACAGCTTCGGGCGAAGAGATAGAGTCACACAAAGAGCTCGGGGAATTATCGAACAAGGACCTGAGTGCAAGGACATCTCAAT
This sequence comes from Drosophila subpulchrella, assembly GCF_014743375.2. Classification (NCBI taxonomy): domain Eukaryota; kingdom Metazoa; phylum Arthropoda; class Insecta; order Diptera; family Drosophilidae; genus Drosophila; species Drosophila subpulchrella. The sequence continues at coordinate 21,403,833 of NC_050613.1, forward strand.
CAATGCAAAACTGTCTGCAAAACGCTTCCTGGAGTGCACTGCCCATTGAATTTGGCCAACAGAATGTGTCAAAATTGTGTTTGTCATACAATCGATCCTCTGATGACTCAATACTCTACTTCATCCTGGAGAATAATCCCTGTGGCCACCCTGGGTGCGTTAGTCAAAACATGGGAATGTATATATATATGGTATATGGGAATACAGGGTACGAGACCCACGTGGATTCGGTGACATCTCGAAAATGTCCTGGAAAAGGAAAACATGTGCAGCCAGGCCTGGGGAGCAATTTCAATTAATGCTTCCAAATCTGCAATCCAAAACGACGAAGGCCACATGTGTTGTCCTTATGCCTTTCCTTTGGGGCTCCACTCACAAAAAAAAACACTATGTAGGGTTGTACTAAAATTAGGGGTTTAAAGGAAAAAGATATATACAAATTTGCAGAAAATGTAAGACAACTTTTGTAAATATTATCTACAAATTTATTATTAATAAATAAAATATTATTTTTCTTTGCCTTTAAGTACAAAATTTGTTAAATCATTATAAGTTCTTGAATTATTCCTTCATATTTTTATTTATGGCTCTTATTGAATGTATTATATGTAAATTTATAAATGTATCTATATATAAGCCTGTTCTCAAGTAATAATTTTTTCCTAGTAAAATTCCTTAAATATTTTCTTAAGTGCATGGCATGACATAGTTTGGATCAGTACAATATGGAACCAGGACGCGAGTCATGAATGAAATTAACTCGGATCCGTCAGCCGCAGCCATACGCAAGATCATCTCTGGTTGAAGTGGAAAATGGGAAAATATATATATAGAGGGCGGGGGGCTTAGGTGAACCACAGGCGGTTCCAGAAAGTGTTAACCTGATTTTTTCCCTCCACTGTTGTCCAGCGTTATCCTCTTGACCTGGTTTCCAGTCGCTGGATTAACCGCTTATGGGTCTTAGCCACAAAGCGCACACTTAAGTGCCTCATTGTGGACTGAAGTACGTCCACTCGAAGATAGATAGGAAAAAAACTGAGTACTATAGAAAATAAGTAGCTGCTTAAGTTTAAGTAGCTCGGCTTAGGCTGCGGTTAATTTTATAAGCCACAGCAAGTAGTATATAATTGCCAGAGCAGAATATCTATGAGCCAGAGAGCACTGGGTTAAGAAATCAGAGCTGAATGAAACTGGATAAACGAAATCCTTGAATGAAACTAGACCACAAAGGATCAGCGTGGCTCAGTGGATCAGGCACTCACAAAAGTGGTCAAATCCTTTAAGCACTAAAGTAAGACAAGAATAAATCTGGTTCTCAATCAGCCATCCAATCTTGCAGAAATATCCAGCCAAAACTAAATTTTTAATCATTTTAATGAATATAACATTTACTCCCAAAACATCTGTCTCTATAGAGTGTTTCCCCCAAGATTTATTCATTCACCAGACTATAATCTCGAAGAAACTTGTGTCATCTGTCGCAATTACAATTGATTTTACCCACCAGCCAGCTCGTGTTCGATCGGGTCAGAGATCAGCACCTGGCTGCCTGGATAATGGTAATGCAATATGCCCAGAAATCGGAGGATCGAGCAACGGGAAACCCAATCAAGTCAACGGTATACGCATGCGCACACGCTAAAGTGAACTGAAAAAACAGACGGTACTCGTATAGTAATAACTCATTATTACTCGCAATGATTTATGAATATTCAATGGTGACATATGGGGGCGTAACCCCAAATGGCATAACGACGGGGAAAATCAAAAGCGATCGCGGCACCCAGGGCTATGAAACCGAATCCCCCAATCGAAGGACACGAGCGGGTCCATGCCACATCATATCCCTTTGAGATTTCATCTGTCCCTTAAGCCTTTTGCATTCACCAAATAGTATAAAATAGAAAACCAAACCCAACTAACGGCATAGATTTCCGAATTCGAACGGGAAAAATGCGTAATCCGATCCAAAATCGAAGGTGTACGGCAAAAGGGGCGTGTCGCATTACCAATATTTAATAATTATAACGGTGCGTGAAAAAGATTTTCACTGCTAACGGTGAACGGGGCACCCACCACAATCACACCAAAAAATAGAAAGGTAGGAAAATACCTTTGCACCTGGATTGGGAAACTGGAAACTGCTCGGAAAAAGGGGGTTGTAGGCGAACTCAGGAGCTCGGGATCAGGCCAACATATACACACAGCAAAATAAAATAAACCATAATTAGGAAAGTTTGCTTAAAAATAAAGTTGAGAGCTCCTATTCTAAAATCAAGGTTAAATTGTTCTTGATTTTAAAGCACAATGTCTAAACTTCAAGTCCTAATTAGTTTTATATCTGAAAGTTCGCTCACAAGTCAAGATCCTTCTTTTCTCTCAGTGTATTACCCGGATTCGTTTGGGTTCTTCGATTTTTCGGGGCCCTGCAGATGCACTTCTCCTTCCCGGCAGATCCTTTGGCACAGGCCATCTTTTCTTAATGGCCAAACGATTTTCAATTGATTTTCCTCATTGTTCGGCCGTCTTGGATAATTTTGCATCATCTATATCCTTTGGGTTGGCGCGTTTTTTCTGTTTATTCCTCAGTTTTTGTCCTGTTTGGGCAGATGTCCCAAGGCAAAGGGAGGGGGAGACAGTTGCGAGGACACGTAGGCACAGGACAATGAGGTCCTGCATACAATTAGCCAGCAGACAGGAGAGCCTAGCGCCAAGTCAGCGTGAGGGTGAGAAAATATCCTGTAAATAATGAGGAGAGCAGTTAAGATTTTGCTACTCTAAATGCCAAAAGTATGTGCTATACCAATATATTCCATTTATATATCTCCTTGGAGATTATAAATATTTTCAGGAAAGTGGCAACAAAAGAGAGTGACCTATGTATTTTGGTAAATAAATGATAATAAATAGAAGTAATATATTTTGATGATCAAAATGTAAAACTGAATTTCCCAAAATTTGTATAAATAAATTATAATTTTTGAGATATCATTGAGGGACTGACATTTTCGATGATGGGAAATCTTTTCCCGTTTGTAAATTTAAATAATTTCTTTATGACTGAAAAAACCTTTCTGTTTTTTAACCTATTTTTCCTTTTTTCTTTTTCTTTTTCAGACATTTATGCAAATCCCAAACACAATTTGAGCTCTTTAAGATGAACTAATCGATCAAAGATTCCATCTGAAGATCGACAATTCGATATCAGGACATTTCAGACCCTTTTTTAAGGGCATTCTGTTTGCTTTTGCGGTTGCCCGGTTAAATCCCTAATTAATATGCACTAAAGTCCTTACCCTGAAGGCTTTTCCTCCCTTTTTCCCAACCACCCTAGAATTTTTCAACCTCCTCCCCCTTTTTTTCGGTGCACTTTTTAATTACTTGTGTCATTATGGATCGGGGCACATGTTCAAACCGAACCGTTACAAACGAATCCCGAACACTTGCAGCATAACTCTTAAATTTCCAGTTCCCATTTTCAATTCCCACGTTGCAGGGTTACGGCATTCGAAATTCGAATATTTCTCATATGCCACTGTCATTTATCAGGACATGAGGCTCATTAGCATATCGGGGCACTGGAGCGCAGTGCCTTGCAGGATCTGCTACCCTCTATGTTACACTAAAAAAATTAAGCCTAGGAAATCATATAATGGGACATATAGGATAGATAGATTGTTTCTTAAAAAATTGATTTTCGAAAGTTCGTTTTTTGAAAATAGTTTGTTAAATTCATTCTGCAAATGTGAATTCTTTTTATAAAAAACAAAAAAAAAAATGTTTTACAAGAATATATGTTATAAGACAAATTAAATATAGTTTTTAAGACAGCTTGTTAATTGTATTTCTTGATTTCCGAAATCGAATCTTAAAAAAAAAAATTTTAGGACTTTTCTAATTTTCAGAGAACTAAATTTTTTAAGTGCATATATGCAAATATTTCTTGGGTATCCTTGTTTCGCTCTCTATCTATCCATCAGACGGCGAGTCCTTTTGCATGCATGGACGCTTATGAAAATGAACATGATATTCCGATTCCATTCCACATTTTTTTTGGATCCGATGAATGTGCATGTTTGCTTGCCATTAACCATTATTTTTGAAACTCAATATGATATGCAAAACCGTAAGGCAGCGGATCAGAGCTATGGGAACTAAGTTTGATCTCATGAGGATTAATTTTATTGTATCAACGAAAACATTTCAAAACGATATACAAGCTGAAAAAAAAATATTTAAAATCCCAAATACTTCCTTTCACTTGGCCAATAAAAATCACAATAATTAGTTTGATTTTTCACAAATGTTCATATATATTTGCTTTATATTCAGAGACATACATATATAAAATCGCTTATCAACTCAACATTCGTACATTAAATCTATGAAAAAAATTGGGTTCCTTAGTAAGCACAGTTAAAAAATACAGTAAAATGGGCAAAGGATTACGAACTACGACTGGCTCAACATTTAGCTCTTTATCAGGTTAACTATTTTGTGGTTGGGTCTTAGAAGGTTCTTTCGATTTGGTTTATATCACTAGATGACTTTCATACTCTTTCTGGTTCTTAGACTCATTTTGTTTTTTTTAGATTGCTATTTACACAATGACTCAGTCAAGGCTTGGTTAAAAAAAAAAAACGTTAAATATCTCTAGGGTTTCGAAATTACTTTGGAAAGCTGTCCGAAAGTATGCAATATAAGCTTGATTTTATACTGGCAGCACCTTTTGTTAAGGCATTCCGAAAGCTCTAGAGATTTGAGATAGATTTTGGATTTGGCTACATGGACAGATTGGTGGAGGTGCCATCGGATTTGGGCGTGTGTGCCTCCCACCAGTCGATGGCATCGATCATGCTCTCATCGGAGAGGCAACCGCCGGCGGTGTTGTTGGGCTGCTCCTGCTGCAGGATGTCGCTGAACTCCTTCTTGAAGCCGGGCAGCACTACGTTGTCGTAGAAGCTCACGGGTTCCTGGTCGTAGAAAGCGGGTAAAATGGGCGAGGATCCCAGGATCGGAACTTGCTGCTGCTGCTGTTGCTGCGGGGAACTCAAAGTGTTGCTGGTGTTGCTGCCGTTGATGTTGCCACCGCTGATGTATTCCTGTTTGATCAGTTGCTGTTGCAGCTGGGCGGCACACGCCTGCAAGAGCAGCTCGTTCGCGGCGACAGGTGAAACTGGCGAGGAGCAGGGGCTTCTTGCCACCTTTTGTGGCACGGGCGATGATCGCGATAACTGCCCCGCGGAGGCAGCTGTTGTTCCTGGTTGTAGCTGCTCTTGCTGTTGCTCCTGGCTCAAATCGCCCAATAATTCAGCCGTAAGCAGTTGATAGGTATTGGTCCCCGGTATCCTGATATACTGCATCCCATTTAGGGTGGTCAAGCTGGGCAGGAGATCGCTGGCTTGCAGGGGATTCAGATTCTCATTCTGATTAGGATTGAGAATCTGATTCTCCACTGGCAAAGCTGGCTGGCCAACCGGCGGCAGTTGCTCCTCCATTTCATAGTTGCTCAGTGAGTCATCGAAATGCTCATCCAGACCATCGAACTCGTCCTTGATGAACATGAAGCTATCGTCGCCGGAACCGGAACTATTGCCCTGGCCGCTGAGTGGGGGGAAATCGAAGCCCAGCAGTTTCTCCAGACTCCTGATGTACTCCACGGCCATGCGGAGCGTTTCCACCTTGGAGAGCTTCTTGCTGGCCCCCCTGCCGGCGCCCTGGGCCTCGAAGGCCTCCGAAACTTCTTCAGGAATCTTGTCGCGCAGCAGGGCAAATCCATTGTTCACCTGCTTGACGCGATTTCTTTCCCGCGCGTTTCTACGGGCCACAGCCTGTGGCAGTGGCAAACCCTTTCTACCCGGTGTGCCCAAACTGGGTTCCGTTTGGATCTTACTGGGTTGAGTTATGGATGATGGTGTTTTCGGGGGCTTTTCCACGGCCAGTTTCTTGCTGGTCTTGCTCCTCTTGGCGGGCACTGAAGCTTTTCCCCCGCTGGGCTGCTGATTCTGCTGGTTCTGTTTCTGGGATTCTCCCAGTGGTCTCTTCCTCTGACTGGGCACCGGTGTGGTATTGGTAGTACTTGCCACCGCACTCTGAACCGCACCCAGCATACCAAAGTCTCGGATCTTGCGTATAATGGTATTCTGATTGGCTATATGCTGTTGCAGGGCATTGGCGCCACTCTCGCTCAGTACATTGTGCACTGTGATCTTGCCAAAGGGCTTCAGGGTGGCCTTCAGTCCCGGACTGGGATTCTCCTTGGGATTCTCCTTGGGCGGTGGCGATGGGCTGAAGCTCAAGGCAGCCATGGTTTGGAGGGGGAGCAAAACTTGTGTGGGTTGTGCGGGTGGGTAGGTTTCTTGTGGAGCACGGTGTGCTCCCTGGGCGAATGTTGAAAGGTGACTGATGTAATGTGTGTGGTTCTCGTGTGTCCTTGCTTCAGGACAGCTGCTGGCGTTCTGTGTCGCGTGCCCCGAAACTCCGAACTCGAACTGAAAACGCAAACCCAACGGAAGTGACTTCGTTGACTGACACACACACAATATACGAGGTATTCGAGGTCCTGCGTATCCCTTATGTAAAAGGCCTGACTTTTCATCCCCTACACTGGGGTGTCTACTTCCCTCGATCGCTCACTCGCACACACCTCTACCGTATATATCATTTAGAGTGCGGCTTTTGGGAAAACTAACATCTGATCGACTCGAGCCAAAAACTCCACCTGGTTTAAGGGTGGATTTCGCCCCGATACGATCTCTCTCTCCTTATTTATCGGGCATACAGCACAACACAGCGTCTTTATATACCGCCCCTCTGGATATATGCATATAATAATAACCATATATGTATAAAGTAATAAACATATATGGCCAGGGGAGCTTTGGCAGCCCTGGTCTCGAAAGTAAGTGTACCTGAGGATCAGCACCTTGGTTTCCCACACACAAACCTCATAGATCACGTAAGATTGCTGTTTTAAGATTATGCAATGCTCCGTTTAGTTTAAATATTGGATGAATATTAGGTAGTATTCCTTAAATATCACTTAAGATGTTCCAGACCCCCAGAAATTATTCCCAATCCACACAACCTCCAAGCATAACGACAATAAATCATCGAATCAACGACCTGTCAGTTCTACTTAACTTTCCACTTAATCGAAAGGCTGTCTCAGGACTATCTTTTGTGGAATTTCCCAGCTCCTGGCTGGTGAAAATAGAACCAATCAGGACCGGCATTGTGCAAAATCATTTGCCAATTGTCGGGCTAATTAAGGGAAATTAAAGAAGGCGAGAAGCAAGATCCTGGCGAATTTGTTCGGCCATAAATCCTAATTAAAATTGACAAGATGCCGATCCAAATCCTTCGAGGGGTGAGAAAACACCCATCCTTTCTCTAGCTACTTATTTTTTTCCCACTTTGTCGAGCAGAAAAATCTCTGGCAATTAGTCTGGTGGGAAAATAATTTTACCAGTAGTCTAGTTCTTTCATCTCTTTTTTCTTTTCTTTTTTTTTTTTTTTTTTTGGAAGCTTAGGTCTGTCTGTGGAAACTAGTTTTCGGTGTGCTTGTGCTACAATAAACTTTTTTCGGTCCGGGTTCTCAGGTAGTTTCCAACAGACCTGAGTATATAGCGGAGTGTATGTGTGTGGTACTTGCTGCACAATTTATAAACTTGAGTTCACTTGAAAGGTTCAAGGAAACGGACTTGAGCCCAGGATCATCGACGGGGGAAAAAGGGGTTCTCGCCAGAGTCGACTACCGGTTTTTGATCCAGGATCCCGACGATCCACGATCCTCGATCCTCGTACCTTGTTCGCAAAACGCAGACAGGCTTCTCAAAGGAAAGGAGTCAACGATTGTGCGTACTGAGGAGTATTTTGAGTACTGAGGAGTCCTTGCTGCTCGGCGTCCTTTGTTGTCCTCGACGCTTTGACTCGGTTGCGTCCCACTTTGACGACGCGACACGACACGCCTTTCGAGAGGCCGCCCCCCTGCCACGCCCCTCGTGTCCACTGAGAGAAAATTGTTGGAAAAGCTATAAAGGCGGGATACGCTTTAAGCTTCTGTCTACGTTGTACCAAATGGTTATATTGAAAATGATTATAATTGGTAATGAAAAACTATTCATTTACTCAAAAGTAATTAAACAAGCTGTAAAGTTCTTAACATGAGTTCTGGTGAAGAAGAATCTTCAATATAATATAAGGCATAACGTATAGCTTGCTGGTAAATCTTCTTTTAAGCGAAAAAACACCCAATATTTATTATGAAAACAAAACACCTTATTAAGAATGGTAACTTTTTTACTTCAACCTTTTTTACAAACCATAATATAATTTTTTTTATTGTGTATCCAACTGAGCTTTGTAATAAAAAGAAAATAAAATAATAATAATCATAAATAAATAATAAGGAATATTTTTGTGTGGCCTTTTCAGCAACCCCCGATTGAATTATAATTTGTCTGATTCCCAACGGGGTTGAAAGTCGCATTAATGCAGCTCGGTTCTCCCAAAAATTCACCGTTTCTCTTATTCACACAGATAGGTAGAGATATGTACAGAAATCTGACAATATCTCTAGGGGAATTTTCGTAATGACAAATATAAGGGGTATATTCAATATTTAGGACAACTTGAAATTATAAAATAATAACGGGGCAATTCTTTTAGAGCAAAAGTGTTTATAGGGTGTTAAGTAGTCGACTTCTAAGAACGGGTTTTGATCCTTTGATTTATGGTTATTATTTTCGAGGAACCATTTGAACTTTATTTCTAAAATTAAGCTTTCAAAGCTATATACAACCCTCTATGTTAGACATACTGATGAGTTTCTCCCACTCTCTGAAAAACTAACATCCTGTATTCTAATCCTGGCATTCCATTTTTAAAAACTCCATTTCATTTTGACTTTCATCTTTGGCGGCTTGAGAAAATACAACAATTTGGGCAAACAAAAACTAATTTCGATCTTGGGATTGGCAAACGCTCCGATGGTTTCTGGCTTATTTGCATTTCGAGAAGGCATCGATTTCAATGGGAAAAAATCCTGAATGGGAAATGGAAAAGGGAGCGCTGGAAATATGAATATAGATGATGAGTGAAATTTGAAATGGGAGTGAAAGCGGTGAGCAAACACATGGAAAGCATATACACAGATCCTGGGAGATCTCACGTCCCTTTTTTTCGGGTTCACACTCGGCAATCGTAAATCAATCAGGCAAAGCATTCAAAGCACTTTGACTTTGATCCCCAGCCATCAAATTGGCTTGGCTTTTCCTTTATTTTTCCACTTCCATTCCTTTCCTTTCCTTTCCCGATTCATTAAATTATTTTTTGTAACCCGAGGAAGGCGCCGAGTGAATGGGTATACGAATAAGTAGTCCTGGGGCCCTCTCATGTCCTGTGTGTACTTGTCGTCGGCTCAAGTGGATCCTTCAGGATCCTTCTTCATTCGGCATCTGTGTGCAGTTGTGCGTTCATAAATCCAGAGGCAGCCTCTTGTTTTCCAATTTTTGTGTTATTTCGTTTCTGGATTTATGAGTGGCGGAAACTTGAAGGAACGGAAGTCTCGCTGTGGAAGTCCTCGAAATAACTTCGGGATCAAGCAGCCCCGTGGAAAAGTGACAGGACCCAGGCGAAGAACTTCACAAAAGGATCGCTCTGCGGGGGACGATCATTTTTGGGACACTGTTCGGGAATCATTTTTGAAAATCTACTAAGAGTTTGCTTGGGATCTTAAAAAAAAGTATATATCTAACAGTTCTAATACATCTAAAAGCCAGCAAAAATGTGGGAAGATTTAATATTTTCCCGTCATATTACATTTAATTTTAACAGGACTTAAAGTCTTCCTTTCTTAAAGGTTTGCTTCTTCTGTCCAAGAATCGACATAAACATTGGAGTATTTAATATTTTTATTGTTTAAAAAATTATAAATAAAATTTGAAAAATTATTCTCGAAAGTACTTTTCGTTTTCCCAATTTTTCCAGTATTTTCCTATAAGCGACCTTCGGCTTGCGCCAAAAGTGTGCGATTGCGTCCAGTTTCTGTACCGTTTTTAAGGACAATGAAAAGCGAAAATTGTGAATTTCCCTAAAAAGTCGAATGCAGCTGAATGGAATGGTAAATTGTTATTGTGCGATCGCGCACGTGCCCTGTGCTCTACATAAGTGTGCGTGAGTGTCTGTGTGATTGTGCGTGTGTACTGGTATTGGTGCTCTACCTGGGACCCTATACACACGAAAAAAACCAGGACTTTCATTTTTGCTATAAGATATCTTTATTATTTCTTAATTAAATGTTGTAATCATTTAATATTGATCAAGTATTACCATCATAACAATTAAAATGTTGTTTTTAAGGCCAAAAGTGATTTCTGAAATCCTGAAATGGGTCATCTATATAGTGAGATTTTTCTGTCCGTGTAGAGAGCACCATGACCATGCGTATATATGGGACTATATGGTATCGGGGCCCCTTTGGCGCGCTTTTCGGGGGTTGACAAACAACAATAAATTACCCTCACCCTCGCCTGGCTACCTCTCCATCTCCCTCGCTCTCTCCCTCAACCGCTCCCTCTTTATGGGCCAGGTCCTGCTCCTATCCGATCCGATCCTGATCCCGATCCTGATCCAATCTGGGCATATATCGCTCGAGGCGCAAATGTGCATAAAAAGCGGTAATGAAAATTAAGAAGTACACAGGGAAAAATATTCAGCAGAAACGTGTAAAGCTTAAATATTTTTTTTTCGGATTCTATATTTTTAATAATTCTCGTAATTTATACGCATTTGTTTTTTAAAACTATTTAAATATTTATCAAATGGTCATCGACTCGAATACGTTGTTTAGAAGTTCATATTAAAGAGTTTAAATTTATTTGTATTGCTTTAAGATTTTAGAGATTCAAACTATAAAGTTAACATCCGTTTTTCCGGCAATATATTGATGTATTTTTGGACTAATTTAGGTTTTAGATGTTAATTTGTTCGCGGTGCCAGGCGTTTTGGCCGCAGGACACCGACCGGTTTAAAAACCGGGCTCGTGGGTCTCCCTCGCATTTAGCTCTGTCTCCCTCTCCGCTAGCCCCTGCCCGCTCTAACGCCCATTGTTCCGTTTTATATAGAATATAGTCCGTGTATATCGTGTCCCGTGCTGGGGTCGCTGATCGCCGGCGATCCTGCATCGTCATCCTGCCGCGAAAAACATCTGCTCCTGCTGCACAGCAATCGCTCAACAGCTCTGCCTTTCGCCCCCTCTCTTTCTATGGCTCTATGCCCGTCTCTTTCTACACACACACACTGCGCCCCCTCTCTTTTCTTTGATCAACCCCTGTGTCAATAGCAAATGTCCACCCGAAGGTCCTGGGCATTAAGTTCCGGCAGGATTAGGGGGTGTTTGCATTAAGGATCGTTGGTAACTTTCGACCAACAGCGAAAAAGCTGCCAGAAAATCGGGAATTCAGTCAGTGGGAGTTGCTCATATATCATTCTATATGGGCTCAATTTTTATACTGCCTTTTTACGATCCTTGGTCCTTAGGGTTTTATGTCCTTTTTTATACGCTATATGCTGTCATATTTCATCCTGCGTTTTTATTTTCAGGGTGTTTGTTTTCTTTAGTTTCTTTAGTTACGGGTTGTTTATGGGATCGTCAAGGTATGAATGGATCTATAAATTGATGGAATGACTTGGCTGGAATTTTCTACAATTTGTTCGGCTATTCCTTGAAAGATGTTACTTTTTTAATGGTTCTGAAAAAGATGAATCGATGATCTGAGATGTATCTATAAAGTAGGAAATATTTTTATATTTAGTGCTGGTAAATAGCGTTATATAGTGAATTTCAAATACCTTATAGCTATGCAACATTTTTATAAATACTTTTTGAGTTATCCTTGCCTTGGCAGAGTATCGTAATGCCGCGAGTAACGAAAGTACCGATCAACCCCCTCGCTATAGAAATCAAAGGACCAACTACAACCCACAGTTATGCATGGGTAGCTGTTACTTTTGCAATCCGATGATGATTTTCGAGGGTGAGTGCCCACGGATCACGGAGCAACAGGATTGCGACTAGAAATCGGAATTCCGCACAAACAATGGTGAACAATGGCCAAAATTAATGCGCGAACAATCGGGAATGAAATGAAAAATCTATTTGAATAACCGATTACATGGCGAGGGGGTAGAAAAAAAAGCTTTTCATACAAACTTGTTGCCCGGGGGTGCAAAAAAAGAATAAAAACAGGGGGCGGGGCAGCGGGGTGCGCACGCGCAAGGGTCCTTGATAAAGGATTCAGTGCCGGCGGCAATGCAAATTATGTAAATTTCACCCTCTGCACACACTCCGCCAAAAAGTTGATCATGCTCCGTAATTAAAGCAAAAACTCTGGATGTTTTTATCCTGGAAAAAGGGGACCAAAAATGTGCCGCAATAACTTGACAAAATATTAAAAGCTGTACAATTTGTTAACATGTTTTTCAGTAAGCCGAAGAAGCAAGTACCCTTTAATATTTTTATAAAACACTATCAATTTCATAATAAATAATTATAAATAGATTTTGGAAATAATATTTAATGAATAACAGATAACAGATATGTAACAAAAATGCTTTTAAACATTCCATCACAAGATAACCCCATAATGATTATAAATCTTGCGATCCCCTTTCATTCCATTTCTGGTATAACCCTTTTTCAGAACCATTAACCCATGTTCAATCTAACCTTTATGTAGGGTATTCGGAGCAGCTCCGCACTTTCCACCACTTTAATTTGAAGAACCAAGTGACCTTGCCCAGTCGGGCCTAACCGGCATATTAATGAGCGCGTGTCCTTAGTTTCTGCGATCCCCTCGGTCCCTTTGCCTTATGGAGAAGGTAGTCCCTATACCATTTACCATCCCCTCCGACTTTAAAGTCCGCTGACCGCACGCGCTGCCAGTTTTGAAGTTTTAAAGTCGCGCCGATCGCAGGTGTCGAATGAACTGGTTGCGTTGCGCCCCTTATTTCATCTAGCTGGATAGTCGGGGTCTCTGGATCGGAATCGGAGTCGGACCCCCAGCCACACTTTGCATAACTCTACGTTGATGGATCTTAATTAGCCCGAGAAGAGACGGAAAATAAGGGATTCTTCTTTAAGATAAAAGTTTCGAGAAATACTGGCTATAACGATATACATAATCTGCTGTATATTAACGCTTCACAATGTATTATATTAACAAATATTTCTTTTTGGTTTACTTAAGCTAGAAATATAGTTAAGTAGTCAATTAATAAATACAAAAACCAATATCTTTGGTATTTCTTAAGCTCAACGATAGTTCAACATAAATTCAAAAAAAGGTTTATTCTTTTATGATATTAAAGACTACACGTACTTTGAGAAAAAGTACTTAAGATTTGTCCAGACAATTAACAATAAATCAAAGAATTTAGCAGCTCAGTCTTTTTTAAACGAAAAATCTTTTCAGAACCGCTTTAGCTCCGTTTTTTAACCCAGTTTCCAAAATCAGCCAGATCAATTGGAGTTTTTGCAACAAAGAAGGACGATTTTCATCTTTCTATTATTTGTTTACCCTTTTTCGAAATGCAATGGAAATGCACCCCCGCTTGACTATAAAAATAATGATTGGGGTTCAGAGATGCTTATTGATTCCCTGATTTCTGTGTCAAGCGTTGATTTCCTGTTTGAAAACTCTTTGAATTGCATTCGGGCAAATTGGCAAAATGGGAAATTTACGCGCCGCTGATTTTCCCTCGTTTCCAAGCCTCATTTTCCATAGAAACCATTGTGTTGGGTTTGCAAGCTGCGGTTAGACAGTCGACAGTTGAAAGGGATCTGGCTCCGATGAGGATTTAAATGCACTTGAATGATCCTCTAAGTAGGTCCTGTCTGCCGGGACTCGAAAAATGCGTCAAAAGTGAATTGCAGCTCCAGGATTAAGCGGCGATTGAAGTCCGCCGACCCCCGAAAAATTCAAATTCCGGCGGCATTAGCTATTAATTGCTGTCGCAGCACTTTTGGCATGCGGCCTGCAAGGACTATAAGGATATACTTATGTTCCAAGGACTATATAGCAGGCTGTGGCACAGAAAACTCCCCGCTGATAAGATACCCGTGCTCGACCTGCGTTTTTCTGGGGACAAATTATGACTCTCTTGATTAGATTAGCCAAAAGGACACAGTCTGCAGCAGCTGCTACTCATAAATTCAGTTCTATTAATTTTAGAAAAATTGCTTCTTAATTTTGTTAATGTCTGTTAGACCTAAAAACATTTTCATACCTTATATTAAAGTATAGATTATAATTAATAGATTATACTAGAAAATACGCAAACCTTTTAGGTTTTTACAAGGTAGAAACTAGTTGACAAATCGTTTTCCATTTTCAAAGAGTGTCTATTTTATGACGATTGTTTTCTTGTTTTGTTCGATTCACTCCCTTTTTCCCCAATGATTGATCAGAAATGTCCTGTTCTTTGGCAATTTCATGGAATTGAATTTCAGTAGTAGTTTTATTTGTCTCTTCTTGAATCCACTGATCCTGGAATCGAATCACTCCCCTATCCTTTGGACATTTGGAATCGGAGGGCCAGTGTTTACACAAAACATGACCAAACATAGCCAAGAAAATAGAAAGGAACAGGACAAACGCCCCATGCAAACAATTGCATCCTTGGCCATTCAAGAAAACCTTCTTTTCCAGGCATTGTTGCGTGATTTTTTTTGCACTTGTTTGTATTTCTGATCAATTAAAAATGTTCCCCCGCATTCTGCATTTTCGAATCCATTGTGCCATCATTGCTTATTCACAGTAGTTCGTGATATTTGCTTTTTCCCTACTCAATTTCTGTTGACTTTGCTTGGCAAAGTCCCGGGACCGATCGGTTGAATGTGCCCACATGCTGGGTGTTTTTACTACGGATTGTAATGGAACCAGGTCCAAGAGCACTGTGGAAAATTGTGAAAAATTGTGCATTGTTGTACAATTTCCTCGGTTAGCATTCTTGGCTATTATGCTGTTTTCACGGAAATTTCGTAGCAAATAACGAGAAGATTGCGCAGTTCTTGATTCGCACTTTGTAATGATGGGTATCGTTGGGTGTTTCTTGGGTCGACTTTTGGTAGTACCGTACAAACAGTTCTTAAGTTATATTATAAGGCATACATTAAAAATAACGTAAAATTATATCACTTTCATTATTTTAAGAGGATCATTGAAAGCAAAAATGTTCGGTGCTAAATCTCATATTATTACATCTTATCATACATATATCGTTCATAATCAACAAGTAATAATTTTCAAATATTAATAAGTAATGTTGTGTATTAATAATCTTATTAATTTGAAGTTTCTTAGTGATTTTGCTTTGTAGTACTCAGGGTTTAAACAAAATTATAGGGCATTTACACGTCGATGCTTACGTAGTATCTTGCCATTTTCCTGTTGGCCTATTTGAAAATTGGGCCCAGGTCCTTCTGTCCAGAATAATGTTTATGTTCGCTCAGGGACAGGACTTCTGTTTTATTCAGCTGATGCCAAATCCTTTTTGAGCAGCAGCCAAAACATTTTCTTAGCTGCAGAGCTCAGGAATATTGCGCAAATATTGCACCATTCAGCGTGTGTCAGCCTGTGTCAATAAGATATATCATCGATGTTTGCGTCCTTTCGCATTGTTTTGGGCCCAGCCACAAAAATGGAACAATCCTGTTCGGATGGTAGGAACCCAGCTTCTGGGAATCCATTTGGTCCTGTTGATTCTCTCACGTTTGCGTCTGGGAAAAGGTTCTCCACTCTATTTTTCTGTGCTAAAAACTCTTCGCTCTGTTCGTGATGTTCGATCGAATGTTGCGATTTTGTTGCATTTCGTTTTTTATGCAATTTCTTCGCAGGATTAGTGTCCTTCTAAATCACTTCTGAGAACTGCGAAAGGATTTACCCGGCAAGAGGGCTGAGAACCCTTTTCAGAATCTGGTTTTGGTCCTTTATGAAGTCTTTAAAAGGTTTTTGCTCAATAAAATAGTTGGGTTAAGCCCGTAGTGATTTTTATTGATATGGATATTTATTCGTCATCATTTATATATATTTTTATATAAATATATATATTTTATAAAATAACATATTATGAATGTACATATTTATGTTTTGTGTTTTTATTAAAAAAATAGTATCTTTGCTGAAAATTGGGATCCTTTTTTTGTGTCCTAAATAGTCAGTGTTTTGGCTGTCATAATGCAAAAAAACGTCACAATGTGGAGTGTCATACCTCGTTGAGCTCGTTATTAAGTTTCCAATCGATTGGCATTTAAATCTAAAAACTTTATTTTTTGAAAATTTTTCGAGAAAAAAGATGATGCAACTCCTTATAAAAAATGCGAAAATTGGTCAAAAAATAAATTTTCCGAAAAGTGGTGGGTATCGTAAGCCTAGATTTCTAGCTGCTCAAGACAGTCGGGTTTTTTGTTGTGCGCCTTGATTTGACTAAATTACGACTGATAAACGCCTAAAAAAAAGGTATTTTTCGCCCAAAAAAGCTACTCCCTATTTTTGCCCAAAAAATATCAGTTTTTTCGCCGACAAATTGCGAAATGGAGCCAGAATAAGGAATGTCATACCTCGTTGAGTTCGTTATTAAATTCCCAATCGATTGGCATTTAAATCTAGAAACTTTATTTTTTGAAAATTTTTCGAAAAAAAAGATGATGCAACTTCTTATAAAAAAAGCGAAAATTGGTAAAAAAATAAATTTCCCGAAAAGTGATGGGGATCGTTAGCCTAGATTTCTAGCTGCTCAAAACAGTCGGTATTTTTGTTGTGCGCCTCGATTTGACTAAATTACGACTGATAAACGGCTAAAAAAAGGTATTTTTCTCCCAAAAAAAGCTACTCCCTATTTTTGCCCAAAAAGTATCCGTTTTTCGCCGACAAATTGCGAAATGGAGCCAGAACAAGGAATGTCATACCTCGTTGAGCTCGTAATTAAATTCCCAATCGATTGGCATTTAAATCTAAAAACTTTATTTTTTGAAAAAAAAGACGAAAAAATGGGTAAATTGCTCAAAAAATAAATTTCTCCTAAAGTGATTGGTATTTTACCTTAGGATGTAAGCTGATCAAAACTGTCGGTCTTTTAGCAGTACGTCTTTATTTGACTAAACTACGAACGAAAAACCAATTAAAAATAGTATTTTTGCATAAAATCTGAGTCTGTATTTGCCCCAAATACTCAGTTACGTTTCCCGACATTTCTGTTCAAGAAATCTGAGCTAGTAAACTCCGATGAAATATAAACCAAGTTCAGAAATTTGGTTCTATGTTCTGTTTATTATCTTAACTTCATTTTTTTGGCCTTACATATGCTGGAGCATAGGGTTTCGTTTCCGAATCGCTTGAATTATTACAGCACTTCCGATCTCCCGAACTGGCACCAATATATCTGTATACTGTATATCTTTTCTACCATGTCGCGTGACTCTCGGTAAAAGGCGACACTCGACACTTGAGAGTCCTTATCAAAACGTCGGCTTGTTTCACAAAGGGAAGAGCAGGAGCATTTCTCATCAGAGGACTTTGCCGACAAGTGTCCTTCGGTAGTCTTGAGCTCGAGGGATTCCGAGTCCCGAATCCGATGCTCTGGCATGTTTGTTTATTTAACTGTTCACAAATTAGACTCCCTGGACGGACGGCTATCTATCCACTTGACCATTTGTACTTCGGGACGCGCCTATTTAGATAAGGATTCTTTCTGTCTGGACTGCCGATCAGCGGATCTGTGGATCTGTGGATCTGCGGATCTACTTCTGCCCAGCAGGCCAGCAGGCTGATCATCCCAAATCCCGACTTAATTGTTAATGCTGAGTGAGATGTTCTGTCTGCTGGAGCCCAGCGACTCGTTAACATTTAGCCAACCAGTCGAGCAGCCCACTAATTAAGTCATTTTGCCAGCTCGTTACATGGACAGCGGGAAAAAACAGGAGCACACTTCAAAAAAAGAGTTGCAAGTGTTATAAGAAATATGTTTCCAATTTTAAATTGACAAGAGCTTATGCTTATAATTTGTATCCAAGTCTTTCCCAAAATGAATTGTTAGTAACTGACTATTCTTAAGATATTATAATGCAATTATGATATCTGAGGTTTATATATCTTGTATATTTAAATGTATTCAGTTTGTCTTTCTTAAGAAAACTTAAATTGGGAAAACTTTTTTTGAAAAATGTGTAAGAATGCACAGATAAATCCTGTTTTCTAAATCAATTAATAATATTAAAACATTTTAAGGACCTAAAAAAAATAAGATTGACCATGCCAAGCGATTGAAATGAATGAAATGTATTTTATTCCTTATTCCCCAGAGGACTAGGATTTTTTCCGAGTGTCCTGGGCGTGGGGCGTGGCCGAGGAATGCTCTAGGAGCACCTCAAAAAACTCGACAGCATAAATTCCGCATTCAAATGCAGCGCGAGTTGGAGCTCGCAAATCAGTTTTATAATGGGCCCCGGAGGATCCGTGGATTCGGATTCAGATGCGGATTCGGTTTCGCCCGTTTGATCTGTGCTCTCGGCGCTATCGGCAGAACCTTTTGGGTTAAGACGTGGCCGAGTGGAGTGAGGGGTTAAGGAGTGCGATAAACTGGCCAAGATTGTTGGCGGCTAATGAAGGCAGCGCGTAAAGTGCATGATTGGCATAGACCACACATTTAGCCCGGGAAAAAGGAAAAAGGAAAAGGGAAGAAGCTTCCGAACTCGAACTCCAAATCATCCTTCATTCTTTCGGCTTGTTTTTTTTCGGTAGCTGGTTAGATGAAGAGCCGGGGATTCCATTTCGTCGGCTGTCTTGTTAGGCTAATTGATTTGGCTTCCCTCGATGAGGGGACCACCTTGTGGTTTGTTCAGTATTTCCCTTAATTCCTTGGGTTTTTTGCAATCACAAGGCAGCTCAATTAATCAGGCAGTTAGCCAAAGGGATATATACTTGTACACAGGTGTACGGGTCGGGGGATCTCGAGATTCCTTACTTGTTCCCAGAATGTTTTCCCCCACCTTTACGGCTATCAATGTCAACATATCAATTTCGTTTCGTTCGCTGGAAAATGTCATCGAAAGCGAAATCCTATCTATTTTGGCTACTGATTGCACAATAAAACGCCCCCGTTTCGAACTCTATCATGGGCACTTCACTACTATAAACAAGAAACAAGAGTAGAACCCATGGTATTGCTCTTATAAATCAAAAAACCAGAGGAGGCGCAATCGATGCCCACCTACTGTTTGGAATTCCTATCCTATCACACACCTGCACAGTAGTTTCTTCGGCATGAGATCTTACATGCATGTATCTATGATGCTACCTGTCTGCCCATCTATATGGTATCTCAAGCGATCTGCATCTGGGGACCTTTGGGTTAATTAGAATCCAGCTAGATTGTCCTCGGGTTTCAGCCCATAAATTCATCGCTTTGTTGTCGTTTGGTGATGTTATTATTGTCATCGTCGCAGCGGGAATATGTATCTTTTATGGGGGTCTCAGCTCCCGTAATCTTAATGAATATATTTTGTGACATAAATTACAAATTTTTTTTTTATCGACTGATGAAGTGGAAACTTGTGTAAGGTTTTAAAGGGGAAAACGCTTGTATTCTATCAAAAAAGAATATTAACAGGTTCTTACTAGGAAAATGTTGTAACTTTATGAAAAGCAGCACTTATGAGTGTTTTGGTATCAGGTTGACTAGACTGTAATAAAATATTATAAAATATTCTATACTATATTTGTAGGTAATCAATTAATCATTCACGATGAGCGTTTAGGACATCAAAATAATATTAATTATACTTACTTTAATTAAGAAAGGGTAAGAAAAACCCAGTAACCCCAACGAAATGTTGGAACCCTTCCAAAGGATCCTCTTTCTGAAGTCCTGGCTTGTGTCCTGCGTCGCCCCAACTTTAATGCCCCCAAACCCATCCACCTTTCCCCCGATCCTGAGTTTTTGGCCCGCGGCCGGGGCAAACGGTAAATGTTGCACCTGCCCAATGAGCGCTACGATATCCTGGTCCTGGTGCATCCTCTTGATCGGAGCAGCTGCTCCTTTTCCCTTTTTTCCCGCTACAGGTGCGCGTGTGCCAAGAAAGAAGGAAAAAGACGGGTGCACTGAAAACAAAACTGCAGCCGATATACATCTAATATTCTCAGATTGAATATCTACTATCTAAAATAATATTTAGTCGCCATACTACCAGGAGATTATATATTATATTCAATGTGTAGTATAATCGATCATCTCATCATATTTATTTTTCTCTCCGTGTAGACAGAAGGGGAGCCAGAAAGAGAGACAGAGAGGGCGCGGCAGGTGAAAGGAAAGAGAAAGCAAGATAGAAGTGAGCGTGTGCCCAGACATTTATCGCCCTATCTAATTTACATAATCCCCGATTGACCCCAGATTATTCCCCCAAAAATCATATTATTCCCCGCCTATCTCTATCTATCCCTCTCATTCATATTGTATCTTCGTCTCGGCTCTGTGACGTCAGCGCTGTTTATTATGAAATTTCCTGCCCGAGCGGAAATCACAAAAATGAGTTCGTTTTCCGGTATGATATGAAGAAAGGGGGAAATCTCTTGGGTTGCCAAATTGAAATGCAATAAAATTTACACTAGCAACAGCGGCAGCAACAACAACAACAGCAACAGCAATTACGATGCACTTGAACATTGCATAAACAACAAAGGCCAAAACAACAACTTTCAGACAGTCCACCAAAGTTTCGTGCACCAGACAAAACGGTCAACATTAAAGTGGAGCATTTGTAAAAATATAACAATAATATTTTATCTGAACTTCTAGAAATTTTATTATTAAAATAAGAAATTGTTTTGTAAATTAACATAAACTTTAGTTATATAGATATACAGTTCATTGGCAAAAAATTGTGTTCTTTAGTAATTGATTTAAGTAAATATATGTAAAGTATCTAAATCCTGAACATGTTTGTTGCCTGACAAACTGCATGCACAGATTGCATCCAGAAGATACAGATGGAGCGACAGAAACGGAGAGAAACGACGCTTTCCGTTAACATCAATCTTGCAGATCAGATTCGAGGTCCCAAAAGGGGGATCCCCACACATCGAAGTCTGCGTGCACTGAAACAAAAGAGGGTTAGATTTATAAAAACAGCCTCATAGATGTTCTATTTTATAGTTCTATTTTTATTTTCATACAATTATATTTCTTTTTTTAAAATACATTTGAATTTAGAAGTTAAGATACTTTCTTGAGTACTTTCCCTTGTAGAGAGTCGTATGCCTCTCAGTTAATTTTTTTACCAGTGTAGTGTGTGTGCATGATAAGCTGCAAGTCTAACTAAATGACCCGAGGACTATTGTGATATTTTATTGTATTAAATCGCATCCGACACACAGAGCACAAATGCAAAAGGCCAGAGCAGAAAAGCAGAAGCAGACGGATATGGCCAAGTCGGGTTAACTGACCGATCGGCTGGGGAACGGAGAAAAGGGTAAAAAAAAGGCAAGCCAAGTTGGAGGCCCGAGTTGAATGGTCGACAGGAAGCGCCAACTTGCGCCAATCTCTTAAGCGTGTTATTAGTGTTTCGGCATATTTATTTATTATCATTTTCGCTACGAAACTGCGAAGCATCTTTGCTGTCTGTGGCTGTAGCGTAGAGAGATGACAAACAAAAAATGCAGGAACACACAAAACTACAGGTAGGAAATGTGTATCAAAGCTATGCCTTCACTTGATACCTCTTGAATTGGGGTATATAACTATTTTGAGATTTTAATAATTGCATATTTAAAAATATTAAAATTAAAGTAGCTTGGTTATCAACAATAAAAACTGATGATAAGGGGTTGTTAATTGAATTGTTAATAAATATTTTTTATTTAAGTCTGTGTCTTGTCTTTAATAACACAATATAGTCACAGAACTGGTATCATATTAATTTTAAAATAAACTGAAATACAACATACCCCCCACATATCCTATTGCCGGGTATTGGAAACCCATCCTCTGCCCCTTCGATCTTCGGCTCAATCAAGCCTTTTGATTACTTAACTTGCCCCCTGATTGCTGGTCGACAGCAAAATGCCACATTGATGACATAACTGGGCAGCAAGTTGCCGTCAATAATTTTTACATTTTAAAGTGCAAGTGGTGAACTTGAATTGGACCATCGGGAATTGGAATCGCAGTTGGAATGGGATTGGATTCCCGGGTTCAAGATCATTGACCGCGCGCCCAATGAACATCAAACGGATGGCGACCCACGGAATCGGGGATCGGGTATCGGGACAATTAGTTTAATTATGCCGCGAGTGGGTTTTCTCGGGTTTCTACGGGGGGGGGACAAAAGGGGCTCCACGAAGGGCTAAACATGGGCAATTTTCGGGCATGAGGTGACAACGATGCGACATGATGAAGAGCTCCAACTTCTGATGTCTCAGCTGCTGTCAAACTTCCTTTCCTGCGGACAGTTGAAGGCAGTTTGTTAGGATTGAAAGCATAAATTTAAGCAATTTATATAAATAAGTTATATTGATTGAAAAGTTACTATTTATTATATTATATTTACTTGTTTTCATTGGCAAATTCATTTAAATGGGTTGTATACCATCCTATTAAAGAAATGTGTTTAATTTGGTCTCAATCATTTCCAAAATCGTTTCCTTTTGTGGATGATATTAGGCTTAATAGTCTTTGATACCACACTCCAAAGTAACTCGACTTAGCTCCTTGGTAATGCAATTTCTGTAATTAATGCGTGCTGTGCTATTATTTCAACCGCAATTGTGTGAGCTGGCCGGCATATTCGCCAGTTCGCTCGCGGATCTCATCATCAATTGGGCAATTTCAGCCGGGGTGCAACTTGTTAGCACACGGGTCCCGCATGTGGCGACGTCATCTCAGCTGTCAGCCGAGTCAAGCTGCCATCTCCATCTCCAGCTCCAGCTCCCAACCCATCACCATCACCATCTCCATCTCCATCCAGGGATCCCGATTCCGATCCCGATGCCGCTTGGCAGCCTCGTCTCCATATCATTAGTTGTAATTGATCCTGTGTGATCTTTTGATTTTGCGTCAACGCTGACGTTTTGCATATGGACAGCGACGATCCCAAACACCAGCAGCGACAGCAACATCAACGGCAGCAACATCCACAGCAGCAGCAGCAGCAGCAACATCGACGGCAGCAACATCAACGGGTTCTCTGGATTGTGGCGGCACCGGAAAAAAACAGCTCATTATACCTTGATATTCGCAGGTTAATTAGATATTTCAATCTGTAAATTGTTTTTATAATAAATAATATCCACAAGAATAGTAATATCTAAACTATCCTATTATTGGTATTAAATATAAAATCTCTAAATATATTATGGCAAATATTTCTCTCTGTGTGCTTCTGATTTTGCCGGTGCCTGGGATTTTGCCCTGCCCCTCATTAACATGATCATCAACGCTGTCGTATTTGCTCGACTGCCGGCAAATTAAAAAAGGAAGAGTAAAACAAAAAAGTAAAGCGGCAACGTATGCGAAATGAGGAAAGTATATTGGGGAACCTGAACTCGAACAACGGATACTCCCGAAAAAAAAAATCTGGTGGTTAATTTAGACATGGCGAAAAAAGTGGGTATCTTAGCCTATGGTCAAACAATTTTCATTTTTCATTATTTATTAAAAATGTCTTAGTTTCTTAGATATAGGGATATAAATAATTACCTTGAGTATATGTTTATTTACTATATTACTATTTTTATATCATTGGGCAATCATAATGCTCATTTGCACTTGTAATATCAATAAAACTCCTTATCAATCCATGTAAAAATCAATTAATAAATGTCAAAATGTAGCCCTTACAACGTTTAGGCTTTTATGATAATATCTTATTTTGTTCGAATAGATTGTGTATCCCCACGACACCTTCTTCCCAAGATCCCTATCTACCCCATGCAAGTAATAACTGATGGCAAAACTGATGGCGGCACTCGACTTCACTTTGCATGCGGCCCACGTTGCGTTGCGTGTGCCTCTCGAGAGCCCGAGATCCCTTACTCCCTATCCCTTTTCCTTTTCGTACCCCTCGCAAGCTCCCAAAACTGCGATGGAAACCCAGGAAACCCCCCATTGGTCCTTTCCCGCTGCGCATTTATGCTGGTGCCCGTAATTGCCCAGAGAGCAGGGAAATGGGCCTCGAGAAGCCCAGAGTTTCAGGTCCTTGGCATTATTTAAATAGTTACTGCGGGCAAATACTTCACTAAATGCTGTCGTTGGAGTTTCCAAAGGGACAGTCTGTATATTAGCCATTTCAAGTACCCGAAAAAAACAAAAAACAAAAAACAGAACAAAAAACACAACCAAACTTTTCAATTTGCATTTGATCTGTTACCTTTCTTTCTGCTCTTCTGGGGCCCATCCTTTAATGTTATAATTTATGAGCTCCAAATGCAATGAAATGGGGCTCTTCAAATCCCAGAATCTTTTGCTTCGCGAAGCGCACCCCATGGGGAGCATTTAGTGTCATTTGGCTAATGGCTTTTAAATTGGTTCAATCGATTTTGGGCAACTTGTTCGATTTCAACAAACTTGACTCGAAATGAAATCGTTCTCCAGAGGCGACTGTTTAATTATATCATTAGCATAATGGCCGAGATGGGCAATTCTGGGTTTCCTTGGGTCTTCCAGTGGTTTTTTAAACAGGAAACTGTTTGATTTATGGATGTATTCAATGAAGGATTTTGTAAGTGATTAAACTGGTCGATAATAAGAAAAACTTTAATAAAAAATATTAGAGATTTCAACCACTAATTAATAGGGGTATGTCATTTCTAAAACGGGACTTAAATACCCAAGTTATGCAATTTATAAGTGCAGTTTTGGTTTCCCATTCTGAAAGCCATTGGAAATACGAAAAATTCGAATATGAGAATGGGCTAAAATTTTGACCCTCCTTAAAAATAAATATTTTAATATAGAACATTAGGGAATTCAACCACAAACTCATAGGGTTGTCCCACTTCAAAATCTGATTGCAATAGCTCGAGTTATAGATTATGGAAATGTAGATTTTCGTTCCCATTTTGAAAGCCAGTGGAAATTTGGAAAAATGTATCATGGAAACGAGTTAAAAATGTGACCTCGTTTTATATATACTACAAATGTTTTATTATTTTACAGTATTGGGATCCGTTTTATAATTCATTTTAGCACATTTGTAGTAGATTTTTCCTATGGTAGATAAGCTACTGTTTGCCTTCGAGATGCCATAATTTTCCTTCTACCAAAATACTGCCTCTTACATCATTTTGCCATCAAGATGTGGCCAATTGAAGCTACCGTTTCAATTTAGATCTTCTGGCTGGCGGTTAATGTTTTCCAGAGAAGTGAAAAAAGGGGAAGTTGCGAGATGGCAAATCTGAAGCGCCGTTAGGCAATCCAAAAACCTGATGACCAGGGGCTCCAGCCTGGGGTTCCTTTGCCTGCTTCTTGGATCTCCGATGCTGGATCTTGGGTTATTTTCCCGGGGTGGGCGTAGCAAAGTCAAATAAAACAAACGGTACATTGGTGGCCAGAAGAAGAATCGGCTGAAGACCGTCTTCTTTGGCGAAAGAGAGTGACTGGCATCAAGATCGGCTATCGACAGAGGGATCAGTAAATTTGTGAATTTTTACGCTGCGGCAACACGCGTTGCCTTTAATACGAGTAATCGGGATCGACTCATTTCATTTTGGCCAAAAAGTGATGGACACTGCACAGAGAAAAAAAGGGGTATTACTTGAATTTATATTTCCCTTAGAAGGGGATTCTCTTAGAAGTATTTTAAAATAAAAAAATATCAAAAAAAAATCCGTTGTTCAAAGAGCCAACATTTGGGATCCCTCAAATATTTTTTGTAGAGAAATAGACTACTATATTATTTTGTAGCCACTATCCCAATTTATTTCCGTGTGACCACTGATGATGATGAGACCCGGGAAACCAGAAGACAGCCCAAGACCCTGAAACCCAGACTAAGACCCGCGGAATCTCCTGCTCCTGTTGATGGTGTTGATTGTGCGCCAGTCAAGTGTAAGCTGCACATTAGTCAAAGAGAAAGAAAAATACAAACAAATACAAAAAGCACACGATAAAAATGAGCTGGTCCTCGGGAATAAAAAAGTAAAGAGTTGGTAGGGAGAACTTAAGCGGCTTAGGCTCGCGAAGTCCATGAATGAAACGCATCGAAACCCGATTGCCAACTGAAACTGGAATTGCAGCTCAGCATTGCGACTTGGCAGCTGTCGAGATAGTCCATTCACTAAGTGATCTTTGCTAAATAAAATAGTTGTACTTATTCGTATTGTACTTGGGAAAATATAAAGTAAATTCTATAGATCATTAAAGCACACATTTTTAGAGGTATGACACTTCTACATTGGCATGTAAGTGGTAAAGTTAACAACTCTAAACCTGCATGTTTGGGTCACCTTTCTGTAAGCCATTTTTAAACATTCCTAAATGGGATAGAAATTGTACTTATCAATAATAAACCTTTTATTTTTGATCTTTAGATAGAGTATCTAAAGTTCTTCCCGCCCCCTTGGAATGTCCGATTCCAGTTTTAATTATAAAGAACGGCAGCCGAAAGACCTGTCTGTGTGTCTGGATTCGCCGTTTCGATCCGTTTCCAGATCGCTCCTTAATCCACTTGTTCAAACGCTGTTGATATTCATATGCTTTGTCAGTTGATTCGCTAATATGACGTCTGATGCGGCTGCGAAAATTTGCACTTTTGACTTGGGCGCACCGAACTTTTAATTTGGGCCTGGGCCCTTGTGGACCGACCATAAGGGTCCACAAAATAAATAAAGCCTGAATAATGGGCTAAGCTACCTCAGCAGCAGCATCCCCAACCCAACCTCTTATCCCTCGTTTTACCCCCAAATCTTGCATTTGGGCTCTGCCCTCCAAAAGTCACTCATTAAACACAATTTTGACCAGGGAGTGTGTTTGATTTGGAGCCGATTTGATGGCGATGCACGTGTTGCGAAGGAAGTGGCTCCATACTCCAGCCCATCCTGGCCGGATCATCATCCATGATGTGTTCGCTCGCTCATCAGCGATAATGATGGGCAATTATATACACAGATGGAAAACATACCGATATCAATTTAATATTCGTGGGTTGTATATCTAATATATATATTCAATCAAAATTATATTTCTTTCTCATGAAACTTATTTTTCCCTGGTATAACATTGATTTAATTATGCTTATAATAATCAGATTGTGTAAATGTAATATTTAAATAAAATATGAAACATTAAAAGGATGATCATCATATGATATACATTTTTTTCCTGTGTACATATGGCGCACCTTTCACAGGGCCTTCGATTTTTTGTACCTCTCTTGAGTTTCTGAGCCTGCGATTTTTTTCCAGCAGTCGCGTGGCCTCAGTTGTCACTGATTTACCCATTGATATATTGGTTTGCCAATTTGGCATTACTCTCTTTTTTTTCTAAAGGCCCTCATCTAATGCCGGGGCTTACTTCATTAGGCATTCGGATCTTTTAATTATGCCCGGGCTCAAGAAGAATTTTAATTTGGACTCGGAGTTGAGTGTGCAATTCATTGTCAGCAAACAAATGCGAAAGTCAGGTGATGAATGCTCCGCAGCCACGCACAGTTTTTTACGGATCGGATCTGCGAGTTGGGGTACGAGGATTCTATGGCGCATTATGCACACAAATTAATTTATGTGCACTGCTCGAGTTGGGGCGTTCAATACCAGCAGGACAGACTGTATCCTGTAGTTGGGTCTTTTACACCAAGGCATGATGGTTTTGCTTATAGGGATCCTTAAATTAAATTACCTTTAAGATATTTTTCTGAGAACATCCCCTTTTAAATGTAGAAATATCATTTTTTAACTCTCCTATTTCATATACATTGTATTTATTTTTAAATAGCTTTTCTACAAGTTCTAAGTCCTCATCTTCTCAAGATATTGCACTGCAGCTTCGGCCACCGTCCGCTAGGTGTCGCTGGCCGTACAAGGTATCCTTAAGGTCTTTATACCAAACCGATTCATTATGGCATTCCTGTCTGGTTCACACCGCAATTTGTGCCGGACTCTTCGAGTTTGTGCCTCTGTTTGTTTGTTTGTTTCTGCGGCTGCTCCCGATTCCCAATCCCTACTCCCGTTTCCGATCCCTATCCCTATATACGTGGTTCCTATGGCACAGCTCCTGCTGCTGCAATTACGCGCTGCACTTTGATTCCCAGCTCCTTCTGATCCCCACTTAAACCTCCTCGCCCCTGCCACACAATTCAAAATGTTCGTGTTTAAGCGCTATTAAGTGGCAAAAATCGCGCGCGCATCAAGTCCTCAGACAAGCTTGAAGATGGAGCTGCGCTTTGGGTTTGGCGATGGGTTTTCGGATGGGTTTTGGGTATGGGAGTACAGGGAAAGAAATAATATTCAAAATAAATTAGCCAAACTTGAAGGTTTTCAATATTACAATGGTTTCTATAACAGCCAGATCATCTTATAGAACATAAAAACAATTCAAATGATACAAATACTATAGTACTTACATCAAAGTATTATAAGAGTCATACTAAAAACCAAATATTTTTGTGTAAATATAGATTTACACATGGTGTTTGCTTGATTTCCTTGTCAATATTAATACCATATTTTAGTGCAAAATATATTTTTTCTCAGTGCCTGATCCAGTAGAAAAAGGGGCATTCTGTCGACGTGGCCACGCGCATGCCCAGTGAATGAAGACTTGCATTCTGGCCAAATGTGGTGGCCGCCTGCGTGTTGCTTATAATTAAAAAAAACATGCCCAAGGAGCCCCAGAAATCCAAGGGGGGACTTCGGTGGGGGTTTTGGAAGCTCTTGCACAACAGCAAAATCAACTTATTTGCCTTTCCATTGAAATAATTAGTTCAAAGTTAAATATTGACTGCCCAGCCGGGGTCCCCAGACCCAGAAAAAAAAATCAAAATAAAGACAAAATAAAAAACACCCAGCCGATTTCAATCCCCAAGCCCACAGAATCTTGGGGTCTTATCGCATTTAGGAGCGGAATTAATCGATTTGCGGGTGCGAAAACATTGGTGCGGCTTTAATTGATGCGAGTCCAGCACGACAAAATCGGGGATCTTCAGGGGGAGAGCAGCCAGTAAGTAAGAGGACCTCTTCTCGCCTTGATTGGACCCAACCGAACCGAACCCATCGATGGCTTATCGATGGTGTTGACAATTTGTGCGACAACTGCCGACTATCGTTTATCGATCAATTTAGTGGATAAATATAAAAAATAAATTATTTCGGGTGGAAATATGTAGGTAAATGGATTAAAATTGTTTCAAGAGTGAAGGGTTTACCTATGGCCACAAGAAACCTGTTTAAATTTCAATAACTCACTTATTTTTCAAAAAGTGATGGCTACCCTTAGTAGTGCACAGATAGGACATGTGGTTTTGATTTAATATATAAGTTTAAAATTAAAAATTATTTATAAAATCATTAAAATTGAAAATATTTAAGACTGGTATAAGTTTTCTTTAAAAGTAATCCTATTTGATACATGAAATATAGTTTAGTTTTTAGTATGAGAACTATTACAGGTTTCCTTTTGATTAATGAGGGGTTAGTGGATCCCTGGGTACCAATTTTTGGCCACCACTTCCTTCCCAGCGGGAGTGGCACAATGAATCCAAGGAGCAGAGTTTGTGTGGTCCTGCAGCAAGGACTTCGAGGAGCAGCAGGATATGCGGGGTTGCCCAGGATCTGGACAACAATGCACGGCAATGAATTGCATAAAGAGCCGGCGACGACGATGAACAACTCAATTAACTGACCCGGCCAGAAACTGAAAATGCATAAGTAGGCAGTGCTGGTGACCCAAGGAAGTCCGCTGTCGGGGTTTCCGGCCAGCAGAACAAAATATATATAAGTATTTATATACGTACGAGAAGTACAAAAAAATAATTGAATTGTCAGCGAGGGAGAGCATAATGATGAGTCTGAGCCTGAATGGTGAGCCCTCGAACTTGGACTTGGAATTGGAACTTAATTGTGCAGATCCTTTCGACGGATGTCCGGCCCAGAGGTCAGTAACCAGACTTATATTATATATGACCAGTCCAAAACCAGTTCAAAGTCAACTGAACAAGGAAGAGAAAAACATAATACCTTCAAATTTATAGTTCATAGATCATCGATCGCCTTTGACACGCGTTGCCATTTTCCCTGGAAAATCCTCAGAGGGTAAACCGAAACAAAAACACTCGATTCTTTATGCCCATTGTCCGGTGAAATGTGCACAATGGGCCAAATACGTTTTCAATTAGTAATTTACGATTGTTCGGCGCAGGATCTCCATTGTCCTTCTGAGCGTGCTGCATATCAAATCCGTTTCGAATCGCTTTTTGGCCTAGATTTTTGCTTTGTTTTTTTCTTCATTTGGCAAAGTCAAAAGTAAGCCGAAATCTACGGGTGCAGTACTTTTTCAGGAATTTTTTTTAACTGTTCCATACATTTTAAGAACATAATGAGATGTCTTCAATCATTTTAAATAATTTCTCCCTAGGTCCTTACAAATTTTCTATAATAAGACTATATTTAATATATCTATCTTTTACATGAGTTATGTTTACAATCTAATTTAAGAACAATCTTTTTTTGTGGGGTTTTATTTAAATGAGTTACCTTAATTGCTACCATCTAATCTGGTTATTTTTTCACTTCTTTTCCTGTTCAGCCCAATCAACATGTACATTTAACTACCATTCGATCCTCGGCAGTTGGAAATCACTGAACCGAACTGAAAACTGCGTTTCTGCTCGTTTCGCACATAAAAATTAATACGCATTTTTAATCGCCGGCAGTCCGGTTTACTGCCCAACTCCTCAACTCTTCGGTTTATGTTAACTGATTTATGAAAGGGAGTTGCTGCCGGCAGTCGGTAGTTCATAAAAATTTGTCAATTTAATTGAACTTACAATTTTTAGAATTTTTGCGCTCCTTAATGGGCAGTTTGTTCATTGTCGTCATTGCTGCTGAACTTTAGAATTTTTATCATGATTGAAATGGGCATTGCAAGCGACATTTTACAATGGCACATTGAATAGCAAAAAAGTAAGTTCAAAATAAAAGGGAAAATCAACCTGAAGGGGCAATAAAAAAATGCTGACGATGGCTTCAGGTGATTAAAGGTGAGGTCATATTGTGGAAAATAACTCAATCTTAATTTTTATAAATTTAATGGAAACTATATATGTTTGACTAGAAAAGACAGAAAATCATTAACATTTATTATAATTTGTATTACGCTCTCTTTTTGATATATTTTGTGTTAAAAGTGTTTTAAGAGCCCATTAAAGAACATCTCCAAAATCAATTCCAGGCCCTGATCACTGATCAGATCGCACAGATTGCTGCCTTATCGATCTAAGGAATGTCGGCTCCTCATTTTCACAATACCTCCCCTTTTTTTTTATTACTTAATGGCAATGCCGCTCTGCAAATGCAATTCTGTCAGGGCATTTTATCTCAGTTTTCTGTTTTTTTTTTTTGCATTCATTTACGAGACTAAACGATCACTTAAACGGCAAATGCCCAATAATTTCCACTCACAATTATCCGCACATTGTTGCCATCACTCAGGCGGCTTTTCAATTTGGTCATCCATTAGCTTTTATTGATTTTCGTGCAACATTTTTCTAATTTGCAGCCCCAAAACGAATGCTAAATGGAGGGACAGCCAGCGCCAGTGGCGAAAACATCGCGGCTTTGAAAGGAGAGATCTCGAGCAACCTTGGTGGCAAATATCGACTGCTTGGGTGGTCCGACATCCACGGGAGCAGCCATCATCTTCCAAGTGAAGTGCTCCGAACGCTCGCCTCAAAAATCAACTCAATTCGCTGGCATGTAAAGCAAATGAGGCGCGTTTTATGCAAAAAGAAAACGAACCACAACGAAAACGAAGTGAAAAAAATAAGAAGAAAAACCAAAATGTAAAAATAAGAGCAAATAATGAAGGATCGAAATTCTGAATACCCTTAAATTAATAAAAATTAATACAGAAGTAGAGATTTTTAGGGATCTCAAGATGTTACTTTAACAGTTTTACAAGCTTAATCAAATCTTATACATTTCTAAAGTTATAAAATATACCAAGACTTTTCAATATTTCAACATTTTTCCATTTGAATAGGTTAGGGAATTTATTTTTAGAATTAAAAAGCATAAGCCTTGTAGTAAAATTGTAAGCAAAGTGTATCTTATATATTTTTGTATATATTTAAATACACCTTTTTTTATTTAAGCCCCTCTTTGGTATACCCCATCAGAGGGTATAAAACAGATTGAAAAACAAGTTGGCCATCGAGATCGCGACCATCAACTGAGCCCAGTGATGGCTATCGATCAACGCGCCGTTCTTTCCGAGAGTCTCTGTCTCCGATATTGGACTCCAAAACCTCTTGATTGCCATCGATGGAGCTGTGGAGCATAATCCCTCACCGATCTGGGGAGCCAGCCCCAAAAAAAATAACAGTTACAGAACCGCGCGCGCACTAATAACCAACAATTAGTAACTATCAGCACTGGAATTAACGGAGTTCGAGTCCCTGGATGCCTGGATTTTCGGGAACGACTTACAATGTGGGTCAGTTGCCAAAAACTGATACAATGTTATGTACACAGAAAGGAAAACAGCTTGAAATCCATTTGATATTTGCAACTAAAAGATAGTTACATATAATGTGCATGTAATATAAGGTGATATTTTCCTGTATACTATTCAGATTTACTATCATATGATGTTCAAAAGAATATGTTAAGTTCCAGAGTTGGTGACCATATCATAGAAAATTTCCTTTCTGTGTAGCAAGTGTATGGGAAAATGAAGAGAAGACTTTAATTACACCACTTTCTTTGGTGGAGGAATCTGTGTGTGTGGTGGGTCCTTAATCCTTGGTTCTTAATTAGTAGTCCTCGCCAGCGATACAGATCGCTCGAGCTGGGCGCGTGTCCCTTTTTTTTTCATTTTCCGTGGCTGCTGTAACAATTAGTAGCCACTTTTTCGTAACCCCCCAACTCTGTGGTCCTCAAGGGTTAAGTGTTGTCAACTGCTGCGGTAGGTGAAAGTCGTAAAATCCCGAGGACATTAGTTATGCTCGTAAAAGAATGCGTGTTAGTTAGCTGGTGGATCAACGAACATCAGCATCCTTTGGTAAAGAAAAACCCTGGATCAGTAGCTACTTTGGTAGCTAAGTAACATTAAAGTAAAACCCGATAGCATCACTTGAGCGAAAGTTATGTCTTGGTTAAGGGGTTCGGAAATTATCCTGCGGGTCTCCTTTTTTTTTTCTAGCCTGCGTGTGTCCTTTATCAGAGAAAACAAATTTCTCTAGATATGGTTAGGGCGTCTACTAATTGTTGCGATGACTCACAAGGAAGCGATCACCAAGGGGTGGATTCTTTTTCTTACTTTTCAAATTTTTAAAAATAATGCTGTAACCCCAGTCTTCAGTTTCATCAAGAAACGCTAATAAATAAGCCACAACAGGGCATGCAACTGCAATATCATTTCGGAACCATCTCCGCCTCCCAAAGGATCCCCAGAATCACCTAACCAACCATCCCGGAATCCAAACACAAGTCATTGGGCAAAGCAAATAAAATTATCTCATTACAAATTATGCCCCCAATGCAGGAGAGGATTGGAGGAGGAGGAGGAGGATACCGACTGCGAATGCGAGATTCGAGGATTCAGAATGCAGAATTCAGAACTCAGAGGAGCTCGAGAGCAGACGCTAAATAGATTATGTCAAATGATCGAAATCACATCATAAATTCACGTGGAGGATGAAGTGCAGCCGCGGGCGGCGGAATGAACGCATCCAAAATCAAATAAGCCAGGGCGGTGCAGTTGTGGGCGTGATCTTAACCCCCGAGAGCCCCTTGGTCCCCGACCCTCGACCCCCTCCCCTCCCTAGGAGCCCCTGTGAAACACTCTTTAACACGTTTTTAAATGGAATGACTGCGGCGAGCCTCCCAATTGCCCGGCATCGATTATTGTTTTGCATGTGGCCGAAACTGAAACCGATATGGGCTCCCCACCCGCCACTAAAACTCCCCCCCCCCCTCTTAACCCCATCTTGCCGACGGCGCTTTGAAGCTGCACCTTCGATCTCCTCGTAGTCCGAATCCCAAAACTGATAACGCACCACGGGAACAGAACCACCTCGAAAACTCCAAGGAGGTGCAGAAGTTTTAGCGAAAACAATAAAATATTGATCGGACTGCACAATAAATTCAATGCCTAAGTACAGAGGCACTCGGGGGTTAACAGGGGATCGGGATTGGGGAATGGGAATGGGGAATCGGGAATCGGGGGATCAGGAATCGAAGAATCGGGCATCGGGGAATCGGGGGACTCCCTCACACTTTGCGTGCAAAAATCGATCAGGCGAAATGAAATTGAAGTTAAAACGCAGCGCCCCGAGGTCCGAGGGCCATATAGCATGCCCAAGATATATATCTCCAACTCCCAGCCACAGAACCGAAAGTCTGCACCCACTCCAAAGATATTTCACTAAGCGAAATGTCTGGGAAATTGTGTTCTACAATTAAAAAGCCAATAAGCTAACATTATTAAGATTGGTATATGGTCTAGTTCTATAATAGTATAATTAGAGGGTTCAATATTACCTATAAAGAAGATAATTCCATAAATTCTTTTAATACATTTCAATTAATTAATTCAAAAAATCTAGAAAAGTATTTTCGGACTTAGAAAGCTTATAAACTCATAGCTGAGCTCCTTTTTTCCCAGTGTAACCCCAGTTCACAGCGGGCCAATGACTTCCACGAGCTTCTCCAGTCGGCATTTGCGTGTGAAACTCCTTTGAAATTCGATAGACCCGAAAAAAATCAAAGAATTATTCAGAGAAAAGACATTGTTCGGTTGACACAATTGGGCAAAGCGAATTCAATTTGCGAATGGTTCAGTGAATTTGTGATCGCCACCAAGTTGCAAGTAGCATAGTGTAAAAAATGCATTTGCTTTGGCACACAAACTCATCATCGGTTTTTCTTCTTTTACTTTTTTGGGTACGGTGTGTGGTGCCTTTCGCTTCGGGTGATAAATTTTCAATTTGTTTGACTTGAGCGCCCACGCAAGGAATCGGTCGGTATACACACAGCTCCGGCCGAAATAATAGTATTTTTCTATAATTTATACAACATTATTAAATGCAAGTGAAGCTTAGCTGAATATTGGAAAAATATTTAACAGTTAGTATCATTTATTTGATTAATATGATTTATTAAAATATAAAATATATTTTAAGGTCAATTTAAAATAATACAAAATTTGGAAAATATATTGTTTTACTTCTTATAAGTCTCCCTTTTTTATTTTTATGATATGATTTTCCATCAACTCAAATTGGCAGTGCTATTTTTTCTACCTCCACTGTTTATATATACATATAGAAACTGTATAGGATTGGTTGGTAGCGCAACTAATCCAAGTTGACACTGCCGCACGGGCGACAAAAGGGCTCATCATGGCCCATTGTGTGTAGTGCAACATTAGGTCATGGCTAATCAAGTGGCTGACACCCAGGGATACAGACACTATGCTCGTACACATATACTACCCGCCGAGGACCTCTGCTGTGTCCTGTGACCTTTGTCCTCTGCCTCCACTCTCTATGCATACATTAAAAACAATAACTCTTTGTTTTCCGCCTGGCTTTCTTCATTCATCGCCTGGTACGTCTTGGTGGGTCTAGTTTTTAGAGACATTACTTTCAATCCATAAATATTCCCACACCCTCAAGCGGAACCTGACATCTCCATTAGCAATGGGCAGCCAGGCTAATTAACATTTATCTAGCCAGGTTCCATAGCGAATTTGCCGGACAGGAAGTGATTTCCATTTGAATATGGAAAATGGTTACTTGTTTGATAGCTACCTTAAATAATATATTATAAACACATCAAATAACTGCCCAAAACGGTAAAGAAATCAATGGTAAAAAGCACAAAAAAATAATCCTAAGTTCACTCACTCAGTTTTCTTTCAAATTGAATGCAATTTTGAATAATTTATTGAACACACATTTAATAAATGACGTATGTACATTTGTCATAAATTCTTGATAGAGGGGGTCTAAAAAAACTCTCTCAGTATCCAAGGAAATCGAAGTTTGTATCGTCATTTCCACGAATTTTCAATAAAGGATTAGCATGAGGTGTCTTTTTAGTGATCAACGCACATTGAATCATAGTTTGATAACAATAAGATATGAAACTTAAGTCCAGTTATCGCAGTGAGTAGGCAGACTGGTGAAATATATCACTAGGCGATAGTATTAAAAGGGAAAGCTTGGGTTTTGTTCTTTACAGTCTTTAAAATCATTATAATAAAATTAAGTAAAATAACTCAGATAAGAATTCCATATTTAAGGGAAAGAATGCAGACATTTCTAAAATTCTTAAATTCGCGGGTATACAAACCTTTGCTTATCAAGCTGAGATTGCTAAAATACTTTGATTGATTGTGGTACTATCGCGGGAATCACACACGCGACACTAATATCGTTATCGGTAAGCTCCCCCCCTTTTTTTTGGGAACCTTCTTTATAAGAACGCCACCAGATAGTGAAAGCCCAGTTAGTCGTGTTTGCCATTCGATATTGTGAACATGGCGGGTTCTCAAATGAAAAAGTTGGTCTTTTTGGCGGGGATCCTGGTTCTGGTGGGCGTGGTCAGTTCCACCCTTCATCGTATACCCGTCCATAGATCACCGAAATTTACGCGCAGCCACAAAAATATTGTCGCCGAAAGGGATTTTATTCAGCAGAAATACAATCGCCAGTACACCGCCAATGGTCACCCCATGGAGCAACTATCCAACTTTGATAATTACCAGTATTACGGAAATATTAGTATTGGAACACCCGCTCAGTACTTCCTGGTACAATTCGATACCGGCTCGTCAAATCTTTGGGTTCCGGGAAGTTCATGTACGAGCACCGCGTGTGAGGATCATCAAGTCTACTACAAAAGTCAGTCGAGTACCTATGTGGCCAATGGAACGGCCTTTTCCATAACCTATGGAACTGGCAGTGTTTCTGGTTATCTATCCGTGGATTGTGTGAGCTTCGCCGGCCTGACTGTACAAAATCAAACATTTGCTGAGGTAACCACCGAGCAGGGAACCAACTTCGTGGATGCCTACTTCGATGGAATACTTGGCATGGGTTTTCCCATTCTGGCTGTGGATGGTGTTACGCCCACGTTCCAGAATATGGTAAACCAGGGCCTAATTCAGAGCCCTGTGTTTTCGTTTTTCCTGCGAGATAATGGCAGTGTTGTTAACTACGGAGGTGAACTCATTTTGGGCGGTTCGGATCCCTCGCTTTATAGCGGTGGCCTCACCTATGTGGATGTCATCCAGGCGGCCTATTGGAAATTCCAAACGGATTCCATCAAAATCGGCACTACCCTCATTAGTACCAACGATGCGGCAATTGCGGATACTGGAACTTCCTTGATTATAGCTCCCATAGCTGAATATACTGCGATTGCTGCATTATTCGGTGCCGATTCCGAGGGAACATTCCAGTGCACTAGCTTGGATTCATATCCGGATCTGGTAATCACCATTAATGGCGTTGAATTTAAGATCGCAGCAAAGTACTATGTCATCCAGGAAAACTATTTGTGCTCGCTGGCCATTCAATCCAT
This sequence comes from Drosophila subpulchrella, assembly GCF_014743375.2. Classification (NCBI taxonomy): domain Eukaryota; kingdom Metazoa; phylum Arthropoda; class Insecta; order Diptera; family Drosophilidae; genus Drosophila; species Drosophila subpulchrella. Next base: position 21,441,632 of record NC_050613.1, read on the forward strand.
TTCATCCCAGGACTTTTGGATTATGGGCGATGTGTTTTTGGGTCGTTTCTACACCGAATTCGATGTGGGCAATCAAAGACTGGGCTTTGCTCCGGTAAATTCTGCAATTTCCCTAAGGCAAACGGCTCTGTGGCAGGTCATCACTTTAATACTGACTTGTGGAATGTGGAAACTATGGCAATAATATGTTTATTAGTCATCAAAGCAATCCCTAAAAGTATTATTCTAAAATTAAAACGAAATAAGTGAGATTTTTAATATAGTTAACCTTTTTTTTGGGGGGTTTTCTTCCCTAGACCTAAGAGCAAAGCATTGTACAAGGAAAATTGAAATAAATCGATATTCAAAAAAATGTTGCCTTTATCTATAAACAATATCTTATAAGACGTGCATTTATCAAGAATTACAGATAAATGTTAAGGTCCATAATTAAGTTCACAAAAAGTACATACTTAACTTACATATCATATCTATGTACCTTGACCAACCTCATAAGTCATGTAGATATCATAATATCATGGTTATTTCGTTACCATTATCTATAGGCAAGGGATTACGTCGAACAGCGATCCGTAACATACCTAATTGAGTTGCAATTGGAGTTGTGGGAAGGGGTAAGAGTTTCGGCGAATGATTCTTTGGGTCTTCTCGAAGCAATGTTTTTTTTTTAACTCCTCGCTGAGATCAGTGATCGCAAATTGTGCGGACCTAATTGGCCTGTCGCGTGATTTATTGTGAAAAAAAGAAGATGCCGAGGGGCCGTAAAAACAACTCGATCCGAAATTGGAACTCAAACTCAAACTGAAGTGAAGTGAAGTGGAACTCAATGAGCGCATTATTTATGTGATGTTATTTTTTGTGCTTTAACCGGGGATTAGGACTCGCTTCTCCCACAAGAAACGCACCCGGTGGTCGATTCCCATCCAGATCAAGACCAGATGCACTGGGAAAACATGATGTTATGTTATATAACATTATCAATAGTTATGGATTCCTACTGTTCTCATTGAGTATATATATATGAACTCTTAAAAATAATGTTACCTTGCCTTTGGATCAGTTAAGTAATGATATTATGATAGATCAAACAATGTTTTAGTGGTTTTACAGTATTGTTTTGATTCTTACATTTATTTTGTAGAAAAGTTTTTTTTAAAACATAAATTACTTCCTATTATAGGTCTTAAATATTTTCTACAAGTGTATACCCCTTGGTCGTTCTCTAATGAGCGATATCGAGCTTAAAATTTATTGACCCGACAATTGCATCAACGGCCGATGCTCATCAAATACCAATAAAATATCATTTGTTGCAATTGCGTGTGGGGATCGGATCGGTTTCTTTGCCCCAGGACCAGACCACCGGCATTTGACCCCCAGAAGAACGGGCCAGAAGAATGGTGCTGAAGAGCGAAGAATCCGAGGCCCCAAGACGGGGCAATCTGTCTCATTAGCCGCAAAAGCTCCGCCTGATTTATGGCTCGATCGATCGTACGATCCTTGTTCTTTCGCTGTTGTTAGTCGGGCAGATAAATCACATTAAAATATTTCACCAGCCGAATCGGAATCCTGGGCCAAGTTGTTCGGCTGACAAATCTCTAAACGGAATCAGTTAACAACTTAACTTAACTAATGATAATCAATACGCATTTAAACAGCAAACAGGGTTCGCATATCGTATATCGATAAGACGGCAAAAAAAAAGGAGAGGATCGAAGAAAAAATCTTTGATAACGGCTTTGTCGCTTCGCACATCTGCAAAATTGTTTAAAAGTCCATTAAAAAATGTTAGTACATCCATCCGGGTGTATATGTTGTTAATGATTTAATGGTTTTATAATGTAAAACAATTGCCTTCAATTTGTAAAATTAGTTTTCAAATTTAAGAAGTATATAACTATAAGTATAGTATTAGGTATAAAAAATTATAAAAAGTAGTTGAATAAATTTTAACTTTAGTCAACTAGTTAACTGTGTAATATTACCGGGGATCGCAAGTCAATTAAAATCACTTAATATTTAGTGAAATAGAAAAAATTAAGTAATGTGAGTTCAGTTCAAATGTTTTTTGCAAGTTACCTAACATTTTTCCCCCGTGAGTGTGTTTAATTTCGGAACCAAAAATGCAAATGAAATGAAGGTATGTATGCATGTAAATAAAATGCAAATAAGATTTGCAACTATTTTACAAAGAGACTGAATGTCTCCGTCTGCCTTTAATACATTTATCCGAAAATCGTTTATATAATATACTATTGAATAAATATACTGGTGCTTAATCAATTTGTAAGCATTCTAAATTTAATCTGGACGGTGGAAACATATGGAGATATGGCTTTATTATTTAACAGGAATTTATCATTAATTGTTAAGCCTCATGTGGTTCCCAAGAAATGCAGTTGTTCCACTTTTTAATTACGTGAGCCAGCGAAAGTGTGCCTTAAAATCCACTCAGAATCTATCAATTTCAATTTAGATAAGCTACTGATTGATTTCGAAGGGAGAATAGAAAGCCCCACCTGAGATATCGATTGTTTTAATCCCCAATTGCAATTATGAAATTGTTTATTATGACCTGGAAAAAGTGTGGCCCTTGTAAAGTGAGAGATAAATCAAGGGGATAACGGCGATAAAGTGCATTTTTTTGGTGCCGATTCGGCAGCATCTTCGTTTCGCTTCTTATACAGTGAAAAAAAGATTATCAAAGATAAATGCTAAATGTGGTTCAGGAAATTCTAAAAATTGATATCTAAAAATCTTTTTTGACCTTTTGAAAATGGTTATATTATACATTGAATGGTTTAAATACCATACCAGTAAGAAACTCGATCTCCGAAACACCAGCATCAAAAATAAACAAATTTAAAATCGTTCCCTTTTATATATGTTCAATCCAAAATGTAGAAATGTAGAAAACCACTTTAAGATCAAATAGTTGTATTTAAGGAGATATATACAAGTCAAGACAAAATCGGTCCTAGGATTATTCTGCCCTTCCATATAAGTACATACCCATAGTGTATTTTCTCTCAGTGCGATTCGATTCGATGCGATTCGAAATCGTGGAGTTACGTGAGGGGGGTACGTATATGGGGAATCATCTGGGGACCTGGGTAGTGGAGCACATCGATAAGGATAACTAGTTTCGCGGCCTGCTGCCCGGCCTGCTGACCTAAGTGATTACAGTTTATGAGTTATTGTAAAGCAGCGGACACATGGCACTACCATCAGATATTATTTACTTTAATCTGCTGCATCGGCCAGAGCTTAATTACAAAAAAAAAAGGGGGAAAACTTGCCGCGCTGCCCTGTCACGCATGCGGCACACTTTTGCGCCCCGAAAACTGTGTAATTTGTAGCAATTTTGCTTGAAAGCCAACTGCAACTGCCTAAAAGTTGAGCGAATATCTGCGAGTATTGTATACATACGTATATGATAACAACCAGCGAGGAAACTGGGTCAAAGTTTTATAGTCAGCTTTTTTGAATCGGCCAAGAGATTGCCATAAATGAAAATGATGCCGATCCCTGGGATCGCCTGCTCCCAGTTTTAAGTTCGGTCTCTCTGGTGTGGTGGCACAATAAAAATTTAGTTTAATGAAAGTGTTTTCGGTTGCAGCGATATTTTGATGGCTTGATTGCCTCCGCCGGATTATGATATAGTGCAGGGGGGCATAGCTGCACAGGAAGAAAAATGAAAGTGGATGGGAATCTAAAAGTCCTTTGTTAAATTTCCTCGAAAAACTGGAATAGATCTTTGAGAAATAGACTCTTATTCAAATAACTTATATAAAGTAAGTTTGAGGGTTATTTATCTTTCGTGTTTTATTGGTGGTATAACTTATTCATTGGTTGTTCTATTATTAACAAAATATATTTCCCAATATACTAAACCAGAAGAGCTGAAGGCCTATAGCTGCTATAGCTCATGATCTCTGTTAGCATTTAGTTTATAATTACTTGTTAGCATTATATAAATAAATAAATAAATAAATAAATTTCCCAATATTATATTATCACAATTTATGGACTTTTGGTTGTATAGATCAGAATTTGCCACTCATCTTTTCCTCCGTGTAAGGATATTACGAGATAAGCTGCCTCGAAGCGCACTGAAAGTGCATCCAAGCAACGATTTAGTTGAGCAAAATTTCGACCGACTTTACCTTGGCATTTATGGCATAATTTTGTCTCATCAGTAGAGACAAAACCGAGATATATATATATAACAACTATGCAGCATCGGGGCAATGGCAATCATCATCAACAGTAGCCGGCCGAAGGACAACAGGATGTAGATTAAATGGAAAGTTAATCAATTGAAAGCGTTTATCCAGCTGTATCCAAAGCCCCATCCGATGGGCAGCCACACGCCCACTTAATCGCTCCTCGTTAACTGCAATCCGCAACTGGGCATCTCGATGGCCTGTCCCATCCCCTTTGGTCAAGTGACTTAATTAGCATGCCAAAATGCATCCTAAAGAGGCTCCCTCCGCTATCGAATCAATCAAAAATGCAAAAACCAAAAAACCGTAAACCCAAATCGATGATCTGCTCCTGCTCCAAACGATGTTGCCACAATGTACTGCCCAAAAACTTTCTTTCCACTTGGATGATGGGAAAGTTTGCAGCAATCATTTGCTGAAAGAGCAGTAGGAATAACTCTGGAGCAACTGGTGATGGATATGAAGGTGGCACCCGGCATTATGAGCGAGCTAATTGAAATATTCTTAATCAGATTCCCCCAGCGTACGCGATCTGATGATGAGGCCCCGCGATGCATTTAATCCGCAATTACCAGCCGAACGAGCGAGCGAACGAAGAAGCCATTGGCCACGGTTCAATTTAGCGTTAACTAAAAATAAATCCCAATCCCCAAGATCTTCGGCAAGTGTGCGCCTCGTTAAGAGGGCCCTATACCAGTTTCAGTTTCAGTTTCCCAGCGAGTCCTTAGCGCTTAACAAGGTGGGCGAGGCTGGAGGCCCAGGCCCCAAACCCCAAAGAAAGTTCATTTTCATTTCTTTAGCCACAGAGAGAGAAAAGCCTCCTTGATACCAAGGTGTGGTGTTGTTATTTTGGATCAAGTAACAAAATATAACATATTTGATACCATTAAAATGATATCATATCTTTTTCTTAGGCAGATACACTGATATTAAAAAGATATATCAGAAATTATAAGCATAATATAATAATATAATCGAATGAACAGACATTAAAAAGTAAATTTTCCTATATATAGGGCTATATTATAGGTACTTTAGATTATTCAATGTGATTCTGACATTTTTTTTCTGTGTACGAGTATATGATATATTTGCCAGTATTTTGTACCTTGATCAGGGTATACAATAGATTGTATAGAGTTGTATAATCTATCTCGTTGATCATAATTACCAATCAAAATCTTAAGTATTTGATATACGAATACTAATCTGACAAGGCCCAAATTTCTCTCAGTGCAGCCAGCCAAGTACTTGATTTTTTTTCGATTTTTTCGGGGTATACGCGCCAAGTCGTTGAGATTAAAGAGCTGCCGTTTAGTGGCTACTTAGGCGGCGATAAAAAGCGACGTGAAATTGCATTAAACGGCATGCCCCCAATGGTGAAATGAAGCGGCATCAGGATTTGGGGCAAGCTTAACAAGCTTGTAAGTTGAAATGGCTTTTTAAAAAGCTGCCGCGCAGTGTGCGCAGTGGCCAAATGCAAAGCCCACATTAACAGCCATCATCCCGGGTTAATAATCCGCACAGCATCACAGCAATTACAAGTAGCTTTGAAGATTGGAAATTGTAGATCGATAGTCGCAGCAGCAGCAGCAGCAGCAGCAGCAGCATCAGGAGCAACAGATAAAAGGCTGAGGCTTCCCTGGCCGGCACAGTGGGTAATTTTTATTGACATCCCCCCAGAAGCAGAGCAGTGCAGAGCTCGGCCTAATGCTATTAAGCCTTCATGATCATCAACATTCTGGCAGCAGGTACATCACTCACTCTGACTGCAGATCGGACACGATGACGGCCAACCAGCCAGCAGCTCATCTGCTCTGAAACCCTGAAACCGTGAAACTCTGGAGCTGTGGACCATCGGATCATTGGACCATTGGACCATTGGACCACTGGACCACTGGACCTCTGGACCCCGTCATGCCAACAATCTGTCCAAAAGCGATAAAGTTATAATGGTGCAAATGTCGGACACAGTTTCTGAAATGGACCAGACAGCCTCTGAGCCATCATCATCATCATCATCTAAGTCGACGCGTCTTAGGCTTAAAGCAAGTTCAACATGGCCAAGAGCTGGGGGGACTGGCTTTATCGCGATGCGGTTTGAAAACTGTTTACAAACTGTCTGACAGAGTTTTGACTGCTGTTCGGCGGTTCGGTGGCTCACTGGCTTGGCTCCACGGTTGATGTCGCCGCTGTTGTTTTAGCCGCCGCACCACCACCACCATCAGAACCATCAGAACCACCACCACCACCACCACCACCGATCATCGTCCGTTGATGATGATAGACGGATCTTTCGGAGCCGAAACAGAGCCACAATGCCTTGATCTGGATGATGCACTCCAACTAGCTCCAGGCGACTTCATGCTGTGTGCTGTTTGCTATATGCCTGGGATACTATACTAAACTATACCGCATAGCAGATATAGCCATGTGGCAAGGGGCGGCACAGTGGGCGTGAAGGCGTCAAGCCGGCGCTCATTAAAATCCACAAGCCGAGGGGTCAGTTTCAGGTTCTCCAATCAAATAGGACATTAAATTTCATTGATTTTGGGGGAAGGATAAGTCAGAGATTTGAAATCAGAACTTGTCACTGATGATTAGTGAGATCGGTTAATACATTTAAATGGAATAGTTTTCAGATATAGTATTTGAGATATTATTGTCAGAACTCAACCCAAGCATCAACTATGGAAGCTCTACTGTACCGCCGAAAAAACGGTATGGATCATCATTTCAATTACGTTTGCCAGCTGCATTAGATAGCGGGGCGGCGTTATTATCCAAATACATAAATGCTGGAATCGAGGATCACTCAATTGGCGGAAGATTGGAAGACTGGAAGCGTTGGACTCCGCACACCTTCTCGGAAGACTGGAGACCCACCTACCCGATGGCCCGGGGCCAGAATCAATCTGTCTCACCTGGAGACTCCGGAGCAATTGTCTGTAGCCCCAAGGAGCTGGCGGCTATTTGCACTATGGAGATTCGGGATGCCATCATAATTTAGGTGCGGGCGAGTCATATATCAAGATACAGAGCGGAGACTCTCTGTGATATATGGCCGGGTCCTAATGATAATGACGTGTCGAGGAGCCCAAAGTCGGTCTAGAATCTCTCGGATAAGTTTGCTGTCAAAAAATAAAGAATTGGAGTGTGCCAGTCCAGCAAAGTGAAGTGAGCCGAAGTTGTGCTGTTGTTTATGCTTATCGCGGGTGCCATGTGCCATGTGGCATGTGGAATTATTGATTTAAATTTGCCGTTTCGTCTTCAACGTAATATCGTATATTGATCGACGCGCGTTTGACACACTCGGCAAATGTTGACACGCCGCGAGTGGGACTCTCCTTGTGTTGACACACCAGTCGACACAGTTATGCAAGTTCATAACACCCACGCAGTCACTTAACCGATTCCCGATACCCATACCATACCGTTCCCGAATCCACAATCCACTTATTTACATATTAAAAGAGACGGCGGTGTGCAAACAGTTCCGCCGAAGTAACCGGCGCACGCGGGTCACGGCGATATCAGTGGACCTCCATTAAAGGTACTCCCACTCCCGGGCCCGCGACTCGAAAACGGAATCATAAAATCGTAAACCCAACCTCGCGCCAAATCTTCCTCAAACACTCTATCTATCTTGTCTTCTTGTTCAAGTGAATTTCAATTTCAGTTTCAGAATTTGAGTAAACCGATAGCCAGAAAGCGTGGGTGTGATTATCTCTGGCCAATGGCTATATCCATAGAGGTATTTTTTAATTTATCAAAGATATCTGGCTCACTATCTAAGCGATCTATATTTGCATAACCAAGTGGTTTACATTGCATTGGACTTTTGCCAAGCGGAAATGGCAAATAAATGCTCGGTAATTGTGTCACCCAATCGATTTGCAATCGGATCGATCGATTGATCCGAAAACCTAGCCCCGAATGGCCTGCATAAAAAAAAATGATATCTTAGGTGATCTTTCTCGATCATTGATCCTGGGCTCAGTGATCCCCAGTGATCCTCAGCGACAATTTACGATGCGCCCCGCACAATTCAAATTCTAACAAACTGTACATCATGCGATGACATCGTTATGATCACGAATCGTATTCGAATCCAAATCCGATCGGCTCAGATATGGGGCTCATGCATATGTCCTGTATGCATACAAAGAAATGAGGCCGTAGTTTATCACAGTGGCCACATCAAACGCTCATAAACTATTTTGTCTTCTGTCACAGGAACTTTTTTGAATTGCCACAGCCACCGCCTGGCGATCGATCGTGATCGTTTCGGCCGTTTGCATTTTTGATTGATCGCTTCATACGTTGCACAAAGAAATGAGAGTACAAAATGTAAATGGCTCTGTGCCACAAATGGGGAAAAGAAAGGAAAGGATGAAGGAGCCACGAAGACACTGTCATCGATCATCATTTGGCGGTTTGACGATCAGCACGTCGACGATGATAATCAAATCAAAGAAGCCTGATCAAGATCGAGGTAAGAGGGAAAAACGCGATGGCATGGCATTGGCAACCATCATAATTTCACCTGTGTCCTGTCCTTTCCCTTAAGATTTTCGGTTTTCGGTTTTTTTTTTCGTTATTTTTCGGGGGAAACGGGAACGGATCTACCTACGCAGCGATCAGCGTTCAACGTTCAGCGATCGGCGATCGACAATCGATGCATAATTAAATTTAAACAAATCAAACTGCCAGTGCAGCAGAGGAAACAGAAATCAAGTTGTACATTGGGACCACCAGCAGATCGTTCGAGTGGTTGGCGCAAGTGAAATAATTTGCTGGGCCCACGATCCATCCATCCAGCGATCCATCGATCGATTCGGCCCAGATCAACCTACACACACGGCGCAAGAAGAGGCTGCTGCAGGAGCAAAAAACAAGTACAATCCGGTCCTGTTCGAGATATGTACTCTTGTACACGACAAAAAAAACACTTTGCTATCAAAAATTTACTTAGATATCGTTTTGTAGAAGGAAATGCATTAAAAAGAGTTGTCCTAAATCGAAAAAAATGGATAAGTAGATAAAATTTTACAAAGTATTGTTGCTAAAAAGAGCCAAATCTTATGAATGAAATGTTATGAAATTTTTTTCATTTTATGATTTTTTTTATACAAAAGATTCGATAATTTTATTATTTTCCTAAATGAAGAACGAACTTCTCCTTGTGATATTAATTTATTTTAAATACCCTTTCTAACCGATCAAATTGCGAAATAAATGCAATGTCACAGGCCGTTTGTGCTCAAAAAGGGCCAGGTTCGAATACCACTGATGAACTTATGAACTTTTTTTTTTTTTATACAAAATTTGATAACCTTGTTACTGTGCCATATATATGTGTAGATAAGAACGAAGTATTATTTAAGTATTTTATTTATTACATCTATTTTTTCCCTGTGTAGCCTGTCGAACTCGTAGGACGACGACTACGTCTTTCGGTGGCTGTCTCCGCTGATCGTTTAATCTAGCGCTAAAGATCAAGCGACCTCGTCGGTCGTCCCACGTTGCCAGTTTGCCAGTTTGCCATAGGCAGTCCAGAGCGAAATGATTGAATTGTGTCTCGCTGTCGATCAGTGCGTGAGTCTTCGATCGGGCAGCCAGAGGAAGATCGCCAGCCAATGATATTGATACTGGGCTCCTCTCTGATTCGGTTTCAGTTTCGGTTTCTGACTTCGAATTGGAATTGGTAGTACGTTTACTTCTGGGCAATGGGAATTGCAGAATTGGGGTTCGCCCCGCTTTGTTTTTGTGGGTTTGTATGCAAAGCAATGAGTGCGGCGGCGGCGGCGGCATCGGATCTTTTGCATAATGCTGCCTCGATCGCATGCAAATCGCCATATATATACATATATCTGCGCCTTTGACTTTGAGTCCTGTTTCCGATCGCTGTCGCGGACTTTCACAGTTTTATAACAAATTTGATTGAGCCCCCTGCTTTGGATGCGAATGTGGTTGGGGCTCCTGGTCCTTCGCCTGCTGTCTGCACCTTGCAAATGGTTATGAATTGATTATTGATTGCAGTTTGCTTCTACTCCGCCGCAATATGCATATGAGATTGATATGGCGATTTCGATGGGGACACAAAGAGCCCCGGTTACCGTTAATACAGGCTGGCTAGCTGACTGGCTGGCCTTCGATCTTCCATCTTTCCTGGCCTGCATACATTATGCATTTCCATGGCGATCGCCGATCGCCGATCACTGATCACCGATCATCTGGGACTGTAACTGACTGGTAATTAGCACACACACACACGTCTTCGATTCGCCAAAAGAACTATGGGATGTCCGGTGGTATAGATCCATAGATCCAAAGATCGTTGCCCAATGATTGAGTCATCCTCTGTTTTCGCTATATCTCTGCGGTACCATCGATCATGCCGGGGCCTCTTTTGTTCGGCAAACAGCTTGCCAGGTAGCCAAAATATGTTTTAATGAAGTGCCACTGCCGGCGACTAATGTGCCTTAATGTTTATGCAAAACTCCTCGTGTGTTGCATGTGTGTAGATCACCATAGATCACCATAGATCATCATCACCGGGGAGATCATAGTGCTCTGGGGAGTTGCGAATTGCGATTTGCACGTGCTATTCTCCAGGGAGTTGCGCCTTCTCTCAGGAGTCTTTCAGGTACACGCGTTCCGAGCTCCGATCGCGATAACGAAAATGGTTTGCAAATCGAGATTCTGGCCCTGAACTAAGCTGAATCACAAGATCTTCCGATGTCACTGGGTACCGAACCCAAGATTATCTGGCAAGCTTTTCGCATTAACTGATTATTCCCGGGTATTTGTTTGATCTTAGATTTTATCTTGACTTGGAAATACTTTTATGTTTTCGTGGGTGGAGTTTTAAGAAAAGTTAGTCCTGCCATATCTTATGAAATATTATAAATATATTATAAGTTAACAATCTGCTTCTCACGATCTTGGCTGCCATCGAGCTTCTTGTGTCCCACATTTGTTGGCTGCAATCTTTGAACTTGTCCCCTATCTGATGGACACTCTGGATGCGATAGTTGCGCACCCAGTACCAGCATAATCGAGACCGGGATCTCCTATCTGCTGGACTTATCCCCAAGCTCATTGCCGGCTGATAAACTTGCATGTAGACGTCAGAGATATGAATGAATGTCCCGCTCTCTAGAAGAGGCGGCTTAAATCGATTTCTCATGTTGCCGCTGGAAGAAAGAAGGAAAATTAAGAAAAAGCGGGGCACATTGGGTGGGGGGAAGCCGTAAAGAGGCAAACTTTAAGATTAGCCAAGTGGCAAGTTGGTGTTGCTGGTTGATTTCATTATCAATATACGCGAACGGCCATAAGATGATGTAAGATATACCAAGCGATAAATAATTGCAACAGATCGATGGGCCCGCAACTTCGGAGAAAGAGAGCCTGTAACTCTGCGATAAGGAGACAGGCAGCGAACGAGCAACTTTATTAGAGCCTCTTAACACGATCCCCAGATGATATTCGATTCGATTCGATTGGATTGCATTCGATTCCGCTGCTCCTGCTGCTGCTGCTGCCAAAAGACATTAACAAACTGGCCAGAAGATCAAGCGATCAGCAGATCAGCAGATCAACAGATCAGTGCAATTAAAATGTTATCGCTGTTTGTTGTTAAGGTTGACGAGCCGATAGAGAGCGAAAGAGAGAGTGTATATAAAGATACTTCGAAACACTTCCTGTGACCATGCTCTTTGAATAAAAGAGGTTACTTTGGCTGTAAAGGGGGTCTCAGGAATATTATTATTGGTTCATCAAGGTAAAATATTATCTAAGTAATATAGTGAAATGCCAACACAAAAATTATATGATAAGTTATGATATGTAATGATATTATATAAAATGATATTATATGATATGATATTATATGATGAGTAAGAGTATCCTATTCGTCGATCTTTGAGTTGCCAGACCCACGCTTGTTGCTTCACGCCTTTGGCCTTTTCGCTGAAAACTTAATTTAATTAATTGCCAAACACACACATTTCGCATAAAAGCGGCGCGACCTTCCCTTCGAGGCGCAAACTTGAATAATTGGAACTGTGCAAATGCGTTGGAAATGAAAATGGAGATGGGGATGGGGATGGTATGGGGATGGTATGGGGACTTGGGGACTTGGGGCATTTAAAACTGATTCGCTTTACGAGCGCATTGCACTGCCTTTATGATTGGCAATTAATTAGGCCAAAACGCACGAATGCGAGCGAATATGGCGCAAATCGAACTGCATCGATCTGCATCGTGTTGCCCTGGGTTATTTGTTTTTACAGCTACCGTATATATACGGCCATATAGCCGGTCTCGATTTGTTTGCTTAATTAATCGCAGCTGTAATAACAATAACAGGGCGCGCGTTGTTTATATGTCGAGGTCCGATCTCTCCGGGCATGAAATTAGTTTCTCCCTAAGAGAGTTCATCTCCGGGCTGAGGGACTATGGGATCTGTGATCTGGGATAAGGTTGTATCTGGGTTCTGAAGATGGCCCCGATTCGCCTGCGAATCGATTAGTACGCGCAATTGCATTTCAATGGCCAAAGTGGCGCATTCGTTGATTGTTCTCCGATTGTTCTACGGGCCTTAACCATTCGCCTTGGCCCATAATAGTAATAATAGTAATGGCCGAGTGGAGGGTTCATAATACGAGTAACTGCACCACGGTCATGCTAATCCTTAACCCCTATTCTACGGAGACGTGTGTGGGCTGCGCCAGCGCGGGATTATATCTTCGAATGTGAGATGCATTTTGGCATCCAAAACAAAGCGTAATGGTCTGTCCCTGATAGAGCGAAGAATGCCCAAGTAGATCGCTTCACAGAAGAAATGCGTTTTTTATTGTAATATCGTAGCGTTTTTTTGGGTTTTCGTTTTTTTTCTTCTTGTAACTCCTAAGCCGAGGCCAAACGAACGTGCCAACGAAGGACCACCCTTAAGTTCCCGGGCACACAATTTATTGCCCTAGAATAACTCCAAAGAGTCCCAGAGGTTTACCTGTGAAAGGACCTTCTTCGCTGCCCTGCATCTTGGGCACTTCATTTCAATTTTAATTAGAGCATCGCCCGATCTGCATTTCCACTCTTTCCCATTCCAGTGCATTTTTCCCCATCAAATTTCTTATTTCTTTCCTTAGTTAGTAGTCGGCTTCTTAGATCGTTCCGCGTTTCGATAATAATTAGATGGCAAAATGCCGCCGAACCAAATTGATTGTGAAATAATTCTCGAGTGCCACCTTTGCGGTGTTGATTGGTCCTCATTTCGGGTTCAGCGAGGTTCAATCGAAAGGTCCCGCTCTGGATGTCAAGGGCAGGTAATCCCTGCGTAGGATAATTGGCTGGCCAATTCATAAATGGAATGGAAAGTTGTGAAGGAATGTCTTTGATCTTTGTTTAGGCGCTGCAATTAAGGTTTTTCTTTCGGGTGTTCAGAATAAAAATATTTTAAAAATGGGTAGGAAAGTTAACAATAAAGTGGGCTCAATCCTATGAAGTTACCTATATTTCTTAAAGCAACATTTAATATTTCGATACTATATTTTAGTTGAAGGTAGTATTTCGTTTTATGTTTCGTTTACTCTTACAAGTAAATATATTGGCAAATGTTTAAGTAATAAAATTCTCAATTCAATGGTTTAAATATTATTAAATAAATATTACTAAACATCTATTTAAAATTCGGAATTACTAGATTATCAAAATATATTGTATGATTTTTGAAACAAACTTGTAATTTTATTTTCCTACTAAGAGTAAGACAACTTGTAGAACGCCCCTCGCATTCGGCAACTTTATTGGACTCATTCCGGCATAAGCTGATGTATGCAAAATATGCCGACACAAATCAAAATAAAATCGCAAATCGCCGGACCAACTAACGAGCTTAGCGACGATATTCTTATTTATTTTTTGTCTGCGCATGCGCGGAAGCTGCCAACGAAGGCAGGAAAATTAGTCGCAATTTTTATTGGCGACAGTTGGGCCTGGGACATACTTATATGTACATTTTTTCTGAGTTTCCTGTGGGGAATCGAATCGAGTCCCCGAGAGCTGTGTGTTTTGGTCGCCAGACAATGGTTAAGCCACTTAAGTGGGCACAGCCCACTGGACAAACAGTAGTGTGGCCCTCTGTTTTCCGCCGAAAAGTGTGGATGAGAAAGGATTGTGAAAACCACAGAAGATGTCAAAACATTTCGATGGAAAAACGGAAGAGTTAAGAGGGCATTTGTAGTTCCGATTCCCAGTACATTGAAAGAGTTTCTCGAACAGGAAGAGGAGTACAGAGATCAATTGACATTACCAGGAACTCCAAAAGGCCAGATACTAATAGATACCAGCATAAATTTTGCCTGGCATGCGTCGTCGTCTGGCTCGTGTTCGTATATACATAGGTATATATTTCTTTTTTTTTTTTGCGATGATGACTTGGAGATGCTGGTGGACGAAGAAGAAGCGAGGCCTTGACAAGTCCCAAGTGAAGAGTATATCTCTCCGGGTTCCAGGTGTCTGGACTGGAAAATCAAGGCTGCAAGTACAAAATGCTATGCAGCTGGCCAACTCGTGCCAGTTTCGCTAATGGTGTATAAATATTTGGCCAACAAACAAGCGGGTCACCGAGGCAAGGCTCAATTAGAAACTGTTTAGCTTTGTGTCCTGCGGGGCTCATCCCTGCATTCTGGCATCCTTTGGCCAGCCCAGCATGCTAATGGCAGTTAAGAACTCGCAGCCCTCATAGCGCATATTCCTTGCTCATTTCAAGGTATTTTCATTTTCATTTTCGAGGTATTTGAGGACTGAGCACCGAGCGAAATCCTGTCGTGTTGGGCGGTCCCAAATGGCATTGTTCTCGTGGACAATGTTTTGACCGCATTGCCAAACCAAAATGTATATCTATATAGATGCCTCTATCTGGCCAAAGACAAAGGGCAAAAAGTAAAAAAAAAAAAAAAAGGATCTCACTCCTCCGCACTCTGGTGGTCTCATCTAACTGCAAATGTATCCGAATCTCTCGTTGTTTTTCCCTGCTGGTCGCGTTTTAGATGCGTGACATCTTATTTGTTTGACAGTCCACAGTTTGTGTCTCTATTATATGGTCTCTGTCTTTGGGTTCGGGCTTTTCCACGCAAGGAAAATCGTATTTCTTGTCATTTTCATTTTCATGTTCATTTCAATTCAATGCAACTCAATTCGATAGCCATTCAATTCAATTTACCTCGATTTCGGTGGGCGTTCGTCAATTGTTAGTGAGTTCTCATTGTCCGAGCGATTCGAGATAAAGATGCATTTGGCAGTTGCACATTTATGGTCCCTGCGCGGCGCATCTGCCGCCGCAAATAGTCTGTTTGCCATATAGAGAATATATAGCCCTACGTCCCCGGGGACTGGACTATACGACTATTCACAATTGAGGCGTGATTGCGGTGGCAATCGCCGTGTGCGGTGCGAAAATATTCACTTCAACAACCGCAAATTCATTCGGGGAGTGAGGAGAGTAATGTGTGATTTCTGGAATTTTCCCGACTACCGATATTTCAGAGAAACTTGGATGTTTTCTATTGGAAGAGCTCTGAAATTCTGCAGTACATTTCGTTATTTTCAAGTATTTAAAGTATGTTTATTTTCCAGTATAATCCTTCAAATAACACAAAATAATAAACCATTAATGAGGCATTTTGCATAGTAAACAAGAAGTTGTTTTCCTATCTCATCCCATTTTTGTTATTAGCATATATTTTTCTCTACTCCGAATAAAGAGAATTAAGAGTCATTAACAGAGATCTCTACAGCTGATTAAAGGCAAGATGATGGATAGATAACTTTTGCCCAAAGACTCATTGCCTGGGATTATCCCAAAATTGCGCATCATTCCTCTGGAAATTATATGCCAGATACCAAAATTGGCTATTTCATTTTTTGGAGAACTCACTTCCAAGTAAACGTGCTGCCCGAGGGCTCTAAACCCATTACGTCAGGCATGTCCAGTGAGAGCCGGAGAATTGGGCGTGAAGAGAGTCTCCGGGAGAAAGCTGTTAAGCGCATTCGATGCGCATGTCGCCTGCGGGATCAAAATTAATTAGTTTGAAAGTGGCAGGAGGACGGACGCAGAGAAAGGTGTTGGAAATCTCTGATTACGCTGACTCGCCTCGAAATCGTATTTTTGGAAATTTTAGATTTCGGGCCTGCGGTAATGCGAGACTCCTACAATTTGACACAAAATTCGGGGTGCCGCTTATCAATAATCATATTTGCCACGCCGCAGGATCGTGAGTGTGCAATTTAAGTCTCAGGAAACAACTCAATTTGCTGCATGCGCATATCCTGTGCACTAAGGTCCTTTCATCCCCGACATCGCGATAATTTTTGTGGTTTTCCTTGGTGTTTTAACACCATTTCTGTGGCGTTTTTCTTCTCTTTTTTGTGTTGGATAGAGAAAATATGGTCTGATAATTATTTTTGTTGGCACTTCCTTCCGCTTGGCTTGTAATTTCAAGCGTGGCGAAAAAAAGTGGTGGCAAGTGTAATAATCCAGGGGATCTTTTCTAAATAGGATATCTTTTTAATGGATCTTAAAGAAATAACCATGTAACACCTTTTTATACAGATGTTTTTTCGTCGAGTTTTATTTTAATATAAAAAAACAAATGTTTATACATAGATCAAATAGATTTCTTATTCAAGGGACTAAATAATTCTCAAATTAAAGATGGGCTTACCAAACTGTTGCTTAATTTAACCATTCTAAACCATTCATTTGACCCATTAAGTCCATGGATGTTCCTTATAGGGATCTAGTCAGTGACTTGCTTTCCAACTCAAGAGATCCAAGATCAAGAGCCCTTCTAGGACATTCCACTCACAGTTCACTCCAGAGCAGGCGAACCACTTGACTGAGATCTCAGCCCCTTTCCCAAGCATCTGCGTATGTTTCTTGTCCCGTGTTCATGTTGCATGGTAATGGTAAAATGGTATGGTGTCTGCCTGGGCTCTATTGGGATATCTAAATTTGTTTGCTCTCGGAGGCGATGACAGGCATGGACGCGTGTTGCCTGTCAATTACACGTCACGATATGCACGGCTCGAATCGAAACTCTTTCACAACCTCGTAGATACTTTCAGTGGGCCGTCAATCAGTTAACAAGTTGTTCGGTTTTGGGCAGGGGGAACTACTGGATTTAACCTTTGCTGCGATTGAGTGTTGGAGTGTTGTACTCACTGCAATAGTTTGGTCTAGTGGCTATAAGAGCTATGATAAGGAGTATAGGATTTATTTAAGATCTGCGATTTTGTCTGTTAGCATTTTTCAAAAGATGGGACTAGATTATTTTTTGTATTGCTCATATAATAATTTAGCAAGCTCTCAAGAACTCAAGTTCTATATAATCTACAATATATTTTATGGTAACATTTTGTGGGATCAGTAAGATCTTTTGGCGATATCCCTATCGAATGTCTAATCATCTTTCATTGATCCACTTCCCAATATCCCCCGTTGCGATCGATTTCTTCCCACACTCTTATTTGCAGTCGTTAGGATCGGCAAGCGTATAAATGATTCGCCATGCTTTGTTAGCTTTCCCATTTGCGATCGGTTCTGGTTCGGCGGGGTCTATGCAAAGTGTTTGCTCTTAGCGCCGTCTCGCTGGCTTCCTTCGATTCACGCCCCTCTGAAAATGGCTCGAAATGGATCGGATCGGAGAGCGGATCGAATAGTATAAGGCAGTGTGGGATGGGCTAGTCGGATCGGGATGGGATGTGCTGGTCCTCAATGAAAAACCGCCGTAGCACTTGTTCTACTTCCACGAACTTGCGCTGGGCAACCTCAATTAAAAAACGACAACCTGCTGCGATGCTCTGAATTGAATGCTCTAAATTGGCGGAAGCATTGGGAATCTTGGGTGTGGCCAGTGTTTGACCCAAATGTTTAGGGCATAATTGTTCACGCCTTGGCCGCTTAATAGAAACGCTTTGATCCCGAGCGACTTTCAGATCCGGCGGCTGCGCACCATTAATAACAAGGATACTACCTAAAGTCCCACCTATCCCTTAGTTCCAATCGATATCCTATGCAAAGCGCCGCTAAATGTTGAAGCGTGTGCGCTTGATTTGTATTGGGAACAACAGGTATAGCGAAATTATATGTCTTAAGGGGAAGAAAATGGAAAAGGACCTGCTGTGCAATGGGTCGCCGATCGCCCGCTGTTAGCCGTAATTGCAGCTACAAGATACGGTATCTGCGAGATATCATTTTGCTGGGCCAAATTAACAAAATTAACAGGAAAAACAAAGTTGCCAGCGATTGAAAACTACGATTACTTCAAGGGACTCCCTTTTTTTTTTGTCACCAGCATAGTTTCGATTAGATAGTCCCGCATTATCGGAAAAACACGTGTCTATTTGGGCAAGTATCTGTATTTCGGGACTCTGTAGTTTCGTATCTCAAGGTGATTACTACCTTGTTTTCTAGGGGCAAACATTTGATAGCTGAATTTGTTTGGTATTGTTTTAGTCCAACGAAATGCTCCAATTATGTATGAAAAAATGCTGCATACTTCCTATTTTTGCAACAATTTTTACGGATTTGTGGGTTTGGATCTCTGAATGTATTATGCATTCATAAATATCTTTTCAGCCCTGTACACGTGCATTCTGCCAGGGAATTGCTCTTTTTGGGGTGTTAGAACGTAGACGCCCAGTTTTTCGAGTCTTTTTCCCTTTTTTCTGTGGGCCCTTCTTCATCTACGGTTCCTTTCACATTTTTTCCCGGTGGGTGTGGCATGCGGTCCATGAAAATTCGGTTGCATAAATGCCGGCAGAATCGAGAGCGGGAAATGCTGAAAGGAATGGGAATTTCGAATGGTCTAAGAATCTTCTATTCACATGGCTTTCGATGCTGTCAACGCTGCTCCGAGGACCGCCGACTGCTGCAATCGGTACACCGAGGGAAAAAATACTATTAAGACTTAAGAACAAAATTCGTAAAATGAGATAGATTTGGTTTTTAATTCTGTATATTGAAATATATCTTATTGTTTTGAAAAAAAAAGTACTTTTTAGTAAATTAATACAATTTTAAAGGCATTAAAAGTACTGTACTAAAAATAACAAAGAATATATATCATTTTCATATTATTTATGTAGTTGAGACTTTCTAAACTGATATCAAAGTATTTGACTAAGTTTGTTTTAGTAGAAAATATTTTGTCTTTATTTATTTAAGGTTTCTACATTTTTTCTCAGTGTAAGGGATCTGTAGGTTTTATTATCCTTCGAGTTCCGAGTGGAACTTGGTCCGAGATGCTCTCTTTGCCATTGCTGTTGTATGTTGAATTTTTGACTGTGGGCCATTGCAGCGGGGACAATGGCCAAACAATGGTGACAATTTCACGTCTTAATGCACCTCAATGTGCATTAAAAATTGGCTGTCTTGGGCGGCGGTTTGCTTTTGGAGTTTTCACAATACTTTTGCAAAGCGCATTGCGGAGATCTTTGGTTTTTGCTTTGCTTTTTTTTGATAAATCGATTATCGCATCGTAGGAGGCAGTCGCAAAAACAAAGCGTCGGGCAAAAAATAGACAAAAATCGGGGCAGATCAAAGGTCGGGGGGTCGGTCGGAATGGCCAACGTCATCATCTCGATCATTATCCTGGGCTCTGAATGAAAAATAAAGGGAATCTCGATGGTAGATCGTCATCGATCGCCGCAGTCTTGTGGTTGACATTTTTTTCTCCTTCGTTTTGGGTCGGTGACTTTGCTTTGAAGATATGGAGTGACACCAGCCATCCGCAACCTCAATTTTTAACCTCAACCTCGATTTTGACCCCGCGCTCGGGTTATTTTTTTGGTCTTTGTGGTTTCGCTGCCTTTGTGTCTGCATTGATTTTCTGCCCTGATCTGATTTTTCCGATCCGATTTTTTCTTGTATTTAGTAAATCTCTGTCTAAGTCGGTTCTTTTTTCCATTGGTACCAAGGTTCCCAGGGTCAAGAAAGATGCACTGACCAAGGAACCAGAAAATAATAAAGAAGATTACGGAAAAACCCTTAAATAATCCATTCAACCAAATTATAGAGTGCCTGGCACTTTAATTCAATGTCTAAAAACATAAAAAGTGTACTAAAATTTCCATATAAACAAATCTATTAATATTTCTTGTCAAATATACCTGTATGCCTTGGCCTCGGCTCAATGATGATCATGTTTATGTCCATTAAGTCCAAGTCCGTAAATCCGACTTAACTCAAGAATGGTTTGAGATACTTTCCTCCTCCTGTTATTCCCTCTAAATCCTCCCACTTTCCCTAGATACTATATACATATATCCACTGATATCTGGCTGTGTTTTCGCTGTCGGAGATCGTTAGTCCGTGACATTTGTCGCGCCCTTTGAACCAAACAACAAACACGTGTTCTTGATCGTCTTCGGTTTTTCACGCCATTTCACTTGTTCGTTTCGCAAATTTCCACGCGAGGCGGAAGAAAATCCCGAAAGTTTCCCAAAAATGTGAAAGAAGGTAGAGAACAGGTAGAGGATTTTCCACGCCCAGTGGTGGGCCATTCCTAGCGACACCTTCGCATCGGACACGCCTGTTTTCGAATACCCAATGCTAATGTCCTGCCAGGAGGAACGCCATAAAGCTGCTGGGATTTGCGTGTAATGGCGTGCCGAATGCCGAGTCTCCCGCATCTTGACCTTTTGATGGATCCTCGGAGGGGAGATCCAAAGATCCACGCATCAATGAACCATTTTTTGTAAAGTGAAACGCGCACTTCTCCTTTTTA
The DNA here is from genome assembly GCF_014743375.2 of Drosophila subpulchrella. Lineage (NCBI taxonomy): Eukaryota > Metazoa > Arthropoda > Insecta > Diptera > Drosophilidae > Drosophila > Drosophila subpulchrella. The sequence goes on from NC_050613.1 coordinate 21,462,654, forward strand.
TTCCTTTTATTTTTCGTCGGTGATGATGTCGTGAAATCAGCCGACGAATAAAAGAAGAAATCACTTTTCATTCGAGGACAATGGGCCACAGGATATTCCAGCGAAGTCTTTTCAATGGAGGATCCTTCGATAGCGCATCGCATTGTCTAGAGTCTAGAGTTTTGAATCTGGCTTTTGCTTGCTCTAGAAACGCTCTGACATTGATTGCCCCTGATAGTTTATTGGACCCGGATAGTCAGTCAGCGGTGGAAAAAAGCAGAAAAATAGAGAATCGAATCGGACACGTGTGCTGCATTGTCTCATATGCGCCATTGTTGATTCTGCGGTTAGTTTCTCCAGTTTCTACAGTTTCTCCGGTTCCCATCATGTCAACAATCAAGTCAAAGTCCCCATACCGAGTTCTCGAGATCCCGAAATCATGAGATCACAATGCTGTGCAAAGTCATTTAACTACCGTCAATTCACACAGTGCTAAATGTAGCGTAGTGATCGATACAAAACTGAACCAAAAGTGAAATGAAATCAGTCAGGATTGGTAAGAGAACAAGATTGCGTGGGTGGAGGACGGTAGATAACAGATTTCCAGCGATCCACGCGGGTATCATATCATGCTGTTAGCTAATCACTGGAATGCATGTGGAGCTGACAGGCCAAATGAGATGTTCGGCTATGAGGATCGAGAGGTTTTCCACTGGGAGAACTCGATATTGGTGAGATTAGATTGTTCTTTACCAAAATCCAGATGGGGTTGCAACAAGTAGTCCATTGGAGGGCTATGAAAGTTTCTCTAGCAAAAACATCAGATTTCTTTTGTTGATATATTATATCAAGGAGGTAAAATGTTGTATACATTTTTAATATCTGATAAACAATTGATATATTTGTAAAATGGTATAGTATAAAATACTTAAATTACAAACTACGCTGTATTTAGTACTTGGAACTCATTTCATATGGCAAACTCACTTAAGGACTTCTTTTTTTTTACCCATTATGATGTCTTGTTTTCATCAATTGAATCGCGTCCTTGTTAGTTTAAGCAGTAAATGTTTTGGCAGCAGTCATTCGGGAAGCCAGTATCCGTAGTGCACACCTTCCTGGTATCCAAACACTTGGCCACTTCGACCGAATTGCTTGGACAACTCAACTCAATTGGATAGTCGGATGGATATTGGATCCTGTGGACTGGTAGCACTCGGTGTCGCCTCATTAACGAGCTACCAGGAAGGCGAGTCGGTGTCCAGAATTATAGATGGAACTACTGCCTGCCACTTGACGCCTGGTTAAGTGCGAAATTTAACAAGAGGATCCGATCAATGGATGGTCCAGGGAGTAGAGCACTTCCCAAAACGAAGTGGAATGGGAACGCCGGGGATCGTATTTTGACACATGGGTCATAAATCTTGGCCAGCGAAGCGATCGCGACGGCGACGCCGTCATAAAGTCACATAACTCAAACTGCCATTTATAAATGGAGATGAACATGAACAAGTACAAGTACAAGTAGAACTACAAGTGTCCTGCGTGTCCTTGGATGTCGTTTCCTTTGAATTGCGACATGATAGAATAACATTTGGCTCGTATTTCCGAGGGGCGCATCTACAAAAATAAATAAACGACCGAAGGGCCGAAGGACTTTTGTGTCTGGCCGAAGATGCAAAACAAATACGCACTTCCTGCGACAAGGACCAAAAGAAGTTACTTCCTGAGAGGACCAGAAGAAATGAAAATGAAAATGAATTTATTGCAGCAGTTCAGTGCTCTCTGTCATTTGAGATTGAACCCAGGGATCTAGAGGAGAAAAGCGGGGATCAGCTGGTGAAAATGGATCTTTTTTTTTGCGCAAACGAGCCAGTGAGCCAAGATTGCATAAAACTCCGGGGCTAGCCTATTAAAGGACATTGGCTTAGCCCCGTATTTTGACACCTAGGCACCGAAACCGGACAGGTCCTGAGATTTTGCAGTCCCGGATCTCTTCTGGATTTCTGGATCTGCGCTAAGCTTCTTTTGATATCCGGTAACAATGGGCCACGAGAGAGTTTCACTCTCCCTCGTCTGCGTTTCGTTTCCTGGTTTTATCTTAAGCTGACATACAATCACATTTCGCATTGTACTCGTCCACTACCTATCCTTACATCCTTCGCCTCCTTCCTCTTCCTTATTATTATTTTTTCTTTTTTTTTGAGGAAAAATATTGGAATTTTCGGCAAGACGATATGCTTCCTGTTCGTCCTGTCCCTATAAGACATCCTACCGGGGATCATTGCTCGATCCTGGCGTTCAATTTCCCTACCTTTGCATTTAAATGTGCACGTGTCCAGCGCAATTGGCGATTTGCATAATGTGGGCGTGGCAGTTGCCCTGCCTAGATGACATTCCTGCATATTCCACATCATCTTGTGGCACACGCCCGAAAGTTTTCACCTTTTCTTGGGGTGCCTTGGGGTGGGTTTACCTACAACTCGGGGGTTAGCGGAAGTGCATTTCACGGCTCGTCGACATCGTTGTCGTCCAGCTTGATGATGGAAAGCTGTATCGCTGTATCGCCATATCGCGGGGTGCGCCAGCCACGTGGATCGATCCTGAGCGCTGCCAGTCTACGAGTCCCGATCCTTGGACCAGGACCACTTCATCCTCTCAGGCGTGACTGCCTATTTCCGGGCAATTTACGCGCCATTAACAATGCCCGGCCAAATTGAAACTCGTTAGGGCAACGAAACACGAAAATATTCGCTGTTGTTTCCGGTCGGGTGTTGAATTCCTGAGTTCCTGTGGGTTGTCATGGCTTTCATGTCCCTGCTGAATAGTGAGTCATGTCCAGGCTCTGCAACTAACTGGGTGATTCGGCAATTTAGTGGGTAACCATTCGTATTGCCTACCCACTTGTTTTAAGTTCTCGTAGGCACATTAATAATCCTGAGATCCCTAGATAAGATGCTTCATTCACTTGACTAGTGGTCCTTTTGAAAATACTCCACCAGCCTAATGCATACACCATATATCCCTTTTATTTTTCAATCGACAGAGTTAGGGTTTTGTTTTTTCTGAGATAATATCTATTTTTTAAGATCCTTGTATGATTTTAAAATTTTTCTTTTTTGGGTTTTGATATTTGAAGAAAATCTAGAAAGCTTTTCAAAATTATCTGAATAACTATTATTAACAATCTGAATCAAAGATTTAAAATGCTTATCACTTGATAATTTTTAGAATTTTAATATTTCGAATTTACTCATTTGTTTTTAAAAGTCAACAAGTATTTCTTAGATCTCCTGGGAACGATCCTACATTTTGAGCTGTAAAACCTGTAAGAGAAAGTGATCTCAACTGATCATTTTGGAGTAGCTGAAATTGTAGAAGAGTTTCCTTGTTTTTAGAGAATAAAAAGATTTGTTTGAATTTTGTTTTTGATATTGTTTGTTTGTTTTTATTTTAGCCTTAAAACTAGTTAGTTTAGTGTCTTCCATGCTTATAACAAACTTAAAACTATGAAAAAAATAAGTGTTTTATATCATTGTCTTCCATTGTCTTAGGCTAGTGTCAAAAAAAAGTTTGGGTCGGGTGGTAACTTAGGAGCTAATGTAGAATCTGGGACTTGGTTTCTCACTCACTAAGGCAACAATTTGAGGTATTTACAATTTGTACAGGTTGTTTTTTTTTTTTGGTTTTTTGTCGGTGGAGGCTTTCGATGAGATCCACTCACTGCTCCTGCCAGGACGAGATGTAGTCGAGGAGCTCCTCGTCGTCGGGCTGCTCGTCGCTGAAGCTGTCGAAGGACTCGAACTTGAGGTCCTGCTCGGGCAGCTCCTGCTTGACATAGCCGGAGACCTCGGAGCCGGAGTACGAGGGCGTGGGCGAGGCGGAGTGGTAGGAGTGGGCCTGGACGGAGCTGAGCTGGGCGACTCCTCCCAGGAGGAACTGCTGCGGACTGCTGTCCAGGCTGTCGTTGTAGTCGTTGTAGCTGCTGCCATCGTTGCTGCTCTCGTCGGCGGAGTTGTAGATGTGACGGGTTGCTGACGAGCCAGTGCCATCATCCAGCATGTCCTGCAAGCCACGGATATACTCGACGGCAATGCGGAGGGTGTCCACCTTGGAGAGCTTCTTGCTGGCACCACGTCCACCATTCGACAGCGAGTTGATCACCGTCTGGGGCAAATGCTGGCGGAGATTGACGAATCCGTTGTTCACCTGCTTGACACGATTGCGCTCGCGGGCATTGCGCCTGGCCACCGATGGCAACTGCTCGCCATAGGGCATGTTGTTGTAGTTGAACTTCTTCTTTTGCTGCTGGCCCATGGGCCCGATGTTCGATTGCTGCTGATTCTGCAGTTGACTGGTGCCCAGCGGCATCTTGGGGGCAATCAGCTGGTGGTGTTGCTGCTGCTGCTGCTGGTGGATCTGATGGTTTTGGTGCTGCAGCAACATCATGTTGCCGTTGGTCAGCTGATAGTGCTGCTGCTGGAAGTTGCTGCTGCAGATGCTCGTCATGGTAATCCTTGCGAGGGTTTGATTGAGTGGGTCGGAGGAGAGATGTTGACTGTGTGGAATCAGATTCCGTAATGATATTCTACCGTCCTGGCCTAGGGCCTTAAATACCCACAGAGGCCGTGGTAAGTGCGCCAGCAGAGGCAGCGACTTCGGCAGAGGAGCAACAGGGGTTGCTACGGGGTCGAGGAATCCTGGCTACCTACCTACCTGCCCTGCTCGAAAAACCCGAGTCCCTGTGCCGAGTCCTTTGCGCACAAGTGATCGCACTGCCAGGGGATCGTAATAATTTCAGTCCTCTCTTTCTAGGGGTTTTATGTTCTGTGTGGTGGGTGCCTATTCCGTCCCGCTCTCTCTGTACTACTACCTACCCATCCCACTCCCTCTCTCCTTTGTCCTTTGCGTCCCTTTGGCACCATATATATATATATATATATTTTTCCTTTTTGGGAAAATCGAGACTTAAATCTCGGATCTGCAAGATCCTTGTCATGGCCAAAAGAAATGAGAAAAAAGAAATAAGACTTTGAATGCACTTCCACTTTTGTCGAATGTCGTTTGCATTGAAAGCGAAAAATAAAGGAGATGGTGTTTGAGAAGGGGAACTTGATATAAAATGTGATCCATCATGTGAAAGAAAACGAAACGGAGGCGAAACGAAATGAAAAGGGGATGTCGTCGTCGTAGCACTTTCACTGTCTCCAAAACTGCGTATCCACTGGTGTTTTTGCTCGCAGTCTTTTTTCCCCCAGTCCTTGAACTTTTTCTCGGGGTCCGGGATATTGTTTACCCCCTCTGTAGATCGCTTTTCTGGTCCCGCCGCATTTGACACGTGCTTCCGATCAGTCCGATATACATTAACATAAGCTCCAGAGCACAGAACACAGAACAATAATAATATCGCGGCGGCAGACAAATCCCACAAGTGTGTGCCGCATCATGAATACCAAGGGCACAATAATATGAGGGGCTGCGAATTAAAAGAAAAACAAAACGATCAGCAAGGCATCGGCAAAATCAGAATTGCACACTCCCCTTTAAGAAAAATACCGCACTTTTGAGATCCCAAGAAAACGTTCTGCATGTCGGCGCTACACTTGCAAAAAAAAACAAGGCTTCTTAATAATTGATATGATTTTGTTCAAGAAAATATTAAACATTCTGGACTAAGTATACAAAATTTGTAAAATATAATGTATACTTAATTTTTCGATCGAGCATTTTAGTCTTAAAACAATATTACAAAAACTATATAATATTTTTAAACTAAATATACCTATCGAACAAAAATAAATAATTTAATAAATTTAATTAATCTACATAAATCCTTATTAACTAAAAATTGAATTGAATTCTTCGGCAGAGTGCACGAATTGCTGATCATTAACCGACTTGCTCGTGACTTGTGACTTTGGATTTTTATGCCCGCCTTAACAAGTGAAGTTTTTTCCTTTTCCTCCCTCAACGACCCGTGCCATAAAGCATTCATAAATCTGTAAAAACTTCTGTAAGCGAAACAGAAACTGAGGCAAATTTCTGGTCTTGCTAGTGGCAACTTTGTTGCGCCCGGCCAGGCCATATCAATACCGTTAGGGGAGGGGGAAAGTCGGGTAACGAGATTGCACCCATAAATGCATAAAACCTTGATTAACCCAAAGGATCCCGCCGAACGCAGCTGCCCAAAAAGAGATCAGAAAATAGAAGGTGCATTCCACAGATCCCACGAAAAGAAAACAGCGCTGAAAATCAAAATGAAAAATAATCAATCGTTTACATTTAAATTGGTTTTTAAAAGCTGCCACCAAAATGTGTACCCATTCCTAATGTATTTCTAATATCATGAATGAAAATCGTTTGCGTCATCACCTGTACGCCTTCACTTTTTTTTTTGGTTTTCCTTACAAACCCTTTGTGGAAAACCCTTCTTTAATTTGCTCCAAACACACCCACCGAAAAAATCGAAAGGTAAAAATGTTTTGGTAGCAATTTAATTAGCCGCGGATTCGAAACCCCAAAATCGCTCGGTGATTAATTAAACCGCATGAGATGAGGAAAGTGTTGATCCTTTTGGTGCCTTTTCGGGGGTTGCAAAGGACCTATGAGGCTCAACAGCCGACCAGGGTTGCCAGGTGCATTCACCACAGAGTGGCGGCCTCTATACAGTTTCAATATTTCTTGCACTGCAGCGACATCTGTTGTTGGTGGTAATTTTTATGGGATTCTGGTTGGTAAGTGTGGAATAGTCTAATTGGTAGAAGGTAGGAAAATGTATAGGAATGTTTTAAAAGAACGGTCTGTAGAAGTGGATGTAGAAAAACCTAGACAAACTTACCATTACATTTGTTTTTATATATTTTTTTTATACCCTTGTTTTACTTTCTCTTTCGGCTTTAAGAAATACAAGCCCTGGAACAAAAATAAAAACATAGCAAGCGTTTTCCTTTCTCTCTCCAAATAGTTACATGTTTAATGCCAGTTTTCTTTTATTATCGAAGTGATACACGTCGCTCAGTAAGAAACACATATTACATAAAATAAAATATAGCAAGCGTTTCCTATTCACTCTGTAAATATCTAACATGTTTAATGCCAGTCACAACTTAGCATCGTACAGCAAAACACCTTTACGAAAAAACATGGGACCTATATATAGTATTCTTAAAAAGTAAGTAAAAGTATTTAAATGTGAACACGAACAATTCCATGAAAAGCACCATGTATCTTAGTTTTTAATGTCGGTAAAAGTTTCAAATCTACTTTTTAAAATTGGAATTCGAATCCGAACCAAATATAAAAACATAGCAAGCGCTTTCTATTCACTCTCTAAATGGTTTACTGCTTAATGCCAGTCACAACTAAACATCGTACACGCACACACCTTTAAAAAAAACATGGGATCTAACTATAGTTTGCTTAAAAAGTAAGTTAAGATTTTTGAATGTGAACACGAACAATACCATGAAAGGCACAATATATCTAAATTTAAAAAGAAACAGAAGGAAAGTCACTTCGCAAGCCAAAGTTCATACATCCGTGCGGTGTTCGGTTTACTGATACTCTCGAGTAGTCCGTAAAAGTTCTAAATTCATTAAAAAATAAATCTTTTTTATATAAAACAATACAGTTTTGAAAAAATTTAACGGATAGCAAGCCGTACAACAGTAATCGGTTCTATATCATTTACGAACATCCGTCGGTACAACTACTTAAAAATAATGCGCTTATTTTTTGTTTTTTTTAAGAGAAGGTAAATCGGATTAATTAAACGCGAATTCAACATTGACTATTAGAAAATCCTTTAAGCTTTATAATTTATAAAGAATATAGTATGCAATTTATTGAACAATTTTCTTTTGACCGAGGCATGGCTAAGCCTTTGAACATTGCACTACTCGTCTATAGATAGCTTTTATATCCATTCGTTTAGTGGAAGTCAATCATGTCAACTAATTTACTTCAACTAATTTAAATTTTATACACCTTATTAATGTTAAAGGAAGGAGGAGGCGAAAAATGATGAGCCGGTAGTCGCTACCGTACCAAAGTCCCCGTCGGGGATCAAGAAAACATCGTTCAAGCCAAGACTTAGGCGTAATTTAACGCAGCGAAAGGGACTTCTGTCCATGCCACTCCTGCGCGAGGAGAACTCGTTGGTAAGGGTGGTCTCGCCGAGACCACAACAACCGGCCAGAAGAACCAGAAGGAGGGCCGGAACCGTTTCTCCATCCATTCCCATGGAAGAGGACGAAGTGGTCTCTCCGAGAAAGGGAACTAGAAGGAAGTCCGGAACAGATTCCCCATCCATTCCCACGGAAGAGGATGAAGTGGTCTCGCCGAGAAAGGGCAGAAAGAGGGCTCCGGTGAAAAATGCAGCTCAAGAACCGTCCAGAAGAACAAGAACGAAGGCCGGAACCGATTCCCCAACCATTCCCACGGAAGAGGACGAAGTGGTCTCTCCGAGAAAGGGAACTAAAAGGAAGTCCGGAACAGATTCCCCATCCATTCCCACGGAAGAGGACGAAGTGGTCTCGCCGAAAAAGGGCAGAAAGAGGGCTCCGGTGAAAAATGCAGCTCAAGAACCGTCCAGAAGAACAAGAACGAAGGCCGGAACCGATTCCCCAACCATTCCCACGGAAGAGGACGAAGTGGTCTCTCCGAGAAAGGGAACTAAAAGGAAGTCCGGAACAGATTCCCCATCCATTCCCACGGAAGAGGACGAAGTGGTCTCGCCGAAAAAGGGCAGAAAGAGGGCTCCGGTGAAAAATGCAGCTCAAGAACCGTCCAGAAGAACAAGAACGAAGGCCGGAACAGTTTCCCCATCCATTCCCACGGAAGAGGACTCTGCACCTTTGCAGGAGGAATGCAGCGAAGTGGTCTCGCCAAAGAAACCTAGAAGGAAGTCTCATCCAAGGGATGCTCAATTCCGGCAACTGTTTAACAGAGATTTTGGCGAGTTCCAAAAGATTCTGTCCAGGATGGGACTAGAGGTGGTACCAAAGGCCAGAGCTAATCCACGACCCAAATCTGGAGGCAAACCAGTACCCAAGGCGGTACCCAAGGCCAGAGCCAATGGAGCGTCAAAGGGATCAGCCAAAGGAGCTGCGGGGGCAGGAGCAAAGGAAGAACCGAAGGTCAAGACGGGAACCCGGGCGACGATCAGGAAAAGAAAGCATAAGTGAAGGTCAAACCTATCGGCACTCGTTCATCAAGCCCCTCGAAAATTATCAGTATTTATAATGGTATGTATGGTATTTGATCAGATTTACAGTTCGTCACGAAATTAACATTCCCAGAAGCAATCGCCCAACGGAAGCATCCTTAAACCTCAATTCTTATCGTCCTATGACACAATCAATTATATATTTTATGTGCTCGATGCTCATTAACACTAATTGGAATTCAAAACACCAGCTACCGGACCAGGCAAAACGCGCTCGACCTCTGAACCCGGGAAATCGGAATTGGAATCACGTACGACCTGGACAAGTGTAAAACGTGATGGACTGGATCGGCGGTGGGCTACTGCTGCCGATATCGTAAGCGTGAAATCTGTCAGATCCGGGAGCCTCAGAGATCCAAATCTATTGTCATCACATTAATTTGACTTTTTATGGGTGTTCCTTGTTATTTTTTTCTCCTTTTTTGGCCATGTCGCCTGGATCGAAAAGCGGAAACTGTCACTTTGGCTTGTGAGAGGAGAGATTGGCCGAGATTTCTGGAATGAAAGCGAAGTGAAACCGCTGACGATGCAGTTAAATTTAAAGTTGAATCCGTAAGATGCTTTTTGCCGTTCGCACGATCATACCTAATAACGGTAATTTACACACACGCTACTTGCGATAATTGCGACGCCAAATGTGCTGACAGGCACACAGGATACGACTTCCCGATCCTCCGATCCTCCGATCCGCTGCCCCCAAAGGCCAAAAGCCGAGGAACCATGACCAAAGCCAAGCCGAGTCCGTAGTCAAAGTCGAACCGCGCATCCCGATGAACTGAGTGAGATAACAGCCAAGCTAAATCAGCAGCAAAGCGGCAAAAGCTTCGGTTATTAAACACGGCAGTCGGAATCGGACCTTCTCAGATCCAGAAGATGTACACTGGAAGGAATCTAGTGCTACAACCTCGAACCCACAAAAACGAGATCACATCCTTGTGTACAGCACTATTGGCCAGGCAATCGCTACACATAATGTTCTTAAACGAAATTAGAAATGTATTCTTAAGTTGAAGTCTTTATTTATGTATCAACAGAGCCTGCAGGAGACGCGAATTCTTGAGCATTCCAAAATTCAATAGTGATGATCCATTGGGATTTTTGCGATCCTATGTCAGCACTGTTGGCCAGGCAATCGCTACACATAATGTTCTTAAATAAAATTAAAAATGTATTAAGTTGAAGTCCTTATGTATCAATAGATCGTGCAAGAGACGCGAATTCTTGAGCATCCAAAAATTCAATAGTGACGATCCATTAGGATTATTGCAATCCTATGTCAGCACTGTTGGCCAGGCAATCGCTACACATAATGCTCTTAAATAAAATTAAAAATGTATTCCTAGTTGAAGTTTTTATTTATGTATCAATAGAGCTTGCAAGATACGCGAATTCTTGAGCATCCCTTAATTTTTTTTCTGTGCATTTCGATATCGTGGCGGTGGCGGCAATGCTTGATTGTTGTGGTAACCGAATATGCCGCTCCAAGTGCGAAAAAATGTTGTCGAGGTGTGAAAAATAACTGGCCAAGAGTGCGTACGTGGTGGGTTATGGGGGTCGGGGATCGGGGATTGGGGGTCCCTGGGCAAGCGGAAGGGTTATGGGTTCAGGTGATCGGGGTGAGGGGCTGGCGGATAGGATGTGCTCCTTCGGTTGGGCACGCATCGAAGGTGTTGAAAGCTCTGCGCTTCTAAGAAACGTTTGTCGTTGTTGCTGTTGCCTTTGCTTTTGAGATTTCGGTGGCCTGATAGCCGCCACAATATATATATTCTGATATATATATATTCCTGTGCCTGTGCACGCGCAAAAGACCCCGCTCTCCAGATGATATTTGTCGATGGTGTCGAGGTGTTAAAATTACCCCAAAGGTACATAATAATTACCTTAAATTGCAAAAACAGCGAAATAAATTTCCAAATGGTGCGAGCGGGATGGGGCGAGTGTGTGTGTGCGAAAGAGATGGGGCGAGAAGGGTTGCCGTTGCCGTTGGTAAACCGAACCTTTGGCGGTCCTTTTGTTTTTGAAGCGTGCCGCAGCGTTGCCAGACTTTGCTCTTTCAGTGGGGGGAGGGGGTCTCGAAAATCAAGAAGAAGGGCATGCAAATGGGGCGTGTGTCATCCATAAAAATTGAATGCTGTCGCCGTAATTAACGGGCGGCTAAGAGGTGCGAAAGAGACGGGCTTAGCGACGAGCGAGAGAGACGGCAAGAAAAATGACAGTCGAAGCTGTTTGGCCAGCGGCCGATCTATTTAATTAATTGCTAACAAGTTGAAAATGTTTAAATGGTTTATGGCACAGAAAAAGTGCAAAAAAAAAAGTGGAGCTGGAGAAGGCAGGGAGCAGCATCCTTGGTGGTAGCGCTTTGGGCCGTTTTTTATTTTTTGTGTTCGGACCATCAAGACAAATTGTGATGGCTTTTGTTGTTCTGCACGCTTTCTGATTCCCCCTTTCTTGTTAACCCTCTGCGGACTCGAGGGTCAGACTGTGTCCCAAGGGGGGATTTCGAAATACCGAATGGGGCAAGGAATCCTTCGAAGTGTTAATATCTAGGTGATATAGCCAAAAACGTAATAATATATTATACATACTAGGAAAGGGAAAATGTATTTCCTATTTGGGGTTTTTTTTTCAAAGTAATTTCTGATAATGTAACATTATTCTGAGCTCTCAGATATTATAATGTTTGCCACCTGGTGATTAAAGCCCGATGTGTCGACAGCTTGTAGCACACTCACATGCAAATCTCGGGTGGCTCTCGAGATCCCAATACCCAGGGAAACCAGTCCCCGGAAAATGCAAAAAAAAAAAGCCAACCCAGAAGTGGCAACATCGATGCCAACGCGACTCGGTCGTGCGAATCGCATTTATCAATGTGAAAAATGAGTTGTGAGGCGGCAATTATCATTAAAAGTAACATGACTGCCGTCAACGAGCGATGTTGTCTCCTCTGGCAGCAAAAAAAAAATAAAATAAAAACCAAGCCAGGGGAATTCGAGCTGCCTCCAGCTCCAGAGATCCCCAGAGAGATGAAAAGAAGTAGATTGATCTAACGCTAATTAATGATTAAGTGCCCCGTCGATCGGTGGAAATTATGCAAGGACCGCAACGCGGCACCCAAAACAAACATAAGAACCTACCAAAGAACCGAATGATTTTGCGGTTCCCTATATTGATGGCCGAAATCGCAGCGGGATAAGGATAAAAACAAATATACACAAGACGAGTAGCACACGCCGACCTTTCGCAGAAATCCACGAGATCCAAGATACGAGATCCTTGGGATCCGTGTTGGGATTATTTCTAATGGCTGGCGCTCTCCTGTTACAATTTCGATTTTCCTGGAAACAGAATTATGATTGTTTTGTTTGGTTATTTTTGTGTAGTATCTCTGCATCTCTCTTTCCTGATGTAATTTTTCATGTGCAGTTTTTTTCGTTACTTTCGTTCGATTCTTGCCGGTCAAGATGCAATTAATCTAAATCCAATTATAAGACAAAGCGGGTCAGGCCAAGGGCCATTAACCGAAGTCAGCATATAGTATCCGTATCTGTATCGATTCTCCTTTATTTTTGTATCGAAATCAATACGTTTAGCAGTCTTTTGTTTTGGGGCAATAGTGGGGGAGATGAACAACTACCTTTTGGAGGAGCGGATCACTTCCTTTCGCCGGCCCCCGAGGGAATGTATCGCCAAGATTCGGACTCTAAGGACGGAGGAAAACGCTGCATATCATATTACACATCCACTGCGATTCGAATCGGACTGGGGATTGGGGAAGGGTGAATCGTTTTGCTGCAGCTAACAAGATGCATGAAGTGTTTAAATTGGTGTTGAACCATATTACCCCTTGACTGGCCTCCAGGGTTGATGAAAAGAAAAGGAAAATGACCAGGAGAGTGGGGATCAAGCGGTCAAGCAGTGCTCTATGAGGAGGGAAAATGGAGGTACTTTCGGGAAATATTTGGAGGTATATCCCCTCATCAGGAACTTATGCGACACAATGGATGTAATGATGTTACAGCTAAGAACTTATCCTTCAAAGTGTAACACGTAAGTGAAAGACATCTGCTAAGTGGAACTACCTTAAACAAAATTCTATAGATCGATTTTAAGACGCAGAAGCACCTTATGTAACTAAGCCGATTGGAACCCTTATGAGCCAGTATCTCTTACCGTACTCCACACTTAATAGTACTTACCCCCCCAAAGAATTCAAAGTTCAGAACAGACCACACAGTCTAGTAATGTTTAAGAGCATATCACACCAGCGATAAGTATCTCCAAAATCGACGATTTATGCGACTTGATTCCCCCGAAAAAAATCGGATCCCGCATGATTTTCCCAGTTTGTGTGGGTGATTTCGATTCGGCCTTCGGCAGCCCCAAAAAGGATTATTAAAGGACAATGGTGTTAAATATGAAAAATTGATAGACTTCCAGGATAAAGTCAATGAAATTTACGACTTACTCAACGGAGGAGCACGGCACTGACATCTCTCTTTTCCTGGCATTATAAAGATATCTCCCCCATGACGCGGCACTTTTTTCCCGATCCTGCGGTCATTAATAGCCCTTGGTATTTGTTACTTTTTTTTATTATTATTTCTCCATTTGCTTTATCTACTGCAAGGCATCGGGAGTCGGGGGAGGGCTCAAAAAAGGACGAGGCAAGGATAAGAGCAGTCCTCTTGTAGTTTTAATAATTTCATATTTTTTTCTCGGGTCCTTGTGTTTTGTGTTTGGTCATCGCAGTTTGTGGAAAATTACACCACCAGCCAGCGTATATCGTTACCCTAGAATCTCTCTGGAGGGCTATGATATTCCCCGCCCCTCCAAGGTTCTTTGTCTTTTCTGAGCCTCAGATCCCAAAGTGCTGGAACGTGTCGCTGTCTTTAATTGCCATTTATGCGGCCTAATGATCGACGTTCATAATAGCCAAAGATCCAGGCTCGTTCTTAAGTAAGTTGTGGGGGTAATAAATAGAGCAGATAAGGTGGAATTTATAATTAAGATATGAAACAAAATAAATTTTAGTATGCCATGAGCCAATTAGATATTTTACTGGTAATGTTTTATTTGCTGTGCTTTCTTATAAGCTCAACGAGGCCTGAAAAATCGGTCATCGGAAGCATAAACTCTTTCCTTTTCTCCGCATTAATTGGTCTCGGTCCTAAGAGGAGGATGCTTTCTCCCCGAGATCTTTTGTGCCCATAGCCATCGATTCCTGATCCGTGGGCTCGAGCTATTTGCGTGCTCGCCGGCTATTTAAATGCCATCCACGATCTCCTTTCAGTGGACACGCGTGGCTGTCATGCGATCCCAGGCCAATTAGCCGATCCACAATCCACAGAGCAACCGAACCCCCAGCCAATTTAATAAGAGAAGGCAGAAAATTTGTGCCAAAGTGTTGATAACTTCATTTCAGCCAACCGAAGGGCTGGGCTAGTTAAAAAAAAAAAAAAAACGAAAGGGCTTTAAAAAAGTATATATATTGAGTGGACCCCACAGGAAATGCGCTAAACACATTTTAATTATACACAATAGAGCTGATTAAAATGCAATTTGCAATCAGAGGAGGGGGATTTTCAATTGTTGCACGGATGGCTGGGATTGGGATCGGGATCTTGGATGAATCTTTTTTTTATTCGCTGGGAGCTGCAGGAGCAGCAGCTGACTCTTGGGTAAATAAAGTCATTAAAATGGGATCAAAATTATGGTGCAATTACGTTTTTGGGTGGCCAGAAGTCCAGCGAATTGGGGCGATTTCAATTACCTTTTGATCATGGCCATTAGCCAGAAATAAAAGGATCGCCTGCGAATAAAATAATCTGTGGAAATCTGAGATCTCTACAGCAGGGCACATGCCAAGGAATTCATTGTTTTGATGAAAAACAGTTGAAAATTTGCCACGGCCATGAGAATAACAAAAACTAACTGAATCTAGAAGATACGGTAGCTGGCTAAAAATCCTCGGTTGGCTACTGTGCAAAGCGAATCTTTGAAGCTGGACAGCTGGCCGAAAAGTAAGTGCACCTCACAGATGTTTGTTTTCAAACCGATGTTGACCTTGCGACCAGAACTAAATTGCTGGCCATGGATTTCATGGCTAGTCCAAATATTGACACAAATGTGAAATTAATTTCACTACAGTTGAGCCGGAATCCGTTTCGCCCAGTGGGAGATGTTCTCGAGGTCGAAACTACTGCCACTGTCTCCTCATTCGATGCTCATTCGATTCTACTGATTTTATTTTCATTTACCACTGCATTTTGTACTCGCCCCACTTCAAAAAGCAAAAAAAAAACCAAACCCCAACTTCAATGGGTATTTATGAATGAAAATTTCGCACGCTTTCAGGCAGCGAAAAAGTGAAGACTGGATCCAGATCCAAAGAGTTGGAGATGGGGGGCAGACACGCGAGTCTGGGCTTCGGAAGACTGAAGACTCTGAAGACTGGAAGACTGAGGCTGCACCTGATAATTGACAAAACCTGCCAGTTTTGTGGGCTTTTTTCCGTCTCTTGTTTTCCTTTTTGGGGCCCTTGGAACGGGAAGTGGGCAAGACAGCGACATCAACTGCAAAAAACAGGAAAGGAAGTGGGTATCTTAGCGAAAAGCGAATGGGGGATACTCTGAAATTGACTTTGTTTATAAAACCTTCTCAATTTTATTTGTTTATGCTGTTTAAATAATACAACATGAAGTTATGCAAAATTATGCTAGTCAAGTAAAATGGAAAAGGTATTGCTAATATATTTTCCAAGTGTTTCAAATAAATTTAGTGATTTGAGATAGTTTTTAAAATAAAATATTAAAATATTCCTACAACAAATGTATAATATTAATTTAATAAATTTCCAAAGAATGGCAATTAAATAAATATTTTTAAATTTTAGTATTCACTAAATTATTATATTTCAAATTTGTTTAAAAATGGTATAGGGCTGAATAAATGCCTTCACTCTTGGCCAACTAAATCCCAAAGCAAACAAACTCCTAGACAGAGTGCATCCCAGAAAAAGAGCCACCGATCTTGGCCAGAATCCTGAGAGTTTCTCAGCGCAAGCGCCTGCATTTCATTTGTGCAAATGATTCAATATTGAGGTTTTTAGAGGCTGCGGTCGCCTGGCGATGATTGCCTGTAAGGAAAACACAAACAACACAGAAAAGAGAAGTATTTATGAGAAGGGGTTTGGTTTTTCGGGGAACTGGCGCACATTTGTTTATCCAGTGCCATCTCTTCTCGGCCAACATGTGTATCTATGTATCTAAATATTTGATGAGTGAAAGGATCATCTCTATGATGGCATCAAAGGATCGCAGCCTTTTGCACGGCTATCTATCACAACAAATATGCATATCAAGTGGTCTTTTATTTTGTGTTTGGTCATGGCGCAATCCTTTCTTTTCAACTCCCCGATAAACTCTTGAACTCTTTTGGCGTTGGCTTTGGATTTGGTTTTGGTTTGTGTTCGCGTTTCGGTTTCGGGACTTCTTTGTACGCGTGGCTTATGTGGAGATGCCGCAGCATCCTGCGCCAACGGGTAATTACAGATCATGATTTATGGCCAGCTGACCCGGCCCCACCAAAATAATACAACAAAAAGCCAAAAAAAGGCCACAAAACCATCGATCGATCAGTTCAGCTCTGTCCGCCCATTTTGGCCCCTTTGGGCAACTAAAAAACTCCACTGCAGATGCGTCTCTCTTCGGCTTTGCTGGGCTTTTTCGCATTTTATGCAAATAAAACCAACGGCAGTGCAAAATCAAGCGATGTGTTTGACAAAAGTCGAGAATCTCGAGCAGCAACGCCACCGCAGAGATTGATGGACCAAAAGGCCAGGGGACTTCAAAACTATTTGCCGCTTCTACACACACAAAGAAAAGGGGAGTTAAAATGAGAGTCAATCACATATTTTGGAAAGTTCAAAAATATATATATTTTTGATAAAAGATCTAAGAACGAACAAGCCATTGGAGGTTAATGGTTAAAATGGAAATCAGTTTCTAAATTTATATCCTTGACGGTTTTATTAACCTAGTACATATATGGCTAAAATAGATATTTCTTTAAAAGAAGGTTTTTGAAACCTTATAAAAATGCCTTTTACCAAATATACAATTTTAGATTTCCGGGAATTTTCTCTGGGCATCTATAGTTTTTCAGTATTTAATTCAGTTTATTTTCTGTGTATCAAACTAATTGTTTGGTGTTTATGGGCAAAGTCCATATAATCCATCAAAAAACATCTCAGACGTTTCGCTCTACGTGTTGCGGAATTTGAATGCGAGATCTGTGTGCAAATTTCTTTATTTTTTGTATCGTGTAATTTGCAGGGCGAGGGGCACGTGTGACTTGGTCAAAGATTGGGTTGTCATCGTTGTCGGGGCTGAGTTTGAATTTTGGCCCGAAATCCTTTCAAGTGGTTGGCAATTAGGTTTCGGGAACTATTTCTCTAGTGCAAACTGGAACACGCCCAGTGGCAAACTGTTGTGTGTTTATGCAGCACGCTCTAATGGGATTATTTCTAGACTATTTCTGGGATAATCGCAGCCTCAAGAACGTAATTGGGATGCAAGACCACCAGCGTCAGTGAAAAAACTGAATAAACAAAAATGTTTTGCTGGTGGAAGGTGTTTTTGAGGGAGGAACTGCTCAGAAGGTGGTCATACTTAATATTGGATTACAGCAAACTTAAGGTTTTTGTTCTACTTGAGAAAAACCAAATGATTTTGGTCTTACCAAAGGTAAGAGATAAAAGTGGGATACATTCGCAATTTGAAACTATATATCAACTGTATTTACTTAATAAATAAGGGGAAAACAAAATCATAAGAAATTCGTAATTTCTTATCAACACAAATATTCAGTACTTTTGGAAAGACCTCAGGAAGAAGGAATAACCCAGTAACATGTCGTAAAAATTATTATGCTGATCCTGGATTTTCATTTGCAAATAAGCCTGCTAAACTCGAACCCAAATCGGCGACAAGGTGCAGAAAAAAGGGAAGGGTTAATTTTCAGCGATTTACCAATTGTCCAGGCGCCTCGAGCGCCTATTAGGCCCCTTTTTGGGCTCAGGTAATCCCCTTTCCACCCGGCAGGTGGAATTTTAGGCCCTCTGGGCGGACAGGTCAGCGAAGAATAAAAGTCAGGGTCACGTAGTAAGGGTCATAAAAGCAAAATCCCAAAAACTAGCGAAATGCAGACTTTAGGAATTTCCCGGCCATCATGAAACCGTTTTGAATGATCGGAATGTAGGGGAACGAGAAGTCTCGCGGAACGCGGATCATCATCATGGGAAGGGACTCTCCGCCGAGGCGCCTACCTAAATCCGCCGAACCCGGGAATCCAAGGGCCGGGGACAGAGTTATCACATTTGGTATGTAACTACATTTATCACAACCTAATATGACAACTCAAATAACTTTTGCCTGGTGGACTCGCGAGTCGCTGCCTTGATTTCTTCTGGATGGCCGGCCTGTCACATTTGGCTTCGCTAATTGGAACATATTTCTCCCCTTTCGGCTCCCCAGATGATGAACGTTGCGCGTTTGCTTCGCGATTTATGCATCCTCTCCCCGAAAAATAAAGATATCAGGCGGGGAGCCTTTATCATCTCGTGTCCAATAGTTTAGAAGGGATTATTCTAGAAAGGCCTTGTTTAATGTTTTATTTTATAGTAAATGTAATATATAATTTTTCAAGAGAACTTATAAATTGCGATTAGTGTTTTAGTTACCTAATACATTTTTTTCTAATTTAAAAAAAGTTATTATCCCTTAACTATATTTCTTTTAAAATCCTAGTGACTTTTAAAAATAATCCCTCACTTGCCAAATAGTTTAGGCTCAAGTTGAGATATACATATATTTTTGGGGAAAAGGGCAGTGTGTGGGCGATTTTAACCCGAGGGTCCTGCATCAATAATTCATAACGCTAATTAATAACGCCCCAGTTCAAATGCGTTGCGTGCGCCGCGAGATGAAAGGCCGAAATGCCGACATAACAGGATAATGAACCCCAAAAACTTTGGGCCTTATTGAAATTCAAATAAATCGGTAACGCTGAACGATGCCTGCAACGCTGTGCTGTTTTGATTACCTTGTTCTGTTCGATGTCCTAACTTTTGTGGTATAATACCAATCTGGAGAGGTTGGGGAATTTAAGGATATAATTCTTATATATAATTTAGAAAAGTATTAATATAAATCTTCATAAAAGTACAAGCTAAATAATTCCATTTGGTTTATTTTATATCTGAAATTGTAAAATTAGATCAGAAACAAAAAATATTTGCTATTATTTAATTAATATACATATTTATTTGTTGACTCTTATCAATATTTTTATTAACAAACATTTATAGATCTTGGAAATCACGTGTTTCTTTGTAGACACCAATAGGCTTACAATTAGTTCACTTACTATATATTGATGTTAGGGTACATAATATATCGTTCTTTCCTTTCCCAAATTCTTCGTTGTATTATTTAGTTTGGGTTTCCTTGTTGGTTGTTCTCCTCTTTATTTTACTTTATTTTTTTGGTGGATATCGGGGCGTTTGCATCGCGCCTAAGGTGTAAAAATAAATGTTTCAAGTAACAACTTCTTAAAGAGCTGAATTATGAGCTAAGCTGCGACTGAAAACTGCGACTCCAGCCATCAATCTGCGGTCCTGAGTCCTCGAAACCTTGGACGAGCCTATAATTTGGTCAAATATCTGGGGCCTGATTGATGCAGGCGGCTGGTTTTTTATGTGCCACAATGTTGCTGGCGTGGCGCGTCGAGAAATCTATTAAACAGCAGTTTTAATTCAGACCCAAAAAAAAAAAACAAACGAAAACAGAAAACCGAAAGCAGCTGGAAAAAAAAACGTTGCTTCTCTCTTTTGGTTCTAGGGGAAAGGTGAAAGTTCTTCCGGCGCTGAGGAGCGTTAAGCCTTGCCTACAGTGTTCAAAAAGAGAAAATCCAGACTATGGTATCCCAGGACCCATTTCCATGATCCGAAACAATTGCATTGAGTTGTCAAGTGTCAGCGTTGACATTGAAAGAAAGGATCCCCGGTCCACGGTCCCTTTTCACTTCCTTGTGGAGCATCCAGCGATCCCAAGGACAATGCGATCCTTTGTCCGCGATGCCCTTTAATGTGTCAAAATATAGTCTATGGACGCACTCTCCCAGGCGTTTGTTTTTCTAATGCAAAGTGATTTATTGTCTGGCCAGCAGAAGAGGTTTTATTCCAACGATCTGACATCTTGGTGCGTGGGAGCGAAGGATTTTGTTATTGTGCGGAGAAGGGCTTTTGCTTTTTCCAGAAATGGAAAGTGCTGCAGAGAACTATATTATAAAGCCATCAATTTGTAGGCAAAACACTCGAAACAAAGGTTAAGCGGTTGAGATGCCAAGAGGAAGGTCTCAGAAGGAAAATGGAAATTATAGCACATGACAGGACTGCAAGAAAATGCTTTATAAATATATAAACTACATTTTATAGATTTAAATGCAAGTTTTGTTCAATTTTATTACGAGATCAACAAGGTACGGCCAAAACACTGAAATTATTTGGATTTAAAACAATTTTGGCAAAAAATCGATATTTTTCGTTATCCTTTTTTGATGTAACTTGGCCAAAACTGGACCGATATCTAAAAGGCGCACTGTTATGGACTGCTAACAAGCTAGAAAATTGATCGCAGTCATTTTCCGGCTGATTCTAAGAACTAAAAATTTTTGAAATTTTTCACTTATTTTGAAAGGGGTAACTCACAATTTTTTGCGAAAATTGGTCAACTTAAAAATTTTTTAGGTGTAAATACGAATCGATTGGGAATTTTATTACGAGCTCAGCAAGGTATGGCATTCCATTTGGAGACTATTACTTTTATTGTTTCGGCCAAAATACCGATATTTTTTAGGCGGAAAATAAGGATCTTAGTTTTTGGCAAAAAATCGATATTTTTCGTAATCCTTTTTTGATGTAACTTGGCCAAAACTGGACCGTTATCAAAAAGGGGCAGTGTTATGGAAAGCTTACAAGCTAGAAAATTAATCGCAGTCATTTTCCGGCTGATTCTAAGAACTAAAAATTTTCCACATTATTCACTTTTTAGCAAAAACAACATTTTCTAGGATTAAATGTCAACTAATTAAAAATTTGATTACGAGCTGAACAAGGTATGGCATGCCATTTTTGGATCATTACTTTTGATGTTTCAAAATTACTGACATTGCGTTTTCAATTTGAATACTCGTGTTGATGGTTTAATGGTCCTTTCTTTCGGGAAACCCCCAACCTTGACCTTCACCACAGCTCTAGCTATTTCTGCATTAGAATGAAGTGTTCCAAGGTCTGGCCCCGCCCATTTCCGCTTCTGAATTCAGAATTCAATTGAATTAGCATATAGCAGAAATGTTTGCGCTCAGTCAATTGCGATAAGGTTTGCCGACGCAACTCCCTCAACTTTTCAACGTGTAGCACGTGTCATTTGACGGATACCACAATATATAAATATTATATATATGTCTGGCTGATCGTACCTGCGGCAATTTGAATTTCCCCCGGGCTACCTGAGCAATAAGCGAAAGGGCTTTGAGACCAGAGTTCGACTGATCCGGGCTTAGCACTATTTTGGATTAGTATTAACGCTTTACGAGGAGGCCTCTTCAAGGGGATCATATAAAACCGATGCCCCGGCGATCTTCATTAGCGGTCGTATAACAACATCGACAGCCCGCACATCCTGTCTTCATTTTCTCCGCATAATGCCACCTTATGGATCCCAGCAAATTGCAATTAAAGTGCAAGTGCTACCCGCATATGTTACCAACTTGATTATAAGCGGGCTCCCCTCCTCAGAAAGCAAAAAACAAAACATGATTCTTGTAATTCTTATGATTTTTCGTTTTATTTCTTCGTCCAACAACTAATTAACATATAATTGTATTTGCAAAAAAGTGTTGTCTTCGTTTTTATGCTATAATTATTTTATAAATATATATTTGATACTGGTCTCTTGGTTCTTAAGTTATACAAAAAAAAAATTGTGCTTAAAGTAGGAAAAAAAATTGTGTCGGTGTGTGTGGTTTTTCGCATGAGTGTTATTTACAATTTGAGGCACTTGGTTCAACTCAACATTGACTAGAAGAGAACAGGATGTGTGGTGGGATGTGGATTTTGGCAGGATCTTCAGAGCAGGATCAGGATTCACTGCTCCTGCCACAGAGAAATGTAGTCCAAAATCTCCTCATCGTCGGGCGTGCAGTCCTCCTCGTCCAGTTGAAAGTGTTCGTAGGGCTCGAACTTCAGCTGGAGCTGCGAGTGGGTGTGTCCCTCGGCATCGAGGTGATCCAGGTGATCCAAGTGATTGGATAGCTGCTGGGGAGCTGCCTCGTAGGTGCCGGAATCGAAGGACATGCTGGAGTTGAAGGAGGAGGTGGGCGAGTGGCAGGTTTGCTGGTTGTTGGCGGTGATGACTGCTCCTCCAGATGCGGCTCCATTTCCACCTGGCAGGGATGTGGCCACCAGATTGCTGTTCAGTGAGATGGCCGTCAGTGGCTGGTGATTGAACTGTTGCCTCTGCAACTGCTGCTGCTGCTGGAGAGGATTGTGGCCGGCAGTAGTCGTGGTGCTCTGATAGTAGTTAGTGTGCCCCGAGGAGCTGCAAGTACTGCTGCTGGAACTGTGACTGCTGGACTCGTCGTCCAAACAGAGTTGCAGCTGGGTGACGGCATTGCTGGCCACTGAATTACCACTGGGTCCTCCATTCAGATCATCCACCAGATCCTGAAGCCGCCGGATATATTCGACGGCAATGCGCAAAGTGTCCACCTTGGAGATCTTTTTGTGGGGTCCTCGACCACCGCCCTTGGTCAGATCCGAGATGATCGACTGCGGTATATGTTGGCGCAGTCTGGCGAAGCTGTTGTTCACCTGCTTCACACGATTCCGCTCCCGAGCATTGCGCCGCTGCACCGACTGGGATTGGTCCACATTGTAGGGAGCCGGCGAGGAGCCAGGCGATATGGATGATACCGAATCGGAGGAGGATCTGGCCAGAGCCATGCCCCTGGGCGTATACTTGCGGGTCTTGATGGCCATGCCACCGGCACCAGGCTGATTCTGATTGCCAACGGGATGCGATGATGGACTGGGAGCCGGCATTATGTGCTGGTAGCGAAATATCTTCGTGGCCGTGTTGATGGTGGTGGGGAATAGGTCGTGGCTCGTGGTCAGCACACTCGATGACATGGCTATGCTTTTCGTTGGATTACTATTATTTTGCTCATAAACACACACTCAGTTTCGGATCGCTTATTTTTGTCCTCCTTTAGTTTTCCCAGAGCAGTACGATCAACAGAAAAAAATATGATATAGTGAGGTGAGGAGAAGGCTTGAACTTGATCGTTTGACACCTTGCACAAGAATGAGTCCCTTCGTCCTAAACCCTCACGTTATGTACCCTTCAAGCTGGAGAGTTTGCGAGCCGAGGTGCTCAAAAAGCCAGGCAGAGAAACCGGCGAGAGAATCGGAGCAAAATGCGAGACAGAGAGACGGAGCGCGAGAGAGAATGAGCTACCTACCTGTCCAGGTAGGCAAAAGTGAGCTGAGAAGTGAGTGAGCCACAGGTAGCCTCGGTGGCCTCTCTCTGTCTTTCTCTCAGGTACACTCAAGTATCAAAAGAGTCCCCCAGGAAAACTGTTCCCAACCCAATCACTCGAAGAATCACTCGAATTTCCACTCAAATTTAAAAACTCAAGCTATTGGGGGAAATAAAATAAAAACGATCAACTGCATTGCTGAGTGTTCTTTTCGCTGCGGCACGCCAGCAATTTGATTTCCGTGTTAATTAACTTAGCAAAAGTCGCGATCGCCAATTTCATGTGCAGCTCACGCACGCCCCTATTCATTAGCGCCGGACGGATCCAAGAGATCCCAGATCCATCCAGGAGATCCCGAACCGCTCCGCCTTATTAGCCATGCAGAGTCAGGCCTGCGAAGGTGTTCGAACAATTTCACATATTCCTCTAATTAAATGATCAAAAGGATCACGGCTTTTTCACCCAAAACACGCCACAGAACGGGGACTTTCGAGATGTGGCAAACGTTTTGGATGGCGGGTTACAGTAAGGACTGGGTTCCTAAGTTTAGAAGATTTTACGAAAAACCTACTTACCATTTTTAGGATAAATTTAAAACTAAAATTTTAATATATGTTTATAAAATATACAAAAATATACTTTAAGTAAGCGTAGTTCTAATAGGTTTTACCATTAAAATAATATTATATCTTATAATATTACCATTATATTATAATTCTACTATAATATTTTAATTTTTCTAATGTAATTTACTTAGAGAGTTTACTTAGAGAAAGTTGTATTATAAGGATAGTAACCTACAACATCTTCTTTAGCCCTTTTAGCATAGACCCCCCATGGATATCCGGAAATTGCCACTTCCGAGTGACCACTGTATCGATGCACTGGTCATCATCAGCCACTGACGATCGTGCTAAACGCCGACTGAGAATTGCAACTTCCGTTCCGTTCACAAAAGTCGCTTCATTTTGTCACGATCATCAATCGATGAGTGAAAAACAGTGAAAAAGAGGGAGAATCGGCGGCCAGGTGTAAGTTATATTTTTATTGTCCTCAACTCGTTCCCTTTGTTTGCCTCAGCCAGCATTTTCCTTTTGCCAAAATCATCGGCAGTGGCACTTCTCCATTTCCATTTGCCAAATCCCAGATCGGGGATCACAGAACCCGAATTCAAAATCAAAATCAAAAACCGAAACCAAATCCAAAGCGAAAACCGAAACCGTATAGCCAAAAACCTTTTCAACCATGACCAGCAAACGGCGCTTCTCTGTGTACTTTCTATATATATTTTGGGCACATATATCCTTTGACAATTTCCATTACCTTTTTTGCATGCTGCACTTTGTTTGGAATCTCCACTCTTTCTCTTTATTTTTTTTTGCATTGTAATGCCCGGGATCGGTAGTTGGTTTCCATTATTTTGGCATCATTAACACGTTCATTGTTCCCGAGTGTCGCAGAATTTTTGGCAAACCAACTTTCTATTCAAATTTTCGCATTCGCCCGGTTTCCATTGTGGCATTTTGATAAATGATACGAGAAAAACCAGGAGAAATGCTGGTGAAATGCCCAGAATAGGGTTGAAGTCCTGCGTCCTTTGTGGACTGGATGATCTATTGTGTCTGCGGATATCTGAAAGACTGAAGTCTGAAGTGGAATGCATTTGCGCAATGATTGATAGTTTTGATTTTCTGAAGTGGCAGTACCAGGATCGGCAAGATCGTGTGTTTTTCCCTTTGTTTCAGCACCTTTGATCGGTCAAAAGTCAAATCCCGGCGAAATCCAATGCGCTCACATGTATGTAAATCTCACTCGTGCCAGTTGATCTTTAGCCCCGATCATTGTCCAGCGATCTTATCGGATTCTACCTGATTTTCTGTAATCTTTTCTGTCTGACTAGTCTGCAGATCTGGCCAGGATAATGATCAAAAGTAAAGTCAGATCATCATACGTTTGAGAAGCCACTTGGCTTTTGTGATCTTATGCAGAGGAAGATATTATATCTGAGGTTGGTAATCTTAAGAAGGAAACTATATCTAGCTGATCATACATTCTTAGAGTCTGAGTCTTATATCATAATACATAAAGTTAAATATTGATGTTTTAAGTAATTTTGTTATTGGGTTTTAGATAATGATACTTTTTTACTATATAAGCAATGATTAGATTATGCTGAAAATCATCATTAATGTTGCACAATTCTTAGACTATTAAAAAAATAGACCCACAGAAAATACAGGAATTTTGTATATTTTGAATGACATTTCCAAAGATATTCCGAGGGGATTTTTTGAAGTTCAGTCAGATCTGAATGTTTTCAAGTTGTAATCCTGTGGTAATTCTCCCGAAAAACAACCCGAATGTGATAACCTGTAAACTTGGCGTTGTCCCGACGACCGGTAAACAACTTTTTCGGGCCACTTTATTTGTTTATATCCTTTTTCGGCCGGACTTGCAACGCTTGGAAGATTTAAATGCGTAATTACTTTGATATGAGGCATAGTTCCGGGCCGCGAAAACGGGAAACGGAAAGGACTCGAAGGTGCGAGCGAGATGGAGAGCAGGGCGCGTGCGTTAATTGCGTGTGAGCAGGACGGGGCGATACAGGATATATGCACTACACTGCATACTATATATATATATCCTGATCGAAGGGGCGACGCGTGCGTTTTTCCAACGAAACTTGAAATGCAAAAATGAATGTTGAATGTTAATTGAAACGAGTTCCCGTTGCCAGGACCTGCAGAAGAGAGCAGGAGATCGACAGGAAAAGTGAGAAAGAGACAGCGTCAGGGATATATAGACTCTCCACGTGCCGAGTTCGTTTTCCACTCTAAAAAATTATTTACCATAAATTTGATCATTTTATCTTCTTACTAAGTGGCTTTTGAAACTTTTCTAGAAGAAAGTGTCATGGTACATTTGTTAACTTTGAATATATAGGATTTGTTAAAGCATTTGTAAAAGTATATGAAGTATATAAACGAATTTTCTAAATACATTTTAAATGTTCCCACTACTTAACATATATTTCTATATATCACAGAGGTTCTTTGTAAAATGTTCGGTTTCCAAGTAGTACCACTTTTCGAGTAGTGCAGCCAGCGGGTCGTAGCTGTTGCTCTCTCCCCAACTTTTGGCTCAGTCATTTTCGTAGTTAATATTTTAATTAAATGCAGGAGCAGGCGCAGGACTCGCTCCCTCCGTTCCCCTAAAACTCCCCTGGATTTCTGGGCTATGGCGACGCGTGGCAGGTGTATTTAAGCGAACGAATTGGGATCGCGAAGGGAAAAACACTGGGGAATGGGGAAGGTGGATGGTAAGTTGGTGGATGGGGAAGCACACGGGCTTAGACAACCGACCGACTTCACTACCTCGATTTCTACCTTTCTTTCTCCGCTGCAGCTGAAAAATAAACGAACGCAGCACACCACACAAATAAAATGGAAACACACGCTCATTTGCTAGGGGTTGCTGCTCTTGCTTCTTTTGCCCCGAGATGCATTTCCAGTATCTTCGGTATCGACGCCACAAAATAGGGGAGCCACAGCCACAGTCACAGTCAAAGTCAAAGTCACTGCCAGAAGATACAAAAGGCCGACGTGGATAAAGATACTAAGATACAGATACCAAAATGCGAACGGCGCATTGAACTTTGCACGGCCCAAAAGTTCAGCCCCAGTTCGTCATGCCAAATCAAACAAAAGGGGATCGGATCGGATCGGATCGAGGGGCTTTCAGATTTAGCTTCCCTTTTTTGTGGGCCCGCCTTTTGGGGTCTGAGGGTAGTTTGACTTGGCCATAACGCTTGTTCAAAGAAAACGCAATAGTAACACGCCTTGATTTTGCAGCTGTTTTGGGGTAGAGCCACTCCCAAGTGTCGGTTATAAACTAAACACTGTATACAACCTATACATTATTAGGAATTTTAAAATACCAGATCATAATAAACTTTAATAAGATATTGCTTATTTATGTATTATGTATTTTTTAAACAATATTAATATTATCTTTATATTGTTCTTCTAATATATAAACTGCGTCGCATAGCTGGTTCATATCTAACTGATCTTAAGTGGAAAAGTTAAATCAGTTTGGTGGTTCTTTCAAATGGAACCCGAGATTTTCAGGGCATTCCAAGTTCGAATTTCAAAGGCTTGCCTTTGTTTTTCTTAGGGGTTTGCTTTATGAGTAGTCGCGGGCCAAAGGAGCCAAGTTAAGACTTTTGAGATCCAGACGAGGTTCGATAGACGGACGGCTGATAACTATCATTACTCGCAGAGGAGTGTGCTCTGTCCAAGTGGACTCGAATATATATGTATATATATACCTCGCTCTGCCAGTCTCGTCTTTCTGCGGTCTCGAGCTGGATGATCATTGGACCCTGGGATAATGATGATCATGATCACAACAACACGATCCGGAGGGAAGGAGAGGGAGCTAAGCAAAAAGGCAGTAGCACGCACCATTAGATGCGGTCAACATGGAAACATCTGCTCTTCTGTGTACTCTGTTTTGGGGTCAAAAACAATAAATGAGCGATAGAGACGGGTACTACTAAGAAACAAGAGGGAGATGGTAAAAGTAAAGTGGCGTGCGCCATTTTTTTTTGGTCGAAATGAAAAGTGTTTTGGCGCTCTACGATTATATCTGGTGCGGTTCCACACACAGATCCCAGGTCCCCACAGCATAACATATCCCCATGCAAATGAAGCCATTTGGATGGCATATTTATGGCCTACACAGTTGTGCCTCATTAAATTTTAATCAATTTTTTGTGCTCCGCTTCCACGGATCGCGGACCGTAAATCGCAGTTTAGTTCGGGATTAGTGCATATAACGTTTAATTTAAAAACGCATAAAATTTTGTAACAATGTCGCAGGCTAGTCCAGATGATCCCCATCCTCCATTTCCATTTCGATTTCGATTCCGACTACCAGACGATCTTTGGCTGGCTCAACTTTTTGCGCCTTTTATTGAACTTGACGGCGAATTCGAACTCGTTTCTCTGTTTTTGGGATACCCTTCTTGGGTATTAACTGTTAAATATAATATATTTGTATTTATATATTATTTTTAATGCTATTATATTCGTTTTTATTCTATATTTATTCTACAAATTAAACACATGGTGTAAATTTCTGGTAATTAAATGTAGAGTGTATTTAAGATATCCTACAATCTCCTTGCCTACTTTTTATTCGGAGCTGGACTCTTTTCGTTGCAGACCCTTATTGATTTTTAATGAACCGAATGGCATGCGATTCAGGTGGGGTAAAGGGATAAATATCCAGGGTAAAACGAAAGCATCTTGCGGATCAAATTACAGCCAGTGCCCTCGACTACCGTCTAGCCAATAGATTTGCCAACAAATCATTAATCAGCAGCGGTATTAGAGCCAAATTCGACACCCCAGAGCCTCTAATTTGTGCTAATCCCCTGGCAAATTTCTCCGGAGGTGCGAACAGCCACACGAGACAAATACAGGTGAGAAAAAAGGTTAATGAAAGACGAAGATGCTGCGATTCTCAATGGCAGAGACTGGCATCCTATTAGTGGCAATTTTAAGCTGATTTACGCAGCACCATGTTCCAATTAAAGTTCTCGCCTGAGCCTCTTAAAAACTCATTAATCACCCGCCTAACTACGTCCACGAATGGTTTTCGAACTGGTCCCCAGATCGATTTCCAAATATTGCAAAAAAAAAAAACAGAAAAATAAAGCAAAAACTCAGACGCCTGGTGAAAAAAAGGTGCGAACCAATTTGCACCTCAGACGTGGCAAAAAAAAGGGCAGAGTCGTCCTTTGTCGAAGGGCAAGCCCAAGTTAATTTCTATGAATTTCACGCCTACCAAAATGGAAATTACCCCGGGGCAAGCTGCATTTGTGCCGACTGATCCTGGCGCCAAGTTAATGGACCAACCTTGGACTTTTCAACTCGGCTAGGGGCTCCTCCTTTCTAGGATTGCAGAGTGCCAGGACCCTATGTCCCTTCAGTTTTTACGCTTATATATTTTACGATGCCCGCGCTCTCGGAAACTCAATATTCAGCAGCCCAATTAAACCATTAAAATCTAGACATGCACCAATTTAGGTGCCTTCAAATTATTCAACGACCACACATTATAAATTTTAAAGCGCGCAGACCCATAAAAACAAAACCTTCTCGGGTCCAAACGAAAGCAAAGGAACTTTTGTCACAAGATGTCAAAGTCGGGGTGATTTACTCCGTTGCCCCGAGAGTGGCAGCAAAAACTTGAGCCACTGTCTGGCCAATGCACTGGAAAAAACAGGAACATTTTATTTCTAAATAACATTTACTATCTTTAGGTATTTAAAGATCTTGCCAACCTTAATAAATCTTACATTATATACATTTTATTATGATATATTGATCGATATTATGATTTTCGTTACAAAAGTTCAAACTTTACTTATGGGTATTATAAACTATATTGTGTTATGATATGATGGAAGTAATACATTACATATATTAATAGTAGTAATATAGTACCTTAATAGATCATACATTGTATGCATTTTATTATGATATATTGATCGATATTATGACTTTTCGTAACAAAAGCTCAAACTTTACTTATAGGTATTGTAAACTGTATTGTTTTATGATATGATGGAAGTAATTCATTACATATATTGATTGTAATTCAAAATCGCAATTTCATATCAACCATTTACATTATATTATTCTGTTTACCTATGAAAACCCCAAAAAATGTTGGTTTCGGATAGGAACGACTGCATTTTTACCAGTGCAGTATCAAATTCGGGATCCCATCGATGGGTGTCTGTTCTGTTTGATTGCCGGGAAATTAAAACGTTACGCTCGTTGACGCAATGCCCAAAACGAAGTTGACATGGCGATGGGTTTTTGGTTTTAATGTGATGCCCCCTACCAGGATCACTTGGATCCTTGGATCTCTGGTGCCATCAATCACCCGAAATCACCCACAGGGATGCGAAAAAGATTCGCGGCGAGACTGAATTGACTGCACATTTCTTGCAATTTTCACTAATAAAATTGCATAAAATATATGCAAAAGAATTACTCAGCAGCCAGGCAACTGGAACTCTCGAGAGAACTCATGCCCCTAAGGCCAACAAAAGAAGCTGTAGTAACTTTCAACACCTTCGCAATGTTTATGGGGTCTGTTTGCTGGCCAGGCACTGCCTTCAAATTGTTTCTGATTAGGGATATGCTTTGATCCCACTTCTCCAGAGGATTTCTCGGTCCCAACTCCAGAGCACAAGTTGCGTGTGCGGATCGTTCTGCAGTCTGGTGATATATCTGCCATTGCGGCTCTTGCATATATAATTAAGGAGCTGCAGCTTCGCCTTTGCGTTTGAGGCCAGTGGGGAATTGGATAAATTAATTCAAACTTTTTGTATGCGTTTTATAGTGTGCGTTTACACAAAAACATTTCGAATTCAGCTGTGAATACAAATTTTAAATTTATATATGAGAGATCACATTAGAATGTATTATTTAACTACAACTAAACAATAAAATCTTCAAAAATTGATT
The DNA here is from genome assembly GCF_014743375.2 of Drosophila subpulchrella. Classification (NCBI taxonomy): domain Eukaryota; kingdom Metazoa; phylum Arthropoda; class Insecta; order Diptera; family Drosophilidae; genus Drosophila; species Drosophila subpulchrella. The sequence continues at coordinate 21,494,004 of NC_050613.1, forward strand.
ACAAAATAATTTTTTAACGTTTATTATATTTTTAAAATCATACAAATATTTTTTTCGAAATTGAATCTAAATTATTTCTTAATAGTTCTTTATACTAAAATTATTATAGGTATAACTTGTATATATCAAATGTTTTTTTCATGTAGTGCACACCTCAAAGTATCTTCTCAAATTCACCATTGGGCAGCTTACTTACTTCAAACTCACACCTTTCCGAGGATGGAGATTCGTTTTCCTGCGTTTGGCTGCTGACCAGATTGTCATCACCATGCCGCGAAGTGGAACTCTCCCGAGCTTCACACCTCGTTTTGTTCTGGTTTTTGGAGGATGGGGATGGATGGGGGATACGATTGGGAGAATCGCCTAATGCAATAACAAATATTTATACTTTTTGCGATAAATGTTTGCGTTGGTTAATAAAGCGATTTGTTATTTGTGTATTCGTGGCCATAATTTATATGCCTAAATTGGATTAAGTCGTCGGGTCACGCAGACTCCACTTTCCTGCGGAGGCGTTGGTGTTGAGTGGTATTCGAGTTTGGGTTGCGGACTCGCTGGACTCTCGGATTTCATCTACGGATCGGTAGCGCCGCGGGCATCCGCCTCGAAAAAAGGTGTGAAAAAGTTGTGAAACTTTTCCTTTATTACTTATTTGTTTGAAGCTCCCAGTGGCCAAGTGACCAGGTTGCCAAGTTCCCAAAGGGAACGGACTGGGCACGGAGCTTAATGGTTTCTGTGCCTGTACATGGCAAATTACTTAACCGGCAACCTAATGACAACACCTACAAAACAGAGCCCCCTTTTGGACCATCCATCCGATTCCGACTAGGTAGCAAAACACCAGGGTCTCTCGCTCTCCGTTTCTGCGGCCCAGGAACGAGGCGATCATTTACAGGGCACGATCATTTATTTAAAAATTATTGCCACATCGATCACTGGCAGAGACACACGATCGGCGGAGAGAACTGCAGACTGGAAACTGGACAATGCACGGGGAGAAATAACTGGGATTATTATTGCAAGGTTCAAAAACTAGTATTTCTAGTTATTTTCTTAATCAATTTACATATTTAACTGTAGTTTGTTAATATTTTTAATGAGCTGTTCCAAGAAAAGCTACGCAGTATGACCATGCCATAAAATGTATGGCTTTTTCTCAAAAAGGGCTGCAGAGTGACCATGCATAAGAAATAATGGTATTTTAACTTCGCAAAATATACTACATTTCTTGACTAATCTTATTATTTTTCTTTGCGTGTAGACACTGTTCCCTGTGCCATTTCATTATTATAGGGCACGCTCGATCGTCGATCGCCGATCGTCTGCCTGAGTTTTCTTCGGCTTAGGTTAGGTTTTGTTGCCGGACCTCCTCCTCCGCCTCCTTATTTTTTGCACATTTTGATGAGGCTGCAGCGTATTGGACCGGATATGCTGCACACGCAGAGAGTGATCTACATTTATTTATGGATCCTGGAACTCGGTGGAGCAAAAAGTCTCGGCGCGAAAGAGATGCATAGAGGAAGAGCCACCGAAAATCAATTGTAAGTTTTTGATTTTGATGAATTGATTTAAGATTGCGTGGATTTCGATAAGAGTCCTTCCTGTTTTTTTTCACTTACTCTTTTTTTTTTTTGCCATTCAAATCGAGGCGAGCAAGCAGGCTGTCATTAGACCGCAATTAGGCAGCATTTTTCAGAGCCACAGAGCACACACTTCGGGGCGATAAGCATAGACATTATAGGCAATTTGTTGTAATTGAAAATTAAAGTGTCAGCCTGTGGCATCCAGGGACAAAACTGGATGGTCCCCCAATGGATCCCCTCCCCTTCCCCCGAAAAAATCCGAAGCCCCCATGCCCAATCTTCAATCCCCCCCCGATAAAGCCTGTCTGGAGATCCCAGAGTGGCCGGCATTTATGCAGTTTTGTCCTCATGACATGATCGCCGACGCGATAACGCCGGGCCTTACAAAGTGCAGATCCTGCGCTTACATTAAGCTGATATGCAAATTATGCGGCGGGCTTATTCCGGCGAAAAAGCGTTCATCGTTCGTCGATCGTCGTTTAAATTAGCGTTAGCAAAAGTATGCCAGGGTCTCCAGATTATCGATCCCCCCGATCGATCCAGCCTGTGCCGCCCGTGTGTATTTGTATTTAAAATTTACAACTTTTTGCCTTTTGCCAACGTTTTAATAACGTTTTGATGAATTTTATATGCACCGCTTGTCGTCGATGGCTTTTGGCCATCCCAACCCATCCCATCCCATCCGATCCGATCGGCTGGCTCCCAAAGAGAAGGCGAGTGTCAGTTTATGGGTTTCATTAAATATTTGCCCCTTGATGATATGCCCATCGAGCACAGGGGAACTCATTCATTATTGATCATCGCGATGGCATCTGGCACTTGTCGCTGTTGTCGTTCGGGGAGTTTGCGAGGAGGGGGCGTCTATCGGGATCGGGGGACTCGTTTTAATAGTCCCCGCGATAGTCGATCGATCGTGATTATGTTGTTGCCATTTTTTACGATCTCAGCGCTCTCGTCCAGCCCTTTTGCATATACATTTAAATATATGTATACATATATATATCGAATACCTACTCGTTTGTAATCTGGATCATTTGACAATATCTCTGACTGGGCACTAATTTACGAAACACCGAATGCGAGGCAATTTAATCGATTAAAAGTTGCAGCCAGGGCTTTTGTCTCCTCGTCGGCTCGCTAATAAAGAACGTGATATATTACACACCGAAAGTCTAAAGTCTGTATATATACTCGATATTCTCGATGAGTCCCCAATCTCCGGTGGTGGCCACTACTGGGGAGCAACTTAATTTCAATCGCTTCGCTTATTGTTATGGCTCTGTTGTCGTGTAGTGAAACAATGGGATCAACAACGGCAGCAACATCCAAAAAACTAAATAAATAAAAAAAAGAAAACGGCAGTAGCAGCAGCAGCACACCAACGAAGCAATAATAAAATTTAAGGATCCGATCGATCGGGGGCCATCTGATGATCTTCCAGATCTGGCGATCTTCCGATCCTCCGATCTCCGGACAGATCCGATCCGCTCGATCCAATTATTGTGTGCGTTGTTGCAATAAATTCGTTTATCGCCGCCGTCGCAGCGGCAGCCAAAATCATTTAAAAGCGATCAGTTTAGCCTGTTGTTGCTACGTTTCAGATTAAGTGATTGCCGAAAAATTGTTGCCCGCATACAGTGCGTTTCGCCAGTGGAGGTCTAGATTTTAATGAGCTTATAATAATAAAAATCATATTTTAATGCGCCGTTTTGAGGAGATTCCAAAGATGAATGATTGGTCATTTCAAGATTGAATAAAATAGTTAAAGGTATAACTAGCATTTTCATATCGAACTCAATGCTTTGGCAGGGATTTGGTTAGTATTACATATATTTAAAAAAATACCTTACACTCATTGTACGCACTGTTTGTTGGCATAGCTAAAGGGACCGCCTGAAGCCGTCCTTTTCAGACTTACAAATTGATTGAGTTATGTAATTGCAATGCAGTTCAGTTGGGTCGAGTTCGGCTCGCTGGCCTTTACATGACTGCGCTTTACATTTTAATTAAGAAAACTGGCGTTGGTGAATAATAAATGGAAAAGGGGATCAAAAGGATACAAAATGGGGGGGATAGGGAGTCCGGGAGGAAGGCGCTTTCCTTGGCCGCTTGTCACAACAGCGCTTTTTAGTCGATCAATGCCATTTCACTCGATGTCGAAGTGCTTGATGCCGTTGAGGCTGCTGTTTTCACCCAACTCTGGGGCTGCCGACTCTGAATCTGTGTGAAGCACATCATAAATCACCAAGCGACAACATATTCAACTCCTGATTTACACGCAGAGAAAATGTGCAATGAATTCCATGCCTATAGAGTGAGAAAGGTGACCCCAATCTGCATTATATCGCCAAAACTTTATCAATTTATATACGATTTTGAGACTTCTTTTAAGATTTGCTGGTTATACTTCTCCAAAAATAGGCATTACATTTTATGAATAATTTTGGACTCCGTTTTTTTACTAGGTTTTTGATGGCCTGTATAAAGGTGACCCAAAATTGCACTTCTTAAGCTCATAACTTCATCAATTGGATTGGTTTAACTGAACTGCAAGAAGAGGAAGCTTATAAAGATGGGTTTTGAAGAGTCGAAAGCATTATTTAAAGGACAAAGAAAAGTGTTGAATAGGAAACTTTTACTTTGACTTATTGACTGGATTTATTTGTAAAAGAAAGTGCAACCTGGAGATAAAGAGGTTACACATTATCAATTTATATAAAAAATCCTTTTCTGGGGACCATGACCTTTTTAAATAAGGTAAGCCAGTCGTCCTGAAATCATAGGATACAACTAATGCTTAGCCCCCTTTTCTTGCTGTGCAGTTTTTCCAGCTCTCCAGGCTGGCAACTCCATCTCCATGTCGATGTCGATGTCTCCGTGTCCAATGCTCGTGTCTCCTTGGCATTTCAGCCTGCTGCTGCTGTTGCTGCTGCTGCACTTGTTGTAAATTTCCTCCGAAACTGTGAAGCGTCGTTGCACAAGTGCTGGAAGTCTGAAAGTCTGAAATCTGAATCTGAATGTGCAAGTTGGTAGCTTGGTTTTTGGCCCGGCTCTTAGCTTTTGGCTTTTGGCCGCGCTTCTGGTTAGCAGTTGGCTGGCTGTCATGACGTGCGCACAATGCGTGCGCATAATTCAGAGTCTGGGAGCTCAACTCCAGCTCCATATGGGGCTGCTGCTGCTGCGTTGCATGCAGCACGTAGCTGCGGAGCAGCGAAGCTCACTCACTCATTCATGCAACCCCCATCCTTTTGGTTTTGGGTTCCCCCCACCTGCGATCCTCCTCAGCTGTCATCACTCGGCTCATTGATTCGAGCACGGCACACATTCCTCCGGCTTGCCACTTGTCAACACTTCATTTCAACAACTACTCCTCCTTTGTGGATCTCCGGATCTGGCTCTGGCCGATGCTTTGGCTCCCTTTGATAAGTCAATCATGCCACAAGTGCCACATTCGAGTGTTGCTGCTGTTTCGCTGGCATTGTCCGTTTGTATCAGCCACATAAAGCAAACGGACTTTGATGGCCCACCTTTTGTTTGGCTTATTGTCCTCCGATATCCTTTGATGAGCCCTTCGATGATCATCGCCAGTATTTGCATGACATCTCCACTTGTTTACGGGCTTTTAGCAGCAAGTGCAGTGGATACTTGTGGCCTTTTGTCCGTTTTTTGTGCGTGTGGGAAACCCGCGAAGGATCGAGGATCGAGGATCCACCAGGATCCATTAACGCATCATGAACATACTGCCTAAGCCTTCGAGGGTCAAGTAATTTGCTTCCACTTAACCGCAGGTCCAAATCTCTCGAGCCAATCCGCCTTCAAAAAGGGGTAAACAAATTAATATGCTTAACATTAAGACTTGAAGATACCTTTCCTTGAGATTTTAGGATCCCAATTTTTTAAAGTTAAAGGAATATAGAAATATGTGGAAAACAATAATAGAATTTATTTAGCAAGCTCATTAATTTAATTAAAAGAAAGTAACCTTTGATTAAGTCCATCATACCCCCGACATACTCCCTACAAAACGAGTACCCAAAAATCTTCAGGACTATCTTGACTCGATCTCCTCCGCTGAGTGGTACAAATATTTTTTCACAGCTCATTAAAATGTAATTTGAAGAGCGAAATGCTTCACGTTTTGCGACCAGGGCACCGTAATAAACCGTTGTTGCATTGATATCATCGCAAAAGCCGAACCGGATTGCCGTTTTCAGGGGGCAACAGTAAAGCCAAGTAATGTAACACCCGAATAAGTGAGGATCCCAACTAAATGGCAACTTTTGCGCGGCAAGTTGAGCATTCAACAATTTAATTAAAATGAAATTTCCGAATCACATTCTGGGAGCCGCAGGAGCGGGGGGAATAACTGATCTTGGCAGCAGGTTGATCGTGATTGCGAGACTTGCCGCCAAAGCCTTGCACCTCCGATATTCCACGGGGCTAAACCAAACCACTTCCCCAACCGCTGACGATGATCAATGATCGCTGAGCCGACCGACGAGTCCCCAGATCTCGATCTCAGGCATCCTCGCCGGATTCGAGTTTACTATGGCATATGTACATATATAGATATATATATAATAGTATGTAATGCGCCATGCATTACGTGTATCTGGCGTTGTCATCGTGCCAGTTTACCCGCATATTATTAATTGGATAGCCATAGTTGCGATCTCCGCTAGAATTTATGTGTTAATTTGTCTCGCCGCCAACTGTTGATTTATTTCAGCCTGCTCTGCTCTGCTTTTTTATGCCTTTTAGCTGGCTTTTTGTGATTATTGCCCGGCTACTCTCTTATCAGACCGATGTGACCATTAGCGGAGGGCCGCGGCAATTTGTTGGCCGCCTGCCAGACGACCGGCGACATAATCATTGCCCCGCTGCCGCTGCAATTTGTATTGTTCGCATAATTAAATTGACGCTTGACATTCCGGCCAGGCCAACTCTGGTCCACTCCGCTGACATTGACACGCGCAGACTCCACACTGGCGAAAATACTAGAAAAATCAACGGTCAATCATTAAAAAATCTTAAGAACACACAGCAATACTTGGTCCTTCGAGCCGGATCTCGAATTAAGCGCCAACAAGACTGCCCGACTTTTTCCAAATATTTTACCTCCTCTTTCGAATAAATGTTTTCTATATTAATCAATTTTCTTATTTATTTTGATAACAATCAAAGGAGAATACAAACAATATGCTCCTTTGCGTCGAACCTCTAAAAATTTGGCATGTAAGACCACTTAACAAAAAGCGTTACCCTTAATTCACATGCTAATTTCATTCTCAAGTACTCAACCTTCAGTTCTTAACTCTTCTGCCTTCCGTATTTATTTTCAGTGCCCCGGCTGCAACCTATTCGATCGCAACTCCATCTGCGACTCCGTCTAGTTGGTATAATTAGCGACGATTAAACACTTGTCGGTCCCACCCAGCTGCGGTTGAGAACAAAAGCATTTTATTGCTTTTGTCGGCCGGCTCCTTTGCTATTTTGCTACTCTGGCAGTCTGCTTTTGCTACTCTGCTGGCCTGCTAGTCTGCTTTTGCTATTTCGCATCGGACCCAATGGAATTTGTCAAGCGCAAGGACACATTGCTGTGGGCAATTAGGCGCCCGCCGCTCCTCCATTCAATGGCAATTGTTGTCAGGCTTGTTTGATTAGTCTGTAATTGGTGGACGGATCGGGTTCTTCTGGCCAGCGATGCAACGAACCAAGATCGATCGCCGTAAATACTTAATTATGAATTTATTGATTTTAATGAACATTATCAATTTGCCATATGGAAAATGGGCACCTCGGACAGGACAGGAGACAAAGCATTTCAACAAAATATTAATCAAGTGTGTGGCGAGATCAAGGTCGCCATCCATGGCGCATAATGACAGGCTGCAACTGCCGATCTTCTTCGATCTGCGATCTTCGAACTGGAACTGCAACTCGGAACGATCTTTCGTTTATGCGATCGGATGCACAGGGAGAAAATAGATCAACTATTCTACCATATTATCTACAACTACCCGGTAATGGATGGTATATCCAAAATTATAATAGAAACCTATATCTTTCTGTGTACTCTTTCAGTTGGTTGGCGGCTATAGATTGCAGTCCATCAGCGACATTAGTGATTTTTAGTAGACCGATGATCGCTGGCGGTGTAGCGCATTAATAGAAGATCACCACCGATCAATTTGCCCCTCAAAGCTATACAATTAGGCTACTGAATGGGTGGGAAAAGGGGCTGGAGCCTTAAATACCCCCGTGGATAGATCCTTTCGATGGCAGATAAGGTGTAGAATTCAAAACGACATTGTAAGACAATGTGGTTATTTCAATTACCATCAAAAGAACTTATTAGTAACCTCAAAGATCTTTGTATTTTCAAGTTAAAACCTTTAGGGCTAGTAATGTTTCCCCCATTTCTTTATGGATTTTCTGTCTTTTGGCTGAAATAGAGATAGAGAGTGGGTGATCTACAATCTTCAACAAGTTCCCCTCAAAGTGTCACTATAGATCGATATGCCCCGACGAAAGCTGAGCAAACACACAAGGACTAGAGCAAGGATGTGCAAACAAATAGACAAACACGAGCTCGAGTATCTGTATCTTTGGGTCTGCGGTGTATCCGTGAGGTAGCCAAGGACACACACGCGTGTCCTCGACAAGCTGCAACTGCAACAGGAAGACGTGCCAATGTGCAACGCGTGCGCCTGTCTAGAGTGATAAGGCCTGCTCAAACACACAATCGCCCATATGTGTGTATATATAGAAGACACTCAGCCGAAGGACACGAAGAAAATATTAATTTACACTAGGCAGAATGTCAGCTGCCCGCTGCTGGCATAAAAAGGGTACAAGACCCGAAGAAGGCATGTGTACACTGGAAGAAAATGTTTGTGAAAAAAATAGACCAAGATTAAGAAAAATGATATCTTATAATGTATCTGTATAGTTAAAAGTTACACTCTTGTAATTCTATTGTTTATTATTCATAAAGTACGTATTCTCTTATATTGAGAAATAATTTTCTGTATATTTTTTTAAAAAAAAAGGTTTAGACTTGGCATTTTGTGAAAAGAAATAGAACAGCCTCTTCTGTGTCGCCCTTTTTTCGAGTGTACTAGAATGGGTCTGCAAAAGACACAAAATCAGAATGCATCTGCAGTCCTGGCACGCACGCCAAAAAATAAATATGAGAACCAGCCATTTGCTAACCCCATCGCACACACACCTTGCACACCTTTTCGGTAACCTTTAGCCTTCACCAGTGACATAAGAGTCGCATCGCCGGAGAACGGGAACTACTTATCTATGTATATATCAGCGGGATCGGGGAAACGGAATCGAAATCAAGGAGCAAATGCCAGTTGACAAAAAACGCCCCCGACATGTGCAACGATTTTTGCAGCTTGCAGCGATTAGGAATCTGAATCTGAATTTCGAACAGAAGCAGATCGATCGGTTCAACAGGAAGGAAAAAAAGGGGTTATTCCTTGGATTCCGTTTGCTGCAATATGCTGATGGCAACATTGTTGCGGCACAAGGTGATAAAAGATAGATGGGTGCGCGGAGGTAGGAGAGATCAAATTGAACAAGCACAGCCTTGAATACCCTATCATTTGTCATAGTTTACGCTTTAGTAAAACCGAAATATATGTATAAATAAAAGTATTTTTTTTTAATAGGTCAAATGCTAGAAATCGTGTAAACTAGTCTCTTAATATTAAAGATATCTGCAAGATACTCTTGTAAAAGGGGTTCTAGTATCCACATATTTATGGACTTTTCGTCGCTTTACAAATACATTTTGGGCAGAAAGTTGATTGTTTATATTAAGGTGGAATTACATAGTTATGGGGTTACCTATATTTTTTACATAGGTATTCAAAAAAATTAGTTTTTTGGTAAATTTAATATTTTTATGCCCATGGTTGGCGATATTCTTAAGTAGGGATGTGATTTTTTCTGCACGACAAACTGGATGGAGTGTAAAGAGCCTTTAACATGATTAAAATTAGTCTCTTAACATTAAAGCAGTGGTGCCTACTATGCAATGCACTAAGAACGACGGCTTGCAAAAGACCGCTTTTTTTTTGACCCGATCTTTGGAAAATGGAAGAGAAGAGTTAATCGAATGGAAACGATTTCATCACTTGCAAAGTAATCGGGAAACAATGCACTTAGAATGTGGTTATTTGATAAACTGCCCAGTGCAAATTACACACCCAAATAAAAAACCAAACTGTTATTGTATTGTGTGCCGAACGCTGCTTTAAAGTTAACTGCAAGGAACTTTGTAAAACCTGGTCTCACTATTGCAAGCAGTGTTGCAGGGGCTTTGTCGCTTTATGGTCAATTTTAGGAACAAAAGTTTGGCTATTTAATATATTTCCGTTTGGATGGTAGGGGTACCAAACAAATAAATACTAAGTAACAAGATACAAAAATTACATTTTTAAGTTTTAAGTTTTAGTTCTTAAATGCGATATATAATTTATATGGATATTTGTTTTAGTGGAAATTAATGGATGATTATGAGCATATTGGTAACAACGCTTGGGAACATTAATGACAGGTAGTATAATGTATTGCCTGAATTATTTTTTTTTTATTTAACTTTTCTATATGAAACTAGCAGCCGAAAGTATTGATTATTTTGAGTTTTATTTTTAAAAGATTTTTAACTTTGGTTCACAATGGTTATATACACTGGTCGTATTGCAAGGAAACAAATACCTACTTTACTCTTTTTCACAATGTGTCTATTAATCAGCTAAATTGAATATAAAACACAAAAAGCATTGGTACATTTAAAAAAATAAAAATCATAAAATGTGATTATTGTTGGTCCCTGGATTTAACTTAATTAGAGTTAGGCTAGCCCTGGAAAATTGGCGAAGTCTAAAAAAATACCAAGTAGGCCTGGGTAAAGGAAACCACGTGTCAGTTGCCGCACAAGTTCATAACTTCATTCTTTACCGAGACGGTGTTCCAATAGGTTACATTCTGACTAGCTCTATAAAAATTAAAATTTTTACAAGCTCCGCAGTAGGCCTGGGTAAAGAAAATCACGTGTCAGTTGCCGCACAAGTTCATAACTTCATTCTTGCCGAGACGCTGTTCCAGTAAGTTCTATTCCGTATAACTCAATAAAAAATTAAAATTTATACAAACTCCGCAGTAGGCTTGGGTAAAGAAAATCTCGTGTCAGTTGCCGCACAAGTTCAAACCTTCATTATTTTCCAAAACGCTGTTCCAGTAAGTTCTATTCTAACTAGCTCAATAAAAATTAAAATTTTTACAAGCTCCGCAGTAGGCCTGGGTAAAGAAAATCACGTGTCAGTTGCCGCACAAGTTCATAACTTCATTCTTGCCGAGACGCTCTTCCAGTTAGTTATATTCTGACTAGCTCTATAAAAAATTAAAATTTTTACAAGCTCCGCAGTAGGCTTCGGTAAAGAAAATCACGTGTCAGTTGCCGCACAAGTTCATAACTCCATTCTTTTCTTCATTCTTGCCGAGACGCTGTTCCAGTAAGTTATATTCTGACTAGCTCTATAAAAAATTAAAATTTATACAAGCTCCGCAGTAGTTCTGGCTAAAGGAAACCTCGTGTCAGTTGCCGCACAAGTTCATAACTTCAATATTTTTCGAGACGCTGTTCCAGTAAGTTCTATTCCGAATAACTCAATGAAAAATTAAAATTTATACAAACTCCGCAGTAGGCCTGGGTAAAGAAAATCACGTGTCAGTTGCCGCACAAGTTCATAACTCGATTCTTTTCGGAGACGCTGTTCCAGTAAGTTATATTCTGACTAGCTCTATAAAAAATTAAAATTTATACTTATTAGCTATAAGAGTGAATTCCTTAAGTGAAGAAAAACGCATAAGAATGAGTGCCAGACCAAATAACGCCGGGCGTATAGATGCCTTCGCCGCTATGGAAACATGTAGAGAAAAGGATTGTCTGCTGGATAAACTGACCTACCAAAAGGCCAAGATCGAGAAGCTTTCCCAAAAGTTGGTCAGACTCCAGGCAAAGGTGACTCAGCAGCTACTTGAGCACGAAGACTTGGAAGAGGAGGTTAAGATTTTGACCGGAAATTGGATGAATTTAAAGAATTGTATTCTTTGCGATAAGACTTGGAACGCAGTGGGCAAGCATCGCGTGGCGTCCTTGAATTGTGGCCATTTGTTTGGGAAGAAATGCGTGAAGAAATTTGTAGCTGTCTATAAGATGTGTCCCGGCTGTGAACAGCCAGCCGAAGTCGAAGACTTGCGCTACATCAACGGCATTTGAGTCCACCACTCAAAGCCGCTTAGTCATCATCAATGACTACAATGACACTACACCACCACGTCGGATGTTACCAGAAGGAATCTAATGCTTTAAACCAAAAACTTTACTAAACCAATAAACCAACTAATTCCGTCCTATATTTGTTATGTAACATTTATTTATTAACATCTGTGCCGGGATATATAGGTAGTATTATTTCAGAACGTAACCTCAAAACATCTTATTTTCTTGCTTTCAGTCCAGTGCTATCCCCTATAGGTATCCATAATACCCCCAGTTAGAGTAGTGGAACTTCTTTCAGCTTGCTGTTAATCGACGAAGCTCCATAAACTCTTGCTTTTCGGTCCAGTTCAGTTCATACCGCATTTATGGAACGCTCGAGATGACTAGATGCATTTGTCATAATTGCCCAGGGGACTCGAGGAGGTGAAACGAAGGCGGTTTTATGCGGCTGCCTTGCTGTGGGCTCTTCGGTGGTCTGATTCTGATCCACTGGGATCTCTGGGATTTGCATTACGCGCAGCCGCAAATGATGCAAATTTCCTTAGAGATTGCCGCTGAGATTAGGCCGGAGATCCTGGCGGCTTAGCCGCAACTAAATGCGGCTTAAACAATGTTCTTAGGCGTGAGATTTTCATTACGATCTGTTTTCTCTGCTTTCAGGTTTTGCTTGGTCTCTGGGTCTTCATACTCCATCCATTTCCTATAAGTATATGGTATATGTGTTGTCGGCGAAATTTCAAAACCCGCTTCCCGGGAAAAACGGAGGCTGAGGGAACAACACAAGAAGGAACACAATGATTGGTAGATTTTCCAGCGGGTTTTCCATGGCAGGTCAGGTCCTTTTAAGTCCGTCTGCCAGGATATGTGCGTGTCTACGGATTTGTTTGCATGCAAAACAGTTTGCCAGACGTGTGTGTACATGAAACCCGAAACCCTGACCACAAAAGTCAGTCCACAGATCCAGAATTCCGAATCCAGATCTCCAGAATGAAGAACCTCACCTTCGGGGGGGGCATAACATATATATATATGCCTGGTGAATTATTCCCAAAGGAATAAGAAATAAGCAGCTCCAAATGGCCGCGGGACATTCTGGGCTGGCTGCCAAAATAATTAAGTCGTTTGCTCCGACAATTAAATAATTCTGAAAATCGCTTCGCCAAACGTTCAGAACTTTCTGTGGCTCCCTGTTTTTAGTTTCTTGTCCCTCGAAATACCTGGCGAAATTTGTTTAATTGCGTTTTGGCTGCGAGCGACAGTTTAACATACGAGATTCGAGATGCGGCGTGCAGCGTGAGAAAAATGCTTAATTTTTGTAATGTGATTTCGTTTTGGGTGCCGGGTGCCAACCCATCGCACATTCATCATGGATCACGCAAGACAGTGTCTTTAAATATACCTATCATACCTATACCAGACGGATACAAAATGTAAGAGGTCATACAAAATGGTACTTCATTTTATTTTTATTAAAATATTCATTGTGATATTTGCAAATCTGTAAACACAGTCTATATTCATACATATTTCTATTTTCTAGAGACGAAGAGTTGTATATTAAATATTTATCGATATATTTCTCATATATATTATATCATAATCATATCACATCATACATTTATGTCACATCTTATCATATATTCATTTCATATCATGTAAGTTAAGAATAAAATAATTCGTAAAAACAAATTAGTAATGCCCATATTTTTTTCAGGATCACAAAAGTAATGCGATAATCCCCTCGATTTGGAACCACTGTGACGTGTGGCGCTGGCTTTCACTGTTTCACCGGCGTTGGCAGTCGGCGACTACTGTGCCACGCCCCCCATACTTTCGGCACAAAGGCGGTAGCATAATTACACTTTTGTTTTACATTCGGCCAGGCGGTGAATTCCAGGAGCTGAGCTGTCCACGTCCACATCCGAATATCCCACAATTCCCAGTTGCCAGCTGGCCAAGACTTTTTGCCCAGCCTCGGGCGTGAGTCGCAATCCTCGGCGGAAAAGGAAAATACCTTGTGTTTGTGTATCTCGGCCTCTGGACAATTGTCATGAGGCTTTGTTGTCGCCTTTGTGTCCTGGCACTCCATTGTCCCTCGCCAGTGTTTCGGACCACTCGAAAGCCATTGGAATCTGATTTGTGGGCGGACGGACGGGTCGCTGAAATCGCCTTTGACCTACGACCTCGGCGTTTTTGTCAAAGGCAATTAGGATTCTTTGACCCGAAGGAAGGCGTGTGCAAAGCGGTTTAGGGCGAAAGATCTGGAACTCGGCCGGTTGATCTAGTTAGCGTTTGCAATTGAGCCAAATTGGGTTACCCCATCGGTTTGTCAACATATCTTTCTGGCATTTTTGACTTTGTCACCCGTCTTGTTTCCATATCCGATTTTGCGGTTTAGTTTGTGTCACGTGTGGGCGTGTCGCAGGCTGATTAGCCTCCCAAAGTCGCTTACTTCTTCGGGATTTATGTGCGGACCTAGACATTCATGCATTTCTTTTGCATTCATTAAAGGAAGGGAAACCAGAACGTACAAAAAAAAAATACAAAAGCCGTCTCGACTTTGAGTCGTCTGCATCAAATCAATCAAATTGATGCGCTTCGATCGGGGAATATTTAAACTAACAAAGTTGGGGCCTACGATCGATGGTCTGCTTCCGAAATGCCTATAATCAGGAGAATTTTGAGGGTATGTTGGGCCTAGAAAGATATACCTATAGGTATTTTATACATTTTAAAGTCTTAGAACTAGTTTTTTTTTATAGACGATTGTAGAATTTTAGGAATATATTGGCCTTTAAAAGAATTGTTATAAATGTTCTACTCTTCAAAGTAAATAATTTTCTGTAAATAATATTTTGTTATTCCGATGTATTCAATGCGAATCAACAATCTATGTATATATAATCTATAGTATTAATATTATCTTGCATTTATGTATGGCAAAGGTTTTAGTAATGTTAGATAATTTTTATAATGTGATATATTTATAATGTAATACTTTATGACTCTATGACTTTATGACTTCCCCTAAAACAATAGGTATCTTTGAGTCCAAGTTCTCGACGTTCTTCCATCAGGTTCTCCATTGAATGCTTCTTCTGTTTTAGCATAAAAGCAATCATAATCCGCACACACTGAGCGCTGACAAAAAGTTGTCAATTAGGTTCATCAAGAGCGCATGGCAAAGACCCAATCTCAATCCCGAAAACCCGATCCTCTGGGTTTATATACATATGTTAATGCAACCTGCATGTAGTCAAATGGAGCAGCCACTGGATCCTCCGCTCATCTGACGGTTGTCTTCAGGGTCTTCCGTCCTCAGTCTTCTGGAGCCTCGGTCTTTAGCACAGGAAGAAATACAGATAGTTTTCCATTTGATAATATTCGCAGGACATCTTTGATATTGGAATGGCTCAAATCGTTTTGACGGGTGAGTTAAATCAGATGTTTAGTATGATCTTAAATTTTTTTTAGTTCTGACAAACCTTTGTAGAATTATTAAATTGATATCACTAAATTTTTCTCTCTGTGTGGCTATCTTCTGAATGTGGATGTCGTCACCACCCAGGCAGCGAGCGCATTTATTATGATTGCATTTTGGCCAAAAATGTTGTATTTTTTCCCCCGGACTGCCGATGTTGTTATTGGTGTCCCGCTGCTTAGTTAAATGAGACATCAGTTTGGTTTAGTCCCTGGTCCTGGGATTCTCGACCCCATCATCCGACAAACTGGATTAACTTGGCTACCGGTTGGTATTGGCACTCCTTCCCATGCCCCATAAGTGTATTCCCCCGGCTCATTTGGGTGGGCGCACTTGCTCTTGTTATTGTTGATAATGATGATGTTGAAGCCGCTGTTCCCTGGCTGTTTTGTTGTTTTTGCATGTAATACTCGATGGGGGAAAAATCCCTTTCGCCAAGAGATGAAAAAGGCATCCACTTCATGGCTCCCACAACTCGCAAGACTGTGAGAAAATAAAAAAGGGAAGCTGCAGTTTTAATGTCTTCATTACGCGCTACCCGGCGAAAAAGACAGCAATATGTGGAGAATATCGAGAGGTCCATGTCTGCTATATATTGTTTATTTATGAATGTCATTCAATTTATTATATCATTGTATATTTCAGCCGAGTTGCGTTGAGAGGGAAATGAACGCACAGATCTGGAATCTCCTCTGTCCCGAGTCTTCAGTCTTCAGTCTTCGGTCCTCGGTCTCCAATCTTCAGTCCCGTCTTCGGAGACTCCAGACCCGAGACTCCAGAAGAAAGGGCGCTGACCAGCTATCGAGCAGCAGCATCATCATCATCGTTCTCCTCCGCACTAACGGGCTTTTGTGGCAGAGCCTCATCGTCTTGTCTTTGAAGCTGGACATTTCTGGACATCGGTTATCGTTCTGCCACAGCCATTTGCATCACTGACCAGCCAAATCGGATCGGAGTTGCTCTAAGCTGTATAGGGTATAGTTGGATCTATAGGTATTATGTTATTATGTATTATTGTATTAGAAGCCTAGACCAAAAATCCGTATAACAATCTACAGTAACCTTAAAAAGTACAGATACTATTTTCATATCGAAAGGGAGCTCATATAGGAAATATTCCATGTAGCCTTCCATTGGGATAGACTTTCAAAATATAGTACATAGGATGCTTTTTCTTTGTATAACCCTTTACTTTATCATAATACACGATGGTGTCAATTTTCATAACGATCCCGCGATGGTTTAATAATAGAGCATCCTTCAGTCACCTATTCCGCCCAAAAACCACGGCACTCTGCGATTTAAACTCGTTTCTCTTCTGGTTAGTTGCTCGTTTAGCGCAATGTTCTGATCGCTGCCGCTGCCCGATTATTGTATATCATCATGCCGGCGATTCTTCGATTCGTTTCGATCCGTTCCGTTCCGTTTCGATGCGGTTCCTCGATCCGCGACAAGTTGTCAATGTTTATAAGTCCGCTGTATATGCGGCCTCCTCCCTCGCTGCGACTGTCGCTGTATTGCATAAGATAATTGGTGATTTTCATATCGATTTATGCATCCGCTGCTCCAACTGCGACTGCGACTTGTTCCCTTGGTCCCGGTCACTTGGCCATTTAGCCAGTTAAACATTTTACCATTCGGCCATTAGAGAGCGTTTAACGCTCAGCGGGAGCGGACCAAAACAATAATTAAATCATAAATTTTCATGCTTAGATTCTGAGGGCAAGTGTTGGCCCGCCTCCAAAGACTCGGACTAAGCTAAATCAACGTCAACACTCGGGAATTTATTGCTCTATTTGGTGAAAGTTCGCCCCAATCGAATCATAATAATAAAAATAGTCACACGCCCCCTAAAAAGGAGAGCTATGACCAATGAAAAGGGCACTGAGAAAAATTAGTAAAACTATTGTGATTATTTTTAAATAGTTATTATGAATGAGTTTAGAATCGAATTTAATTTCTTCAAAGTGCTCAAATGGTGTAAAGATATTAAAAGCATTTTTATAATATATTTTAAATGTCTTTAAAATCGAATTTCATTGTGTTATTTTATAAAATCTTGTAATTTATATATAAAATATTGCACCAAAGTTATTTTAAGACATCATTTTTCTGGAAAACTGAATTCAATTTCAACTGATTATATGTAAGTTCTCATCTTTGATATCCGTATAGATTTTTCTGAGTGCACCCACGAGATTTGAGCCTTAGATAGTCCTTAGTTCGAGTCCTAGTTGCGGTCAAATGTTTTCGGGCTGCAGCGGGTCAAACGTTTTGTAAACAATTCCGAAACAAAAACGCCCGCTGCGATCACGTTTCACTTTCTCCTCGGATCGCGAAAGGGTGGACTTTCTGCGGCGGTATCGATCGGATGGGTTTAAATGCATATAAAGGGAGCTGGAGCTGCGGACGGCGTTCTCGGAAGGCCGGGATGATGGCTTGTTAATGGCATTTTATGGTGCCTCATAATCAGCGCAATTATGTTGCATTTTCAAATTCCAAGAGCTAACAAGTGCCGCGAGTTCTGTGGCCTTTTCCTTTGTAGCCAGCCGCCCGATGGCGTCGGCTGGTTTTTCAGTTTTCCAGTTTACCAGTTAGTTTGGCGGCCTTTAATTTTTTTGGTTTCGAGTATTTCGGCTTTCGGTGGCATATCCTTGTTATCCTGACAACAACCGCAAATGTGCTAACGAATCTTGCCGCCGACGCGACCCGCACACTCGCCCAATTAACGCGAAAACCCAAAACTGGAAATTGTCGGGGGAGAGGCGTTAAACGATCTCGCACCTTCGCTGACTTGGCGAAAAATTAAGTGAAGGTTCTCGAGCTCTTGACCGTGGTACCTCAAAGGGTATTTACTCTGGCAACCATCACTATTTCTTCTATTATTAAAACAATTATTGAATTTTCTTTTATACGAATATTTTTATTATATAGTAAATTAAATATTGTACTATTTTATATTTTTATAAAAAATAAAATAGAATAAGAAAGTTATACTAATTTTATTATTATATATTTTATTGGAAATTAAATTATTTTTTAGCATTAATAAGAAACTAGTTCTTTTTTGGGCACATTTATAGGGTATTTACTGCCTAATTCCCTGCGATATCTTCCCAGTGATCGAGGGGTATTAATCGTGTCTTTCCTGGCTTATATCTGGTTCCCTGTTGGGTCGCACTTTCTGCAGAAATCTCCCTTTCTGGGTGGTGATCGTGTCCAGTTGCTTGTTGGCTGCCCCCAAAAGCGGCAGGCTTACAAGATCGCCAGAGTGATCGACACTAATCCGCCGCAGAATCCGCTTACTGACAGTCCGCGTCATGGTGGCAAGTCGATCCGATCGCACTAAGAAGCTGTTGAGTGGCCGGGTGACAAGTGAGCGGATTGCAAAGGCTTGCTAAATAAGTGCAATCGATGCCCGCGAAAGTGGGGGAAATTAAGGGGAAGTGCGCGTAATTAAAATTGTTTAATAAATCCATGAATATAAAATATTGGCTAATAATTAAAATGAATTTAAATATAATTTATTTATTTGTGTAGATTCACTTAATTAATTTCAAATGTATTATAGAACTAATATGCTTGGGATTAATATTAATAAATTCCAAATGATCTCCGAACAATGGAGAGACAATATCAATGTATCATTTGCTAAGGACCTACTTTCACCGTCGGAGTTTATTATGCTGGCATTTTAATTGTTATCACTTGTTGCGCAAGTCAATTTCTGTGCCCTTGATCAAGTCATTATTCACGATTATCCAATTGACTGGCTCCCAATGATCCTTGGCAGTTATCCTGCGGCTTTTCGATCCATTTCTTTTGTTCGATTGCGGCATTTCTATTCATTTCTCTTTTTATTGTAAACGGCTTTCGAATCGCGCTGCATTGATCCCATTAGTACGCCCCATTTAGCACCTTTTTGTGGCGGATCACGGATCAGGTGCATTGGGTCCTTTGATCTTCAGCCGCAGGAGCGTGAAAAGGATGCTTGTTAGGCCACGATTACCACGGTGATCTAAGGACCCATTGTCCTTGAACTGCACGCCCCACCAGCGTTTAGTTTTGGGTGTACTTTAACCACTAATGACATCTCATGGCAATCGAACCGAATCGAATCGATTCCCACGATCTCCGAAATGCTGTTGACACAATCGAGGATTCCGTTCCGTTGGCCAAATATTTGCATAAGCCTTTGCGGAAACCGGAAATCGAATTCCCTCGAAAGATCAAATCGATACCCCAGTTAGCGGTTTTCACAGCTAAACAAACACGAAGGATCAAAGAGGAAGTGCTGCTGTGGATGATCGACCCACATCAAAAGTGAGAAATAAATAAATCCAGGCAAGCAACAGATTTCCTATCGATCCACTGACTCGAAATTGATTTCTACGCCCACCAAACGATCGATCCCAATTTTTATTCCAATCCCAGCTCATCAGCATAACAATCAAACTCACGAAACCCTTTTGGCACTTCCCCGTCCTCCTCTCTACCTTTCGGAATTTGCCTGTTCTGTTTTTATAATTCCATTTTTCACACCACTCTTTGGAGATCCGATCGATCCACCTGTTGAAAAACGGTGTTGAAGAAGGGGGGGGGGGGGGTTAAAATAAACGGGAGGCCTAGGCCATTAAAAAGGACTTTTTCGTAGAAACGCATCGAATGTGTTCGATTTGCTTAATTGAATTTTGGTATACCAGGTGGAGGAGCTGAGGGAATCAGGAATCAGAATCGAAGGGATCAAGGGAAGAATCAGAGGAGGATGCTGCTGTTTTAATAGATTCACACGCACGTCGGTTCGGCATTTTTAGGATCCCGCGATCCCGGGATCGAGGAAGTTAGGGGAAGTATCGACTGTTTGCAGAACGGTGTATATACCACTAGGTGCAAACTGCCAGAAACTGAAAAATATCAACAGATTAACGGAAATATTTGGGGTGTCTTTGGTTTGTAGAACTCCAAGTGTATTTTGTCAAATAAAAACCATTTGATTAGGATCATAATATGATATGTGATCAGTTTTTATCGGAATTACCTTTCTCAGCACTTGGCGCTTATACATTCGGAACCTGCCTTTGAAGCCCGGCAATTTGCAGTTGTTCAGGGGAAGTCTGGTTGGTATTGTTGGACAACTATTATTCATAATGGGCATTCAATTGAGGGGCTACCCACTGACTTCCTCCGAAGGCGCTGTCCTGTGCAACTTGAAAGTGCCGAAGGCTGTGGCTTCTGCTCCTGCCGCGTGTCCAGTGACGAAGGAAGCCCCGAACCCCCGGAAAAGTACCTCTCTGTGCTCCGGGTCAATTAGAAACACACGTCTTTGAGGCGCAACCTCTGAAGAGGCTTACAAACGCCTTACGCCAGTGTTCCTTTTGAAAATCGCACAGAGCCTTATGTAATTTGCGTTGACTACTTTTCATTATCATTGTTGCACTTACAATGGCAATGGGATTCTGTTTCCTGGCATTATCCTCCGGCCACGTGCAAAAAAAGGATGTGTTTGTTTTGTTTTGCCCTGCCCAATGCCAATCGGTTTCTCGGACATTCACCGCACGCTGCGTCCAGGACAATTGGCCATCCCGAAAATCATATGCATATCTGTATCTGCAACTGTTTCTGTTTCTGATTCTGTTGCTGTATCTGAATCTGTCACAGATTCTGAATGCTGTTGCTGGGCCAGGGAGACAGACGAACTGTCTCTGTGCATCACAGCTGGAGGCGAGTAATCCCGAAAACCTTATATCTTATGCAATGGTGCACTCGGGCACTTCCATCTCTTCTTCAACGGAAGGAGCTTCAAAGTAACCGCTCTGCGTACAAGTATTTGCGAGGTGACCTTCGAGGAGGAGAGTCCTCGGCCCGGCAATGCAAGTCGTCTGTCACGGGCGCGGTCATAACATTTCATTGCCATAATTTCTTATGCAAATATCCTGTGGCAGCGTTGCGAATTTATTAATTACTCGCCAAATGCCCGCAACAACTGGGGATTCCGGATAAAGTCGGTGGTTCCTATGCTGCATGGCTAGAAAATGGGTACATCATTTTGGGACTTTTCGGGGTTTATTACTAGATTAAGTACTGATAAACTGTACGATTTATCAATAATTTAAAAAGCTATTAGATAAAAAAAGAACATATTCATTACTATTTATTTATTTCTGTTATCTTCCTGTAAGATTTCTGGTGATCCAAGGAAGTAAACATTTTCTGCGAGTGTATTTCGCTACCGGTTAAGTCGGGGCGCCGCTGAACATAGTGGTATCTCCCGAAAATCTTCTCTCCACATCCAACCAAAAAATATATCCCGCGTCTGTCTGTGTGTATAATTAAAATGTTCAAAAAAGCGACAGTGTTCATTTTTTCATCATAAATTTCAAAAAGATTGCCATTTTGGCGCTGGACGCGCGCGTCTCCCATTTGAAGTAAACCGCGGCGGCAATGACAACGAAGTTCGAGGATCGGGTATTGGGGATTGGGGATCGGGGATCGGGGACCTCGGATCTGGGGAACCGCGATGTGGACTGGACCACATTTAATTGGCATCGGCTGCAACCCGTTTTTGCTGTTTTGCAGTTTATATACCATTTTTTTTTGGTTTTGTTTTGTATATTTTTTAATTTTTTCCTGGCTGCTGCCCGTGCTTTTTTGCTTTTTTCGAGTAATTTTCAAATAAAACCAAGGTCTCTTATCTCCACCTTCGAGTCGCTGCCTTTTGGCATGCGCGTGCGCAGCGGCAATTTGATGAAATGCATATGAAATCAAAAGTGAATTTCGACGGGCGAGATCACTTATATGTACGTACAGCCAAGGCAGAAATTATAGTACACACTTTATAGTACTACACTTTTTTGTGGAATTTTATGTATTAAACATAAAAATTGTATTTTAAAAATTTAATTTTAGAGTACATTTGATCAGTAACCATTTAAAATAAATATTGTTGATGGGAAATGGGATTTTTGTATATACTCCTAAAAGTAAATTTAAAAAAAACTAAAATTTGTAGTTCTATTTTTCCAGCCTCCACTGTTTATCTGTGCATCATGAGGAAAAACAGGGAGAGAGTGCAGGCAACTAATTAGCCCAGTCACGCAGTGAATGCAATCCGAATCCGAATGCATTTAAATATATAAGAGACTCATATTTTCAACGGCGCAATGCCACGCGACTTCATCTAGTCCCGCGGATCCTGGAATGCCCCGCCAGCAGTTGAAAATGTTCTCAGCTCTTTGCTGATCCAATTAAATGTCGTAAATTTCATTATAAAAGAGGTTCTGATGGTCTGCGCAGCCGCGGGACTTAAAAAACACATAGAATCCTTCTAGGAGTGTAAAAAAAAATATGAATAAATAACGAGTAGTAAGCAAATAAGCTTATCAAACCAAAAACTATTACCTTTGGAATCAACATTCACTTAGAAAATAGCTTTGAGTACATAAAATCGAAACCATATAGATAATATATATTTTTACTTAAAGGTTTCCCCAGCCCTCAGTGTCCCCAATTTACTTATTTGTTTTGCTCTGCGGCAATTAAAGAAAGTTGCTCCCCGCACGAGTCTATAATTAAGGAAGAAAAGAACGCTTTTGAAGATCGCCGTGCGTCGCACTTAAGGTAATTAATTTAAATAATTTCGCAAAGTGAAAGCCCCGCGGTTGAATTGAGACATTTAGGCGTGGTAATTAAGGCATTGCCAAAGTTTTTTGTGCCAGAAAGTTAATGAACGAAAGCAAGAGTCGTCAAATGCTTAACTCTATTCCTTAAAAAATATTAAAGGTATTCTTCTTTTAAGTGAAAGTGAAAGAAGTCGGCAACAATTTTCTTTTTCAAAATCATAATCCCTTTTGATAGTTTTATTGGACCCCCGTTTCTGCTCTTTTTCAATCATTTTTAATAGCCATCAAATGATGCTGAACCCCAGAATAATCCTCTTGAATCGATGCCCATTATGAATTACGTACTTTGAGGGACCAGAACGCATCATTATCATTTCAGCTGCATTGTCAAGTATAATCAGCTTAACTAATGAAAACTTCAGAGCTCAATTTCTGATCCCTAAACGCAAACGCACGCAACAGGATCGAGGATTCTTTTGGAAAATCGAGTTTGGTGGGCGTTTTTAATTGCCGGGGCTGGGAAATTGAACATTTTTTTGTTGTTGTTTGTTGAGCGGGACAACTGAAAACCCGGGAAACCCGGGAAACTGTAACAATGACAAGTGCACCTTTGTGTGGAAAATGGAGGAGCGGTTCCTTATTGTATTCCACTTTAGCGTTGCACTTGTTTTTCGCAAGAAGTTACATAACATCACAATTACGTGGACAATTGTGCACGCGACCTATTGTCGGCTTTTTGTTTTTCATCTAGGGTCCAACGCCCAGTTATAGATTTTCTAGATATATAGATGTATTATCGGTGCGAATATCTCTAATTGCAGTGCGGTGAAATCTCTAGCACTCGTTTTTGAGATCGAGGGGCGAGATTCTTCCCTTTTTTTCGCTGCGGAGAAATCTTGGAAAGATGTCAGGGCCGAACATAAATTACATTATTCTTTGTCAACATTTGTGAGTCAAAAAGTCGCGTTCATGTTAAACAAATAACTCACTTGTTGCTCCCTGGAAGTTATTTACGAGACATCAGTCAGCATCAGACGGTGTCTGGAGCCGTGGTTGTGTTGTAATCAGAGCATCCTTAATAAATCATAAATTTATTCGCCCAGCGTTGCATGTAAAGAGTGCCCTGCATTGGACATACAAAAAAAGTGAAGAAAACCCAGAAAGAACGAGCTTAGTTGGGGGTTCCGACTAAGAGATACCCCTATCTTCTTTTGAAACGAAAAATTTGGAATGTATCACCTGTCTTAAACAATATTTGATATTTAACATCATTAAGTAAACCTAATAGATGCACTTGGAACTATGGACCTCTGAACCTTATTTAATATATTGTTATTTTATATACCATAATTTACCATAAATGCAATGATGATGGACAAACAAACATGTTATCAGCGTTTATCTTCAAGAAGACTTCCAATATATCCTTTTCTCAACCAACAAAGGGGTATCTATATATACGGCCAATACCCCGAAGGGGTTTTCAAGCGGCCCCGGGGCGATCTGGAGCGATCTGCTACATATTTCTGCATATATTTCTGGGATCGATCGATCCCCTTTTCGGGGCCATGTCAAACGTATTATTAACTTCACACAAAAAGCGTTCGATTTTGCACCGTTTGCTGTCGCCGAGACATTGTGTCGTATGTCGCCCATTGAGACCGCCAATGGAGGAGAGCGACACAACCCCCCTTTAACCTTTTCCCTTTTCGGAACCCCAAGGGACGGGGTCTTGAAATCACCATCTCCCTCGCTGGGAGAATCCTTCCTTTGGCCCCTTGGTTTTTGGTCTTTTTCTGACTTTAGTGCCAGGCCGTTTCATATATATGCAATGCAAAAACAGGAAAAACGCCGGAAATAATAATTCGATAAATGCGCCATGAAGAGAGCTGTGGGCCCCAGAACCGTTCGATTCTTCCCTCCAAAGCTGCCCCCAAAACACAGTGCGAAATTAATTGTAACTCTTCAACATAACAAATAAAAAGTATGTGATCTTAAGTGCATGTTGGGGCTACTTCTATTGTTCTCATTTAATTCTTAAAATAATAATAAATAATACTAAAATCCCATACTCTCGTTCCACTTTAGCAATATGTAAAGTACCCAAAACCACAATTACTATATACATTAGATTTTATAATACATTTTCTTCCTGTGCAGGACCGTTCGAACCCATCGCTCTTCTTTTGCACCGCATAACGAATCGATTGGCATGGAACCTTTCCCGAAACAGGAGATCAGTTATAGCTGCAGCTATATAGCTCCGAGTTCCGATGGTTCCAAACTCTTGCCAGACGGAAGTGCGTATCCTATCCCGCAATATTCATTGATCTATTAACAAGGTCCAGTTTGCAGCACAGGAAATGCGCGTGGGATGTGTACCTACACATACGATGAGAAAACAATCCCATAAGAAAATCCCATGAACAACAAGTTCAATGTCGCTTGGCATTTGGCTTGCCTTATATATGTACATATGTGGCTCATGTGAATTTTATCTGTGGCAACTTCATCGCGACAGCTTCCGTTGCAAGAGACCCCAGCAGATTCCTCTTTCATTTTCTTAACTTTATACTTTGTCGGGGGCGATCTGAACAATTGCCGACCTGTGTTTCGCCTGCATTGCTGGAATAACTCAAAATTAGTTCAACAATCGATCGATCGATCGCTTGGGAATTGTCGGCACTCAGTCTCTGATTAACTTTTGCTGACCATATGCAAAAATGCAGCAAGTAAATTACCTGGCTCCTTTTCACCCTACTTAATCCGGCCCTTTATTTATGCAAAGTGGCTTTTTCGATCCAAAAGTCCTGACAAATTGTTAGGATAATTTACTGGCCAGTGATCGGTGATCTTGTAAATACTTAACGGTAACAATTTCAGATACATTTTTGCATATTTCTGGCAATATCATTATGTGCGCATTGAAAGTAAATAACAGAGAGCAATAATAAAAACAGAAAATCAAAGAAGGCATCCCGTAAATTTTCAAAAATCCTTTTATCTACACGAAATTTTAAAGAATTAGTGTCTTTAAAAGGGAAGAAGTCAAAATTCATTTAATGTCCAGGGCAAAGTGTATGTTTTTGATATGTTTTCCTTTCAGAAAGCTTTAATTTACATTTCCATACTCTTCTGGTTTTTTTTGCAGCCCAATTTCCCAACCCAGTTTCAGCATAAGAAAACTCAAGGTATATTTCATTATAATTATCAGTTTAATGTCCTCCATGTTTGTTAAAAAAAAAGAGATTCTTAAGTGTACATTGTCTTCCATTTACAAGCTAGTCTTATAAACTACATAAAAACTTAATAGCTAATTTGTACAGGTGAAAAAAAAAGTTCGTTTTGGGTAATATAAATACTTTGTGGCTGAGGTAATACTTGTTGGCCAATCAATGGTTCGATGTGTGTGTATGATGGTTGAGTGCGACTAGCAATTGCAGGAGTTTTGCGGGTGGATCTTGGAACTAAGATCCTTACAGATCGTCCTGCCAGAGGGAAATGTAGTCGAGAATGTCCTCATCCTCGGCGCCAGAGCTGCAGGAATTGTTGCGATAGTCTTCGTAGCTGTTCTCCAACTTGGTAACGATATTCGAAGATGGTGTTGCTGCCGGGATCGTTGGTGTTGCTGGTGTGTAATAGGAGCCGTTGCTGCTGTTGCTGTGGCAGGAGCTCACGCTGCCGGTGGGCGATTGCAACTGCAACTGTTGCTGCCAGGCGTAAAAGTGTTGCTGCTGTTGCTGTTGCTCCTGGTGATGTTGCTGCTGCTGCTGCTGGAAGTGCAGATGTTGCTGCTGCAACTGCAACTGTTGCTGCTGCTGCTTCTGCTGGTCGTTCTCATCAATGACTTTCTGCAGGCGGCGTATGTACTCTACTGCCATTTTCAGGGTGCTGACTTTGCTCAGTTTTTTATTGGCACCGGGACCGATTCCACGACGACCATTGCTCAGATCGGCAATTACGGCCACGGGAATGTGTTGTCGCAGTTGGCTAAAGCCGTTGTTGACCTGCTTGACCCGGTTGCGCTCCCGGGCATTCCGCCGGATGACCGAGGGCCCATTGGCCGGGGAAGAGGAGGACTCCTCGTCGTCGTAGAAGAAAGACTGATTCTCGCTGCCCAGAGCCATTTCAGAAGAGATGTTTCGAATATATTTCGAACTTTTTTTGATGACTTAGATGGTCTTTGCTTGAGCGCTGGCTCCGTTCTGATGCCCTTCCCCGTTCCGTTCGGGCTATTTATAGGGGTTCCAGGGCCTAGGGATCTCACCTGCGTTGTTATCTACCTGCCCCTTGCAAAAGGTGCAACAGCATCATCACTCAAGGATCGGATCTCTGGGGTCTCTTGAGTGGAGTGATTTCTGATTTCTTATGGAGAGGAAAGGTAGTAATATCTCGCTCTCTCTCTCTTTCTCTGCAAATTGCAGCTGCTTTTCGGGCCCGAGTGTTCCCTGTTTTTGAGTGAGAAGAGTTTCCTCTTCGTCCGAGTGTTTTTTGCCCATTTTCAGCTGCCCGTCGTCTGCAAACCAAAACTTAAAACCTGGCACTGTCGCGTGCCGGCTGCCAACCGGTTTCAAGAAATAAAAGCAAAAAGGTCCAGACTTCGGACCCCAGTAACAACAACCCCTCCAAAGAAATGGAGCTCCAGATCCTAATGAAAGTGCCCAGCCAGCTTTTATGACTCTAATAGTTGAGCCACAATAAATCAGAAGGTCTAAACAAATCAAATACTAAACGATGGAGTGTTGCCGAGGTTGTATAAATGAGGTTTTGTCGTTGATTTAAGGCAGGAAAAGCGTCTATAAAGTACAGATAAATATAAAAACATAAAAAAAAGAATTAAGATCCTAAAAAGTGTATATCAACCAAAGAAATCATTGAACATGTATATCTAGTCAAATTGGAACATTAGTAAGAAAAAAATATTGTTAAAAAAAGATTTGTCTATAATAAAACCTTACCAACTCCTTTGTCCTTACTGATGACCTTCTGATCTCATGAGTCGTTTGGCAATCATTGAACATAAGACCTTGTGCCCCTGGAATCCAAAGTTTTATGACCCTCCAAGGCCGCCTCGTCAACACCTCAAACGGTGATCCATTCGATCGCATAGATCCCTATAGATCCTGCCAAGAAACCTGATCAGCCAGAGGCACTTTTCTATTAACACTCCTAATGCCCCGGGGTCCTTTATGCCCATCGTAGCAGTTGGAGTTTCTCTCGCTGGGCCGAAAGTCGAAAGCATTTCGAAAGCATTTAGGAGGTTTCCAGTATCTACGAAATTCCATTGTCCAAGCGATCGCCGCTGGAGGATTCTGGTTGCACGCTAGGAAACCGTGCCGAAATAGATTTGAATTGGCATTTTGGTCTCTTTGGCATGCTGGCACACGCTGGGCCTCGTTTAACACTTCGTTTCTGCAACCGCGGGGGATTGCATGGCATTGCATAGGGAAAGGACATCTGAGGACATTCGAGGACATCTGAGCACAGGGCGCAGAGCACAGGTCACAGGTCGCAGGGCATCCCCGAGTCTAAACCAGATGTCCAAGAGCCGAAAGAATCGATCATATCCGGTCGGTCATGCAAAATCCATGTTGATGCAATAGAAATTCGCCGTGGCTCGTTGATAAAGGGGACACTCTGTCGTGGTTTAAACCAGGTTTTGAATTTTAAAATATTTAAACAAAATTCGAACTTCTTATTGAAAAAAGAAGATAATTTTTTGAACTAAACAAAAAATAAGGCGTATTATAGGTACGCACAACAAAATTTTATGGAATAGATACGTTAGTATAAAAAAGGTTATTACTATTAAAATAGTAACGTTTACTTTGTCGTGGCTTTGCATACTATATTATATTATTTTGTTTTTGTTATAGAACCGAATTCACTGGTAAAATTGACCAATTGCGTTGAAGGATTGGCCTAGTTCAACTATTATATAAATTTGATCAAATATTATTATTATTATTATAACAGATAGAGTAGTTTACAAAACTAAACTAACTTAAGTAGTATAGCGCTGGCTGCAGGGCCTATGGCTATGTTGGTTTACAATGGTACTGTACCTTAATCTAATTGATCAAATATATTTTGTGTGTGTATACCACTTCTTCGTTTTTTTAAACTCTGAAAGAGCATTAAATCCCTCCTCTTGTTTTGCTATATTTTTCCTTGCCCGTTTCATATACATATGTATATTTCGGCCTGCAGCCCTTGCAGATATATATTTTGTGCGAGGATCGCGGATCGGCGATCGGCAGCATGAGGCGCTATCATTATCTGACACAAAAATTTAATATAAATTATGTTGACATGTTGGCTTAAATATGTACGTATATGCATACGTACGTCGTGTGGCTTTTGGCTTTTGGGTTTTGCCTCTTTTGCTTGTGGCTCTTGCTTTTTCGCTTACTGCTGCTTTGCTTACGATCATAATTGAACTGAAAAAATGAATCGACGATCGTCTGCTTTTCTGTCTTGGGGCCGACTAACTAGTTCAATAATTGCTAGTAAGACACGGCGACAGCAAAACGAAAAAACCTGGGGGATAAATCGAGGGGGGATGAGGAATATGGGCTCTGCATATATGGCATATCCAGCGAATGAAGATGAAGTCGTCATTAATATCGACTCGGCCTGTCAATAACTTGACATCACATCATTTTTTCCACACTTCTTTAAAGCGGCACCCTTTTTAGGACAGTGGAGCCTCGATTAAAGAACAGCTTCCGTAGCATCTGACAATGCAAGGTCAGTTTGTTGTCTTTACTTAACGAATTGTGTAAATTTAGGTTTAAGAAATCAGTTGCTTAGGATCATTTTGAGTTGGATTTTGATTAAAGGGTGAATGTCATACCCCGTTGAGCTCGCAATTAAATTCCCAATCGATTGGCATTTAAATCTAGAAACTTTATTTTTTGAAAATTTTTCGAAAAAATAGATGATGTAACCCCTTATAAAAAATGCGAAAATTGGTAAAAAAATAAATTTTCAGAAAAGTGATGGGGATCGTTAGCCTAGATTGTTATCTGCTCAAAACAGTCGGTCTTTTTGTTGTGCGCCTCTATTTGACTAAATAACGACTGAAAAACGGATAAAAATAAAGTATTTTTCGCCCAAAAAAATATACTCCCTATTTTTGCCCAAAAAAGATCAGTTCTTTCGTCGACAAATTGCGAAATGGAGCCAGAATAAGGAATGTCATACCTTGTTGAGTTCGTAACTAAATTTCCAATCGATTGGCATTTAAATCTAGAAACTTAATTTTTTGAAAATTTTTCGAAAAAATATATGATGTAACCCCTTATAAAAAATGCGAAAATTGGTAAAAAAATAAATTTTCAGAAAAGTGATGGGGATCGATAGCCGAGATTGTTAGCTGCTCGAAACAGTCGGTCTTTTTGTTGTGCGCCTTGATTTGACTAAATTATGACTGAAAAACTGCTTAAAATAAACGCATTTTTCGCCCAAAAAATGCACCTCCTAATTTTTGCCCAAAAAAATCCATACCTTGTTAGGATCGCAATAAAATTTCCTATCTATTGATATTTTTATAATAGTTATCGTATAAGTATAATAAATCTACTAAGACATTACAAAATTGGCTAATACGAGATAATTTATACAATTTCTAAAGAACATTATCATATTATAACATTTTTTCTTTTTGATCTCTGTAAAGAAAAAACTAAGATTTGAAATCTCTTTTGTCTTGAGCTTGAGGCTAGATATTATTGGATCTCATTCCTGTTGCTGATCAAATCAAAAGTCAACTGTCAACTGTTCATGGCCATCAAATTGCCGCCTGATCACCGATCTCTGGGCGATGAAAGGACGAAAGCCGCTCTCGATTTCGATTTCGATTTTGATGCCCCTACTCCCACTCCAGTTATACACACATATATGTTTGATTTATGGGAGCAATGCGAATATGTCATCGAATCGGTGCGACATCTAAGGTGAGCGTTTTGACGCCGCCAATTCTATTTGGCCAATGCTTTATACCGATATCGCCAACTGGCATTGATATTTATGGCCAAGAGCAAAAGCCAACAGCTCCTTGAGAAATCCAATGAAGGAGGATGGCGATTTTTGATTAATTGTAATGCGAGAACTTTGATTAATTGCGGGCGGCAAGCGGCCCCAACATAACAATTTGTTTTGGCATTGCATTAAATCAGCCGAAAGGCCGATGGAATGGAGGGGGTTTTTGCTTTTCAGGCATCATCACGGCGTGAGATTGTAAGGCCAACACCTCGATAGCCTTTGCTGCCGTATTTATGAGTTGGCTCGAAATTTATGAATGGTCCACGGCTTTGGCCTCGACCATCAAGCGGCTCTTTGCGCAGTGAAACACTGGAAAAAATATTACAACTAACAGAATTAACTGCATTTGTTGAAATTGTATTATTTAATTAAAGATCAAAAAAATTATCTTATGATTTTTGTAATGATCATATAAATTTAATTCATTATTTTGATCTACGGATGTTTATATGTAGGTGTTACTTAAAGATCTGTTTTGAATATTTTAAGAAATCATGTGGTTATTATATACATATAATATCTTAAAACTGTATAGCTAAATTGAAAACTTAAATTTAAAAAATATTTATTTTAAATTGCAGTAGAAATGATGATGATGATGTATTTTAAATATCTTCAAATACTTTATAGTACACTGCTTTTTTCCTTGTGCACTCGCTCTTCTTCTTCGTCTTTCATCTGCTGGCAATTGCAATTATGCAAAAAGTTGTCAAATACGGGAGGCATGGGGCGTGGCACAGCATGACTATCAACAAAATACAATCAACAACAACAAGCGCAGCCGAAAAAAAATTGCCGAAAAAATTGTACCAGTTTCTGTATTTTCCGGCAGAGCTCTCAGCAATTTACATGTCTCATGGAATCAAGAGCACACCGCATTCTCCGTTCCGCCCAACAAAACCAATCAACGCGTCTGTCAAAGCCGAAATAAAAAAAAAAGTGGAAAAAAAGGCAACTTGGAAGCGGTTGCTTATCGGTAGCCGTGCTGAAATCAGCTTCTGGCACTCACGATCAGCAGAAAACCCGCCAGTCGACAGTGGACAGGGGAACCCCCCGCCCCAAAACCGAAAACCCCCTCCCGGCGGTAATACAGGTGACCAAGTGCACCTTCAACTGGAGATCGACCCTTTAGCGATCCGTGCTCGTTGCTCCTGTCACAATTACAACAGCAAGTGCAGCGGACTAATGACAACCACGGTGGCAGTTGCCCCCGCACAGTGGGCCGAAATTCAAAACTACCCCTGCAAAATGCATATAATTTGATTTATCAACTCTTGTAATGTTCAAACAAATAAAGATAGCTTGATTTGAACCACATACTAAAATATAAAATTTATACCTAAATATTTTCTTTAAATCAAATGTATTAAAATTTTTTTTTTTAAATACCAATATCCTCTAGTTTTGGTAATAATTATTATATTTTCTCCATTATCTAATCAGCAACGAAATACACTAGGTATTTGGTCTAAAATGATACGGAAAATATTAAAAAAGAATATGATATCACCAATTTTTTAAATTTAAAAATCAATAATTGTAGGTTCTTTAAAATAAATATTTTTAAAATTATTTTCTGCAAGTGGTAGATTGTAAGAATAATATATTTTTCATTGTTTTAAGCCCTACAATTCCTTAATTTAAAATCACTTCTCCTTGCACACACCTGAACCACTGTGCAAGTTGACATGGAAACCTGATATTGCACACACGCGCCTCGTGGCCCGAGCCTTAAGTTGAGGTCTTGAGGTCTGGAGATGGGATGGGATGGGATTGGTACTGAATACCGAGTACTGGCTATTGGGTACTGGGTACTGGGCACTGGTTACTG
Organism: Drosophila subpulchrella; assembly: GCF_014743375.2. Lineage (NCBI taxonomy): Eukaryota > Metazoa > Arthropoda > Insecta > Diptera > Drosophilidae > Drosophila > Drosophila subpulchrella. The sequence goes on from NC_050613.1 coordinate 21,526,867, forward strand.
GATACTGGATATGCTGGGCATCGGGAGCCTGTCGTCGAGACTCGGGCCTCGCGACTCGAGACTCTTTTTACCTTTTGGCGTGCGCGTGCAGTGCAATTAACTTTTGTAGTAAGTCAGCCGGGGCAACACTTGACATTGACTTGGCTGGAAAACAGCAAAGTAAAAAAAAAGCGAACCAGAGGTGGGGATCTCGGGATAGGGAGCCAAAAGCGTGGTCTTGGGGCGACAATTTCACCTGTTGCCTTTTGCCGCTGACACAGTAACTTATATTATTTGCATGCGTCGAACTGGTTTATATAGGCAGGTATATGAAAAAAGATGAGTATGGCGGAGACTGCCACGTGCAAAAAATAATAAACGGAATAGAGAATGATCTAGTTTTAGTTTTTAGAAGGAGGCGTGGACAATTACGGTCAGAGTTCAGGGGTCATTCTAAGGGGTCGCATGCTGTGAACTGGACATGGGATTAGTGAGGAATTTCGGTAGGAGTGAATGCGAGAGGCGTTAACCCATGTCTGCCAATTTAATGTGGGTCACTTGTGGCCCCGAGGCAATTACAAATGTTTTCCCAATTGCCAGGCTATTTATTCTCCTTCAGCACATCATTAGATCATTGTTATAGGCTGCAATTAATATTGCTTTCCTTGGAAAAACGAACATGATTATTTTGCAGACCAAAATTGCAATTACCATGTTTATATATAATTTTTAAAAATATTTTGTGTATAATATAAAATTGTGCAATTCTTACAAGGTACTTGTATTTCTGTACTTTCTATTCAGAGATATTTAAAAATAAAATTTTATTTCTTATACAACTAATAAAATTTGTTTGACCAGACCTTCTTAGTTTAAGTAAAAAACCCACCTTTCCGGTAATATTTCCACCTGAGGTCCTGAAATATTTTGTCTGCCTGGCCATTTAATGTGGGTCACTTGACTCCGGGGCAATTACAAATGTTTTTTCATTTGCAGGCTATTAATTTTCCAGAGGCCCAGCCACTTCAGCACATCATTAGAGTGCAGATCTTGTTTAATTTTTTGGTGGCTTATTTTTCGTATTTTTTCGCAGGCTCAGTTACTTTATTCTTCAGTTGTATTTTGTTGTTACCTTTGTATTTTTTGCCTGAATGGGCCGATTGCGTGCGCCTCGTGTGCTGCAGGTCTTAACTGATTCTCATTGATTAATTGCCATCATTAGCATACGGCAACGACGGCATGATTGATATGGATATGGCCAAGTACGCGCATATATATCGCCTATATATTATATATGCACATATCTGCTATATATGGCTGGACCACCGGCGAAGTTTCACCTCGGCCAAGTGGAATGTGGAGCTCTTAATGCCGCACAGCACCTTAAAAGGCAAGTGGCTCCGAGTTTTTGGCATAGAGAGATCCAATGGGCGCTAATTGTTAACAAATTGTTGGCCAAAAGGGAAAAAGGGGGGAGAAACACGCAAGGTTCCTCCAGTATCGGCGCATATATATCTCCCCCTTTTATTTTTATATTTTTTTGGCGACGCACGCAATCTTCGCGTAACTGAGAAAATCCATTACAAGCCTTACAGGGTCACGCAGCCCAAGTCCTAAACCCTTTTCCGATTTTACATACACACCCTACACACCACAGTAGCCAAGAAAGTCGGTGGAGAGCGGCATTGTCAAGTTTATTAGACCATTCCGCAGGATGGATGGCATAATAATAATGATGAGGCACATTCCGGGCATAAAAATCCAGAGCCTGGGAACCGTAATTGAATATTAAATGCAAATTTTACACTAATTTGAGGCACCTGAAGGTCCAGATACCGCTAACAACATTTTGATTAATCTCATTTAAATTACTGGTATTTATCTTTCAGGTTCTTTTTTACTTTATGAGTTCTTGTTAATATTTTTGTCCTTAACGTAAAGAATCTATAGCAAAATGCTATTTTTATGAAAACTTATATGCAATAAGAAAACTATTTTAACAAAAAATGTTAGGATCATATCGAATATAGATTATCTTAAAGCGTTTATAAATTTTAAATTGCGTTTTAACTGGAAAATGTATTTAGATCCGTTTAACAGTGATAAAGTCATCACTTTAACCATCAAGTTAACTACCAATTGATGGCAATGATCTAATCTTAATCTAAAGGCCTCATCTTTGGAGGGACGTAGCGCCCCCTTGGCCCATAAATATTCCCCCGAGAATGTGAAATGTCCCGCACTCAGTGATGGATAGACTTATCGAACGAACTCAATTCCTCGTGGATCTCATTCACACGTTCTCATATTTCCTGTCCCCACTCGAGCGACCATTTAATGGCCTCCACCTGCTCCTCCTCCATTCTCGACTTCATATCATATGTGATCGATTGAATAGACGGGGCCGCCCCATAATCTAGAGCCATCGTGATGATCGTGGCTCGTCATCATTATGCGGCCCATGGAGCTCCCATAACTTTCCATCATCAGTTTCAATTTCAATATAGTCCAGTCCCCCTGAAAGGCCCCCGATATTTACTTCGTATCCCTCGTCCTCTGTCAATCGATCGGGTAAAAGTAGCTAACTACCAGTTTTTCCTTCCTTTACATTTCATTTATGTTTCTTTTTGATTTTCATACCCTGCCAGGGAGTATGTAAAATTTTTACCAAGGAGGTTATATTAAAAACTAAATATTATAAATATCTATGAAGTTTATAGATACTTTTTTAAATATTAAAAGGTAAAAATAGCTAGATTAAATTCTACTAGTATGTATTAGTTATGTTATATCCCACTTAAGAAGGGGAAGACAAGATGTTATAAAAAAAATAGTTTAAGAGATTTCTTGTGTTGATATTACGGGTTAAAAAGAGTGTTAAAGATTCCCTTCCATTTTGTTTATATTTTTTTTTAAATTTTGCGTTTTGTGTTTTTGCTGCTGGCGTTTTGAGGAGGATGAGCTGGGGACCTTTGGACACACCGCCTGGGGCCACAATTTCATTTTCACTCCCGAGGCACCAGCACTCGATGATTATGACGACGAGGATGATGATGATGAGCTTGCGACGACCGCAGGCAAAAGTGTGCCCCAATTTAATTGAAAGCGGTTTTCGAGCGGCCTTGGCCACTCATTTTTTCATCGGTCTTTTTTCGTCTTTTGCACTTTATGCAGTTTCATTTCGAGGTGTTGCCTTTTAGCTTTAGCTTTATTGATTGAATTGACGAAATGGAAATTTGTCAATTCTCACCTGGCCATGTGAATAAATATTTGTGGTCGTGCAGTGAGTTCCCGTTTCGAGATCTCTGCGGTCGACTTTCAGTTTTTCGTTTTAGTCTTTCGTTTGCCACAGGCAAGGTCAGAAAGTCTTTAAGATAAGGCGCTGAATAAATACCCTCGGCGCAGACAACTCAATCGCATCCTTGCGGCCAAAGTGTTATCCTGCCTACAAGAATAACCTTTTAATTAAACCATGACGATAAGGGCTCCTCCGAGGGAAAATAAAAAACGTTTGATGCTCTTCACGCGTGTTTGTCATATCGGAAATGAAGAACCGGACTTATCGCCACGGTTCTTCGTGAATGAACTCTCTCACATTTTAGGAAGGAAAAGGATAAAAAAAAGGGAAAAAGGGGACTTAGAGGGGGAAGGGGTATCGCCTCATGAATGAAACTCGTTTGACATTTGGCAAACGATTAGATTGGACTGCAAGTGCATTAGTTTTATCCAGCTGCACAAGTTGTCTGCCTCCTTTTTTTTACCTGCAGATACAATTGTATCTTTTCTTTTTTTGTGTGGCTACACGCTACACGCTCGCTATCCTTATCGTAGTTTTTTCTCTGTCGATTTCTGGTTCTGTACTGGGTTCTTTCATTTACGATCCTGCCACCAACAACGTCTTTTTGGCCAGCAATTTTGCGGTTGGGCCGTCTGATGTCATAAACTGCGTCCATTAAAATGAAATTTCAATTGCAGCCGAATAATCATCAGCGCATCCCAAGGGGCCAGGCGATCGCGAATTGAGCGATAAACTTGCACTTTCCCTGCTCCCAATCGAGATCTCTCCTCCTATTATGCTCAATTAATGTATGAACTTATTGAAAAAATTGGAAAACAAAGGTATTATTAATGTTGAAAATTTGTTGTTTACACAATTCCTTATAAAAATATGGTATTTAATACTTAGTTTCATTTGAAAAATCCATTGGCACTGTAAGTCTTAAAAGTCCCTTTGTGGCACCCTTTGTGGCACCGCTCTTAATTCAACCCTAGCCATATCTTCAATCCGCTCTTCCAATCATCTTTTTATGTGGCCCCCTGGCTGAGCTCGCTTTTCACGCCTTCCGGCGACCTTCTGCAATCAATTAAGTCTTTGGCTAATGAGCATAAAACTTTTGATTTGCTATGCTTTAAATTGAATTCAAGGGGGCACATGTGCTTGGCAAAAAAGTGAATTGTTAAATGCCCGTTTACAGGTTCATCTTAATCCCCGTAGTGGCTAAACGAAAGACTGAAGGGACGAACTTGATTTTTTAACAGCTTGATATAACTTTGTTGTCAGCACAGCGGTGGCTCACTCTAAACTAGGAATGAGATGGCGCCTTCAATTAAAATCAAAATTATGCAGCAAACACTGATGAAGCTGCAAAATTGTATTTCTTTTATTTTTTTTTAACGTAATTATAAAACCGCAGGACATTCAAATTGAAAATGCAAATCAAAAATAACCCGAAATCGACCAAAAACTCATACGAAACGGAAGCCACAAATGGCAGCGTGAAATTAAAGGGCGTCTAACGTGAAATTAGCAGCTCGTTTCGTTTCAGCGGATTTATGGCATTTGAATAACTCAAATTATAGGGCCTCCACTGACTTTTATCTCAATATTTGTTTTGGCCAAGCAGAGGCCGAAAAAAAAGGGAAATTTCTATAATTTGCATGGACTGCGGTCTGGCTTTATTTTTTGGCTATGTAAATCATGCGGCCTAAACCGCAAATTAGCCACACGTACGATATTCCCTTTTCTCGTTAAGCCGCCACTGAGTCCTCCTTAATGTTAACCAATAAATATCAGACAGTCTGGCGTGTTAATAGAGCAAGTGTTGTTTTGCTCACTTTCGGCGTTAAGTGTTTCGCACAGGAGGCTTTTTTTCCTGCGAATGTCGAATGTCCATCCTTGTCCGTCCGTAATCACTAAGTAAATAAATGTTGCCCGCTCCTTATTCCTCTGTTTGTTTTTCGAAAGTTGGACAAAATGCCACGCCCCCGAAACGGGGGCATAAATCATCGCCTGGGATGTGGGGTGCCATGAATAATCGCTGATGCACAGTAAACAAAAGGCAGTTTGATATCACTTTTATGAAAATAATAAGCCATCCTCCTGCTCAACTCCCTCACCTAATAAATTCTCCTAACTTTGGTTAAATGGGGTCAGGTTCGAGTCCCCCTGCTGCTCCTACAAAGCATTGTTTTACTATTAACACCCTGTGTATTAAATTATTATGTAATAATTTTAAAATTTTAAGTTTAAGTTCTCGAAAATAAAGTTTGACATTCTCTACACGTAAAAATGATATGAAAAATCAACAAAGGGATTATATATTTATTTTTTTCCTGTGTAGTTTTGATAGCTTTAAGCCGCGAGATCCCAGATGTGGGGCCACACTTGTAATTATGTGTGAAATCCTTACTTTCGGAGGGCGTCGAAAACGTAGCATTTGCATGCCAAGGTGGGTTATTGCAAACGAGTTTATCCTTTGAATTTTTTCAGCCCCAAAAGTAGGTTACTCTTTTACAAGCATGCTTGAACAATTAAGGAGTGCTGTGTAAACTCCAAGAAGCGCCATCTATCGGTTGGTAAATTAAAGAGTCAAGTATGCAATGTTAACTTTAAACAACTCTATCTGTAAAAGATAAGTCTCAAAATGTAAAGAAACGAATGACGGGTATCTAAAAGTATACAAATATTTCATCACACAGAGACGATCTTTTATTTGCTGCATACTTATAGATACCACTTATTTTCCTATTTATAATGCAGAATGTTTGAGAATTCACTCACAAACTCATAGAGATATAGATATCCCACATTAAAATCGGAATCCAATCACTAAAGTTATGGAATCCAGAAATGCACCTAATATTGTTTAAGGATCTTCATACTTACACTTTAAACTTTCCGTCTCAACTTATATAAACATAATCCCTTTTTTATATAAAAAAAATTATTTATTTATTTCTTGCTTAAAATACAAAACTAGGTGAAATTCTTGAATTGCCACTTGCCAAAACATCGTGGGATTTGTCTTAAATTACCGCTGTTGCCCCGTGTTTATGATTCGTTTCCTCATGATTTAAATATCCTATCATCAAGCGTGTGTGATTGTGAAGATGCCCATGAACCGTGCACGGGTTAATGTTAACCCTGATGCTGGTGGTGCCACCAGCCAGACTGGCGGGAGTTCACATAGGTCTTCAGGCCATCCTGTCCGCCCGATGGAGCGGGCTGATGGGTGGGGAACAGATGGGGGCCACTCGTCTCGTAGTTGATGCCATTGTGCTGGTTGAAGATATAGGCCTTTGGCACCTCAATTCCGGCAGGGCCCACGGCATTTGTGGACACACTGATGCTGGAGACCACATTTCCCGAGTTGCCGGCTGGCAAGTAGGTGCGACTCGGCGGCGGTGGCGATGAAACCCAGCTGGTCTGCGGTTTCTGGGGCAGTGCAGGACGATAGTTCTTGTTATACGAGGGCGGTCCAACGGGCAGCGTGGGTTGTTTTGGAATCGAAACGGCATTCGGCGGTCCATAGGCATTGTTCCTCAGATCGCACACTGTATTCTCAATCAAGGTGGCCAACGGAGCCGTGTAAATCCTGAAGTTGATATCGGCATAGTCCAAATCGGAGAGCAGAAAGACGGGCATCCTGTCGGACAGAACCCACACATCCTTGTTCTCATCGATCTTCACATCAGCCGGGAACACCAGGCCCACATCATCGCGATCCACAATGCCATGGAATTGCGGGGAGTACGGCATCGATGAGTGCCAGCAGCCCACGGCATTCTGATCAATCAGATTGAACAACTCGATGCCATCATCGCTCATCACACGCGAGGTGGTGTGGGCATTCGGACCACGTTCATCCAGGGCCACAAAGTCGTGGTAACTGTCCTCCGTCCTGGTCTCATCCCGCAGAACCCTCGTGGAGACGGCGAACTGGCGATGACTGGCCAGGGGACTGAAGTACAGGGTGCGATAGCCGTCCGATCGAATCGGCGACAGGGACATGCCGAAGATACCCTCCTCGCCCCATTGGAAGTTAATTCCAGCCACATTGAAGTCACCCCTCAGGGGATCCGGGAAGAAGTACGAGTGGGCCGAGAATCTCCAGGACTTGTTCAGTTCCCAAGAGTAGGCAATCAAACCATAGCCCAACTCATCGGCGAAATAGGCATAGGCATCATCGCAACTCTTGCCAATATCCACGGCAATGTTGGCGATGAAGGTATTCGGATTGGTGTCCACGGCGGGCAGTTCGTACCTCCGAATCCTCGTATCGGTGGTCAGGTCGAAAACATTGACGGCATAGGGACAGGGATTGGTGGTGGTGTTGCCAATGCCCACGGTTCCGGTGTCCAGGACCCACAGACGACCGCACTCGTCCACCTTGATGCGATAGGCCGTGGTGATACTATTGGCACAATCTCCGGCCGTATTCGAACGCCAATCCGGATAGGGAATCAGCTCCGGCGAACCCGTCAGAGTGCGATCCATGTTGATATAAGTCAGAGTGGCTGGAATTCCTGAAAAAAAGAGAGAATAAAGATATCGTAAACAAAGCTATCAAAGTTTTCCCAATCCCCATATGAAAGGTGAGCTCAATAGGAGCGAATATAAAATTGTGAAAAATTGTTATTACACATATATCATTACATATTTATTTGTAATTTGTAAAACTTGACCTGGTTTATTTTTAAATCTGGTTTTTTATAACCGTTGCATTTATTAGAAAAAAATTATGCAAATATTTGTGAACATTTTTATTCCACCCAGCTTAAAAAGTGCGCTGTCTGCGAAGTAATAAAAAAATGAGATAGTAATAAAATAAGTATCCATATTCCTGCCACTGGAAAGGCTAATAAAAATCTTAAAACTTGTCTTTTTAAAGGAAAGATATCATTAAGATGTTATGCAAATAGTTTTGCCTTTATGTTCGACACCCGGAACTTTAAATTATAAGCCATTGCGCTGCGCTAACGACACTTTTAATTTCTGGAATTGTAAAATTTCTGGAAGTTCTATTTTTTAAGTGGCCTGGTTTGGGTAGACTTGAGTTTGAGTCATGAATTGGCTCATAAATTTGCACTGTTGCAAGTTGCGTGCAATTTCGGATGTCATTAGCCGGCAACTGAAGCAACACGCTCTGACATCACCATCAATATAAATGCATCTATGCGATACAACTGTGATGTATATTTGTTGATATATACGCGACGACCACCGTCAGTGTCTCGAGTGATTTCCGCTCCAGTTGCTTCTTTCCATATCTCTTGGTTAATTGAATTCCGAGGCACTTCTGGTTTCTGACTGGGTTTATCTTTTTTTTCTGTGTAGCGGCCACGCCCCCTTTGTGGACCGAACCGCCCCAATCGATCAGTCCATAAATCACCAATTATGCGATACATCTGAAAGCGATTTTCCGCCCCATCAGCGCTTTTTACTTCGTGTGGTTTCCGTAAATTGAAGTTGTTCAATGGGTGATTTGGGAAATTGGTTATTAATAGAGTTGATTACAAGGTGGGAAAATTAAGAATTAAAAAAATATTGACTGCTTATTAGGAAAAGGGAAGCCTAAACCTATTTATAATTCAAAATAATTGAAACCTTTTTCATTGATATAAAGAATTTCTAAAATAAAATCTTATTCATGGTGAATCTTTAAGATTTAATCTAAATTTTTTGTTTGTAAGGGAAATGGTAGCCTAAACGTTTATATATTTCAAAATATTTAAGAAGCATTTTAAAATTAATAATCTCTAATAAAATATTTTTGGAATTTCGTTTTTTTTTCTAATCTCTTGTTTATAGAGGAATTGGTAGCCTACACTTATAAATAATTCATAATATCTTTGTATCTCTAAGATAATTTCATGGATTTTCGTTTTTTCTTGGAATTAACTGATTCCTTTTTTATCGAACAAAATTCTTGACAGCCCAAAGAAGTAATTGAATTATCAACATTCTTCGTTTTTTCTTGCAACTTTGTAAGCCAGCTATCAAGTCTCCGCCCCCTCGTGAAAGTCAGCCATTTTTTGCGATCTCATTTGCGATTGAGATAGAGCCGCTTCTTGGCAAAGACCACACATATGGGGGCTCTTTGGCGGTAATGCGTCCACTCGATGGCTCGATGGCTCAATGGCTCTGTGGATCAAGTGGCTAAGTGGCTGAATGACCGGCGGTTGGTGGTTCAATGGCTAATGGTGGACTAATGAATCTGTATGAAACACGAGCTGTTGAGTCGTTATCCGGCCAATTAAAGTTGGCAATTCTCGGTTTTCGCTGCAGTTGCAGTTTCTCGATCGCATTCGCATTCTCATTTTAATTTCAATTTCGATTTCTCAGACTCGATTTCAATTTGTAATCCTGTCGCATAGCTCATTTCGTATGTGGGAACACACAGCGAAAAAAACAGAAAAATTGCCGCAATAACTGTCGGTTTATTTGGTGATCGGAACTGATTTACACGAACCCTCATCGAGGGGATTATCTAATGGATTTCGATTTGCCTAAGTCCCATTAATCATAGCTCATAACTGTCAACTTCAGGTGTATTTTTTTTTTTTTGAACACTTGTTGCCACCGCAGATTTGCTCTGACTAATTGATTTGCTTCGATGGCCATTGGAGCGTGCCTCAAATTATTCCACTTTGCCACAACTTTCACGTGCTTTTGTTTGCCTTAAATCGGGCTTTATTTTTTGCCGATTCGGCCTTCTGGTTTTTGTTATTATTTCTTCGAAATAGGCGTTCGAAATCTATTTCAATAGAAACCCCAAGGTTGGGCCAGAATATCGGGAAGTACTTTGAAGTAACTAACATATACATTTACTAATTAGGGTTTATATTAAAAAATGTTTAGAATGTGTTAGAGATTGCAAATAATTATCCTATTTAAAATTTGGAATCTTTGCCTAATTGTAAAAATTGTAACAAAATATTCACCTAATTATTAATGAATTATTATTTCATGCATCAAGTTTTCAAGCTTAAAATATTTAAGAATATTCCAGTTTTGTAAGTAATATTCCTTTTTAAAATATGAAGTCTTTGGCTAATGGTATATTTTTTTTAAGTACTGTAACATATAAATTTTTACCTAACCATCAATGCATCATTATTTCCTGCATCCACTTGTGAAATATTATTTTGTAGTAATTTTGCAAACTCGCGAAACAAAAATCATTTGTTAATTTGTGTGTGAAATAGTCTCTAAGCCGCAGAACAATGTCTTTATATTTAGACTTTGTGCAACTCTCACTTCGATCCAACTGAAAGCTAATCATTGGCTAATGGCATAATGCCATAATAAGTTATTGCTTGTGATTGGATTTCCATTTCCATTTGTGTGTGGCGACCCTGAAGAAGCCTTCACAATTCGGATGGTCATATAATACCATATAATGCCAATGCCGCGCTATTGGCTCCGATTTTACAACGGTAAATTGTTTAAAGTTTACAAATGTAAATGCAGCACGCAAGTTCCAGCCGGATTTAAGAGAGGTCGACGCGCTGAAAACCGTCAAACACAATCTATGTCACTTTTCTGGAACTTCTTATACGAGTTCTTTGTTGGCTGGAAATAGAGCAAGTCTCATAATATATTCATAATTTATGTTTAACTACCAAATGTTTGAAAATAAATATTGAATTTATAATCTACAATTTGTTGGTTTGTTATTCATGAAAATTATTTGTTAAAGACTTTGAACCTTGTGGTGTTTAATTGAACAATAATTTGTTGTGGAAGTTCCAAAGGATTTTTACCACGAAACCTTCTCAGTATGTTTGCCGGGAGAAATTCTTTAGGTGTTTTGGTTTCTTTTCGGCTTTCCGCAGAAAACTCACAGGATGAAGTTCCTTAATAGCTTCTATTATTTAATCACATTTTTAATATTGATTTGGTTAAAAACATTCAAACTATATATCGAATTTGAACTACTTGGACACTGGAAGAGAACTCGAAAATTCTTAAGTGCTGAGAATATAAGGTGCATAAATATACGGCGTTATAGAATTCTTTTAGGGCATATTTTTAGTTTCAAATTTGTACATCTCTTTCTAGCACATACACAATTAAAATCCAATTGAATTTTTTTTATTCAGACACCTAGCCAAGCCTCCTCTGTCGCATAAAACAAATTTGTTATGCTAAAACATTTCTTTTAAACTCAATATTCTTAGACTTTTTTATATATTACTTTAAGTAAAATACTTCTGCAAATGCAGCCAATTTCACAGAAATTTCCTGTAACCAATACCATAGAAAAGTGCTATAACCAACTGCTATTAAATATAAATAAGCTCCCAATCAAATTTAATTATAAAATAAAGTTGAAATGTAGTAACCTTTTTTTTTCAAAAAAAGGTTACTTTTATCCACCAATAAGCAGCAAAATCTAGTTTAAAACAAGAACTTGTCTTATAATACCCAGCATAAAGAAAACCCTCCCAAAGAATGCCTCACTTATTTAAATATGCACAGTATTTAAATACTCAACATTTCTGATCCTAATCTAAAATAAATATCTCTAAAATTCCTCACATATTTTTTTGTAGCACGAACTGTCAATTTGTTTACAGCGTCCATCGCTATTTTTCTACCGATTTTCGCTTGTTTCGCACTCTGTTTTTGGTGACTCGAGCCAAATACGAAAACTGTGAACCGCGAGCAATCAATCACTTAGATCACACCCAATTTGTAAGTGCTAATGATGTCCAAAGTGAGATTGGCTCGCTTGCAATCTGCATTGGGGTCCCTAAAAGGGGTGGCTGTCCAACTTGTGAATTAACTTACCATCTCGCCAGCGGGGAACTGTGACGAAGAGGCGGTTGCCAAAGTGCTCGACACCCACGGGAAGACCATTCTGGGGGATATAATCGCCACTGGCCAGAGCCTGCTCCTTTAGGCGGGCATTCGGGAAGGCGAAGTCCAGCTGGTTCCAGTTGTACCGCTCCTGGAGCTTATAGGCCGCCCACGAGGGCGTGGCCAGGGCGATCAGGGTCACCAGGATCCATCCTTTGTCCTGAAACATGGCACTAAATTCTTGGCTCTGAACAAACACGCCGATCACTCGGGCCAAAAAAATGGATTGGCAAAAAAAAAAAACAAAAAAATCAGCGAACTTTAAATGAAATGTTCTCAAGGAAGTTCTGTAGTTAGTATCTTGGTATCTTAGTATCTTTAAGATATCTGTTTAATCCTCTTCTGTGGACCGTGGCGCGCTTACGACTGTTGGCCACAATATGTCGGCCACGTTTTATATGAAGTTTTTTTTCTCCGAAGACGAAGGCAGGCCAATGAAAACGAAAACGAAGGCGCCAACTTCGGTGGTTTCAGTGATTCGGGTGTTTTTAGCGGTTCGGCTGGCGGTGGTCCACTATATGATCTATTTGGTCACCCATGGATCGGCCAACTTCGGATATTTATATTTTTTTTTTTAGTGCGTGGCTTTTGTCTTCAGTGATTGATTTTCACGCGTATTTAATAAATACAAGTATCTCATACCTCCGAATTCACTGAATCAGCCAACACCTTTCGCCGGGCTTGCCATTTTTCATATCATTTTGAAAGGGTATGGTTTTTGGCACACCGAATTCTGCGAAATTCCTGGCCTTCATCTACATTTAGGATTTTGCTGATTTATGTGCAAATCAACTACAAAACATTAGGTTCACATTCAGTAGGTGGGTCATTTTTATTTTACTAATTTACTAAGGTAACATATTTTGGATTATTTATAATGTTTTTCGCCCCAAAAATGTAATGATTTCGTTTAATACAAACGAAGCTTTAAGCTTAATATATGCACTAAACTGAATTCCCTTCAAAAGAATTTTTAGGAATGGCTCAGTTTTAATTTTTTTTTAAATATGTTAAGCTTATATTAATTAAATCTGTGGCAACAAAATACAGCTAGTGCACTTATCTATAATGTATGATATGCATGTAGGTAAACAAGATGTGGCTATGAATTTAATATTAGTATAATGTTTATGGATACAGAGTATTCAGAGCAGGTATTTCTTGTACAACATTAAATATGAATTACTTGGGCCGGCTTCGATTGGTTTAGCTTTGATTTCGATTGGGTAGCTCCGATGAATCACAATTGAGCGAGGGTCAAACATTTGGTTTCCGCTAATTATGAGCAGGTGGTTTTTAGCATATTTATCGCACATACTATTCGAGAGTTACATCAGGCCGCCAAAATTAAAGAAGTGCGTTTCGGTAACTCCACTCAACTGACTGCAATTTGCAATGCTGTTGTGGTCCCTGTGGACCACCTGGATTTTAGGGGCGCCCTAAGTGGGTTTTGCTCTAATGGCCATCGCCGCAAGCGAATGTGAAAACTGAAAAAAAATCCGAAGGCGTTCGCATAACTCTTTGGCCCAACTGCAGCTGGTTGGCAAAAAAAGGAAAAAATGTAAGAAACAACGCTATACCACACGCATAATGAACGAACCAAATAGGTAGAGATACGTTTTACGACCTCCGCTGATGAAGTGGTTTGCATTAATCTGGAGTCCCACAATCTACACGTTGACTAAGGAAAATCGTTGAATCGCAAAACAAGTATTATTATTTGATAGTTGCAACTAAAATTTGAGCAAGTCTGGGAAAAACAAATATTTTTGGGGACAATTTCGCAACAAGAATGGTGTAAAAGAAGTCGATTTGCCTAATAAATAAATAATAAAATCGTTCCTTTTCTTTTTTTTAAATTCTACTTAGAACACTTAATAAAAAAAACCTGGAAAACGTTATGAATGACACTTCTAAAGACATTTTTTATTTGTTTTCCTTGCTTTATTCATTCTTGGCATTTGTTTTCGCTATTTATGCTATGGTAATATTATGCAAATGGCGAAAAAACAGTATGGTGTGCGGAAAAGTGGTTTAACTTGATCCCTTGGCCGCATTCTGGATTTCGGCTCACCCACAGAAAAATGAACCGAGACACGCGGCAGCCGAAAACTATGTTGCACATAATTACGACTAATGCTGCTTAAATTTATTGCAATCGGCAGGTCCATAAAAAGCCCCGGCTAAAATAACCAGTACGCTTTTATTAATTAATTGTGTGTGTTTCTTGCATAACGCAGCCGAGTATCCACTGAAAGCGCAATTAATGATGCGATCGCCAGCAGCCGTTGAACCTATAATTTAAATCGAATTGACTCGTTTTTGTGCTTTTCATATCCATTTTGATTTTCATTTTGTCGTGTGGGATGCTATGTTTGTTTGGGTTTGTTTTGGGTTACACTTTTCAGTTTTCAGTTTTCAGTATTCGCAGATTTCAGCAGCGATGATTTATACGCGCTTTTCCCAATAATTGAAACGGGTTTGTCTTTGCACCAGCACGCGAAAAACAAAACATCATTATCAAGCGGAGCGCGCTAAGTGGCCAAAAAAAATATAGTAGCAGCGGTACATGATAAAAAAAATTAAAAATAAATAAACGAATCTCTTTGGCATAATTGCCACACGATTATGCAACCGGCATGCAACATTAGACATTATTTACACACAGGATCACTACAACTTAGGCGGAAAATGAAGCGAAAACCAAGCGAAATGCCGCATGACATTGCCCGGCCCGTGTTTCATGTTTTGTTTTCCTTTTTTCCCACTTATGGCAGCCTGAACATTTTCCTTTTTATTTTCTCCCCCCAGTTTGGATTTCCATCTATCATTGGCAAGTGGAAAACCTGTTGCCAAACTCCTCTAACCTTAGCCAACGACACACCACCGCACAGCATTTTACGTTCGTTAAACACAATGTTTTCAGCGCTTTCAACATTTTCAAGTTCAATGTCCATGGCCCTGACCGCCGGATCCCCTCTTCTTATCTCCCAGCCGGATTTATTTGTCTTGGCCAAAATCAGACAGGCCGCAAAGAAAAGATTTCCTGCTCACAGGCACACATCGCCAAAGTCCCGGTTTGACATGCACTGCGCTAAAAAGCACCCAGCTAACCATCTTCTTTAATTGATAAATTTATTAAAAATGCCCTTAAACATAACATCTATTATATAGAAATGATAAACCCTTATGGTGTACTAAAAATCATTTGCACAAACCTATTGCCCAATATATATGGTTAGAAATCAATTAAATGGATTAAGCAATTTGCAATTTACATTAAAGTACAAGAGACAACCAAATGTGTATTTTAATAGCCAGCGGGGAATTCGATTAATTTATTCAAGCCAAAAGCAGAGAAATTTAGATCTCTCCATAAGTGTGTTTTAGCTCAGAAAATTGCATCCTTAAATGGAGTAATTAAATGCCAATAAAAGGCGCTGCTACGTTCACTGAGCAAAAAACTAAGCAAATAAGTGAATAGAGGTTGGCGTAATTTGAGTTCGGTGTAGACATGCCCCAAAACATTGCCTCAGACATAATTTGCCTGCAATTGCTGCGGTGCACTTGTCTCATGCAAGCGGAAAAATCGGTGATCGAGAAAAGCTTAATAGTAATAGCTTTTCCGTGGACTGCATAAATCTGCGGACTGCATTCGAAATTTATGAGCAACTTGACGACTTACTTATCATAAGCCACCATCGGTTGCATTTCTTATGGGTCTTTAAGTTTACTCAGCATGGTAATCGGGCAATTATCGATTAATAATCGCCCGATCTCCTCAAGGCGAACATTTCCATTAGTGGCGGTCCGAGGAAACGATAACTAAGTAAATGAGATTGATATATGATATATTTTCGCATTAACTGGTTCACTGTACATCATCCCGTTCCGCTGCATTTTATTTATCATAAGTCCAACCACCACATTTGCCAGCAGTCAAAACATTTGTGGACCACAATATGCAGCTTTCAATTAAAATAACTAAATGGAAAATATTCATAAAGAAGCACTTACTGAAACTGGGTTTATAGGTTTAAATTAATTTCGTTAGGAGTATTTATAGGTAAGCGGGAAAATATGCATAAAAAGCCAATACCTTCTGAACTAAGGATAATTGGGCATTAAATAAATCGAACTGAATCGAGCTTTGTGGCTTATGAATAAGTTGGTTTCGAAATTTTCGGTGGGTATTTATAGGTCGAAATTTAAAAGACAGAAAAGTATAAGTATATCTTATAGATTTACTGGATGGCAAAATAAACTTGAGATATAAAGTTATATTTAATAAAAGTAAGATATACGTTTAATGAAGTTTCCCAAATTTAGTAAGACCATTAGGTATATTTAAATTTTACATTAAAATTAGTAGATAATATATAAATATAAATTAAGTCAAATAATTTAATATATTTAAATGTAATATTTCAATAATTATTATTTACATTTAAAATAAGTAAAACCATTAAATATATATAAATTTAAAATTAAATTTATTATTGTTATTTAAATATTAATTTAAATGTTATGTATTTCAATTGAATTAGAACCTTTCCCCCCATTTATTAACATGATATATGATAATCTGGTTGACATGGCTTTATGAATTAAAGAACACAATAAATTCTATGTAATTTGAATACAATAAATTAATAAAAAAAAAAGTATAAACAAAACATTGTTGAAAGCCTTTAGCATTTTCTAGTTCCACCACCATGGAGGAGTAGCAGTGGTGTAGTCGGCCACATTGAGATAGTCCTGCTGGGCGCCTTCGGGCACAGATTCGCCCAACTCCGAATCCCCGACTAGGGATTCATCCAAGTCCTTGGCCTCCTGGGGCTTGCCACTAGCCAGGGAACCCATGATGGCGAAGATGAGCACCAGACCCAGGATAATTTGTTGGAACAGCTTCATGTTTGAAATACTTTTGGACTTGTTGTGAGTGAAGAAAGCTATCACCTGCTGCTTTTTATAGTCCAATTTAGAAAATCGGAACTAGAACTCAGGTGTTTTGCTGGGTATTTTCCTGACAACATTGTTTGTCTTTTCACATGCCCAAGGAGAAAAAACTGGGCTATGTTTGCTTTTGTTTTTGGCACGAGAAATTGAGCTGGTCAGGGTTGGTTTTTTTGTATCCCCACGTTTTTTTTGTTGCTACTGAAATTGAGATGTGCGTGCTGCGATTATTTTTTGCTGCTAGACGAACGTTTATTGATTTCCTGGTGAAAAGCTGCTGCTGCTGCTGCCACAGTTGCTTTTGCTGCCAATTAACTTGCTAAAGAGTTGCAATCCTAGCCCGGGTTGCATTGAAAACGTCACAGCCATGTCGTCTTGTTTTGGCACTTGCCTCGCCGCAATTAGTAATCAATTAAAAAGTATTTAAATTGCAACAGCTAAGTGACTGTTACCTGGCTTCCTCCTGGCTAATGGTATCACTGGCCATTTGGGAGCGCTTCTGGGAAGATACGATGGCACTTCCGGACACTAAAACCGAAATTAAAATGGAAATGGAAACAGGGGATTACACCATCTAATCATTAAATAGGTGATTTCATAATATTTTTCCTACGCCTAAGAACTGAATCGGAAAAGATGCATCATCTATGAAAAGTTCCAATTATAAAAGTTGGGCAATTATCAGCGGGAGTGATTGAACTTGTCCAGGGCTAAACATCGATTGATTGCGGTGAAACGATCCCCGCTGCTTTTTCGAGTGTAATTAGCTTATTAAGTTCTTATTCGTTTTTTTTTTTTTTGGCAATGTGAAGGACTGTGTGCCGAAACCCAAATTGTAAGCCTCTAGTTATGCATAAAAACTGTGCCTTTGTCTTGACCAATTAAAACTTTAGCGATAGGCAACAACATAAATATTATTATAATTATCAACTGAAGCTGAACCGGCCGAAGCTAACTAATTTTTGTTTGAACAACTGCTGCTAAACGGAGTTCTAAGTGGGGTGGTGTAGTTTTTTATTTGTTCTTTTTGTTTTTATTTTGGTGCTTTTGATGGAAATACCAGCTGGATGGGTAGGTTTTAGCCAAGCTAAACGACCGACCTTGTGTTTCTGGCCACGCTCTGCTTCCTCGAGTTTTGACGACACGCCGTCCAGAAAGTGCACTGCACATACAGAAAAAATATGAGTTACCAATATTGTCGATTTAGCAAGTTTTCAAACTGAACAAGAAGAGCGAGGGGCTTTTTTACCCCTAAAAATATATAAACAATATCAATATCTATTTGATCTGCAAATTTCCAACGCATTTTGGCCAACTTTTCAGATCGGAAATGAGTTTGGCCCACAATAACCAAGAAGTCGAGAGTTCCGCCTTGCCTTTTCGATTGCCTTTTTTGGGGGCGATTACGCATACGCCCCGGTGTCAAGGCTAACAATGATTTGCTCTAAAAAATGTACGCAAAGCAGCAATGAATGTACTTCTAGCATTGAATTCAATTGGATAGCAGAAACAGGAAAAAAGGGGGTATGTCTGGTGTGGTCGAAGCGGGCAGTACTCTTTATTATAGAATTAATTAAAATCCATACTTTATAAACGAAATGAAACAAAATACATTACCATATTTTAAAAAATATTCGTTTTTCATATTTTAAAATTCGGGATGGTACACATTTTTCATCACAAGTATTAAACCCTTCAAAAGGGTATGAAAAACAATACGAAATAATTCGCCAGTTGGTTTCCAAAATAATCAAATACCCGAGTGACTTAGTGACCCACCACTCCCCGTTTATACTTTTGGCTTGTTGGCCCTCTGCCCACAAGGCTAAAAACGGTTTCGATTCCGTTAGCGATACTGCCAGCAATGCATCCATCCATCAATCAATCAATGCTAACATTTCACTTTGCGATCGATTCGGATTGAATCAAAGCAAACAAATTGAGCCACAAAGCACGGGCCAAAATCGCCAGTCATTTCTCAAGTTCCGATCGGAACCGGTTCGCTGTGGGCTAACTATACGGTTATAGAATGGATCCCATGGGGTTTCCAAATCGTTAATCCAACACCTTGTACCACCTGCTATTTCATTTTGATCAAGTTTACCTGATCACGCTGGGCAAAACTTTAGTTCAAAAGCTATTGCAAAGCAAAATGGTAAGTGTCTTTGGCTTCACCATAAAAGCTTAGGAGTGAATGGGTTGTGTATGGAAATGAATGGAAAGGTAAATATCTGGTAAAATGTATAAGTTACTGTAAAATGTAGCAAAGTTTATCTGGTATAAATAAGACTTATTTTCCAAGAAAGCTTACAAAAATGGTTTAAAAATATATATTTATTCTACATCTGAGTACTTAAACAAAAAATATATTTTTACAATTAAGTTAGGATATCTATAGTTTAGTTGTACCACCAAGGAGAAGGAGCGGGTGTATAGTTGTTCACATTGAGGTAATCAGGATTGCCTTGAATTACGGTTATCGACGAGGGCACAGCCCAAGCTCGACTCCCACTCTTCTCAGGACCTTCGGGATCTGGCAAAATCCTCCTTCGATTCCATCTCAATCTTTTGCTGTTTGGCCGCTGTTTAATTGTATCCGAATTGGGGACTTTAATATTTTCCTGTACCCGCTGACGTTCGACCTCATTTATGGCGTCCAAAATAAGATTCAACTGTTCATCGCCTTTCTCCAAAAGGTTTTGGGTACTTTGTTTTTCACTTTTAACTCCGTTTGAGAGGATAGTCACTGCGACAACAACAACAAAAATAATCCACTGACTCGACATAGTGCTGAACTCGATCTAAAGTGTTCTCAAAGAATAATACACATATTTATACTCCACATGAGTAGCCAACTAACAGATAAACAGATAAGCTACATCTGTTGATATTGCATCGATTATTCTTGACATCGTTCGGTTCTGTTTGTAGAAGCCCAACGTCTTACTTAATGCTGGGTAAATGTTTGGCCAACATACAGAACCAGAGATTAAAGATATAATAGGTAGAGCTCTCGCAATCAAGGTTAAGTTCAATATTTTAGGGTTAAGATATGATTTCAGTAAGAATCTAAAGATCATTTTGTATATATTTTATTATATATAATATATATTATAAACACTCCTGAAGCATTGCAGTAAAGCAGACTTATCAGCTGATAAAGAGCTTACCTAAGATCAGAATCCCAAATATGTATCCACCTTATCGCAACATAAACAACAAAATGCCACTAAATAAATTTTCATGTTTTTCCTTTCGTTTTTATTCAATATAATTAAAAGTCGTTTTTGTTCATAATTGTATCTCAGAAAAAAAATATAATAATAATTGTATCTGCTATGCACGCGTCGATTGGGATGCGTGATCAAAGGAAAAAGGATTGGGGCAAGGTCGGGGTATACAAATAGATATATATATATATCGTAGAGAATATATATATTAGGGCACAGTGTTGTTCTTTTCAGGGGTTTTGTGCTTAGTGGTCTACGAGTGGCTTGGATCTCCTCGTTTTTTGGGCTCGCTCCATGTTTTCGGTTTTGGTGACTTTTTCTCTTGGCGCAAGGAGGGATCTTACTTACATAGTATATCCGCATTTATCAGTAGTTTAATTAGTGTAATATGTGTACAAAGCTAACGAGTCCTTGGGAGGAGGAGTACGAGGAGGAGGAAACTTAAAGGACGTACATATATCAAACAATTTGTAAGAGTTATTATCGCTTGTTTGGGCCATCATCCCAAATTTTTTTTCGTTTTATAGGAGTTACAGCAGCGAATCGTGACGAGTATTCTATTCAGGATTCAATGGGGCGGATGGCGATGTGTTTATAGGGTTGGATTCGATTGGATTGGAGTGGATTTACAGGATCGTTCCGGGCTTGCGGAGCGGCAGACGACGGCGCTGACCCAAGAGTCCCAGTCCACGGGCCTGCTGTTTGGTGGTGGCCTCCGTCGCCTCCGTGGTTTCCTGCTCCTGCTTTCCGGCTCCCTCTCCGGCGGACTCGTCGCTTCCTCCGGCGGACGCCTCCTCCTTGGCGGGCTGCTCCGCGGAGGAGTCCGGCGACGAGTGCTCCTCCTCAGTGGGGGATTCTGTAAAATAATAGAAATCAATTAATACTTATTAACCATTGGGTGACCCAAACCAATCCGTTTCTTAGATCTATTGCAATCTCATTTTAAGGTAATATACATGATAAAGATTGTGATTTGATTCTTTAAAAATTTGCTTTACAAATTTTAAGTGCCATTTTCCAAAATTTTTAAGGGATTGCAAATTGGTGACCCAAAACTATTCTTCTAAAGGTCACAACTTGTCCATTCACATTCCAATTTTTAAGTTTCATAACTCTAAAATAATGTGATTTTAATCTCTACCGATTCCCTATACATTTTTTAGTTTCCCCTTGACTGATTAAAAAATTGGTGACCCCAACACTCTACCTGTAGTGGAGGTGGCTCCCAGGTGGAGTCGTCGCTTGGCCAGCAGGGGATTGATCTTCCTGGGCGCGGGGGCGGGGGCTGCGGCTGCCTTGGGCTTGACCGCATCAGTCTTGTGCGTTAGGGCGTTGAGGCGTGGCCGGGTCTTGAGGCGATTCAGCCCGGAAACGGGGCCCGCTGGAGCGGCAGCGCCGGCGGAATCGCCTGCCTCGTTGGCTTTGTCACCGGCCTCGCCGCCCGCCTCCTCCTCCTTGACGTCATTGTGATGGCTACTGCTATCGGCGGCGGAGTCTTCGGCCGCTGGTGCGTCCTTGGGCGCCTCCGTGCTGACTCCCGATCTGCCCAGTTTGCCGCGGGGCAGCAGGCGATTGCCGCCGGCGCGGTGAAGGTTGAAGCGGGACGGACGCACTGGCTCCGCGGGAGAAGCCGCTGGAGCAGCTGCTGCGGATTTGGCCTCCTCGGAACTGGCGGTGGAACCACTCTCAGCCGCCGCCTCACCACCCTCTGGATTGGCGGGTGCCTTGGTGGTGGTGGTGCGACTGCGTCCACGTAGTCCCAATCCGGGACGACCTCTCAGAGTGCTCCTGGCGGTGGTCGAGGAGGGGGCGGCGGATTCCGCGGCGGCGTCTCCCTCAGCGGGGGAATCCTCGCTGGGTCGCTCAGTGGTGCTCGTGGTGGTGGAGCCGCGCAGGTTGAAGCGGTTGCGAGCTGTAAAAATAGTGGGAGTTATTAGTTTTCATTTTTATATGATTCATATTATTCTTAATTAAAAATAAACATTCGGTTACAGGAATATAAAGATAGTCAGGGGAGATCGCTATAGTATGGAGTATAAGTAGGAAAAAATGTTGATCCTCTTTTAATATGACCTTCTTAATAATATTTGAATGTAGAATATTAGGGAACTCAACTACAAACTCATAGAGGTACCCCACGTTAAGATAGGAATCCAATAACTCAAATTATGGATCTTAGAAGTGCAGTTTTAGAGTCCTATTCTGAAAGCCATTAGAAATTTAGAAAAATCCAACATGAAAATGGGCTAAAATGTAGATCCTCTTTTTATAGAAATATTTGAACGTTAAGTATTAGAGAATTCAACCACAAACTTATAGAGGTATCCCACGTCAAGATCGGAATCCAATAACTCAAGTTAAGGATTATAGAAGTGCAGTTTTGGAGTACCATTACTAAAGCCATTGGAAATTTAGAAAAATCGAACATGAAAATGGGTTAAAATTTTGACTCTTTTGTTATAGAAATATTTTAACGTAGAATATAAGAAAATTCAACCACCAACTCATAGAGGTATCCCACGTTAAGATAGGAGTCCAATAACTCAAGTTATGGATTACAGAAAAGCAGTTTTGGGGTCCCATTGTGAAAACCATTGGAAACTTAGAAAAATCGAACATGAAAATGGGTTAAAATTTGGACCCTCTTCAAAAAGATATATTTGAACGTAGAATTTTAGAGAATTAAGCCACTAACTCAAAGAGGCATCCTACTTCTACATTGGGGTCCAATAACTCAAGTATTATGAATTATATGTTTGAACCATATATAAAAAAAATGCAGCAAAATGTTTGATTAAATTTCAATTGCCTTTAAATAACCCTGATCCCATTTTGTAATATTTCAGTTAGTGCTTTCACTTTCCTACCAATTCGTTTCAAATAACAATTTAAATTTTCTTTCCCAAATGCCCGACATTTTAGCTCGGACTTAAGCATTTTGCCCTTGACCCAGTCAGCAAAGTCAGTGGCAGCAAGCTGAAGGTTAAATGCTAATAACCTATCATTCAGATGCCATATTATAAATAAATTAGATCTAATCAGCTTAAGCTTTGATTATTTAGTGTCGAAATAGTACACAAAAAATCATAGCTTGTTGAAAAAATTTTAAATCTACAATGTAAAATCGTTGAAATTTTGTGTTTGAAAACTTTAAGTTGCATACATATTTATGAATGTTAGTTTATGCAATATAACTAGTTTGGTAGATTATTTCAAATCAATTTGTATCAAATACTTACGTCTGCCTCGTGCGAAGCCCGTGCTCACAGGCTTAACTTCCTTGGCAACCACCACTTCCTCCTCGGCGGCGGGGGCGGCGGACGATGTGGCTTCTGGTGCCGCGGTGGTACGAGCTCCAGGACGAGAACGTCCTCCGATCGAAGGACGGGAGAAACGATCTATTCGTTAAGAATAATATTAATATAGGTCTTGTGGTCTTATAAAGAAATTACTGGGAATTTGAAATCTTTCATAGAGGTGTCTAAAAGTAGGCAACACTATTTCCTAGTTTTTCCCCTGCATACTTTCAGGCACCTTTAGAAGTGATTTCAAAACCCCAGGGCCTTATCCAAACTTACTTCTTCCAGTCTTGGTGGTTTCGGGGGCCACCGGTGCCTCGGTGGTGCTGGTGGTGGTGCTGCCGCCCTCAGCCCGGTTCAACTTGAAGCGGTTGCGTCCGGCCAGACCATTCAATCCGGCTCTCCTGCCACCGTAGAGCGACGGAGCCGCAGTGGTTGTGGTGGTGGTGGTGGTTGTGGTCGGTGCCTCCGTGGTGGTGGTAGTGGTGGTGGTGGTTGTGGTCGTTGTGGTGGTGCTGGTGGATGAAATCTCATCGGTCAGCGTGGTCAGAGCACCCTCCTCATCCGTACTGGCGGTGTCCGGGATCAAAGTGGTAGCACCCTCGGCTCCATCTGGGATGGCGGTGGTTTGCTCGTTGTTCAGGTTCTCATTGGTCAGTATGGCATAGAGATCGAGGGCGGCCTTCTCCATGGAGGGTGTGGTCTGTTCGGATTCCTCCTGCTCAACGGGGGCTTCGGCGGCTGCGGCCTCCTTCTCCTTCCTGGCCTGCTCCTCCTTGGCCTGCTGCTCCTTTTTCCTGGCCGCCGCCTCCTCCTGTTCCACGGCAATCACTGGCTTCAACTCATTTTCACCCTTGCGAGAGGCCTTAGTCTGCTTCTCATCCGTGTTGAAGGTGGCACTGTCCACCAGCTCCAAACTGGGACGCTTGACACTGATCTTCTTGCGCTCGGCGGCCGTTTCCAGGGAGTCCAAGGCTGGCGTTGGTGGCACCTCGATGTTCTTGCCACGGCTGGGGAACCGAGTGATCATGGGCAGACGTTCGGCCTCGATGTCCTCGGAGGCGTCGGAGGATCTGCCCTTGGCCTTGCCGCTGTGCAGGCTGTTCTCACTCGGCGTGGCCGGCGTGCTCCTCTCGATATTGGTGTACCTGGTCTTGCCGCGCACCTCGGGCTCCGCGGATGCCTCCACCTTGCTGGGCTCCTCATCCTCTTCGTAGTAGTAGACATACTCGTACTCGTAGTCCTGACCATTGGGACCCTTTTTGATCTCAATGCGGGACTTCTTGCTGTTCTCACTGCCCGCACCCTCGAGGGCAAAGTTCTGGTTGACGAACTCCTCGTGGGGATCCACGACTATGTCCTCGTCCAGGTTGTCGATCTTCTTGCCAGCCGTCGGCAGGGTGGTCAGCAGTGGAGCAGGTGCCTCGGTGGTGCTGGTGGCCCCCCTCTTTTGGGCCAATTCCACTTGGGCGGCCTCCTCAATTTCACGTCTCACCTCGGCCAGCTCCTCCTCTTCGATGGCCCTCTTGGCCTCGATGCTCTTCATCACATCCTCGTTGATCAGGGCACTCAGAACGGGATTCAGCTCGGGACGCTCCTTGGTGGGCAGCAGGTTCATCGAGTAGTCGGCGGAATCTGTGGCCCTTATGCTGATTCTGTGGGAGGTGTGGAAGCCCTCCTCTCGCTCCGCGGCCTCCGGATGTTTGTGCGAGGTCTCGAAGGGAATCGCCGGAGCTGGGTTCTCCTCGGCCAACGTGATTTGACTATCGCTGGCAGATGTCGCAAGGGGATCCGTCGAGTCTGCCGAGGATTGAGAGGCCAGGAAGGCCAGAAGGAAACTGTAGAAAAAAAGGGGGATTTAATAGGTTAATTAGAAATGGGGAACGAAGGCTCTATAAATGGTCCCTCGAGCCGGATTCTCACATATAAATTTATCTTTCTAATGTCTTCTTTAAAAGAGTTTAAGTCTTTTATTGTATTCAATTGTTCATCCTCTTATCCCTCCATTGACTTAAATATTTTAAATTACCCAAATGGTCATTAGTTTATCACCTTTGGTTTAATAAAAAAAACAAACTAAATTAATAGCTGTATCTTTGATGATTTGATGTGAAATTAATTTGAGAGTAATGAGCTTACTTCACCTGTGATGAAAATCTCTCCTGTCTTGACTTTAATAGCTTAAGTGCTGCCTTAGCATTATCAGTGCCCCATGTGAATTCACGACTCGATGCATTCAGCCATGTCTAACCCAATTAATCTTACACAAAAAACTCTATAATCACAACGGGCTTTAACTTCAACCTCAACTGCATTTGCTGTACGCTGAAAGAAAAGTATCTTAGCTATTTAGAAATTCAACATGCTTTATTTTGACAAACCTATCTGTAAACCGGAAACTTCTTAAGTGTGTAGATTCAAATCATAATTATATAATTTTGATTTAATTGTTGTTCCACCAACTTTTAACTTTAAGTTTGATTGATAAGTTCTCAATATTCAACTTTGACAAGCTTTTCACAATATGAATATTAACTTAATGTATGTAACTACCGAATAATTCAGGCCAATAAAAAGGCATGCAATATCTAAAATATCCAACGATTTTATTTGAATTGTCTACAAAAATAGTTATTATTTTGCAAAGGGTATTAATCAATTCGCGATACGCCTTTTGGCCTTTCTTTCTGGTTTCTGATCGGCGCGTGCTCTTAATCAGCCATCACGGCTAGCCGGTTTTCCGTTGGTTTTTTCAGCTTTTCAGCCGTTTCAGCTCCAGCTGGCGATCTTCGATGTGCTGCCTCATCTCTAATCTGGCATGAAAAACCTTTCACAATTTCATTAGCCGCACAAAGTCGATTGCGCATGCGATCATGATTTGGCCATCATCATGTCTAGCCGCCGAATGGAGCGTGCACCACCGGCCATATCGCTATTGCCGTATAGCACCACCGACACCACCGGCTATATGGCTATATAGCACCGCCACACAATAGTTCATTGGGCTCTGCGAATCCGCATTGCAATGCAATGAAAGCGATGCTCAAGGCAAACCGCAAAACGGTTCCAAAACGACCGGGAAACTAGAGCCAGGAATCGCGGACCGGTTTTCCACAACGAAAAATAAGATACAAAAGGTGTTAACCCATTTCGATTCCAGACCAGATCGAACCAGATCAGAGGTCCCCAGTGTGTATGGGGTTTTCCTTTCCCCAGGCAAGATATAAGATATAATAATCAATCGTTGCAAGAAATTATTTGTCAATATCCGAATTCTTTATGATCTTTTAAGATTGGAAAGCATTTTCCGATGATTGTTTTCTGGGATTAAGTTATTTCCTATCCCAAGATTTTTTCCTGTGCATGCGAACAGAGCGCTCTTGACGATAACTTTTAACATTTTGAATTATGTGCAAGTCTGGCTGGCTGGCGTTCACTTCTCGAACAAGTTTTCGGGGACCAGCGAACAACCAACAGCAGGCAACAACCAACAACCAACAACATGGGCTGGCAACACCTTACTGCAAAGGTAGACAACTTCAACTTATTTTAATTGCAACAGCCCCAAAAACGGGCAGCTCAACAATGGCCAAAAGCCATAAGTCTGCGACTTCAAGAAAAGTTATAATTATGGCCACATCGTCGTGCAAATAAGTTGGCGGTGCAGCAGTGTCGGTGGTGCAGCGGAGTCTCCTCGGACAAAAAGGGTCTCCACTGGTGGTTGGGGCCATGTTATGCATGAGGTGACAATGCGCACAGCATGTATTTTCCCATTTGCAATTGCAGTACTGGCAGCAAAATAATATCCAACAATTAGTGCTTAGTTTCGGCTGGCAAAGGCAACTTATTAAATAAAAAAAGTAAAAACCCCAGTTGAAAGTTAAATGTCATTCAAGCATTTAATTCCGAAAATTGGACCATGGCCAAAGATATTAGGACCTGAACTAACCCATCAAATGTGTGAATAAGATTCCTCAATACCAGACCATTGCCTTGATTTAAAATGAAAAAAACCAGAAACACTGAATATTAATTAACTCATTTTCATTCGGTGTCAATCATGTTTCTTGTCCAAAACTCACGTAATTTCCAGCAGTTTATTAGCTTCAATTAGTTGCTCAGACATAATCCGTAAGTGACTCACACAGAATGTGTGTGAATCGCATTCCGAAGAATCATTTACACTCATTCATGGCAAGATCGCCTTGACTCGGATTGCCATTAAACACCTTCAGCAAAATTGGATCATTTATTGCCTGTTTTTTCGAGCATTTAACGGCATCAACTGGCATTTTGCTACTTTAAGCTGTTAAATGATGGAAATTAACTACGCTGAGTGATGATTTTGAGTCTTTAATAGCTACACTGTACGGAAAACTTTCATTAAATAAATTGTTCCTTGTTATATTACAGTATTGGGTATTGAAATATAATTATAAAATGCAAGTTGATAATATTGTTGGCATTGATAAAAAATATAGCAACTCAGAAAGTGCTAAAATTAAATATAGCATTTACTTACAAGTATACAATATTTCAGCCATTTTTTTTTTTGAAATTTAAAGGCCCTAAAATCCTTTAAAGTACCAGGTTAAATATAGGTTTTGCATAAAAAAAGTAATTACCAGGGAGTGATTTATTACCCGCTTATTATGTTTCTCTAAGTGCACTATTACCGCTATTGTTCGGGTAACTCTTTCGCATAAGTAATCCCCATGTGGGGGTGCCTTCAGACGGAACTCCACTCCCAATCTTAACCCCATGGTGCCCATTATATCGCTTTTCTTTGGCGCACTGCACTTCATGCAACCTGAAAATCTGCCGAAAGGGAGTGCTGTTAATTTGTTTCTTCTTTCGGCTGTTAGCGGGTGTGGCATGCAATTTGTATTATAATTTGGCAATTCATTTTGGCCAAATACGGCAGAAGAAGTATGTACTTGCGAGTGCTTTCAGCTTCGGATTCGGAATTTGGTTTTCGGTTTTTTCATAAACTTCGGCGGCCATTGACGTTTTCGAGAGGCAGTGAAGCGGCAATAAGACAGTTAAAAAACCAGATAGAAAAAAACAAAAAACTGCTAAATCGGCGGCAACAATTGCAGTGGCAACAACCATGTTGCAGCAGCCATGAAATGTAAAGTAAGTTTTGCATTGTTAAGTGGATGCGTCGTCGTCTTCGTTGTCTTGCCAAAAGGTTTGTTGACTTCACCTCTCGCGATTGCCTTTGCTTTTTTCCCCCCACATAATAAATATACATGCTTTTTTCTGCATAGTTGACCTTTCCGAAAGAGAGATCGCGGCACCTCGCCGGTTTGACCTTTTGCACACAAAAAATTGCAATAAAAAATATCATTGCCACGCCTTTATCAAGCATATTAACCCACTGATTGACTAACTGTCCGTTTGATTGACCAAGGTTAACAGTTCGCTGCAGGCGAAAATTCGGAATCAAGCGGAGATAACGGTCCACACGGCGTATACTTAATTTATGTGGAAATCAACTTTTTTTAAAATTCTGCTGCCAAGAGAAGGGAAAACTAAGTATAAAACTTATATGAAGTTACTTCCGAGGTCCTAAATATAATAAATGAACTATTTCAAAACCAAAAATCCCGTATTTAGTTAATTCTAGTTAGAATCCCTTAACAATAATTTCCTAAAAAAATATTTTAATATCCTTGAACAAACTTATTATATGGAAAATTCATTTCCCATATAAAAACATTGTGTCCTCTTTATGTTTATACTAACAATTACTAAGTATATTATGAATAACTAATTTTATAATATAAAATATTTTTATGTGGCGGCCAAAACGTACTGTTTCCCCTACCTATTCAAATATTTCTATAGAAAGACATGTTTTTCCCAAGGAGAGGTCATAATTAAACACTATCATTATGCCTACCAAAAAAGCAGCTACATAGTAAGCCCAAAACTAACTTTGCGTAATCCGCCAAATCGTTAACTTGACCTTGAGCGGCTGCAATTGTTTTTCTTGTTTTTTTTTTGTTTATCTCTGGCCCCTTCCCCGGAATAATTTCCTATTATTTTACCATTTGTTTTATAAAGTTTACTTACATTTTGAGCAGCATTTCGAGCTGTGTTTGTTGCTGTTGCTGTGGTCCTAGGTTGCTCTCCTTGTTGTTGTTGTCAATGCTGTTATAACAACTTTTTCGTTAACTGCTTTTTTACATAAATTTTATTGACACTTTTGAAAGTCAACTGCCTGCTTCAGCTTCAACGAGAAAACAAAACAAAAAACAGTAAAAAAAATGGGTGTAAAAATAAATAAACAGAGTGTAAAAAATTGAATGACAGAAATTGATTTTTCGAAAAATCTTTAATTGTTATGCACTTTGGATTTTGTATGTGCGCGTTTTTCTTAAACATTGGACACATTAGCTGCTGTTGTTTTTGTTGTTTAGTTGCTTTTGTTGATGTTGTTCACTTTGGTCATTTTTCAAGTTGCACTTTCACTTTTCACTTTTAGTTTACGTTTTGTACACTATTTTTGGTTGTTTGTATATTTTTTTTGTCAGCAGCAGAAAATCAAATCAATTAAGGAAATCGAATTTGTTTTTAAGGTGAGGGAGTGTGTTGAGGTGTGATTAGTTGGGTAGCAAAAAAAAAACTCGAAATAGGACTGGAAAACTTTATAAATATTTTTGAAACTTACAAAAAAATATTGAAAAAAATTGGATGTTTATAAAATCACTTTTAGCGGCTTTTTCGCGCTCAAGTTTCAACTGGGCTTTGACTTCTTGAACCACTGGTAACGCTTATTTTATATGGCCAACCAACACACACAAACACACGCACACACACACACACACACACACCTGCCGGGAGGATATGTCGGCAGTACCATGGACTTTTTCTGAAGACCTCTCTATATATATATAGTGATATATATACGTTTATCTCGGGTCTTCGGGGAGCAGTCACTTTCGATTTCGCTGCCAGCTGAACGTGAAATGGCAAAATGATGAACGCTCCAACCATCGAAAACCGTTGCCGTTGCCATTCTGCCGCCGTCGACCGCGGCAGCGACTGCGGCAGAGGCTGCGACTTCGACTTCGACTTCAACTTCGGCTTTAACATATCGGTAACATCGGGCATTGGGGATCGGTGATCGGTGATCGGGGATCGGTGTTTCGGGGGGCCCCTGGGGTCTTGACTGTGCGAGGGAGAGGGATACAGAAGCGCAGAACGATCGACAGGAGCGCTGGTCTCTTTTTTGTCTTTTTCGGTTACGACCATGTTAACACTAAATCATTCACACCTGCTGCCGATCGTTGTTGCTTTTCAATGGCGTTCGGCCACTAGGAAGTTCAAAACTGCACTAGTTTCGGCGGTTCGGAGAGGGACTCCAGAAAAAAACCCACACTCGCAGAAAAAGTTAAGATTGGTGATCACCTTTGCTGAAAATAAATAAAATATGAACTTAGGAGCTTAAACTCAATTTATGAAAATATGATAGCCTATTTACTTTTGACAAACACGAAAAAATAAAAGAAATCAAGGATCTAAAGAATTCGCGTTTTTAGTAAAATGTCGTAGTAATATAAACCGGTGCTCTAAATTTGTAAGCATTTTTAGTTCGTGATATACGTTTATACGCAAAGGAAATATTAAGGAAGGATATATCTCTATTTTTTGGAGAGTTATTTATCTGTATTACCTAAGTAGATCCCTACAAAACTGAGTATTGCAAATGCATTGCCCTCAAAAAATGTATTAGTTCATTTAGAACAGTGGCCCCTTTCAAGCGTAGTTCTTATTTAAATAAACCAGTTCTATATGGGGTTTTCATCTAATAAAAAAAAATTTCCCACCACAAAATATGGTAAAAGCATAGTTAAAAGCCGAGACATCAATATGAAACTGATACGGATATGCTTTATGCTTTTTTCTTTGTGCAGCAGCGACATTCACTTGCATTTTTTGGGATGCTCTCTGGTCGCCGCGGTCTCAGCTAACTGCTGCTGATTTCATAAGCCAAAACTGGTTGGCAGCTGGTCTCAAGGCCGTTTGCTCGCTCGTTCGTTCGTCGCCGTCGCCGTCGTTGATTAACCGCATTACACATACGCCGCGTTGGTCGCAGTGGCCGCTTTTTTAACCGCTTCGCCTGCAATTAGCAGGGCACGCAACATGCTCGTATGCAAGCCAACCGACAGATCATCACCCCGGTCTCCCTGGCCGCCCCTGGCCGCCCCATTCCCGCCTCCGAGTGATATTATCCAATCTGTGGGGCTTATTGATTAACCGCTGCTCATTTGCCTACCGAGTATTTATGCAATTCCAGCAGCGAGATCACCAACTGGCCAACTGGATGCGCCATAGGTGGGGATACATACATGGTTAGTTCGACTCCGAAAGGTGGGGCGAAAACCCCACAAAAACACCTGCGGACCAGAGCTCCCTGCAAGTGTCCAACTGACACCTTTTCCCGCCATCCAGGGTACGGAGAGTATGATACTGGATGTACACCTAACTCAAAAGACAACCATATCCATTATTCGATAACTTAAAAGTCGAAATTAATACAAAATATATTATATTATAATATATACCAATTCATACATGTTCCCATGGTATATTCTTAAGTCGCGAATTCTTTAGATTCATTAACATGCTTATAAAAGCCATAGTATTACAGAGCTCTCATTTGTCAGCAAAACATTTTTAAATGGCTTAAAAATATATGTAAGGGGTATTTTTTGGTCGACATATCTTATAGGCATCTTTCTTCTTCTTCTAAATATTTCAGCTGTTTTGAGTTGGGCTTCAGTTACGCTTTGAGTTTGGTTTGGTAATCCCCACAAAGTGGTTAAAATCAACCTGTACCCCGAAGCCAACATCTCTTTCTTTCTCTGTATTATGCCATCTCTGTCTTTCCCTTTTTTTGGATTTTGTTTACTTTGCAAGTGATTGATCAATCGATTTTCTAATTAGCATTGATCGATAAACTGGAACGAAAAGTGTTTTTTTTTTCATCAGGTGCTCTTTACTTTTCTGGTCCCCCTCTTTTTGTTTGTATTTTGTTGGCTTGAAAATTCGATTATATGATAAATATTTGCAAATACCGAGAGGGGCAAACAGAAGAGGCTAAGAGCTTCCTTCTTTGCAGCGAGTGCAGCGAACCGGGAAGTGATCCTGAGTGCCATATATGTGCATAATTAAGGGATCCTTAGGCACCTCATGTGGCCTTGGTTTTTCCCCGTGGACTTTGCCTTTTTTTGCAGCAGCAGCAGCTGCATGGACTGATTAAATTTCAACCGAACGTCTTTTAGGAATATAAAAGCATACACAAGTGACTCAAGCTATTCCGAGGTCACATTGATCAAGTTACTCGGGCACATTGCTATGGATGCCACGATACGGACATACAAAAAACCCAACTAAAAAACTACGTACATGAAAATGAGAAAAAGATAAAGAAAGAAAACCAGGTTTCGATCGGGTGAAACAGGATGCATTATTGTGGGGAGTGCCTCGAGGTCAGAAGTCGAGTTTCGATGGTCATAAAAAAGTGCACGGGAGTGCTAATCGACTGAGGGCGTGGCACTTTGAGGCGGCGTCTCAAGGACGGAGTCAGGAATATGGAGGTATAATGATTGATAATAATGATGGCGATGATAATTGCAATGGCACTGATTAAGGTCGGGGAGTGGGCAATTTGGTAATTGCATAAGGCAAAAACGAGGGGAAGAATTTAAAGGAGAGGCAACCGAGTTACCATTGTTAACTCTAAAGATATGTGAGCTATTTGTAAAAGCTTTTATTTTGTACATCAAAAAAATATATATCACTCTCTTTTGATTAGCAAAATATTGTAAATTTTATGTGCGAAATTTTGAAAAAGTTAATGCTGTAATCCCAAGATCACACTTTTAAGAGTTTTAACCAAAAGCCAAGACCGATGACATCACAACGACGCTTTTAAGCCCGTTGCTTTTGCCAATTCATGGGCCAAAAAAATAAATAAAAACACCAAATACCCGGTACCATTTCAAAGGAACCCAACCGGGAGATAAAAACACTTCAGGTACCGACTCTTTTATGTATTGTAAAAAACTCATAAAATTGTAATAAAAACAAAACCAGCAAAGGGGAGAAAAAAAGAAAAGAAACAACAACTGTTATCCAACATTTCAAGTGTTCGAGAGTGTATATATATAGAGCTATAGATATATATATATGCTATATGTGGCCGTATCTGCATACAGATGTACGCAAACAGGAGTGGCCAACTTGGAATGTTAATGCGGCCTGCAGTCGTTGGCGTCGCCGAGATCTCCGATCCCCAATCCCCAATCCACTCCAAAAAAAAAAATGAAAAAGACACTCGCACGTAGGCCCAGCCATCGCCCCGTCTCTTTCGCACACCATCAGCCCGTCTCTTTCTTTGCTTCAGGTGCTGTCTCTTTCTCCTTCGGCCGATGAGAGTTACGTGAACTTTGAAGGGAGCTGAGGGCTGTAACTGACCGGCAAACTGGACAAGAGCCAAAAGAATTAAGCACTCCTTAAGACTGTGCACTGGAAACAAAAACTGTACTCAGTTTCCAAGTTTAAGTAAATATTTTTAAATAAAAAAAAATATTTGGAAACTTGTAACACTTTGAAGAACTAAAGTTCCAAACTAAAATATGTCCCAAATATTTATATTACAGCTTAAAAATGTTCTTTAAGTTTTCCGAATAAATGTAATTTTGTTATTTTTTAATAAAGCTATATATTTTTTACTTTCGTAGATTTTATCAGATTTTTGTTACTTAAAATCGAGTTATATTGACAAAATTCTTGCGGATATCTTTTGGCAATATTTTATTCGATTTCTGCTACCAATATTTTCCACAATGTATGCATATCGACTCACTTTTTCTCAGTTTTTCTTATATTTTCAACCTGGGCGCGCATGTTGAGCCGAGTAAAATTTATAACTGTCAATTATTATGCAAGAGTTGTGTGTGTGCGTTGCGGGGAGGGGGGCGTTAAAGAGTGGAGGAGGGGGCGTGGCACGGGAGGGGAGCGGAAAGGGGTGGAGAGACTCCTCTCACAGAGCAATCAGGAAATACCCAAACTTAATGGTTATAAACACCTCCCTCGGCCTCCCAAAAAGCAACCATACCACTCACATAGTCCAAACACGTAGTACCCCCAGATATAGTACCCCCTGATATAGTACCCCCCAACCCAGAGACCCCTAATGTTAAACGAAAGAACTTTTTTTTACCGCTTCTTCTTTTTGTCTTTTGGCTTTATCTTTTATGTTGCGGTTAATGAAAATATTTTTAATGCCTCCTGAATATTTTTGTCGTTCTTCTTTCTGAGATCCCCCGATTCTTCTTTATATGTCCCCAAGTTTTGAGGAGTGTCGCCAGCGGTTCAACGTACGTCAATTGTTGGCCTTTCAAGACAACGCCTGCTATGCGTTGGTAAACATTTCAATAACCACGCCGATCATAAAGATGTTGTCGATCATCATCGTTTCATCATGAAATGGTTTCCACGTAGGCTGCAATTAAATGATTCATTTGGACAATTTTTTTCCCCGTCGAGAACCTTAAACCGTTTTTAGTTTCGACGACCTTCCGAAGATTTCCGGCTCGAATGTATAAATTTGTATATATGGGCTTTATAATTTCGGTGACGAGTGGTTTTTCACATGCATAATAATGAATAATGAAGCGCGAATCTGAAGTGCAACTTCATCGCGATCATTTGTCGTTTTGGTGGGCAGAAGTCAGTGGGTGGATGAGATTTCCTTATTTGTCGAGATATGGAAATTAACTTGAATATTTAACAGGCATAAAAGTTCAACGTTTTTTCGAGCTGCTCTTGATAACTCCAAAATAGCATTTTGCAGTCTGATTTTATCAAGCTTATTTTCAAGACGCGGTCTGACTTGAATAATAAAATCTCTAGTAGGTATCTAGTCTTTATATCAGTTTCCATATTATTTATTTTACTTTAATATTTTAAAACTAATTTCTTACATTTCTTTCCATTCATTGAGTTTTTAAATCAAGTTGTTCAATATAGATCTATTTTTTTAAAAAGAAAAAAGTCTTCCTTTTTTTTTTACTAATCAATCTTGGATCTTTAACATTTCCCTGTCTTATTTACATTCGAATTAAAAGCCATTTAACCGTGTCAATCTGTCAATCAGCCCGCCCATCCAACCATCCATCAATCACGGCGCCATTGAAATTATGCAGCAAGAGCGAAAAATTCCAAATCACATATTGTTGATTAAATTATGATCGACTGGACTTGCCTGCAGTTGTTAAGTCTTAATTTTTATTTCATTTTATTTTGTTGTAATCACTTTGTGACCCACTTTGAAGTGCTTTTGGTCTCGCTTTTTGGGTGTTGTTGCTGCTCTGCGGCTTTTTGATTTTATTACGAAAATTTGTTTAATTTTAAACTGTTTAACTTGAAATTGAGTCACGACGGCGACGCAAGGCAGAGATCAAAGTGGAGATGCGGATTGAAGTGGAAACGCTGCCCGAAAGTTACATAAATTGGCATTAAAACGATTCAATAATCGAATGGCAAGGGGGCGTGGCAGATGGGGAGGAGGTCAGCGAGAGGGACAGCGGACCCAGACTCAAGAAACTCAAGCCGAAACTCAAGCTCAAGCCTCAAAAAAGAAAAAACCTGAAGCAACCGAGACGAACCACCGTTTGGCATTTGCATACAAGTGTGTGTGGAGCAGGCACAGCCGGGGGCAAAATACTAGGGTTAATGTCAAGGGTTTCAGTGCGAATTTCCATAAAAAGAGAGGTCATTCCCCAGAGGTAATAAATTAATTCCAAGTAATTCAGATAGCTCTTAAAAAATATTTTTTGAAGAAGGCTCCAGTGTACTTATGGAAAAAACAAATCGATTTGCTCTTACAATGCAAGAAATGTATTTTAATATTTTTTAAAAAAATTAAAAATAGGTCTCTATAAATATATTTCTTTTTATTGCGATTCAGCTAGCTTTTTGAAACAATTTGCCACTATTTTGCTGGCCTCGCGTGTCTTTGTCTGGTGCGATCAGGTGAACATTAAACAACATGAGCTGCAAGTGACAGTCAGACCCCTTTTATTTTGTTGTTGTTTTATTTTTCAGACCCCGACCGAAAGGTGAACAACATTTTTTCATACCCCCTTTCTCGCCATTTTCCCCTCCCTTTTTTCTGCATTTCTGCTCACCTTTCTCGATCCGTCTTTCGATGGCATTTAACACTTTGACATTATTGCCACAGCATACGTCTTTGATCACTGATCATTGATCATTGGGCCGGCGAGTGAACCACCTCACAACTTCATTAAATATTTTGCTATTTTGCATGGCAAACAACTTGGTCTATTTTTTATGATCGAACCTAATGGCCGGCAAAAGCGCAAAAGCGCTCAAGGTTAAGCCTTAAGCCCAAAGACGACTCTGTATGCTAACTAACTAGTTGAACTAGATTCGAGCGGCTAGCTGCGGGCTATGAATCCGGTATTTTGACTCTGTTTTCTAGGGAGGATTCAAGAATGTCCGATGAGTAAGCTTCGATTTGGATTGGCTTAAAGCGATTGCAATCGTGATCGCGATCGTGTTCGTGATCTACTTGTCAACACCTACACACGCCTTGGGATCTCTGAGTGCTGTGAGTGGTTCCGGTTTGGTTTCAGTTTCGTTTCATTTCGGTTTTTATTTTGGCTGCACAGGGAGAAAAGGTAGATCTGGCAAGAGAAAATGTAAAAGTATTTGAAGAAGGTTGCAGTTTTAAGTTGTACACCCACTCTACAAAATTGTACGCGCGAATTCTTTAGCATCTTTCTATTTCGCATGTTTCAAAAAGTTGGCAAGCTAGGAGCTAGAAAGTAAACAGACCCAGACTTTTCTTTCTGTGTGGGCTTAAGTGATCAACGATCGGCGGATCCAGTTATGCATTTGGCATGCGGGGCACACTGATAACTAATTATGCGACCGCTCTCTGACGTAAGGCCCCGAAATGAAGGGCACTATAACCGATAATGCCCGAAAGTCGGTGAGAGTGATCGATTCGGCTGGGGATCGGATCGGATCGCATTGGATGGGCAAAGAAAGTGCCATCTAATTGCGATGGAAGCGGTGACGGCGATTAGGGATAACCCATCATAAGCCCAGTTCCGCATAATAAGTGAAAATATAACTGCGATTAACGATCGCCAATTAACGATTAACGATGCTCGCGATCACTTAGATTTCCCAACGCACGTTTATGGCCTTGCGATGCGTTCATTTCCCCGAAGAAATCGAAATCGATTAAATACCAGAGTCAGAGACCAGGCCCAAAAGTCAAGACCACTCTCATCCTCAATCTGCCAACCTGACTTTTGTTTATCTTCCTCCAAACAATTGGCCACTGTCACTTGTTGATTAGAAAACTTGTTGTACAAATAACCGCAGAAGAGGCGACTACTTTCATTACTTGTCTGCCGGTTGAACAATCGTTCCAAATGTGTGTTTTCTTTTTTAAAAATTGGCAATAGTCGAAGAAATGATCGGGGCAATCACAATCGACAAAGCATAGCATGCATATTTTGGTGGCTATGAGCGTGTTATATATATATATAAATATATAACATAATGCACCCAACTATCAAACGTAATAAAACAGAGTGGTCGAAAATCAGACAATAGAAACCTAAGTCAGGAATATAAAATATATATTTCAAAATTGGGAATTTTTACAGCAGTCTGTAAGCTTTCAACTCTATTTTCAAAGTGGAGCAAGTTTCCAAGATGTTTTTTATGGTTATATCGTCTTTACGCTTATGTAGATTTCATCTGATGATCTAAAACCAGACTTCCGGCTAGAAGAAAATGAAATTAACCAGAATATTTTCGGAAATGTCACCTATACAAAATGTCCCATGTTTGTCTCACCAAGTTTCGGCTAAGAACGAGTTATCAAATCGAATTTGCATTAGTAGACATAGATCTCGTTAAATTATTTCACACTTTTGGTTTTCTTAAATATTTATGAAGCTCTGACGTAGATTTTTTAATTTATACCACGAATATTTGATTTTTTATTTTAAACATTCCGTGGCCAATGAAGGAACATAGCCCGAATCGTTTTTCAGAAGAATTTCGGAATGTGATTTTGGGGGGGAATTTTTTTTTTTAATTTTTCACCCATTTATTTTCCCATTGTCAGTAATAAATTGTGGTTCACAAATTCGTCAGCTGGATAGGCTACGCAAGGAATTTTAAGTTTTACCTCTATGCTATGGAATTTCGACAATTCGTCAAACAACCAAAAACAACCAAGTCACTTCACTTTTTTGCACCCTTTTTTCACTTTCCAAACGCGAATTGTAAATCAAATCGATTGAATTTTTATGAAAACTGAAAAAAAAGCAAATCGAAAACGGTGAAACAGAGGTTTTTTCAGCTCTTTGTTTGCCGATTCCTGTTCGTTTGTTTGTTGGGGACTGGGACTGCAGATGGATGCACTGGATGGATCCATCCTGTCATCCATCCCAGCCCCTCTCCATTTTTCCTTCCACCACGTTGAACGCGTCCAATTACCTCCACAGACTTTCCGTTAATGTTTCGAATTTCGAAAAACTCACGGCAGAAAAGCCAAAAACAAAAAAAAGCAAACAATAAAAGAAAAACGAGAAAGAAAGGCTCGATTTTTTAAGTCGAAGCCTTGAATACCCTTAAAGTTTATAATGGAAAACCACTTTTTTTGTATTCCCTAAAAAATGTTCACTGTGATTTTAAACACTTCAAATTCACAAGAATTTCATAATTGTTTCGCAAAAGCCCAAATAAGCTGAAAAAATTATTTTGTTTGGAATAAAAATATACCCTGCACACAAGGGTATTACCAGAAAAAGAAAGAGAGGGTGAGAGAAGCAAAGGCAACCCGAAAACTAAAAACCAAAAAAACAGAAGACAGTAGGCAAAAAATGCGAGCCCAGGAGAATGGGACAAAGCTGCAGCTGGAGAATGGGGACTGGAGAATGGAGAATGGAGAATGGGGGAGTCTCTGCACCCGTCTCTTTCTCCGCCAGTAGCCCCGTCTCTTTTCGGGTTTTTTGTGTGGGTGCAGTGTGGCATGCGATTGCACTCGCCCAAGTCTTGTGACTGGAATCAAATTGGAAGAAAAACGAAGGAAAAACCGTCAAAAACTGCACGGAAAGAAATGCATTTAAATTTGAGAATTATGTGAGGGTTAATTTCGAGCTGAGCGTGGAACGACATTCCCCATTTTGGCCATTTTATGCATTGTGGCAGCCAACACACTGATTTTTTTCTTGCGGAAAAAAGATTTTTGGAATAACGCAAAGGAATACTCTCGTAGTTTAGCCAAATCAAGGCGTACAGCTAAAAGACCGCCAGTTTTGAGCAGCTAACAACGATCCCCATCACTTTTCGGGAAATTTATTTTTTGACCAAATTTCGCATTTTTTATAAGGGGTTACATCATAATTTTTTCGACAAATTTTCAAAAAATAAAGTTTCTAGATCTAGATGCCAATCGATTGGGAATTTAATTACGAACTCAACGAGGTATGACATTCCCTGTTCTGGCTCCATTTCGCAATTTGTCGACGAAAAAACTAATCTTTTTTGGGCAAAAATGGGGAGTATATTTTTTTGGGCGAAAAATACCTTATTTTTATCCATTTTTCAGTCGTTACTTAGTCAAATAGAGGCGCACAACAAAAAGACTGACTGTTTTGAGCAGATAACAATCTAGGCTATCAATCCCCATCACTTTTCTGAAAATTTATTTTTTTACCAATTTTCACATTTTTTATAAGGGGTTACATCATCCATTTTTGCAAAAAGTGGCCAAAAAATAAAGTTTTAAGATTTAAATGCCAATCGATTGGGAATTTAATTACGAGCTCAACGAGGTATGACATTCCTCATTCTGGATCCATTTTCCAATTTGTCGACGAAAAAACGTATATTTTTTTGGCAAAAATGGGGAGTAGCATTTTTTTGACAAAAATGCGTTAATTTTATGCCTTTTTTCAGTCGTAATTTAGTCAAATCGAGACGCACAACAAAAAGAACGACTGTTTTGAGCAGCTAACAATCTCGGCTAACGATCCCTATCACTTTTCTGGAAATTTATTTTTTTACCAATTTTCGCATTTTTTATAAGGGGTTACATCATCTATTTTTTCGAAAAATGTTCAAAAAATAAAGTTTATAGATTTAAATGCCAATCGATTGGGAATTTAGTTACGAACTCAACGAGGTATGACATTCCTTATTCTGGCTACATTTCGCAATTTGTCGACGAAAAAACTGATCTATTTTGGGCAAAAATAGGGAGTAT
Organism: Drosophila subpulchrella; assembly: GCF_014743375.2. Lineage (NCBI taxonomy): Eukaryota > Metazoa > Arthropoda > Insecta > Diptera > Drosophilidae > Drosophila > Drosophila subpulchrella. The sequence goes on from NC_050613.1 coordinate 21,567,808, forward strand.
ATTTTTTTGGGCGAAAAATACCTTATTTTTATCCGTTTTTCAGTCGTTATTTAGTCAAATAGAGGCGCACAACAAAAAGACTGACTGTTTTGAGCAGATAACAATCTAGGCTATCAATCCCCATCACTTTTCTGAAAATTTATTTTTTTACCATTTTTGCAAAAAGTGGCCAAAAAATAAAGTTTTAAGATTTAAATGCCAATCGATTGGGAATTTAATTACGAGCTCAACGAGGTATGACATTCCTCATTCTGGATCCATTTTCCAATTTGTCGACGAAAAAACGTATATTTTTTTGGCAAAAATGGGGAGTAGCATTTTTTTGACAAAAATGCGTTAATTTTATGCCTTTTTTCAGTCGTAATTTAGTCAAATCGAGACGCACAACAAAAAGAACGACTGTTTTGAGCAGCTAACAATCTCGGCTAACGATCCCTATCACTTTTCTGGAAATTTATTTTTTTTACCAATTTTCGCATTTTTTATAAGGGGTTACATCATCTATTTTTTCAAAAAATTGTCAAAAAATAAAGTTTCTAGATTTAAATGCCAATCGATTGGGAATTTATTTACGAACTCATCGAGGTATGACATTTCTTTTTCTGGCTCCATTTCTCAATTTGGCGGCGGAAAAACGGATATTTTTTTTGGCAAAAATAGGGAGTAGCATTTTTTGGACAAAAATACGTTAATTTTATGCCGTTTTTCAGTCGTAATTTAATCAAATCGAGACGCACAACAAAAAGACCGACTGTTTTGAGCAGCTTACAATCTCGGCAAACGACCCCTATCACTTTTCGTGTAATTTATTTTTTGACCAAATTTCGCATTTTTTTTTCAAAAAATTTTCAAAAAATTAAGTTTTTAGCCAAGCTTTTCTTTCTGTGTAACAACTGCTGCCCGAGTCGCGACCAGAATCGCTGATGTTGTAATTGTTGCAACTGGCAACTGTCGCATGTGTTGCATGTTGCCGGTTGGCTGTTGCTGCTAGCCAGTTGTTGCCGTTACTTCAGCGGTTTTTATTACCCGATTTCATATGCGGATCTCGTCTTTGGCTGCCTGTGGGCCCCTCCTTCACAATATCTCTGTATTTGTATTTTTAGTTTTATTTTCGAGGGTATGCAGAAATCGGCTTTGGTTGGTTTACCTTTATTTCTCTTTTTCCGCCAACCAGTTGGCACATGAGTCACGGGACTTGATCGATTGATCGACTGAGCCACGCTTGTCAATGTCTATGGCAATGTTAATGGACTTGTCAGCGGCAGGAAAAGTGTCCAATGTGGCGAGAAAAGAGGGATAGAGAAATGCCTAAACTGGTTTATTTATTAGTTAATACAACCGAGTAGCAGTTAAATGTCAACGGGTATTCAAATTGCTTACTTTTCTGGCGCAGAGACTTCCTTGAATTTCAATTCTGCACAAGTTCAACGGTTTTTAAAATGGTTCGGCCAAATAAGGTTATATAGTGAAATCATACTTCTCAACTGCATGTCCCCAAAATGGCGAATTTAGAAATCTCAAAGGTAGTTTGATATTGTATATTGATTGTTAATAGCCATCATCGGCAACACGATTTTTCAGATGTCGTTCTTTTTAGCACTCCTTTATTTTAAAATTTGTTAACTGGGTAACTGAGGATTGAATATGATGTGTAGATAATAAGTAGATGACGGGTTGATGATGTAGACTTTACTTATATCATTTTATGGACATTAGCTAAAAATCATATTGCTGTTCCAAGTTTAAATATACCTTTTACAAAAATCTAACAAAAACTGCTCTTAACAAGGTAAAATACTAGTGACGATCGCACCTTTAAAATACAAAATATCGATGATGGCAGTTAGACTGACATAAGACGATTCATCACCTTGCAAAACTTCGCTAGGCTGTCATCAACAATTCATCGATGGCAGCAGCTAGGCTGTCATCAACAGTTCATCGGTGACACCGGCTAGACTCTGTACATAATCTTTAAGCTGTGAATATATATATTAACTAACATTTGCGTTTACTTACATTTTTTTCACATTTGAAGTCGTGAAACTTGGCACTACAAACATGATAAAGCAGTGCAGGTTTGTGTCCCAACTAAGCGTTAGTTCAATATGCAAACACACCTACGTGAGAGGGCGCCACAAAATCTTCCCGCTTAATTTTTGAAATCAAGGTACATTTATTTTATAGTTCAGAGCCCTGGTTTAGTGTTGTTAAGCCTTAAATTAAATATACAAGTATTGGCTTTTTTGAATTGGTAATCGGAAATGTCAACTCCTTTTCCATGATTTTTATTTGTAAAATAAAAGTTTAAAAAAATGAAATAATTTTAATTTAAATAATGAATGAGATTTTTTTACGAAGCCCTGGTTCTTAAGTGCTGCTTAACAAATAAATTCAAGTTTCAAAATTTGGCGCTTATTTGGATAAGTGTTGAAAAAGATGTCTCAAACGATTCCAGATTATCAAGTTTACTTCAAAAAATATTTAAAAAAAAAAATTATGCATTATTTTTAATCTCTTTTTGCATCGATCATAATCAAGATACGATCTGTATTTGTTTAATTGAATGTTATCATTAGCAGGACTTTACCGCACGGCCTGTTTTTATTAATTTTATTGATCTGCTCTCATAAATTTCGGCCCACTTTGCTGTTAATCGATTGTATCTCTCTATCGCTATCATTAATTTCCCCTCAATTATTATTAATAATTCGCACTTTTTTTATTGCAATTGCGAAAAGGATTTTAGGTGAGCAGAGCGATTATGCCACACACATTCCAGTTGCATTTCCATTTCCAGTTTGATTTTCAATTTGCGTTCGATTTGCACTCGATGGATTTCCTCCTTTGATTGCGAACTTCTCAACTCGATCCCCTCCCTTTTTTTACACAGTACAAAAATTGTAGCTTAATTGGCATATATATTTATTTTGGGTTTGTCTATATTGGTCGGGATTAAGTCAATTTAATATAGAATTTCAGGTTCCAGATCTGTGGAAAATAGCGTTGTTTTTATGCTCTTCAAAGAATATTTTTTTTGCCACATCCTAAGCGATTTTCTCTCGGTGTGCCACCCAGTTTTGCGTCTTATAACCAGGTTAGTGCCATAAATCTCGGGACTTAGCACTCGGTACGTATCCGTAGGGCAGACAAGATACAAATGGGTGTCTCGAGATACACGGATTCATGTCAACCCATTGGTCATGGCCCACGGGAAGACAATTGCGACGGGGCGTCAAAACTTGTCTGCGAAATCATAGCCAAAAGTCGAAAAAAGACCCACAAATTCGGAGCCAGAAGAGAAAACTATCTTTTTAATGACAGGCCGAAAATGGCAAAAAAATTGGTGAAAGAGGCGGGGAGATATGGGGGAAATGCATTTGCTGCGCCTGGAGCAGGAAGTCGATGCTGCAGATCGACTCCGTCGCGAAATCCAGACTCAAACTCAGACATCGACATCGGCGACAACTGCGAAGAGTGCGTAATTGCTTTTTAAGCCTGATTTTTGAGGCACGCCCTGGTGGCCCCCCACTTTTCAAGGAAAAAAGAAAAAGAAATGCCATACTATTAGCTCTAAAAGCTGAGCGCCAAAACTGTGAGATTACGGCGCCTTGGCGGAAGAGACGTTGCCTTGTCGTTGGCCAAGTAAGTATCCCAAAAAGATACACATTTCGATGTAGAGACCGCCCACATATGAAGCTAGTCCCAGAGTGCAGGAAAAAAGGGAGTTTTTCTGAAGAAAAAACCAAGACAAATTCATAATAACTCTGTTGGAAATTCACTTAAAACAAGAAAGCATAACCATGAATTTTAGGGAATTTTTCAATATATTTAATAATACTTAAAGTATAAAGTATAGATTGAAAATAAAAAAGTTTTAGATCTTTTAAAAGCCTTAACTATATCTTATCATAAATACTTTGTATGGCATTTTATAAGTATCTTACATACAAGCGTCAATTTAAATAATACATGGCTTTTCTTAAAGAACTGCATAATAATTACCAATAAAAACCTGACCAAACTAGTCCAAGTTCGTCAGCGATAGGATGTGGAATATGGAGTGTGAAATCAGCGTGAAAACTAAACGCTAAGGGGAATAAAAAATCCGATTTCGCGACCTCATCGTTAAGATGATCGGCGATAAGACCCATTGGATCAGGCACTTGATGGCACATCTGGCCACATCGATTAATTAACCAACTCCAGCTCGTTATGGCCATCGATTTGAGCGATGTTCGAGCATTATCTTATGCAAAAGTTTCGCAGGCCTGTTAACTTGTCCCTTTTGGCGTGTGTTTTCTATCCATTGCGTGTTTTTTTTAACGCTAATGTCAAGACTAATAACGCTTAGGACCCATTATGGGTTTCAGGGCAGAAGATTGATCAGCGATTGAAGAAAGGTTCGGGGGCGGGGAGGAGCCCCCAATTAATAAACATGCCCTCGCGAGTGGCGAAAGACTAGGGAATTTTGGTAATTACCATTAGGCAATATTTTTTGAAATTTAGGCAGTTTAGGAGATTACAAACAGATGGGTCAGGAATTTTTATTAAAAATAAGTCAGGCCCTCAAGGTGAAAAACCATAGACCTGGATCAACCAAAGACGATGATTGATGACCCCGATTACTATTTCAGCTTAGCAGGTGTGAACCAGAACTGAGCTACGGCTTTTGTAATCTGTATTACATTTTGTAATTTTGTTAACCTATTTTGTAAAATTAAATTAACATTTTGTAATCCAATAAAGTCAACAAATAAATTTGTATTTAAAAAAGAACACACCTTTTTAAGTTTGTGTTATAATTATCAAAACAAAGGTATAACGCTATTATTTCGTTTTGATGTTGGTATTTTTAAAACCACTTTAAATGTTCAGATAATGTATCTATATCTTTTCGATGATATTTATGGCATGCGATGCAGGAACAAAAAATATCTTTATAAGCTGAGCAGTGCAATGTCCCATTGTCCATCCATCCTACTGTCCCTATCTACAGACTTATCTCCTTGAAAGCGACCATTTTCGTACCGCCTCACGTGGTGACCCCTTGAAAGCGCCGCCGTGGCAGCGCGGCCATTGAGAAGCGGTAGCCGCTAGCGGCAGCCAAAACAGTTGTACAACATTTACCGGTTTGTGGGGCACGCAGTTTGGCTGGTAAAAAAAAATAATAATATACATCCAAGCCCAACAGCTGATCGAAAGCGATCTCTTTGGAGTTGGAGTTCCATTCATATTCATGAAAGCCAGCGGTCGGGAGAGAATCGGTACCGCTCGCTCTCTTCAATTCACTTTTCTCTCTCCGCCTCTCTCTCGTTGGGCTGTAATGCGCTGGCTTAAAAGTTTACGACTGCGCAGGCGCGCCGCTCAGACCGTTGATGGCGTTCGCAGCGACCGCTTGGCACACGTCGCGTTTTTAGCCGCCAGCGCGTTTTAAACCGCCAACCGCCAAAGTGCGTTTTTTAACCCCTGTAAGCCCCCCTAAACGAATGTGTTTTGTGTTTGCCTCCATCTAGGAAGTGTTTAATGGATTAACTTCTACACCCTACTATATAAGAAACAAATAATACGCTTCATCGCCTTTATTTTCATTTAAGTTTTCACTTTACCTCATTTTTTTTAACGCTTTTTGTTCAAGTGCTCAAAGTTTTGATGGCGCGCCATTTCCGCATTTTGGAAAAAAATGTGCTTGAAATAATTACTCCTCGAAACTCTAACGAAATGCAAATTAATTACAAATAATCGAATGAAATAAGTTTGTTTTTTTGGATTTTGTGTGTGTGTGTATTGTGGTTCCGCGCTAATAGTTTCCTGCATAACAACAACAACAACAACGGCGGCAGCACCAGCAGCGATTACAATAATAATAATGAAAACAACAACTTTTGACCAAACTGGCCAAATAAAATTGTTGCGAAAGTGTTTGTCTTTTTTTTGTTTAGTTTTTTTTTGTATTTTTATTTTGCGTTGCATGTGGCAGCAAAAGCTAAAGCAGCTGCTGCAAGTCAAGTTAACTTGTTGCCGTTGCTGCTACCTAACAAAATAAATTTTATTTTTATGACTTTTATGCGAAGCCGATAAGATGACAGCCATAACAACAATAACACTAGGCTGCAGCAGCGGCAGCCAAAAAAAAAACCACTTTGGCTGCAACTGCAACACAATAGCCACAAGTTGGGAATAATATTTGGGAGGCAAATCGAAGCTGGGTTGCTCTTTATATTGGAAGGTATACCTTATAAAAGGATATATCATCTTTATTTGTCAGTTTGCATTTGTTTTTCGTACTATGAAAAATAAATATCTAAACTGCAATGTATATACAAATGTAATTGGCTGACACACAAATATTTCTAAAAGCATCTAAAATGTAATTAAAATATTAAATTGATGGACTCAAACTAAATTTCTATTAATATTTAATATAATATTTTCTTAATTGAATAGTACAACATTAAAACGTTTTCTTCTTATCTTGGAAATCCTTAATACTTGTAGATAAACCTAGTGACCAAAGGATTTTCCTAGGCACTTTTTTCTGAACACGTTTTAAACTAATAACTTAAAAATTGTGAATTCCCAATCCATGTACCTTTCCTGATTTATTAGAGTATTTTCTACAGCCAAGTTGGAGTGCGTGACCCCCAGCTCACATGGGCACCAAAAACTCTGCCTCTGTGTGGCTTTTTGTATCTGTGCACCTTTGTATCTGTATCTTTGTGGCCAGACTTGCTCTTGGACCAAACAAAAAAACAAAAGCAAAAATCAACTTTTGAGCCTGATCCCAGTTAAATCCACTTGAATGCCCGAAAGTGAAATTTCACTCTGCAGTTGTCGTTGCTGTGTTTGTTGTTTTGCAGCTGCCTTTTCAATTCATTTCGAACAATTGTCATTACGGGGCGGTATAAATGCCCCACAAAACAAGAAGTGATTTCTTAATAATTTATTAGAATTTTACCAAACGCACAGAAGAGACCAAAAAACCAAGGAAAAAACATATTAAGATGGCAGCGAGCAAAATTAGCAGCAAAATCTGCAGGAGCAGCAGACCAAAATCATCAAATTCATCGACACCATCTTCAACATCGGAAAAACCAGCAGATACAACGAGCCAAATCAACAGAGGATTAACACTAAATCACTTAGTGATCTGCGGTTGCCTGGCAATAATCTCCATGGCATCTGTAACCATGGCCAAACCACCGGATCAGGAAGCTATCCATCACAAAAATGGTAAGTTGTAAGCACTATGTGTATCTCTCTGTGTCTGTGACTTAATTAGCTGGCTGTGAAAGTGAAACTGAAGCTGAAACTCTTTCGCTGCCCCGAGAATTATGGGGCTTAAAGTCATCAACATCCACCGGCGGCCAATGGCCAAAGACTCTCGACTTGGGATCAAGTTGAGCAGCTGCTGATGGCTTTGATTTGTGGCAGCGGCGCTTTCACTTTGCCAGCCTTTGTTTTGCTTTTCGTCGAAGTAGAGAGATAATACTAAAATTTTGTTTTATTTAAAAACATATAGATACTTGTCTTTTGAAATGTTTTTCAAGAGATCCTCTTAGGACCTCAATAATTATTTTGTTATGTCTTACATTGCTGAAAATCCTTATGATTTGGCTACAACACTTAAAAAAATTGATTCGCTTACTTGTTTGTTGAAGTAGAGATATAATATGGGGGATAATACTAAAAATGAGTTCTTTTCTCGAAAGTTATTTTCATCATTTTTAACTTTATCTAATAATTTGTTTAAAGGTAGATTTGGTTTGTAAACCATCTCAAGTTTTCATTTTTTGAAGGTTAATTCTATCAGCAGAGTTGAAAATCACACATGTGGTTCACTTCGCTAAAAGCGATTACAAAATTTGTCAATGATTTCGGTCTCGCTTTCGGTTCAATTAAAATGTGAAAAATCTCAGCTGGAGTTGCTAATTTGTCGGCAACAGTTGAGTAAGCCATATAAAACAAAAGGGCGAAAAGAAAGTCAAACAAATTAATCAGCAGAAACGAAGACGTAAAAAAAACCATATAAAAAGGTGGTCTGGAACTCTGGGACTGGGGATATGATACCACCGAAAAAAAAACAATGCCAAAGACATTTTCCCAGACATCTCGCGCGGCTCTTACGACATCTTCGGCAATTACTGGAAGAGTTGTAACTCTGTAGACTGGAGATTGAAGATCGGGAAACGAGGGGGAAAAATGGGGTATGGGGACAAGAGACCCACAGACCGCATTTTCCACTTGCTTCCGTATGCTGGGTTAATTTTCCTTTGTTGTATGGCAAGACAACTCCATCTGGCCGTTCATCTGCCTTTTCCCAACCACTTTTCCCCCCAGTCTCTCTCTGTGTGTCATTATGTCATTGCAGCCTGTACCATTTACCAATTACCATGCACCTTTTCCCTCCACTCGACGCTAAAAACATTTCCCCTGTGACATTTTCCTGGCCACAAAACAATACAAAAACAATAATAATAGAAGGGCCACAAAAAACCTGGGACGAGGAGAATTTCAAAATATTTTCAAACTGTTTTGATACGATCTGATGTCAAAAATATAAACAAAAGCATTTGTTTAAATCGTTAAACAATACCATGCACAAAAACTACATATTTACACTGACTTCTTAAGATTTATAGAACCTGAAAGCACTTAAATATTATTTTTTAAAATTTAATAAAAATGTTCCCATAAAAATGTATTTTCAACGAACAATAATGATTTTAATATTGATTTATAACGCATGTAAACTTCAATAACATACCTCATTACATATTGTTTCCATTGCTTGACTATTATTTATGCAAATGCAAGTAATTTCAGAACACTTGAGGTCGGTGATAAATGTTTATCTTAATTTGATGTTTATTTTTAGCTTGTAGCACAAAAATTACTTATGCAAATTCAAGTACGGCATCAATATTCTTTTCACAATAACTTGAAATACCCCAAACAAAAATTTGAAACAATCTTCATTATAGTTTCGAATGCTTGGAACAATCTTTTGTGGCTGCAGATGTGTCTTAATATTTAGCAACTCATTGGGCCAAAGTCAAAAACCACAGATTGCATCACGACCGCGGTTACAGCTACCTTGTGACAATTTCCCAGGCCACGGGTATGGTTATATGGCTTATGGCTTGTCAAAGAGATATATACGTATATACAAATATATAAGATCTGAACAATCTGCGCACTGATGATGACGCCCCCAATTTGGGCCACAGATCTCAACTCTCAACCATATAATGATCACATTGGATCCGAGATCCAAGATCCGGAAACGAGGCGGTTAAATGCAAGCGGAGCGTACAACAATTGCCATTCATTTGCACAATGAATGAAATTTAATGAGCGCACCTCGCATAATACAAATAATAAGTACGCGAAATAATAAGTGAAAAGGCCTCTCGAAATAGCCAAAAAAATGGAGGAAAATACATGCTCAAAAAATTAAAAATAAAATGAGCCGAAACGAACAAACAAATCTTGGCCATAACGTAATAACCAGAGGTAGAAAAGAGCCGACAACAGAAAAGCTAGCTCTGAAGGCATAAAATCGATGTGGCATGCAACATTATCTGGTACACACGAAAATATTTATACATCTTTATCTAATGATTTGGGTTTAATCTTGATGTAAAATAAAAAAGAGATTCTTTGAAGCACAAAAAAATAGAAAGTATCTAAAAATTGTAAAAAAATATTCAAAGAATCTAGTTAAATATTATATTTAACTTTTTCCCAGTGTAGCCGTAGCCTTCCATGATGTGTGTACCAAATTCGATTTATTATTTGTACAATTAACGAGCATCGATCGCCGAGGGAGACAGAAATCAGGAGATCTGGTCACGTCAACTACCCAATCCCAATTTTGTATCTCTATCTCCATCTTCGCCTTCTTCTTTTTCATTTTCTGGGGCTACTGAATTTGCCACCACATGGGTTTTAGGCTTCTTGTATTTTCATTTTAGCCGGGCCGTGGGCGTTGTTGTGGGCGTTTGTGGTTGTTTTGCGGTTGACAGAAGATCGGAGGGGATATCGGGGTTTTTTACGGCCCAATTTGATCAATTGAAATTGGAAAATTGATTGAGGTGTTATTTCTCACTGGAGATTGCAGGCAAAATAGAACAGACTGATTGCTGTGTGAAATTTGTGTGGTAAAAACAAATAATGAATTGAAAACATTATTAAAAAAAATCAATGTAAATTCTTCTTTTTGTTGTTTACATTAAAAGCTGTTATAAAATATTATTTTATATTTTTTAAGAAATGACTCAGTGATTTTAGATTTATAAACAATAAGCCTGGGCAACCAATCACGAAAAACATTAAAAGCCTAGACAATTTCAAGCCAGATCATAAACATGAAGTAATTTTGACCTTCGGGTTCAAGAGTTTTGGTTCTTAATTAACTGCTTACCTTATTAAGACTTAGAAAAAACATTATTTTAATATTGGAATACCATTCGACCTTTTGGGTTTTGTTTTATTTTTAGATCATTCAAATTTTTATTTAGAATTCTAAAATTTTTTAAAACGAAGTAATTTTGACCTTCAGGTTCAAGAGTTTGGTTTTTAATTAACTGCTTTCTTTATTAAGACTGAGAAAAAATATTATTTTAATATTGGAATACCATTCGACCTTTTTGGTATTGCTTTATTTTTAAATCATTTTATTTTTTTAAAAATGTTCACGGGATTCCCCTAAGCTTGTGGTTTTCTTGATCGATTTGTGTGCCTTAATTTTGGGTGTGCAATTTGGGGATTTTCTTTTTTGCCCATTTACCGCGAAGGCGTTTCTTCGCCTTCTGCCAGCAATTAACATTTCGAACTTTGGCCAAATGCCGCCTGCAAAGTATAAGTACATAAAAATTGGAACAAAGCCCCAATTCGTTTAGCTTTAGTTTCGATGGTGTTTGTTTTTTTCTGCTGTTGTTATTGTCTTTGTTAATGCCGCGCATTGTGTTTAGAGGCTGTTAAATTTAAATGGTGAGTCTTAACCTTTAAAAATTAAATTCGGCGAACTGTTTGAATGGGAACCGCTAGACTGAGTGTAATTACACACTTTTTCGGGGCACTGTGTTTGCGTTTCGTTATTGGGCAATGTGAGAAATCGCAATCACAATATCGCAATCGCCATCGAAATCGAAATAAAATTCGGAGGCAAGATCTTGAATAAAGGCCGAAAGAAATGCCGCCACATCAATCAATTTGGGAAAACAAATGGTGTCGCCAAACGGTAGCGACAACTCCAAAAATGCGAATCGAGCAATTTAAACTGATCGTAGATCGTAGATCATTGAGTTATGCAAATGGGGCTATCGATAACACTCACTCGATGATTCGTTTACATAATCTGAGGATTGAATGGGAGGTGGGTGCATAATTAGCCCGGCTCATTAATATTTTTGCTCTACATTGGGCGAAAGTGGTGGCGCAAATTAATCAAAATCAACACAGCAAACCGCAAAATGCGGCACATTTGATATCGCGTTTGCCTTTTGTTTTGCATTTTTTTCAAATCGATTTTATTTGCAACATGAAAAATGTTAATGAAAATGTGCGACACGCTGGGCAGGAGGTTTTTACACAAATCCCATCGATAGATACACTTTGCTTTTGGTTTTATTGCTTGCCAGATTACAAGATATTTTTAATAGGTTTTTTTAATGGCTGCTAAAAAATGTTCTAACTTGAAAAAACGGAAATTAAAATAGATTTTGCAACTATAAATTTAGAGCTAACAAATTATCCATATAAAGTAAGAATTTGTAATGCGAATTTGAATGGTGAGTTAGTTCTGGTAATTTATGGGAATCATTAAAGAATACTTTAAGCAATTTAATGGTTTAATAAATACCTAAAGTGGAGTAATATGTATTTAAATACTTTGATATAGTTTCTTTTCTATATGCTTGTAAAACTATTCCTCTTGGGGTTTCTGGCGAAACTTTAACCATAATAATCTACCTTCAAGAGTATCTAAATTTCGTACTACACACTTTCCATTTGAAGCACTTCCTCCGGGCTGATTAATTGCGTTTTGTGTGCCTCGCTTTTTGTCCTAACATTTCGACTGCGATTTTGCAGTTACAAGCGTTAAACTTGAGTTCATTTTATTTTATTTTATTTTACTGGTGCCTTTGTGTGTTTCAGTGTTTCGGCGATATTTGGCGCAATTTGTTGAACAAAACGGTGTGGCAATCGACTAATTCGAACTTAATGATGTCTTCTTTGGCTTTCGCAGGGAAAATAACATGGATAAACGAATATAACGTAATTGCTCGGTGCGTTGGCCCACTGGACATTATTTTGAACGTCGCTTTGAGCCGAGCATTTTGGCCATTTTCGACACGCACCGCTGGCCATTGCAATCAATCAAATCTCGGCAAAGTTCCATTTCCCGAAAGCCAAGCCGAAATAACAAAATAAAACGGTAGAGACAACAAACAAAATAAACGCAGCTTTTGGAGAGGTGAATGCAAATTGCGTTATGAACATAATGATCGGTTTGTGGGGAGTGTTGTAATAATCGCCTCCCCCCATTCCCAATCCAAAGTTTCCGACAGAAACAGAAAATCAATCAGCCATCAGTTTTGCAGCTGCCGAAAATGCTTCGGTTATTTGGGGATCGTTTTTTTTTTTTGAGGATTGAGGATGAGCCAACACCATTTGGGTAAACAACTATCATTGGGGTTTTTTGTTTGCACTGCCAGCTGTCAGCCGTCATCGAAGTGGATGGGTTTTGGGATCTGGGCTGGGAGTTCAGGATTTGTTGTTTCTCGGGTCCACCACTCGAGAGGCCCCGAATCCAAATCCGAGTCCGAGTGTGTTGTTTTAATGGTTCCCCCACTTTCGACCTGGTGGCATCAAGTGCGCTCCACTCTGATTACAATGTTTCCAAAGAGCCCCGAAATACATCATTATTAAATGGGGGTTATCACTGGGTCTGGTTTATTTAGTAATCAAGTTGATGGTGCAGATTTACTTAATAGCAGGTTGCTTGATTAATAAACGTTTGACAGTCAAATATCATTATATTGCCTTGCCTTTTTTATTTATTCTGTAGAAACCACAACAACTTTTCTTTATCGCTTTTTCAAAACATATCCCTCTCAGTCGCCTAACAGACATTTTTCCCACCGCAATTTTCAATCTGAAAACAACCCATACAGTCAAATTAAGATCTTTTTGCTGACACTTTCGAGCCGAAAATAGCTTGCAGCGTTTTCGTGTCTTTTTAGCCGCGTTTTAAGCTGCTCGACCATTAGATTAATTGCATAACAAATTACCACTAAATGCCACAGAGCGACAAATGGCCAAGCGGAAAAGGTATCGGCCATCATATCATGTATACTATATATGTGCGAGTATATCGTATTTATTTCGGATGTGGCAAAATAATAAAACTAGATGGCCAAGAAGGTGGCATTTTGCATGTGTGTGGTATCGCAAAAGGAGTTGTTCCCATAACTTTTGGCGGCACTTTTGGGTACTGAGCAGTTTTCGAATTCTCTTGAGATTCCTTAAAGCACAGGAAAAAATTCTTTTTATTTAACACTATAGATACAAAATGTATGAAATGGTATTGCAAAGGTTGTCTTTTTAAACTTCTTAATGTTTTTTAAACTGAAGATGATGTATCAACCATAAATGTGCATGCATTTTCACCGTTTTTGGGACGTTTTGTTTGTCCCCTAACCTTCACCTTGTTGGCCAAAATGAAAAAACAAAAACCAAACGAATTGCGCGAAAACACTGGCTGCACATTTGAAAAAAAAAACCGTCCCCTGTCCATTTGTCCGATGTACGTGCCATGGTCTCTAGTTCCAGGCCAAAATGCTGCCAGTTTTGGGCTTTTGGCCTGGAAACGTGTTTGCGTTTGCTGACTCAGTGTGCTCTGCTCCCAATGTTTACTACTACTGCTCAATGCCCAAATGCTCACTGTCCGCCGGGGCGAATGAGATATATCATGGATATATCGTGTATATATCACGCATACGCCAAGTGTGCAATTGCAACCTAATTAACCATTCAGCCACACAAAGCGATATGCTCGTACCTACAAAGCCATTACATTACATTTCATTTCATATCGTTTGACTTTATTTGATTTGATTTCATTTCACTTGCCGCCTCTGACCGCCAAAAATTGCCAAGAAAAATTCGGTTGGCTTGAGTTTGTTTTTTTAGGGCGCGTGCGCCCTTGTCTGTAAATATTTTGAAAGGGTCTCGCGCAGCTAATCAAAAACAAAAATTGGCAGAAATCAAATCGAATCCGAAAGCCGCATCGTTAATCATTTCGGGATTTTGCACAGTCTGATTGTTTGGAATTTATTGTGATGTGTTTTTGATTCGGTTTTGATGCCTTTTACCTCTCTATTGGCTCGCAATTAGCCAGTGGCGATTTCTTTGGACGTGGATTGTACAGCACGTGCTGGTTATAAGATGCCTTTTTTGCTTTAAGCTCTGTATTCTTAGCTTTTTTCACCGTTCCACATTGACTTTGTAGTTTCTTATAATATGATGATGCACTTAGCCCATTCCAACACTGTTGAACAGTGTTGTAAACACGTAAAGTACCAAAACAAAAAATAAAAACTTAGTAGTTGGAAAAACTTGTTAGTATTTAATGTAGTCGTTATAAAAACTAAAATAGCTAATACTTAAACACATATCCTTTTGCAACACTGCTCATTTCAGCAAGTTAACTAACAACCATAGCAAGGTTAATCAACACGTATTTAAGCACTTGATTGACTGGCACATGCAATCGTAGGGATATCGATATGGTGGTGCAGAACCTACCTCTGTCCAAATCACCGCACCCACCAGGCTTGCAGAGTTGCACTTCGAAGTCGAGATAGAAGTCGATGTCTGACTGACAGCACCCACTCAAAGGCGCAGCTCGAAACATTGCACAAGCGTCGAGAAGTACATGAATGGGTTTCTGAGCTTGCAGTACAAGAATAAATATGTCTATGTGCAAATAGATACAATGCCTGGGCACTCATGAGATACGATGCCCAGCGAAGCGCTCAGCCACTGCACAATGATCAGTGAGCCATGCAGAGCCAGTCAGTCAGTCACTCAGTCAGTCAGTTAGTCAATCATTCAGTCAGTCAGTCAGGCAGTAGAACAAAGTATGGAAAATGCGAAAAACCTCAGAAACAAAACGCAACTAACTAGCCCGTCCTTGGCCAGTCAGCATTATATATAATTATTTCTACAAATTCTTCATTCTTCATTCACCGCGATCATGATGTGATCATGAGGCTCCGATAGGGAAGAACGTTAGCGGGTGTACGAGACAAAGACTTTAATAAGACCTAACGATGGGAAAAGTGTTCTAGCGAGAATGATTGCGATAGAGTAATTTATTGCATAAAAGGCACGAGTGTACAGAAAGAAAAACTAATATGATATGATAGCAATTTTATGATTTTACATGATCCTAAAAAATAGCAATCTAATTTGATTATTATCATGATTTTTCAAAACCATTGTCTTGTCCCTTTTAGTAATATTCACAGTGAGAAATCATATATGAAAATCTTATTTCTCCGTGTATTAACACCATTATTACCACAGAGCTGTGATCCAACATAATTTACAAATAAGGTAATTGTCTCTAGCATGATTTTGCTACGTGTGTGGAAGACCCTGAGGGTCACACACATATTTATGTCATGCAACAGTTAGCGGAGTCATAAATAATATTTAAAAGAGCCATTTAAATGCTATTATTGCGGCTGTGCGACTACGAGTGCGACTACAACACAAAATCACACAAAACCACTGCAACTGCGCTTGGCCAACCAACCACCGAACCACCAAACCACCGCCAACTCGCTGAGTGAGTGACTAACTGGCAGTTTCATTAGATTAATAATGGTAACAAATACACATAATGGAGATCAAGTGCTCGGCAAGCGGACTGCCATCGTTTTGCCAACAGCCAATATACCCTGCAATCAGATCGAGGGATTTGTCTCTCGGGGATTACCAATTGGTAGAGAATGATTACAACTTCCTGGTCGTACAATGTATTTATGAGTGAGATCATAACTGGTTATTAATGGTGGGTGACCCTGAATTGTTCAATTATTGTGGCATGACATAATACTCCTGATTTATCCTGACATACTATCATATCATCAAGGTAGTTCGGAGATAATTTCCTAAGGAATGGATTCTTTGAAGCTAGAGAACAACTTTGGTGACCCCGATTTGTAAAAAATGTACTCCTTACAATCGAATTTTCTCCTTACAATCGAAATGACATTACCTAGCTTAATTCTTGTTCTATTATGTTTAGATTCCGTTTTTTAAATCATATATAGTAAAGTTGTAATGATATTGCCAGCAGTGGTGACCCCGACACATACCTTTTTCTCTACATCTTTTTAACTCTTGCACCTTTTAGAACCCCATTGATGGCCTCGATAAAATAATTACCTATCTAACTTTAATTGTTTGGGCTATTGGCTTTTAAAGCGATCTTCACACCCCATTAAAAAGATATATACCCCTCCGATTTTAAGTACTTTTTAAAG
Source organism: Drosophila subpulchrella (assembly GCF_014743375.2). Classification (NCBI taxonomy): domain Eukaryota; kingdom Metazoa; phylum Arthropoda; class Insecta; order Diptera; family Drosophilidae; genus Drosophila; species Drosophila subpulchrella. The sequence continues at coordinate 21,584,370 of NC_050613.1, forward strand.
ACAAACAAATATGACTTATCAGATGGGATCGAGCAGCTAATGTGCCTTGTGTTCTCAGTTACGTTTCGATGGCATTTGTGATGTTCGTGAAAAGGCACTACAAATCATTTCTATTTCCAGATGCTGGCCAAGAATTCACGAGCCAAATGTTTGACATTTAAGCATTTAAACGTGGCTATATGGCTGGCATTGTTGTTCTTGGCTTGGTTTTGACATTGAAGCTCATCGAGGAGCCAAATCGAGGAGATCGTAGATCGTTCGACAGCTCTGCTCCGCTAATAATTTATGGCATTTTCACAGCGACCTAAGGTCAGGCATTAAGTAATTGTTGTTTATTGGAAAATGTCATGTTCAATTAGTCGATCGATCGGGCGACCAATGTCAGGCGAAGAGTTCTGAGCTGCGGCTCCTCAACTGCGAATTGGTGTTAACAAATTGGAGCTATGGAGGTGGTAGAACAGGTGGCACTTCCCATTTTCATGTCCGATTCCCAGCTGGGGCTCAAAGCCCCTGGGCTTTTTCGGGCATTACAACACTTAACGCATTGTAAGCCATTAACCCAGACAATAGCCCTGATGTTTAGCCGGAAATATGGCCTCCGGGTGGGGGAAAACGAAATCAGAAAGAAAAACAAAAAACGGGCTCTAATTACAAGGGAAACTCGGTCTGGCGTAAAACTGCAGCTTAATGAATCACTTCAATGACAATGCCGGGGTCAAAATAAAACTTAATGATAACACACACTCAGTCGAGAGGTTAATGGGAGAACGCGGAGACTGGAACTAAAATATTTTAAGAGGGCAGAGATTAAGTCAAGAATGGTTACTGGAACTAAATTCAATTTAAGGCTTACCTTGGGCTTGAAAAGGTAGAATGTAATTACACTTACAATCCAATTATAAATTGGTACATGAAATTAATTAAAAGAGACCACAGCATCTAGGGATGATTAGCCCTAAGATATTAAGAAGGGTAAACCATTTGTGATAGGTCTTAATTAAAGCGACCTAACTGGCTGAACCATTTTAAAAACGTATTTTCCCAACAATGAAAGCTCTGAATATGTAACACACATAAAGTAGTTTCCTTGGAATTGCTATAAAAATATGCCAGTAGATGGCAAAAACATGTTAACTTCTATTTTAGCCTTGGCTGAGATGCGGAGAAAAGATGGCGATAGCAATCTAAACATCTCATGATACATTTCCCGGATGAAGGAAAAATCGTGCTGTGACTAACTTTGATTTATCATATTGTATTAGATCAAGGCATGGCAACTCAATTAAAGTTCAGGCGGTGTACACGGTGAAGTTGTCATAAATAAAAGCGGTAGCCGGAGACATTTTAGGGCGGGGGGACGACACTTTATGGATGCTATTTATAAGACAAGCACTCGGCAGACCCATAAATCAATAGCAATGCACACCGTTGAGTGGAAGATTTATATGAAGCACTGAAGCGGGAATGTACCTAGTCGTGCACAGAGAGAAAAGTGGGTATTATTTTAGATATTATGATCAATTTGATGGATTTACATGTGATTTTTGAGCAGCCATGTGAAAATTATGTGACTTATATACTTACTTATAAAAAAGGGAAGATGCATGTTTAAAATTTATTTCAAAACAATTTTTTTTTTGATTTTCCTCTTTCTAAACTCACAACTTGACAACTTAAAATAAGGCTGATTTTTTCTCTGTGCACATAAAGTTGGATTGTTTATGCATAGCTCCAAGCTTATGGCGATCATGTTGGCATGCCGGGCACGAAACTGTAACTCAGGCTCAAAACTGAAGCTAAAATTGAAATGAAAATTGAAACTGAAACTCAAACTGAAACCGAAACCGAGAGCGAGGCAAAATTGACTTGGCTCATGGCTAAAAGATGGCTAATTGCCGAGGGACGTGTGCTGTGTGTAGAAATTAACTCCAATGCTAAAGTTAGAGCACGTTATTCAAATCGGAGCAAACTCATTTATCAAGCGGCGCAATTACGGCTCTTCTCTGCCATAAGTGCCTTGGTGTTCAAAGTTGAAACCGAAATGGAAATGAAATCGAAGCCAAAAACGACAACGAAACTGAAAACCGAAGCGAACAAAGGCATTCTAAATGAAATGATTGGCGAAGACTTTAATTCTATGTCATTTGCTTGCAGCGGATTGAATTGAAAATTGCCATCTGCATGCCGAATGATCGGTTTGCCGTGTGCTCGGCATAATTGAACCACTCCCACCCAATCGCCACCCCCAGAAATTTGTCCTTGTGGCCCGTTCGTGTCTTGAGTCTTTTGTTTCGTTATTGGATTCTCAATTTTTTTTTTGGTGGCCTGACATTTGGCGCTGCAGAATTCTTCTGCCTTTGTTGGTCAAGTTAAATGTCATCCGCTTGCTTTGAACTTTAAAGTTCAAGTGTGCAGCAAGAAGGCCCGACAATTATTATTAATATTCCCCGTCCAGATGGGTTGGGTATTAAGCGAATTTAGTCCACAGACCCGCAGGTCTATCTATCTACTGATTGACCAATGCGGAAGTTATACATCTTCAACTGGGATCGAGGAAGAGCCATTCTAATTTTATTTGCAGTTTGGCAGGGCCAAGGCAAATGGAGCACACCCAGTTAAAAATTGACGCGAATGATGGATGGGTCTTTAGACACTCACGTACCAAAAACGTAGCTCAATTGGAACGAGCAATTTCAAAAACTATGTATTACCCACATAAAATCTTAATTGCCCAGCGTTATTTCGAGACCCACAACTTTGAACTAGAATTTAGCTTAAAACCAATTCGGATTTAATTTGTAAGCCATAAAGTTTTTTGACTTTGCAATATTCCCGCCAAGGGTAGATCTTCGATGAGTTATTACCATCCGTGCTTTTGCTCATCACACTTTAGGGCGTGCCCCTCAAAAAAAAATCAGTTTGTGGCAACCTCGACCGACGGATTTTCTCAGCCAGCTAAAGGCGATGAGAAAAATGCAAATTTAATTATGCCCCAACAACAGCAAACATTGTAAATGGCAGTCAAGTTTACTTGTTTGTTTGTTTTGTTTAGTTCGTTGTTGTCTAGCGTTGTTTCTGCACTTTTCATTAATTTGGTTATTTGGCCGTTGTTGTTGGGGTTTCGGTGTCACTGCGACGAGGCACTGCCCAGCTGTCCCAGACCATGGCATAGAAACCATTTATTCTAACATAATGATCGCGCACCCACTCCATCGCCATCGCCATCTCCACTCCAACCATTCAGGCCCCCGATCTCCGGGTGATAATTTATAGCATCGAGTATACGCCGTGTTAGTCGTGTAAGCATCTTTTGCGCGCAATTACTACACAGAAAGAAAAATTGATACTAAAATCTAATGATAATGAACAGAAAAAAATCTAGAGATGAATTTAGAATTCACAAGACTAATTGTTATTCACAAAAACGGTTAGTTTGCACAATTGAAAAATGTTAAAGTGATAATGAAAAATGCCGAAAATTAAAAAAGGAATCAAAAGCAAGATGACACAATTTTTCTATCTGTGTATTGACAATTAATGGGCAGCATGTGCTGGCCAAGTGGTTAGTGGTTAGTCTTGAAATGCGATTCTCGGCGACTCGTCCGAGTGGATATTTCTCAGCCAAGTTCTACGATTTTCCCCTTCCCCAACACCCGCAATCCCCATGTCCATCTCCATCCCAATAACAACTGACATTGACCGCCTGCATCGCCGGCCGGCTAACTGAGTTGAAAACTTCGAAAAACTCAACTTGCAGCTGAGTCATCATCATTATATTGCATTTTGCTTACAGCATAGCCATCACATGCCATGGAGCTGGCCAGATTCTTTTCGGCCAAGTCAAGTGCAATCGAATTGCAAATGAAGACAAATGAAGTGGCTGGCTTGCTGCCCCAAGGTTGCCTCGCCTCAATGCGGAAAAACATGACAAAAAGGCGGGGAGCTACCATAACTAAACGAAAAAAAAAAAACCAACTGACAGAAATAAAACAGCAAATTGAAATAGAGACACAGACAAAACTGTCATTAAAATGTAACATAAAAAGCAGCTAATTGCAAACATTTAGTTATGTATGCAAGCTGCTGAAACGACCTCATAAATAACCCACACGACAACTGTCATTGTGAAAATCCAACACCCTCAACACTTGCTGATTGCCAGCGAAATATCAAAGGTTACTAAAATACTTACGTTGGTAACAGAACTGAAAGGGTTATTAAATGAGACCGAATGAGGTTGCATTTTGATTGCGGTTTGCTTTAGAGACTTTTCATGATAAACATTAAATATTGTGGTGTTGTGACAGGAAACCTTTGTTTATTTAGTCCCCCTCCCCGAAAAAAAGAAAGTTTTCTGTGCGACATTGACACCCAAGGGTCAGATCTAAGCCACAGACTTGATTTAAACCAATCTCCCCAGACTCCGCCATTATAATCCATCCCCGAAAGCAATTGCATCCAACCTGTTGTGAAAGTGGCGAATGGCGCTTGCAGTTTTTGATTTGGCTGCAAATTTATGAGGTGCAGAGGAAAAGCTGAAAGGCTGAGGAGGTGGACACGAAACACAACCCACGACCCGATCTGTGTTTACACGCATGCGCCGCTGTAAGTGCCAACAAAGTGCCGGAAAATTTCATAGCACCGCTGATGAGTTGCCACAGGAGATGGGGATTTGGGAAGCCCGGGGGATAGGTGGTGACTGCGAGTCGCGACTGCGAAATGGGGAGTGCCCCAGAGCCTCGAAAATATGGGGAAAATGGATAAGGAATGAAATGAATATCATGAGTGGAGTGCCGTGAGTGATCGAGGGGCTTGGGAAAAGTCGGGGCGAGATTGGGTGAATATTTGTGGGCTGTTAGATCTTTTATGTGCATTTATTAAGGAAACCTGGAAATTAATTTAAAGGCATTTATTATGGCTTTTATGGCTTTATTATACAACGGTTACAGCCAAACTCCTTTGTAGTGTTGGTAATGCTCAGAACTTAAGCCACTATACCAGAATCATTATAACCATAGGCTATATTTTTGTTTTTGTCTACTTTAAGTTAGATGCTTTGCTTAATAACAAGCCAATGACCCACATTGTATTGTTTTTAATTTAAAATGCCTTTTTTTTTAATAGCATACCAACCAGTGTTGTAAAAACATTGTCTAAGCGTGTTTTCTCACCGCCCCATCATCTTTTTGTCGCCTTGATTGAAGAGCCGCCTCTTGGGATCGCCACTTGGCATTTTTTCGCTGCACTTACAGCGATCGTTTATCGTGCGGCAGCTATTTCTCGTATTATTTTTTGTACTTCGGTGGGGCGCGATAAGTGGGCCTACCCAAAAGATGATGGCGATGATGATAATGATTATGATGGACGCATTGAGGCGGCCATTTAACGCCCACTTAGACACGCTTCCCATTGCTCCATTACCATTACCATTACTCATTGCAACAGCCGAAGACGCAGAGGCAGACGCACACAGATACTCGGATCCAGTAACAATGTGTTAATTATACGGCTGACGCCCACGTCGCAATCAGATACAATCGTTCGTATAATCAGACACAATCGGCGGGGACTGGGGACTGAAAAATTAAAGAAGAGCCGTGGAGAAAAACTCGCAATGACGATCGCAGTGTGCAATTTTGTTGTAAGTGACTAAGCAGACTTGCTCATGTCATGGTGATCGCACACCGATATGGTTAAGTATATATATATATTCATGTATATAAGGTATACTTGAGCACACACCCAGGAGTTTTTGTTGTGGGCACGACGCGCTCAATTTAACGCATACGCCCCATTGTACCACACCATCCACATGGACATCTACCCGAACATCTACATCGCCATCCCATCAGGGTCATCATGTTACGAGTACTCTCGTATATATGTTTACCCACCATATATATCATCTGCCTTGGATCTCATTTCGCTAGTTCACTCCACTTTTCCTTTGGCTGATTTTATGGCGCTCTGTCTTTTTGGCACTTTCATAATTCGCAGGCAAAAACAAAGAAAATAGTGAGCAAGGCAACTTTAATTGGATAATGAATAAAGCAATTGCCACAGGTTTTACATTGTGAGTGACAAAATTTATGTACGATTGTACCAATTTTAATCCTCATAAAAAAAATAAAACCTTTGGAATTTTGTTTTCAATCTGAAATAATATCCATCAAAATGCCTGAGCAACGTCACCTTCAATTTAACAAGTTAATTAAGATGCACAGAGCTAAACACGTAAACATATTTGTACTTAAAAAAGTTGATTCATTAAACTTGCTCCCATTTTTAATCAGTTATGTATGTGCATTAATTTCTTAATATTATACAAAGTGCTTTAATGGAAATTTAAGAAAACTGATCACTACCCATTGAGAAAAAAATAACGAAATCAAATATTTGTATTCCATAGTTTTTTATTTATCAAGAGTTACAAAAGAGCCCTGAAAATAGTCAAAGGGCCAGAGAGAAAGTCATTTTATTTGCTTTGATTTCCAAATCGAGACCATTTCATTTTTGATTGCCAGCCTGTGGCTCAAAAACGATGATTGATGAACCACGGACAGACACTCCAAATCGCCGCCAATTGAGTTGAGCTGTTCGACAATTTTGTATCATTTGATATTGATGTATGGAAAACGCTTGCCGATGCAGAGAGAAAAATCTCTGTGTTTTAGCTATCAATAAATATTAATATCCAAATGGGCCATTCGAAAGTCTAATCATTGCTTGAATAAGTCCTAAAAGACTTAATAAATTAATCAATCTATCAGTATCAATCAATTGATATTCACATACCTTTTTCCATCAGTGTGAATTTTCCCCATTTGCTGTGGGTGTCCTGGGTACGTGATCGATTATCCAGCAGCAAATCGGGGCAATTTCGTAAATTAGCCGAATCGTGCCACCAAATATCCCCCACTCAAATAAATAATAAAGTAATCTATACTTACCACACGACATATCGGCGTGTGTTTGACCCATTTCTGGCAGCAAGTCACTATCAAGAGCCAAAAATCGACGAAAACAGACTTTTTGCTTTGAGCCAAGAGTCGACGAAACCCAATTACACTTAACAAACTCATTATGTTCGGCATTTGCCAGTCGAAGCGAAAGATAAAGAAAAAAAACTACCAGCGGGTGTTGGGCTAAAAACAAAAAATAGCATGCAGTGAAAACTTTGAAAAATTTCAAAAAGCCAAAAAAAAAAAATATTTACAAGCAGCAGCAGCAATTGTGTTGAAACGAAAATCGCATGCGAGTACGAAAGGCTTTTGGCTGATGAGGGTGGGGTCTTAAATATATGCTATTATATGGGGGAGATCGGGAGCTGCAGGGGCCAAAACATTTATGCCTAGAACACAGGCCAAAGCACACAACATTTATGCCAGCTGCCCGGCTCACATTATTATCGACTTTTATCGATACGACATTTGACTGCCCAGCCAGACCCAAAAAAAAATAAGAAACGAATAAAAAATGGACAAAAAACTGCAAAACAGACCTCAAAAACCAAAACTCGGGCCAAAACTAGAGTGTAATTGAGTTGGCATACGACTTCGCATCGCGTTAACTGAATCTGGCCCAAAAATCCAGTGGCCACGAAATGAAATGCCTGAAAGATGTGGAGATTGAAGGTGCCAGAATGCAGGCCAATGCAAAAGTGTTTAACGCATTTCGAAAACTATTAACCTCATGTTTAATTACAGAAAATAATAATATAAAATTATTATTACCGTTGGCAAACTCAGAAACCATAATTTTCAAGCTTTTTAATAATTAAAAAAATTATGAACAAATTTGTTAAATTTTAGTATTTATATGGTTATTAAATGCGTGAAATAATGGTATTATATAACTTTGAATTTATGTTCTTGAATGATTTTTAATTTTATGCTTGATAAATATATTTAAGCTATAAAAAACTAGAAATATTTCTGTGGCTATGAGTTATTCTTTGGAAATAAAAACCTTGCAAAGTTTATTGATTTAAGTAGAGGGTTCCTGAGCGACATTTGCCAGAGGAAATGTCATCTTCTGCAGCATTTCCTGCTCCATCGAGTGATCTGATAAGCTCGAGACGCATGTTCGGCAACACATTTCACCACTCGATGTCTGAACATCGCACAAGGGCTCCTTGAAAAACAAAAACTCGAAACACCGAAGCCCTCAAAGCATTCGAGTGGTTTTCTTTGACTGATTTCTGATTTCTCCTCTTCATTTTGTATATTTTCAGCTGAATTCCCGGAAGAGGACAGCGACATGCTGATGGAGCCCAATGATTTCTCGCCAATCACCGTACTCAGATCGCATGAGCAACACTTTCATATGCCGCCGACTACGCAACTTCAGCCCCAAGTCCAGGCCAGAATTCAGCCAAGAGCACAGCCCAGGCAATTTCAAGTGGCGACCCAACAAAATCCCGACGAAGAGGAGCAATTTCGACCCATTGCCAATCCGAATACGAAAATAGTGGGCGATTCGCATACGCAGGCTGCCCAGAACTTCTATCCACCGTTCTACCACGAGGCACCACCTCTGGGCCACTCGAGACCCTACTTCGGTCATGGTCCTCCCGTTTCGGAGACCACTCCCCTGAACCTGCCCTTGCCACTTCTCGCACCTCAGCAGCAACCTCAGCCGGCAAACCAGCAGCGAAACTTCGATGCCAGCATACTGGGTAGCGGGGATTTCGGTGTCCTGAGAGGCGGTACCTTCTATCCGGAGGAGGAGATGCCCTACCATCCCGAGGACAACAGTGATTACATCTATGGCGATGCCAACAATGGCCACGGACGTCCCTCCGAGGGCTTCGTGCAGAAGTACACCTATCCGGAGGAGCAGTTCGCCAATTTCCGGGACTTTGCGGACATCAATACACCCGCCGATTCGGCATTCTCGCAGTTTGTGGTTGTCTATGCGGCCAAGAATGCCACTGCTCCGCACTCACATCCGCATCCCAAGAACATATTCGAGCAGCTGGAGCTGCTGGACAGGGAGAAGGAGTTGGAGAAGGCCAAGTCCCAGCCGAAAACCTCATCCAAAAACAAGTCGAAGTTGTCCAAGACAAAGCTGCAGAAGAAATACCGCAAGAAGGCGGGTCCCAAAATCCAGGATCCCCTGGAAATAGAGCCCTTATTGGCCCTCAGTTAAGCGTCTATTAAAAAACAAATAGAAACAAAAACAAACAAAACCTAAAAAACACCCATCACCACTTTCGTTTTCCCTTGTTAGTTTTATTTATTTTATTTCGAGATGAATGCAAGCCACCACAAAAGAAAAGAAGAGCCACACCCCCTTTATCTTAGTGTTCATTTCCACAGAAACACCTGTATTGCAAAAATCTATACCCATACTATATGCCACATATCAGTGTTTTTTTTGGTCTGTCTGCTTTTTGTCTCGCATCGTTTGTTAATTCTTAAACTTAGCCCGTAGTCTACTATATCTATATATATATATATATATGTGTCTTTATGTCTTATACGCGTATCTAATGTAATTATTTTTTGTCTAATTGAGCATAATTTTATTATGTGTGTGTACATAAAACGAGAAATGTTAAATGTAATTTTAAACCTAAATAAAAACGAAATAAAAAAAAACAATAACACATGCCTTTATTGGTCTATAATGGAGGGGTTCCAATATAAAAGTAAGTTTATTGTGTCTAAGACCTCTCGTATTTTGCATACAGTGCATGCAGCAAAGTTGTAAACGAACCCGCTGTGCGAAATATCTAAAAAATAAATTTTTATACAACAGTTTTAATGGAAATTTGAAATATTATTAAAATGCTTACCCAGACGATTAGAGGTCTTCCCAGCACGAAAAAATAGGCATTTATAGCAGTTTCGCATTGGGCTCGTTGAAGGGGAAAAAGTAAAAGCCTTCGGTGTTGTGGTGAAAGTTTTTGCCAAGGAATCACCTCGTAGAGCTGCCTCGAAAATCCCTCGGCCTCCAAACGCACCTGTTCTGCACCAAAAAGATAGATGCACAACTGGGTGGTGACCACCATCGAAAAGAAACCGAGGAAGGCGAAATTTTGATCGGTATGCGGCATTATGAACTGGCAAATTACGGAGCAATAGAGCACACAGATCACGAGAATCTCAATGAAAGCCATCTCCATAAAGGTGGCATTGAAAAATCGGACTAGCCTTAGAAGACGAGCATGCTCGGCAAAAAGCCCACTTAAGCCCAAATCATAACGAGATGGATCGGAGTGCTCCTGAATCCACACCAGCTGCTTGCCAAGGCGACGGTACTGGGAACTCAGGCCCAGGACACACCATCCATATAGGGTATCCACTCCGGTGGTGGAGCAGCAAAAGAAGGCCAATACGAATACCATCAGGCAGCAGTCCATTGCGTAGATATGCGGCTGAGTTATGTCGTAGGGAAGACTGGAATAAACACATTAAAATAACTATCTTAATACCAACTTAACCATTTGGGAACATAACTTTAAGACTCTTTGGTAAGATTTAAAGGGTTGTGAATACCCTTAAAATCTGAAATACAACTCACAGAACTCGAAACGAACTGACTGGTGCAAACTCCCCCGTGGAATGGTATTTCAGCATGGTCATAGCCACTGGCACCAGCAGAAAGGAGACACTTGTGCCGGCGCACATCATAAAGTAAATGGCTGCCATAAGTTGGCCCCTGCGATTCTGGGATCGCCACTCCGAAGCGCCAAGATCCTCGTCCGTAAAAGGCGTCTCAATCAACTGAATGAGGGCCACCAGGTCGTGGGACTTGGCCAAGAATATGGCCATCTTCAGCAGCGAGAAGATCATCTGCAAGCCGTGCATCAAGGCCTCGGAACAGAGCACGATTTGGTTGCGATGTTGGACTATAAAAGCGCACACGGTGCAGAGTTCAAAGCCGGTGGCCAGAAACATAATGCCATAAAGCATCGGAGATCGCAGAACTTTGCCCTTTTTGCCATTGTTATACGGCTGCAAGTCCAGGCCCATGCGGGCAAAGGTGAAGCGCTGCGTCCACAGATTCCCCAGAAACACCTCGATTAGCTTTGACATTTCGCCTTTGACTGAGGGCTGGGAAACTAAGGATGGTGTTGATTGCCTATCAAAGAAGTTCAATTAAAAACATAACATTTTCGGGGGCTGGCCGGGAAAAACTTTGGCCAGAACTCAAGTTGTCGCCTAATTGGGCCTTTAAATACAAGTTAATTTAGCGCCCCCGGGCAAGCGGAGAAACTTGGCTAAGTGAAACTGGTCGGCTTGGCCAGCAAATGATTTAATTATACGCCCGGGGCGACTGTCCGTCTAAAAAAGCACCCAGCACCACCGCCAAACGCACCACTCACACTCATATGCTGGTTACCGTGGGTCTAGAACTTTATTTTAAAAATATAGGAATATACAATCTATGATCTCTTAAAAGTAATATTTCATACAAGTGAATATGCCATACTTGGCTTTAAATAATTATGATGTTGTCAGCCTGATAAACATTATATTTTAATAATATGTAAGGTAAAAAACAAATACTAATAAGTGTATTAATATTAAAATGTGTTGATATGAAATATTGATGGAATGAGTGTTTACTCTTTATGGTAGATAGGTTTAAGTTAGATTTTTGTAATATTTTTATAGACAACTTTACATTTTAGTACCTTTACTAGAGATACCTATTTTTAAGCAACTAAAATACTCACACAATATTTAAAACCAACTTTCCTATTTTGCTCTAACTTACATCTAACTATACATCTTAATTGCACTTTATTTCCTTTATAAAGTCATTAAATTCTCCCATTCATTGCCCTCTAAAAACTAACCGATTTTATGTGCTTTTGGTAGCCCCTTTACCAACCTTTTATGGCTGCTCTTTCTGGCCCACTGTGCCCCGTTCGTCATGGTTAACGGTAACGCTTTGCTGCTGGTCTTACCGACTTTTTTATAGAGATATACTCACATACGAGTCGTATATATCTTTCTACGACCGCTGCAGTCATGGTCATTGTCCGCTAGCGGTTCTTGTTGCTGTGGGCCGACTTTACCGACTCCACTGATCTTGCTGCTGGTTTTGCATTGCGTTTGTCTATCTATTCCCGACTTTGGCATATGTTTTGACATTCGGAGGCTGGCACTTAATTTACGGCCTCACCTTAGTTCCCCCAGTCGTTTTTAGAGTACTGCATATGCGGTATACATGGTATAAATGAATGCCAAAGTCGAGAGAGAGAGATCTGTTTGCAGTGCGTAATGAATGGACCTATGTGAGTACAATGTACATCTGGTCTAAGTATTTTTAATTAACTGAGAAAACTAATTACAAAAACTCCCTGACACGCCTCCGGACTGACAGAAATTCAATTAAGCGGCAATTGCCGCCCCTTGCAGATCGTGGGAAAATATATATACATATCTAACTATATATTCAGATTAATCCGAATAGGTAAACAAAGAATTTATTTGATCGCCGGGCTAATAAAATAGCGACAGCTGTGAGTTACAATAAATAGCTGACTTAGGGCGCCCACTATATTTGGCTGTAAATCAACCGCAAATTGCCATCTTCATCGCGGGCCCACGCGGCGTATGCTTGATGTGCGGCATTTAAGCAATTTGCTAATTAATAATGGGTTGGCCAGCGATTCAAATCAATCGGATTCGACTTGCAAATGCCTTAATTAATTAATATGCACAATAAACGGCAATTATGGCTGTGGGAAAGGTGTGCAAATGATGAATGGCGAACTTATGAACTCCACTCGGAAAAATACAAAATATTAAATTCAGAAAAAATGAATTTAAGTCTTCTATGATTTTTTAACGACGTATATTGGTTTAATGGGGAATTTTTTTTTGCCAATCAAGTGGCAGGTTAAACAAATGTCACATGGCTAAGAATGGCCAACTGGCACTCCTCTTTCAATCTTTTTTCGCGGCCATTTGTCAACGCGCCCTGCCAAAATATTCGACGGAAATTAGAAACTGAAAATCAGAAAATTATTTGAGCCCCCCCCAAAAAGTAAAAAAAAAAACAAAACCGAAAACAGAACCAATCCAGAGAGTTGAAAATCCAGTCAAGCACCCACACGATCCAATGTCTGTTGTCTTAAACTGTGTTGCCAATAAACGCGGGCCATGAAAATTTGTACAAGCCACGGATTCGGTCTACAAATCTGGCGACAAGCGCAAAATCACCAGAAATCACCTCCAAAAAGCCAAAAAAAAATATAGAAATAAGGTTTACACACTTGGCATCCGTTTGTGGCCTTATTTTCGGTGCGGCTTTTTCGGGCTATTTGCGTTTCGTGCCGCTGAAAACTTTATTAATATCCAAATCGTGAGCTTAATTGAAATTTATTGTTAATGAAAACAAAATTATGGCCGGTACACCGAACTATGGCCACTTGACACGAAAGAACAACGCCAGAGAATCCGAAATGAGTTCGAATCGAACCGAATCGCCCACCGAAGTCACGAGTTTCTCAGCCAAAAGAAGGGAGCCAATTTTTAATTTGGCATTTAAGCGCTCATTAAGTTGACAGAAGGCGACGGCTGAGTGACAGAATCGGTGGATATATGGTGGGTGGATATGTGTGGCCATTTGAATGTGTTATGCAGAACTGGCCAATCTATAAAGTGTCTGCAGAATGATTAAAGTTTTCCAGTTGATTGATGCTTGTGTATAGGAATTTATCAAAAATTCTCTATTTTTTAATGAGTCTTGCAGTATTTCCTTGGTATTTTTTGTTTTACCATTAGTTATTGATTTTTATTTAAATTGTATTATTAAGAAATTCTTTATTTTCGAATTGTATTAATGGCTGATCTTTTACCCTACCTAGGTACTTATGCAAAGTACCCTTTCCAACACTGGTGAGTCATGACCACTACCATCGATTCGAGTTCTTGTCAGACCCTTTTCTTATTTGGTGGCCAAATATTTACAATCAAACTTCTGCGAACCCATCATCGACTCAAACTTTTCTTGCCGCCGGCGGCTTCTGTTTGCCTAACCACTTTGAAGTCTGTGGCTTTTCAGCCTTTTAGCCTTTCACAGTTGCCAACTAATGCAAATAAATTGTGAGCAGTCACCTGTCAAGCGGGCTCATCAAGTCCCTCGGCTTGGCTGCCTTTTTATGCCACCAAAGTGGCAGAAAAACCTAGAGGAGACTGCCGTTTTGCGCCGAGGAAGCGATTGTTGTGTGTCCCTCAAACGAAATAATGTTGTGGCGGATGTAACCTGTGCATTCATTGCATAAATGCACTTTGAAAAATTATTTTTGCCTATTTCTCAAGCCCTTCAAAGGGCTTTTAACTTTTCTGCAAATGCACTAGATTGATTTTGTCAGCATTCATAGCCTAGCACCTAAAGAATATATAAATAAAATAATTGTTATAGGCATACTAGAATCATCTGAGCTTTTAATACCGTTTTCCAACACTGCTTGAACATAATCGTTGCCTCGTTAAGTGATATTTTTAGAAGGGCAACCAACTGGCAGCTCCTTTTAAGGATAATTTCGGCGTGTTCTTCGGTTTTTGCAAGTGTTTGCAGCTACCGTTCATTGTTTGCCGTTCTCATTTGGATTTTTGCACGGCTTCCTCTCTCCGGCAAACTGTCAATGTTAATGCTGGAAACTTGAAAAATTTCAACAACCGACGCGACTGCGTTGTATTTGTCGTTTTGTAATGATTTTAATGCCAAGCATAAACAATTATTTTCAATTGCAACACATTCTTTTGTTGTTCGTCGGCCGCCATTTGCCATCGTTTGTTTTCGGTTTTCAGTTTTCTGTATTGTACTTTGTGTTTTTTGTGTGCAATTGGAATTGTAGATTTAAGATGTCGCAGATGTTCGGATGACTCGCTGGCTGCACAAGTTTTTCCCATCTGACAGCTCGATGAGTCAGTCACTCAGGCGCGCAGTCGGTCAGTCAATCAGTCAATCGGACAATCAGTCAATCGGATACTCGATCGATTGCCAACTTAGTTGGCAGCACGTGTCGAGAAAAAAGTGCGTTTGACCAGCTGCTCTAAGTGGATTATTGGAGTCAAGAAATATGTCTGTCAAAAAATGACATAAGTGTGTTTAAAAATATCTCAGTCAGTAAAACAATCCTTCATTTAATAACCATTCTGTTATGTTTTTTTGATTTTTTTGTAATATAGAAAATTTACCCATTACGCAAAACTTTTCTCCAGTTCTTCGGAGTGCAACAAAAGGCAGAGGAGGCAGCAAAGTGTTAATGGTCATTGTTCAAACAAGCGATCATAATGATTACTCATGTCAATTATTATATAAGACAGCTGTCGGCATGCGGCGAAAGCCTCAAAGAGCCAGCAAAATACAAAAAAAATAAAAATACAGCAGAAGCAGAAAAAATAAAAACAGCGAAACGGAGGCAACCGAACTGCAATTGATTTTGTTGTATAATTTCTACAGCTTTATCTTGTCGGCAGCTGCATGAAATTTATTGAAGATGCGCTGTGCTTTATTGCCATCGGTTTTTTTCTCGTTTTTTGTTCGACTTGCTTGGGGGAATTGCTGCTGTAATTCAACGACACAGAGGAAATTTCGCAAAACGAAAGACTTAAGGCACGAACTTTGGTTTTGTTTCTGGCCGAACTTCTGTGGCTTTGCGCCATAAAACTTATCGCCCCTGATCTTAATTACCTGTGAGCTTTACTGTCCCTTATTTATCTCCCTTTGCTCAGCGATTTATTGCTGTTGATAGGCTGTAAAATGATGGATCTGAAGGAATCATTTTTATATAGGCCATTGTAAAATCATATTTTGTTTATAATCTGTTGAAAATCTTCAGTTGTGATATTTCAAATATTTTTAAAAATACCATTTTCTGTTTTCCGAATTCTTTAAAATTTAAAATCTAATTTTTAGATGTTTTAAATATTTTATATCATTTTCCCAACTCCGTAGAATTCGAGTTAAAATAGTTTTGGCCTTGCCATTTCGCATTTAACTTTCTACCAAGATTTTCGTTTGGTAATCTAATTGGGTTATCCAATGGAGCAGCACCATAAGGGTTGTGTTCATGTCGGCGAAAGCAAGAAAACTGCCAATTTGGCCAGCAGAAGTTGTTGGATGCTGGTTATTGGAGAGAGCGAAAGTGAAATTGTCTTCATGGTTGTCGTTTTCGTTGTCGTTGTCGGCATGCAAATTGAAAAATACTCGCCGAATGTTGACAATTTCCAGGCCCCCGTGTTTTGGGGCTGAAGTTTTCCCCGCAGTGCACGATTTGCTGCGGAGCAGGAAACATTTTGCGGCTCTTGGAGTCGCGAATTGCGAATTGCGGATCGCGGATCTCCGCAACCGGCCATGAAAGAGGAAATCAATGTTGCACCGTCGGCCGAGAGCCGAAAACCGAAAACGAAAATGAAAATGGAAAAACAAAAGCAACAAGCGGTCGACACCAAAAAAAGAAAAGTCACACGCTTTTGCTGGAAAGCGAAACCAATTTCACTTGCCGGCCAAGTCAGATACATTTGCGTTGAGTTCGTAGTTTTTTAGTTTTTTAGTTTTGTAGTTTCGTAGTTATGAGTGCAACAGCAATAGAAATACAGGCAGCCACTGCAACGAGAGCAGCAGAGACAACATAATCATGGCAATTGACAAGATGTGTCAACCCAGACACTGCACTGGAAAAAATTATATTTAAAATAGAGTGACTTGAGCTAAATGGTTGATGGTTACTATTAAGCACCTATTGATTATGGCTTTTACTATCTACTTCCATTTATTATTTATTGCTTATGCGATCACTCATTCATGGTTAACTTAATAGTATTTATTGTTCCCTATTATCCATTTAGTTTTATTTTTTTAAGAGTTCATTCAATCCTTATATAATGGTTCCTTCCTTCTTTAATGATAAGCCATTACCACTCACAATCATAGCTATTCATTGTTTATTCAGTCAATGATTATTTTTTCATTACTTTCTAATCGTTATTATAATAATTCATCGATAATTTTTAGTCATAAGCCATTTATTCGATAAGAATTCATTCTTTTTTAATGATTCATTCTCTCTCTATTGATATTTATCTCTTATTCATGCAATATTAATTGGTTCATTTATTTATTAGTTATGTCAAGAATTCATCGTTCATTTTAAGTTATTCATTGAGAGTTCATTCAGAGTTGATATCGATAGTTTCATTTAATGTTCATTTATGTAATTGATTTTTCGGGATAAGTTATAGATGCAATTTGTTTTTTTATTAGTTTCGCGAAGTGCACGCGAGAAGAGAAGAAACAAGTGAAATGCGCAACACGAAAAGGAAAGCGAGAAGCGAGAGTTGCAATTGCATTCGACTCAAACTCAAAGCAATGCAATTCGCTTCGATTGCATTGCGTCAAACGAGTTTCCTGTTGGCCGAAAGCGCGTAAAGTGCCCCCTCCTTCGAAGCTGATGTTGCTGGTTGTTGCTGCTGTTGCTGTTGCTGGTTGCATGTTGTTGCTGCTGTTGGTTAGCAATTTTTCACAATTTGCAATTATTGAATTTCTTCGATGACATCAGCGAACGAGAAACGATAACGACGACAACACGTTGTCATAGTTGGATGTTGCTGCTGTGCTTGGTGTTGCCCGTGTTGCTGCTGCAATTGCTGCTGTTGCTGTTGCTGTTGCTGCTGCTGATGTCG
Source organism: Drosophila subpulchrella (assembly GCF_014743375.2). Classification (NCBI taxonomy): domain Eukaryota; kingdom Metazoa; phylum Arthropoda; class Insecta; order Diptera; family Drosophilidae; genus Drosophila; species Drosophila subpulchrella. The sequence continues at coordinate 21,602,021 of NC_050613.1, forward strand.
ATGGCTTCCTGTCATTTGATTTCATTTCGCTAATGTGCAATTAATTTGAATTTGCATTATGCTGTGGCAGCTGAGTGTTGCTGTTGCTGTTGCTACTGCTAATTAGCTGTTGCTGCTTGCCACACCAGGAGATTGGCCAACAAATGTTTGCACAGCATTTTCACAACAGGAGGGATAGGATGCTATTACTTCCTAACTCCCTTTGTTGTGGGTTTAACAAATTGCCACCCAGAGACCCTTTATAAAGGCAATTGATTTAAAGTGTATATGTTTATTTTGGAAGGAACGATTTTGTTAACATGAATACCGAACCCAAGAAGATTAGAAAACACAATGAGATATTGCATAAATATTCACACAGTGCGGAAGGAGGAGGGATCAAGCCAAATATATATAATCATTTCAGCGCCTGACGCAAGATGATGTTGCAAGCTGGCAGCAACATCGGCAGCTAAGCAGCAACAGCAACAGCAGCAACAGCAACAGCAGCAACATCAACAACTAGCGGCGAGTGTCATTGACTAATGTTGCATGAAGCGCATAAAGCTGGCAAAAGGTAACCACAATAACCAAAAATCCAATCTATGGAAACGAAACTCAAGCCCAAAACCGAAACCGAAACAATAGAACCGTAGTTGCAAGTTGCTGCTGCCGTTTTCTTAGTTTTTTTTGCCAACTTTTGGATGATCACAGCCCAGCCCCACACATAAAAAAAATTCGGTATTGTATTCATTAAAAAAGCAAGGATAAATAAAATTTGGCACTCAGCATTGATTGGGAAAGAAATCAAAGCAAACAAAATTGCCACACATTTAAAAGTTAACAAAAAAACAAGTATTTTATATAGATTTCAGCAAGTACATAAAATGGAAGACATTTATGTGAATGAAAATGTATTTTTATTTTATCTTATCTGTAAATAACCCTTTTTATTGCAGTGTAACGGCTGTCCCCGCATTGATGGCTCGGCTATAATTTAAAGCCGTTCAGCAGACATCTTCGAAATGTGAATAGGTTGAAACAGGGTCATCTGAGGGGGGATTTCAATAGAGGGGCTGAATTGGGTTCCAAAAAGCGGGGATTTCTGACGGGTAAATAGTTTTGGGAGTTGCGATTAATTTTTGAGTGGGTGGGGTGTGCATTTATAACGATGGTAGCCTGACATTTGTCGGCAAACGTGAAAGGGCACACAGACATTTTTCCGAAAATAGAAACATTCGTCGTTGTCTGTCAACCTGCGTCTCTTCCCCCCCCCCCCCCCCAAGCTACACTGGAAAAAATATTTTAAATACTAATGCTTGATCTTCTATAAAACACACCTATACATGGTAAGTTTCTATTTTGCGGTACACTCTGAGCAGCATTATTACCATTTATTTGATATACTTACATTGTTTTTAGGCATTCTTGTTTATGTTATTAGCTTTTGGACATTCTTTGTTAAAATGGAAATGCATTTTAAGTTAATAGGATCATTAAAACATTTTATATATTTTCTCTGCGTGTCTTAATCTCGCTCCTCCGATCGATTGGGCCTCAAAATGCCGCGCTGCCACTTCGATGCGCCACTCGGCGTGCCAAAATGTTAAATGGGACAAGACAAAGGCAAGACTGGCCAAGGAGCTTGGATAGTTAAAGGGGTCTGGGGGTCTTGGGAGGAGTACGGGAGAGGGTGCACGAGTGGGTTTTTCGGAGGAGGAGAACCGGCCACTTGCCACTTGCCACACCGCCAAAGCATTCGCCTTACCAGCCGAGCCTTCTCTCTTGGCCCGGCCAAATGTCAGGTAAAAATATTGCCAAAGAATCACAGTGAAATAATACGAAAAAAATATATATAAAACATAAACGCCGAAAAACAAAGCTGCATTCCACGGTGGCACAAACATTTGCGAGACAAAATGGGTTATTAGACAGACAGTTGCTTGCCCCTGCAACTCAGAAAAAAACCCGGTGCCCTGGGTAAGTCATCAAATTTAAGAGGGTAGCAAGGGTGCTTATGATTTTTTGGGTATTTTTCAGTAAGAATATTAGTTGTTGAACTGATACATTTAATTTCAGTTAGAAATTTAAACGTTGAACTGAATTCTTTATTAATAAAAATGTTTTCTTAGATAAATTGGCTGCTTATATATTAATATAAGTAATTCCATCCTTTGCTTGAACTTTGAAATATACCCATTTTAATGAAAAACCTTCGAAGGATATTCACCAGTCGACTGTTTGTTAAACTGAGGAAAAATCGTGTGGCCTGGCAAATTGTTTGGCACTTTGTTGCAAATGTTTTTCGGTTTGCGCAATTCGCGGGCCTCCAAAAAAAATTGACCCTTTATTTGGTGGGTTCACCTTGTTTCTGTTGGGTTTCTTCTTTATTATTTGTTTTTTTTTTATGGCAAGTAATAGCTTTAGGGCTTTGTTTTGCATTCCAAGCTGGGATCGTCTGATGAATTCTTCTGAACCAATCAATGCCACAAATGTTGCAAGTCATTGCCGTTTTTGCAACGATTTTGCGTCGAATTAATTTGAATTGAATCGATCATCATATTTCAAAAGAATCGAATCGATCGAATGCTGCTGATCAATCCGATTTGGCATTTGGACACCGATTGACAGCCGCCCCACACAGATTGCAAATCTTGGACTTAAGATTAAAGATCGTATATCTCAGATCTCAAATCTCGGATCAGTGATCGCCGATCGCATAATAAATGTCCTACGACTGTCAAATGCCATCGAAATGTCAGTTCGGTTATCGAATCGGTCAAATGGCATTACCAGCCGAGAATCGATTCGGATTCCCAGTCACAAAATCAAATTGACAATTTTTATTATTGGGGGCTTACATGGACCGCATTCGATAACCTAACCTTGACTTTCAAACCAAAATGTCAGCGAGGGGAATGACTTGGACATGCAAAGCACATAATAAAAATAAATAAAAAATAAAGACAATAGTCAGTAAATAAATAGACACACAAAAGAAGCCAGCGAAACAGAAAAACATTCGCAGTCAATCAATTGGACAAGTCGTACAAATTGTACATTTTAAACGGATCAAAATGATTCGAAGGGGGGGGGGGAGGGTTAGGGGCATGGGTGGGGGCATAATGCTGATCAGGGGGGGCGGGGCTGTTCAATGAGAGCCACACCATCGATGATCTCAAGGCGAGAATTATAAAAAACACTCCTTACCGCAATAAAAATCTGGTGACGATCGCAGACTTCATTAAATATTTATGGTAGCTTTATCTTTTATATGAAATAAGCACATATTATTAATGTTTAAAAATATATATATGTTATATATCATATGGATTTTTAAGAAAAATAAAGTTCTTAAAGGTAAATTTTTTGAAAGGTACAACAAAAGGTATAAAGCTCTGAAGATGATGTTTGGTGACCCAAATGGTGACCCCAATCTCAAGTCTCCCGACTTATATTTCCAATGCGATTCGTCACCCAATATCAGCTATTGAAACCCAGACAAACAAACAGCTGAAACAAATTACCAACAATTGCCGCTTAATCGGCCACATATTTGGAAATCACTTTTCGGAGGGACCAATGTCCCCAGCTTTTTGGAGTCGAGTGTGATTGATTGATGGATAAGATTGCGGCGATAAGACAGCCCAGAGAGGCCCACTCAAAGAGCTTGATAATCAATCCCCACAGCATCTATTGTCCATTTAACCATTATCCGGCTGAAAGATATCCGCGGAATGAGACGCTTGACGGGGCTACCATAGTTCGGCGCACCCAAAACGAAAAAAAACCAGCAGTTCTTATGGAGATCAATTTCGAGCGATAAGATTAGAGGGCGGCCAATTGAACTGAACTGAACTGGGCAAAAACAACGGAGCTCCAAAAGCAAAGCAAAAACGCCCACGCCAAAAGGCCCAGACACAGAAAATTAAAACCGACTACGAGTTTTGGAGCAGAAGTTGGCAAAAACGGAGCCAGAAGTTTGGGCCAAAAAATTCCATAGTTCAGAGGCAGACAGTGGTCGAAAATAGGATTATTATGCTTAAACAATGGTTCTTATTCAGTGAATTAGTTCCGGCTTGTGGTTCATTATTCATTTAATATCGGTATGTTTTTGACAAGTTTGACAACTAGAAAATTACAATGCTTGTTAAAGTACTATTAATTTTAATACCGGTTTGGCATTCTCTACATTTCTTTCATATTTTCTTTAATGATTTTTATATTTTTTTTCGAGTTTCTGTCTTGGCTCACCCAGTGCCCCATCGATCTACCGCCGACAGCTTCCTTCCTGCGCTGACTGTGCGCTGTCCACACACTTCCCGGAGCCACTGTGTCCCGAGGAGTTTGTGTGTTGGCGTCGCCGGTCGATTGGTTTCAATTTGTTTCCCATTTAAACACACTCATGTGGCATGTGGCCAAAGTCGCAGTCGAACTCGGATCGTATGCTGCACACAAATAAGGAAGCAATTTGCTTCTCTCTTTTTTTCCAGCCACAGAGTTTCAAGTGAGGAAACGAAGCGAGACTGCGACTCGAGTGAACTGGGCAAAAATCAGAGTTCCAAACTCGCAAATTCGCAGACAAATTATGCGCAACGCCAACGCAGCGTCAGGGGAATAATCAAAAAGATCGCAAAAACCGAAAAAAAAAACTAAGTAAAATAAAAGGGTAGAAAAACCCCTGAGTTCCATGGCAAAATTGGGCATTCAAGCCAAGAATTTCTGCGTCTGGCGCAATCGCGTTCAATCGTTTATTATTTATTATTATGCATGCCAAGCGACACCTATGCGCTGATTGATTGGCTGACGGATTGACTGAACAATCCCCAGATATAGCCATGCATATTCCCCGATCCAGAGGATATATCTTTCGCTGTCACATGTCAAGGACGAAAATGATGATGATGATGACTGCTGCAGAATTGCTGCATAAATTTGCATAACAAGAAATGCGAACAATTGCAAATCATTGCATTCAAAGCATTAAAAGACACTGGGAAAAAAAGCAGTGCAATTTAAATAAATATATTAAAGAAAAATGTATATTCCAGTTTTAAAATATTAAATATTTATTCTCTTTTATATTAAATATTTTAAAAATATATTAAACTAAAAACAAACATTTTTTTATGTTTCTTTAATATCAAACAAGAATTCTTTGCAGTGCAACTCCCGTGACTCATACTCCTGCAAAAGGAGCACTTGTGGACGAGTATTTTCTTGGAGTGCAACTGCAACAACATCGCTTGTTGCATGTTGCTTGTTGCCAGCGGCAATGTTGCTCTTCATATTTCAGCGCCGCAACTCTGTCGCCATCCAAACGTCGTGTTTTTTGTTTTTTGGACCACCGCTTATCGCGATTTGTAACAATATGCTGCTGAATAATTTTCGTATTTTTTCTTTGCTTTATTTTATTTATTTTTGTTGCTTTTCTTGTTTGCAACAGCAGCATTTGTTGGTTGTTTGCTGCCAGCTTTTGTTGTTTGCATTTCAATGTCTCTCTGGGGACTTTGCGTAAATATTTGCCATTTTATTGCGAGTATCTTTATCGGCATGGGAGCCAGCCACGAATTTTAATGTTTAATTAGCCCATTACGACAGCTCATCTCATCCGATGATCGTTTGGAGAAACAAAGCCTAATGAACTTCCGTTTTGCCTTGGCCAAGTCTGTAAATTGGGCTGGGAAAAAAGCCCAAGAGAAAAGCTTAATTGGCAGGGCCATCTAAAGGCTAAGATCTTTAGTTTGGAATCAGCAAATGTTAGGACTAGATTTATTTTATTTAAATTTTAAAACCATACTCTCAAGGTAATTTTAACCCATTTTCATTATCGATTTTTCCGTATTTCCAGTGCCTTTTTTTTTCAGCAAGCAAAGTCGCAGCGGGGGAAAGCTAGTGAAATAATAAAGGGTTAAGTCGCCCAAAGATTTCCGAAGAAGCCTTCGCGAATTAACTTGGAATTGACTCCAAGTCAAATGCACATTTGATTCCAAAACAGAACCAGTTCTTCATCTTGGATCTCTAAAAACAGACTGCTGATTGCCTCTAGTTACCCCATAATCAAGTTATTCGTGCGCATGTCAGCCGTATCTCTCCATCTAAATCAAGTGGCAAACATTTGACATTGTTTGCATCTGATTCGCATTTGGATTCGGATTCCATTTGATTGCCAGAACAGAACGTCGCTATAAAGCAACAACCGATCCGAAAAACAGCAGTCACAAATTTGCATTTTGATTGTGGTCATAAAGGTTTTCGGCGGTGCGGCAAATGAATGCCATTAACAAGTGTTCTTGCAGTGCAGCCCACGCATCTTAGAATCGTATGCCTCTTCCAAATTGAATATCCCAATCAAGTTCTCCACTTGCCCAAGTACCGCCTGTCTACGGTCTACTGTCTACGGTCTTCTGTCCCCATCTTCTGGGGTCTGTGGTATTCGGTCTTCAGTCTTCTGTCTTCTGTGTGTGCAGTGATTGTTGTTTTAATTAACGAGCTCGGCTCGAAATCAATTGCTTCCACAGCCATGCACCATTGCACGGAAAAAAACGGATCATTTCTCATCTTGTTTAGTGTAATGTGTAATATGGTTCTGTATTTCAAATTGGGAAAAATATGAGCACTTGTGTGGATCTGTTAGTTTTAACATAAAGTTCTAAGAATGACATGACTGCTGTGTTCCGTTTTCTTCATCCAACAGCAGTTACTTCTGAGGTCCTTTGGTGATGACCTTTGCTACTTCGCCACTGCCAGTTGGCCAAATGTAAACCAGTAATATGGCGAGTAGAATTACTGTGATTATGCCCAGAATTACCATCATCTTCACATTGGCCCACCAGTGTTTGCGTTTCAATCGCCCGGACTGTCGAACAAACTGAGAGGCTCCCAGTTCCAGTTGGTCAGCTCGTTCGGATAGTTCGGATAGCGCCTGATCGCGTTCCAGGACCTTCTCCACATTCACCCGCATTATCCCGACCACCTCGTCCACCTGGGCCTGGGTATCCAAAAGTCTCTGCTGGTCATCCAAATTGGACTCCGATTGAGCGCAGGAATTGAACTCCTTCATTTCCAACTCCATTTCCATCATTTCGATAGCACCGCTTTGTGTAAAGATTTCAGTTTGTGATGATGACATGGCTGATACGGCTTTCAGACTCGAAATGGAATTGAGAACTTTCTCAAAGCACTCCAATAAATTTTAGCTTACCACAAAAAATGTGATGTGAAAATTTTCTATATGTATAGTTTAGTCTATAAATATTTTAGAAACTAAGACATTTTGATTATCATTTTTTCCAAGTGCTGCTGCTGTTCCACTGTTTTTGTTTTCTTGTATTTTTTACTGATGGGGCTGATCTACTTGAGCACTTCGGCTTGGATTTCATCTGTCTAATCTGGGGTCTCCGCGATCTGCTAGAGACATTGAACACGGCTGCTCCAAATGCTCAATACGGTTGCCAGTTGTGCCAGCTTGTTTATTAGCCCAAATGCGAGTTCGCCTGTTCGCTCGGCATTCGCTTTTGGATAATTATTTATTAAGGTTTTACATAACGCAGCCATCTGTCTGTCCCTGTCCCTGTCCCAGAAAAAAAATACACCACATACACTATACACTTTAACCGATTCAAGGTTGTTCTTGCATCGACGGCGGAGCCAAAGATATAGATACAGCTGCAGGTACACAAGAAGAAACGATAAGATACTTGGCACAGCAACTAAATTTAAACTAAATTAAATTTAATGCTATAAATTAAGAAAACAAACATAAAATGTATTTATCGCTCTGAAGAGCTTATTAGTTATAATAGTCTTTGGGGGTCTACTCTACCGTAAGTACTGGACTATTTTTTCCAGTGCCGTCTTAGTAACAAATGCTTGCAGATCTGAGGTGATGAGCTGTTGTTTTGCCAGCTAATGGAGATAGAGATATTACTCGTGCGAATGTCGAACTAGTCCCTGAACTGTGAACTCTCCGTTTTAAATCAAGATCTGTTAGTGTGCGCTGTCAACTCATTCGGGCTCAACGTCTTAACTTGAATACATTTTAGCATTACAAAAATTTCTGTAAATTTTAAACAGTGTGTAGCGTAACATTTTGGACTAATCATTTTAGACTGCACTCAAGGTGAAACCCGATACACCACTATCAATATACATCAACCATGTCCCTGTTCCGTTGGCGAGATCCCAGTTTCTTGCACACCCTGAACTTTGTGAGGGGAATCCGCACCGGAGCCAATAAGGTGGCGAATAATCCCCGCCAGCGAAATCGATTGCGTCGCCAAGCGGAGTTCCGATCAACGGCGAGAACCCACGAAAGCAGATTTTCCCCATCTCGTCTTCGCCAGGGGAAAAACTTTCGGGCAGAGGCCACCCAGAATCCGAATCAGAAGCTAACTTCTTATGGGGAGTACATGGAAATGATGGCCAGCCTGCATGAGAAGCAGATGAAACTGGAGGAGGACATGGCACGTGCCGAAATTGCACTGAAAAAAGAAAAGGAGCGAGTAGAACACGAAAAAGATGAGCAAGCAAATGAGGCACCTTTTATCCTGGTAAGAATTCCTACACAGGAAAAAACACATAAGAATCATTTAGATATTTGCATGGTTAATTTATAAAGAATCATTTTTCTCTCTTTAAAAACTCTCTCTGAGAAAAAAGAGCGAAATAACTTTGGGTAAGAGCGAGAAAGGAGTATTCGATACTCTCTGAAACAGGGAAAGAGAGCTTATAGAGAGGTTATAATGCGATGTAGATATCATTGATACTGAATGTCATCAAAATGATCATCATATCTTATGCATGTCTTCTCTGTGTTGCATTATTCAGAAGTTATCAATAATATAGTTATAAAAATCCTTCCCGTAACTTAGTGCGCTGAGGATGTGACTGGACTACGCAAGTTGTATCTCATGGATAGCGAGGAGCACCACCTCGAGGTCCTCAGGATGCACGACAGTGATCGGAGCTTCATGGATGAGCCGTTGGACGAGCCCGAGGTCGTAGTTCAGAGTCTACGACGTTTGAGCCTCCAGATGTTTGAAGACAGTATTCCCTGGACACCGAGCAGTGAGATCGATGAGATTGTGGACCTTCCGGAATTGAAAGATGGTGAAGAGCAATGGAACCCGGACTCGATTCATGGAAATTGGGTGCGCCGCGTGATGCAATTCCTGCGCTTTCGGCGACTCTCGTAGAAGTCCCTCGGAATCAGCCGACTTTTCCCGGTTCAATCCCAATCGCAGTCGGTGTTTCCAGTTTACACGCTGCATTTCCATGCTTCAGCGAATGCGCAGCCATCTGGATAACAATCGTGGTCAGAGTCCGTTTAATTTGTTTGCGCTTTGGTCTCTTGCCCAATCTTCATTCGGCTTGGCTGGCCAAGTGAAGTGCTCTGTCCCAGAAGTTTGTATTCCCAAGGAGTATACGGCAGTTTTACCAGAACATCAAAATCGTATCACTATTTTGGAAAATTGAAGAAATTTAGGATATTTAGCAGAGCTCAATGAGAGAGTACAATGGGTCTTATCATATTTGTTAGCCCAATCGTCAGCATACGCATGCAATATTTACATTATAATTAAAATATTAATCACACATATGTAGTTTCCTTAAACAGTTTGGGGCTCTGGTAAAGATCTATGATAGTAGTTTGTTTACTTCTACTCCGGGGTATAACATAACTTGTGTAAAAATTGGAGGAATATATCATAGCTGTCATATTTCTATATTGTATACAAATATTCAGAATATTTTTACATGTTCCGTATCTCCAAAGTTAACAAAATCTAAGTCTTAATTTTAAAGTTTCAATTTATTATAATGAAAGGACAAGTTCCGAGACCAAAACTGATTTCCGAATAATTTATTGAAAAATATCTGTGCCAAATATTGTGCCATGTTTAAGACAAAGTGGGGTGTTCTGTGGTCAGTTCGTAGTGCTTTTGGGGCTTCCTCTTCCTTTCGTCAGGTATGGGTCACCACGGGTGACCCCGCTCAAGCGAACCGCATGCACTTGGCCTTCTGGGTGTAGGTAACAGCGCCATACTCCTCCACAATCTGATCAATGGCGATCTTGTTCAGATTCTCCAGATAAAGACGCGTCTTTCGCGACTGGATGATATAGCTGATGACGTCGTGCATGTTATCGAAGAAGAGGAATCCAGCGGTGCCGCAGCTTAGATCCAAGTATCGGAACCGATTAACATCGCAGGTGCATCCGTCGAACAGGAAGTAGATGAAGTCATTGTTGTTGTGATATCGGAAGACCACGTAGTTGCCCCATGGGGCCATCACGAAGACCCGCTCGGCACACCGGAAGCCGGCCCTCAGCAGCTTGCAGATGCTGTCGTAGCATCCATTCTCCGAACCCACCACCGCCATCGTTTCCGGGATGCGAAGGAGCGCCGGATAATGATTCGGCTGGGCCCGGAGCACATCGTGGGGCCCGGTGGACTCTGGACAGGCGTCTAGCGGCTGCATCAGCTTGGGTGGCTCCGGACACGGCGGACATGGTGGTGCTTCGATGGGGGCCGCCGCCATCATGGACTTGCCCTTCTTTCCCTTGCCCTTTTTGCCTTTGCCCTTGCCCTTCTTGCCCATGGTTGCGGTGGGGCTTGTGGCTCCTCTGCGACTTCCGGTCTAACTGGACTATCTAGATCCCGAGAGAATTACTTGGAAACGCCTCTGCAATCGCCTTCGATCACTTGCAAATGGTTAGCGACGAGCCAAAGGGGCACATAATACACTCGGTAAGCTGAGTAAATATATAAGATGTAATTAATAGCCTGCATAATGAATAACTGAAGGTAATCGAATGAACAAAGCTTTTAAAAGAACATGTCATTTAAGCTGGATTGTAATCTATCAATATATCAAAAGATTGTCTTTAAAACTAGCTTTATGCATTGGCATTCATAGATTAACAATTAAATTGGCATTACCAAGAAATACTACATAAAAGCTATATATAATGGCTTATTAAAGGTTCATCTCTTAAAAACCAAATGTGCTAAGGCTTTAATGTCAGCTAAAAATATTTTTTTTTTAAATATATGAATTTAATGCCCAAAAGAACCCGAAGAAACCTTTGAATTCTAGCAATAAAATAAGCTAAGCCACTGCTTAACGACCTCAACAATAAGCCATCGACCAAGAAACACCACGAGGTATACCTCTCAAAACCTAACCGCGTATAATTGCCGCGATATCTTACTTCACTCACCAATTAGTTAAACGCGATTTGAATTTTAAACACACTCGACACACCGTTTCTTTGTCTCTCTATCTTAAAGTTAAGCCGAAAGGAAATTTTGGATCTGAATGAGAACGAATCGGTAAAATTTTGTCAAGATTTCTGATGGAATTTTTTCCGAGTTTTTTTTGTGTGTTTTTGTGTGCTCAGAGACGATTTTACTACTGATTTTTTGCCATCTGGCTGCTGGGAACTAAGTCCACATACTGACAGTTTCGGCAAGGCGAAGTGATTCAAAAAAGTAAACAAATCATTTGCTCAAAGTGTTCAGTTTAGGGACAGGCCTACTTGGAAACGTTGGGGAATTATTATTGTGATGGGATAAGATATAACATGATGTCGTTTACAATATTTAAACATTTTTCTTGGGAAGAAAAAGAATTAACAAATGTATTTTTCCTTGCAAATTGCCAGAAACATGTAAAAAATCTGATTGTCGGTTGTTGCTCACTTAAAGTGTTGAAAATTCAATTAGAATTCCATCAGAAAATCGGCGAGTTCAAGCACTGTCTACCTACTGAATCTCCGACTATCCATTCTTCTGCACTTAAAGAAAAGGTTTTTTTAAGTATAAAAGAAGTACAAATATTATAATAAAATGTATCAAATGAGTCTCTTTAACTTTTATATAACTTTTTGGTTAGCGGTTAAACACTTAATTCCTAAAAACCATTGCCAGAATTTTCTTAGATTATTTTTTCCGAGTTATATAACGTCTAGAGTCTGTTCATCCATCTCCCTGTTCGCGTATCTATCCATCTAGGTGTCTGGGCATCCAAAACTGGCTGCTGAAGCGCAATTCTGCGAGAGACAAATGCAAATTAAGCAATTGCCCGCGGCCACAGCAAGGCAGCTTAATTAAGTTGTGTTTGCCAAGGAGACGCCAGATATTAGATATAGTAAGGCCAAGCCATATAGCCGGACTGCAGCACATATTCTTGGGCAATCAGGTGGGAAGTGCGATTGCAAAAGGATCCTCGGACGCGAAAAGTGAATGGCTGTCAAAGCAATTAAAAAGTGTGCCCACTGTGCACTCGAGACCCTTGGCAGAAATCTAAAGTCTGGGGGCTGGATTATATGTGTATTCAAAGGGGAGAACTCAGATGTAAATTGTGGAAATATGGAAATAATTAAAAGTCAGCGAGAGGGAGCCAAAATATCCGAGAACCTGTTGCAATGTGTTTTTTGGCGGACAATGGTTGAATGGATGAAGTGCAATTACCCAGAGCCTCTGGTTCCGCACAGTGGTTGTAGATCATTTATAGGGTATTAGAAACAAAATCGAGAAAGTCCCATTAAAAAAAATCAAAAGAAAGGCTTTACTTCAAATATAATTTCTAAATAAATTGTGAGTGGTCTTGTATCGACTGTAAAAGCATAAACATAAAACATGTGTAATAATGTTTATCCAAACTTTATAGTTTACTATCATGCTGTGAAAGAGAAAGTAGTTTTTAAGTTGTGTGTAGATAAAATAAAAGCCCATCGCCTGACTGCCATCGATATTTCACCAGGGTTTTGTGTGTGTTTTTCGGTAGTTTGGCGCCAAAACTTCTCACCACAGTGCAATTGGCATGATCGCATGCAAATCTATTAGGTTCCAAATTCGAATTCCCCCCGGAGATCGCTGACTAAGCCACAAATGACTCTCGACAGCCTGAATTTTTGGTCTAGCCAAGTGGCTATGGCTTTTTCTATGGCTTGGTATGTTTGTTGGTTTTTGGTCTCGTGTTCCTTGGCTTTTTCAAGCTGCCTATTTTCCACCTTTTTTGTTTGCCCAATTTGCGTCATTAATTTGTTTGGCGCTCTAATCAAACGAAGCCGGCGAATGGCGTTTACACGTACATGGGAAAATCTATGAAGTATTTGGAAAGTGGATAAAACAAACTATAAAGAATAATCTATAAAGAACCCTATTATTTATTTATTTATTTAAATGACCATAAATAATGGGATAAGATATCCCACGAACCGTTGGAATACAAGTCGCATGCTTTGCATAATTCCATGAAATTTATGCCTCAAATGATGCCCATATACAGATAAGCACGTGAAATCATGCTCTGCGAATTATGCCTGGTATTTTTGTATTTTTTGCCCAGTTACCATGATGATGACACCGCCATTGCAGTCGCAACCACACATATCCAGTGGGTTCAGTGGGTTCAGTGCTGCCTCTTGGTGCCTTGGTGGTTCCAAATCCAAAAGCCGAATCCGAATCCGAATCCGCATCCAGTGGGGCACAGGCACACTTCTTCTACGAGTATTGCTTCATCCGAAAGAAACTCTCGGCTAATGGGGCAACTCAACCTGTCTCGCCGGCAAACGTGAGTCGGCAGGTTTAGGACACCCATATGGAGTTATCTCTGTATATACAACTATATGCACAAATGTGGGTGCTCATCTGTGGCATTATATAACCAGTCGCCACAATGTGGGAGCTAAGCAAACATCTGCTAACTGCCGGTAATTAGCTGTCACGGGATGGGAAAAAACGGTAGGAGCCAGTGAACCTCTCAAATTCTTGTATCCAGAATGTAATATTGCATAGAAGATATATCAACAAAAAGGGATATAATAAATATTAAGTATTATGCTAGCAGTGAACCCCCCAAATTTTAATATTCAGAATATAATATAATAATAAATAGAAGATATATCAATTAAAAGGGATTTAAAAAATATTAAGTATTGTCCTCTAGGAAGTCATTTCATTAAACCTCTTAGCCATTCTGCGTGCTGATACAGAAATGTCATTATTCTTAGGTCGTCATCCAAAAACCTATTTAGTAACTTAGATGTTTTAACAAATAAATCTTACAAATATTTAGTTTACAAATCCTTACTTATACTTCTTAAAGATATTACCATTTTAAACTTATGTGATGATTTTCACTATGTTTTAATTTCATATACTTAAGAACGTTAGTATCTTAAGTAGTTTTTCGAATACTTGGTCGTTAGATAAAGCTTTTCTTGGCCTCTAACATTGATCACAAAAGTTTACCCAAGCTATCAGCTCATAAAGCTTGGGTCTTAAGCAGCGACAACTACCAAAACCGAAGCTTAAGTTCGAATTACCAAGCTTTGAAGACTTCGCATAAACTTGTGCTGAATAAGTATATGCTGAATTTGTTTGCAAAGGGGAAATGGCGCATAATTTATGTGGGAATATGTGGGTGATTTTGGTGCCCACTCACTCCCACACTTTCTCCCACTTTCTCCGTTCGCCTGGCTCAAATGCATCTTAATTCGCAGCTGGAACATACAAAACGATTCGTTTGAGTGGCGACAGATGTCCTATCCTTCCCGCTGCTTGTACCAAGTACTACTGCAAAATACAGAAAGCAATCGAACCACCGATTTCTGGGGCACAAAAGTGCAACGAACTGAATGGCGACGCCAGCGAGTCTGGGCCAAGCCAAAAATAAGAACGAGGACCAAGTCATTGGGTCACAGGCCAAATAAAAAAAAAATAAATGGCCAAGGATGGACGGGAAAAGCCAGCGGGGCAAAAAACTCCCTGGCGCCAACAAAATTTTTATTGCAGCTCTCTTGAGTGCAGAGATGGTGGTTTCCGTTCCGTTTTTTACCTTTTTGATTTTTTAAGCAAGTGCAGGTGTATCCACTGCAAGAATAAACAAAATGCAAAACGCAAATTCACAGGCCAAGTCAAACAGGAGAGTCTGGCTTGAAGTTCCCTGGCAGCCAAAAGGTTGAAGTTCCCTTTAAGCCACCTAAAAAGAGGAGGGAGAAGGGAAACCTTCGAGTGCTTAATCCCAAATTGTATCTTTAAGTTCGGGTTGCTGTCCGCCTGTTTTACGAGTTTCCTGCTCAATGAAGTAACCCCCATAAATCCCCGGGACCTTTTCCTTCGTGCTGCCCTTTTGGGTGACCCGAAACCCAAAACCCAAAGAACATCCCCCCCTCCCCCAACAACTCCAAAAACATATACAGGTGTGATTATCTTTATATCGATTTGAAAACTTCTTTGTAGGGGTCGCAAAATCACTTTGAAGTACAATTACTCTCAATTAACAATGTAATGAAGCACAATCGGTAAAGCCGGGGGATTTACCTTAAACACAATCAACACATCCCCCACCCCACGGGTATTATAACTTTTGTAAATATATATCGTTTGTGGTTAAGTTTTCTTATGTGAGCAATTAAGTTCGATGTGTGTATGCTGCAGAACTTCAAGTGTCTTATTTTGTGAAGTGTTTGGTTCCTTCTCTTTAATTCATTTGACAAATATTCAAATGCTTTATGTAGGTGGGAACTTCTTTACCTTGGTATTAGCCAAGATATTCTTCGGCTAAGCTAATTGCCCGCCATTGAAGCCCACCAATTTCAATTATTGCCAATTGTTTCAATTGTCTTTTAGTTAATTGCCTACTTTATATCACCCATTCCCCTCGATTTCAGTCAGTTGAGCCAAGTTAAGTTGCCCATGCCAATTTCCTTTTTAAATTCCAAAGTCGTTTGTGGCATCAGCTTGGATTTGTTTTCCGCGTCTTTTTCGGTGGGGGGATAGAAAAAGGGATTGGGATTTGTCGTGAGCAAGACGCTAAATAAATATGACACTCGAAAATTGAAACCCCCTTTCATCCTCTAAATGTAAATGATAAAAGATGGCAAGTTCTGATGGGGTGGGCTGAAAAGGTGGAATTTTTGCTGGGGACTGATGATTGGAATTCCATTTTTTGTTTGTTTGTTTGACTGCGTGCAATTTGCGTTTTTTTTTCGCTTTCTTCGGCTTTTGCCGTTTATTTTAGGCGCGTGGAAATGCGCATAAGAAATATGCAAACAAAGGACCGCCAAGCATACACTCGAAAAAAAACCGCATGGAGCACTGAGCAAACATATCAATGCAAATCGTGGGGGGTGGGGGGGAGGTGATGCCAAGTACCAAAATTGGACCCCGAAAAGGAAGGTAAATCCCATATCACTTGGCCAGCATTATATCTACCCTCTCTCTGCCTTTTTTTATGGCTATCTCTTACAGGTGTTGATGATAGAGCGATTTGGCCAAAGTTGGGGCGCCAAACTGCGTGGCTCAGCGAAAGGAGAAAACACGGTTAAACTGGACACGTGTCTCTAGTCCTGGAAAAGCCGATATTAGAGTGGGTTTCGGGATTGGGGTTGCGAAAAAGGGGGAGAAGACAGCACACTCGCGGAAATATTTCAGAGCTATGTATTTGAATTGGTAGTTGTTGTTTTTTGCATTATAAATTAAGCATGTTTCTGTGGAGAAGTTATATCTGATAATAATATATAAAAACAATATATTATAATACAATTTCATTACCTTCAAAATATATTTAGCTCCCTCACTTATTTTTAGATTTTTTTTCGAATAATGGATTATTTGGAAAATGGGATTCTGAATTTAGGAACTTTAAGCTTTTTGGACATATTTTTGTTATCAATAATAGTTATATATTTATTTAAAATATATATAAAACCTTTAATCTCCAGTTATATCCATTTTCCTAGCAGGGCATCGAAAAGCACATCATCCAGAAAAAAGGCAGCACAAAATATCCGACTATTTGGAAGGGAGAGCCAAAAAACAGAAACAAAAAAAAACAAAAAGGCGTGGGCCACGCCCCCTTCGAGTGAGCCATGTGTGCGTAAGTGTAAGTGTTTCCTCCCAGGTGTGTCTGTCTGCGTGTGTCTATGTGTGTGTGCGTACAAACAAGCCATTTCCGGCAGTTTCCAAATGGTGTTGCGTGTGTGTGTGTGTGTGTGGTGGTTCGAGTGGCAGGATGAGGCTTTTATTTTGGCCAAGCTGCAAGCCAAATAGCAGAATACCAGGACAAGATACGAGATACGAAGGACGAAGGACGTTAAGCACCGCCGTGAGCTTCGGCTTGAAGGCCCAAAAGTGTCCCGTCTGGAGCCCATTGTGCACAGTGGGCCAAAAAGCACTCTTTTACGCCTCTCGAGGGTAGAAAGCGGAGAGCATTGAGTGCACAATTCACATGCTCGACGGCGATTGTGATAAAAGCACTTAAGCCGTTGTCCATAAACTTACGAAATAAAAGGTAAAACCAACTAATACGTGCGGTAATAAATTAAGATTGCGTAATTAGTAGTTGCCGTGCTATTTAAACTGTTGGTCTATTAACCGACCATTAAAAATGAAACCACTATTTGGCATGGCTTCAATTTTATTAAACACACCTCCAGCACGGAGTTGTAATTATTTTTAGAAACATTAAGCACTCACTTGGCTTTCAAGGCCTCTCACTTGGACCCCTGTAACCAGTGTGTGTGTTCGGGCTGCGGGGGATCCACAGCTTCTCATCGCATAAGTACGCCCTAAAGGCGGAATTGTTTCCCATTTGTAGACTTAACGTTCTTGGGGGGCCATCATCGAACATCGAACTTCGAACAGGGAACACGGAAAATGGGGCATGGGGCATTTCGTATTGGGAACAGGGTTTTGGGTCACACACAAAATAACTATAAGTGATTTATAAATTCAAGTAATACACAAATTTAACAATATGTTTCATGTACTATTATCTGAACTAAAAAATTAACCAGCCTATGATAAAGAACTTATTTAAATTTTCGTTAAATGGGATAGATATGTTTTTGCAGTGTAAGAACCATCAATGGAGCGAGAGGCAATGTCATCGAGCAAATCGCCAAATACCAAGGTACCCAGGACTAAATGCTAATGTGTAATTAGGCAGCCACTCGTGCTGTCCTTAACGATATCCTGTGCATATATCCTGTACAGCTCTCGTATCCCCCATATCCTGTGCCGCCCGTACTCTCTGATTTCCCCTGATTTCCCCTCATTTCCACCTATCTACCTTTCTGCCGGCCAGGTGACTAATGGCGAATCAATGGGGTCAGACGACGAGGACGAGGTGTCGCGCCAAATCCCTTGAGGGATTTGATATCCCTCTGCTTACAAATCGCTGTCGCCAGCATCGCACGCCCTCAAATAATTTATTGCATGTTATTAGCATCACGCATACGCCGCGTTGTCCGTGATTGATGCCAGGACATCCTTTCAACCACCCGCGGCACGCAACGCAATCTAATTGCCAAAACGAAATCAGCACAGAAATAAAAAAATTGATTTTCACGGTGTTAATATCTATTTGACATGGGAATACATAATATAAAGATAGATAAACATTTTGAAATTCTTTCTTCCCTCGATTATAATGGATATTTATCTTCACTTAGAATTTATATTATTAAATAGATATTCTTAAGTATAAAGACTTAACATTGTTCACTTTAAATATTTTTTAATTAAATAATAATGTTTAAAATCCACTTTTTTCTTCCTGTGTATCAGCTCGCATTAATCATACGCCGCGTGTGTTGATAAATGGTGAGCAGTAAGCAGCCACTAGACAGTTTCAAATGCAGCTCAAAAAGTAGTTGCACCACCGATAAGAGCAGCTCCAAAAAGACCAAAGAAAAGTGCATGGAAGCCGGGGAGGGCAAACATTCTTGGTCCAAAACAATTTGGCAAAGTATGCCCCAGGCAACACGCTGCCACAAAAACTTTTCGAGGGCCAACAAATGGCGGGATGTTTGAAGTCCCCACGCCACCATACCTTTAACAATTTCTGCTGGAAAGGCAGTACAAAAAAAGAGAGCATACCCTTTGCATAAACTTCAAAGTCCGGCGGGAAACACAAGCAATGTTGTAAGTGCCCCAATCAATTGTGGGCGAGTTAGTTGCCCAACAAAGGAAAACCAGTTGGCTCACAAGGAAGACCTTAATTAAGCGTTAAATACACATTTTGGTTAAATCAATTGGGGACTTCACTGATTTTCGGTTGGGATTTAGGAATTATTTGAAGATTTATAGAATTAAATGAGAAGGAAACATTAATTAATGACATATTATTAGCTTATAGTGTACACTGATATGGAAATAGAATAATTTAAATAAATATCTGCTAATTAAGATCAAAACTTCTTACCAAGTATTTGAAATTAATACAAAAACATAATATTCAGCACAAAACGTAATTGCATAATTTAATTTAAAAATATTTTAGACAAGGTGGAATATATAAGACATGATGTGTTTCATCAACATATTCAAAGTATAAATAAATATACATATACAAAACCGCAATGGATGAAATGAAATGTATAGATCTACTACGCTATTCTCAGCAGTGTGAAGAAAATCAAAATCCACATTCAGTGAGCTTCATTTTATGATAATTTCCAATCGATATTGAAATTGAATCCATGGTATTTGAGCTGCCTGCTGCCTTTTGTTTAGCTTGAAACGCCTGTCTTTCATTCATCAAATTAGCCAGATAATTAAAGGCGAGTGAGCCGGAGCCACAGCCTCATCCACAGCCACATTCACATCCACGTCAGCATCCGCATGCCCCCTAAATAGCCGCTTTCAACTGTCATACGACACACTCGCTTACTCGAATAACAGTGGACAAAGGCCTGGGGGCAAAGCCGTCCGACATGCGTGCATGGCTTTCGAACTTTCACCTTTCACCGCCCCATTTGGCAGGCATGCAAATGGCATGTGTGCCCCACTAGCCACCCACTAGAACGCCCCCTTGCACCGCCGTGTGTCTAACTACATCAAGTTATTAGCGCTAATAGAGCCAAAGTGAGGGATTAGATCGATGTTATGAGTCCTGGCTGCATCCGAACCACCGAACCGCCGAGCAATCAGGCCAATAAGCACACTCAAGAAATTCGAGGAGCTACTCCTTCGGTTAATCAAATTAGGGTCTGTGCGGAAACTAGGGTGTTACAATCAGCTATGAATTTTGGAGGGCTCCTACTAGGTTGCCTCAGCAGGAAAAGTTAAAGCTAAAATCTGTGAGGTTTTAAAAAACTTTCAATCAGTATAGACTATATATTTGTTAATCTTTTGGGTTAATGGAAAAGGGATTATAATTATACTTGCATTTTTAATAGCATCTTTGAATACAACTTAAAAGGAAACTTTAAGTTAAACTAGAGTAGTTTCCATTATCCTGTAAATTATGGTAAGTGCTGGGAGAAACCTTGTAGCTCTAGACTTTATTTACTATTTCTTTCCGAGCTTTAAGCCACAAAATTCGTTGAGTGCAACAGCAATGGGGCAACATGGGAACATGACCATATTTTGCTGCTGACAAGGCAGGTATTCTGCACAGAAAAAAATGCATTAGTAACTGTGATAAAAAATCGAATTTTATATACCAGGTTTAAAGACAACAAGATCACTAATTATAGTTTTAATAAATATTTTTCTTTTTTTAAATAAGAAAACACTCTAAGAAACAAGCATAAAGAGATATTCGAACTGAAGAATTTCGAACATATAAAGGCTAACCATGATTTGATCCAAGCGTGTGTAATCCTTTGTAAAATTTCCTTACGGTGCATTATCTTTATCCTAATTGTAAGTTATTTACCTACATTTTTCTCCGTGTGCCCTGGCACCTGTTGTTGCTGTTGGCTGTTGCCTTTTGGCTGAGTCTGTTGACAGGACTCAGTCGCGTTGACAGAAGAGTTGACGTTGATGGTGGGATGTTGTTGGTGTCGCTGGTGCTGTTGCTGTTGCCGCCGATGATGAACGCCCCCGGGCGGCGGCTGTGTGGGCGTGGCACTTGTAAGCGATGATGAATGCGCTGCCACCGTGCTCGTCTGCTCGGCTTCCTGGGCAACTTGTGACAGTGACGACATGTCAACGACTTCCTCGGCTGCTTCCGCTTCCGCCAGGTGGGCGGCTGCCACGCCCTCCCCCCCTCTGGTAGACGATCTGTTTAATCAAATTTTTGTATGCATCGTGGGAAACTTTTGATATTTCGCATTTAATTTGACAATAATTAATTGAATTGTTTCGCCGGCAGACCGAAAAAGTTTTCGCCATACCTTCCATTAAAACGTCCCCTAACAAACACACACTCTCAAAGATTCTAGGACATTAAGCGCAGCTGCTGTCTGTGTGCCTGTAAAAGTGGTTACACTCTAAAAAACATGTATATTTCCCAAATTAGGCAGTAGATTTATAATTAAACATTTATATATTTCCTAAATAAAAATTTTTAGGTTTGAGGTTTTAAGTCAAAAATATAAAAATAAAATATATTTTTATTTAGCCGTTTTTCAATCGTAGTTTAGCCAAATCAAGGCGTACACCTAAAAGACCGACTGTTTTGAGCAGCTAACAATCTAGGCTAACGATCCCCATCACTTTTCGGGAAA
The DNA here is from genome assembly GCF_014743375.2 of Drosophila subpulchrella. NCBI lineage: Eukaryota > Metazoa > Arthropoda > Insecta > Diptera > Drosophilidae > Drosophila > Drosophila subpulchrella. Next base: position 21,623,469 of record NC_050613.1, read on the forward strand.
TTTATTTTTTGACTAATTTTCGCATTTTTTATAAGGGGTTGCACAATCTTTTTTTCGAAAAATTAAAAAAAAAAAATTTTTAGGTTTAAATGCCAATCGATTGGAAATTTAGTTACGAGCTCAACGAGGTATGACATTCCTTATTGTGGTTTCATTTCGCAATTTGTCGACAAAAAAACTGATATTTTTTTGGCAAAAATAGAGAGCATATATTTTTGGGCGAAAAATACCTTATTTTTATCAGTTTTTCAGTCGTAATTAAGTCAAATCGAAACGCACAACAAAATGACCGACTGTTTTGAGCAGCTAACAACCTAAGCTTACGATCCCAATCACTTTTCGGGAAATTTATTTTTTGACCAAAACTTGCATTTTTTAAGGGGTTGCATCATATTTTTTTTCGAAAAATTTTCAAAAAAAAAAGTTTTTAGATTTAAATGCCAATCGATTGGGAATTTAATTACGAGCTCAACGAGGTATGACATTCCTTATTCTGGCTCCATTTCGCAATATGTCGGCGAAAAAACTGATAGTTTTTGGAGAAAAATTGGGAGTAGCATTTTTTGGACGAAAAATACGTTTATTTCAAGCCGTTTTTCGGTCGTAATTTAGTGAAATCGAGGCGCAGAATGAAAAGACTGGCAGTTTTGAGTAGCTAACATCCTAGGCTAACGATCCCCATCACTTTCCGGGAAATTAATTTTTTTAACGATTTTTTCATTTTTTGTAATGTTTTTTTGAGAAAAATGGAAAAAATAAAAAATTTCTAGGCTTAAGTGCCAGTCGATTGGAATTTTAATTACGAGCTCAACGAGGTATAACATTCCTCATTATGACCATTTGTTGCAGTATGGCAGCCAAAACACTAACTCTTTTTTTGCAGAAAAACAGGACCTAGAAATATGTAAAAAAAAATACTCTTTTTTTAGCGTTTTTTTTATCGTAGTTTATCCAAATCAAGGCGTACACCTAAAAGACCGACTGTTTTGAGCAGCTAACAATCTAGGCTAACGATCCCCGTCACTTTTCGGGAAATTTATTTTTTGACTAATTTTCGCATTTTTTATAAGGGCTAACATCAGTTTTTTGCGAAAAATTTAAAAATATAAAAATTTCCAGGTTTGAATGTCAATATATTGGAAATTGAATGACGAGCTGAACGAGGTATGACATTCCTTAATCTGACCATTTGTTGCAGTTTGACAGCCAAAACACTGACTTTTTTGCAGAAAAATATACTCTTTTTGTGCAGTTTTTCAATCGTAGTTAAGTTTAAGTGTACTTGAGCGTGGTTGCGTGCTGCCATTAAATGCCACTGTGATTTGAAAGCTGCGTGCCAGCACTCACTGCCAGACTCCCTCTTTGTGGACGTAAACATATATATAAATAAAGTATGTACATGCATATATCCGTATATGGCTCCAGATCAGGCGACGGCCTATCCCGCATTCCTGTTTCAACTTTTTTTTCAAACTTTTCTTTATGGTAATTTGCCGAGGTTTTTACGGCCAGCCCACGTAGAACTTGAAAATAGAAGATGTTCATAGATACAGATAAATGATTACCGACCAAATCTCAGCAGGCTAAGTTTCCAACAACAACTGTCGCTCAGGTGTGATAAATTTGGGATTTTCCCGAGGGATTAAAGAAGTCAAACAACAATTTGCTTTAATCTAAAAACGAAACATGCGATTTTAAATCAGTTATGTATTTATGCCACAGAGAAAATATTTTTCAAACATATCTTTAACAATTTAAGAAGTCATAAGACAACTTGAACGTTTTTTAATACTCTTAAGGAACAAGCAACATACAGGTATAATAAAAGTAGCAAATTTGTATAAAGGCATACTGAAAGAAAAATGATTGTCGCAAGATGTATTTAAAACATGTAATTTGAAAGGGTTTAAGTCTCTGTGGAAAATAAAGAAAAAAATTTTGCAAGAAACCCCTGAATAATTGAAAATATTACTACGGTAAACATATTTATTAAAAGCCGCTCATATAAATTAAATTTTGTATGTTGTAAACTTTACCATGACTTCAAAACTAACTTAGCATATTTCATTACCCGAAACGGCCATTAAAATTAACAAGAACTTTCGCAAAGCGCCAAATGGGTAAGTGCTTTAAAATAATCTTGCCCACCCTTCCATTAAAATTAATCAGCCATTCCTTTTAATCAGCCAACAATGTTGGCTGCAGCATACATATTTGACCTTTACGTTTTCGCATGCAACCATTTGTATCTCTTAGATGCAATTTGAAACTGCAACTATTCATGCCATCGCCAAGTTGCCCCTTTAGTTGAGTAATTAGCGTGAGTTTGGAGAACTGGAGAAACTCCCTGCGACCCAGGATTCACTGCCAACTTTCCCACGAGCAGCATAAAACTTTCAACAAAGTTGTGCTCCAGATTCCACAGGATTGGGATTGGGTCAGTGCCAAGTGCCACAAAATAGGAAAACACATTTCGAAAATTGATTGCTGGATACACAGGGAGAAATATGTATGTTTGGGTGTTTTCAAATATTTCTCATTAATGTGTATGTAATTTACGCATCTCTTCGTTCTCAAGTTTTAAAACTGTCCTAAAATTATATTTTAAAATATTAAATTAATCAATATGCTACCTAGAGTTTTCCAATCGATTTTCCCCAAGTGCAGATGAACGCAGAACGGGGGCGCCTCGCTTTCGGATCGACTTGGCATTGGGGCTCCGAGGTACCGATGAAGTTCATTGCCTGCGATGCACGATGATTGCAGCATATTTCCAGGGGGATCGGATCGGGGATTATTGCTGCCAGCTTGTTATTAGCCATTAGCTTTTGTTGCCAGCAAAACATTGATAAACAAACTCTTGATTGAAAACCAACAAAGCGCATGGCTCAGTAAATTTCCGAATGCACCCAAGAGGATTCGTTTCGCAGCCCTGAGGCGTCGGAAAATCGGGGGTGGGGAAAATCTGGGGAGTGGGGAAAAAGGACGGGGGAAAAACGAAAACAATGAGGCCGCCGTGTCTAAATGTTGAACAAGCGTGGGCGGCGGCAGCCTTTGTCTGCTCTGGATTGCAGCTAATTCTCAGCTCCTTGTAATGTTTCTCTTTCATATCCGCCCGCCCACATTAATTAAGGGGATTCCAATCGCTACAAGACCGATATGCCGAGAACCCAAAGGGCCCATCGCACACACATTCCCAGACACAAGGCTCATCATCACCCAATTGGAATGAGCAGGCATCAGGAGTCTGCCTTTGATGTCCTTTCCACACGGACTCCTTGGCCTGTGACTAAATGCCACTCCATTCATAGACAAAACTCCAAGGCGGAAGACCCAATATAGTCCGATACTGTTTGTCCAGGGCAAATGCGCTCATAGAAGACCTACACAGAAAAAAAACCCGTAAAGATCTATTAAACACTCGCATGGTAAATTTATTAAGTGTAGATTTTACCATGAAGTTATGTCAATTTTAAATTATGGAATGGTAATTCTTGAGAAGAGAGAATGATGTGAATGGCACATAAAATTACTCTGCGATAGAGAGACCCAGCAATTTTCGAAACTTTCCGATATAGTAAAAGAGAGCAAAAAGTAAGATGGCGAACATATAAAAGTCATACACCCCGTATCTAGATGGAACTTGTTCTGAATTTCATGAAAATGTTCACCATATCGATATAATCATCATTCCGACTGCAACTTACCAAAATTCCTACATCCCATTTGAGCTCCTAATGGAAAACACTTTCCCAGATTTTGGTCCCAGGAATTTTGGGTCTTCATTTGGTCAGAAAAACAGTTGCACTGCCCACACGAGATGTACGCAAAGTTGGCCAGCCCTGTTAGCCAAGTCGAAACCGGACAGTGTTTCAATGGGCTTAGCCAGATGATGATATCGCAGTCAGTTTCCCTTTGTTATGTCTCTGTTTTCCGTTTTCTGGCTTTCTCCGTCTCTCTGATTTCGATGTACATGGGCCTTCTCCTTCCTGCAAAATCCCTGGCGAGTGCAAAAGATTAAGATTATGCAAATCGAAGTACAACATGCAAAATGCAACAAAAGGCAAACAGGAGAGCTCAGAATGGGTGGTTTGGGTGGTGTGTCAACAGTTAGCTGACACGACTGACAATGTGTAGGCCCCCTGACCTCCGGGTTTTTCCGATCTGGGGGAAAAGTGGGAGCTGTGTGACATTAATGATGTCAGGGACTTTGAGCAGGACCAGAACGAAAAGGGAAGGCACGCATATGTATATATATACATATTGAATGATATGGAGAAGGCATAATCCCGTGCAGATATTCAGCTTTAAGAGCCTCCTGGCCTTCGAGCTCAAATCAAAACTCATGGCAATCTGATTAAATTCCATTCCTTTCGGCTGGTCATGGCCAGAATGCTCATTAATCATAATACACTGCCTACGAAAAACATTCCCAAGTCTCAATGAATCGACACCCAGAGGCCTAATAAATATATCGAAGGGCGGCCTGAGACTTTAAAGAGAGTGCCTTTAATCCAAATAATCTTGATTATTTCTGCACACACTCAAGTGCTTCAAAATTAGTGTCTTAACCGGAAAAACCCTTCTTATATATACAGAACCCTAACCTTTGCCACCGATTCCCCCTCATCCTCATTCCAAGCTAAAGTTTCGGCCCGGTCACACGGGATGGGCCTCATTAATGTAGGCCCAAAATGTCAAATAAGTGAAGGATATTGCTTTATTTTATGCCATTTTATTTGCACGCACACACAGCACATATATTTGGCCATATAGCCCAATATATATATGTAATATGGCTTACATACGTCAATCGCAGGCAAAGCAACAAAGTTGAAGACGCGTAAATTGGTCCAAAAAAAACCCAAGAAATCCGAAAGAGAAACAACAAAAGAGGAAGAGGAAAGCAAAACACAAATAATAATAAAAGAAGTTAATGAGATTGGAATACAATAAAACTTAAGCGCATTTTTAAGGTTGAGTCTTACTCAACTTAAGCTCCGGGAAAATCGATTGCTCCCGTTGGACAACAACAATCGGAGGGCAGGGGTGAAGGGGACAAGGGGACAAGGGGGAAAAGCAGCTGACAGGACAGCGAAAGCAACAGGATCCACTGCCAAGTCCGCAGGACAACGACAAATTGTTTGGGCCTGTCCCGAGACCAAGGCGCAAATGCAGGCGCCAGTCAAAGATAAGCTCGCGTTTATGCGGGGCGAAAAAGGTCATTATTATAATATATCATTATATATAATATAATTTTAGTAAATTTATTATAACAAATTATACTTCAGAGTCCTTCAATTCCAAAAGCTCATATGCCTCTCACACTGAAATCTGGTATTTATAATACAAAACGCGAATTCTTCAGGATTTATGTATTTCGCTTCAGCTTAGGATGTCTAGAGTCTTAATTCTTATTAGAGCCAAATATGCTCGCGAATTCTTAAGTTTCCTAAGACTTTTACGCGTGTGCTTCTCTCAATGAAATCTGGTATTAATATAAGACGCGAATTCTTCAGGATTTATGTTTTTTCGCTTCAGTTTAGGATGTCTAGAGTCCTAATTCTTATTAGAGCCAAACATGCTCGCGAATTCTTAAGTTTCCTGAGACTTTTACACGTGTGCCTCTCTCAATGAAATCTGGTATTTATAATATAAAACGCGAATTCTTCAGAATTTTCTTGTAGCTTAGCTTCAGCTGAGGATGTTTAAGCACATGCCTCGTAAATGCCAACCATTCCCGCGAATTCTAAAGTTTCTTGAGGATTATGCACATTTTCCCAAAAGTAATATTCGAATTTGTGTTTTTTGGTTGCCATAAACGAAAAGGGTCCCCACTTTTTTTTTTCTCACTTACGCTGCCCGTTCTGTTTGTGCTGGGAGTTGGATTTTCTTCCACGTTATATATGTATCTGTATATCTTGGGTTTGCTGTTTGGGATTGGGGCATGGGATTGGGACTGGGGCGTTAAGAAGATGAGCCTTTGGCCGGGGCATTCGTAAGCATTCACAGGCTGTGGCCACAGCTGAATCATGGCAACTTATTGAGCACTCGCCTCCCTTTTCTTTTTTTTTGCTTTTTTTGCAGAACCATTCCGGACACTCGATGTCCGGCATTCGGCATTCGAGGATTGGCTCTCATTAAACTTGGCATTCAAATCACATCGCAAACGAAAGCTAGCCCGGACTTCACTTTCACTGCCACTTTCACTGGCGCTTTTTCCACTCGGAATCACTTAGGGGCGGTGGTCGGAATGGCAATGGGAATGGAAATGGCATGGGAATAGGGGCGTGGACGTGGGTGGGTCAGCCTGTCAATCTTAAACAATTTGCTTACTCACCGAAGTCTGTGTGGCCAGAAAACAGAACAATAACCGTGGCCCATTAAATAGGGGAAAAACCCGAAAGAAACATGGTACTAAAAAATCATGATATAAGAAAGATTAGGTGAACTGAAAATAAAATAAAATATGGCCAGAGTCAAATGTGATATTTTCTTGGATATTTTACGTGTCTATTTAAAATAGATTGATTTTCTTCACGCCCCATGTTTGATCTCGAGCATCAAAAGTTAGGGAGAACTTTATAAAAACCAAAAGAATTTGCCGTAGACCTCACATTCAATATATTTTTTTTCGTGTGAAAATGCCAGAGTCAGCTGTCGAGGAATTTCAGAAGTTTCCTTCCTGATTTGCTTCCTCTGTGAGGGGGATGAACTGACATAACACCCCACCCCGTTATTATAGTCTATATCCTGGTATCCTGATATCCTGGGACATCCTGCCACATCCTGCCACTATGAATGCCTGCGAATGCGTGGTGCCGAAGGGAATGTGGAAATGGAAAATGGCAGAAGTCTGCAGGCATGCATTGATTGGCCATCGGCATTTAATCACGGCACCACATCCTGGCCCACTTTAAGACAGGCCACCTCACCTTTTCCGCACATCTGTTGAATTCCTTGGAAAATTGTTGACCACAAGTCCGATGCGCAAACAAATGAAATTATTCCACAATTGCATTTGCATTTCGACTGGGAAATTCCTCTCTTGAATGGTAATGAAGTCATCAACGGTCAAACGGAAAAAGCCGATAGAATGGTTGCACCTCAATCGACAGTGGGCCTAATTAAACTGAGGCATCCCCTTAACATTATCGAAAAACAATAAAAGTGGGAATTTAGTTTTCCCCAATTAGAGAGCCAATACAAAATATGTTCAGATATCAAATTATGTCATCGAATTGTATAGATATAATGAACACGTGCTGCGACAAGTATTAAAACTAATTGCCCACATTGTTCTGGCTTAGACAGAAGATTGCATTTGCATTAAAATTGTATTATTTCGAAATCTAAAACTATTTCCCATTGGCCGTATTGTGCGGGTGCATCCAATCAAGTATCGATTTTGGCACCAGGCACTAAAACACGAGCAACCACAATAGTTGACATTTCGCGACACTGTGTTGTTCGCCAAAAGCCGCTAGTCAAACAAACAGGACAACAAGTTGCAGCCATTAGACACACAGCCACATGACATAGATACTAGATACTTTGTTTGCTTGGGCCCGCCACGAAAATTTCAATTAATATGCGTCCTACGCCGCCATCACAGAGCCATTTTGGGAGCCTGGAAAAACAAAGATGCACGAAGGTTTCTTGTAAAGCTACACTGTTGAAATGATATATACTGTGCAGCAATTTGCTATAAATAACGACCCATGTTTTTATATTGGACAAGAAAAAAAAAGTATATTTCATTAATATCGTGTTAGAACTACGGAAAAGGTTGATTGTTCATGATTTAACATTGTAAAAGTTCACAAAAGCGAGTTTCATGTTACTTGTTGAATATTTAATTTATATTAATTAAAATGAAAGGTTAAACAATAGACATGACCCAGTTTTAAAACAAAATAAAACTTTAATTGAAAACTTTAATTTGCAAAGTAGATAGAGACCGTAGTAATGGTTATGGCATTGGTAAAATGTTTTTAGTTACCCTCAAGCTTGGGAAATCATGGAAAAATCATATCTGGTTGATTCTGCAGGGAAAGATTTCTTTGGCCTAGTTAAAAAGCCCAAAATATACCCAAAACACGAAAAAACAACAGCAACCTTTCACTTAAACTCACTCAGACACTCAACGGCGGTTCTGTTTTTGGGAAACTTAATTTGGGAAACAATCAAATGAAATTGCTCAAGCCTGTTGCCAAATTTCTGACTTGAACTTAGGGTAACATGCGTATGTGTGTGCGTGTGTCTGGCAAACCCTTTGGCACCCCAAAAAGTTGAAAGAGTTATTAAGAATTTGCTCATAAATACATGCATGAAGTTGCCTTCAACTGCGAGCCGTGGAAACAGCCTTGAACGGGCATCTGGGGAGCTGTTGACAGAAGTGCAAACCAACCTACCCAAAGCCAACCGAAGCCACTCAAACCCCAGGGGAGCTTTTAAGAGAGAGAGGAGCCATATAGCCATGAAGGAAAAACCATTTGACGCTTCATTTGAATTTTCAGCGGTGCCAAGTCAGTTCGCACTAATTAACTGCCTTCTCAGAAAGAGGGGAAAAGAGCTGGAAAACCCGAAACAGGAGCAGCAGCAGCCGGTTGGGCAACAACAAGCCAACAGACCACCAAACACCAAAAAGAACACATCAATCAATCATCGTCATTGTCATTATCATTAGCATGCCCAGAAACGCAGAAGGAGACGAAGTCGAGTCGTAGTCGTGGCCCAACAAAGTCTGCTGGCCATCATCAAATTTTCATTACCATCAATAATAAGCCAGGGCCAGGAGCAGACAGCAAATGAAAGCGAGGGGCATGCTGCACGGAGTAGATAGGGACAGTAGGAAAGTGGGAATATGGGGTGGATGAGTCGAGATGAGATGCGATGAGATGAGTTGACTCGAATCGAATTGCTTTCAAATTAGATTTACCCGACTGTGCTCCATGCACGTAGGCTTTGGCCTTATTGTTATTGATGTGCTCTATGTTGTGACTAGTCCGTTGCACCACCCCTTGACCTCTGACCCCCCAACCTCTAACCACCCAGTGCAATTTGGCCAACTCCTTTGCATGTCGGCCTCATAAATCATAAAATCATAAATCAACAGCATTTCCAAAGAAATGAAAAGCCAAGCAGGCCAATCAGAGTCGGAAAATCACCATCTGTCACAGGAGGTTGGAGAAAATCGCCACATGAATGAGAAAACTAAGAACTAAATCGGAATATCAAAGATATTTGAAAAAAAAACTACATGAAAAGTCTTTAAATAAGTGGAAAGTATGCAATGATGACATGCTAGGAACTCATATTAGCGCTCAGTTTATTAATAAAGCATTAATCTGAAGGACACAGCAATTAGCACAACATTAATTAAAAAGTAGATACGGATTTTATTACATTTTCTCCTGTATATTAATAATCCATTTTCGCTGTGTGCGAACGTATCTACGGAATACAAATGCACAGATACGAATGTAGAGCAATTGCATCAACTGCATTAAATGTTTGCAACTAAAATTGAATTTGTTGCAAATTAAAATGCAATTACAAGAGTTGGAAGTTGGATATATACACACAGTTACTGCTGCCGGGCAACGCAACAATTTCGAATCCAAGAGATTGCCAACTGCATGCTGACTTTCCCTTGGCTTTTCCTTTCGTTCTCAATGAGTGAGTACTCGAAAGCCCCAGTGCTTATCGGGCTATATGGCCATATATACACCTCCAACTTGCCACGCCCCCCTCTGCGGGGGCATTACGTTTCACGGGGAGACGAGGCGATGGCGACACAAATGGACAGACGGATGGATGGACGGTCTGGCAAACCGCAAACAGATGCGGGTTTTTGCCAAAGGTTTTGTTTTGCCATTCGGCCAACACATCCACACTTGCGGCCAGCAAGGAAAGACTATAAAAACAATAGGCATTGCACAGGAAATGACATATATATTTATGTCATATTTATATTGGCTTCAAAGGAAATCAAATTCCGTCCATCATTCAATAGAGAAAACAAATTTGTTTGCATAAAACATTGAAGTGCCTTTGTTGTTAATTAATTGGAATTGCCAAATTTAAGTCAATAAAATATTTTATCTAATCTCTATATTATATCTAGTATATCTAGTACATATTTTTTTGTCCCTATATTTTTGCAGCCCCACCTGTAGTGCTTATATCCACGTAAGCTTACCGCGATAGAGAAACACTGGGGGACAAAAGTAGGCGGCTAGCGACGGGGGCGTGGCACCCTGCTGACAGCTTGTGGCACATTTCCACATTTTCACAGTTCCACGCTGCCTGCATACCAGACATAAGGATGCCAGATAAAAACAAATAACGTATAGTATACAGTTCGTATATATAGAGATATATTCCCCGCTTGCTTTATTTTCTTTATTTGATTGGTTTTAACGCGCAACGCGGTTAACAGTAACTAAATAAGTTGGTCGTAGGAGTACAGTGGCCACTGTTTAGATGAAAATGAAAAGGAAAACACACGGCCCAGAGAACTCGACGTTATGGGGGGTTATTTTCCACCCCTATTCCATTCCAACAAGCCACTTGATCCTTATTGCAGGCAGGAGGCACTTGAAAAATGGAAAACTTTAAGCTTTTTAATTGTTGGTCTGAAATTTCAACTTATTATTTAGCCAACTCAGCCGACTTTCCACCCTCTTCTGGTTCCTGTCTAATTTTATTGTTTGCCCAGTGCCAGAGTTTTCCTCGCATTTTCACAACCGCAGCTCTGCGGCATTGATGGCATCGTTTATCGACCACCCACCGAATCCAATTTGTAATCGAACCGAAGTACAAACAGTTGTTTAAATCGTGAATTAAATGCCCTTCCTATGAAGCCATCGAAACTTAATACCAAGCATAAATCGGTGGTTAATCGCACGTCAAACACTTTATGGGTGATGGTGAAATTAATATAGCTAAAGCTTTATCTGTCGATTACAACAATCTAAAGACTTAAAAGGATCCGGCTCGAAGGACCAAAAGAAAGATGTTTGCTCCTCAAGTGAGCGTCTTCGAATTTTTATTTTTATATTATCTCTATAAAAACTTAAGTTTAATTTCCTTTGATATATGACACAGTGTAAGGGTATTGCAAACTTCTTTTGAGCCAAATATTTTGGCATCTGTTGCTCTCCCTTTCGTCTTTCTGTTTGCCAGGTAATAATTGAAATTTTAATTGAACATTTGTGCCAAGGCAGTGGCATAAATAAACACCTGAAAGCACACTATACGCACTGCATATTGCCAGTAATTTAAAAAAAAAAGTGTATGGGAGAGTTACTTGATGAGAAGTGGAGAGAGAAAGTAAGGGATGTGGTAAAAAGGGGGGACACCCACCTGGTTTGGCCCCAAAATTCCGCTGAGCCCGCAAAATTCATTAAAACGAAATCGAAATCAATTGGGCGTAAAGTTTTATGTGGGCTTTTATTTATATACATATGTATATATATATATTTTATTTTTTTTCATTCAGCTCACCTCGCGTTGCGTATACGCCATGGCTAACGAGCTGAAATGAAAATTTTTATGTGCGCCACATAAAATTATTGTAACGCAAACAAAATACAGCCGAGTTGAGGCCTCAAAACCCCCGACTGTTTGGGCGGGAAAGTCGGGATATGGGTATACCGACGTAATCCGACGACGTCGTTAATAATTCAGCGCTCAGTCGAAGCCATTTAAATCACAACCAGTCGTTCCTGGCCACATTAAATTGATCCAATTGAAATAAGCAGCAGTGCCGACCTAATTGAATCGTTTCAGAGTCATAAAAGTGTTTAATAATGACAGCTAAGAAGTATAAAATAATGACCCTTCAGGGCTTTTACTTTGTAAATAGGGATTTTATGTGATAAGCTAACATTAATAATATATGTTATTAAATCAATGTGAACTGTATAAAATAATCTCTAATCTGCCACTCTATTCAATTTTAAGCCCAAACGATTTCAATTTACGAAAATAAAATTAAGCATTGTGGATGACATTATAACGAGCCGCCAAAAGCGGTTTCACACTTGGTGGGAAACAAAAATGTAAATAAACGAGGCGTCTAAGTCGGCGCCCAAACATATGCAACAATTTATATCGCTTTTCGCGGCCTTTGACCCGCAAAGCATGACAGGGGGCGAAGGGGGGCGCACATTTGTCTTCTTGTATCATTAAAAATTGACTGGGAGTTTATTATGATTGAACTGTTTCCATCTGGCATGTGGCACCCGCACGGCATTAATACACATCAGCCAACGACTCCGGCTCGAAACGTACGTGTGCACAGAGAGAAAAGATTGATACGAAGTCAATTTTATTTTTTTTACCAAAAGAAAAATATATGCCTTAGGAATCTCAGGGACTTTAAAATCACCCTAAGGTGTCTCAAAGTATGCAACAGTATATTTTGATGCATAACGAATTATCATGTTCCTTGTTATATAGACTGAATACCAAATTGATACTGAGCTGTTTGTTTTTCTGTGTAAATATACGTGTATAGACGCATAGACAGGCCGAGACTTCATTTACATGCTGCACACACACACTTACAACCACTGGAAAAGCGAAGCAAGCGGGGAAAGTCGGGCGAAAGGCGAGAGAAAGTCGGCAATGCGGAATGTGTGGGCAGGTGGGAGGACCTTACTTTCGCCAGCCGCAGACAAAAAATCAGACAGGCGACGAAAGGCGTTTGAAATATATTTAAAAACAGGCAGCTAAATAGACTACTCGTACAATATTTTAGAAACATCTTATATATGGTACCTATATTATTATAGGAAACAATAATCTCAACATCCTGTAACTGATATCTGATAATCCATGAGGGGAAAGTACAGCTGTTCTTATATTATTTTCACGTTTTCCATAAACTTTATAAAATAGGCTTTTAAAAAACATATTAACGACAGATTTCTATTAGCATTCCTGTACCATCATAAAGAACATTTGGAATCAATCCAACTAAATACTATCGACACTTTCGTACACCCCTTCCAACTGCAGCTTAAACGCCGTCAGATGATCGGGATGCGAGGTGGATTAAGGAAATGTGTTATATCCAAGAAGGGTGCGGGGAACCACCCGCAAGGGGCCTGAGTGGGTGGCTGGGTGGCTGGTGGGCGGCTTTACTTGGACGACGCGGCGATGCGGAAATGTTGCATGCCATGCACACACAATCCGCTTACCAACTGAGCCCCAAGTATGCCGGAGTAGGGGTAACAGACACATCGACAGATGTTGCACCCAACATTGATTTGCATGTTAACAGATGTGATTGCTGTTCGTGGAGCAGGTGAGGTATACAAAAAGAAGAAACGAACTACATTCTATTTTAGAGAGAACTCGGTTGTCTTTACTGTCAAGGCTTTTTGAACTTAGTTCTAGCTATGTAATTCAATTTTGAAAGTGTTATTCTAATATGATGATATGATATGATATTCCTCAACTTCGCATTCTTGATAGCTTACCTGTTTTTTATAGCTTCCATAGGTATTCTTCATCATTTCTTTTGGGAAGACCATCTCCAAACTCCTCGTAAAAAGGTAGATGAATAGTAATCCTTTCCGCTTCTATATATTAGGTTTCCTCCGATTTATTTATTCCCAATGATTTTCTAGTTCATTAACAGGTTTCTTTGTCTCCTTCCTATAAAATATTTAGAAAGATGTATTAGATTCGGACTATTAATTATACTTTAAAACATAACATCCTGGGTAAAATAGGGTTAAGATCGACAAGATCGATGGGTTATCAAGGACCCCATTTTCCCAGTGTCGCCGTGACCAATGTTAATCCACTTATTCGCCCGATTCCCACCCAACTGCCCACTGCAGCCGCAACTTTGTAGTGGGCCAAGTGGAACTTTCGCCGATCTCTTTGCTGCGGCTGCATTCAATTGTCGTTTTCATGGTCTGTCTCACAATTACGAATGAAAATTAAAAAGTTTTCCGGAACGGACAGAGAGGTACGGTAAAACGGTCGTAAGATGATGTGGGAAATGGAATGTGGAAAACTTTTGCCGCAACAGCACAAACTGCAACTTTGTGGGCGGCACGGTGCGTTTTTGTTTCGGTCTTAATTTGAATGTTTTCCTGCCACTTGCCATTGAATGGCTTTCAGGGGACTTATAGCTGCTTGATTATTGCCCGAGATGCCGTGTCCTTGGTAGGTGGCAATTATCTCGCCGGTTATTGCCGATGGTCCGGGACGGGAATGGGAATGGAAACCTCGAGCTGTCGAAGGAGGTCGGGGGAATCGGAATCGGAATAAGCCTCTTATAACAATGTCAATGCCACAGATGTGGTAATAACATACCACGATCATGCGGCTGTGTCAGCAAACCACACACAACTACAGTTTTATTATATTTTAAATCGCAAAACACCAGACCATGCGATATAAAAAATCATAGAAATTAAGTAGAAACATGGAACCGAAAAGATAATCGTGGTGCAGCTAAATTAAGTAAGCATTTAGTTATTTAAGCCGAAAAGATAACCGTGGTGCAGCTAAATTAAGTACGCATTTAGTTATCAAAAGTTTGACGGAATAAACGAATGTGAACTCCTAAATCTAGGTGTGAAAAGCTTTATTACCCTTAGAAGGATCTTTTGTACTTCTTTCGACTTTGCTAGAGTTCGTGTTTGCTTTTAAATATTTTAACATATTCTAGGGCTTGTATTCTAAAGTTGAAAACAAAGATAATAATAGGTTTTTTTATAAAGTTCAACCCAATGTTAAAACTATTTTATAAAACTTGATTTAGTATTTTCACTTACTACACAACGCTTATTTAATCTGATACGATTTTGACAATGACAATTATTTAGTTTTTACTGACTTAAAGCACAGAATGACTTAAAGTGATTTAAGCAAGCTAATCCAACAAGTGGCCCAAGAAAGGAATTTACAAAATACAAGAGATTTTCTGCAAATATATCAATTGGAAATTAGAATTCTAAACGAGGAAATACGTTAGAAATGCGATAAAACCGTGCCAAAAGATATACTATTTTTAAAGGAATGCTATCATTTCTTTCTATTATTCATAATGGTCTCGCTGCTGTTCTTCATCCTATCACATTGGTGGCAATCTTTGTGCCTACAATCCATCTTTGGTCCTAAATAATGTACGCCATTTATTTGGCACCATCGCGGCATCCATCATAGCGTTTGCAGTTAACCTTTTCGCAGCATTTAAATGTATCCTATGCCATCTGTATCCCGTAGATGCTGTAGCTGTTGCATCTGCTGAGCTGGAAAGCTTCAAAAGGGAAAAGCTTCGCATTCAGCTAAAGCTTCGCCCCGCTTTTCCGCCGCTTTCCCACCCGATTTTCCCGCGTTTCCACCATTTTCACGGAGGATGAGAATGGGGGGGCTGCCCCGTTCGCAGAGATGGGAAAATTCGCTTCTTTCGGCTTTTTGTGTGCTGCTGGCTTTCCTTCGTTTTTCGGCATGCACTTGTGGCGCTTTTCCACCCGAAAACCCGCTTTCCACTTGGCCACCACCCACCACCCACCACCCAGCACCCACCACCCACTAGCCAACCTCTCTCACCTTGGCACACTTCGGCTGGCCGGATTCGGATTGGGGTTCGGATCGAGGTTCGCTATATGGTCCCTCGGTCGGGCCTTTCGATTTCGGGCATGCATCAAGTGTAACGCTCGGTTCGCTGCCAGTTTTTCCCGGGAACTCGACGCAGCGTGTTGTTCCATCGCTGCTGCCAGAAAAGCATTCCATCTGAACGACAGTCAACAGCCAACAAAACAGTCCACTTTTGGCCAGAAACAAAAGAGCATCCCAGCCAAAAAAGCGAGCGGAGAATTCAAATTTTAATTCTTCTCGACCAGAGTGAACTATTATTTTTTTTTCTGAATTTGTGCTTATGTGTTTCGAGTGTTAATTGGAAAAACTTGATTTACCAAAAAATTTGAAAGTGCAAATTTGTTTCGGAAAAGCCACTCAAAGAACAGGTACCAAGCAAAAAACGACACAATTTAAACAAAAGACTTCCTTCGCTTGTGTTTTATCAAGGGTTTTGATTTGATATAAGTTTTTAAAGTGAATCATTTCAATAGTTTACCTATATTTTAAGTTAATTTGGTATAAATATTTGGCAATATTTGTTATTTACTTAATAAAAAAGTGTAAATAAAATTGAAGTTTGGAAGACTTTGACTAAAATTATTAAAATTAAATAGTTTATATGGTGAAATTTCTTAAAAATAGCTTCGTTTTTATTTTCTGAGAGTTTGGAGTGGAACATAAATTTAATTTGTATTTGTTTTATTTTATTTTAACTACATTTCGATAAAGTAATTCTTTGAGAAATACTTGTAATTTATTGTTACTTAAAAAATATTTAAGTTCTGTGTTTTTTAAAAGTAAAATATGGTGAAATACAAATTTAGGAAATTATTGTCAGCAGTACTACTTCTAATTTACGCGAATCCGCAAAATATATTCCACCGATATTCGCTGGCTACCGCAACATCATCATCGATCCGATTCGCCGAACGATAATTCATTTGTAATCTACATTGATCATAAATAAACTCATCGCTTGTCATAATTAATTCAATGAAGTTTTTTGTTTCTTTTTTTGCTATGAATCCTCGCTCTGATATTTTGGTATCGTAAATTACATTGCTCATACGACGCGTTGGACGCGAGGCATTTTATGTGCAAACTTTTATTTTATTTTTGGTTTTCTTTTTTTTTTTGTGCCCCTGTGATGATTTATTATTATGCCATTATTGGCTGACTTCTTATCGCACTTGTCGCAGCTTTTTGCTTGAATGGGATTCTTTTTTGGACAATCGGAACCAAAGGAGCTCAGTATATTTCCCCGATGGGTGTGTGTGTGTATGTTTAATTCATTAACTGAGTAATCGCAATCGATAATGCGATAAAATGTTTATTCTACGCACAGATAAACCGCTCTATTGGCAGCGAATGTGACCATTGTCATGGCCAACTGCCGATTATTGCACTTATTACTCATCAATGTCAGGGCTCCATCCAATTCCTTTCCGATCATTGTCTGATATTTATATTTTTTTTGCCTTTGGGAACCTCCTCTCGACACCGAAGTGCAAATTTCGATACTGGTTAATGGCCAGCTTAACGACTTCTGTTGCCCCATTTTAATGGCCTTTTGTCTTAGACGCATATAGGAATTCCTTTCGTGGGGCACCATTAAATGAGCTCAATCAGCAGAAAGAGATATGGGGGTTCTCTTATCTGTCTCGTGTGTAATCGCTCGCTCATTGTTATGACTGGCATGCAGATTAACTCCCCGCTGGATTTGGATTGGTAACTCGACTCCGCTTCACGGATATGCCTGGGTGTTCGGGAATTGGGAATCGGGAATCGGGAATGGCGGGATTAAGGCAGCTCAGAGCGAATTCACCGAACGATTTTCCTGGATTTGTGGCAAACAGCGCGTTTCGGCGAGGTAAATAGAAAACATACAACAAGATATATATGGGCTTACAAAGAAAAGAGTAATGTACATACTAAAAAATTAAAGTCAACTTAAAATTTTATAATGCAAAATGTTGCTTCGGAACCTTAAAGATAATACGATTTAATAAATTTCAAGTAAATAAAAAACAAATTTCAAATTTAACATATAGCAAATGGTCCTTTTTTAGAGTTTAAGCTGAAATGAAAAAATTTAACGCAATACTCGTTTTACACTTTCGAAACGCACTGTTGATGATTGATACGATTGCAATTCCCCTATCTCTTTTATCGCGAATCAAGTTATTCATTGAGATATTCGAACTACGAGTTCAATTCCCCTTCGACTTCGATAAAGTCGCATTGGCACTGAAACACTAATTGAAACGACAACAATGTGACACGCGAAAGGGGGCGTAAGGACCTGCGGGGGGCGTGGCATCCCAGTGGGAGTGAGGAGAGCAACAAGTCAGCTTCTAAGTCGTGGGACAGTTCATTAGGGGATAAAATTCAAGACAACACGCTCGCACACACACGAAACTAGTGGAAATTGTCTCATTAGGACGACACGCATCGCACTTACACACTTACAAGAACATGCACTGAAAGAAATGTTTAAATTTATAAAATAAATTAAAGTTTCCCAAATACTTGATATGTGGATCATTCTTTAACCTATTTTCAATCATTTTTAGTTAATTTAATTATTTTTAACCATAGTTTTAACGCCTTTATAAAATTCCATAACAGTTCGAACTTAACAAGTAAGATTCTTATTAAGTCAAACATCAAATCCTCCCCATTTTTTCTCTCTGTATACATATATAGTCGCGTAAAAGGCGAGGCCATAACTTCCCACCAAGACGCTTGTCTATAAAAATCCTCACAAATTGTCGTCGTCATTGTTGCTGCTTTCCTTGTCGGTTGTTATATATCTCCCAACTATTGTTGTTGCTGCTTATATTGTAGTTATTTTTTGTGTTTTTGAGCTGAATCTGTTGCAGGAATAAAGATGAAGTCGAACAGCCGAAGCCCGGCGAGCTGACATCTCAGGAAACGGAAAACTAGAGCGACAACTTTGGCGAAAAACAAAAGACAACTTTTTCCGCACACTGGTTCCTTAAGCAACTGGAAAAAGAAGAAAAAGAACCTCAGAAGACAGTAACTTTAACCAAACTTTTTTTCGAATTTACCATGTAACGCAGAATATTATAATAATGCCGGTGGTTAATCCTAAAGTTTCTTCAAACAGTCTAGCATAATTTTAAAGCAGCTGTGAGGTTGATAATTCTAAGAATAAACCATTTTACATTTTTAACATTTCGATGGCTTAATTAAGAGAGATAACGAAGTTCCGTCTGTCATTAATAACCAAGTTAAATAGTTAGAGCTTGGGGAAAACTGCATGGCTCAACTAATTTTGCGCCCAAAACCGCCAACTTCTCCCACTGTGGCGAGCAACAAGCACCATTTCCACAGCCACATCCACATCCACACACATGGCCCATGGCTGATAAGGAGCTCTTGTGTGCCGGCATGTCATTTGGCTGCTTTGGGTCATTGGCTTTTCCTCGTGGAAAATGTCCCCAGCCTCAGAATTCACAACTCAGAATTCCGTTGTTTGCACAGCAAGAAAATTGAGTTTGAAATGTGTATGGGTATCCACTTAAAGAGTTTTTATAAGGTGTAGCTTAAAAATGGAATCAGCAATCGTCAAAAAAATGAAGTACTTAAATAATATATTTAAAGAGTATGATCTTTATCCCACTGTTTCAGCAGTGATTAATTTAAAACTTTAATTTTTCCAAACGCGAATTCTTTAGATTTATTCTCACCCCTTTCTTTACCGAATATTTTTCCTAATCTCTAAAATGATCTACTGAATATCGTTTATACTTTAATTGGATATTATATGACATGTTTTAGGTTGAAAATATTAAAGACAAAAATTTTTCAAAACAGAGCATACTTTTTTCTGTGTGTAAACTCGGGTAACTTCAGTTCAGTTTGGTTCTATATACGCTTTTTGGCCCGATTCTTGTTGCGAATGATAAGAGCCAGTAAATTTTGTTGTGTTTTCCGTATGGTTGTTGCTCTTATTTCTATTTGTTGTTACTCTATTTGTTGTTCTTTTATTTGTTGTAGGTGGCTGTTGCTTGTTGACAGTGCGGGTGCTCTGTTTTCTCATTTATTTATTCATTTTTTTTTTGCTTCGAGTGTGTGTGAAATTTTTGTAATGCCTGCGGCAAAGATGCCACCCATTTTCAGCCCTTTTCCCCTGCTTATGGACGTGTGTATGTTGGCTTAAATTGCCTTTTTCGTGTCATTCATGAGACAGACACAAATGCGTGCCTACATAAATGATAAATATGCATGTCCCACGTTAACCCCAGGAACACAACCACCCAAGAACCGCTCTCTTATCTCTTCATGCTAAACAAAACCGACACAAAATGGCATTTATAATTACTTGAGCCCTCGTTTTGGCTGCGGCTTTGCGATTAAGTCGATCTGAAAAAGCCCCAAAACGAAATACCCCAAGCCCCTTTTTCCCCATATCCACCTACATTTGTATGTTTGTACATATTGGCGCCCAGAATTACTTAAACAACTGGTGATTGTGACATATCAAAGTGCGCCCACCCGTTTTCATAAATATTCAAATCAATTTAAACTAAGTTTACTCAATGGGCAACGGGAATTCGTAATGCCACAAGGAGTTGGGTTTTATGTTCAATGCGGTCTGATTATGGGGCTTAGTTTATGGAGGGTCTAAAGTAGTAAATCTCCCAAAGCCACCTTACATTTAATAGGCAATTGCATGTGAATAGTATTTTTCTATTTAAGAGTTCTTCTTGGTAACTTTTATTTTAATATTTCATTTTACACCTCTGCAGAGGTTATGACAATCCCCAATCACATTCCGAAATGTATTTTTGAACAATTTTTGACAGAAAAACCGGATTTAGACTTACGGCAAATTGCTATTTTGTGTCGGTTTTTTATCGTAGTTCAGCCAAAAGAAGGCGTATTACTAAAAGACTTACAGTTTTAAGCAACTAACATCTTAGGATAACAATCCCTATCACTTTTCGTGAAATTTATTTTTTGACCAAATTTCTCATTTTTTATAATCTTCTTTCTTTTTTTTCGAAAAATGTTCAAAAAAATAAAGTTTTTAGATTTAAAAGCCAATCTATTGTGAATCTAATTTCGAGCTCAACGAGGTATGGCATTTCTTATTCTGGCTTCATTTCGCAATTTGGCGATGACAAAACTGAAATTTTTTGGGCAAAAATAGGGAGAAGCATTTTTTGACGAAAAATGCGTTTATTTTAAGCCGTTTTTCAGTCGTAATTTAGTCAAATCGAGGCGCACAATAAAAAGACCAACAGCTTTAAGCAGCTAACATCTTAGGCTAGCAATCCCTATCACTTTTCGTGAAATTTATTTTTTGACCAAATTTCTCATTTTTTATAGGGGTTGCATCAACTTTTTTTCCGAAAATTTTTCAAAAAATAAAGTCTTGAGACTTCAATGCCAATCGATTGGAAATTTAATTACGAGCTCAACGAGGTATGACATTCCTTATTCTGGTTTCATTTCGCAATTTGTCGACGAAAAAACGGATATTTTTTTGGCAAAAATAGGGAGCATATATTTTTGGGCGAAAAATACCTTATATTTATCCGTTTTTCAGTCGTAATTTAGTCAAATCGAAACGCACAACAAAAAAACCAACTGTTTTAAGCAGCTAACATCCTAGGCTAACAATCCCTATCCCTTTTCGCGAAACTTATTTTTTGACCAAATTTCTCATTTTTTATAAGGGGTTACATCATCTATTTTTTCGAAAAATTTTCAAAAAATAAAGTTTTTAGATTTTAATGCCAATCGATTGGGAATTTAATTACGAGCTCAACGAGGTATGACATTCCTTATTCCGGCCCCATTTCCAAATTGTTCGACGAAAAAACTGACCTTTTTTGCGCAAAAATAGGGAGATGATTTTTTTGACGACAACTACATTTATTTTAAGCCGTTTTTCAGTCCTAATTCAGTCAAATCGAGGCGCACAGCTTAGGCTAGCGCTTTCCATCACTTTTCGGGAAATTTATTTTTTGACCAATTTTCATTTTATTTTGTTTTTTTTTTTTTGCGAAAACTCGACAAAATTAAAAATTACTAACTCAATGAGGAATGACATTCTTCCTACTGACCTTATTTTGCTAATCATTTTACTTATTTGTTTATTTTGGTTTTCTTTTGGGTAGTGGTTGTCTATCTTATTACCCTAGTTCGAGTTTTAGAGGACTTAAAGTCCGATTTAAGGCTCTATTTGTAGCTTAAAAATTATAAGCAAGAACAACAGTAAGTCAATAAACCGAGCAAAAAATCTATGTATTTTCGAGGCCCGTTCTTCATTGTCATTGTTTCGTCATTTATTTGTCTACGCTGCTCATCCTTACCCCAAAAGAAGCCCACCTCCCTTTGTTTTATTGTGACATTTCATTTCATTTCGCCTTGCCTTGCTTTTCTTGGTTCTGATTGTTTATTTGTTTTTCATCAGATTTCCACTGGCTACACCCCCCATATAAAGCTGTAAGGCCCACCGGCCCCGATTCATTAGCATTCTGCCCGAACAGAACCCAAAAAATAAAAAGAAAACCGAGAAAAGGGAAATTTATTTTGAGGGAACCCCCCGAGGAATTCAGTTGTTTGTCCTTGTTTGTTGTGGCCATTGTTGCTGTTGTTGTCCGTTGCCTGTTGCTTTGCCAATTGTTGCTGTCCTTTGATATATGCCATCTCGATCCATTTCGAGGTTTATGATATGATAGGAAATCAAGTCAATCAAGTGGATTCGTGGCTTATTAATTATTATTTTTTTATTTGGTTGGGGACAGGAATTGTCCATCAAGTTGGTTCAATTTTAAACTAATGATATAGCAAAATCGATGTATTTGTACTGCCCATCCTTTTTTAAAGACCCGGCCGAAACCACCAAATTAAACAGCAGGAGATCTCTGTTGACCAACAGAAATGAGGTAAAAATTGAGAGGATGTGGATGTGTGGGAACATCCAACATTTTGTGACCCTTCTACCAGGAGGAGGAGGAGCACCCTGCTCTATGTACTGGGGAGCTTTATGTTTATAGTACATGTACACAAGTATTTATGCTTTTCAATTTTAGTGCTGCACCTGGCTGAATGCTCGGGCGGTGGGTTGTTGTCGCTGTTGGTATCGCTTTTGCCTGGTTTTGCCTGGTTTTACCTGGAGAGCAGGTGAGCCAGTGCATTCAGGGCCAGTCACGAACATCAGCCACACATAAAAGCCCAAGCAAACATAGCGCAGGTAGGGACATTAGGAACCCAGTTGGGATTGGGGGGGAGGAAGGTCCTGCTAATCTGGCCCATACGAGCACCAACCTCCACACAAATTGCAAGGAGGGGCCAACAAATCCATGACCAAACGGAAACGTTTTTGCATTTTATAAGATTCAATCGAAATACTGGTTCAGCAGCAAGTTTCTCCCGATTGTCCTTCAAAAAAAACTCCCCATTTTCACCTCAACCGAAAAAATTATCGAGCTTTTCCCCTCCGGCAATTCTGCATTTCAATTCATTTCGTTTTATGTCCGCTACGTTTCATGATTATTTATTTCGATATACGTTTTACGATTCCCCCAACAGTATTCTATGATTTATTATTATTATTATCGTTATGTTTATTCATAAATTGCATTGAATGAAAAGCGGAAAATGTCCCAGATAATAAAATAAGCAGCCACCGAAAGGAGGAATATAAAAATAGGGAAGAAATGGACTAGGAAAATACTCTTGAACTAAAAATATTGTCAGATATATTTTGGTACTTAAATTGGCAGTCTGTTGGAAAGAGAATTTTAATTTCCAGCCCAATAAATTTTACATTTTGGTCTTTAATGCCCATTGGAACACAAAAGCACATGGAAACAAATATGTATTTAAGCTGAAATGAAATTTGAGAGTGCCTGATGGTGAAAGATTGTGCAAAATTATTACCAAAGTTGTAGCCAAATAAAAGAATCGATTCGGGAATAGTTGGGCAAGATTTTCACTCTCCATTCGATGTCCTGGGAAACTGGAGCACAGACTCCCCCTTTTTTCGCCCAGCTTCTCACATTTTTCCACCATTTCATTGGCAATTTCGCCGACTTGCGTTAAACTTTATGCAAATCGAATTGTTCAAGTGCAATTGAAAAGTTGCATTTTCTCCGCTACTTTTCAGCTTGACTGCGAAGGATGTCTGCCTGGGAAGTATAAAAAAAATACGTAGGGAAAACCAACAAAAATGTATACAAATTAATTTAGTAAAGAGAAGCCGGGAAGGAAAACCAAGACGAAACAAAAGAACCGCAGGCAATTTCCTTTCACCCCTTTCACCGCCACCTTCAAGCCCCTTTTGCCCATCGGAGGGGTCCTTTGTCTAGGATAATCCATTTATTCAGCTGACTGCAGTCAATATGCCGCAACTCGTTTAACTTGAGCAAATTTTCGGGCTCCTAAGCCGCAGCCAAAGTTTCACTGGCAGTTCGGATCAACTGGTCTTAAGACCCACTGCACACACACTCTTCCCAAAAAAAAAAAAAAGAGAGAAGAAAACACACAGCTGCCAAAGTTTGACTTGCTTAAGCGTCTTTCAGTCTTCAGTCTTCTGCGGGAAAAAATCAGACTCAAAACGCAAAGGAGCTTAGCAAAAGTGAATTTTAAATGCCCCCAAATGTAGGCAAAGAAAGCGCTCAGTCGGTTTACAAACAATATTAGCAGGATAAGAGGTCAATGTCCGCAGAAAGAACTACACACAATTATAAGTATTTCATTTAAATGTTATCAATTTTTAATTATATAATATATTTTTTTATTCACTTGAAATTGAGAACGAATAGCTTAAAGTGCATGCAAATTTTGTACTTTAAAATACCTATAAACAATCATATGTAAGTTACTTAGATATTTATATATTATTATTAAGTATTGACTTTATATACGATCTGTTTGTTGTTTATATTATATTCATTATTATTTTATATATTAAACCAACTTGCTGAATACTTTATTTCACTAACACTTGAGAAGGAATACCCTAAGGCACAATACAGTATCCCTTCTTGAAGCATCATTAAAATTTACACGAGTCAGCTAATTGTTTCGATAATAATAACGCTCAGCAGCAATTAATTAATTACTGTGCTGCAAGTGAAAGAGCACTTATTCCCCCTTTTTTGGGCTGCTGTCTTTCCGGCTAAAGTTGATCCATTTCGAGGGCCACAGAATATGGATAATGCCCAGCAATTGAGTTGGTTTTCGTCTGCCTCTCGGTCTCGCCGGCGCTTCAGCTTTTCCTGCCTTTTCCCGGGTTTTCCTGCTCTGAATGCTGAGTGATTTCAAGGAATTTTCCAGCGATTTCCGCTCCTTCCTGGCAACTTGTGTTGCTGCAACTGCAGCTTGTTGCACATTGTGCCAAATAGTGCAGCTGACAAAGGAAACGCGTGGAAAACAGATACCATTTCGGATTTTATTTCAGAGCCCCTTGGCACATGGGCGTACATATGTGTGTAAGCTGGGGGGGATTAAGTTGCACTTCAAGTAACATTTAATCGCTTGAAATGCATTCGAAGGAGCACTCGCCCTCTTTGCTGCCTCACAGAGAAAGAAAAAGTGGTGAAACGAAATAAGGTTTCTGTGATGATAATCCTAAAAATATCCCCAGCTCTCTGTCATTTGTTTTATGCCAATGGCATATTTCGTTTTGCTTGGTAAATATCATTTTGATATCGGGCTAGTTTTCTTTCAGTGCATGGTTTTGGGTGGCTGACGGACCGATGCAACAACAAGGGGCCATCTTTAAACTCAGGGACCTGTACTTTTACTCCATTACAGTCTAATTAATGTCAGCCACATTGTTCTTCACCCCGCTTTTGCTAACATAAACTAAGTTAAGGAAGAGCTGAAGCTGCTACAAAAATACCCATAAAATTAAAATAAGTAGCAGGGCATTTAGTGAGCGCTGCACACGAAGAAAGCTGTAGAAAGCAGACTCTGCGTCTGAGGGCTTTCAACTGCCACGCCCCACATAAATCTGTTTAATTAGCCCGAGTTTCGCCAACTTTGAGAAAGTTTAACTTTTTCTTAAATGTCCTGCAAGGTGCGGCGTAATGGGGCATTCCATTTAGTACGGGATCAGTTAGGATCAGGAACATATAGCTGATACAAAAATAAAATTACATTTATTTGCCTAGATCAAAGATTAAGTTATAAATTAAAAATAAATAATTTTAACTAATTTAAAAACATTTTATATTGACTATCAATGTTTTTATTAATATGAAATATTCCCCAAGATATTCCTCAAGAATTCAAAGCCTTTAAAAGTCTATATTTTTGTTTACCTGCTTTCCATGCTATCTATTCTGTGATATTTATTTTCTTTACACAGTAATGAAACCTTCGACAGTTCTTTGGGGCCCAAGTCGCCCCCCTTTTCGTGTTGGTATTTATTGTTTTTGCCTTGGCAAAACGGTTTTCGCTTTAATTTCAATTATCAAATGCTGACACCCAGCACCCAGCTGAAAGATAAGCAGGTGGCTTGTAATTTATTGCTTTTTTCGCCTCTTGTCTCATCCAGAACATTTTCCATTTGCAGGTAAACAGGGGAATTTGCCAAGGAAATTATCATCATCGAGTCACGTAATTAAAACGAAACGTAAGACTCGAGAAAGGAGAGCAAATATTTGCATTTACCGGCGGTGAAGGCGGCGGTAAGGGAACATCGCTGGCGGGGCTAATAATAAACTAAGGGCGAATAACGCAGGACTAAGGACCAAGGACCAACAACTACCGACCGTTAACGTGGCCATAACAGTTTGCCAGTTAGCGCTACAGTTACCGCTACAGTTACAGTTACTGCTCCACTTACACTGACTGCTGATAATAAAACGTCACAGAGCGAATCGAAGAAAAAAACAAAAAAAAAACACAGAAGGGCTCACTGAGCGAAAAGCGAGGGGTGTTGATCCATCAACAAGGACATCCAGGACATCGAGAACACCCAGTAAAGCCAATTCCAAGGATTGCAGGATGCGGGGCCGTCACTTGCGTCGCCGATTCAGCCTGCAGCCCTCGTTCATGAAGGATGACAACGCCGAGGACAAGCCAAAGCGTGACAAGTAAGTTATGGCCGCGTAAACCCCGAGAACCCCGAAAAAAAACCGGGTTAAAAAGTAGCATATGTACGCAGGGTTTTACATCTCTCGCCTGGAAAAATGGCTAGGAATACGCTCCTTGAGCCAAGCACGCCCATATTAATGGTTCATAAAAGCGCGCTCACAAAACGCACTATGGTTGCATACATAAAACTTTGGACCTTCGAGAATAGTTAACCCAGTTTTTAGTTGGAAATGTTTACGTTTTAGGTCAACTCTACCTGATTTAATAATTTATTTGGGAAAGGTCACATATGGGCAATTTGCAATTTTGCACGCAACTTTCGTAGTTCTTGATTGGCACCATAATTGGTGCTAAGGTTTTATTTGGCCTATTTGAGCAGCTACAAACAAATAAGGTCTAAAATATACCAAATAAATACCAACAAAATACTTAAGCCCCATTAATCGTCAAAATCAATCAATTAATATGCAAATTTATCTAATTAAAAACAAATATCTGGTCAAAATAATAAAGAAATATGATTCAATCATTCTCTTGGAAATGCCCATTCAATTTTCTTTAAGTGTAAACGACTCATAAACTAGTCACCATTGTAGAAAGGCATTATAAAATCATACTTGCTATATTTATGGCTTCGATGGTAAATGTTCTTGAACAAATAAGTGCTCGTATGATGATGTACGAGATGCCTTCGATAAATTGCCCCCTAATGCAATGCAATTTAACCACTAATACCACCCACAAATCCATATTATAGCCGAAGCGAAAACCAACTCGGACTGTAAGGACTATAAATATGTGGGTGGCATTTGGAATTCAGCATTACAGCGTGACAAATGGGGGACACGTGTAAGTCTAGTTGGGGATTTCATCCCAAAATCCGAGGGAATCCCTGGCAGCGAACCCAGCAACCGAAAGTTAACCCAAGATAACCAGTCAAAGTGTCAGAAAGTTGAAGTGGGGGCCCAGACTTCACTTCAATTGCTGTCCGCAATAATTGCAAAAGAATTTTGCAGTCGACGGAAATGCGAGAGGGTAGAGTGCAAAATTCCGGACTGAACTTTATCGGAAAAGTGTCGGCGAAAGTTTTTCAAGGACACTGTGGTCAGATCCGATCCGGCAGAAGATATTCAAGATATGATAGATGCGGCGGCAACTCATATTCTCAACTGGCATCTTTGTTTTCACTTTTTGGGCTAACATTTTCATTTCTTCATCAAGTTCAAAGGACGGAAAAGGGGGGAAATTTTAAGCGTACGAAACGGAATGGGGAAAATGAGAAAGGGAAACAGCCGTATCCTGTCCGTAGTTTGCATACTTTTCCTTTGTTTCGCCTGTCAGGACAAGAATTTCATGTTCTGCGGGCCTTTGATTACATTTTTCTTCTTGTTGTTTTTCCTGTTTTTCCTTTACCCCGTTGGGAAAAATATTTATAAAACGCCGGGAAGGTGCCAAAAACAAAAAATAGCAACAAAAAAAAAATACAAGACAAGACAGAATCGCGCTTATTAAAGTCAAATTTGATCCGTTGTTGGTTAGCCGTCTGCCGTTGGACAATTATGCCACTTCTGCTCCTTCGATAGCTCCCTTTTCCCTGGGATTTCCCTGATTTATCGTTTCGCAGGACCAAGGAGGAGCTGTCATCCTCGGATTCTGCGGCTTTGTGGCCATTGTCCAGCCGGAAATGGCATTGAATTTCATCGCAGTTGTGCCGTGTTCTCCGCCCAGAATGTTTCCTGTTCACTTTCGCTGTCAGCCAGCAGCCACAGCAGCTGGAACAGATAACGAAGTTTCTTTTTTCAGCATCCAGCATACATGTGACATTTCGGAATTTCGAAAACAGATAACCGCATTCTGCATACCAGTACTTTCTCTTAATTTCACATCTTGGCAGGGAACACCAATTAAAAAATCGGATTGTTGCATTATTGTTTAAAAAAGTCACTACATCACTAGACTTTCTTTGCAAACAACCGTAAATCCTTAACCTATTTGCAAAGCAATAAAGCTTTGGACAGCAACTTAAAAAGTTAAGAACTAACAGCAGCAACTATTTATTGCTATTTGTTTAGCACAACTCAAAGAAAATATCGTGGGCAATCTCTTAACTCTTACATTTGTAGATTTTCTCATGGGCAGCATATTACAATTGAAGTTTAAATGTAGTTAGTGCTTTTAAATAAATTTAATTAAATTAAATACCATACAAATCAAAATGTCTTCCTTATAATTTAGAAGACTTAGGCTGCCTCTAAATGAATTTAATTAAATAGAGTAGAGTTAACTCTATAGCTTGAGAAATTATTGTACGCAAAACAAAGACCTTTTTAATCATTGTTAGCTGTGCTTTTTACAAAATCCATTTAATCTGCAACGTTTTAAGATGTATTTCAGCCGTTTTCCCAACCTTTATAGCTGACATCGCGGCCAAAGGCAAATAATTCCCTCGATTCCCAATTAATTTCCAGGCACACGGAGCACACCTGCACTATATTGTACATGGTATATAGTATAGTACCTGGCATATACATAGTATATATACCGCTCTGTTTATAGAGTGAGGGTCCTTTTGTTTGCTCTACTTTCGCAGTTGAAGCTTTGTGATGTTGCCGTAATGATTAATTTTAAATGTGGCGCACAGATTTAATGAGTCGCCCATGGGGATAAAGTAAAACCCATTGAATTTTACCGTGAGTGCGGGGGGGTTTGTTTATTAAATCATGCATCAAAATGAAGGGAAAAGCCTTTGCGCAGTTCCCGGAAAATAATTGAATTGCACCGAACTTAACTCACTCAAGTCACGTTTTACGTTTCATGTTTTTCCTGCTCCACCGCCATATCTGCCCCACTCTCTACCAAAAATCACGCATACGCAGAGTGGGCAGGAATAACGCAGTGGACGATGCCATCGGTCCGGCCAACGCGCGCCACAAAATCGTCGTCATGGGCTCTGCAAAGGTGGGCAAGACGTCGATAATCACCCAGTTTCTGTACAACACATTCAGCACCAAGTACAAGAGGACCATCGAGGAGATGCACCAGGGCAACTTCTCCATCGCCGGCGTCAGTCTCACCCTCGATATCCTTGACACCGCCGGTTCCTATGAGGTGAGTGAAAATGTTCAGATGCACTTTCAGAAATGTAAGTTTTGTCCCCAAAATCAGTTTTGGAGGGGTGACTCGGCATTCCCAAGAAGCTAAAAACCGCACTTTATAGTAATATCGATGATTTTTCATTTTTCCAAACTGCGATAGCTAAGACTTTTGAACTCTTATCTAAGAGTTTAATGAAATTGTGAAACAGGCCTAACTATAAGTAAATGGGATATAAACTTTAGATTTTGGTAACCGCTTAAAAATACATTGGCAATACAATCGATAACAGTATCGATACTATCGATGGTTTTAAAATTGAAATGCAGTCTATAATAATATCATGCCATGATAGTTAGACAGTTTAAATTGATAACTTTTTGCTTTATACTTATTCAAAGCTAATTTATTTTATACCTATCACTCATTCTATTTAAAGAAATCTTCAGTGAACTATTTAAACTTTAGATGTTGGAAACCTCTTGAAAATGCATTGGCAATACAATCGATAACAGTATCGATACTATCGATGGTTTTAAAATTGAAATGCAATCTATAATAATAT
This sequence comes from Drosophila subpulchrella, assembly GCF_014743375.2. Lineage (NCBI taxonomy): Eukaryota > Metazoa > Arthropoda > Insecta > Diptera > Drosophilidae > Drosophila > Drosophila subpulchrella. Next base: position 21,653,824 of record NC_050613.1, read on the forward strand.
CATGCCATGATAGTTAGACAGTTTAAATTGATAACTGTTTGCTTTATACTTATTTAAAGCTAATTTATTTTATACCCATCACTCATTCTATTCAAAGAGAACTTCAGTGAACTATTTAAACTTTAGATGTTGGAAACCTCTTGAAAATACATTGGCAATACAATCGATAGCAGTATCGATACTATCGATGGTTTTAAAATTGAAATGCAATCTATATTCATATCATACCATGATAGTTAGACAGTTAAATTCTATAACTTTTTGCTTTATACTTATTCAAAGCTAATTTATTTTATACCTATCACTCATTCTATTTAAAGAGAACTTCAGTGAACTGTTTTCCAGTGACTGGCAACGGGATGCAAATATTTTTATGAGTGCACCCACTTTCCACGCTGGCTTCATTAAGTGAATCAAATTGTTTGTGGCCAGGTGGGGGCAAAAAGGAGCTGGCACTCATGCTGGCTTATCCTGTGGCAGGACTTTCAGCAGTTTCAGCTGAGCTCCCCAGTTGCCCAGTTCCCCGTGGAACCCGTAGTCGAGCAGCAGGGCTTTTAATTTTAAATAACCGACTCTAATGGGCTGCAACAGGGCGCCAGCAGCATTTAGTTGCTTTTCAATATTTTCAAAGGGCGACAACTGGGCAGGACTCGGGATTCAGGTTCCTGGCTGCTGGCTGCTGGCTGTTGGCTGCTGGCTCCTGGATCCGGCATCCTGGATACATGGCTGCTGATTTTCCAGGAGCACCTGGCCATAATCAACATCATTATTATCATTATTATCATCATCCAGCTGGCTGCAGCGGAAATTACAGCCTGCGATTCAATTTCGCTGGCACTTCCGCTGCGCGTGAATTGAAATACTCTTGTTCATGGTGGGGGGCGGTTTGGGTTGTAGTGGGCTTGGCCCACCTCTATACTCTTTATAGTATATATACATGCCTTATGAATGCAGGCACAATGCGGGATGTATGCTGCAAATGGAGTCAGTCAGGCAGAGATTGCAAGCCCAGTGAAGCCAACTGAACTGTGACTCTCGACTCGACATTCGATGTTGTGTCCTTGGCGAAAAATGAGGGAGCACTTCATACAGTGTGTGCACTGAAAAGAAAAACCTACCATGTCATAGAGGTTGAAAAAAGAATTATTATATGCATTTTTAGTTGCATTTGAGGGATCAACACTAATACTAAATTGATGTATTTCACATTATTATATATAATTTTGTAACTTTTACCAAGTTTTGAAAGCGTTTATTTGCCAAAAGCTGAAATTAGATAAATACAAAAAGATTCTATAAATGCACAAGTATTTAGAATTATTATATGAATTTTTAGTTGCATTTGAGGGATCAACACTAATACTAAATTGATATTTTTCACATTATTAAATATAAATTTGTAACTTTTACCAAGTTTAGAAAGCGTTTATTTGCCAAAAGCTGAGATAAGATAAATAAATACAATTTCTAGAAATGCAAAAGTATTTATAGGAAGTTAATAGTTAGTAAATATTATATATTCTATAGATATATTTCTTGCCGTGCATTATATGGCATATTCCATCTGCCACCTGGCACCTTCCATTCGACTCATGGACAATGCAATCGCACAACAGATATGGCGGCCAGAATGGAACTAATGAAACGGATTCGCTCGGCAGCTCAAGCGAAGCCCTGGAAGTGGGATAATCATTAGGATCCAACTTCGAAATCAGGCCGAATCGCAACCCTCGCTTGATGGATGCCCAAATAAACAAGACCCCGCACCCTTTTTCGCACCCCTTAGAACGGATATAGTATGTGCTCAATGTACATATATAACAACAGCCGAGAAAGCAACCCGGCAAGGCATAAATTTTAACACATTCACGCATTGCTCATAAATTTTACGACCCCCGTTTGGTGGGGGGGGGGGGGGGATAGCCAAAGGGGGTTATAACTAGAGGGTCTATAGTGCTACCCCTACCCGAAAAACATAAATCGCCTAGTGGCAGGTCACATCATGGGCTGTGTGTACATGTGTTTGGTGCGTTGGGTTAATAGAAGTCCTTTGGCAGGACGAGCAGAGCAGGTCAAGTCTGGTGTCACATAATCCTGATATATGCGTGGATTTCGAGGGGGATGGTGGGAGGTGGAGGGGGACTTTCAACCCCACTAAACCCTCTGGAAAGTGCACTTTTCCCCACAGCAGCGCATTCGTCATCTCTGCGGCACACGGTGCGGATGCGCAATCATTTGCAGCCAAGTGGCCATAAGCAAGTGGCATTGTTCCATTCTGGCCAAAGACAAACACGGCCACCAACCGCAGAGGACAGTGCGTTTCGCGGCCTTAAGACGTTTTAGCCAGCCAGCAAAATTTAAGTTCCTTAAATAATATTTAATCAATGTTTTACCTCATTTAAATCAAGCAGAAACGCATGACCAAATGAAATCCCATTGCTTAACCGCATTTTGTTCAAAATGATGTAATAATTCCACCACCTTTTTAATCACTTTTAAAAACTCGTAATGAAATGCAAAATAATTAAAAGGAAAAGGGGGATATTATTTATGCAAAAGGCGACAGGAAGCAATTAAAATATGCAATTGCAAGGCAGTAAATGATCAAAGGTTTGCCCAGGACTAAAGCAATTGTTGAAACTTGCTGAGAACTTAGCCAACCGAAACGCACTTTAAGCCTGGTCATCGCTTTGGGCCATAAACTCTCGAATTCCGCAGCTTGGCCAAATAGTTTTCACGCTGGCTTAGTCCCGCCGGGTTCCGCCATGCGTATGAGTGATATTTTTGCGTGTGCCAAAAGATAACAGGCCGCAGGCAACCACACACTTCCGACCCCTTGTTTCCGTAACGCCCCTACGCCCAGGGGCCCCCTTTTCGCCACCCCTGGTCAATATTTGTTCCGCATCTCCAGCGGCAACCGAAATTACAGGCCAAGGAGGGCGAATAACTCCCCATATTTACCTGCTACAAATGGTATTTGCACAAAAATTCCATTTAGCAAATATTTTTAAAATATACTTACACACTCGGAGCAGAAAAAATAGCTTAATCTTCAAGTAATACTTCTTAATTCGTACTTTTGATTATCTATTTAAAATCTTATGGAGCAGTAAGCAATTTATTTTATTAAATAAGGTTTGCTGTAACAATCCAATTAACAACCATAAGCTCAAACCGAAACTTAATATTATTTCAGTAAAATAGTAAGTGTACTGGATGGTTTATTTGCCCCCCCGTGTCGACCTGTAAATTACCCTTTACTCAACGAATTCTGATAATTGTAATTGAATTGGGCTGGGCTGGGCTGAAAAAAATTGGAAAATAAAGCTGCCATTGTTTGCCGACCAGGCTGACATGTAATTGAATTCACCCACCCTTTTTCCACATTTTACATTTTCCATTTAGTAAATCAATAACGCAAACGTTATGAGTTCATAATGGCATTTTAGGGGGTCTTTTGTTTTATCCGCTTTTTTCAGGACTCCAATTAACCCAAACTGTGTTCAAAATTGATCACACATTTCTGGCCACAAGCGGTTTTTTAGTGCACGGGATTGTTCTTTCACAGCAGGCAGCTAAAATCAAATAAAAAAGAGAAAGGACCGTCAAAAATCAACACATTTACCTTTGACATTATGGTATTGCACAGTTGGGAGTAAAATATTCGCAGGGCTTTCAAATAAAACAACCAGTTTGGCCAATTAGAGAGTTATCATACCATATCCTTTGTAATCCTCTTATTTTTTTGTCACAAATAGTATGCTTATCAGAATACCATTTAAGGATTTTCATATTTACGCTTCTTGGAAGCACATTATTTACGTTCAATATCGCATTTCCGAACTCCCTCCATATACCATTGTTAAATCTATGATAGATTCCCAGAACAAAACAAAGAGTCTACTGTATAAAATGCATTTTTTCTACAAAGCTAATAGACTAGTTTTTATCCGATTACAAAGAAAATCCCCCCTTTGTCCGATATTAAAATTTGTTATTGACAAAGACTTGGCTCAAATGCAACAAAATTAAAAGGGGGGCAAAAAAAGGAAACTCAATAAATGCAGAGTTGGTCACACAGAAGGTGGCACGTGTGAATCAAGTTAGTGAACTTCAAACTAAGTTAAAGTTTTTGCATTTGGTTTCAGGTTTGAGCCGAATCAACTAAGTGCATTTTGAGTGCGTGTGTTGCTCCGGCCTTTGTTTACCTTCGCCCAATGTGTGAACGCAATTGCCAGGACTTTGGCAAAATCGAATCAACTTCCGGCAGAAGGAGCCAAATTTATAGAATATGCAATTTGGGGATACATTCCGGGGGCGGCATTTGCATTTCCCCGACAATATTTGCCAAATGATTGCCATTCGGTTTTCCATTGGCATCTATCAATGAAAAGCGCAAAACAAAAGTCACACAATTGGCAGTCCATTGAGAAATCAAGAGCCATGGTGGCTGAAAAAGAATAAGCACTGGGAAAAAAGTAACACAAAATAAAAAGCCAATAATGAAGATTTTCCAAGGGCTCCTTCGTTGTTTTATAGATAATCTGAAAGAATACTTTAAAAAACATATCAAATTATATGCAATACTCGCTTGCATATGAATTGTGATAACCCCATTTTCTAACAATATCTTTAAACACATTTACAATCCCTCATTTGAAATGAGTTCTAGCTCAGAACTCAAAAGCATTTGGCTTAGGTTCTTATTACCCCATTTTTTAATGTGTTTAAAAGTGTAATAATATAGGGATACAATATTAAAATAATATAATAAAACAATATATTGATGATATAATGATATGGTATAATATTGTTTAATCTTTCATATGAACTGACTTCTTGCTCAGAAATTAAAGGCATTTTCCTTTTCGATTGCAATTTTTTGTGGAGATATTTTATCTATTTACTCTCAGTGCATTAAGAGCCGTAAAAGTTGAGCTGACATCGACAGGAAGCGGCTCAGGATCCAGGATCCAGGATCCTTGTGGTGTTGGTTTTGGCCTGTCGCATGTGTAACAAGTGGGAAAACGACTGGGGGGGTGAGGAAATTGGGCCACGGGGCGTATCCACATATCCAATGGGTGGCCAAAACCAAAACTCGAATGCACAAATTGCTAGAGAGCAAAGTTTTCGGGTCAAAAGATGAGCTCTGCTACTGCTTCTACTGCTTCTACTGCTTTCCCAGCTTTACTTTCTCCCTTCGTCTTGAGCGTGTTATTTACACTAATATGCTATCATAACAAAGGCAGCAAAAAAACATTTCCAACTCGTTTTTTGATGAGATGAAAACATCGGTTTGCCCCGCAAAGGAAATAAAACGAACGAAAAAAAAGCTGGTGAAAAAGAAAGCGAAGAAAGGAAGTGCCCCAAAATGGAAATTGTCTGCCACATGAAAATGATTCAGCAGCATGCGAGTATAAGGCTAAACAAATTCAATGGAGAGCTGAAAAAAAATGCGAACAGGACACACGGGCAGGTTTAAACTTAAAGCTTCCATTTCAATGGCATAAAGAACGACGGTACATTTTCAGAAACCGGTAAGCTTATAAGTAGGAAAAAAGATGAAGTAAACAAACTGGAGCACTCTGAAATTCAACGGAAAAGCGCATAAACCGATACTTTTTAGATTTATTACTCTTATTACTTAAATATAACACCAAAGGCTTATGATTATGATGCATACATGAATATAAATTAAGGGGCTCTGAGCTTAACATTTACATTTTTTTTAAATGTAAAAATAAATGTATACAAGTTAAATCTTGCCAAAGAAAAGCTTAAAGGTTAGCCATTCCGGTCTGCAAAATTGAAATGAAGGCCGTTAACAATTTGCTGTCCGTTCGATTGCGTTTTTTCCTATGCCCAATAATTTACCATTTGCTGGGAAATAGATATTTATATTTATTCAAATTGGGGTTTCAGGTTCAGGTTGAGTTTTAGTTTCAGTTTCTGTTTCTGGTTCAAGTTCAGGTGCAAGGTCGGGATTTATCTTCTGCCTTTATTTTGGGGTTATCTGAACTGCACGACACTTTGTTGGTCATTGTGTTCTGTTTTTTTTTTTTGTTTTTTTAGAGCTTTTCTTGGGCATTCACTCTTTGTTTTCACTGGCTGGGGTTTTTCATTTGGACTTTCATTTCTCAGTGGCCTGCACATTTCAATGGTAGCCTTTTTTATTAACACGGACTTGGGGGCTTTTCCCCACAACTTCCCTTTCTTCGTCCCCCATTTCCGGTCCCAACTTGTCTGTGTGTGCGTACTCAATTTGAAACTAACTCGGCAGGCACATGATTTTGAAAGCCATTAGTACTGGGGTGGGCGGGACCAAGTTGGGTCGCCCCAACCAACCATTCCAACCATTCATTCGCATTTTCCCGCACTACGTATGTATCTTGTGCCCAAAATGCTGCGGTTGCGGTTTCAGCCGCCAGTCAGACAAACGAGAATGGAGATGAAGACGATGCCAGTGAACTGTCGCCGCAGTTTTTCCGCTTTTCCCCAGACTTTCCACACCAGCCTTTGCCCCTTTGCCACCCACTAAACCTCCTGTGAATACGTGGGCTCTAATTCGTTTCATTTGTGTTATGATTCATTTGCTATTCAGCAATTGCAGGGGTGAAAATGATTGGTTACTTAGAGGTGACCACAGGGAAAAATAATAAAATTGATATAAAGGAATAAGAATCCCTAAAATGATCATTGTTATTTATTAATTTAATAACTGAAATTAGTATAAATATCATTAGTTTTGATTAACAAGCACCCAAATATTTTCTCTTGTTTTTTATATATATATAAAAATTTCCCATAAGTTAGCAATTTTCTCTCACTGCACCGCACATCGACAGAGCTCCCAAAAATCGGCGGAGAACTCCCAGTTGTCCTGGGACTTTGAAAGATTCAAAACACAATTCACAAATTGTACACATGCGAACTCAGTTCTGGGTTGGGCATCCTGCCACAATTGTGAACATGCAATGACAGGGGGGTCAGAGGTCAGGGTGGAAAGGGTTGCAGGGGTGTGCAGAGGGGGGGGGGGGGGGGCCACATGCCAGAGGTCAGGGTCAGAGTGGTGGGGCCATCAAGGACCTTTAATTAAACCAGAGACAAACAGGGGCACACTTTTGTGTAAATATTAATTAAGGAATTTGGGATTGCAAGCTGCGGTGGGCTTTTGTCTGCATTAATGGCAACGTGATTTTCATACTTTTAAACCAGTAATTTGAAACGTTGTTAAAACAATGGAATGTAAGTGGGAAGTGGGGAATTTTAATAGCTGCATCTTACGCAGAATGTTTTGTAAATGTCCGGTACTTTAATACATTTTATTATACATCTTAAATGACTACACTATTTTAGCAGTGCACGAATGCAATCAAAGTCCGCCATAAAGCAAAATAAATTTGTTACTGCAAATATTCACCATTCGCTTCGCTTTTGCGAATTTATTAAAATATTGCGACATGACTAGAGGCCAAAAACAAAAAAAAAAAAAACTATTTAGTATCACAAAAAAGCGCTTTGGCAGAGCTGAAAAACCGGGAAAATGATCCAATTTAAGGCGCCACGATGCGTAAGCACTTTCGTGTGAATATTTCGCTAATTTTGCAGCAATTTCTTTTGGAAAAATATTCAGCTCGATGGCGAGAATATTAGAATATTATGCACACTCGCTCACAACACAGAGATTCAATTTTTTCCATTCGCATTTTCCTTCCACTTGAGGGGAAATTGTGAAAAGTGTGAAAATGTTTAACGGGCATAGGACTCAAAATTTACATTATTATCCCTGATTATTCAAATGTGTGCTTGTGTGGGTGTGTGAGTGTAACGTGTGTGTATCTGTGTGTGTGTGTGACAGTAATAATATGCAAATTATAAATGAGGAAACAATTGTCGTTGATGATTGCCGTTGCTGTAATTTACATGCCTTGTTCAACACTTTAACTCATTTTTCTTACCGCGCCGCATTTTTGGCACCATTTTTGGAATTCATTTTTACACTGCAGACATTCCAGAAATTGAAAATGTGTTGGAAAATTGAGCGTAAATGCCGCCATTAATATTTAAAAAATTCATTTTTATAGTAGATTAAAATTCTCAATTTATTAGTCTACAAACCGATTAAGATAATTTATTTATACTGTGTGACACCTCTGCGAAAACAATTATGAATATCATACATATACGGAAAGGCATTTTTCATCAATATTTGCTTGTTAAACAAACTGCCTTTAAATTCATGTGTGAGAAAAACTGGCATTCATTTCATATTTATGTGACAAGTCAACGATAAATATTGATATAGTTTTTTTTGCCAGATACTTTTTGACAAATGTCAAAATGATAACTTTGGGCCAAACTTAATGCATAAATTAAAGAAATATTCTTTATAATAAAATGTAATTTTCCGTGCGGCTAGATAAATATTTCTATAATTAAATTAATGTGACAAGTTAATGAAATACCTAACAATTGAATTTCCAAATAGTATGTCAAATTAGCCAGGCGGAAAGTGCAATGAAAGAATTTTACTCAACAATATTTGTCCAACTTAAATTGTTGTGACATTGAACAAAATATAAAATAAACCGAAATGGTTTTTCTACGAATTTCGCAGGGCATTTTAACTCTGTAGAAATGAGGTGTTGATAAATAAACACACAGATTTCCTGGAAATGAATCATTTTTGCTGGCACTAAAATATTGGGTGGAATTCAAAGTGGTCATGTTTGTTAAAATATATACGCTATATACGTTTGGAAATTTGTTTCAAGTTGGCGAACTTTTTTAATTAATTCATTTTAAATTGAATTAAGCACTTGAGGTAGATTCAAAAATCATCTTAATTACAATTTCGAAGAAAAACGTTTTCTGTAGAGCTATAATTTATTCATTCAAGGGTTACACATAAATTACTGGAAAGTTGATACCACTTGTTAACGTGTCTAAAGGTATGCAAAAATATATTTTGAGTCCGAACGCCCATTGGATTTAATTCAGTCCAGCCACTCTTTAATACTGTGGCAACCCTAATTAATGGGATTCTTCTAATCTAATCTAATCTTATTCAATTTAATCTAACATTTTACAACTTATAAAGTATGATATGTACATCTAAATGATATTCACACCTTGATTTTCTTTTTCCTACAGTTTCCGGCGATGCGTGCTCTTTCCATATCCTCGGCGGATGCTTTCATCCTGGTCTACGACGTCACCGATGCCACAACTTTCGAGGAGGTACGCACCATTCGCGACCAGATCCACGAGACGAAGGCCACCACCGCGGTTCCAATTGTGGTTGTGGGCAACAAGATCGACCTTTTAGCCGACGGAGAAACCGAGCGCGAAGTAAGTCCTAGTCTTAAACATTTAAAGCCACATTGAAGTAAGAACGCGAATTCTTCAGGAGCAAAGAAACTGAAATTCAAGGTCATTTGTTTTGACAGCTCTGCCAACTTGCATCAATTTTAATAGCCATCTATCCAAAAGGGGAGGTGTGGCCCCATATAAGTAAGAACGCGAATTCTTCAGGAGCAAAGAAACTGAAGTTCAAAGTCATTTGTTTTGACAGCTCGACCAACTTGCATCAATTTTAATAGCCATCTATCCAAAAGGGGAGGTGTGGCCCCATATAAGTAAGACCGCGAATTCTTCAGGAGCACAGGAACCGAAGTCCTAAAATCGCAGGTCACACAGAGGTCATTTGTTTCGACTGCTCTACCAATTTGCATCAATTTTAATTGCCGTTTATCCAAAAGGGGGAAAGTGTGACCGCTTTGATTGTTGTCTCTTCTGTGGGGAATTTGCTCGAAGGCATGTTTATACAATAACCGCTCCATTGTGCCACTTGCCACTTGCCACGCCCCCAGCTCACGCCCACGAAAATTGCTTTTTATCCAACGGAACACGAGGCGTTTTAGCAATTATGTAAAGTTTGTCAAGCGCGCAAACAGGAGGGTGGAAAAGGACAAACAGTTTAATCAAAACTTTGGCCAACTGACAGCGTGGGGTGCCAAAAGAAAGTCAGTTAAACAATTTGTCAGAATATTTGCAGGCGAACGCCCCGAAAATCTGGAATCTGAAATGTGAAATCCAAAAATGATGAGCCACAGTGTGAACACGGTGTTCTACTATATAATATATATATATAGTATGTATATTCAATGTGAGCACTCACTTTATTCACTCCATTCACATTATTTGTGGCGGCTGTTAAGCAGCAGCCAAAGGACATAAAACAGTGCCCAGCTGTTTCGGATGTCAAAGGCAACGAAAAAATGTTACATTTAAAATGTCAAAGTGGGCGTTGGGGCGGCAGAGGGGGCGTGGCCGAACGAGGGGGTGGATGCAACATAATATCACACAGACGAACAGACAGACTCGCGGAATAAAGTGCAAACTACGCGCGAAAGTCACACAAAATGAAATGCCATCAAGTGTGGCTGCACTGCGAAAAAATCGACCTTAAAAATGGCATACATTTTAGTTGGATCTTTTTCCGGAACCCCTTAAAATAATATTTCAAATGAAGATTTCATTTTTTGTTAAGACATTAGCTAGATGTTGTGTCCTCCAATATTCCTATACCTATTTCATTTTCGTCTTTTTAACATAAATATTCTACATTCATTATATTGTATTATGTTATTTTAATTATAAATATATTTATAGAACTACTAGCTTTATGTCTTGTGTACTTAAAACAGAGTGAACAAGCGCTGAGTGAGATTATTTTTAGACTGTTAAAAACTGTCGGGTTAAAATTAAATACATTAAACTTTAACCAACATAATTGTTCGCAAAGGACTTGCAAATTAATTTTTAAATAATATTTCTTACTGTGCCCCCTTTCTTTCCCGCGTTTCCCTTGGCAGCTTTTGCATAATTAGTGAAAAGTACGCAGCATCCCGGGAAATTCGCAAGGCAGGGGGCTTGCAGAAGAAAGTGGAAAGCCGGCGGGCATCATAAGAACTGCGGTTCCCCCTCCCTTTCCCTTTTCCCCCTCCGCTCATTTCGCCATTTCCCAGCAAGTTGCAGAACTTTCGCTGTCAGCTGCATTGCAAATTTTCCCCGAAAGAAACGAGCTGCAGGAATTTGACAGACGAAAAATAAAGAAAATGCCAACGGCAGGGGGGCGAATAAAATGAAGAATGCGATTCATTTGAATGGGAACACAGCGACAGCCAATTAGAAATGCAATCCCCACCCAGGGATGTTGGTATTCTTATAAATTGTTCAATTGTTGGGGGATTGTAGGCAATTATGATGCAAAATAATGTTTTTTAAAAGAAATGCATCAATTGAAAAGGCTCCTACTTAATTCCAATTCTTCAGGAGTTCAATTGTGTTTTGTATTGCAAAGCCATATCGATATATTCATATTACCTTATATAACTGAAGGCTATAAAAAGTCCAACTATATTCGCCAATTTCTTTGTTTGTTCGCCCTCGAAGCGAACTTTTTGCGCGCAATCAGCCGCCACGATTATGAAATAATCTCGAATAAAAGAGACCTTAAATAATAATAGCCACCGAGCTGATGCGAATTTCGACCGACCCCAAGTCGAAGTACTTTGCATATCTTAAGTGAGCATCATTTGGCCGGAGAATTTCGCTCCTGCACAAGTTTCTGGCCCAATTTCTGGCCCCCGGGCCACACACCAAAGTGATTCTAATAAATTCCGGGCATAAAAACTAAAGGAAACTCACAAAAACACACAGAAAAAGGTACGAATATGGCAAATACGGGGAAGTTTGCGGCGGAAAAGTGCTGAGGAAACTCCGCTTTGATTGTGAAAACTTGAAAATGAGAATGGAACCCAAATGGAACCGGAAATTTGAGTTGTTCAACCGAAATGTGGAAAGTCTACCGGTCTAATTTATGCAAATTTTAGTTGCATCATATCAAAGGAAATCAAAGGGGCATATATTTATATTATACTGTTTAAAAATTGACCAATCTATATTTTATATAATTTAATTTGCGAGCTCTTATTTGTTTTTAAAAAATCTTAATACTAAAAGCCACATTATTGCATAAAGACAATTCAATTAGAGTCACTCTTAAAATGTCAAGAAGTTCTTGAGATGTCTGTCATTTTATGGGTATTTCTTTACTTTCTTTTTATATTGTTATAAATTTAAAATCCCTTTGGCTTATTTATTTGTTTCCCTCTTTTTTTTCCGTTGAGAGTCACAGTTGGTCAACTTCATTTGGGGCTTTATACATTTTAATTTGCCTTTGTTTATCTTTTCTCTGGCCTGTTTCGACATTTTCCGTTTGCCTTATTTGTCACTTATTTGGTGCGTTTTTTGCCATTATATACGTAGTTATGCATAAGTAGTTCGGGGACCCGGTTCCACCTTCTTCCTCTGGGTGTATTGACTTTAACCGAGTTCTGATATAATAAAAATGCAAATTGCCAGCAAACGCCAGACTGTCGCGCTCCTTGGCTTAGCCCCTCGAAGCACCCAGGATTCTTCCGTCCCATCTTCAATTATTCCCCCTGCACAGGGAGAAAAAAGCTGAATATCAATTTTTGTTGGCTGGTCGCATAACAATGTAAGGTATACACTTATAAAAAACATTCCTCCATTATAGATTTTAATCATTTTAAATTTTATATTGCAGTTTAACAATTGAAGGTTTTTTAAAAAGGTTAAACCTTGATTTTAATAAGACATTTTTTCTAATTAACCAAATAGGAAATAATTAATCGTATCTAATTTTTTCTACCAATTTGTTAAGTGTGTTATAATAAAAAATTTGTTTTTCAATTAAGTGTTGCATTTTGTATTAGTGTATTAAAAATTTAAAAAAGATTTAAGCTTCTCCTTCCATTCTAAATCAGAAATAATAATACAAAGCATTAAAAAACATTTGTTTCCATTGTATATGGTCCAGGTTCGAATACTGCGGATGTTGCATAAAGTACTCTTTTGAGATACCATTTTACAATCATAAAAAAATGTTATTATATCAGAATGATAATTTTTTACCTTTTATGTAACCATATCATAACATCCTTATCCTTTTTCAAAGTGCACATTCTCATACTCCGATTTTTTGGCTCCTTAGCCTTAGTCGGTGTGTATTTTTTTGTTCAACGAAGCGAAATCAACTTTTTGTTGTCGCCTTTGTGCTACTGGGCTCCTTTTTTTGTACTTTTTTGGGTTAGACCGCTTTAAACCTTGGAATAATGGGGGGGGGGGAGGTTCAATTGGAAGGAGGGGTCCTATGTTCGATGGGGTCTGCTTGCCCTTTTCTTGTTGTAGTTGCCCACCGACGCTCTTTGAGTTTGTTCATTTGGAAGAATTAAGCCCCGATGTTCGGTTAAGTTCGGTTCGAAGTCAGCAAATTTCTAGACCCGTCTTAGGACCCTGCCCTTTTTTACCTTCTTTACTTTTTTGCCATTTTTTGTTGCCGTTTTTTTTCACATTTATCGCCGCAATTTAGACGTCTATAAGGATTTTCGTTGCCGATAAGAAATAATAAAGTTCATGTTCACTTTTATGGTGTAGGGATAAATTGATTTTTAGTTGGGATGTATGAGATTGGGTGGTGTGGGTGGGCATATTTATGCGAAATGAATTAATTTGTGATAGTTGAACTGGAAACTGGTTGCTCATTTCTTTTCTAACTCTCAAATTGTAAGAAGAAAAAATTGCTAATGATTTTTGATTATTAATCTTTTTCAATAATTACCAAACTTGTTTTTATATCTTTAAATAAGGGATGTTCTTTCGAATGTTTAACTACAGATTCTGGTACTAAACGAATTTAAACACGTTGTTATTTAATTTAATTAACTAAAATATTTGATGCATTTATCACTCTTTTTTAAAGGTTGAGTACGCCACCACAGAATCGGTGGTTACTGTGGACTGGGAGAATGGGTTTGTGGAGGCCTCGGCTGCCAGCAATGAGAACATCACTCAGGTGAGTAAATCCCGCCAACCCATCTATTTAGTGACTTTAAAGTGACTTTGATTACATCACCAGGTGTTCAAGGAGCTGCTGGCCCAGGCGAAGATCACCTACAACCTGAGTCCGGCCCTGCGGCGTCGCCGGCAGTCGTTGCCGCAGCAGATCGGCAACAATGGACCGGGCACCCCGTTGCACCACCACCACCACCACAGCCACCACCACCAGTCGCAGCACCACCACAATTCCGGGGGCGGCTCATCCGCCTCCACCTCGGCGGCCGCTGCAGCAGCGTCCTCATCCGGCGGATCCGGTGGCTCCCATGCCCCCACTCCGGCCCAGCTGCAGCACCTCCAGCGAATCCAGGAGCGGAGTTTGGGCGCCAAGCGCAACTCGTGCACCATCTCCTAAAGCAGCGGAATCCGGGGATTCGAAAGTCGCACCACGGCAGCTTAAAAAAAAAAAAAAACAAACTAAAGCTAAACTAAACGGTCTCCTACAAAACGGTTTTCAATACTTCTCCAATAATGCAAAACAAAATTGGGGCTTACTTCTACGTAAACCAATTACCAAAAACCACAAATCTAAGGTGAATAGAAAAAGTCGATTCTTAAAAGGGAGATAAGGGAAGATTTTCTTAAGAGCGCTCTCTTATTAAAATTGATTTCTCTCTAAGAAAGCAATGGAAAATAACTCGAACTTAAAAATCACTAGAGGTTTAAAATCGATTTTGGTATGGTATCTCAAATTCTTATTTAATATATTTGTAGTACGGAAGTCTGTCGGATAATTTCCTCAAGACCATGTTCTATTTTTCATTGCATACTGTTATAGATTCCTATTGAAACCGCTTTACACCTCTAGAGATTTGTTCTACATTTTGCCAGGAAAATAGGTCAATTTTCTTTTAGACCTCCAGTTTTCAGGGTAATATGACTAAGCCGATGGAAAAACATTCCCTTTCTAGAATTTTCCAACTTTTGGCATCGACCCGCACTAATGTGGAGCAATCTGGACTCAAATGTACCTCTATCTTGCTATTATCGCTCCAATAACTTTAGTACCTATATCTCAAGCCTCTGGTTTCTCAAACTCAGCCCTCAGCATAATAATATATGGAATGGATGTATTACGGTAGAGAATATTGAATCGTTAGACAGCTCTATTATTTACTCAGATAAAAATACAGAAACTATGTAGTCCCTAAACCGAGGCAAATAACATTCTTTTAAATGTGTCTCGGTGTTACTCTAACTCGATTGTTGTGTGTGTGTGTGTCTAGTTACAGTTTCCCCCATCCCGACAGTACAGGAATATATACATAATAATTTATATATATTGACTTATCTGTGTATAGATTACCCGTGCAGCGAGCATTTAGGACCGGCCCGTGTACCTAAAAACAGCTAAGACATATTTTTGTAGACAATAGGTCGATAGAACCGGATTTCTCCTAGGCGCCATTGTTGGAACGTTTGCCAATGTGCGGGTTGCCAGTGTTGAGAAGCGGAAGGGAAAGCTAAAGAAATCGAAACCGAAAGCAAATGCATAGTTAAGAAGTATCACTGATTGGAGGGGGATAACCTAAAATCTATCTGTAGAATCGTAATGAGTGTACACTTAGTTAAAGTTTTTTTTTCGTTAACATTTTACGGTTAGCATGTAGTGTTGGTTAATGCCAGGCAAAAAGATTGAAACAAATGGTTAAGATTGAAAACGCAATGAAAACACCAAAGAATAAGACAAAGACAAAAGCAAATGCAAGTAATGAATACGAGTATAGATCGATAGATATATATATGAAGATGTTATCGTATGGAAAGTTATAGTCGTGTTATAGGGTTACTTTTGAGATACAGAACGAAAAACGGGCCAAAGTGAAACGCAGCTATTATATTGCATACATCGGACATCACACGTAATCTATTTGTGGTACAATAAAGTATATACCCGGATTCAAACCCCTCCCCCAAAAAAAAGTGGAACAGAGTGTTATATTTATACTATAATAGTTATATGTATTGCTACAAGAAATACTTCAAAATACTAATATACCGAATTACTATGCGAATACGAGTACTAAACGGAAATCTTAAGGAAATACCAAGGCAAATCTTAAACTTATACGGATATTGATGTGTTGCAAACGAAATGAAAACTTTAAAGAATTTATGTAATTATTTAATTCCAGCAAATCGTACAATATCAAGTATACATATATCTGCGTATATATCTGTGTGTGTATCAGTGGTTGTTTCAAATACAATATAATTCCGATCTTTGGCAGGCCAAAGTCCCTTAAACTCTTGCTGGCTGATGGGTATATGATATATATTTTTTTCCTTCGGTTCTGTATTTGTTAAGCTAAATGAATGATTAAGGATTTGTTTGTTTTAGAAGGATTTGCTTGCAAGAGTTTAAAATAAATTTATAAAACAATTGGCCAAAACGCAGAGCACCCAAAAAAGAAAAGATGAGTAAGTAAGTGAGTAGATCTGTCATTATGGTACCTAGAAATACGGACATGAGTGTGAGCATTACGTAGAATAAATCGCATTACAATTGATTTAGTTAGGCGGCGCACTGTGGCCAATCACCGAGTTTACAGTACATATGTATCACTCAATCACGGAAGGGTTTTCGAAATTACAAACTAAGTTCAAATTTAGTTTGAGGACACAGTGCGTTAGTTAACAAAAGAAGAAAGCAAAGCCACGTAGAATTGATTAAGGTGTTAGCGATCCCAATAATTCGTGGGTACTTACTGCTTAGGCTCAGTATTTATGCCCAGCAAAAGGAATGCTAAAATACTTCTCGAGAAATATTTAAATTTCTAGTTTTCTTGAACGATAAGTAAAGATATCAAGATATTGCAGATTAGGTTTATATTTCTTTATAAGCTAAATTTTCATTAAGTTTTTTGAGGAATCATAAAAAAAAGGGATTACATTTTGTAGACATAAATACAGAGTCTTATGTAGGATGGCCCCGAATCATCTTGTTTCTGGAGTAGCGGTCAAGGTTGTATCTGCACCCTATCGCATATCCCACTCCCATTCCCCAAATCCATTTATAATACTAATATATCACTATGCTAACATTCTGTAAGTCCCCTTTAAATGCGAACTTCTTTGGTTCCTAGGCCACAACCTCTGCAGCTGGATATCTTACAAAATACATATATATTAATATGAATATTTACATACGGCAATACATATATGCATATACTATATACATACATATACATAATGAATAATTAAAAATGTAATTGATAAATGCGAAGAGATAAGAACCGGAAATAAATGCAAGGGCGAGGAAATTTTTTTGTGCTTAAAAGTTTCTATTGTGTTTTTCATCCCGCGAAAGTTTTGCCATCCCATCCGAAAGCTTAAAGCTCCGGCAGCCACCGTTATCATTTTGAATCCTCGGCCTTGGAATCGGAGTCCTCACTGTACTTGGCCTAGACACAGTGCATTTTTGGGGGCGAAGGACCTGCCGACGGGGGCGTGGCAAATCGGCTCGGATAATCGATAGTGTCTGTAATCGGCGATTCGGTGCGATGCAAGGCCAAACAAATAGACGTGAAATGTGCAGGGAAATGGGTCCAAGGATAAAGGTTGCCCAAGAAGTGTAGTTCGGCCAGAAGGATGGGGTATATGCCCTGCAAAGCAGTCAACTACTATTATCATATTTTATTCATTTAGTTTGAAGATCCATAAATCTGAAAATATATGGAAAAACTATTTTGTTTCTACACATTTTAAATATATATATACCTATATCCACCTATATTATATCTAATTTCTTTTGCCATTTAATTTGTTATACATTTGGAGTATTTTGGTATCTAAAATAAAGCAATGATATATATAACCAAAATTCCAAGGATAAAAATTAAAGTAAGGTAAGCACTATAATTTTGTATTTTTTATAAAGTAATAAACAAATAAATCCTAAAACATTTTCGTTAGAAAAGGCAAATTCCACAAAAATGTTAGAAACATAACAAAATTGAAATAGGGATGATTCATAGGTACCCGAAATGCACAGCTAAGGAACATAGCATATTATATAAAATGAGCTGAGTTAGTAAATGAATTCCACAAGACCACGAAATTCGTAATATGTGTGATTCAGGCGTACTGATACGCAATTTATGACAAACTTCCACAAAATTCGGGTTTAATCGTTGAAACTTCAAGTGCTGGAAGTAAAAAACAAAATGAGTAAGGCATTTTGAGTTTGGATTTTGGAATACTTCGGCTTGAAGTTTATTTTAAAACTTAAAGATCCTTTATGATCTAACAGGTTTATTTGGAACCCATTAATTTATATTTTCAGATGAGACCTTGTTGTGTCAGACTTTATTCTTTTTGGCAATAATCTGTTACATTTTCCTAGGAAAAGATAGGCCCCAATCCTTCGGCGTAGGACATCAATCCGCTGGAGCTGAAAAAAAGCGATGAGGACAATGTCTTTTCATATCAAAACAGACGCAGGCGCATTCGGGTCCACGTTGCGTATTCGCCATGTGAACTGGGTACAGTGTGCACCATAACACAGGAGTGTGTGTCCGTGTGGGCCGTAGTACTACCGTACAACCAGTACTACCAGTCCAGTACTACAGTTGTAGTGTTTTCCTTTTGGCCCGGGCTTTTTCTCCTTGCGGTGGGTCAGTGGGTGGTGGTGGGTCAGTGGGTTCTATGGATGTGGATGTGGATGTGGAGGTGTGTTTGTGGATGTGGATGACTGGCTGGCGGGTCGATTGGCGGCAAACGTCGCCGACAGTTGGCTGCCAGTGGCACACGGGCATTCCAGCAACTTGCAACACGCCACGAGGACCTAGAACCGAGAACCTAGAACCGAGAACCGAGGAACTGTAACCCAAACACCGATTACCCAAGAGCACTGGCTCCCCGAAACAAAAAATAAACAACCGAAGACAACCGAGTTTTGTTTTGAAACTGAACTGCAGTTTTGTTCACCGGCCGGCTTCCCTACAAAACAATGGGATAATCCTTAATCGGTGGTATATAGTACTATAGCCACAGCCAGAACCAGTCAAACTTTTGCGCTTACGTTTGGGCAGTTAAGGCTGGTTATCCACTATATGGTGCATATAGTACATATACTACACATAGGACATAAAACGCGTGACCTTGGTGGGTAAGCAGTTGGCGGGGTGGTGTGCATCGGAGGACCTTGAACATAGAGGTGTAAAGTGGAGTGAGTGACAAGCAATAATAGAGTAAGTGCTTACCGCAGGTGATATAATGGTTAAACAGAAATCGAAACCATACTTAGTGTCTAAAAGTGATGGTTTTTAACGATGCAATCCAGTTTAAATATAAGTAATTGCATCTTTCTGAGAAATATAAGAATAAACCATATACCATTTTATATTGTTTGAATCATTAATTAGTAAGTGACCCAACTGGCATAGTTTATGAATACTCATGTTTACAATGAGTCAGAAATTTAATATTGGGCTGAAAATCGAATTTTATGTAAGCATAAGTTATTCAGAGAACTTAATAATATAACCGATTTATTCTTGATTTTCCCCAACCGAGATGGCAGTTAAGAGTGCCCCATTCGCATCATAAAACGGAAGTGGTGAGTACCACGTTGACCCAATTCGACTGCGATTCGGGTCCCAAGCGGGATTGGATTTGGAATTCAAGATCACTGCCAGTGTTGATTCTGCAGAAGCGATAAGACTGGGTAGTGTAGAATTCCGGAAGGGCAGCCGATAAGTCGTGCATAAGTAGAGTCCCTGATAAATCCCAGCCCGAAACCCGTACGAGCACGCCACCAGCCTCATTCCTAGCGATAAGCATTAAGCATGGAGCAGCCAGCCTGGCCTGTGGTTTCTTTATATTAATAGGAATTTTTCGGTTTTTGCATAGGGGCAATCTGTGTTCGAAAACCGACTCTTTATCGCTATATACATCCTAAAAATGTATTTTATGGTGTGGGTGCCGTTGGCGGGCTTAAAAACCCAGCCTTCTCGTTGGGCAGCCGTTAGTCGCCTCCGGTCGTCGCAGTTAAACGGTCGCTCTAGGATCTCATATCCTTATCCTAATCCTTTTTTTTTTTTGTGAGTTAAAAACTGAGAGTTTCCCGCGGTCTCGATGGCGAAGTTAATTATATGTCAGTTTTTCATTTGGCCTGCCTAGCTTACTTCTGTTTAAATATTGCTAGCTGCCTTGTGAAGGGCTTACGTGTGATTGCGGCTCAACTGGCAGGATATACAAACTCGAGTTAAAAAGGATAGCTTTGATCCTTTGGTGCTTTTTTTTGTTCATCCCCAAAGTGATTTAAATCATTATTTTAATGTGCATAAGTACAGAACAGTAACTGATGAGTCAGGTTTTGCTGTTTAATAAAATTATATTAAAAGTGCGATTCTAATTCCAGCATGCTTTTGAAACTAAAATATTCCTCTTACATTATTTTTTTTCGCAATTTAAAGGATTCAAGGATTTTGTTAAAAAATAAAATGATATTGTGGGACATATAGAAATATACATATTTCTTACAAGTAGTTTGGTGAATTTTACTTATTCCGTCTCATGGATTTTATTTTATTTTTTTTATTATTTTATTTTCTTCTTCAATTACTTCTACCCGGTAAATCAGTTCTTAACTTAACAAATGTTTAAATTTATTAATTTATTTAAAATGTTTTGCTCCTACAATACATCTTATAAATTTTGTAATCTAAGCTGAACAAAATTTAAATTTGAATTTGTGGCGCGCACAATGCATCGCTGTCCTCTACCGATAGTTGCGCCAATTCTTAATTGTATATGTGCCTTGTGATTTTTATTGTTTAATTAAAATAATAATTAAAATAGTAGGCATATTTATGCAACATTTAAAATAAAACCAAAACTCCGTCAATTGCAATGGAATTTCGTTGAGATGCTTGTTGAAATTTCTTGTAATAATTTTGGAACAATAATATTGTTTTTAACATTTCGTTCTTCATTTAATTTTATTTGTTTCAGTTGCCAAATTATTTAATGAAATTATTTCAGATAACTATAAAATGGCGCAATTAGTAAGACCAACTTGTCGTTTTTGCCCTCACGTTCAGTGTGACCGCTTGGCGATAAGGCGATAGGTATCGCATATGTGCTATCGACGACTCGATATGTCACGCGTTGGGGATATCGATGGTTTGTCATGTACAAAATACCATTCCTCGGGTAAATTAAAACGCGAAAATTGCGTGGAAAATCGGGGAAAAGCGCTGCGACAGGCGGCGGAAAAGTAAGCTAACGGTACGCTAGCGTAACGGCAAGGCGGCGGCATCTCGCGAGCGGGCAATTTCGGAGCGGCGACGACGAAACGGCAGTGCGCAAATGTAAAATGCACGGAATATTCGCATGTGCAGTGTGATAATAAATAAACGCCACACAAAATTTTCGGCGCAGGGGCAAACACACCAATACACAAAAGCGGCGGCGCGTTCGTGTGCGTGCGCCTTTTTTTTCTCTGTGTGAGTGTGTCTGTGTGTGTGTGTGCGTTCGTATCTGTGTGTTAGTGTGTTATCACAAAGGAGCTGGAAAAACAATAACAAAAACAACAGCAACAGCACGCAGGTGCGTATGTGTGTGTGTGTGTGATGGTGTTGGGGGGGAGAGAGGTTGGAAATTTATTCGATTTTCCACTGCGACAGTGCATACGGTTTATATACGCATGTATATGTTCATATATGTATTACATAGGGTTTTCTTTAAGTGGTATAAGTGAGTGCGCAAAAGTTTCCGAGAGCCAAACTAACGGTTCTTGTCAGCCTTTTGTATGTATGTATTAGGTAATCTTGTGTGTGTGTGGGTGCTTTTTACCGTTACAGCGGCGCCTTGAAAGAAAATCCAACTGCGAGTGTCCGTAATTAAAACATGCGCCGCAGCTGAGAAAAGTGAAAATGTAAGGGGGGGGGGAAAAGCCAAAAACATGGGCGGTGAGGGGGGGCTGTGCACTTGCATCTGTAATACATGGCGTATGCGTAACACTTATCAATTCCAATTTGAATCTTACGCATCCATCTGTATGTGTGTGCTTTTGATTCTGTGGCCTTAGGGGTTGCAAAAAGCACCCAAACCACCCCCTGCAAATGGGAAACTGTCAGATACACACACACTACATAAAGGGAAAAAACAGAGCGAGATGGCTGGCTCACAGCAGCCTTCGTTGAGATTTTTCACTCCCAATAATCGAGGACGCCACTGTGATGTGGGGTTTATTTGGGGGTGGCTTAAAAAGTACAGTTCCCATTGGAAGAGGCAACGTGGCTGTATTGGTATATACAGCTGCGGCTGAAATAATAGCAATACCTTTAATATTATTAATTTGGCTGAAATAATTATGTGTGGCAATATAAAAAGGACAAAACAATAATCTTATTTCAATAAACTCTACAGCGCTACTTTTTGTGCCGCCACTGTAAATTCTTGCCCGTCGCCTATACATACATAGTTCTCATGTGTGTGTTTGTGGGTGGGTGGCTGTGAGTGGTGGGAGTTGGGTGGTTGGGGTGGTTGGTGCGCCGTCGCCGCTGCCGCGAAAAACGAACCGCCGCATGCGTAACTTATTTTTTCTCGCCTTTCTTTCGTCTTTGCGCTGTTATCATTGTTTTTGTAGACTGTGCGTCAAGTACAAATAGAGCGAAAGAGAGAGAGGGGCAGAAGAGAGAGAGAGAACGAGTAAATGGCTATTGATTATATATTTGCGAGAGAGCGAGCGAGAGAGAAGAATATAGGGAAGAAGCGCACGGTGGGGTCGATTCTAAACATACGAAAACGATTCTTTGGAGAACCTCTTTAACAAATTTATAAAAATTATAATCAAAACTGAAATTTTGAACATGTGGTAATTATCAAATTTTAGTTTCGTAATAGTTTAAGATGAAAAATATTAGCTTACATTTACTGTTCCCAAGGGTAGTATAATTGAAATTTCCTAAAATTTCTTTATCAGAAAAACTTGCTAGTGCACGATAATTGTACTCAATTAATTTTGAATGTTCTTGAGAGACGAGCGACTGATAACACTATAATTAATGGCCCACTGTGCCAGCTGCACTGATTTCGCATTTGATTTTCCAGCCCAAACTGCCTGTGCAAGTGTGGGTGATCAATGCGCCTGTGTGAGCGTGTGTGCGCTGACGCAGTGGGAGTTTGTTGTAGTGGGAGTTGTTGTGGGCACACACAAACAAAATCCAGAGGTGCTCCAAGTATTTTCAAAAGTTCTCTATTCAACAAAAAAGTAATAAAAATAGATCGGAGCTAATAAAGCAAATGCATTAGAGGTTTAAAAAGGAATAGGGGCTAAATAATTCTCACAAAAAATGCAAATGCAATGTGTGTCAATGCCACATTGAAAACTTAAACATTTTAACAATACTTAAATTCATATTAAAAGTTAACTAGAGAGTTTATTTAACAGATCCTGTGCGCAAGCGCTCAGTGCAACCCTGTAAAGTAGGTTCTTATCTAGTAAATTAATTATTTTTCTTATTTTTTGAGAAGGTATAAAATAAAACGGGTACCTAAATATTTAAGCTGATACAAAATGCTTGACTAGGAGTGCCTAGTAACTGACTAAGTGGGTGCTCAGTTGCCTTGACATCGGCTTACAACTTGGGGCTTATAGCATGCATCTCGGGGCACTCGGCGCAGTTTTTCCAGCGAAACACAAGAAAGGGAAAAGCGCTGCGCACGCAACCTCGCAAAAACAAAAAAAAAATAGACTCGGGCCACAATACACTTAAGGTCAAGGAAATAGGTAAGCTTCGGTGGTAGATAATAGACCACTATATGTCACCCATGCTGTTCAATAATTTAAAACGAATTTTTGCTCTTGCTTAAGATTGTCAAATTTTTTTCCCAAATTCATTTTTCTTTAAATAAAAACTCCTCAATTTTAGAATTTAAATTTTTTTTAAAGAACTTTAATACAATTCGAAATATTTCCTTAGATCATAACTTAATTCTGAACCCATTTTCTTTATTGAAAAAGTGAAACATTCTTGTTTCGCATCTATGGGTCTTTCAAGGCGAAAGTTGAATGATCCCCCTGCCCCGAATGAAGAGCCAGTTTGGTCAGCATCCAGTTAGGTGTTCTAAGGGTTGAACGAAATCAGGTTGCTCTTGGCCCATCCTCGTTCATCCCACCAACAGTTTGCCTGATTTTTGATATCAACCCAGTTCCAGTTGCCGAAGTGGGTTCACTTTTTCGGGGCCTTCACTGTCTGTCGCCGGATGTTTGGCACGCGCAAGTGAAACGGGCTTACAACCCCTAAATGGGGATGGGATTGGTGGTGTTTTACCTTCCAAATGTAGAGGGTGGTTGGGTGGTGCGAGCAGTGCATGCGTGGTGGTTTAAAAACGAACTCAAAGCGAAAAAAAAAACGAAAAACAGGATAAGGCAGTGTTATCATGGGTTAAAATTCGAGCTCGGCGAGTTTGCGTGTGTATTTGGTGCTGGTGGTGAAAGTTCCGGGCTCTTAGGGGTGGCTTTTTCCAGTGCCCGAATCTCTGCTCTCGATTTCCCGACGGGGGTGTTGTTAACCCATATAGCCGTGCTCTTCTGGCCCAAAGTGGGGGAGTTCAAAGGGGTACCATATTGTATTATAATATCTGCCGTATGTGGCAATGGATTTCGGGCTTGCTATGTTGCACATTTCACCTTTGCTATTGTAGCTTACGGGGCATAATTTCCATATAGCTTTCCTATCGTAGCTATATAGACAGAGGAAGACGGCCAGACCTTATATATATAGCCATCTCAGGCGGCGATGTCGACGCATGGGCGCAGTATTGATTTTTCACTGCGTCGACGTCGCTGCTTTGTCGCAATCACTCCATGGGGTGGTTTCTCGTGCCCTCTCTTTCTCCCCGCGCTACTGCCCTCTCTTTCGCCCAGCTAGCGCCCTCTCTTTCTGCCGCCGCGTTGCCGTCGTGGGTTTCCGAGTTTCTGAGCAAACGCAAATAGAACTTGAGCACAGAGAGCCACTAAAAGCGGTGCTGAGTGGTTCGTTCGGGAGCCCTAATCTCGTTCCAAATATTACTTATTTTATTTTCTGTGCTACAAAGAGTGTGTGCCAAAAGTTCTAAACTTGCTACCAAAAAAAAAAAAAAAAATTCAAATTAAAAAGTAACCGAAAATAGACGAGTAGAAGCCAAAAAGTATACGAAAAATAAAAATAATAAGAAAATATAACGAATCCCCAGTTGGATTGCCCACCACCGCACGTCACTTAAAAATCCCCGAGGCAAGCAGAAACCATAAAAAACAATTGATAAACCTTAATTTTACTTGAAATAATTGCTTAGTCGGTCGAAAAGCAAGTACCCCAGAATTTGAACTCTATATCAGTGCGCACGTGCAACGGCCCCCAAGAAAGCGAAAGAGAGGGCTATACTTGGGTAGAAAGAGAGGCCAGATTGCAAATCTGTGCGGGAGCAGAAGAAGCTTGGGGATTCTGCGCACTGGAGAATGGAGAACGGAGAATGCACATGCTCAGAAACGGGGAGAATAAAGCAATGAGAGCGCGAGACTGGTGTTTGTCTAATATTTTTCAAATGTGAACAAACAATATGGTCAAAAGCTAATAGTTATAGATGAGTTGAGATAGTACACACACATTATAAAAATGTTTTAGGTAATAAACAATGAAGTACCTATAGTTTTATTTTAAAACAATTAGAAATATAACATTTCTAGTGGCATTTGACATTTTCCTTTGCAATAATAATATAAATAATAATAAAAATGAGTACGAAGAGTGTGCCAGAAAGATTGGGGTAACCTGGCGAAAGAAGATAGTGTCTTAAACAGAACCAGATAGCAGAAGAACAATAAAGAAAGAGATACAAAGAAGTAATGTGAGTCCAATCCTGTATCTTTCGGTTTGTGTCAGGGTCAGTCTTCTTCAGTTTTCCGAGCTACCTGTGCCACATGCATGCCTTTTGCTCACCTTACCCCCATATTTATTTACATATAGTACACGTATGTACCCAAGTTCTCGCCGTTTATCGGCTCCCGAACCCAACCGATACGATCCGATCCGATCCATTGGGGCCCTACGAATAAAAAAGCGACTTAAACGTCGACGGCGCTAATCTGCGACTGTGGATCGCTCGAATTACAAACAGTTGTGCATATGTACCTTGGTATATATGGTATATGGGTACATATTGTTGCCGGGGTTGCGTTATAAAACTCTGAATTGTTCGCTTTTGTTGTTCTATTATTGTCGTTTGTGGTGTTGCGCATGCGCGCTTTTGACCTGATTCACTTGTCGCTTATCAGCAGAAAAAAGCGATCCAAGTTCTGTTGAAGGCTGGTATACCCTGTACTCCCTGTGATATAGGGGTATATTTTCAAACTTATACATTGTTGACTGGTTGGCATAATCAACCCCTTTACAAAACTCGTTTCAGCTTGGGGTGCAAAGCTTTATAAATATTCTAATACTGTAGGTTTATGAGAACTCACGACGTGTGCCATGACATTGTACCATTTTGTAGAACTCCAGATGTTACAGCTTCCAGGGCTATACAAAAACTAAATCTAAAATGTTAAGATTTACTTGGATCTAGTTTCTACAAATTTGTAATGGAAGTTTATGAATAGAAAATATTTTTCCTAAAGACCTGCTGGGTAACGATGGGTCTCTAGGATTCCCCTGGTTGTTCTCGCCCTGTGCCTCGTTTAATAATGTAGTTTCTTATCAGAGACCTGAGAATTGTTTTCTGACTTTCCCCTCTGTCTTCGTTTCTCCAAACAGCTCTTATCACACTGCGCATGCGAATAAGACCTTCGGAAGTCCAGTGAAGAGGGTCTGAGGCGAGGAGAGGATCAGCAGCAGGGAGTCGGGTGCAGGGAGGAATCCCACCGCCAAACTGGCCACCACAAGCTATCGGTTGGTTGTGGCGCCGGCGGGCAGCCGGAGTACGACTGGCAATGTGGTGGTGACCACCACCTCCTCGGGGAGCAATTCCTCGAATGGGGGCAACGGTGGCGGAGGAACTCCGGTGGGAAACAGCAGTTCGGGAAGCGGTCTCAATGTGACCACCATCACAACGACCGGCGGAGGAGGCGGTGGCGGCCAGTTGCAAAGTGCTGGCAACAGTTCCCAGAGCAACGGAACCACCTACAAAATCGAAATGCTGGACGAGGATATCCAGAGCCTGGGCTCCGAGGACGACGACGAGGATCTGATCAGCAGCGATGGCAGCCTGTACGAGGGAGATCTGGGCTCCATGCCCGTCAACGATGATGTGGCCCACCAGCTGGCGGCCGCCGGACCAGTGGGCGTGGCAGCAGCGGCGGCCATTGCGAGTTCCAAGAAACGCAAGCGGCCCCATTGCTTCGAAACGAATCCGTCGGTTAGAAAAAGGCAACAGAATCGATTGCTACGCAAACTGAGAGGGATCATCTATGAGTTCACCGGCAGGGTGGGCAAACAGGCGGTCGTTTTGGTGGCCACACCGGGTAAACCCAACACTAGCTACAAGGTTTTCGGAGCCAAACCGCTGGAGGATGTGCTGCGGAACCTAAAGAACATTGTGATGGACGAACTGGACAATGCACTGGCCCAGCAGGCGCCACCACCGCCCCAGGATGATCCATCGCTTTTCGAACTGCCCGGCCTGGTCATCGATGGGATACCCACGCCCGTGGAGAAGATGACCCAGGCCCAACTGAGAGCCTTCATCCCGCTGATGCTCAAGTACTCCACGGGACGAGGGAAGCCCGGCTGGGGCAGGGAGTCCACCAGACCGCCCTGGTGGCCAAAGGAGCTGCCCTGGGCCAATGTGAGGATGGATGCCCGCTCCGAGGACGACAAGCAGAAGGTGGGTGGGGTGGGTGTTCCAACAGCCGCCCCCGATCTCTATTGGATCGTACTAACCATGTCCATGTCGTTCTCCCACTTCAGATCAGCTGGACGCATGCGCTGCGCAAGATCGTGATCAACTGCTACAAGTACCATGGAAGGGAGGACCTGCTGCCCACCTTTGCCGACGACGAGGACAAGGTCAACGCTTTGATTTCGCAATCGGGCGACGAGGACGAGGACATGGAGCTATCGAATCCTCCCACCATCCACACGGTTACGACCATGACGCCGCCGACGGGCAACAGCAATGTGAGTATGCCAAAGGGTCTGTTTGAGGTTTCGGTTGGGTTTTTTTCGGGATAAAAAGGGTACTCCTAGGGAGAAAAACAAACTAATTGATTGGGTTAATAATCTCCTATGGTCGTATTCCAACGACCTTACATTGCTTGGCATTTTTCTGGGATAATTCATACCCATTACTAATCCGCACCCGGCACTTGGCAACGCATATATCACATTACTAATCCATCAACCAATCCGCATCGAATCCTCATCACAGCAACCGCAGCAGGTGAACGTGGTGAAGATCAACAGTGCGGGCACGGTGATCACCACACACACGGCCCAGAGCAACACGCCGGCTCCGACGATCATCCAGAGCACCAATAACCAGCATGTGACCACGACGGCCACGCTGCCCGCCTCCACGAAGATCGAGATCTGCCAGGCGCCGGCTCAGCAGCAGCAGCAACAGCAGCAGCAGCAGCAGCAGCAGCACCACCAGCAGAACCACCAGCAGCAGCACCACCAGCAGCACTTGCCCAGCACAGTGCACATCCAGCCGGTGGCCGGCGGGCAACCGCAAACGATTCAGCTGACCACGGCCAGTGGAACGGCGACGGCCACCGCGGTGCCGACAACAGCCGCCGCCGTAAGTGCGGCCCAGGCCCAGGCACAGGCCCACTCCCACTCGCACGCCCACTCGCAGGCCCAGGCCCACTCGCACTCCCAGTCGAGCGGCAACCAGACGGTCACTGCCCAGCAGATCGCCAATGCCCAAGTCTGCATCGAGCCCATTACGCTCAGCGACGTTGATGTTCGTACTAATCCGGATGAATTGCCCTATGAATTGACGTTGTGCCCACTAATCGAGCCGGGATGGGGATCGGGACTTGTCAGACTATGCACTCTGGGTGTCCAGGTCGAATGGGGATATTCATTTTGTGAAATTTCAAGGACTTTTGCCTATTTAAAATATTCCTAATTCATCAATTCTATTCTTGAATATGGGTACTTGAGTTCTAGTTACACTAAATAATTCTTTAGGATATAGATTGTTAACAATGACTTGAGGACAGATAATAAGGGAATACAAATAGTTTGAAAGACTAACTTTCTTAAATTTGTTCAAGAAGTTCATGCTACTTCAAGTTCACATACAGATATTTTTAAGAACGTTTTGTTCTTAAAATTAGCAAATAAAGCGTAAAATGTTATGTTTACGGAACCTCTGTGCATAGCTTACAAGTCCGGACCCTTATGCCCCACTTTTTCCGTTCACTGAATATTGTTTTGGCTCAATCTTCTGTTTTTGCTGATATATATTGTTAATCCTTGATGTTGTTGCCTCAATGATCCTCTTGATTTATTCCATTTAACCTGATTTTTTTGTTTTGTTTGTTTGAACTTCTGTTGCAGCTGGTTGTTATCGAGTTATTGGTTATTTCCATCATTATTTGCATCCACTTCAAATCGAACAATTGCACCCACATGTAAATACGACTTTAGTCACTCTAAAAACAAACAACAATTACATTTTTACCATTAATTTATGCCTAATAATTATTGCTTGCTATTTATGCATTTTTGTAGTGTTATGTAGTTTTATTACAATGCTTATTGTTGTTCATACCTATGATATTCCGAAACTAATTGGACTAATTTTTTGTATACAGTACACCACGCAAACGGTGCTCTCACAGAATGCCGATGGCACCGTGTCGCTGATCCAGGTGGATCCCAATAACCCGATCATCACACTGCCGGATGGAACCACTGCCCAGGTCCAAGGTGTTGCCACGGTGAGTCCATTTAGTGATCCATATATGTACGATATCTAATTAGATCATTATTTGATACAGCTCCATCAAGGCGAAGGCGGTGCCACCATTCAGACGGTTCAGAGTCTCACCGATGTCAATGGACATGAGAACATGACCGTGGATCTCACCGAAACGCAGGATGGCCAAATATATATCACCACCGAGGATGGTCAAGGTATGTATTAACTCAGAAGATAAATTTATCTAATAATTGATAATTAATTCCCCCTTCTTTCCCCCCAATAGGCTATCCCGTTTCGGTGAGCAACGTGATCTCGGTGCCCGTCTCCATGTACCAATCCGTGATGGCCAACATGCAGCAGATCCAGACGAACAGCGATGGAACGGTGTGCCTTGCGCCCATGCAGGTAGATACAAGTGCCAATCGCACCACCACCACTGCCGCCAGCTCCTCATCCTCGTTGGCGGGAAATGGTGGCGTTCAGTGCTACTCGCTGATCTCGACGGGATCAGCGGTCCTGGGTCGCCGCAGTGGTGCGCTGGTGGGCCAGCAGGTAGCTCCCGGGGGGCGTTACTACCTGGCCACGGCCACCACCAGTAGCAGCACCACCAGCTCCAGCAGTTTCGGGCAGCTCAACAACAATAATAGCACCCTGGCGAATAACAATAATAGCATAAAGATGCCCATGCCCATGCCCATAGTTCTGGCCGCGCCCAGTATTCCGCAGGTGGCCAGCACGAGGACCACCAGGAGGGGCGGGGCTAGTGGAGGAGGAGGAGGTGAAGGTGGAGCAGGAGTAGCTGCCGCCGGAGGAGGCGGGGTGGTGATGGTTCAGAAGCGTAGGAAACCGAATGCCTCCTCAAAGAGTAGAACCCATTTGAAGGCCAGCGACAGCAGCTGCTCCTCCGGCAACTCCTCCTCCATTCGCTGTGTGGACAGCGCCAGTTTGACCAGTGTGCAGATCCAACTGCCGGCCATCAAGCTGGAGCACCTGGAGTAGGGTCCCCCATCCAAGAATCCAGCCCATCTCGAATCTAGTCAAATGCGGCTTTGCACAAAACACACAATATCTATGAGAACCTAGCAGAATAAGAAGGAAACGCACGAATGCACTTGCCATTTAAACTTAGACACGCACATTGTGAATGCCAAAAACCCAAAAAAAGAAATAACTTAGTAGAGCCAAGGAAAAACCTCAGATACTAACTATACGAATTGAATTTAGTGTCGAAAAGAGAACACCAAAAATATTTGTTGATAATTGAAACCGAAAACCAAAAAACACACAGCGAGAGCGTTAAATCAAAACTAAAAATCAATAACTAAAATTGTTCCTAGTTAACAGAGCTACAAAACATTTAACATTTGTTAGTTTTAGCCCTTTGTTTAGTAGTTAAGTAGTGGAGTACATACATAATCGTGCAAAAAATCTTGCTTAGAGCGCAACACAAACCAAATATTAACCAATTTAAGTTGTACAATTGGGTTAGTTCTAGCCAGTAAGTAGCAAAGCAAACAGGGATCAGCCAGCCTAGATGTTCTAGTTCTAGCCTAGACGTACTTGTCACCTCGTGAATTTTAGCTCCACCTCAAATGCCACCTTTTTCGACCCACCCTAAAATACGAAACGTAGTCAATTCGCATTGAAAATGCGCCAAAGCGGGGAAATGAGTTTGCCATTGGAGCTAGTTTACATAGCTTTAGTGGGAGAAATATATGTGCTATAAACATATAACAATATGGAGGGGATATTCGATATATTCACCTCGAAATGCGTGCAAAATTAATTTTATGTTGATCTATAACTATTACCATTATTGCTATTGTGTTTTATCCGATTCATTATTGCTATTACCATTATTATATTGTGTTTAAATGTTTGATTTTTATATATACATATATATCGCAATTATTTGAATTGTTTTAGACCAAATTTTATGTTTAATCAGGCTAAGTGAAGTGCAAAGAGGAGCGAATGAGAAGCCAACAAATTTTATTGAATAAATCTTTTGTTGTTGTGATTTTATTATAATTTTACTTTTGAATTTTTGCTAGTATATGATGTAAGCTGAAACGCTAAATAAAGCCAGCAAACGAATTTGAATATTATGATTATTTTTTGATTTATTAATTAACCCAACATCTTATTTGCAAGACCTGATTTTTCATTGAGTTGGTGTAAGTATGTTTTGCTATTATATCTTATAATTTTCATGCTTTATTTCTTATTCTTTTTCGCCAGATAGAGAGACTGAAGAATATTGAAGGAGCCCTCGATCCATATATCTATATATTAATACGGAATTGTACTAATTTTGTGAACCCTCTTTTTTTCCCAAACAGGTGGAGAACGGCGACCAACTGGAGACCATCACCATGTCGCCGGGAATGCACCAGATGATGATCCAGGGCGGGCCCGGCCAGGAGCCCCAGCTGGTTCAGGTGGTCAGCCTGAAGGACGCCACCCTGCTGAGCAAGGCCATGGAGGCCATCAACTCCGGCAACGTGAAGTCCGAGGACACGATCATCATGGAACAATAGCTGGAGCCCATAGACGGCATGATCTCGCCCGGATTGAGCGAGTGACCTGCCGTATCCCCGACCGGGCATCGCAGCTCTCCTGACTGCTGACCGGCCACTGCTTACTGCCCATCCCAAAGTTAGGGTTCCTTTTGCCCCGCCAAGAGGATGTTTTCCAAGTACCTGAAAGGTGTTGCTAACGGAGGGAGGAGCAATGGGAACCCCTCGGACTCGAACTCGAACTCGTCTATCCAACCATCAACCATCGACCATCTAGTCATCTAGTCATCGCATGTCTAGTCAAGAGAGCGTGCTCTGTATAAAGCGATCAATCAGTCTAGTCTTCGCATAGAAAATTATCTTTAACTACTCGTAACACCCCAAAAACCCTAATACTCTATTTTTTTTTTTTTGAGTGCTGTTCTTTTTTTGCTCTATAAATAGTTCAATTCTGGGCTGGATACTCATAGCTATAATATATCGTAACATACATATGCCTAGGACTAAGCATTATAAGCGTTAATTGTACGTACAACCCTCTCTCTCTCTATATATGTATGGTATATATATACTCGTGTAACGTTTGCAATAATTAACCAATTGAATATTTAACGAAACGAGAGAGCAGAGATTACAAATGAATTATACAATTTAGGACAACTGATGATGATAATGAAGAAAACCCCCATGCAATGTAAACAGAGAGCATCACTTTAAACTTAATTAAATTACCTAATTACTAACGATAACGAACCTATGCATAACTATTGAATAAACCAAAAAGTGTACGACAAAGTGAGCCTCTATTGGGGATGTGACCCAATGGAGAAAGGATGAGGATGATCAGTGTGTTTCGTAACCATATGGCAGGATGCGGTGGCTCTCGATTTGCTGATTTATTTGGCCGGCCCATCGAAGCAGGAAACCCGGTGACGCAACGATCCGGAAACTGGAAGGTCTCTGTCTCTCTTTCTGGCTTGATCCACTGAGTGCTTTTGTCTTGCTGGCTGAAAACCCAGCTTCGATACGAAAATTACACGCCGAAATGTGGGAAATAATGGGAGGGAGGAGTGGACATGCGGCACACACCAAAACCAAAAGTATCATAAAGTTCATAGAGACAGCAAACACGTTTTCCTTCGAGCTTCGAGCATTGAGCTGCATTGTAATTTAAACGAAGCCCCCGGAACGTTGACCCGCTGCTCTACTACACTACAAAAACTGGCGGCTCCATGGAGCGGAGGTCTGCAGCTGGAGGTTGGAGGCGGAGGAGGCCCAAATGGAGACCTGCCATGGGTCGAGGTTGCTGCGCTTCCTCGTTGCATGTGGCTCGAGGCCCCGAAACCCCTATATCAATCTGATATTTGCCGGTACGTATTCATAGAAATATAATTTTGGCATTTTCTATTTTACAGAGATTTATGGAGGCGATCAAAAAAAGTTTGGCCAACCATTAATGGCAGTGATTCCATCTTAAACGATCCCCCATCTGAGTCATCAGCTGTCTGCTGCTTAGGAGTTTGATATATCCAACGATCTGGGATCGCCATCCGCCCCCTTTTCGCTCACCTTCAGCTCGTTGTTGCGTTTTCGGCTGGCAACTGGCAACTTGCCACTTGCAATGTGCAACTTCAACTGGCGGCGACAGCAGCAACTTGCAACTTGCATTGGAAATTCGCGTCTGGGTCGTTTGCAATTGACGCCAGTTTTGTTTACTTTGTTTTAGCCGCCTTGTTGCCCCTTTTCCATGTGTCATCCATGTCCCTTACCACCGATTTCCATATCTATAGATGAGTTTGCGAGTTGTGTAAGAGATGCTGATGCGGGATTTATTATACCGCTCAAATTGCACTTTCGTCTGGTGGCATCTGCAATTAGTAAAGTGTGGCCACGCCCCCGAAAATGTCGCGAAAGCCGCCCCCCATTTGCAGGGCATCTTAATGAGGGAGCGGAATGGAGGAGTTTTCGCATGTTAATTGCATTTTACGGGAGCTGAAAAAACACCTGCAACATATAGGTATGCAGGTGTTTAGGTTGGAAAGTTGAAGTTAAGTCACCGAATGATCCATATTTAGTGTGTTAGATAAGCAAATCTCACTTTCATGAGGTTGCATTATAGAGCTCTTTTCAATTACTCACATTTTTTGAAGATTTTTTGTTAAAATAGGTCATAAATTTATTTTCTATAATTTTTTTCCTTGCTTATTTTGTTTTTAAATTAAAATAGTGAACACTGTTTTACCGAATGTCTTGCAGTTAAAGTGAAAATCAAAGATGCTGCATAAATCGAATTTATGGTGATTGCTTTTAAATTAAAGTTTCGCACCTATGCTAAAAAGGATGTCCCACTTTTAACACCCTTGTCTGTGGGTAATTAAAAAACTGAATAATGACTTACGTAACACTTAGTGATTGTTGCTGAAGGTACATTAAATACTCTTTGTATTGTATTAGATATAAATCTTATTTTAATGAGCTACTGATTATGTGTAAGTGGCAATTTAATTGCAGTTTTGTTAATATAGTAGTTAATTTTTCCTTTGATCAACATGAAAAATTACCATATGGCATTTTTCCTTTATAGATCTTCATCTTAATTCCAGCCTAACGAATTGGACATTTTTTTTGGCCATGTTTTGGAATGCATTTTGGCTGCGGCAATTTTCTGGTTTCCTGCGATTCGTGGCTGCATCGAATCCGCCTTCGTCACGCCCAAAATGATGGATCAACTGGCAGTGGCCAGTTTGATCGCCTCCGCCGCCGGGCTTTGTCATCGTTTTGGGCCAAATTGCCAGCGATATCCCCCAGATGCAGATGCAAATCAAATAATGGCATCAATTGTACAGCGCCGCAAGTTGCAAGTTGGCCTGATGTTGCTGCTGCTGCTGCTGCTGCTGCAGTTGCATTTGCCGCTGCGGATTATGCAATGGGAAAGGTGCAGCAGCAACTTGTCTGGCGGGAGATGCGCATTTGCTATACAAACAAATCGCTGGCCGACTACAAACTGTTGCAGATGCGACAATCGAATGGAGTTGCAGTTATGAGTTGTCTGCACAGCAGCTTTCGCCCGCTGCCGGCTGCCTTTTGCCACCCCATCCCAACATCCCAACACTAAAAGATCCCAAAAGTAAGGCCCATCGCCTGAGTCCTCCCCCCTGACTAATGGCGACTTCGCGACGATGATGCGGCAGCATTTGGCCCACATTGCGCCAATGTGGTGGCTCATACCAGATGCACTGAGAGAAAATACATTTAAATTACTTGAATATTACAAAAAATTTAGGTTCCCTCAAATATTTAGAAAATACTGAATATATAGGCTTTAAGAAAAATACTTTGAGGTGCCTAGTAATAGTATGTTTAAGGTATAAAATATACCTAACAAATGGATCAAGTTGAAGTTCCTTTTAGAAAGTTATACCTCGAAGTACAGATTAATTTACTTCGGAGCCTTTAAATTAATTTAATATTTCATAAAACTGAAGATCAATGAAATATTTAGTAAGCACTTAATGGATCGGATTTAAGATATGTAGGTAACTTGAGGTACCAAATAATACATAGATTGTTCAAGTATAATCAGATATTTTTTAAAAACTTAAAATATACCTGATTACGATGAAGTTCCTTTAAGAAATATATATCTTGAAGTTCAGAATGATTTATTCAAGTCAGTCAGCACTTCAAAAAATAATACCATGCAAATATTTAGAAAATACTGAATATATAGGTTTTAAGAAAAATACTTTAAGGTGCCTAGTAATAGTATGTTCAAGGTATAAAATATACCTAACATATGCGTCAAGTTGAAGTTCCTTTTAGAAAGTTATACCTCGAAGTACAGAATAATTTACTTCGGAGCCTTTAAATTAATTTAATATTTCATAAAACTGAAGATCAATAAAATATTTAGTAAGCGCTTAATGGATCGGATTAAAGATATGTAGATAACTTGAGGTACCAAATAATACACAGAATGTTCAAGTATAATCAGATCTTTTTTAAATCTGTTAATATACCTGACAAGTGGTTACGATGAAGTTCCTTTAAGAAATAAATATCTTGAAGTTCAGAATGATTTATTCAAGTTAGTCAGCACTTTAAAAAATAATACCAAGCTTTTAGTAAGTAAATCAAATGTTATACAAGATACCTTAATTAATAGATACATTTATTTTCGTAGTTCCGAAACATATAAATATATATTACTATAACCAATATATCTTATTTTTCGCAGTGCCCCAGCAGCACCTCCAAC
The DNA here is from genome assembly GCF_014743375.2 of Drosophila subpulchrella. NCBI lineage: Eukaryota > Metazoa > Arthropoda > Insecta > Diptera > Drosophilidae > Drosophila > Drosophila subpulchrella. The sequence continues at coordinate 21,690,448 of NC_050613.1, forward strand.
ATCTGCCAACCACACGGCGAGCGTGGAAAATGGTTTTTCCTTTTGCTTTCTGGCAGAGCGAAGCTTTTCCGGTTAATGTTATGTTGCCTGTGGTTTGGTATAAAAACTCTGGCTGCCATCGGTGGTCATGTCAGTTGTGGATTCGCACTTAACCCACTAGTTAACCCAAACGGAGCGTTCCAAGCGATGAAAGTACGGCTCGCCAGGATAACCATAGAATTATTATTTAATTGAAAAATATTGCGCATGCGCAGCGTGTTCTCACATATATTTTTTTCAAGTGATTCTTATGGAGTGTTCTCTTACGTTTCAGGCCTTTGTGTGTCTCTTGCTCATTGGAGCGGCCAGTGTGACGGCCAAGCCGAAGCCCGGCGGCGGAGGAGGCTGGTCCTCCGGCGGAGGAGGCGGCGGCGGTGGTGGAGGCTGGTCCTCTGGCGGCGGAGGAGGAGGTGGCGGCCATGGAGGCGGAGGCGGTGGAGGAGATGTGCAGATCATTAAAGTGATCACGGAGAGCGGCGGAGGTGGTGGTGGTGGAGGCTGGTCCTCTGGCGGCGGCGGAGGAGGAGGTGGTGGCTGGTCCTCTGGAGGCGGCGGAGGAGGAGGTGGTTGGTCATCCGGAGGAGGAGGTGGTGGTGGTGGCCACGGAGGCGGCGGCGGCGGAGGCGATGTGAAGCTCATCAAAATCATTAGCCTGGGATCCGTAGGCGGCGGCGGTGGAGGAGGACATGGCGGCGGTGGAGGAGGAGGTGGCTGGTCTTCCGGAGGAGGAGGCGGCGGCGGCGGAGGTTGGTCATCAGGCGGCGGAGGAGGTGGTGGCCATGGAGGTGGCGGCGGCGGCGGCGGCACCAAGGTCATCAAGATCATCAAGCTGAGCTCCGGAGGTGGCGGCGGCGGTGGCCATGGAGGCGGTGGTGGCGGAGGAGGAGGCTGGTCCTCCGGCGGAGGAGGCGGCGGTGGCGGTTGGCAGCCCGCCGGCGGTTGGGCCTAATCCCAGCCTGGAATCCCAGGAAGCCACCATCGAGGCAATCCGCGTCCACTCTTGTAAATACTGTACATATCCAAGAAGCATTTGTTTTGTTTTGTTTTTTTGTTACCCTGCCCCACAGAACTGTTACTAAATTAAGCATGAGACTATGTAGCAAATGGCATTTGCCTGAAACACACAATTTGTATATTAAATAAATGTACCCTAAAACTGTTAATTCCTAAACTTTTTTACTTCGTTTGCAAGGTCAAGATTATATAATTTTAAAAAATAACCCAAAACTTTTCATATTTTCTTGCCTTTGTGACAAATTTGTGATAAAAACAACGAGTTGCTCATCTCTAATCTGCGCTTTAAATTTAAACAAGAAAGAACGCTATAGTCGAGTGCCTCGACTATCAGATACCCGTTACTCAGCTAAAGGGACCAAAGGGAAATGGAAATAAGCAAGCAGCACAGCAAGACTGAAATGCGCCACCTACCGGCGGTAGACAGATTTAAGCGTTATGGGCGTTAGGGTGGGCGTGGAAAATTTTTTTTTTGGTCAATCGATAGGTATTGACGAGACCGATACAGTTCAGTTAAAATTTTGTATCTAGCATGAAAATTGTGGGCGCCACAGGCTTGGGCGGTTTGTGGGCGTTAGAGTGGGCGTGGCATACTCGCGTATCAAAATTGCGCTGCGTACAAAGGTTCGGAATCTAAATCTGAAATCCTGATTCTATATCTTTGATAGTTTCCGAGATATCCACGTTCATATTTACGATTTTTTGAAGTTTGGGGGCGGTTTGTGGGCGATAAAGTGGGCGTGGCAAACTTTTTTTTAAGTCAATCGATAGGTATTGATGAGAACAATACATTTCAGTTAAAATTTTTATTCTAGCATCAAAACTGTAGGAGCAACAGTTTTGGGCGGTTTGTGGGCGTAAAACAAACTTGCGCTGCGTAAGAAGATCAGGAATCTGCACGCCAAATCTCAATAGCCTAGCTCTCATAGTTTCCAAGATCTCAGCGTTCATCCGGACAGACAGACGGACAGACGGACAGACGGACAGACGGACAGACGGACAGACGGACAGACGGACAGACGGACATGGCTAGATCGACTCGGCTAGTGATCCTGATCAAGAATATATATACTTTATGGGGTCGGAAACGCTTCCTTCTGCCTGTTACATACTTTCCGACGAATCTAGTATACCCTTTTACTCTACGAGTAACGGGTATAAAAATACCTAATTTTAAATTGTGGAAACTACCTAATTTTAAAATTTTGATAGTACCTAATTTTAAATTTTGATATTAATGATTGACAATAAAAATTCAAAATGTATTCAATTTAGCAGATCAATTTCGAATTAAAAAAAAAAAACTTAACATAATTTAATAATACTTAATAAAGTATGCATTTTAATTCAATTTAAATGCCCAGCAGCCACTTGCTAAATATTATGTTCGCCTGGTATTAAAAAAATCAAGAAATTTGGATTTCGGTAAATTCTGATCCGAGTTGTGGTCAATTTTGTCGGGCAAAATGGGAGATTCTCCGATTTGAAGTACCAGGCGAACAGAAATTCCAGTAGGTCGACTGCGAAATCTGAAATCCCAGCTGCGCCCAAGTGTAGGTAACACAAATTGCATTGCAGGTATAAATGCGACTGCCCAAAAGTATGCCACAATATTATTATACAAAAATTTAAATTACAGCCTGCTTTAAGGCATTGCCCAAAATAATATTAAAGAAGATCTTACATATGTATTTTGTTTTATTTTATTATAGTTACAAAATATAGAACTTATATTATATTAATTGATAAAATATACAGTTTTTTTTTAATACATAAAACTAAAACTATCAGGTTTACTTTAATTGTTTTACAAAATCAGTGCCTGCATTTGAATATCCAATTAATGGAGCTCTTGGCTGCCATGGTAGGCTGAATTCCAGGTTCATGTGCTTCAATTGAAGTGCTTGGCACTCGAGACGTACGTTCTGTTTGCTTTAATGTTTGTTGCCTTGCTCCCCCATCTTTTGGATTTTTATAGCAGGAGAAAGTCGAAGGCAACGAGGGGCTATCAAGGTCGGCCAGAAAATGCAGAGAAATTCCATTCCTGTAATAAATAATAGAGAAAAATTAATTAATATATAGTAGTTTCAGCAGAACAGACTTTAAAAAGTACTTAAACGTTATGGCTATGTGAATGTGAAAGCTCAGATACTATCGATTATGAGTTAGTTAAACACGAAAACAAGCAATACGTTAGGTATTTATCAGCCTAATAACAAAATATGTCTATTTTTTTAAAATGGGCCCCGAATGTCAAACTTTGGTGCGTTCCATAAAACTATTGTTTACTCTTGTTTGGTAAATTGCTTGTAAATGAATGTGTTTGTAAGTTTGGGTTAAGAATACGGAAAGATATTGAATCAAGTATTGCTTGAACTGCGACCCGGATTGCCTCTACTAAAAGCCCAGGAAATCTGGGACTTCCAGCCAGTTGGAAAAGCATCCGCTTTTCAGTGGTGCTTCCTTAAGGCACCTGCTTCGATTCCGGGGATTTTTCGATTTTACTAAAATATAGTTATGCAGCTCAGCTTTCCAATTGCTTCTCACATACTGATGAGTTTAGAATGAAAACAATTACCCATCTTAACGAAGTCGGAATACGCTTACATTGAATGTACTTAGTTGGCTACAGAAAAAGAAACTTGACATATGAAGGTGTTCTATCATCAGACATCTGGACAATTGTTGATCCGAGTTACATCTTAGTTGACCCTTGTAAAATAAAGGCCAGGTTAGATACACTGGTTCCATCTTCCCCCGATTTATTCTCCACTCTGTCTGATTCTCTCCTATTTAGCAGATGAGTAAGAGGGATTTTCCAGCAGATGTCATGCATATAATTGCTGATACACTCCCCGATTTTCGGGTAACTTGGCGTATGCGTAATCTTTACATTCCAGTACTATTACAATATCGAAATTTTCGTTTATGATGTGTAATCCTGTAAAGAACTTATTTATATATCTGTCTTGTTTGGATTTCATAAGTACTATACAATACAATACAATTTAAAACTGTTAAAATGCTTAATTCATTATTAATATATTCTGCGGTTAACCACACAATTTGCGGTTTAAACTACCACAGAATATAAATATATTCTCTGATTAATGTAACCTAATCTGAATAATATTTAAAGAGAGGTATAGAACACTGGAAGGTACAGTTTTGTATAACTATTTAAGAATGATATAACTCGTTGAAGAGCACGAATTCAAAGGTAGAACTTTGTAGAACTAGTCAGGGCATTGGAAAGTCCCCGATTTTAGTATCTGCACTGACCCATTGAGTAATTAATGTTTAATGCCCGCCGGCCAACGTTATTGTTGTATAAGTAACTCCCCCTATCTGTTCAAACCCGATCGCCTGAGAGAATCCGATGGCTCCCAGTGATGACGACAACGATGCAGCGTCAAACAATGGGTGTCATATATAAAGATGCACCCCAACAGGTTGACGACTAGTTAGCCACCAGCCTTGCACTCGAATAGAACGGATTGGAGGAGCATTAGCATCAGCATCAGCATTATCTTCAACCGGAACCGGAACTCCAATATCAACACTAGTCAACTAAGATGAGGCACCGGCAGCTCTTTGCCTTTTGGCTGCTAATCCTGGCCAGCTGCGTGGACTTCAGCACACCCCATCTGCTCGAACTGAAGAAGAAGCTGCTCGGACTCGGTGGCGGTGGAGGAATCGGCGGTGGTGGAGGATTCGGTGGTGGCGGTGGAATCGGCTGGGGAGGTGGAGGTGGTGGAGGACATGGCGGCGGAGGAGGCTACAATGGAGGCGGAGGAGGCGGCTACAATGGCGGAGGAGGATACCACGGAGGCGGAGGAGGCGGTGGCTATCCCGGTGGAGGTGGCGGCGGATATCATGGAGGCGGAGGTGGAGGCGGTGGCCATCCCGGCGGAGGCGGCAGAACCATAGATGTCTATATCGTTAAGCCGGTCTACAGCGGTGGCGGAGGAGGCGGTGGCCATCAGTGGGGAGGAGGTGGTGGTGGTGGTGGCCACAATGGAGGAGGCGGCGGAGGAGGACAGAACCAATGGGGTGGTGGTGGCGGCGGAGCACCTGCCCAGTGGGGTGGTGGAGGTGGTGGTGGAGGCGGCGGAGGCAGTGGCTCCTACGCCAGCAGCAGTGCCAATAGTTGGGCCTCCGGCGGAGGAGGTGGTGGCTGCCATTCCTGTGGTGGCGGCGGTGGCAATAACGCCTACGCCAAGGCCTCTGCGAATGCCTATGCAGGCAGCTGGTAGGATTCCAAGCCCAAAAGATTTTCAACCTGGATACTATCTTTTTTTTTAATATTGTAAGCTGTTCTGTAAATATTTTAAACTTGTGAAAGCCGAAAAACATTGCGTAAGTGAAACAAATACATTGGTAAAAAGTTAATAAAATGAAAAGTAGCAAGCAAGAAAATAATGAAGACAACTTATTTAAAACTCAAAAGTCAGCCCAAAACCTTAGATCCTGAAAGCAGTGGTCGAAATATGGAAATTAAATAGCTTATTAAACAAGACGGATTAGCAGACACCCAGAAAAGTGAGTATTCTTACCAATACCGCCATTGAGCCCGTATAAAAGACAGATTTGAAGGTAAAATATGAGGGAATTCAACCACAAATTCATAATCCGGATCCAATAACTCATTTTATGGAATTTAGGAGTACGGTTTAGGGTTCCAATATTGAAAGCCATTGGAAATAGGGAAAAATCAAACATGAAAATGGGCAAAAATTTTAACCCTCTTTGAAAAGAAAGATTTTAATGTAAATTATTAGTGAATTCAACCACAAACTCATAGAGGTATCCCGCATCAAAATAGGAACATAATAACCCAAGTTATGAAATTTATAAGTACATTTTTAGACTCCCATTTTGATAGCCATTGGAAATTCGGAAAAATAGAACATTAAAATGGGTTAAAATGTTGACCCTCTTTTAAAATAAATATTTGAGTGCAGAATATTAGGATATTTAATTAGGAGTTCATAGAGGTATCCCACGTCGAAATCGGATAAAAATAACTCAAAGAATAGAATCTAGAAGTTCAGATTTGGGTTCCTATTTTGAAGGCCATTGGAAATACGGAAAAATCGATCATGAAAATGGGTTAAACTTTTAACCCTCGTGTAAAAGAAAGATTCTAATGTAGAATATTAGATAATTCAACCATAAATTCAAAAAGGTATCCCACTTCTTAAACGGAATCCGATTACCCAAGTTATAGAATCTAGAAGTGGAGATTTGGTTTCCCTTTCTGAAACCTACTGGAAATACGAAAAAATCGAAAATGAAGTGCATTAAATTTGCGACCTTCGGTAAAAAAAAATTGTTTTGTTAAAATATTAGAGAATCCAAAAGCAGGAAAACAGCAACGCCACTTTTAAATTTAATTGATCGTTCATCATAGGAGTCCGAAAATGATGGGCGCATCTCACAGGGATTTTAAACTTGAATCCCACAGGCATTTTTATACCTATAGGTAGGGGTATACCCCTCACCCCCTCCGCGGTGCTGGCTTTCGCACAATTTAATAATAACCATGCCCACATATTTGCAATATAAAAACCAGTTTGCCCACTAACTTGGCGGGCTGTGAAAAAATGTAAACAAGTAAAAAAGGAAAACAACGAACGAACATGTTCGAAAAATGCCAAAACAACTTTTGCAATGGGTGAAAGATATTTACAGCCAATTTCATGCTTTCCCCACTCCTCGCTTTAACGCCATATTTGTGCGTGGGTGAGTCCGAAAATTGAGGAAGTCAAAGGAGTATCTGGGATAACCGAGGATCCTAAGATGGTGTTGGTATTTTTAGATTTTTTAATCAATTATAAAGGTGGGATATACAAAGATGCATCGCTTTCACGTCGCTTTGAAGGGGTTATAATAACAGATCTTTGATTTTACTTTAATTTTTTTAATTAGATGATTTTTAGGTGACCTCCATTTCCAAAACTTATTTATTTATTTACTTTAGCCCAGTTATATGTGTTTGGCATTTGATGACTTCTGCTCTCTTCTTTGTAAATGTTTTTGAAGTTCAATTGCTGAGATATGGATCAGCAATCATCCCAACCGAGTTTCGACATTATTTTCTTCGCTTCCCTTCAGTGGATTTGATGAAAAGGTTATTGATCGATTCGCCTGGAGATTCTTGACAACTTCTCCACTTGTCCCCTCTCTTTTGATTTTTTTTTTTTCGATTTTTCTGTCTTTCAGCGAGCAGCTGCGGATGAGCCAGATTCCTACGTCTTCTACTGGAAAAACTCGTTTCGCGTTTTTCCTCGAGCGTTCAGGCAAAATGGTAACTCCTTTGGCGCCTCTCTTCTCTTTGAATTTCTTGGAAATCAATTGAAGGGGCAGAAAGAAAGATTTGTTTTCCACGCACTATTAATTATTTACTTTTTTCACTTGCCTAAAGGCAAATAATATAATATTCAACATCATCCAAAGAGCCCTTGTTTTCTCTGCGTGTACATTTTCCTCTCTTGGCTTCACTTGAGCTTTTCCTTAAAGCGTCAACAGGTTTTTGGTCAACTTGGCCAATTGCAATTGGAACCAATCCGCTTCTCACCCGCCTTTTGCCCGCTTTTCTGCCAAGCTGAAAGTTTTTCTTGCCTTGCTGGTTTTCCACAGTGGAAAATTAAAGGGGGACAACTCACCCGATTCTGCTCTCATTCTACTTATATTCCCCATTCCCAATCCCGTTTCCCAATTTTATGCATTCCATCTGGCGCATTTTCCACTGCAAATTGCACTCTTGATTGGAAAGAATCGCAGCATCGAACTGTCTTTGGTTCTGCTCCATTTCAAGCGGAATTTTAATACCTCCACTGGGGACTTCATTGGCGGAATTGGGACAAGCGGAAAATGGAAAATCGCTGGAGAAAGGAGCCATTAAAGATGCTGCAACGGGAGTGACAGGAAGCGCAAGAGCAGAGAATGGATGGCCCAATTATTGTACGTAATTTGGGATTGAAGATATCTTTGGAAAGTAATAATCAAAAATATCACCCCACTTTAAAGGTGGGATTTAGCTATATCTGATATTCAATTATTTAATTTATATTAGCTTTATATAAGAAAAATACCCCAACAGTCAATAATATTATATTAAAAACATTATTATATTATAGATCAATGGTATGTAATCTTCACCCATATCAGAAGATATATTGGAGATATATATTGCTGTGAAATATAATATATATTATAATTCATTATTATTTTCTGGTAATTATCTGACTTCCCTTCGGTTTAAAAATAAATAAAACCACTTTAGCCAAGCGAGACCCCAAAAAGATGGGGTATACGCAGAGTGTTTCAAGACCCCGTCGAGTTACAACTGTAAAACCAGTTAAGCATCCCCAGCGATCGTTTGACATTTTGTCGCCTGGCGCACGATCGCACCACAAAAAGGGGTTACCAGAGGGGGCCTTCGGAACCAAGTAGGAGAGGTAGGGGGCCTACGACTTTGGGTGGTGGGGCCGAAAGACCTCGTCTACGCGACTTGCTCTTCGGTTATCTTCGCCCGTTCGGTTTTCTTCAACCCGAAATTCAAGCCGCCAGTCTTCGGTTCGAGCTCAGCCAACGAAGTCGCAGAGCGGAGAAAAGTCGCAGAGAATCAGAGAGTTAGTGTGAGGGAGAAACACATAGTATATACCCTCTCTGTCGCACCCCATACGATCTAGGCTTTTGGCCAAACTGTGCGTGAAATCGGTAAACCAAAACCAAAACCGAAAACAAACTGAAACCGAAATTGAAAACTCAATCTAAAAAAATAAGCAAACCTTTAGCCAAAAAAAAAAAAAAATCCTTTAGTTCGCGTCGCGTGTTTTGTATACTATACTATATATACTATTTTTTTATACATTTTTTTATGGTTTATATAACAAAGTTATGAATTAATTTCATATTTTTTAGCCAACACGAATTTGAATTTAAAATTGGACACATACGAAAAGGTGAGCTAAATCAATATATGAACTAGGGGTCCTAAGACTAGTTTTTTAAACGGGCTGCGAACGGGTCTCAGAGCTCAACTCAATGTCAAAAGTTGGGCTTTCGAGCGGACCACCCCCCGCCCACTGGAATTCGCTAATTAGCATGCCGAGCTGATCTTGGCTTTAATCGCAGATCTTTGAGATCTCTTACCGAGAGCCGAGAGACCCAAGCTCGTGCCGAATCGCTTGAAAGCCATCAATCTCCATTTAAACCAGCAGAGACAATAAAGCGACAGATATAATTATGCGAAAACAACGCAATCTGAACATTCCTCAAGATACCTCATAGTATCTTAGTTCTTATTCTTGGTTGAATGAAGTCTTGGAAATGTCTTGAATGGCTTGGAATGCAGGTTATGATATCTGAAAAGACGTGACAAGGTCAGCGGGCATTCTCAAGGGGGCAAAACGGGATCCTGTTCTGGAATATCTTTCCCTGATTCGGAGATTCCTTTGTTTACCCAAATCCCCCCGCAGTGCTAATCAAAAATTCCGGGCAGGCACAGGCACACACACGACAAAAAGACAAGAGTTGAGGTCATTGCTCAAATCATTTAAGATTCAGATACGTTCTCGGTCTGCCACTTTAAGATTCGGATACATTTTCTGCCCGGCTCTCGAGAACGACCGACTTTCGGCTGGGGCTTTTCGCGTTTCGGGATTCAGCCAGAGGAAAGATGATATAGGGTCAGGTCTCGCGATTTAGACATCAAAGACCTCTTCACGCCACAGTCTTTTGTCTCTGGCTTTTGACTTGATTTGACTTCACTTTATCTCATTATACTTAACTATGCTCTCGAGTTGACGTGACTCGAAGCGGGCTAATTGAAAGTCAGGGAGTATACCCTGAAAGTTCTGGGACTGCCCACTATGATAAACCAATTAAACTACTTTGTTGGCTTACTTGCAGATACATTAAAATATTTCATAAATCATATGTTTGGCAGTACAACACACTCCCATTGTCAAATAATTGGTTAATAATAAACCTTTTACTGCGCCTATCCAATTAGGTTTTTACAATAGAGTTCCAAATTCATATTTTTAAACAACTATTATTACATGTATTTTTTATAAATCCACACTGTAACCTTCACAGCTCCCTAGAGCAACTAAAATTCGACCTTAGTATTTCTTCCCTTCGCTCAAATTTGTCTGTGCTGTCTTCTCTTTACTTTGTGGTTCTTTTTATGGTCGTATGTTCAAGTGAACGGCATTAGAAATGGAAAGAGGGAATTACGAGGGGCCCGGGGGCAAATAGATCTACCGAGAGATAGAAAGATGCTCGAGTATCTTGTATCTCTATATGGTATTCGGCATTTGGTCGCTGTTTGTTTTCCACTTGCAGTGGAAGAGCGGAAGATCTGGGTGTGGTCCCCGGTGGAAAGTATCTTCTGTCCGTTTGGCCAGGCGCATCTCTCGGATTGATTGCATCCTGGTTTTGAGATGCATCCAAAGTGAAAGCCAGATCGATTTACCTGCCCTGTCGCCCTGCTCGAAGATCCTTAACTTAACTAAAGGCCTAACTTAAAGCATCGACAGCTATCGAACCACGAATCCGGCCAGAGACAAAAGTGAAATTGCAAGAAAACTATATAAGAAAAAAAAAACCTGCACATAACGACAAACAACTAACAATAAACGACTTTGGACAACCGAGGACGGACAAACAGTTGGCCATAATAATTGGCGGAAAAACAACAACAACAACAACTACAGCAAGTAGGACGCTTGAGTGGCTGCCAAATGCCCGGAATCGATCCGATCCGATCCGATCCGATCCGAACCAATCCCCACTCCACTGCCATCCACTCCACTCTAATCCAATCACATCAAAATGTTTACTATCAAAATAGCGAAAAATTAAGCCAAAAATTACCAGCAATAAAAATACCCTAGCCAGCTGGGAATACTAAACAATGCAGATAGAGGGGGAAATTTAAAATTACACCTCTAATTCCCAGGCACTATAATGTTTAAAGACCATATTAAAATGTAGCTTAAACTGTAGCTTAAAGCCATGGGAAACAATTTTAAATAGAAGTTAGTACAATTTTATTTCCAATAAACCAAGTTCAGCTCAAAGAGAAAATGAAAGATATATATATGCTTGGGGATCCAGAGTATCCATCGATTCGGTTTGGATCCTTGGACAGCTCGATTCGTTAATCGAATCGAAATGGAAACCAAATTGGCCTCCGTGGAGCTGGCAAAGCCAAATGAGAAATACAAACCACACAGATGGAAAAACAAATAATTAAGCATGTACGAAAAGAGAAATATGATTAAAATTCCCGGGGCATACGCAGATCACCCCGTCAAGACCTCTATTATAAGGTGGCTACGCCAAGAAAGGAAAGCGCGTTCGACGGCACGAAAAATTATTTCAAATATTTTTGCAATTTGTATTGAAAGTGTTTTCGATTTTTTTTTGCAACGCCATCATGCCAAAAGGGGTTAATGAGACAGAGGGGGTGTGTGGAATTCACCGGCGGCAGGTGTTAAATCGCCAGAATATGCCATGAAAATCTTTATTGCCATTGTTCGTTTTGAATTATCGTCAAGTGAGGTATTTTTTGTTCAAAGCTTAAGCTTTGAATTTAAGTGCAAAAAAAGAAAAGGAGCCGCTAGAGAAATAAACAAGATTTCAAAGCTAATTGGTAGTTTAAACTGATAAAAAAAAAGTTTAGTTATAATACCAGTTTATCTATAACGTTTCTCAGAACTCTTTTCTTTATGACTATTCTTAAACCCCTTTTTCCGATACCGTAAGTCCAATTTCTTTGGTTCCATTCGATTGCATTCCTTGCTCTTATCAATTAGTTGGCAATTTTTCTTGTGGCTTTTATTTTTTATCAGCATTTTTTTACGTTCTGTTTGTGTTCCATTTGATGCGTGACATTCGTGACTTTTGCGACATTCTCCGGAATATACTCATATATATACCTATAACCCCCTTAACTCCAATTGCACCGAATCCCACCTGTTCCAGTGTCCATTGCCAACTCGAAAAAAAAAGCTAAAAAGTGCATAGGAGGCAATCCAAGTGGTTGCCAATGGAAAACAAAAAGAAATAATAAAACAAAAAACTGAAAACAATCAAATCCGAAGAAGCCGAAGAAGCAGTTGCTTTTGTAGCAGTAGAAATAGCTTTGAAAGTGGCACAAAGTAATTTTAATGCTGAATGGAGCGTAAAGTTGTTCAACTGCAATTGCAATGGATTTTTCGGTTTTTTTTTGTTTTTGTTTTTCGCCTTTTTGGCCAACAAAAGAGGCAGAAATCCAAAATTAAAACCAAGTGCAATTATTTTTGACACACACGATGCAATCGCACACTTGCTTTTGTTTCACTGATTGTTTCTTACAAAAGCTTACAAAATATCCGAAATTCAAAGGCTTTCCAGAACGGAATAATTTTGCATATATCGAAACCGAATCAATGACCATCTTCAAATCGATCGTAAAGTGTTTAGGTTTATTGATACGCATTGGTCTCAATTTGCATGAGAAAGCGAATGAATGGGGGAAACAAAGACGCCGATGATGGTGAGGTAATAGGCAGGGAAAAAGCCAGAGAAATTCCCAAATTAAGGGCTTCTTCGCCGGGTGACAAACTCAAGTCCCCGATTGGTCAACCTGAAGACGGAATGCGTATCCACCGAGCAAATCGAATCGCTACTGAGTTCTACACAGAGAAAAAAAAATGATGATGAATTTGATCGAAAAAAAATTATAGTTTGCTCAAGTACTATAATTTTGGTATTTATATATTGAATAGTTCATATTCAATAATAGTAATAGATACAGTGGTCTAAAATTATATGATACATCCTCAAAGTGTATTTGATACTAACATAATTTTTCTCTGTGTAGTGGGTTGTCTTTTTTAGGTATCGTGGGACCCTTTGAGTGGGGAATTACCTCATCCACTGCATCAGCCGCCCCTTGATTATGAGCTGTATTAATCCCCACCCAAGATGATGATTAAGTGCAGGTGGCTCATATTATTTTCAGTTTATTTTCAAGTTATTAGTGTAGCATTCCATATTAGATCAGTGGTTTTTAAACTTAAAAGTAATGCAAACTTTCCTAATGCATTTGAAACATAACTTATAAGTTTGACTATACAATTGCTATTTCATTTGTTACTATTTTGGAAAATACTTAGCTCCCAGAGGCAAAACTTTAACGCAACATTTCTTAATCATCATGTGAAATAGGTGCATTCGTTTGGAAACTAAAGCTAACCAATTTCATATCAATATTTAAGAGGATTACCGATTCCAGTTGTCCATCACGATCAGTGAACGAAGCGGAACAGGTTTATTTTTAGGAAGGGTGAGACATTGTGACCCAATTATCTTTGGAATTTGTTCGAAATAACACTTCTACAGATTTCCAAACAGTTTTGATTTCCTTTTTTAATTGAACGACTTTTATAAAGCTCGAAAATATGTTTCTTACTGGGTAATTATAATACTTTTTATTTACTATATTTTCAATTTAAAGAAGATTTAAAGAAGAAGAATTTAAAAATTCTTCTCCTATTACATCTTTCTTACGCATACTAGAAATATTTTATCTCAGAAGTGAATTTATTTTTAGAAAGCTCTAAAATGTAAATTCTCAAAGGGTTTTTTTTATAATTGGGTCAATATTAGCAAAACAATCTCCATAAAGCTGTCCAAAAATTCAAACAGTGAGCTTTCTTGTCGTTGCTAAATTTGGCAAGATCATTTTCAAAAAAAAAAGAAAGCATTCTTCAGGACTGTCAAGATCCGAGCTCCTCCCTCAAAAAACTTAGCATTCTAGTCCACTCCCACTCGATATGGGCACAAACTGATGGATGGGTCGCAATAATGCTGTCATACGATCCCAAAAACTCGGATCGAGTGCCATCATCGCAACGCCCGCGCTTAGCTCACTTGAAGGCGATGATCTAATCTCAGATGGCAAATGGCGACATCAAGCGACGCCACTGTTTTACATCTGAACTTGAAAATTGCGCGAGTGGGCGGAAAAGGGGGTTTTCGGGGAGTTGGGCACTCCAATTGGAAGACAATGCCGCAGACTCCACGGAAAACTGGGAAATATATACGAAGAAGAAAAGAGCGGCGAAGATTTGTGGTTAGGAGCTTGTTTGGGGGAAAAGTTCATTGCACTTGGCGGTGAAAAATCGCTGACTGTTTATTGCTGTTATTTGTTGTCATTGTTGACTTGTTGTTTTCGCTGTGGTTGTTATTTTGCAGACCAAATTGGCGAGGAGGAGGCAAAAAGTGAAATAAAACAAGGTTCGCTGTGGGTCTACCATTTTGCCCCCACCTTGAAATGTTGCAATTCAATGACTCGAGAAATTTGTCGGCTGCGTTTGTCGCTAAATTTAGCTGGAATTTCGATTAGAAAAGGAAAGTGCTGCCTGGCTTTATAATAGATGGTATACCTATACAAAGCAGTCGACAAAAAAATGCAATCCAAAGAGGCAAGCCATTAGCAAAGCCGCTTGTATTTTATGATTCTTGTTTAATGGAAAAAATCTATAGATACATTTAATTGCTTAATCTCTTAATAGAAAAGTGATTAGCGGCGATTGGATATTATAATATACAGGTGTAATAACGTTTAAAAATACACAATGATTTTTTAACAATTTCTGGAAATGTTGGATAAAGTTTTAGTAGAAAAATGTAAAATCTTGGTTCGAATTTGTAAAGCTTATTAATAAATCCGAGTTTTGTCTTGGAAAAGTTTTTGTAAATTTGGGGAAATTCCAGTAGATAAACCACTTTCCAAAAATCCCTACAAAAATCAAGAATGTCTATACGTTTTACAACACTGGTCTTAGTGCAAGACCCACTTTATTCCCCTTGGCTTGTCCTTCTACCACTCTAAAAATGCAATGGCACTCGGGCGTTAAGACTGTCACGTCCACTTGGACAGGAGTTTCTGCTGCTGGCGCATGCCACGGCATAAAAATATAAACAAAACAAAGAAACAAAAACACCAAGACCCATAACACGAATTATTGAAATTCATGCCACCTACACGAGAGTTAAGACGCGCCAAAACAAACCCAAATAAAAATAAAAACAGGCAAAACGAACCAAGATTTTGCATATTTTCACCTTTTAAATGGCGGTGTGTTGTGTGTGTTACTGCTGTGCTTTCGGCCATCTCCTGGTATTTAGGCCAAAACTGAGGCACTGGCTCTGGCTCTCTGGCCAAATTAGCACTTGGGCCCGGCTGAAATGTTAAATGTGTTAAGGCGAAGTAGAAATCTCGATCGCACCTGAACATGAAATGCAAACAATAAACAACACCGAAGTCGGCAAATGGCCAAAACAAAAACGAAACGAATTTCAATTGGAACACACAATCCAGAGAGGGGTGGGATATGTGTACAGTAGATCTTCCATAGGTCGAACCAGAAAAGCGCGTTTAAAATTTTGAAAGCTCAAAAGTCGTAATTTATTAAGAGTGTTTCAGAATTTCAAAAATCTTAATTAGTGAACAGTGTTTGAAAATCTTAATTTGTGAACAGTGTTCAAAAATCTTTATTTGTGAACAGTGTTCAAAACTATTAGTTTGTAAACAGTGTTCAAAAATCAAGTAAAAACATTTTCTTCTAGAATCTTTTTGACGCTAGAAGAACCTAATTTTTAAGCCATTCATCAAATTTTTGTGATTAATGTTGGACTTTTTGTTTTGCCTTTTTGCCATTGACACTTGATTTTGTTAAAACTAGGGAGGTTTGACTGTATACACTCTTTTCTCATTGTTTTTACCACCGTCGAGGTGCAAATTAATTGGGGCTACTCGATTCGCTTCGTTTTGGTTTCATTTTGGCTGCGTTTTTTCGCTCTGTCTTTTTCTCTTTTTTTTGCTTGGCGTTTTTCGCTATTTCTTCGATCGATTCTCCAATTATGGCAATTAGCCAACAATTTCGCTTTGCATGTGCATTAAAGCAGACGGAGGGGGAAAAGGCCAAGCCCCGAAATCAGTTTCGGTTTCGATTTCAGCCATATCGAATATCCCCTCCGAGTCAACATTAATCGCTTCGTTGCATTTGAACTTTTTCAACTAATTTTCGGCACTGAAAAGTGGTAAGAGGGGGGACCCAAGTGGGTCTTTTAATCTACGGGATGCACGAGAAAAGAAATGGAGACTGAAACAAGGTTTGCTTCATGTGTTGTAATGCGCGATAAAATATTACTTTGTAAAACAGTCGGCCAAGCTGCAAGTTTGTTGCCTGGCAAATTATAACAAGGTTTTTATAATTTCAGTTTAAAAATTACTTTACCAACACTGGTTAGGCATGTTAGCTAACCATCCAAATTAATCTTAGTTTAATAGAAGCCAACGAAAGACTAATTCAGTATATATAAGACTCTAAAGAACCGCTTCGCCTGATATAAAATAGCTACAGAAAAGATTTAGATTTAAATACATGGGCTTTTTCGTTTACCAACACTTTATTTGGCGTTCTATACAACAAACCAACACTAATTAGCGAGTCAAATAAACACTTGCCAGAGAAAATAACTCAATTTATCCACATATTTATCTGTGCCCCTCCGTGAATCAGCCGAAATCATTAATCAAGCGACCCAACTTGTAACAAACTGCATTCATAATCGCAGCCACGCTGCGTATACGTAATGTGACTACATAGACATTTGGCTTTATGGCCAAAGTGCCGAGCCTGCTGTATGGATATCGATCTCATGCCATTGGGATGCCTGTCTGGCTGCCGACTGGCTGACATATTTGGGTTGAATGTTAACAGAAAAAAACAACAGAGGAAAACAGAAAACAAAAGCCAGCCAAACAAATGAGAAAACCGACTCGAAGTCGAAGCTTATGAATGCCTGACCACAGCAAAATCGGCAAATGTCGCAATTAACATATTTCTCATGTGTGCAAGTGCACATGTACATATGTTGGCGTTAAAGGGGCCCAAAAAAAACACCATAAAATCGGGGAATCGGGCCGAGATCAATGGCGTTCTGGGTGTAACTTGGCACAGGCAAATAATACCTTATAAATGTGGCTTTACATCGTTAAAACCCTCTAAAAATCAGCAGTAAATACGCCCCTGGGTAGTCGTATTCGTATTCGTATTCACCTGACATTGTCTCGAACTTAACCTAAAGTGTGAGTAAGGCATGAATCGTGGCCCGAACAAGAAACAAAGCGTTTGTTCAAGTGATTAGCCCAACCCTGAACAGATTTTGGACCAACCCCTCGAAACTGAAAACATGTATGAGAAAGATATGCGAGTAGATTTAGGAGTAATCAGTCTGAAAGGTGAGGAGAGCCATGTATTACATAAAAATGTGACTATGGGAAAACTCATAACTGAGTATCGGAATAGTTGGGGATTAGAGCTGAAACTGATATACAAAGGAGATTATCAACTACAAGCGGGGTAAAGATTTTTATAAAAATACCATCTGAATATGCACTCTATGATGTATGTCGGCTATCTGTAACCTCCAACTATCTTCCGCCATAGAGTGCCCCATCCTCGCTTAAACAAAGATTCGTTTTATGTGACATTTCAATTAGCGCTGTGTCAAGACCTGACATCAGCATAAAAACAGTTTAACTATGGTTGAATCACAGCCACATAGAGACAATAGAGAGATAAGCATTGAAAGATATAAGGTATATGCATGTTGTAGAGGTATACCTAATACGAGCATATTACTAGAGATATGTACCTATGATACATGTATGATTGGTGTGGCTTGGGGTAACTAGCCCACCTGTCAATCGTTAATCACAGGCTAATCATGGCTGGAGTCACCGGGACACTCCACGCATTCCCAGTCGTTCGATGCCGATAATTCCGGAATAATTGCATCGGATCGGCGTAAGACGAGCTCAGTTCATTACTGACACATTCAACCGGCGGCTAATGACACACTTGGTTTGGCTTTGGCTCACAGCCCGACGATTGGCTTGATTGAATGATTGGCCAATTGATTGATGCCAAAGTCAAAGACCCGCGCATTGCGTTCAATTTGGGTCAGCTGCAAGCTTCAAGCTCAAAACTCCGAGATCCATTAGAACCGTCCGGCGGTTGACATAACCACTTGCGCAACCAAGAGCCACCAATGGAACCAGTTACTAGAGATCTTGGCTAATGAACCGACTCATTAAGGCAGCCGTTTCGAACCTAAACAAATATACCTATTAGAGAATTTTACAATGAGCAATTACATCAGTATATTTTTTGACTTTTGCATACATTTTTGAATGCAAACAAATAGAAAACCCTAAAATATTCGTATTACTTAAAAAACTTTTTTAATAATCCCTTAAGACCCCTAAAAAGGTAAAACTGCAGTTCAATATGCGAAACCTGCTCAAAATCTTTCCCAAAGATCTCGCAAACCTCAAAATTTCTCCCTGCGTTTTCTCCAATTTCCACTTATCGTTCGGTTGCCATAAGGCATTTGTTTGTTCCGCCGTTTGTTTGTCTAATTACGCAACCGGCGGCGGATGCAGTGCCGCTGCATTGGTGGTTTGACCAAAAGCGACTCCGGTTCCGTTTACCCCGCCCCCGAATTCCGAGCCCAAAACCGCAGTGCCTGCAAATATGGCAAACCCATTTCCGCGTGTCAACAAACTTCTTCTGCAGCTCTGCACATCAGTGAAATTTTAAAGAGCAGGGTGGCGCAATAAGGGGAACCACCGGAACCTGGAAAGTGTCCGCTCGAGTAACTGCACCCACAGCGGGTGCACCGAAAGAAAATACTATACGCATGTGAATTTCTAATATCTCTTTAAAGTTTACCCTAGCCTTTTAATTTAAAAACCTTTTAAATATTTATCTAAACATTGCCCATCCTATATATAAACCAATTAAAATATTAAGAAAAAAAGTGAGTACTTCGGAAAAGGTATATCAATAAGATAAGAACAACATTCAAAACCCAACTATTGATATTCAATATCATATTTGAATGAAATATTATCAAAATATCAATATAAATGAGATCTTATGGGTGTGAAATATCATTAATAATCCCATTTTTGGGCTGTGTGACTGGCTGAAGAAGACTGCGCACAGATCTCGGGTTGCTCCGGCTTCCAAACTGCAGTTGGTTGGGTTCCAACTTTTACTTTGGTTCATCCTCCGCCTCCGAATGGCCCATCCCCGATCCCAATCCCCTCCTCCTCACCGCCAGTAGTGAAAAGCCAAGAAGCACGTAGACATAATTTATTGCCAAATGCATGGAAGACTCGCAGTGGACACGCCTCGCTGGCCACGTTCGTGTGTCGTGTCCATGGATCCACAGATACTCGGATGGCTATCTATCTGTATCTGGCTATCTGCCGTTCCCCCTCTTGGAACTTTTTCGATTTCTTCGAGGGCCCGGCCCGGTAAATTGTTAAAAACTCGCGTCGAAAAATGTGCAATAATTAAAGCGTATTAAATAGAAAGAAAGAAAAGAGTGCAAGGCAAGCGTAAAGTTGTTACTCGATGCGTCGGCAGCCTAACGAGTCTTAATTAAAGTGAAAATGCCAAAAGATCGACTCGGATACGGCTGTGGATACTATATATCCATGCTATAGATATCCAACCACTCTATTTCTATCTCTATCCATTGCGAAGTGCAGTGTCTGGTTACCCAACTCTCGAGGGTGATGAAACCCCTTGTCTGGGAGAGAGTGTCCATTGGTGCCAGATATAACAGGCACTTTTCCACCAAGTGGGATTCAGATATCAATGACAGACCTATAACACATAACGCTAAACTCTAGCTACATAATAAAACACTGTCCGTTCAAGAGAGCGTCCGTTAACGGCCAAGCTTCAGATCAAATTTAGCACTCTTATAATCGTCAGCTATAATCATCATATCTAATAATTTACAATACAATTAGTTCAAGATACTAGCCGTTAAGTTCAAGCAAAGTCACATGTGCTAATTATAATTAAATGTAATTTTCACTCTTTGATATTTTTCTATTTCATCAGCTGACCTCAATAGACTAACAAAAAATACAGTTTGCTTGAAAGTGTCAATTGATTTTTGGGTGGCAACAATTCTAAAGGTGTACTAAAGGATTTATGGGAATTGTAAATATATTTCCTAACTGTTAGTATCTGGACTAGCTTATAATCATGTTGTTTAATTTGCTATCAGATTCTTGAATTCCATCTTGATAGTAATACCTATAAAATTGATAATCCCATATATAACCAGTTCTAAATACCCAGTTTACTCACCTGTGACCTTCTCTTCTTCACATTGCAGCGATGTCATAATGGAGCCAATGACCATGCTGGTGTTGGCCTTCCAGCTGCTGGCGCTCTTCTCGATCGCCGGCGCGCTGCTCATCTACCTGATCTGCAAGGTGCGCGAGGATAGCGCCTCGGCCAGTGCGGATTCGCAGCCCAGTCGGGTGGTCCTGGTCACCAGCGCAGATACCGCACTGGGTCTCCAGCTGTGCACCCATTTGGCCAACAAGGGATGTCGGGTATTCGCCGGGATGAAGGAGGCCCACGATTCGCTGCCCGCCAAACTCCTCTGCGGCTGGATGAAGATCCGCGAGTACAGTGAGGAGCCCATTGCGGGCACTATAATTCCGATGCGTCTGGACGTCACCCGGGAGGATGTGCTGCGCGAGGCCACCGTTTCCATGGGCGCCCACCTGAATGCCGACGAGCGTGGCATTGCGGCCGTTATCAACACCAGTGGCAGTGTGTTCCGGGGCAAGGTGGAGTCCCAGGATGTCCAGCAGTGGGAGCACATGCTCAAGACCAACATCCTGGGCACGCTGCGTGTGGCCAAGGCCTTTGTGGGCTTCCTGCGTCCCACACGCGGCCGTCTTCTTTATTTGGGCGGTGGTGGCGGTGGCGGAGGAAGTGGAGCTGCTCGCACCGGTGGCGATGGACTGGTGGCCTTCAATGCCTCCCGCGTGGCCGTGGACAAGTGCGCCGAGGAGCTGCGCAAGGAGCTGCAGCCGTATGGCGTCAGCGTGGTGGCTCTGGACACCTGCGGCATGACGGCGGAGTCGTTGTACAAGGCGCCAGTGGCACAAAGTGAGTTGTTCCCACGATAATTTTGGGATAAAAACATAACATTTCTGCTTTGCCATTCTTTGCAGCCATGTCCTCCACCGCTGGAGCTCCCACGCAGTACACGGCGGACGTGCTCAGTCCGGGCGCCCTGCAGGTAATCGAGCGGGCCCTGTGGGACTTTGCCCCGCAACAGCGCTATCCGCTCCTGAGCCACAACAAGTATCAATTCACGTTGCCATGCCGCTCCTCGCTGCGCCTCCAAAGGCCGGTTTCTCCAGCCGTCGGCGAGTCCGCCACCCAGTCGGTTTGAGACCCGCCTCCTTCCACTTCCTGTATATATGCTCCTGATCCCGTCCCGATCCCGATTCCGTTTCTCTTGACCTTATCCCGTTCCAGGTCCTGCTCTCCGTTCTCTGTCTTCATCTATCTGCAAATTATTTTTGTTTGATAATATTTCTTCCTTTAGGAAGGCCTTTATAATATTTACTTTATACTCGTTTTTGTACACACTGCTTAAGGTGTAATTGATGGACATTGTACGTAATGTTACGACATATGAAAAAATAAATCTTTGTGCTAATCTACGAAGGCGTATTGTCCCGTCTTGTCTAACATTCGAGGGTTATGCAGGCTTCTTGGCGTCTGTCTTGGTAGCTATTCCTATTCGTACTTGGAGATGAAGTCGTATCGCAGCACGGAGGCGGGGAAAACTTCGCCAGCTTTCGCCATTGGTCGATCAGAGGTTGCTGCTGGCAGGTTGATTAAAACATCCGCGCCCACAATGCTCTGTAGGCGGCTGCTTATCTAGGATTCGCGCAGGATAATGTTGATTACATGGACTTCATTTCAAAGGAACCTGGCTCTTACCTGATCTCCATTAACACTGGCGTACAGCTCTCCAGACTTGGAAATCACTGAGGCACGAACAAACTCCGGACGGCTATCCAAATAGAAACCGTTCAGTAACTATAAAAAATTGAAACAAATTAGAATTGGAAATTGCTGTGAATATTTTACAAGTCATTGACAAACATTCCCCAAGAGAAACCATTAATCACTAGCTTTTAAGATAATTGTCCCTAATTTCAGTAGGTACACAAACTTCCGCGTTTACCCAAGCTCCCTGTATTTAAGGTGACTTAACAAACTATTTCTTATCGCCAGTAAACAAACGGATCACGTTATCTTCCCACTCGAAAGCAAAAGTGCCAGCCAAATAAAGCGAAAAGCGTCACATGCGACGACCTACAGCAATGCGCGTTCTCGAATCCTCTGATTGATTGCCAGTAGATAACCACCATCAATCATAATAGTCTGTCGCCATTGAAGATTTCGCAATGTGGTTAAATCAAAGAGGAACCCACCTTCACATTGATCACGGGCAGGGAGCACTTCTGACGGTCCCAGCCGGCAGCCCAGCGGATGGCGGGCAGGGCGAACAGGTGGAATGTGACAAAGGCGGACACTGGATTCCCGGGCAGGCCGAAGAAGTACTTCTCATTGCGGCTGGCGAAGGTCATGGGCTTGCTGAGGGGCACAAGGCATTAGTATGGAACTCTGGACTTTTCTTTTCCCGGTGAGGGAATCTTACCCTGGCTTCATGTTCACCCGGCCGCAGTGAAGCTTAAACTGGAGGTCCTCCAGCACGGGCTTCACGAAATCCTTGTCGCCCATTGAGACACCGCCGCTGCAGATGACAAAGTCTACCACCTCGAAGAGATCAGACAGCGATTCCTTCGTCTGTTCAAAGCTATCGCTTAGCACACTCGTGTGCACGCAGTCGAAACCAAAGTAGAGCAGCAGTTCCGCCAACATCGTGGTATTCGAGTCGAAGATCTTGCCCGGAGTGGGTTGATCACGTGGAGAGAGTAGCTCGCTGCCAGTGGACACTATGGCCACCCTGGGCTTGGGCACAGCCAGCCGATTGCCCACGGAGGCCAGCAGGGATTTGACCACCACAGGCGAGGGATCTGGAGCGGGAAAAACTCGATCCTTGGTGCTTAGGTCATGACCCACTGGCCTGTAAGTATAAGAAATGCATTAGTTGCTTTCCACAGGCTAATCTTAAATACCTACCGCACATCTAAGCCAGCCATTGGCTCCACTATGATGTCCACCAGACTTTCCCGGCCGTGCTTGTCCCGTTGCAGCAGTTTTGTGTCCTCCACCTGCACCACGCAATCCGCCTCCAATGGCAGAGGTGCTCCTGTGTTTATTTTGAAGCACTCATCCTCCGCCAGTGGCGATGAATTGGGCTGAAAGGCATACGGAAAATGGGATTGGGAATCACGATCTTAAGCCCAAACTAGACTCACTGCATCTCCGGCGGCTATGCAGCCCAAAACGCGCTTGCTGCCCGAGAAACCGGTGGACTTCATGGCGTAGCCATCCTTGATGGAAGCCCTGAAGGGTGGAATGTTCACGGGCGAGTTCAGCTGCCACAAGATCTTGTCCAGACTGCTGGTCCTCTGCACCGTGTCGAAGATTATAGAGAGCACCTCCTGGACGGGCAGCATGGGAAAAGGTGAATTGCGATCGGTATCACTACCTGCCCCCGTTTTATGGGGGCAAATGTGACCCCTGGGCTCGGATCCTTGCACCTCCGCATGGGTTTTGCGCACCAGAGACACCTCGTCACCGATGAGATGCAGGGCATGGGGCAGGAGTTCCCTCACGGTCTCGAAGCACTCTTTTACGGCCTTTTCGCTGCCGGGAAAATTAAGGATCAGGGTATTCCCGGCAATGCCGCAGAGTCCGCGGGAAAGAGCCGCGAATTGGGTCTTTTTTAGGGATTCCAGGGTAATGACCAGCGACAGTTGGGGGCACTCCTTGTCCAGCAGCGGTCTGGTGGCCTCTGGAGTCACATCCCGTGGAGCGAATCCTGTTCCACCGGTGGTCAGGATCACCCGCAGCTCCTCCCGCTCGATCCACTTGCGCAGCACCCGCTGGATGTGGTCCTTCTCGTCCGGGACAATACTCTCTATCACCTGGGCATTGGTGAAGGACTCGGCGATCAGTTGCCTCAGCCTGGGACCACTTTTATCCTTTGCCGGCTCCTGGCAACAGGTGTCACTAACTAAGGGGAACAAATACAGGTGAGTTGCAGGTTTCTGGACGGATTCAGGGCCACCTACTGGTCAGAACTCCAAAGGTAATCGACTCCATTACGTCATCTACAGCGGTTTCAACTGCTCCCTTTGACGATTCTCAATTAAATTGTTAAATACAATACATAAATTAGCACGCAAGCTTTGCGCTTGCTTTTTAGTTATCGATAATCGATAACCGATACATTATTAACGAATTCTAGTGTGTGAACACTGGTTTTGCCGGCTGAAGCATTAACCCATCAATGGGCATGTCAATAAATGGATATGCAATATAATAAACAGAAATATCTGGGTTTCCACTTCTTATTTATATAGTTTATAAAGTTTGATAGACTCTATGTTTTCATGCATAAGCTGGGACTTTTTCATAAGAACTAGTGGTCTTTAGTAGGGTTAACATGCATAGATTTATGTTGTTTTCCAAAACGAATCTCTTGAAAACCTTTGTAAATAAAAAGCACATCCATTTGTAGTCATATAGCTAGATGGGTTATTTATTTACACTACCCTACAACAGTACAAAAACACGGATGACTGATGGCCACCGGGTGCTCCTGGCGTCCTGACCGGGATTCAGGATTCAGGACTTGGCCTGCTTTTCGGCCCGCGCACGCTCCTCCAATGGATCGTATCCCTTGGCCATCTTCTCCTTGAACTGCTCGTAGGTGCGCTTGCGATCGAAGTGCTTCACCCACTGGCCTGGACAGGATTGCTCGAACAGCTTGCGGAGGCTCTGGCAGGCGGAGGGCACCTTCTCCCCGCTGGTGGAGCTGTGCTTGGGTGCGTGCTCGTCCAGACACTTCCAGTACTCGTCCCGGTTGCTCCAGCACTTGGTGCGCTCCGCTTTGTCCGGGAAACTCATATTCCTGCTGCTTCGGGCAGTGATTTCTCGATGGTTTTGCCGAGCCGGTTTCCGGTTACTTGGGTTTTCCTCCTCTCCTCTTCGCTATCAATGGGAATTCGACTGGATTTCCCCTAGAGATCCAACTCTTCAGGTCTTTGGAACCGCTTTAAGAGAAAAAACATACCATTTAACAATTTAATTTAAGAAAATAGCAGGAGAACACAGAAACCAACCTCAAATATTACAAAACAAAAAATCAGCTGTTCTTTCCGATAACTTTTAGTAAACTTTTGAACATGTGGCAACACTGCAAGGCCATACTTTTGGCGCGCCAATTTAAAATTAAACTTTTTGGTTTGTTTATTTTAATAACCCCAGAAAGCCTTTTATTCCTTATTAAGACAATTTTTTCTGCACACTGATGATATCTTTTATTTATCGCAACACTTCTGCTGTTCGTAATTATTGTTTATTTGATTGATTTAATATCTTATGGCTAAACGTTAACGTAATTGCAAAAAAAAGTGTCTCCCACGGAGTTATACTTTCGATTTTCCCAACTGATCAGCAATTTTTGGTTAAACAACTAAAGAAATGTCGTGGCAAAAGAATAAGCGAATCGAAGCAAACAAAACAAATAAGATGACAGCTTCATGGCTGTCCGCGATAACAATTAAAATTAAGAACATACGTGTTTTTTTGTTTGTGAGTTATGCTATAATTTCTAAGTGTGATCCGATCCGGATGCAATAAACCCGGGGACATCGAAACCGTACATATTCATTATAAATCTTGTTGCTTATCGTAGGTACACAAATACGTATAGAAATGCCAGTAGAAAGGTCGCAGGGGGGCGTCCTATGCCCTTTGGCCCTTGACCTTGTGGCTGGGGGGGGGGGGGGGGGGGGCATTGTGGGGTTGGTGAGTGGGAAGATGGATAACCTACATCTTAAGCTACATACATACATCCTATATTGTCGTTACAAACATTTACACCTTACACCTATAGACGAAAAACACACACATCGAAGTGTATAGCCCGATATCCAAGTCTATATAGCACACACGGGGGCGGGGGATCGTTAGACGCGGGGATATGCTACGAGGATTGGGGTCCCTAATATATATACGATCGGAATCGCAGGGCTCACACATTAAGTAGGCCGCAGTCCGTCGTTTCAATGCTCTGTCGACTATCGAGGGGTCGTGTCCCAAAATGCATTGCAGTTCGTGATCTTGGTCGGGTGATAGCTGGATAGAAAGTTCCTGTATATAACCATGTTGGTCTGAAGCCATTTTGGGGGTTTTCTAGTGCGTGTTTAGGGGCAGGGGCTAGGGTACTATTCTCTTTGAGGCACTTGTGGCTTGGCTAACGTTGCTTGGCAAACTAAGAAAAAAAAAAACACTAATACGAATTGTGCAATAAAATGCTTACGATTTTGGATTGGATTGGATTGGAGGAGTTGGTGTCCAGTTGGGTGCGTGTGCGTGTGTGTGTGTGTGTCAGTGGGCCTGGCTAAATACAAAACAACTTCAACTTATTTTGCGTTAACGACTATCAGTACTTTACCCTGCACAAAGACATATATATATGTTAAATATATATAATATATGGTTGTATAGACACTGTTTTCTTTAGCTTATCAGCTATATGCTAGTCTTAATCAATGTTCGATATCAAAAACATATTTTCTGTTTAATAATTCCTCGTTTGCTTTCGGTTTATTGTTACATTCACGCGCTCAGTACAGTGCACTTTAACGATCAATATTTACGTTAAATTGTTTCCAATCTCTCTAAACAGATTTGTGTGGTTGAAATGAGGGGGCAAACCTAATAAAGAGCTTTTACACTGGTTAAATAAACAGGCTAATACAACTATAAAAAAAACACACTGTATCTAGACAATTCCCTCGAACCAGTTTTTCTGCTCTCTCTCTGTTTTTAAACCTCTGTCTCCCTCGTTCTTATGACTAGATGCACTTCTCCGCCACTATGTTCCTCCATTATCCCGGTAATCCCTAAGTCTAGTTTTAAGTTTTGAACATTACAATTCGCACACGCACACCCAAAAAATGTCGGGAGGGAAATGGGAGTCTTCTCATATTAGTTAAAAATAATAATGGGTGATTACAGGTAGCGGTAATAAAAATATTAATAATAAGGGGGGGTAAGGTAAACAAATGAATAAAACTCAAACAAAATTAATAATAAACAAAACACTAATTGTATACGTAAAAATAGACAAAAATTTGTAAACCATGAAACATTTGGCAGTCGAAGAAGAGGGCCCCGTCCTGGGGCTCCGATTTCGATTTCGATTTATCATGCGTACTATATGATATATATACTACATATATGGCGATCGTTCCTGCTGGTGCTGTGATGTCTGATGTATGTGGCTTGGTGGGGATTCTGTTGTGTCGGCTGAGACTGACGAGTCTGGAATCATTTCGAGTTGAGGTTCTGGTCCTGGTCGTGTTGGCCTACGCCTGATCCATCTCCTCCGGGGCATTTGCATTGAGCTGCGCTTCCGTTTCCGGTTCCGCTGCAGTCGCTGCATCCGTGGGCGAGGCATTTGTGCTTGAGGATTGGGAGGCGTACTTGCAGGAGGCCGTCAGGCAGCGACAGCCCACACTGGAGCGGTGCTCCACGCGCCAGAACTTCTCCCCGTAGTCGTAGCTGAAAAGAAACAAATGAAAGTAATTGATGAAAAACAATCAAGGCACATTTTTGGTGGGAATGAACCATGAACCATGCCATTTTAATTTTAATGTTTATTTTATTCACTATTTCTACCCCATCATAACCTTTTTAGCTTTTCTAATTGGTGAAGAAATAGTTTAATTGGGTTTATGAAAAAGAATTGCTCAACAATTTGTTCAATTAGCTCTCCAGTAATTATTATAAGGGGAAAAATACAAATTTTAATCTAACTTTAAGTTTAGTCAAAAAAAAATGATTGTTAATTAAACGTAAGCTTGTATACAAATGTTTATTATATTATGAAACAAGCTAATATATATTTAAGTTCTAATTATCGACTCACCATATCTCCTCTCCGGCATCGATGTCACGGCATGCGAAGAAGGCGATCTTGGGGAATCTGTAGTCCTGATGCTCGTAAAAAACGCGAACGGGCAAAATATTTGGCTCACACGAGTGGTTAAAGAACCGGGTCACATTGCCATAGTAGTTGGCGTCGATGCAGTGCCCGTTGTCCAGGTCGAAGTAGTAGCTGTCATCGGTGCGCCGATCGGCCTCCATGGCGGTGAGAATCTCACCCGTGTAGCTGGCCACAAAGGTGCCCTTGGGCACATTGGCCAGCGCCCGTACTCCCCAGCCCTTGGCCTGCTCCTCGCACTCGACGATCTGCAGCGGTGTCCTCGTGCCATTCTGCACCACGCGGTTCTTGCAGGAGAGCTGTGGCAGCAATAAGATGAGATAGTCAGTACATTATTTCTCAAAAGGTCACAGAACTTCTCCCGCTCACCTGATTACAACCGCAGACATCGTTGCACTCGAAGATCACCGCCGGATCCTCGTAGTTAAAGTCGGCGGTGAGGCGGCTCTCCGCCGTGTACCAGTTCTGCGAAGAGGCTCCGTTGCACTGGCACCGATCGCTGCTGCAGCTATCCGGGCAGGAGCAGATACGCATCTGCGAGACGCGCCGGTCGATCTGCACCGAATTCTGCTGGATGATGCACTGGGTTACGTACCGGAAGTCCGGCCACATCAGCGAATCGGCCTCGTCCTCGCTCTCGGACATGGCCAGTTCGTTGCGTACCGCCTGGATGGGTCGTGCCTCCCGGCCATTGGAGGCGTCCGCGCAGACCACAAAGGTACGCAGGCCCAGCGGTCGGAAACTGCGCATCTGCATGTTGAAACCCACGGTGCGGCCGCACTCGGACTCCTCGTTGGGGATGCAGTCGAAGGGCAGCTGCTCCGCCTTGTTCTTGATCATCAGATCCGCTCCATTGGCAATCAAAGCAATGCACATTCGGGTGACCGAGTGACGACAGGCAATGTGGCTGGAAATCATACACCTGTTACACTCCCTACTCATTAAAGAACTTAGCTATACTCACAGTGGAGTGTCGCCTTCCACATTCTGCACATTACAGTCCGCTCCCGCTTGCAGCAACACCGTAATCGTGTCCAGACCATCGTTGTGCAGCGTGGACCAGTGCAACACCGTGTTGTTATCATTGTCGCAGATGTTCGGATCGGCCTCCTGGTTGAGCAAGAAGCTGTGGAGGAGCAAAGTATTAATCAGCTTCGAGACGCCAGCTGAAGGATAAACCCACCTAACGATATCCGTGTGTCCCAGCTCCGCTGCCCACACCATGGCCGTCCAACCGCCTTCATCCTGGGCATCGATAAAGCTCAGAAAGCTGGTGATATTCCGCGAGGCTCGATAGCTCTCCACAATCAGCTGAGTGGCCTCCACGTTGCCCAACTTGGCTGCAATATGCAGACACGTCTTGCCATCGGGACCCTTTGGAAGATACATATTTGAGAATGACCAAAGATTTGTTGACGCAGGACGCAGGAATAACAACCTTGATGGCCACATCGGCTCCACATTGCAGAAAGAGATTGAGCATGTCGCACTTCTCGTTCATTACCGCACACATCAATGCCGTCCGCAGTTCGCTGTCCACAATGTTGACGAAATCCTGTGAGCTGGCTCCCTTGCAGAGCAGCAGGTATGCCATCTGGAGAGTGCCCGAGTGGGCCACCAAATGCAGACAGGTGCCATTTAAGTACTCCCGAATAGGGGTCAGCACATTGAAGTCGGCAGCTATTGCAAAAGAACAAATAGCACATAAGTTAAATTAAAGATGAATGGGAAAGGCAAGCCAATCAACTCACCCAGAATCTCCGCCACTCGCTCCAAATCATCGTTCTGCACCGCATAGAACATATCCCGTGAGGTGAACTCCGTGGTGACGCGTCCACTGGCCGAAACGACATGGCCACGCAGTACCACATTCATCACGGAGTCGGGAATCAACTGCGCAAAGTTGATCGTGTTAAGTGCATGGCTCGAGTTTGAACTGCCCGCCTTGCCTCTTTGGGTGCCATTTGTCTTCGAGGCGGAGGAGGAGGACGCTGCGACGGCTGCGGAAGATCCCCCCTTGCTTTTGGCCTTGGCTCCTGGACTGCTGGCCTTTCCAGCGGCTCCAAATTGGGCCAGATGCGAGGAGGTAGTCAGCTTGGCGGGTTTGCTGTGTGGATGGCAAAGGAAATAAGTAATTGGTATTACAATATTGTAGCTATTCGATGGACTCTACTCACATCTTGTACTTCTGGGTGGGCAGAAAGACGGGCAGCGACTGGCACTTCATGGTCACCGTGGAGGTGCGCTCGGGTGTGTCCAGTCCGCAGTGCGGGCACTTGAGCACCAACATGGGGCTGCTGAACTTGGCTCCTTGATCCTCCCGATCGCCACGACCCTCCTCGTAGGGAGTGTTCAGGATGAAACGCTGGGCACAATCCGGGTGAAAGAAGTGCTGCTGCTTGCACAGCACAAATTTGCCCTAAAAGAGAAAAAATAGAAGTACTCTTTTTGTGGTCAATCAAACAGATGTGGTTCTCACCTGTGTACAAAAGATGCCACATCCTGCACAGCAATTGTGCGAGTGCAAGCGCTTCTTGTGCTCGTCGCACAGGATCATGTAGCTAACCCTTTGGCTGGGTCTCAAAAGATTGTGAACCTCCGAGGAGAGCTCGTTGCAGCAGCCAATCTTCTGCTCGTCAATGTGATCGATGGCACAGCAGTAGGATGAATCCGGCGCATTCCTGGCATAGTACTGGGAACTCTTCTGGCACAGACAAATGAACTTGGCCGTTTTGGAGGTACTGGGCCTGGCATCCAAGTCCCTGATGGGCGTAACATCGGCCAGGATCGAGGTGTTCAGCGAGTGAAGCTGTTCTGCATCGAGGGTGGAAACGGATACCCCAGCTCCGGCTGCCACAGTTCCGCCTGCGGCTCCCCTTCCGCCCACCCTTCTCGTCAGCTTAGCTGGCTGCACAACTGGATTGCGGGATAATGATTTCTGGGCAGCTGCTGATGTTGTGGGCAGCTCCTTGGTAACCGTGTTCCTCACCCTCAACGTAACACTTGGTTTCCCCACCTGCACCCTCGTCGTGGGCACAAACTCATTGTCCGTGTTGGAGCTGTCGTTGTCCGAGGCCTCCTCGCTGTGATTCCTCTGCAGTCCCAGATGCTTCAGGTGCTTCTCCTTCTGCTTGGCCAGTTTCCGTTGCTGTTTCTTGTTTAGCTTCCGCTCTTCCGGAGATCGGTTCGCATTGATGCGCGACGCCTTGATGTCGCTGAGGAACTGCTCCACATCCGGACACGGGCGCACCTTGCTCTTGGCCAGCATGGCTGCTCCATAGTTTTCAATGTCGCGCTGGGACTTGGAGAAGAGTCGCTTCTTGATGGCACTTGTGCCAGCTGGATGTCCTGGACCTCCTTCGAAGTTGCTGCCATCGGATTTGTCACTCTTTTGCCTCGAGTTTGACGAATTGGAGCCACCGCCGCCCGTTGGTGGAGTCTCAAACTCTCCATCTGCCGCTGCAGCTGCTGCACTCTCCCAGTGGGTCATTCGCTCAATGTGCTTCGTTTCGAACTCACAGCGCAGTTCATCGTTTTCCAGAATTTTTGGCGTCGGTTTGATTCTCCGCTTCGAACGCTTGGGCAGCTGCAATTCGGCTCCTCCAGTGGGAGTCGTTTTCTTGTTGCCATTGGTTAGGGGAGGGAGTGCGGAGGTGGATCCCGGCTCTAATTTCGCACCGGGCTGAATCTTGGCCTTGCGTCCTCGCTTTTTTGGTGGCGTCTTCTCATCCAGCACGGCTGGTGGCAAGGGCACCGGGGTGACCTCCATCAAGGAGAGCTCTGCAGGCGGCTGCTGGTGGGTAAGGGGCTCGGTCTTCACCTCCTCCCAGGTGCTACCATCGACGGGTAATCGATTTCCCAGCCGGACACTGCGACGCATCCTCTTGCCGTCGCCCGAGGGAGCATCTCCCAACAGCTCCTCCTGCTCGGTTTTCACCACAACAAGGTCGCCGAGTTGCGCATGTTCCGGCTGTTCATCCGGCATCTTCCGCTTGCGTCCCGGCTTCTTCTCCACCACCGAATCCTCGCCCAGGGGCAGAACTTCATTGGAGTCCACCACCACCTCGGCTTCTGGTCGTATTTTCTTGGCTCGACCCCTTCCTCGTTTGGGAGCAGGTGCTGTATTCTCTTCGGGGGATGAAGTAGTCATTGGAGACGGTTTCTCCGGCTCCTTCTTCACCTCTAGACCAACTGCTGGTGGAATCTCCTCCAGTGCTGGCACCTCCAGACGACAATTAACCTCCACTTGCAGCTCCGACACTTGCGGCTCGGGTTCTGTAATCTCCACCTGAGCAGGCTCATCGGTGTTTGGCGTGGGCGTGGCACTGGGCGTGGGCGTGGGCGTGTCTGTGGGCCGAGGTGTTCTCCGAGAGCGCCGCGTTCCGCCTGGCGAAACTTGTTCCTGCAAGATACAGACACTCATTCAGCAAATCTTCAGTATCAGATATTTAATATATACTGTCCGAAAGGACCAGCCCTGAAGGAATGCTTCGAATGGCTTCGTCGGTTGCCAAGACAACTGGTTCTACCAAACACACGGTGCCAGCTGGCCAAAAGGATGAATGGAAGGTTAATAAATAGTCTCATGAATGGATGCCATAAGTTTAAGTTCAGAGAAATGTGAATCCAAACCCTCTTGAAGTACGCCAAACTATTTATTTATTTGCTTTCATCTTCCTGTTTATCGTTTCGGAGAACTTGTTTATTCTTTTATGGGAATTGAACATAATACCACCCGGAAAAAAGCTATGTTGGCCAATTTTGCTTGGGATCGCTTCGGAGAATGCCCAAATAACCGATAACTCGATATTTCGTTCCGGTTTTAGTGGCATTATAAAGGCAAATTGAAAGTTTATAATTCTAATGTAGGGCATTTATCCTCACTTCTTTCAAACTAATTGATTTATCCCTTTCTATTCTGAATCTTAAAATTTACTCTATTAATTGTTAAAGTTCGCTTTCGTTTATTTTTTTTATAAAAACACTAATTTAAGTCAATTAACATATGCATTTGTTAATTGTTTGCATATTTGGCTGAAGCGAAATATGAGTTTTAATATTTTTCTTTCCATTCTCTGGTTATTTTTAAGAACAACTTACGGAAAAATATATTTATGGGATCTGTAAGTACCAATCACAAGCAATAACAGGTACCTTAACTATATTATCATTACAATAATAGATACATCTTTTCCCTCAATGAACTCAATGATCTCGACCATATCATACAGTCAGTAATGAGTTGTAAGCAAGAAACCTATCTATCTTTTAGTATGATAGATAAGAAGCTTTTGTATGATCATAAAACATTTTGAGGAACAGAAACTCGATTCTCTTCATGATTACAGCTTTTTCTTTATTATAGTTTGCCGGGTAAAAGGTTTTATATGTTTTCCGGTCATTAACGTAACTATACACCCAAGTGATGAGTTATAGTTTAACGGCAACTCGTTATCTGCTCCAAGATAATGATTAGGAATCAAAAGTGAGCCAAAGTCTCAAGTTGAAATGGCATAGAAATAAATATAAGTTGGGGAGTTTCGAGTTTGGGGAGGTGTGTTGTGTTAACTTGACTGTAAATCATTTGTATAAATTAAGGCAAAATGCAAAGCTTAAAAGCTCTACATAGTTAAATTTTTTTTTACTCAATACCGAAGCTTTTTCCTAGGCGACGATAAAAATTAACAATGGCACATCTGTTGAATAGCAAATGTGACATTTAAATATAGGATATAGATAAGGCGAAACGGCAGACCTATAAAAGGAAGAGGGGGAAAGCCCCCTAACACTTAATGTGGACTCTGTTTTGCTTCAGATTTAGTTTACTTATGAAGTTTAGCTGGTAAAAACTTTTTTATTGCCAAACTAACTGATAGTGCCTCGAAAATAGCTGGGCCAGTCAAGGGTTAACAACTTCTAAATTAAAACAACAACAAAATAAGCAGCAGGAATTTCGAAGCTCACACGCACACACACACACACATTTACTCACATTTTTATCAGCTGCTGCCGCTGCCTCAACAACAAGTGGAGATGCTGCCTCTGCCGACGCAATTGTTGTAGTTGTTGCTGCCTCGGCCGCTGTTGCTGCTGCTGTTGTTGTTGTTGCTAATTCTGCACTTGCTTCCTGTTTTTCGCCTGTTGCCACCTCCGCTGATTCCGCTGCCTCTGCTTCTTCTTCTTCTTCTTTCTGCTGCACCTCCTTTTCCTGCTCTTCTTCTTCTTCCTTTGCCAAGGACTTTTCCTTAGCTTCTTCTTCTTCTTGTTCCACTACTTCTTCCTTCTGTTGTTGTTCTTGTTTTTCGGCGCTTTCTTCCACTTTTTCTGCATTCTGCGCTGCCTCCGCTGCAGCTGCTTCCTCTTCCTCCAATTTGACAGCCGCCGCATCCACAACATCCGCTAGAAGACCCTTAATATCCTCGATTTCTTCGAGATTTTTGGATTCCTCCTGCTCCTCCTCCTGCTTCCTGCTCTCTTTCTCCTCCTCCTCCTTCTCCTTGTGCTTCTTGTCCTTGCAGGCAAACTGATTATTGGCCAAATTGCGCCACTTGAGCGTCTTATCCTCGGCCAAATCCAGATTGAGGAGCGTGCCCCCCTCCGCGGTGGAGGTGGCACAGTCGCTGTTGAAAGTACTGGACATGCTGTTCAGCAGCTCCACAAAGTCCGTCATCTAGGCGCTTTTCTTTTGGTTTTTCCTTTGTTTTCTTTTTCGCAGTTATTGGAATCAATATTCCATGGTTAAAGAAACCCTCTCATCAGTGTTTTTTGGGCTCTGGAATATTATATATTTTTTTTTTTTTGGGGGCGATAAGATTGCTGTCGCAGCAGCAGCGCCCAGTGCCTTTATGTTCTCTTCGGTTTTTTTCTCACTATTTTTACACGATTTTTCTTGTTCGAAATGCAAATGATTCAAATATCAATATCGAGAGTGGAGCAATCACTATCTTTTTCTTTCCGTTTTCTTCTTTCCCACTGCGCTTTTTGGTGGGCCACAAAGTTAACTGTTTTTTTTCTCCTGCTCTCCCGCTCTCCCCTTTTCGGTCGCTCCTTTGTTGTTGTTGTTTCTTATTGGGCAAAACAAGAAAAGCACGCGACGTCACTTAAATAAATCATTAACTAAATTATTAATAATTTGTAGCACTTCTTCTCCGTGTTTCTTCGTTTCTTTCTTTTTTTTTTTGGTGGCCTTAAGAAGCAGAAAATGTTTGTAGAAATCGCTGCTTTGCTGATTAGCTCACATGCTGTTCGAATATGGCCCTCTCTCTTTCTCTCTCTCTTCACCACCTAGACCGTTGTTGTTGCTGCTGCTGCTGCTGCAGTCAGTTTTTTGTGTGATTTTTGGATTGTTAAGCTGAAGTATTTGCAAAAGCAATTCCCCCACACATTCTGGCTCTCACTTTCTTTGGCTTCTTCTTCGGTTCAGAAGTATTATTATTAACAAAAAAAAAATATTAAGAAAAGCACACGCACACACACACACCGTCGTTGTGTTGGGGGGACGCACGCACACGCACGCACACCGCGAGCAGCCGAGAAACAACAGAAACAACCGTTCACCGCGCGCGCACAAAACAAACTGAAAGATACAAATACACTGCAAGATATATACTATGTTTATGCTCTGGGATTCATGGCTGCTTTGAAGCCTGAAATTGTATCTGCTCCTGTTTTTGCGACATTTTTGCATTTATTAAATGCATTTATTCAATCTCAGCTGACAGAGATGACGGACCGGCGGAAAAAGGTGTGACCGATTATTAAACCGATTATTTTATTCCATTCGCCTTTGGTAATCTGGTTTGTATTAAAGGAAAAGTGTGTGCTAATCAGTATTACATGTTTTCTATTGCCGAAATAAAACATGAAAATTAATTTCCATAGCCACTGAATAAGGAAAAAAATTGTTGGAAGTAAGACGTATTTATGTATTTCTATCGATCTGGCAACTCCGATAATTATATAGAGTTGCCAGAGTTAGTCCCATTGGCATTTGTAAAAAATGATGTATATTTTACCGACTCTTTGTCAACAAACACTTGAAAGTAACCATTTTAAGGTCCAATTTTGAAAACACTGATTTCCACACCAATTTATCTAACAGGTAATTTTAATTTATTTTTTTAAATTTATTTTGGTAATAACTCTTCCTAACGCTACAAGTACAAGAATACTTATAAACTAGTGCGCTAGTCACAATTCAATTTACGTCATGAACATAATAAAAATTTCTTAACTTTATAGTTCTAATACAAGACATTAAAGCTATGACATTTGATTCGACAATTATCCTAGGCCATAATCTTCTTTAAGCGTCCGATCTACTAGTTTTAATAATGCCCTCCCCTCCTTAATATATTCATCTAACACTCTGTTCACATTGCAATTCGTTTTCGACATTGCAACCGATATTATTTTTAAAGTTTCTAAATTAATTTTCAAATCGCAGGCTTCCAACGGTTATTTTACATTTCTTTCTTTACAACTTACACTTTACACTTGTCTTTGTATTTGTGTTAGAACTTAAGTGTCAGCAACGTAAGCAAACGTAAGGCACCGTAAGTGTCCGTAAAAAGGGAGATAGCATCAGCGTAAATGTCAGTAAAAAGCGAGATGCAAGATTCTGCGAGAGAGCGGGGGAGAGAACAACAACAACAACACAACAACTGGGGCCGGTGTGACAGCGGAAATATCGATAAGTAATACCATCCGTTAGTAAAATATACCAGAAATAGGGTCTTGCTGACTTAGCGAAGACATTTAAAGAAGACCTTTTGTAAACTGGTTGCTGTCTGCGCTCACTTATTTTTTGGTGTGTGCACACTGGCAAAGGCGTGAAAATAATTATTAAAAAACAGCTCTTTGTTGTTATTATTGTTTATTAATACCTGCCCAGTGATATTATTGTCGTTGTTAATTAAAGCACACACCTGCAGGCACCTACACATAGAAACACAGAGTACAGTCGGCACGGGCGAGGGGAATCCCACGTAGAATGTGAGAAAGATGCGCATGCGCGGACGAAGATTGCTTCCGATTATTTTGTCGCTACTCTTGATCGTCCTGCTGAGCCTGTGCTACTTTTCGGGTCACCTGCGGGATTCCAGGGAGTCCCCCGTCGACCAGTTCCTGCTGCACTTGCCCCCCGAAGCGGAGGAGGAGCCACCTAACCCCAATCCTCAGCCGAAGCCAGCCAATCCTCTCCTGAATCTCACAGATTTCCAGTACCTGCTGGCCAGCAATGTGTGCCGCAAGGCGGAAAGGGAACTCCTGGGTGAGTGGGTTACTAAAAGTGATGAAAATCCATCATAAACCCATTACTACTCCTCCTCCACAGCCATTCTGATAGTCACCTCCTATGCCGGACACGATGCCCTGCGTTCTGCCCACCGACAGGCGATTCCCCAGAGCAAGCTCGCCGAGATGGGCCTGCAGAGGGTCTTCCTGCTGGCCGCCCTGCCCGCGCGAGAGCGTTTCATCAGCCAGGAGCAGCTGGCCAGCGAGCAGCAGCGCTTCGGTGATCTTGTCCAGGGCAACTTCATCGAGGACTATCGCAATCTGAGCTACAAACACGTAATGGGTCTGAAGTGGGCCTCGCAGGAGTGCAGGAACCATGCCAAGTTCATCATCAAACTGGACGACGACATCATCTACGATGTCTTCCATTTGCGCAGATACTTGGAGGCCCTGGAAGTGGGTCAACCTGGACTGGCCACCTCCAGCACACTGCTATCGGGCTATGTGCTGGATGCCAAGCCACCGATACGCCTGCTGGCCAACAAGTGGTATGTCAGCAAAAAGGAGTATCCACACGCCTTGTATCCGGCCTATTTGTCCGGCTGGATGTATGTGACCAATGTGCCAACGGCCGAGAGGATTGCCGCCGAGGCGGAGAGGGCATCGTTCTTCTGGATCGACGACACCTGGCTGACTGGGGTGGTGCGCACCCGTTTGGGCATTCCGCTGGAGCGGCACAACGATTGGTTCTCCGCCAATGCGGAGTTCATCGACTGCTGTGTGCGGGATCTCAAGCAGCACGGCTACGAGTGCGAGTACTCCGTGGGACCCAATGGCGGCGACGATCGCCTGCTGGTGGAGTTCCTGCACAACGTGGAGAAGTGCTACTTCGATGAGTGCGTCAAACGGCCGGCGGGCAAATCGCTCAAGGAGACCTGCGTGGCGGCGGCCAAGTCCCGTGCCCCGGAACATGGTTTGGCTGAAGTGAAGCCACTGCGGCTGAGGTGACCTTGGACCTCCTGGACACGGACACATGGGCCCACCACCATGGCCACCACTTCCACCGGCGAAGCCAGCTCAGTAACTAGTAACTAAGGACTTCCATGTGCAAGAGGACGCGAGAGGAAATATCATCCTCCCGTCACTCATCCTAGCTTGTAGCTTAGCCTAGGTATTGCAATCAGGGGTGACCCAGAAATCTTTCCCAACCGAATTCCTCAAATCTGAGCCAATTGGCTCCGAAACACATCTAAAAACTACAAATTTTGGTATATAGATGGATTTCTTGAGTATCTCTGTATATTATATATTATATTACGCCCCAGAGATGCAGGAACTTGCCTTTTTACCACTTTTATGATGATTTGTTAATTTAAATTGATTCGTACATTGTGCAAATGACAATATACTGCAGAGAAGTATTCTATCTTCAAGATTATATGGTAATAAGTTGTATGTCCTCTGAATTTACTTACCGAATTTACTCAAATTTGTGGATCATTTGATTTGTTGTGAAAATCTTGAATTGCAAATGATGGTTTTACGTCAATATCATTCATTCAGCTTAAAAAGACATAATCTTTAGCTTGGGACCATTTTAGTTTTCATGACTAGAGCCGGATTATTAATCAAATCGCATTGATAAATTCAGTTATAGTATAAGCAGAGTAGTAACAATATTGTAACAATAAAGTTTTCAACTTAAACAGACTCCGTCCTCATCAGATTGTTAGATCTTAATATTTGTCTAGCGATTAATTATGAATAAAGCCCGCATTTATACAATGTAATTTAAATTAATAAAGAAAATTCTAACAAAACAATACAATCTACAAAACATCCAAGCAATCAGTGGCATTATAACTTTAAAATATGTAATACGGAAAAACCGATAAAAAAAAGATAAACTGGTTAAAAAATACGTTTCTAATAAAGTGCTTGAATTTGTTAGCTTAGGTTGTAAGCTGCTCAAAACTGTCGGTCTTTTGGCTGTACGTCTTGATTTGGCTAAACTACGACGAAAAAACCCGTAAAAAGGGTTATTTTTGACAAAAATCTGAATTTCAAAAAATACTGATACAACCCCTTTTAAAAAATGCAAAAACTGGTCAAAAAATAAATTTCTCTTAACGTAATTGAATCTGTTAGCCAAGGATGTTAACTGCTCAAAACTGTCGCTCTTTTAGTTGTACGTCTTGATTTGGCTAAACTACGACTGAAAAACTCGTAAAAATGGGTATTTTTGACTAAAATCTCAATTTCAAAAAAACCTGATATAACCCCTTAAAAAAATGCAAAAATTGGTCTAAAAATTAATTTCACTTAAAATGATTTGGATTGTTCGCTAAGAATTAGTAAAGCCTTACCTTGTGTTTGAAATTGAAAAATCGCCCATTTACTTCAACATATTGAAACATATCGTAACATATTTTCAGTAAAAATACTGGATTTGTGGCTCTCAGACACCAGGCAAACAGAAAACTTAGCAAGTGGCAGCTGGTACTTTTGGCAAGTGAACTTAAATAACTGTTAACTTTCAAGATGGCGTCCCTTTACCTTTTTCCCCTTCCCCCACTGACCAATAGGAATTGATCTCCATGGGAAAGAACCGTTAGTTGTGAGCCAAGCGCAGACCAGAGATGAGCATCTATGGCCGTGTCAGGAGCTTGTCACGATCTTGTCACGAGCCTGTCACGATATGCACAAAGTAACAGTTAAGTCCTATGTATTTGCTTAAGCCGTGCCAAATGGAAGAAATCACGAGAGCATCTCTAAGTAAGCTTGGAATAAGCTAATCAGCTGATCGTTTTACTCCTACTAAACGTTTATGTTCGCCTGGTGTCTGAAATTAAAAAAATCTAGCTATTTGACAATTTTCTCGACGAGCAAGTAAGGCATTTTGGATTTATAATTTCTATTG
Source organism: Drosophila subpulchrella (assembly GCF_014743375.2). NCBI lineage: Eukaryota > Metazoa > Arthropoda > Insecta > Diptera > Drosophilidae > Drosophila > Drosophila subpulchrella. Next base: position 21,730,775 of record NC_050613.1, read on the forward strand.
ACTTTGATTGTATGGGATTTTAATTAAATAATTCAAGTACCAGGCGAACAGAAAAATCAGTACGTGAGTTAATGAGGTGAAATAAGCATCTCTAGCAAGCTTTGGCCCAATAACTTGTTGTTTTTTATAAAGCTTTGGCCAAATATCGGTTGTTTTAACGGTAACGTTAAAATATTAGTATTTTTGACCAAAATTAAATTAAATAAGTTCCAGTATAAGTATAAGGGTGACCCCTTATAAAAAATGCAAAAAGTGGTCAAAAAAATAAATTTGCCTTAAAATGATTGATATTGTTTGCTTAGGATGCTACTTAGCAGCTCAAAACTGTCGGCTTTTTAGGTGAACGCCTTGATTTGGCCAAACTACAATTGAAAAACAGCAAAAAAGGTGTATATTTTTTACGAAATTATGAATCTCAATTTTCCTCCCCAAAATTTGCCAAATTGCAAATAAAAGTCTGAATTAGGATTGCCATACCTCGTTGAATTAAATTCCTAATCGATTAGCATTCAAACCTGGAAACTTTAATTTTTGACGGATTTTCGCAAAAATAGACGATGTTACCCCTTATCAAAAATGTGAAATTTAGTCAAAAAATAGATTTCCCGGAATGTGATGGGGATCGGAAGCCTAGGATGTTAGCTGCTCAAAACAGTTGGTCTTTCCGCTGTGCGCCTCTTTTTGACCAAGTAACGACTGAAAAACTGGAAAAAAGAAAGGTATTTTTGACTGAAATCCTTCGACCTATTTTGCGAAATAAAGTCGGAATATTGAATGCCATACCTCGTTGTACTCGTAATTAAATTCCTAATCGATTAGCATTCAAACCTGGAAACTTTAATTTTTGACGTATTTTCGCAAAAATAGACGATGTTACCCCTTATCAAAAATGTGAAATCGGGTCAAAAAATAAATTTCCCGGAATGTGATGGGGATCGGAAGCCTGGGTTGCTAGCTGCTCAAAACAGTTAGCCTTTCAGCTGTGCGCCTTCTTTTGACCAAGTTACGACTGAAAAACTGAAAAAAAGGTATTTTTGTTTGAAATCCTTCTACCTATTTTTTGACCTTCTACCTATTTTTTAAACAAGGTTTTTTGGCAATCATTTTGCGACATAAAGTCGGAATATGGAATGCCATACCTCGTTGAGCTCGTAATTAAATTCCCAATCGATTTGCATTCAAACCCGGAAACTTTAATTTTTGACCGATTTTCGCAAAAATAGACGATGTTACCCCTTATCAAAAATGTGAAATTGGGTCAAAAAATAAATTTCCCGGAATGTGATGGGGATCGGAAGCCTAGGATGTTAGCTGCTCAAAACAGTTGGTCTTTCAGCTGTGCGCCTCTTTTTGACCAAGTAACGACTGAAAAACTGGAAAAAAGAAAGGTATTTTTGACTGAAATCCTTCGACCTATTTTTTGACCCAAACAAACTAGGTTTTTTGGCAATCATTTTGCGAAATAAAGTCGGAATATGGAATGCCATACCTCGTTAAACTCGTAATTAAATTCCTAATCGATTAGCATTCAAACCTGGAAACTTTAATTTTTGACGGATTTTCGCAAAAATAGACGAAAAATTTATGAAAAATGTGAAATTTAGTCAAAAAATAAATTTCCCTGAATATGATAGGGATTGGAAGCCTAAGTTGCTAGCTGCTCAAAACAGTTGGTCTTTCAGCTGTGCGCCTCTTTTTGACCAAGTAACGACTGAAAAACTGGAAAAAAGAATGGTATTTTTGACTGAAATCCTTCTACCTATTTTTTGACCCAAACAAACTAGGTTTTTTGGCAATCATTTTGGGAAATAAAGTCGGAATATGGAATGCCATACCCCGTTGAGCTCGTAATTAAATTCCCAATCGATTTGCATTCAAACCTGGAAACTTTAATTTTTGACGGATTTTCGCAAAAATAGACGATGACCTCGTTGAGCTCGTAATTAAATTCCCAATCGATTTGCATTCAAACCCGGAAACTTTAATTTTTGACCGATTTTCGCAAAAATAGACGATGTTACCCCTTATCAAAAATGTGAAATCGGGTCAAAAAATAAATTTCCCGGAATGTGATGGGGATCGGAAGCCTGGGTTGCTAGCTGCTCAAAACAGTTAGCCTTTCAGCTGTGCGCCTTCTTTTGACCAAGTTACGACTGAAAAACTGAAAAAAAGGTATTTTTGTTTGAAATCCTTCTACCTATTTTTTGACCCAATTAAACTAGGTTTTTTGGCAATCATTTTGCGACATAAAGTCGGAATATGGAATGCCATACCTCGTTGAGCTTGTAATTAAATTTCCAACCGATTGGGATTTAAACCTGGAAACTTTAATTTTTGACGGATTTTCGCAAAAATAGACGATGTTACACCCCTTATCAAAAATGTGAAATTGGGTCAAAAAATAAATTTCCCGGAATGTGATGGGGATCGGAAGCCTAGGATGTTAGCTGCTCAAAACAGTTGGTCTTTCAGCTGTGCGCCTCTTTTTGACCAAGTAACGACTGAAAAACTGGAAAAAAGAATGGTATTTTTGACTGAAATCCTTCTACCTATTTTTTGACCCAAACAAACTAGGTTTTTTGGCAATCATTTTGGGAAATAAAGTCGGAATATGGAATGCCATACCCCGTTGAGCTCGTAATTAAATTCCCAATCGATTTGCATTCAAACCTGGAAACTTTAATTTTTGACGGATTTTCGCAAAAATAGACGATGACCTCGTTGAGCTCGTAATTAAATTCCCAATCGATTTGCATTCAAACCCGGAAACTTTAATTTTTGACCGATTTTCGCAAAAATAGACGATGTTACCCCTTATCAAAAATGTGAAATTGGGTCAAAAAATAAATTTCCCGGAATGTGATGGGGATCGGATGCCTGGGTTGCTAGCTGCTCAAAACAGTCAGTCTTTCAGCTGTTCGTCTTGATTTGGCTAAACTACGACTGAAAAATGCTTAAAGAATATAATTTTCGAAATCTTGCGAAAAATGGTCCATACATTATATGCTGAAAAACTATGGAAAAACCAGTGTTTTAATCAAAGATACAAAAAATGGTTCAAATATGTCATTATCGTTTCTTTATTATCATAAATAAATTTAAATTAAATAAATGCAATACAATTAAGCACAATTCCATTGATTTGCTATCGATGAAATTACTTTTCTTGTCTCTGCTTCTTCGATCAGTTATCCTTAGTTCCGTTTTGATTGCTCTTGTTTGCTGTTTATTGCGTTCAGTTTACAATTAAATAAATGTGAGTGCGTGTGTGGGTGTGTGTGTGAATGAGTGTGGAAACGGGTGAGTGTGTTGGTGAGTGAGTGTGTGTTTGAGTGCGAGTGTGTGCGGCGGCAGTCTCTATAGAAGTTACAAAAGGGATCATGATACATTGTCCTTTTCTCTCTCTCTCCCACTCATCGGCCCTCTTTTACGCGCTCTCTCTCTCCTTCTCTCTCTTTTTCTGGCAAGGACAATGCTCCATTCCCGTTGTTCCCTTTCGTAACTTTATAGAAAGTACGCGCTCGCAGCTTTTTTCCTTCTTGCTTTTTTCTTTTCTTCGTTTTTTCTCTTACTAATTCGCATACGTGAAATGTGCTCGTGTGTGTGTATGTGTCTACTAGGAAATCGTTTTCTATTCATTGCTCTCAAGGGAATTTGAATCTCACGCTCTAAGTCTAAATAAATATAAATAAATAAATTGTATATTAAGTAATTAATTTATATGTATATCGTTTAAAAAAAAAAAAACAAAAAATTATACGGTTGTCAGTAGTGCGTGTGAGTGTGTGTGTGTGTGTGTGAGTGGGAGGGGCTAAGCCCGCCTGGGCAAGAGCGAGACAAAGATATAGAGTTAGAGTGTCTATGTGTGTGTGTGTGTGTGAGAGAGAGAGAGCGTATGTGTGTGCGAGTGACAATTTTGTTGTGTATTCTCTTTTTGTTTTCTTTTCTTTCTTGTTTTTTTTCTTTTCTTCTTTCGTTCTACCGCTTCTTCTTTCTCTTTCAGATTCCGCTCGTTCCACTTATGCTACGATCTTGTGGGGCTGCATCCACTTCTTCATGTAGTAGCAGAACAAGGTGGAGATGTAGAGCAGGATCATCAGCGCACAGGTGACCGCGAGGGCCAGCACCGATGTCTTTGTGGGGCAGGGCTCGATGATGGTGACCGTTTTGTCTGCGGAACGAAATGGAATGGAACGGAGGTACAGTCAGCACTGAGAGATCAAATGCAAATGATCCACACTCACCTTTGGCAAAGTCCGTGCTGGGATCCGCCTTGAAGAACTCGCGCTTCTCATCGCCAAAGTCCAGGACCAGAATCTCCTGGGAGATGTTCATATCGTCCTCGCTCTTGGTCTCATTGCTGGAACGAATGGAATGAAACAGAGAGTTATACCATGCCGTTGCATACTTTTAAGCTCAGATTTTTGATCACCCTTAATGGGTGTACCTTAACTTACCTCTCGATGGAACGACGACGCCTCCTGCCCAGGGATTCAAACGACTCCATGTTCCATTCGCACACAGCCGGCTCACAGGGACCCAGGCAGTACTTGACATTGCACTGGAAGATGACACCGTAGCTCTCCGTGAACCGGAAGGCCTCGTATGTGGACTGCAGGGCATTGCCGTCGGCGGTGAAGCCGGGGAAGATGGTGGGATCGGTGGGGCAGCCGTCGTCGTCGATGATCTTGAAGCTGGTGCGGGCATCCTTGGCCATGGCCACACAAGATCGAGCAAAGATGCCATAGGGAGCTGTATGTTCAGAGAAACCGATTAATAAGATAGCCCCTTGAGTGGCACCCTCCATACTCCACACTCACTGTCTTCGGGGATCTCGATGCGGAAGTTGAGGCGATCTCCAATGCGCACAGTCTCCACCTCGCGCTGTCGTGTGTCCAGAATGCGGATCCTTGGTGGTGGAGCCTCCGGTGACGAGTTGATGTGGATCATCTCCGGGTCGCGGATGGGCATCATGCCGAAGGTGATGTTCTTCGAGCTCATGTCGTACGTGCACTTAACCTTGTAGATCTTGTCGGCCTTGGTCATCACCACGCTGTGATGCTGCAGCACCACTGTGTTGGAGTAGACACCAGTCTGTAATGCCGAGTGATAAGTTACTTTTCTGCACAGGTTCCAATGATCTCTCATTACTCACCACACTCTGTGTGTTACAATCCTGTCCAGCCATGGTCAGATCCAAACGGAAGGCATCCGAGTTGATGACATCGATGTTGCAAGTCTCCGAGCGACCCAAAGCGTAGATACGTCCATTGAAGGGCTTGTTGGTGCGCACCTGCACGGCAATCCTGGTGTCCTTGCAGTGCACGGAAACTAGAAAAAAAAAACCAAAACGATGAGGCAATGATCCCCTCCTAGATTCAATCAAGACTCACCATCGTAGCAAGTTCCGGTCTTGTCGCAGTTGACGTCATTGCGGGTCAAGTTGGTCAGGTTGGGGTCCTCAATGGTGTCCAGGCTAACGGGCAGGGTGTCGATCTTGTCGAGAGTTCCGGGCGGAGAACCAGCTCCCGCACCGGCGGCCTTCTCGCACTGATTCTCAAAGTACTGACCAATGGGCTCGCCATGATCGATCAGCGGGCGCTCGTGATTCAAATAGGTGGATGGACCATCGGGCAGGGTCTTGTGATCCAAGTGGTACAGTCGGCAATTGTACTGGGCTCCCTGGGGCTGGCCCAGATACAGGAAGGAGCGGCACAGGAACTCGGATTCAATCTCACAGGCCAAACGGCAGGCGGACTCGGAGGTGACCTGAAGTTCCTTGTCGGTATAGTAGTGCAGACCCACATACTGGGCCACCTTCTCCTCGGAGACGCCCATCTTTTGGGCATTGCCAAACGAACGAGTGTTCTTACAGGCCTGAGCGGGCTTCAGGCAGAGATTCTCAAAGTAATCCGTACCCTGGGCATCCACCAGCTGGACAAACTGGCCGGAACTGCGTCGGTCGGAGTCGCTGAGCACACACTTCATGTTGTTGTAGTCGTACTCCACCGAACGGCAGACGAAGCGTCGCTCATTGAGGCAGGCGGACAGACAGGCCTCCTTGGTGCTGGTGTAGATCAGGGCATTGTCCAGGCCACGGATCACCTTGTTGGGCACCCGCTCGAAGCTCCAAGGACGATGGCAGACATTCTCGCTGCGCAGCTGCAACTTCACCATGTAGTACATGTTGGCGCTCCTTTGCGGAGCTGCCGAAGGATTGGCCGCCGAGGAGTCGTTCTGCAGCTGGCAGTGGGTCTCCTGCGATGGCGACAGGGGATTCACCACGAAACTGAAGGCCGCCGCCTGGCAATCCGCCTCCTCGCGACACCATCCCTGGCACTCGTACAGGGACAGGTTCTTCACGCTGTAGTACGTGTTGCCTGGAAAATCGAAGTCCGTCAGCTTCTCGAAGGCCATCCGAGCATTGATTTGACCGGGCAAAGCCACCAGGAGGACCAACACGGCGGAGAGGAGCAGCGGACCCATGTGGAGACCCATGTGCGCCGAAGATCGGTTGGGATTTCTCCTACTCTCGGCTGACTGCATTGCGTTCTGGAAATGAAAAGTCAAAGTAAGGGGTTTAGTAATGCATTACTTCTAAAGGAAATAGCTCTAAATATATATCAACCCTACGGAACTATCAAAAGGTACTAAAGACCATGGAACATAAGTGAGTGGATCGCACATTCTTTACAAGTGAACCAATCTTCTTGCCCAGAAGTTAAGTGTTGAGTGCTACTTCCTTTCCTCACCTTCCTGACCAGCAATCTCCGCCCCTTTCGTTCCACTTCTCTAACTGCCAGTGCTGACAGCCACCATTTGAATGGAGGAGCTTTGGCCATAGATCAAAACGGGCAGAGGGGTACTAAGTAGGGGGACCAGAAAGTGGTTAGTGCCTCGCAGCTGAGGTGGTTCAGTGGTGCAGTGGCTACTACTTCCGCCCTTGGAGTGGCCCATTACACGCTTAACTAAGCGCCGAACCACCGAACCAATAAAACCGAGCCACAACAGCTCTCATTCCGCAGACCAGTTCGTTGGCTCAAGTGCAAGACATCTTCCCACATCCATGTACACATCAAACTCTTTGACTTTCCACAGACTTTAATGAGCTGTCCAAATGGGGAAGGGGTTTTTTGGAAGGAGATTGGGAAGGGGAATGTGAATGTGAATGGGAAGAGGGCTACGTTTTATTGACGATCTGCGGTTTGAGCTTCTAACGGCCCACTCCATTCCCGTTCCACAAATCCTATTCCTATTCCCCTATACCAATAGCAATTCCAATTCCAATCTCTGGCAGCCGCTGCGCAAAACAACATTTTGGCATTCTTGTGGTTTCGTTACCATTGGAGCAGGCAGCAGCAAATTGCTTTCTGCGGACAGAGCCAGCCCATCTGGGTAATCCAACCCGTCCACCGTACCAACCAATTGACCCCGGATGGTGCATGGCGGTTCAGGAAGTTGACCTGCAGGTGCAAAAGGAGCGAATGGTTGCCATGTGGTGCCTGCTCATGTGCCAATAAGTGGGTGGTCCCCACCCAAGAAAAGCGAAATCGAATCGGTGGGGAATGAGTTTCTTATGCAGTGAATGGGTTATTGATATTCTGAGTAATTCACTCAATCGGTAATGAGTAACTTATGGGTGATGTTACTTATTCATGAGTTGGGTAGTAGTGTTAATGAGATCCTTGTGGTGTGGATGGTTTATTGATATTCTGGGTAATTCTTTATATCAGTAATATGTAACTAAAGGTTGATGTTGCTTATTCATAAGTGGGAAACGAGTATGAATGAGTGGATGGTTTATTGATATTTTGGGTAATTCATTCAATGAGTAATGAGTAACTTACTTATTCATAAGTGGGTAATGAGTATAAATGAGTTCCTTGTGGAGTGATGGTTTACTCATACTCTAAGTAATTCATTCAATTATTAATGAGTAACTTATGGGTAATGATCTATAACATAAGTAATTTAGCATGCATTGAGTGCAATTATCATATATTGATCATTTACCGTTCCCAGTTAAACAAGTTAAATGGGTTAATCCTTTCCCAGGCTGAGTTATTCATCTAATGGCACACCAATTCGGTTAATTATTCAGCATACATTCATTCGACGGCCTGAGGGGCTGTATCCATTTGATTCATTCATTCATCCCGAGTCATGGATTATTTAACTGCATGCATTTGCATTCATTTATTCATTTCGCAGTGCCGTCTACAAATGGTCAAAGTCTTGCGGAAGCTAATGCCATATATGTTAGCCAGCTGTTGGCCATAGCCTCCTCTCCATCGACTTCTTAGCTCCCTTTTGGCAATGGCAATGGTACTGGTAGTGGTGCCTCTTTTTCCACCTCCCGCACTGACTTATAGAGCGGCATTTAAGTCGAAATTTATGGGTTTTTAAACGCCCCCCATAAGAAGTGGTTGGGGGGATTCGTAGAAGGAGGTGGAGGGCAGATCGCCGTGGCCCCCAAGGCAATTATATTTACATATTCAATTCAATTTGTTTTGCGAAAATTGTCCAGAAACGACAGAAACGGACACAAAACTTGCAGTTGGCGTTGGACTTGCAGATGGAGTTGGAGCTGGAGTTGGGCACTGCCAATGCAATTATTTCATGCACTTCCATTTCCCCCGCCGAACCGCCCTCTATAATCATAGACCTCGGAACGTGGCCATTACCAGCGATATTAAACCAGCCCAACACGAGCTGCAAATGGCCAAATGAAAACCGAGAATCGTTGCCACACAGCACAAAAGCCGCAGATGGTTTTACGTTTTTAGCCAAGCCTATGGAAATGATATACTTTAACTTAGGGTTTTTCTCCCTGTGCACTGAGTATTTGGAATGGGAAATGGCAAGCGATATAGCCGGGGCATCGAATTCTCCGCGGGCCAGTGCCAAATGTTGCCCGTTGCCGGCGTGTCCGATTGCAGGGCAACATCAGCAACATCGACAGCGACATCAGCAACATCAGCAGCAGCATCTGCAGCAGCAACAACATTAAACAGCGACAACAAATGTTCTGTATGCTGTATGAAATAGGTGGCAAAGACAGCGAAGAATGCCCGCTGATGTTGCTGTTGCAACTTGCGATCCCCCTCGAAGCGCACGACAGCAACAACGGCAACAACTGCGACAGCGACAAGAGCAACTGCAACAAGAGCAGCAATAGCAACAACAGCAGCAACAGCAGCAACAGCAACATCAGCAACCCGCAGCATCGCCAGCAGCAACTCAACGGGAGCCAAACTGAAATTGTCGTTGCCCCAGCTGCAACTTGTGTTGCATCTTCTGCAGCAACAGCAGCAACATCTGCGATTGCTCTCGTTTTGCATGGCCCAGGACAAAAAAAAAACCGGGGATGGGGCAGGATTAATGTCCAAAAGTCAGAACAGACAATGCGACACAAGTCCAAGTAAATACCTTAAATTACTTGGTACTGATTTTTAATTATCCTTGAACAAAAAAACAACTTTGAAATGAAATCAATGTGATCTAAGAGTTCTTATCACTTAGACGGTTTAATAACCATATATCAGCTTAATTCGCTGGAATTCCCTTATAATATATGTTCTTAAGGTTTTCGAGATATTATCATTTCTTTTTCGCATACTCCCTCTTGGAGAATCTACCGAATCCAGAGCTTGAGCAAATGAAATGCATTTGAAACGAGGCAAAGGGAACACTGGGCCCTAACAGAAGCCAATTACAAAGGGCCCAGCCAGATTGTAGAGATCTAAGGGCCGAGATATATATTGCCCAGAGATTCACCCTGGACATCTCCGGCTGTTGACGTCATTGTTGCAGATTTGCTGACTCTGGTTCTCTGGCTCTGTCTTCAGTTTCTTCGGGTGGCTTCTTCTGCAGAAGAATTGCAATTGGCCCCCGACGATTGCCAGCTCACGAATCTTGTTATTTATAGCCGGTGTTGGGTTTATTTTTGGCCTCCGTTTTGCGTCCTTGACCATTTCTAATTTGAGGGTCCCATCATTTCTGGCATTTGCCTACTGCAATTATAGAATCCTCAAGGTTCATGAAGGTCACCACCCCGCAATGCCAACTGTTTGTGTTGTTTCTTCTCTTGGTTTTTTTGTTTTTACTGCGAATGGTAATTATATAGCCGGGAATCGGAGATCGATGGACTGCAGCGCTTCTCATCAGCTGGTGGCCATCTCAAATGGTCAATGGTCAGTGCTGGCACGCCCCCTTTAGCCTCCGCCTCTTTGGCCCCTCTCTGTTTTTTTTTTCTTTTTTTTTTTTTTTTTCTTTTTACTTTGGTCAATTCTTGTGGCCAGTGGCGCGTACTTGGATTTAAGTTGGCTACCCGGTAATCAAGAAAATTTGCAGTTACGACGGGGATGGGATGGGAAAGGAAAGGAACGGGGGGAAACGGGAACGAAACGGAATCGAAACGAATCGCAGAGAGAGAGCCGAGGTCCCGAAGAGGGGTCTTCAAAAGGTTATCATTAGGCACGCTTACTTTTGCCATCTTCCACTCATTCGCATTCTCATTCTTGTTCGGGACCTCTAATTACGCCAAAGAGAAAAGCCAGAGAACGGCAATTGCATCATAAGCATATACGAAACTATATGAATAACGAAAAGAAACGAAATGAAACGAAAAGAAAATAAAAGAAGAATGGACCTGATCAGTGATCACATCATTAGAGAGTGAAGGGAAAAATGAAAAAGAACGCATGATGAAAGGTCAAGGGGGCTTGGCTTACACTAATGACAATGACCAGTGAAAGTAGCTTGGTCAATTAGACAACATGTGGAGATTTCCATTTCTTTTGCAGCGAGAAGAATCAACTCCCACTCTTCAGTGACAGTCACAGTGACAGTCACATTTACGGCCACAGTCACAGTCACGGCATAACCAATTAAACGGAGATGAGCAGGAAACAGTAAATGCCAAATAATTGGTCATGCCAAATCCAATGCGATTTGCCTGTCAATCAAAGGAATTTTTCATATCATACAAGATCGAAGAAGGAGCGCAGATTCAAAAAGGGGGAAGGCTGGATGGCATCCTCGACCATTCACTTTGCACACGATGCTAAAACTAAAATAACCTCTGGAGTGCACACGATTTCTGGTTTTCAGTCACAGTCACTGTCAATAGCAAAGTGCCAACTTGGAAATGCAAACACTCACCGCCAAAGGAATTATGAGGCTTCAAGACGGTTCTATTGAGTACCCAGTATTTATTAAGCCTAAGTGTTATACCAAACCATCTATAATTTATATATAATATCGTTACAGGGATTTTATTCGATTGATAATAAAGTAATATCTATATTTTGATATTGAAAATTTAAGTTGAATACGAAAATCAAGGGAACCCTGTACCTTGTGGACCCCATAACTCCATTTCAGCGTTCTTTTCTCGTTATGAGTGTGAACGGATGTCAGTCCGTCTGTCTGATGTCTTTTGGCCCTGTCTTTTGGTGTTTGCCTGTCCACTCGATCAATTGGCGCAAAAGGAAATGGGAAACAGCAAATATACACACATTCGCCCAGGAGAAACCTTTTCATTTAATGCAATTTGTTGCTGTTGTTGTCACAACACGCGAATGTGATGGTTACACTAGAAGAAAAGCTCACCTCAAATATGAAAAATATATCGATTAATATCAAAAATATGAGGTTCAAAATCATTTTTAAAGTTCCATAAAAAGAAGAAGTAAAATAGTTTATGGAAGTTCATCATTAATTTAATGTATTAACATATCATCACAATGATCCTGTTTATTTAATATCGTTTAGATGGTTCAGTATTATTTCTTCTAAAAAGTATTTTTGGCGAACTACATACAACTTCCTCTATTTTAGCCTATTTATAAGATGTATTTCGATCAAATAAATATTCTAGAAAATATCATAATGGGGATGTTAAAAGTTCCAGAAGAAGTAGTTATATGACCTTTTTAATTGGTTCGACTTATAGAGGCTCATCGTAAACCTAATGTACCATTATCATGGTGACTTTTCTTTCTGTGCAGTGGAAAAGGAGGGAGACAGAACACACTCAATCACTTAGTTGGTGGTAAAAGCCCCTTGTTCCTCGACTTTTTCCACGTTATGCTGGCACCTCTCTCGCTGCATTTTGCAATTATGTAATTTTCAATCATCGCCGGCTTAAAGATGCGCACTGCGAAAACGTGCAGCCGACCAAAGTTGAAGCACCTGCCATGCACCATGCGTGCTGCAACTCCCCTTTTCCCATTTTTCCTATCCACATATACATATATATATGTATATATGTACCTATATAGGATGGGGCTTTTGTAATAGAAGTGCGAAGCAGCAATAATTGCTATCGAACAATGGAAGCGTTGGCCAGCTTTTCCTTGCCCAGCTGGCTTTTCCCACTCGGAATTCCCACTTTTCTCAGGCTGTCGTTCTCATTCCCATCCTCAGGTGGTCAAACGTGCATTTAAGCCTGCTTCTAAACGAAAATATTAAAAGTTATAATTAAAAAAAAAAAGAAAAAGCCAGAAAGAGAGATGGGCACTTGAGTGGCCAAATTAAATGGAACGCCAGATCAAAGTGCTTGCCAGTGTTCGTTGAAAATATGTTCTATACGTTTTTTAATTTGGAGCAGACATTTTACGCCATCATCCTCATCCAGAAATCATGCCAAGGCGCCATCTATTAGACCGCACATGTACCATTAAGAACCGTTACCAATCTAATCGAGTTGACACCCACTTAGTGATAGGAATCCGGGGGTAAAAACAGGGCGGGGAGCTACTAAATTTGATCACCCATATGATATGGCAAAAGAAAACTAATCAAAAGAGTTACAAGGTCTGGAGTTGTTCAACGAAGATGGAAAAACCATTAGAATGAAGATATAGTCAGTTATCAGGTAGCAATGTTTGGTAGAAATTTTATAACTAATACCTTTGAAATGTTCAAGAAAATGTTTAGAATGTAGAATTCTAGGATTCTAAGTTCTTTTTTTTAAAAGGGTGTAAAATCTGATGTTACCCACTGCAAGGGCATAGTGTAATAGCCCACAAAATCAAGTTGGCCAACAAGAACAAGGCTAAGAGAAAGGTGCCGCTCCCCAAAAAACATAAATAGGAAAAAAGGGGGGGGGGGGGGGGGGGGGGGGAGAATTTTCGCGGACAATGTTCTTTGGGCATGTGAAAAATGGTTGCAGCTGTTTGGCTCTTTGTTTTTGTTTGGTGGCTGCCCGTTGTTGCCTTTTTTTGTTTTTGGTTAGAACCGGAAATTTATTGCATAACAAGTTGGCAGAAACGATATCCTCTTCTGGAGGAGCTGCCTCAAGGTTGTTGCAGCGCACACATAGCAACATGTGGGGAGTTATTTGAAAGTGCTGCCCCATCGACGATGCAGGCAACAAGATATGCAACACGGCAGTCCAGGTCCAGGCAGATTCGAAGGGGGTTTCAGGGTGGGGGGCAATCCATGGGCGGGACAGCAAACGGGTGTGGTTCCAAACCTCCTGGTCAGCCGATGGAACGTGCAACATTCAGCAGAAAACGAAAAAGAAACCCAAACATTTCATAAATTCTTCGCCACGGCATAAATGTTTTGAATGTTGTTCTTCTTTTTCTTCGCTCCAGATGCCTATCGATAAGGGGGGGGGATACTACGGGCTGTACCAGGGGGATCCCAAGGGGGGACCTATAGGTAACCGTCTTTGGCCCCACTCTTTTTGGCAGTTGTCTCATCAATCGCTCATTGTCAGTTGGACCGAAAAGCACCGAAAGAAATTAACCATATCCATTATGAAGAGTGTTTTAATGATATTGCATTAACTATTATAAGCCATTCAAAATTTTAGACTACATAACACCTTAAGATGGTTTTCTAATATTGATTCTTTATCTTTGAAGGCATTACTTTTAATAAAATATTGTATTTACCATTATAAGCTATTTCAGAGATTCGTAAAAAACTCTCTACAAGATCGTTTCTGGATCATTACTTTTAATAGAAAACGATTCTGGATTCTGCAATCAGCTGTTGCTATAATTTCGATTAACTTTTTTGAGCAGTGCAAAAGAGACTTTTCGTTCTTGGAATCAGGATGGGATGGCGGGCACTTCGTTCCCGGCTCTTTCGCGGAAGTTGGCCAACAAAAGCCATTAGCCAAAGAGCCAAAGAGTTGCACTGAAAGATGGAGATGGGAAGATGGCTGTGGCTGTGGCTCTGGCTGAGAGACTGAAACCGAAGATGAGGTTGAGGATGAGCATGAGGATGAGTAGAGGATTGGGGCTGGCAACAAAGAACAGGAGTCATTAGAGGCGCATTTGAGGCCGCGGAATGTGTCGGAGCCGCAGAGACCAGAGAAACTCTCTCTCTATGCTGGAAGACTGAAGACCAAAGAACGAAGACTGGAGACTGGAGACTCCAACTCCGACTCCAACTTCAACTTCAACATCAAGTTTCAAGTGGCGGGCAAAAGAACGTTGCATGATTTATGGCAATTATGAGCAGCAACCTCCAGTTTTGCCACGCCAAGAGTAGAAATGATGATGATGACACGGGGCAAAGGGGCCACAGAGTAGTAAGCTACAAAACTGCAAGTGCAGGCTTCAAAGTTTCAGCAATTAATTGCAATTGTGGGCCCTAAAATGTGGGCATGGTCAGGGAAATCAGCGCTGGAATGCCCGGCAAATGGAGGCAAAAAGCCAGCCGCCAAACCGCTGTAGTCATCATCCATTGCTCGGATGAGGATCACCATCAGCGAATGCTGGAATGCCAGTCAGAGTTCCGATCTGGAGAGTCTCAAGTTCAGATAAATGAGAGGTGATCTCTTGGAGAGGCGACTTCCTTGCGATCGCTCAAAGATTCTAAGATCAAAGAAAGTGGTTCCTGGAATCTAATGGATTTAGGACTATTGAAGAACAGATCAGTGCTCTTCTGATGATCAGGTTTGGTTACCTTGTACCCTATAACAAATATTGTGTGGTATATATGTTAAGGAATGTCCCAACTATCACTCCTGGCGAAACACACATCAATTCTAGGCCATCATCTCCCCGGGGACGCTCCACATTCCCACACCAGGAATCCTCCCGATTCTTCCCACTGATCCGCCTCCAGATTGGAAGAGCCCCATTGCTCATCGATCAACGAGTCGAAAAAGAGATAGGGAACTGTCAGGCGGCATCATAATCGAGATTGTCCAGCGGATCGCATCGGCATCACTTTGTGGTTGACATCTCTGTTCGCTGCGATCTCGGTTCTTGGTTCTCTGTCCTGCGTTCCTGCATTCTGCACTCCCCGTTTTGCCCAGTTTTCCAAGGGGGCTATCTGGGATGCATGTATTTTTAGCCATCTATCTTGGCCACTGGCTCGTGGAACACGGCTCATTACAACGCGACCGACACTTGGCCGACAAAACAACTACCGCATCTGCATATGGATAACCCATTTGGGTGTGGACCTGGCGCTAGACATCCACATCCTCGGAATCACAATCGGCTTGGATGGGCTGGGGTTGGCTGGATGGCTGGTTGGTCCGGCCCTGGTGCGGTAGCCCTCATTAAAAATATTTGCAATTTAAAGAGGAAAACAAGAGGCTCTTCTCTTACTGACCACTTCGGCCTATTTTTAAATGCAAAACTCGCGCCGTCGCACGACAAGACAATCAGGACATGGAAATAATTGAATGCGCCAGGCTGCAAGTCGGGCTGAATAATAAATGGGAAGGGGTGGCTTACACTGCCAGAAATGCCTTACGTTATAAACAAATAAATCTTAAACTTAACATGAAATGTAAATAATATATTTAACTGGATAGACTAGTTAAGTTATTAACTACTTGCGCGAAGAATACAGAATTCTTAATTTGCAATTACCCAAATTATTTCTCCCTGTGCATTTAGGCTTAACTTGGCCACAGAAGCCAGTGGAATGGCAAATGGCAGCAGATGAAGATGACCAATTTGCTGCAACATGTGCAACGGCCAAACCCCGAGACCGATAAGCAAATGTAAACCAACTGGCCACAGTTGCCCCTTCTTGGCCACAAACTTAAGTTCGCCTAAGTGGCCCATTGTGGCTCATTTTGTAGTTTGTGCAATTTTAAGAACAACATTTAATTAAAGGCAGCCTTGGGATGAGGGGTTCTTGGGGGAGGCAGTACGTGACGTCCACCTGATCAAGTGACTCTAATGTGTGTGTTTCTATCTCTCCTTGGATTTTTATTTCCTACTCGTGTCCACTGGGAAAAAGTCAGTGCATTTTGCTATTAAATAGTTCCTTTCAAAGATATACTTTGGATTAATATTTAATAATTTGTAAAATAATATTGCTATTGAAATTAGCCCCTTAAACTTTGGAATGGTACTGGTATTTCTTCGACATATTTTTGGAAAAGCTAATAAATATCTTTTAAGTATTAGCAAACAGCTTCTTTTTCTACAGAATTTTTAAGTTCGTTTAGGTGAAAAGCTTTTTAATTGGCCATAATAGTTATTTGGACAAGACAAACCTTTCAAAAACTTTTTCAATCTAAATATTTGCTTGGCTAATTTTAAAGAATAGGTTTCTATTGAAAAGAAAACTTTTTCCATTAATTTTTTTAGCTATAGCTGCCCACAAAAATATTGACTTCAGCCAAATAGAGGGACACAAAACAAAAGACTTAGGCAACGAACTTGGCTGAAAATCGAGTCAAAGATTGCGGATTAGCTGAAAGACCAAGAGATACCGTTTCGTTTCATTCCGTTCCGTTTCGCTGCTAACTGTTCAAGGCGATTAGGCCAAATTACCAACATTTTTCCAACAATTATGGGCCATTATTGGACCAATTAGATGCCCGCTCTCAAATGAAATGCGCAAACAAATTGAAATTGAAAGAAAGTCGTATGCAAATTTGTGCGTAGCAGGTGAGAAGAAGTTGAAGTTGATGGCAGTCGAAGTCGAAGTCGAAGAGGAAGCGGCATTCGCTAGATAAACAAGCCAAACGAGAAGATGCGGGCTTACTGAATACCGAATACAGACTACAGAATATGGAATACAGAATACAGAATACAGAAGATCGGGGGGCTGGGGAAGTGCTATTTGTTTAAGTTGGCTTTAACAGCTTGCGGACGTTCGCCGTTAGTTGACCTGGTTAACTGTCAGTTGAATGAGCGATAGAGAAACGGGGCGGCGGCTTATACTTGTACTTGTGCTATCCACAATTTGAATGCTCAAAATTTCAAACAGCCAACAGATGGCCAAAAGGTCGCAACCCTCCGCCTTGAACCCACACACAAAAAATGAAATGAGCCAGTAGAGAATATGAAAAAAAAAATAAACAACGCACGTACTTAGGAAAGATGATCAAAGGCTCTCGTCGGGATTAGGATTAGGAGGAGGTGGATTTGGCAGGGGGCGGGGCAGGGGCAGGGGCGGGGGCAGGAGGCGTGGCCAGGCACTGTCATTAGCCAGCCCTCGACCCACTGGAGATGTTCATACGATAATGCTGTTTGCTCAATTCACTTCGCTCTCCAGTCTTATACTACACAGAAAAAAATAGATCTTAATATAATCACGATGCAGTAGTTTTGAGAAGATTTTGTTGAAAGATATTATATATTTTTCCCTGTGTAGGCTTATCCCATCTCTCTCGTTTGGTTGCATGTTAATGACGCACAATTGCAGGCTGCAACATCAGCAACATTGCTGGAGAAAAAACGCATTGGAATGCCAACAATGGCAACTTGGGCCCATTATACTCCAATGGACCCCACGTCTGTCGCATTAGCCGATTTTGTCGATTTAGTTGCGGCTAGTTATACGCCTAGAAAACTGAAAAAAAACAAACTGAAAAGCCCAACGAAGACAAGCTGGCACCACCTCCCATTTCTGCCCACTCCTTTCTTCTGGTGCGTGGCCCATTGGATTTGTTTTGGCCATGTTTTCTTTTTAGCCATGAGATGAGTGCTAATGATGAGGCCTGCCCTACGCTGTTCCCCCGTAATTGACCTTTTCTTTGACGACTCTATCCTTGCCGCAATCTTTCTCTTTCTTTGCCACTTTCATTGTTATCCGAAACACAAAATCTAAGCGAAAAGTACATGACTCGCGCTTAATCGAACATTTCTGTGGTTATTAACTATAATCGGTTGTTATCTTTTATCGATATTACATATCGAAATTTCTATGAATTGTAAACTTTCCTTTTGATAAGTGGTATTACTCATTATTTCCTATCTTCTTAGCTTTTAATATATTATTGCCAAGGCATGCCTCTCTTTAAAAGAGACATTCAACGAGTTGTACTGATAGAATCCCTAGACCTATCGAATTAATCGCCGATTATCTGGAGAGGATGTCTCCACCATTTCCTAATGCCATCGAACGTCTGTCCCATGGGATCGATCAAACAATCGGCGATAATTTTTTTTGCCTGGGTGAAAATTTTTCCACTTTTCGCTCAGGTGTCGAATGGCTTGGATGTGCTGCTTGGATTGGGAAAGTGCGTTGTGTGAGTATTACCCACCATCCTCCCCATTCCCATCGACCATGTTCTTCCGCCAAATCACACTCAATTGCAGTAGGAGAGGTTGGAGAGTCTGAAATGCTGGGATCGAGAAGTGGGAGCCCGAGTCGGGAAAGCGGTCACATGGAAGTAGGCCAAGTTCTGGCCAACACACACATACTTAATCGTACATACAGACACGTCGCCACTGGCGGTTTCGGTTTGGGTTTGGGTTTTGGCGAAGCCATGTCAAAGATTCCGCCATTTGGGACTGAATTTAAGCTGCAATCTCTTGGACTGGGGCATGCAAATCCGTTCAAATGCTGCAATTGGATGTGGGTCAGGCGGATATTCCATTTGGCTGGGTCCACTTGGGTCCACCGATCTTGGACACTTGCTCCCCCGGTTCCTTTTCCCACTCGAGGTTGGGGCCGAGGTGTTTGGGAAGTTGGCTGAATCAAACCAGTTCCCAAGCCATCTTTCTTTCGCTCTTTCCTGTGCCTTTTCTCTACACAGAATAGGTATGCTTATGTTTTCTTTGAATTTCTTAAACAGAAATCAAAAGAGACCACAGTCATAAAATTAATATTACTGATATGATATCATCTAAAGGAATACAAATGTTTTCCTATGTTAAGGAATGACCTTGTTTTTTTCTCTCTGTATGTCTCGATTGTCACTTCTCCTTCTCTTTCTCAATTGAGAAAATGAGTTTGTGCGGTTTCTCGGTTCGGTTTCCTTCTCGACTCGCTTTTTATGCCGCTGGTAATCATAATGATGAGAATGGAATCTCACGTATTTATGCCAGGCATTAATCGGTTATAGGTGCCACAAAGCTGTTCACAGACACCAATTGAAGAGGCACTACTTAGAAAACTGGATGTGTTACCGGGACCCGTTTAATGTGTAAACCATAAATCTGCAGTTTCATTTGCTACCTTTCATTCCGAGTTGGCCATGTTTATTACCTGTAATTTCTCCTGCCTTGCGGTTAAATTTATAAGATGATGCTTACGCTTGAGATGGTCTCATTAATCGGACGATTTAACGAGCTAGTATCGACTTGTATTTTTTATTTAAGCACCTCTTTTTACACTTAGCTACTCGTATAACATTTATTCCCCATCATAGAATTTCGATATTTGTAGTGGCCTAAAAAGTTTTGATTCAATCGAAACAAAAAAAAACGATTTTTTCGATACACAAGTTATCGTAAACTGCAGAGTTTCTTCTACTAATTTAAAGTTTATAATGGGTTTCTTTAAAAAATGTTAACTTTGGCACTAAATAGAGACACTCATTTGATTTACAGGAAATCCTATTATCGTTTCTTTGCACAGTTTCTCTTTGGCCAATCAACTGTCAATCGATCAGATTCTGTCATCGATTTCCTAAACGCTTAACTTTTGCTGCTCTAGTTTCAAAAATTTTCACCACAACTATTTGGTGTTCGTTTTTGTGCTAATTGCCAACTAAATTTTGCTGCTTTCCGGCTGCTTGTCTTTTGCATTTTCGTTCACTTTTTTTTTCGCTTGTCACTCGAATGTGGAGCGACCTAACCCAAATGCTCATTATGCGCGGTGCAGTGCCAACTGGGATAGCCCCCTTTCCAAAGATTTTCCCTTGTTTTCCCCCCTTTTACCCACGACTACGTGCCTTGTCAAAAGGTTTCAACTTTTTTTCCCCCACATTTGTCGCTTGAGAACTTTTCATTTTCATTTCCCTCGGACGGAGGGAGAGGGGCAGAAGTTTATTATGCGCATCGCTGTTTGGCACGACCTAAGACAATCTGGCCCACAGAAGACCTGTGTACCAAATTTCCAGCCGAGAAACCACCTCATTCACATGCTACTCAGGCCCTGCTGACTTGGACTTGGACTTGCATTTGGATTTTGGTGTGGCGTTGGACATGGCCAGAGGTGGAGTGGAATCGGAGGCGATGGGAAGTGGGAAGTGGGAGGAGGAGCCGAGATCGTGGCACGCCGACATGTGACTGCGATCTCCAAGAGCTGTGACTTCGTGGGCACAGTGGTTCACAAATGATTGTGAAAAACTGAATATTTTTGGTACAGAAAACTCCTATTTACTATAAAAAAATATTTTAAAAAAAACTAACAGAGAAAACAATCCAGAAACATTGTTCTTGAATTGAGAACATTGTTCTAAAATTGAGAACATTCGTTCTTAAAATCCGTGTAAGTACATTTTGGTATCAATATAAGAACGAAATGGTAAGAAGAGAACAGTTAAATTGAGTTTATTTAACAACTTTTTGATAAGTATACACTAAGGACTGAACTAATAGTTTATTTGTACACACAATGTACTTAAATACCGTCAATTCAACTTGATTCGAGCAAAATAAGAACATTCTTAACTTAAAAATGTCGTTCTATTTTTAAGAACATTTTCAACTCAGATGAGAACGTCAGAATTTTCTCTGTGAAGGAAATACATTTAAGAAATGTAGTATTATGGAAATATTTATATTCTACTGATACAGAAAACTTCTATTTGTTATAAGAACTTGCAAAAACCAAACGAAATACATTTAAACTATATAGTGTTTTGGAAAATTCGGATTCTTTTGTAACACCCTAATACATTTAAAAAAATTCTGAATAAGATTACTGCACACAAGAATCATTTTACTTCTCTTCCCATTATTTTGCTTACTTAAAAACGAAATCGATTCCATTGTACGACAGGCCATTATTGTTGTTGTCATAACATATGCCAAATGAATATGGCCAAGTACAACACCAACAATTGGCAATAGGCAGCAGCATAAATGGTAGAAAAAGGGAAGTCATGAAGCCAATGGACAATGACAATCGCCCTCCGCCCATTTTATTTATCACTTATGTCGATATTCTTGACTTTGAGTCCAGCTTTAGAGAAACCATAAACCAAAAAAACATTAAAAAAAAATATTTAAGTTACAACCTTCCTTAAATTATATTTTATTTTATTTGGTTTCGTATATCAAAATGTAAAACATTCTATGTATTTTGAAAAATTGCAGAACAAATTGAATTTTTGTATTCCAAAATTTCTTTGTGGTTTAAAAAATAAGCAAAACAATTTCGATATTTTTAAAATACTTTTTAAAAATAAGAAATTATGCTTTTTATTGTTAATTTATTAATATTTATGCTTATTAATTTTGTTTAGCTATTTATCTATAGTAAACGAAAATTGTTCCATTTAAAAAATCTTTTTGTTTTTTTTTCTGTGCATAATATATATGTGTGAGTCGTATTTATACTGACATGCATGTTTCGTTTCGATTCGTGAAAACGTGCCTGACATGCAGAGAATTCAATAAATAAAATAAAATGAATTTGGTGAAAGCGAGAACTTTGGGGGGCGGCAAAGCAGAAGTCGTGTTGCTGCTAATGGCCTCCCCCGTCCGCCCCCTCATAACAACCCACTCCCCCACTCCCTCCCCTTTTTTTGGGATTTTCCCATGGATCTCTATTTTCGTACTTCTTTGTTTTTATGGTTCAAACGCGCCTCACGCCTCGCCAAAAAAAAAAAACGACTATCATAAATCAATCAAGAAGAATAGTAAAACAAGAGGAACGAAAGGAGGCGGTCCAGAAAACAATATAGAAACCATCAGACTAATTAAAAAAAATGACCAACGAAAGCAAAAACGCTAAACGAAATGGAAATTTCTTTAAGCCAAACAAATTTTTGCCTACCTGATTTGCTTTCGATTTCTTCTGGGTCTTCAACGTCTTCTTCTGAAAGTACAAACAGAAAATAATAATGAGCAAATTTGTATGTGGGTTGTTTAGGCAAACAATAGAAAATAGAAAACAATATGATAAATGAGTCAAAAGAAATGGTAAGCACTTCTTTTGCTCAATTTTAATGAGTTTACAAAAAGGGCCATAAAAAGGCTATCAAACAAATGGTGGGCAAAAAACTAGATATACATATATATCCCAATAAAAACCCACATCAGCTTAAAAACCGTTAGCAAATGACACACGACACGTTTTTTTTTCAAGGCACAGGGGGCGTATACCTAGTATTTAGGTTGCTTATGGGGGTATACAAGCAAAAAAGAGCGGGAAAAAGTCTTTTTGACCGTGACATAGAGATAAAAATGCAGAAGACAGGAAAATGTAGGGAAGGTACAAATTTAGTTGGCTTTCCGCACAAAGATCATATTTAGAAAAGAGCCAAAGTGAGTGGGAAAATGAGTGAAAGTTAAGTACTTTACATAAATCATGCTTATTAGGGTTACCTCAATAAATTCTAGAGGGTTAAGTAGTTAAAATCCTCATACAGTTTCCTTAAAAAGCTTTTAACAAGCTCTTTGGAAATCAAAAGCTTAAATATTAAAAACAAATTGGGAAACTACGAGTTCCATTGCAAAATTATTTATCCGGAATATAGAGTTCCTTGGTTTCTCACCGGCTTAAATTACTTTTTGTGGTTCTGGGCAATCATAATCTTCGCCTGCTTCTTCATAAACCCATTTACCCCTGCCTTTTGGCAGACTCATCTCTATAAACAAAGCCCATCAATCTTGTGATCTAATCAAAAGCCACCGATCGAAGCTCGTAGATCACACTAAATTTTTGTGGTTTGCTGCAGTTTTCTACGCGAAGTCTATATCTATACAGTTCTAACGGTAAGTCGCAGCTCATCCATAACATTTTTTGTTTTTTTTTTAAACCTTTTTTCGATTGTTAAATCAGGGGGAAGAAAAGAGAGAAAAAAAAACCGAAACTGAATTGCGTTCGCTCTGCATAAATTGCGGTCCAGAAAAGTCTCCCTCTGGCCAGTCTTTTGGCCACTTTGCAAGTCTTTATAATAAACCAAAAAAAAACAAAAAAAAAATCGAGGAAAGAAAAGAAAAAAGAGCAGGGCCAAGGCAAAGAAAAGAAAAATATGTTATGCATGGCAATTTTCCATTTTGAGGCCTCCGACTTTGTCTAATGTCATGTATTATCCGAGGGGAGGCGAAAAAAGAAGAATAAGCCAAGTGTCCAGAAGGCCAGGTCCATTGTCTTTCCTTATTTTTTTTCTTTTCTTTTCTTGACTTTTTTTTCCTCTTTGTGGGCAGGGCGCTAGCCAAAAGTGAAATATTTCAAACACCAAGTCGTGTCGCATTCCCAGAGATCTCTGCCCCCTCCTATAAGTCGTATCTTCAAGATGCAGATTGCCATTTTTTTTTCTGTTCTTCAGGCTGCCTTTCTGGTGTGTTTGCAGTGTCATCTTTGCTTGAGTAAACAGAGCAGCACAAATGGAGAAAGGGTTGCAGAGGAGATTCTACGCGAAGAGGCGTCTTCTGGGCAGCGAAGATTTGCATTTGCCCCGCAGATGGATCTTCTTTTGTTCGGCCTTCTCATGTATGCAAATCCCGGCAAGATTTAATGGTCACACACAACGGATATGGATATGGCCAGATGGTTAGACGGTTAGAAGGTTCTTTTTATCCATTCTAATCAATTCAATTACACTTCAAGTCCTTCAGATAATTGCAATGGCGGAGATAGGGTCAGGAAGTTAAGAACATGAACTGAACATAAAGATAATTTGTATGGCAATGGGAAGAGTTCTTCTGAAGGAGTGTAATAACTTACTTCAACTTTGAAGTAAATGTGGAAAAGAAGTGTTAAGATTACGAAGGGCTTCCAAAGGTTTTTACTTTAGCTTTTCTATAAAGAAATAGAACAGAGATTTTGGCCATCGTACTTCAGGTACTTTGTAAAATCCAATCATAGGCTTAGGAATTCATGTTGACTTAGTTATAATTAAATCTATTAAGACCCTTATTATAAAGGTCTTATTGTAAACTCTGCCATCTCTTAACTCAATGCTACATTCGAACTATAAATAGAAAACCATTATTTTAATATCTGTAGACGTTCGTGTGAATATATTTCAAGGACCTCCCCTGGACTTTGTTAGCAAGCCATTCTGCTCCAGATCTCCTGAAATTCCCCATGGGTTTCGATCTCTGTGCTGTACAAACGATGTCTCTTTCTTGGTCCTCTATTTTCGCCATGTGTTTCCAGCTGCTGTTGATTTTTTTGGCCATTAAATTCGAGCAGCGACGACATTACCCAAATGGCTGACATGGCCGGGACATTGATGATGTGGATGTGGATGTGGATGTGGACCCCAGAATCTAGAGTCCAGTATCCAGTATCCAGTATCCCGCATCCAGTATCCAGAATCCAGAGCCCCCAGACTAAAGTTCTCCTCGGGGATCGCTTGTGCGATCTTTGGGTTTCTCGTTGTTCGGTTGTTCGGTTGTTCGTTTGGTTGTTTTGGCTTGTTCTAATTGTTGTTTTACCTCGTTCGTTTGGCGTTTGCGTGTGTGATGGGTCGGTATACATAGATATAGCAATGCCTATATAGTGCCTGCATATCTTCTGGCTCCTCCGGTTCGGTTCGGTTTGGTTTGGGTGTTTAACTGCGATTTGAGTCACGTTTCATTACTCGTGATGCCAGACAGTAATCACTTGATTTTCCAAGCGGCTTTCTTGTTCCAAGGAGTTGCTAGTTGCCAGTTGCTCTTGGTGTTGCTGCTGTTGCTGCTGCTGCTGCTGTCACAGACCAGATCAGACACGGAAAGCTGGCCAACTGGCTGGCCAACAGACCTTGGCCAAAAGGTGCTACCAAAAGCGGCAGCAAAATGGCACACAAATCTTGTTAGGCAAGTACAACAGCAACATCACAGCAGCAACATGGATTCTTCGCCGGGTTTTAGGGGTATTCTTTGGGGGTCATAAATAGAGCTTTGCACTTACGCTACACAAGAAGAAAAGGGGCTGAAGATAACTCTTTAATAAGTAAATATTAAAGAATATGTATACATATATTGCAATCAACCTATAACCAAGAATCAATGCATTTCGGAATCTAATTCAATGAGATTTGTGTTTCATACATATTTAAAAATAATATTTTTAGCATATTAATTTGAGATATTGATTTTTCTCAGTGCCACGTGACTCACGAGTTCGTGCCCTCGGAGGATTTGGAGTTGCCAATGGCCAGTTGCTTCTAATTTGGTTTTTATGCTTTGATCTCGTGACGCTTGTCATTGCGGTCACTCGCACATAAAGAGAGCCAGATAAAGTGGGGGCTTAAAGGAGGGAAAAGGGTGGATAAAAGGTGGCCAAGGGGGGGGCCAAATTGCCGGCGACGCCAGCGATAATCAATTAACCTGGCTCACTGGGCAGTCGCCTTCGGATGTGGCCGAGATGTTGCTGCGGTGCATGCCGCATGTTGCATGTTGCTGCGGGGATAACCAATGGATTCGCCGCTGGAGTCCTCCTCCCCACAAAATCTCCGCCGTTGATGAAGTTTTCCGCTGACTTTGATTGCGGTTGAATTTTCATCGCCACATTTTCCCGCGACTAGGAATTCTTTTTTTTTTTTTTTTCAATTTTCCTTTTTTGCGGTTAACCTCGAAATGAGGCCCAAAGAAAATTCCGCAATTGCTTTTCATGGAAAAACTCAAGGCGCATTTAAATTTCTTCTGGAAGAACGCAACATGTACTTAAGATTTTTTACGCTTTTCTATATTTCCACCGGCTCACTTACAATATTTATAATTATAATTTGGGTGCAGTTAAATCATAGCATTAATGTTGCGGTATATTTTGAGAACATTACCATGGTTTTGTAGGCTATATGATACCCTAACGAAGTCTAAGTTTCCCATTTCCTTGTGGAGAAAATCGTTAAGTACACATAAATTGTTAACAGATTGTTTGGCGATAAAGCGATTGAAAGTCTGGGCAGATTTGTGGGCGAGTCGTCGGTGGGCGATTTTCCATCGCGTGCGACATTTGACTTCGTTTTCGGCTTTGACTCCTTTTTCGACTCGGTCTTTTGGCCATTTTTTTTCCCAGTACGAGTAGGTCCGCCTTTCTTCCTGCCACTCTTCATCTGATTTTACATGGCACGTACCGCAGATTTGTTTTTCTTTTTTTGTTTTTAACAATTTTCTGTTGCTGTTTATTTTTTGTTTTTGGGCAGAGAGGCAAGAAGGAAAGGCTTTGGAGGCCCAAAAAAGACGGCAGCTGGCCAAAGCCAAGTCATCCGAGTTGGCCTCCACTCTTAAGTAGGTTAATTTTGACCGGTTTGTCTTCGTCTTCTCGTCTTGTCTCCATCTCTCTTCTCTTCTCCGAGTCTCAAGCGGGGTAGACATTCTCAATTTCTCAGTTTGTCCGTGGTCGCTGATGTTCCTGATTGACTGGCGACTTGGGACTGCGGCATTTGCCTGATTAACCCAAGTTTCAGCTGCTTTAATGAGGCAGCCACATGTCGCCTGGCTGCTCACCCCTGGATTTTCCTTTAACAACTCTTGATTATCCCTCCAGTTCATTAGAGAGATCTTGTTGAAAAGTTTTTTTTTTAATAGCAGCCAGAAATTGATAGTAGCTATTATATTAACTATTAAATAACGAATTCTATAAGTACTATTATAATCTATGCAAGCAAAATGAGGCAAGCTAAGTCCAAAGATTGCTCTAAAGATCATACAAAAAGTGATTCTGATTCTAGAAAGCATTTCTCTTTTCTTTATAAGCAGAAACGCGAGGGAGACAGATGCCTAATTCTCGCTGCGAATGAGTTGGCTAAAGACTTGTAAGACCCGCTCTACTCGATAAGCCTTATTTGAGATCTGCGGCAATTTCTTCTTTCTATTTCAGCCCGATGACGCTAATAATGATGTTGCACATAGCAATGATCGTGATCATCGCGATCATTATGATCAAGTTGGTCAGCACAGCGTGGAAATGGAACAGATTTGAACGGAGCGGAGCGGATCGGATCGGAGCATTTGTCGCCATGAAATCATGTTAGAAATTTGAGACAAATTTCTTTGTCGTTTGCTTTCAAATTGCTTTTGGCCATTTTGCTGTTGGCGACGGCTAACGGCAATCAAATGGCAAACGGAATCAGAACGGAATGCCAAAAACCGGAACGGAATGGAATGGAATGCATTGACTAGGGAATCTAAGGAGTATAGGTTCTCTTATAAAATGTTAGAAAAAATCAAAGTAATTAAAAATTTATTGCATTTAAAACAGATCTAAACCACAAAAGGCTGTTTAGCCTCGAAAAATTTTAGCCTGCGAAACGATATAGAATGAAATTAAAAGTTTTCCTTAAAAATGCTGGCGTATCTTAAGTGGAATGTAGGGTCTGATCTATAACTGATTGAAAATCGATGTAGCGAATTATTTAAATTCTTCGGCAGTGGGATTTTCAGCCAAGGCTGCTAGTTTGAACCCCACTCCATTTGGATTCCACCTTCTCTATCATCTCAATACTCCCCACTACCCCCACCTTCGTTACCTTATCCCAAACCCTTTGCTTGATTTATGGAACCATTCGGATCACTCAATAAGCGACTTCTTCTTGGGGCCTTTCGACACTTTCCGTCGAGTGCTGGCCAAGATCGGTAGATATACCACGGGGAATGGAATGGGGAATCGGAAATCGGGGAGGAATGCACCACGATGGTTTCATATATTTACATAGCCATCAGCCCCAGTTAGCACTTGGCTTAACCCACAAATGGACAGGGCCTGTGCGACTTGGAAGCGGGTCACATGTAGCCCATCCAGCTGCCAAAGGGTTAAGGCTGAGGTTGGTGGGCTGTGGTTTGTAGTTTGTAGTTTGACTTGACTTGACTTTGGCTTTGGCTTTGGCCAACATCAGAGTCAAAGTCACAGTCGTTTTGGCCTCGCTGCCTTAACAGGCGAAAAAGCGACCAGAACGGAGAGTGCACTTAGAGAAATGGTATCTAAATTACAGAATAAAGGGGAGTTGAAGAAATGAAGCACTAAAAATTCGAATTTTAAGTCAATCAATTTCACAAAATTGTAATATGGAGAGATGATGTTAAATGAAAATCCACTTCAGATCATCAGAAACCAATTAGTAAACATGATATATTTTTTTTTTGCATAATTTCTTTCTGAATTTTCTCCGCGTGCACCACCTATAGTGGACTCTATATCCAGTCGCTGGTTATCTTCGTCTTGGTCGTCTGCCCCTTTAGCATAAAACATAAATAGCAACTGCATTCAAATGAGTCTGACAAACAAACTGAGAAACTGAGAAACTGAGGGGCTGTGTGGCGTGGATGAAAAATGCAAATGCTTAGACCATGTTGGGTTCGAGATGTCGGTTTCTGTTTCTGTTTCTGTTTCTGGAGGGGCTAAGCCAGCCGAGCGTGGGCAGCTCCATAGATGGCGATGCCGCCTCAAAAGATGATGATGTCCTTTAGCCGCATTTGGGGATTTCGACGGCCCCTTTTCGGAGACCAAAGACCGAGGACCGGAGATCGAAGATCGTAGACCGAACATCGAAGATCGAACATCGCTGGAGAAAAAGCGACCGCTGAGCTCAGCAAATATTCAATAATTGCAATTATTTCTCATATTTAATGAAGCTCCTCGCTTCGGCCATCCGGAGTGATTTTTTTCCTTTAATGAGACTCCCAGTTGGCAATTTGGTCGCTCGTTTATGGCTAAATTGCTAAATTTGGCTCGACTGAAGGGGATTCAAGCTGAAGCTATTGAGCGTCCTTTGTTTTTCCAGTATTTCCTCTTCCTAATTTATTCTAAAAAATGTAACTTCTCTAGAATATCATAGTTTTAAATCCAAAATATTTGTATACAATTAGATAGTCAGCCCTCTAAGCTAATTTCGATTTTTTTCTTTGGATAACCATAGATTTTACATATATATTTCGATGCCTTTGTGATATATTTTTCTGAGTACCTCTGCCAGTTAGCTTCCCTTGAAGAGCTTTTGGCTCACTATCTAAGATCCCGGGCCGAACTTGGATTGAATTCCCGGTAATCGCTGGACAGAAATCTGGCCACGAAATGGGTCACGGAGAAAGACAGCTTGAGCGGATGGATGGATGGTCCCGGCTCTGGTGGCTCTGGATTTTTTTCTTTTATTTTTTTTCGGCAATTAAACAAGAACCAAACAGACTGTCAACCCTATTTGACTAACGCCAAGTCCGTGGAAAATCTGGCCCCAAGTTGGGGACGGTGAAGAGGAAACCAACCCGATGCCGATGCCATCGAGAAGAGTGGAAAAAGAGTGATGACAGACAGTCGGGCTGATTGACTGATGGGCCCTAAGTAACTGAAATTGCATAAGTCCGCCGCTAGTCCCCATCCTATTCGTATTCCTATTCCCAATTCCTTGGCGGATCCTCTGGGCTCTGGCTCTATTCCCGATGCGATTCGCTTTGGTTTTCTTTGCTTGGCTTTAATGCTAATCGAATGTCTCCCGTCTGGATCTTTGTCTTTTGGCCCCCATCCGCCTGTCAGTCAGTCAAAGATTCTGCTGCTGCCGAACGAAGATGAAGTTGGCAGTCCACACAAGATGGAGAATACTGTATACTAGAGCCCAAACAAACCTTCACCACACAGCTCGCTCGGTTTCATAAACTGAGCAAACAAATGAAAGCTGCCAGCCACCGTTGCTTCTGTTCTGCCGCCAAACGACTCTTTCTATTGAAAAAATGAAGAATATTTCTGGAGATTCTGTTAGGGTTTTCCATTATTAGATGTTGCGTGCCTTAATATTTCACAATGTTTACTACTCATGAACTAGGTTCTTAAGACTTTCTTATAAAGAACATTTTTGGATCTTAGTTTAAGGTATAGCAGTTTTAATTTTTACTATTATAGAGTTCATATTGTTCTGTTTTTCTTTCAAAATGTGCGGTTCTTGTTTGATTTATAACTTTACCCCAAGTCTTTCTTGTAAGCCCAGTGTTTTCCTTGTTCAAAGTGAAACTGTACAACAGACTATGGGTGCTTTGGGCCCCCGTAAATCAAAAATCGTTCTCATAATCTTGTCTTATCAGCGCCCCATCAACAGATTTCTCCCCTTTCTTTCTTTCTTTCTCCGGCATCTTTTACTTTCATGCTCAGCTGCTTGTTTTTCTATAGATGTTGCTATGTTGCTGCTGTGCTGTTGATGTTGCTGCTGTGCTGTTGTCCGTATTAGGCAGAGCTTATCTCATTGAGGTTTTTTTTTGGATGGATGGTAGGGGGGCTGGATAGATCTTAGATCTTAGAAGAGGGGGGTTTTGGAAACAAGCTGGAACACTGTGTGACAATTTGTAGTGCACAATGCCTGGCTTTGTTGCCCCCTCAGCCTGAGTCAATATTGCTGCCGTTACTCAGCTTGTTCTTCAGCCTTTTCTACCATATTTCTTCGTCTTTTTCCTTCGCCCGGGCCTGGTTATTTCTTCTTGACTTCTTTTCCTTGACGCTGTGCCTCTCTGGCTCTACGAAATTGCCCATAAAGTACAAAAATGTATGTGAATGGCCTTTGGCAACGGCTGTGGCGGCAAACTTCGCTTTTGCCATTTGCCATTGGCCAGTTCATGAAGAGCACACTTTTGTGGCCGCCGTTACTGCCGCACGCAATTTGGAATTTATTTACACAATAATTGGCAAGCTGAATCAATACAAAACGCTCTTGGCTGCCCACAAACAATAAATTAACAATTGCCACTTGATTGCTGAATAAAAAGTGATTACCAGCAGGGCAGGCAATCGATAAATGTAATTGAAAAGGTAAAAAGAAAATATAGCCAGAGAATACTAAAGAACAGAACAGAAGAACTGGAACTGGTACAGAAATCTATAGAATAATGGTCCACGGAATTAATCGATATCCACTTAGGGGTCATACAAACGTAATTGCTGGGAGGGGATGATATTCGATACCTGCTTATTTATGGAACGATTTCTACGGATTCTACGATTCTTCCATCTTCCTACACACACACTATTTACCCATTTTAACTTGCAGTGTATATCTCTGCAAACCGCTTTTACCACTGCACTTTGGTGCAAGCAATTTGGAATTTGATTCCGATTAAACTGACCATAATAAAAGATTTATGATTTCGCCTGAGAGCAATAGCAAATAGCAACAGAAAACTTTTCAGATTTTTGTGTGGAAAACAGAACTTCCGCTCGCCGCACAGAGAAATGGATAAGGAAAGCAGGAGGAGTTTTTGGGGGGAGAACCAAAGAAACCGCAGAAAAGCCCCAAACTCAGATGCCCATGGCTTGATAAGCTCTGTGGTTGAGTCTCCAAGTTCCACGGCTTTCAGTTTTAGTCCAAGGCATTCTCTAGATACAAGCGATAGATATATCCAAAGACCAAGACTTCCTCATAGCTGAAGAAGAAGAAGAAGAAAAAAAAACGAGTGGATGGGCGAAAAAAAAGGCCCAAGTGCATAACTTAATTAGTGCATGGACAATGACCGAAAACTTTGGCGAGGCCGCGACAGAGATTCATCGCTAACTATCGATTATCGCCCAGGCATGTGAGAACTTGTGGTAACGCCCTCAGAAAAAAAAGACCGATAAGCTATAAGGCCCACTATAGAGGACCCAGACCCTGGACAAGCCCAGAGAAGAAGCGAATTAAGAATAGACAAAGACAAAATTAATTGCAATGACAGGCGACTGCAAAAGGTGCGGCTCTCCAACTGAAACGCATCTTGGCATCCACATCACCTTTCCAAACAGCATCCACATCCAGATAATAACTTTGAGGGACAGGCGACTCTGGCCTTCCACACGGAGAACTATTATGTAGATTTTATATTATCAAAACTTAACTTAAACATTTTAAAGGAATTTATATAAGAAGAGATAGCCCTTTAAAGTTAAGCAAGAAAATGACTCATTATATAATATCTGCCTAACAAATGGCGCCCAAACAGGGACTGCAAAGCTAGCATTTTACTTGGATATTGTCTAGATTTTTTTGTTCTGTGTACACGCTCTCTTGTTCTCTTTTTCAAATTCTACCATTTATTTTCGTTTTGTCAGCAGTAAGCCAAGTGGCCAACTTAATTGTCGAAGAGTCGTCAAGGCGGCTCAAACAAATCAAAGCGAGCTGCACTGAACCTGAACCTGGAAGCACTGAGCCACCGCACCTCTGCACCACTGAGCCACTGCACCACCAATTCCCTCCTCCTTCGGGCATTACTCAATGTCACCAGGGGGGCGGAAAACGGGAGGCGAAGAATTGGTGGCTGGGCGGTAGAATGCCGCCAAAGCGTTTTGCGTTGATCGTCAATTAGTTACACTAAGCCGCCACTGGACAATTTATGGCTGCTGGAGATGGGAGAGCGAGTCGCTCACGAGGTTCTAAAGAAGAATTGAGATTGTAGAGGTTCCTTAAAATAGCCATACCATACCTATAGAAAGCATGCTAGCTCCATAGTTAAAAGGGTGCATGTCATAACGCCCAGTGTCATAACGCCCATGGCCTAATAATTTGAATAAGGACTCTTTTATAACTCATACATTTTAAATATAAACATTACTTTATTTTAAATGCACTTAACAAACATTTGGAAGTTGGCACAATGAGACTTCTGAGTGGGTGCTACGACACTTTCTAAAGTGTCATAAAGCCCGCCAGTCTAATGAGAATGGGCGTTATGACATGCACCCAATCAAACAAAAATATATTTGGCCTTGACACAACTAATAGCTCTATTCGAGCATAGAAAAAAAGGGTTTTTAAAAACCTGCACAAAAATACATGTACCATGTTTGCAAGAACGATCGTGTCACGCAGTCATCCCTAAATTTTGGCAAAGTCAGACCTAAATAATTGTAAAGACGATTGGGAGTCGAGGGTGCGCATTAAGGCCGCTGCAGATGGAGAGATGGATAGATGGATGCGATGGCCAAGTGGACAGATGGACAGATGGATGGACGAGGTTCGTCTGAGTGACTAATTGCCGGGCGATTGCCTCCTGCACCTCAACTAAAAATAGAAGTGGACAACCGGAGAAACATAGTGGCAAAAAGAGCCAGGCCGCAATGATGATTAGACTTAGATTGGATTGGGTGGAAAGCCATTCTCCATTCTTCTCTGCCGTTTCTGCCATCTCCCGCAACCTCAACTTCTTTCTACTGTCTTCGGTCTTCTGTCCGATCCAATCCACTCAACACCTGCCTTGATTTGTGATCGCAATTACAGCGGAAGACATAAAATACACAAGTCCAGGTTGAACCGAGCCCAAGTTGAGTGGAGTTCACTTCACTCTCCCACCTAAGACAAGAGTTTCCACCACAGCCCGTCTTTCTTCCATCCGTCTTGTACTTCTTACCTTCTTCTGCTCAAATCTTCTCGTCTGATTCTTCTGCGATTGCTTAGGCGGCTTGAGCTGCAAAGAGAAAGAGAGAATTTGTTTCTGTTTAGATAAGGTTTGATTAAAATTTATTATTCTACAGGGATATTTGTTAAAGGGAAATATGATGATTGTTGATAGGCCTTGTTCAACGATCAACAATCACTTCATTCATTGAGATAAAAATGAAGTGGTCCCCGATTTCTCTAGGATTTTGACAGCTCTTTTTGTCCACTTGATAAGCACTTTCACCGCTGACCATTTTTCACAAACATCTTAAGTACACAGGTATTTTTTCAAATTGAAAACCCCAGCTTAATGCAATCATCTTATCGAAGCAGCACCAAATTTATTAGGAAGATTGTTTCCTCACTTTTCGGGTTTTGGGTAGACAAAAAAAACCCGACTTTCAACATGTTATTGAAAGATCTTGAGTGAAGTGAGCTCAAGATGATCCCAATTCCGGCATTTCTACGCTTCAAGTTCGTCTTGAGATTGGGATCTTTTACTCGACCAAGTGTTTTCTCTAACGGATCGCAGTCCACTCCACTCCACCTGAAAACAATGCCACTTAATTATAACATATCTTGGCCCCCCCCATCGCATCTCTTGCCTATCCATATATATATATATTAATAACAGCAAATGCACTTTCCAGTCAAATGATGTTAAAAACGAGTTTCCAATCGATTTGTGCGGTTGCTGCAGCGCGGCTTCTTCTTCTTTTGTTATTTTCTCCTCTCGTTCCGTTTAATTTAAGCCACTTTCTGAGAGGGGGTTACATATATATATATATATATTGGCCTTTTACGATGGCAAAAGTTGAAAAATGAAAATTCCATTTGAGGCGGCGAGCGCGCCTCTGTTTTCAGTTACCATTCAGATGCCGAAACTCCGATTCTGGTTCTTTGAAAACATGTTTTCTGTGGCATCTTCTTGCTGCGTAACGGTAACTACTAGTAGGTAGATACACAGATACAAAGATACACGGCTTTTACCCCGCCAGCAAAAGCTAATGGCATATTGATATACACAGGCCCCCCTAACTATATAGCACCACCACTATATGGCTGCCACACCCATTTTTGTGGGTTAAAGTCGCTCGGGTTGAGCGTTCTTTATTTTCTATCTTTTTTTTCTCTCTTTTTTTTTTTTATTTTCCTGCAACAACGAGATTTGCATGCAACATGCTGAGTAATTAAAACAACAGTGAGCGGTGAGCGGCGCAACATGCCGGCAATTAAGGCGGAGAATAAATGATTACTTGACCGAATTGCAAGTCTCCACCACCGAGAGACCCCATAAAACAAAAGACTCAAGACACAAACGCGACCAAATGCGGCTAGGGAAAGCGAAGAAATAAATAATCATTCTCCATTCAAATGAAATGGCTATTGCCATTGCTAATGCTATGCAAATGTGAAGTGCAACGCCTGGCTGGATTTGCTCTGGTTTTTTTAAAAATCCGGGGGATAACCACCTATTCTGGCCAAGAGAAAGAACATTCGCACACTCCAAAAACACACTTTCCACCGCACAGCCCTCCTCCAATTGCCATTTGCATACGCATGACGTTCGTAATTAGCCCTTTTCTTTGTTGTGTACTCATTAAAGTCCGAGTTTGGAGTACCAAGTACCAGGTACAGTGAACCCCAGTCCAGCCCACCTGAGCCAGCGAATAGAGCACACATAACCGAGAACAACGAGGTGTATGAACCTAATGGGCGGCACTCACGCACCCAAGAAAAGCTCTTGTCTTGGCCAACTCGTTTTCCCCAAGCACATCAAGTGCACCAAAAAACAAAAACCAAAATATATAAAAAACTGAAGAAAAAACATTTGGAATGTGTCGAAACGAGAACTTGAAATTGACACTGGTCACGGACCCTAAGAAAATGAAATGGGAACACTTTCACACGTTCACCGGTTAGTTTTTCTGCTTTCTGCTGGGAAGAAGACCTTTCTTTCAGCGCCCCATCAATCAATTTAAATTTAAATTTGAATTTTTTGGTAATTTACACCGAGTTAAACAAAAAAAAAAGAAAGGAAGAACAGACGGCTTTAATTGGCTGTAATTATTACCTGGGCATTTCGTGCTTTACGTAGATAAACTTGTGAAAGTTATAAATGCATAAAATGCCTTTCTTTCCAAAAAAGTTTTATTTTGTTCTGAAGAAAATATGCTAATTTAAAATGAAGGGAAATTGTAAGCATTCGAAATTTGTGAAATTTCTTTTGGCTGCTTGGCGGATGTAATTGTTTTACAAATACAAAGGTGTTAAAAAATAAAACAAGCAAGCCAAATATTCTTAAAGTTCCTGCTTTCTCTTAAATTAGTTTATGTGATTTGGAAGACATTATTTGTTCAATGAATTAAACCCATTCATCAATGTTTGATTGAATGATTCATAAGCAAAATTTCCGACTTTGACCTCCAGAAAATGTGTGTTCATTCTTATTTAAGGTGAAAACATAAAAAAATTCCATTCAGAAGGTATTCTGTTGTAAATCATAAACTGGTTAGGATTTTATCAGGTATTATTAAGACCATAAAGTCCCTACAACCTGAAAACTTTATTGCCTGATTTCTATTTTATTATTCCCAAAAGAAGTGTAATCATAAAAAGATCCAGCGAAAACAGATATTCTATAATCAGAATTTAATTGTCCTTATGCATGCTTGCAGGGGGATTCACTTTGTGAGTAATTTATTACAACTCAATCGGCATAAGTGATTCGCTTTGCTCCGGAACAATCAGCTATTCAAATTAGCCGGCAGTTGGATTTGCATTCGCTTGGAACCGGGCCATTCATTCCATTCATTCATTCACTTTATCATTTAAGTGCATTCATTTAGCGTTTACTGCTATCGGCCTCATATTCCATTGAATAATTTTATGGCCTAATTGGGAACGAAAGTTTGGGTCCACATCTATGGCAGCGTCATTGTGCTATGACAACAACAACAAAAAAGCACAAGAAACCATAAGCCAATATACCGAATCCCAAATACCGAAACCAAAGCCAAAAACAGAGATCCGAACAGCGAACACAACTTTGGCCCACATTTCCTTCCTCTTTCTCTGCCGCCGCCAAGAACCAGCTATATAAGTCATAACTAAGAAGCATTTCGTTTTAATATGGCTTATAATACCAAATATGGGGGGAAGTTGGGCTGGGAAGTTGGGGCTGTAAACAAAACAACCGTTGGAATAGCACAGATTCCTCAAGCGAGATCTTTGATGCTTTTTTTTCTTTCGTTTGATAGCATTTATAACACTGTGTTTTCGTTTTGTTTCCGTCAAAAGAAAACGAAAAGATTTCAGCTGGAACGACGACACAAGTGCCAGATCATCGTCATCATCATCATCACGATGGCCGAAGAAGAAGAATCTACCCCATCACGATGATGATCTGGCTTATATTTGGTGTAATTACCATGGCCAAACGACGAAGCAAATTCGATTTGGAACAGTTTTCGTTTTATTGCCAAAATAAAAAAGAGAAAAGAAGAAAGACGATCCCAAAGAGGCACTTTCCTGCAATTTCATGTCTTTGGCTTCAAGGCCAGTTGGTTTTGGAGGTCTGTCTTTGTTATTTTGGCACTCTAATCATAGTATCCTATGGTTATATTCTACTTTTGGTTACTATTCATAACTCTGTTTTCCGCATATGGATATAGTTGTTAATGTGATTTCTATGAATACCATTTATGGGTATATAGGTTGGCAATCATTTCAACTCATTTCTCCCTATATATTATACTCAAATGCTCGCTACTTTTACCAGAACTCTAATTCCTATATGCAGAATGAAGCAAATGTAATCCTTTAAGCTATAATCAAGAAAACATATCTTTGTATTTTAGACAAACTCTTTCGCTGACTTTGAGCCAGCCTGAGTACCCAAGAGCCCATCTCTTCAGAACCCACTTCAATCATCACTCGTCACTCATGTGATCCTCACTCGCCACTCGTTGCTCATCACCCATCACTCGGTCTTGTATCGCCTCACCATTCTTCAACAGACCCTCGAAACCCCAAGTGGCAAGTGAGTGGGAGAGCTCTGCTCATTCGCCTGGCAAATCTCCAACTCCAATTGTGTGTTGTCATGCGTCTGGCCCGAACAGGTGCCACCAATTGAATCCGACTCCGAATCCGAATCCGAATCCGAGCTGACCCACATAGGCAACCCAAAAAGAATGAAAGAATACTGGGGAGGAGAGGAGAATATCTGTGCCAAGCCAAGCGGCACAAGCCAAAAAGAAGGCCACCAAAGCGGGAAGCTAATGAAATCGGAGATGCTAATGAGGGGAGGCTGAGAACACGAAGAGTGCTGTTCATTAGGTAATCAAACGTCAGTCAAATGCTCTCAACACGGTATCAAAGTGTAGATCAAAGGAAGATCAGGATAGAAACCCATACATTACATAAGGAATCATTACTCCAATCTATGCATGCCTACGCATTAGAGCAGGGAACCCCTATATAGAAGTTACGCAATCTGTAGATCTATCATTTATCTGTCAGATTATAAATATAATATTTAACGGTATTATTAAAGAATTTAATATCCATTTAAGACAGTTTCAATACATATTGAAGAAAGAGGAAGCAAAAGAGCAGCTGCAGCTGCAGCCACCGCCAGAGGGCGCTGTCTTAATAGTAACCAACTTTAATTTCCCCCCTTGAAAATTTCCAAAGTCCGTTGATTTTTGTATTTTGATGTGCCAGATTTTAACCGACCGAAGAAAGGGGATCTCGAACAGAGAGAAGAGAGACGTAGAAACGGGAGAAGAACGGCCAGATGGAGTGACCGCCAGAGGGCGCTTTTCCCGGCTCATCTCAATCAGACCGAATTCATTCGTTTCATTTGGAATTTCAAATTAGTCGGCCGCCCGCAACCAATTTCCGCTTTTGGTCTTAACTGGGCCAAAAACGTACGTTCGCGTTTAGCATTAAATCTTTACTTTTGTGTTCTGTTTTTCCATTGCTTTGGTTTCTTCTCTTTTTGGGTCAACTTTGAACACGCATTGGAAAAGAGAAATGTGCCGAGTAAGTTTAGAGTTTAAAGTGGAAATCCGTCTTTAATGAGGAGAAAATGCGATCTTATTTGTCTAGTTTTTCTCCATTTTTTTTTTTATTTTTTCATTTTCTGCCTCAATTGATGGATTGCGAGGCTGGTTTAATGGCTCTGTCGTTGATTTGCATCGCGGCAAGACATTAATTGATGTTGGGATGCTAATGCCTGCCCCTTGGGGTCGGCATTTCATTTCGGTTCTTTGTTTGCCGCTTTTCTTTCCCGAAGTGCAGAAGTTTTCCGCCTGCAGGTTCCAGGTTCCAGGTTCCATTTCCCAAATCGCCTTTAATGGCTCACTGTGTTCCATGTTTTGTGTTCTGTGTTCTACTGTGTTTCTATGTTCTTTGCGCCTCACTTTTTTTTCGTAACTTTTTTACGATTCGATTATAAAAGTATAACCCGCACTCTGGGGCCGAGGTCGTTTTAATGCAAGATTATTACATTATTTCCGGGGTGCTGAAAACAATAAAGTTTTCATTCGAACCGAGTTCGTTTTGCTACTGGGAAACCCATTAAACCGAACGCCAGACACCACACCACATCTGGGGGCCCCCCCTAAAAAAAAAATGGGGTTGGGTTGGGTTCGGTTTTCGTGTTGTCCCCGGTATATCTGGCTATATCTCCCTCTCGGTCCCCCACAGTTTCTTCACATTTCCAACCGCAATGTTCTTCTGCCACTGCTTTTCTTCAGCGGCGGTGGTTTTTTTAATGCGTTTCTCATGCTCTCGGGACCGTTGCTTTAGTTTTTCTGCGCACACGCACAAGAACACTGGCCACTAAATGCTTTCCTAATGAATTGGGTGACCATACCGCTGGGTAATAACGGTTAATTGCGTTAATGACTTTAGCAGAAAACTGAAACAGCCAAGAGTCAAACAGCCAAACAGCGAGAAAAGAGCATAGGGGGCTACCCACCAAGTGCAACTTTTCATTTTCATATTCTAAAGGTATTTTTTTTGTAAAACAAACCCTTTTAAAAATTTTAACTGAGTTGATAAACAAATTTTTCACTAAACTGGGTCAAAATTACCATCATTACGAACTTTTGCGTTTTCCAATGAAATTGAAAATGTTGCAAGTTCTGCCAACGCATTCACTCATTGGTCATGCACATGAAGGAAATTTCGGGTTCGCCGCCTGAGTCTTTCCTTTTCAAGTTCGTTGCCTAAGTCTTTCGTTTTCAATGTCGTTACGGGCGTAAAAAGGCGTAAAAAGGTGCACGAAAGGGGCATTTGAGCAGGTGACAATTGGCCGGGCAAATAGCAGTGAAAAAAAAGCAGAAAAGAGACCTCCTGCACAGAAACCCACTCACTCCGAAAGGTGTCACTTTTGACGACGAGAAAGGAGGCAATCATGATCGTAATGGAAACGAAATAAAAAAGGGAAAGAAGAGGTGCAATAGAATGGGCGAAGTAACGCACGCATTTTTTAAATGGAATTTTCTAAAATTGTTTTCTTTACTTTGGGTTTAGATATTTAAGGAGAAATATTTGTAATTTAAGGTTTTTGGAATTGACTATAACAGGATTATTGCATACTTTTATATTAGGAGATTGTATT
Organism: Drosophila subpulchrella; assembly: GCF_014743375.2. Classification (NCBI taxonomy): domain Eukaryota; kingdom Metazoa; phylum Arthropoda; class Insecta; order Diptera; family Drosophilidae; genus Drosophila; species Drosophila subpulchrella. Next base: position 21,771,058 of record NC_050613.1, read on the forward strand.
ATGAATATTCGAAACTAATATTTCAAGGAAAATAATCTTTTTTTGGTAGAAATCCTTCTAATTTTATATCCAAACTTAAATTTTGATTCTTAAAATTTCTTTATTTAACGTTAGCCAAAGAGATTTTTTATTTTAATTTTGTTTTTATTTTCATTTCATATTCATTGGTATTTTATATGGTTTTTTATTATAAACATTGGTACATAATCCTTGAGCTCACAACTTGAAAAATGTTGTTATCCACTTTGGTTTTAAACAAAAAAATGTAAAAAAAAATCACTTTTGAGTTTTTTTTTTTTGGATTTCCGTCGTGGTCTTACCTTCTGCTTAGTTAATATTGCACAAGTTCCGTGGCTTTTTGCGTTAATCCTTTTTAGCGAGTGTTTTTCAGTGTGTTTTTGCACTTTCACAGTTTGTGTTTTGTATTGATGGTGATTTTCGGTGGCTGTTCACTTGTGGTTGTGTTCACTTGCCCAAAATCGCAGCCGCAAGGAGTGGGATTTTTCACACACGCGATTGAACCAAAAAAAAAAAGAACAAGTACAGAATGTGTCCACGCTGCTGATGACTCCGCTGGTGAAGATGGTTTTTTTGGTGATTGGCGATCCACTGCTGGCTGGAAACTCGAGCGGTACGAGGTGTTAGCACTTCAATTGCATCACGCGCAATGGCTGCTGTTGGCGGTCGAGCGCCACTTTTATGCCTTTCCCAGCGGTGCGATCCGTCCAAGAAGAAGAACCATCCAAGCCCAGACCCAAGCCCGAACCCCCATCCGAATCCGAATCCGAATCCGAAACCCGGAGAGCGGCGAAGAACGGACAGAGAAAGCAGCAGCAAGCCCCATTTCCACCGCACACGCACACATACAGGGCGCACTCACACGGTCCAGCGATCGTACACCCGGAGAAATTTATTTCTAAACTTTCGGAAATAGTACGAATGTCTTGATCAGCACAAAACATAGCTAGAATTTTTGGAAATATGTGTTTTTAGTGTTTAGTCGGTCTTTTAAAATGCATAGCATCTGAAGGGAATTTTGTAACGATAGACAATCCTATAAAAACACATGAAGAAATCTTTTAAAATTGAACAAAATGAAAATGATTTTTAAAAAAACTCGGGAAAAATTATTCATCTTTGAGAAATGTTTAAATATTTATACTTGCTAAAATGTATATTTACCAATTTTTATTACCAACAATTTTTTTTTGAGTTCCTACCTCCTAAACATCTATTCAATAAGAACATATTTCTTACAAAGAAAATTCTGAATATCAAAAAACTTTTTCTAAGTGTACAAAAACTGAGAGAGCTCACTGAGAGAACGCTCTTCAAGATTACAACTCTCTTCCGAGGCCGCTCTCTCCCTCTCTTTCTTGTAAAGTTCATAGCATTGAACTTGAAAGAGAAAGAGAGAGAGAGAGAGAGAGCGAGAGCGCAGAGCGACCTTCTTCTTTTGCAACGGCACCTGTTAACAGAGTTACAACCATTTGCATGTACAGTGAACCCCACGTATAGGACGATTTTATTTTACTACAGTTTCCAAAGAATAAAGCATTTCAAAAGCTTACCAAAATTCAGACGAATAATGTTAGATATAAAATATTTTACAAATGTTTGTAAAAATTAAAATAAGTAAGAAAGTGGTCCTTATCCTTAACTGGACATATATAACAAGGTTACGACTTTGTGTTTCCATTAGACCACTACTTCGAGGTTGCTCTGTATGCGTCAAGGAAATTGACATATTACCCATTACATAAATATTTATCATTACGGTCTAATAACAATTTAAAGTTAGTTAGTATAACCTAACTTGACATTGCTGATCCTTAATAATAAGCTGTCTATTAATATTTAAAAAGAAAAGACTTTCCCCCAAAGCAAGGATATAATAAAACGAAAGTCCTTAAAATATGCAGCTTCTTGCGATTGGAAAGTTTTTATCTGCCCCAATGCGTACAATAGTGGTAATAAAGCTGTTATTCCAACCACCTAGGGCGTTATTTCTGGCAATGCCACCTGAGATATATTATATTCCCCACGTTGAGGTATAGTAAGCCATAGCATGGCCATTAAAACAGGGTCGTAATGGACAAATTTTGATCGCCCGGCAAAAGTGCGGAACGGAATGGAACGGAACCAAGCGGCACTTTATTTGAACTGGCTCGGTGAAAGGGGGATTCCGAGGGGTTTGGGGGTCCAAGAGAAATGACGATGTGAAACACATATTTGCATTATACATTAACGGTCGCCAGTGCCAGAGGGGATGGGCAGGGGCGGCGAGGGGGGCAACTAGGGGAAGCGAGAAACCAAGAAATAAACATTAAACTAAGTCGCGGCGGGGTTAGGGAGTAGTAAGTGCACTTGGAAAAATAAGTAATTCTATTTGAATTATTTTTAAAGTCTATTTCTAAGAACCTAAATCTTGAGAACCCAACTAAATCTTGAGAACCTAAGGAATACTTTACAGCATGTTTGCATCCCATCTTAAAGGATTTATATTCTTTCCTTAGTGAGTAGTAAGTGCACTCAGACAAATAAGTTATTATATTTTAATTATTTTTTAAGTCGATTTCTAAGAACCTTTCTTGAGAACCAAAGGAATACTTTACAGCATGTTCTCATCCCATCTCAAAGGATTTATATGTATTCTTTTCATGCCAATATGCACATATGATGTATTAGATCTCATATTGATTATAGATCTCATATTTAATTATTTTTAAGGTCGATTTCTAAGAACCTTTCTTAAGAACCAAAGGAATACTTTACAGCATGTTCTCATCCCATCTCAAAGGATTTATATGTATTCTTTCCATGCCAATATGCACATATGATGTATTAGATCTCATATTACAATATATGATCTCATTAGATGATATCTCATACTAATTTTTCTTTCCGTGTAGCATTGAGTGAACAGTGAGCAATGAGCAATGAGAACTTAGCCAAAGTCGCTCCACGCACTCAGGTCATTGCCATGCTGTTGTTGCCTAACATTTGGCCAACAGCAAATGGCTAACAGAGAGCTCGAAGAGTTGGCTAACAGAGAACTGCTCCTTCTCTCTTCGAGTGCAGCTGCAATGGCAATCATAATTCATTAGAGCAACATCAATCGGTATCAAAATCGGGCTTTGCACGCAAAAAAAAAAATGATATTAAATGATGATCGATTGGGTTCTTAATTAACTTCGGAAGAATCTTTATAGAGTGGCAAGGAATAATTTACGAATCCTTAAATTAAGTTCCGCTTTGATTGTCGAAAAGTATTTACTCAGTGGTATTAAACTGTTCCAAAACGAATATTAGATAATGGAAACTGGTTTAATGGCATATTTTCATTTGAAATTGATCCAATTTTCTTTATGTGCGGAATCGGGTGTGAGCAAAGCTTGACATAACAGCAAAATGAATTGCTTTTCACCGAGGTGTGGAGATGCAGTTGCAGTTTGCTGCGGTTGCAACAGTTGCAGTGGCAACCGTAATTAAGATTGGAACGAATTGCAGAGCAGAGCAAAGTCGTAAGAATTCAAGAACAGGAATGAGATGAAGAAGCAGCCACAGAAGCCTTCGCAAAAGCGTAAAGAAATCACTTAAATTGAGACAAGTAAGGGCTTGGAACTTTTGTCAAAACGATATGGGGTATACGCTTTATAAGCAATAGATAGTAATTTTAATTCACACACAAATAAGTTTAATTTAAGTATGTACGCGATGAAGTTCTTATAACTAAAAGTTTCTAAACTATCATTAAAATATCAGGAACATTTGATTTAAAGATCTCTTTTTTATTAGTATGACAAACTTGATTAAAAATGTAGGATGATCTCTTGGGATAAGAAGCATAGATGAATTGCTCGATGCGCTTTTTGAGTTCCGCTTAGTTTGCCACCGCCCCCCTTTCTTCCGACAAACATAAGCAAACATGTGTGCATATGGAAAAGCACCGTTGTGTCAACTGTCTCGCTCACTGGATTTTGGGCGCCATCCCCCAGATTCTCTTGAGCTTCAGCTGCCACATCTTCCAGATCTTCTGGTTCTGGCTGATGCATTTTCGATTATCGTAAATTGCCAGCTTTCTGGTTGTGAACCGCCTTTGACCATCACATTTTCCAGTTTTCGCGCCATTTATTGAGAAATTCTGGACATGTTCTAAATATTTTCAGGGGCTTTTCAGCCTATTTTTGCTATTTTTTTCCGGTCTATCAGCTGCTCTTAACAAGCATACAGCGGAGGTCAATACAATAGGGGAACAGTACTTCTATTATTAGTTTTTAAAGATTGCTTGTTATAAGAAAACTTAAAATTTTAAATTAAGACAATTTCGCCAACTAATCTTTGCTAACTGACCTATATTTTACCATTATATCTCTTACTTTTACTCCCAGCTATATAATTTTGACCCGTATGGCCGGCGGATAACCTTTCACCGTCAGCCGAATCCGTATAATCTTTTGTTGATTTTAGACCGCTGCCTGATTTAACTTCATTCCTTGTTAATTACTTTTTATCATTGGCTCGTCTATTTGGTTCGTGATGCAGGCGCCGATATGGCCCACAGATGGCCATTAACCCGTTAGCTTTCTTCCAATGGGAAATTGATTGTTCCAACTAGATTCGTGCCTCCGACTTTTACGAGAGCTCAAAAAAAAAAAAAAAAAACAACCAAAAACATCGAAACACCGGCCAAAAGTCGTCAATGGATCCCGCCCCGTTTGATCATTATAACCGGAAGCTGTTGATCGCCAACGGGAGAAGTGGAGAGGTCGAAAAAGTCCCAAGAGGAATGGTTTAACCAAATGACGTAGACTGAGCAGATATAATGATGGATTCCCTTTATTTTTCGGTTGGGTAGGGTTCCAGGGGCGGTGTATTAGATGTCTGAATTTTATGGGCTGGGAAGCGGATTGTGTTATTATCTAATGCCGCGGGAATTCCTCAGGGAACATGTGATTACATAATTAGAGGATCATCTAAGAACTGTGAGCATTCATTCAGAAAAAAAAATCAATCTGCTCAGAATTAAATCATTAAACTTTTCTGGTATGGCCTATAGCAATCATTTCTTGAATTTAAAAAACAATCATACTGTAGTGGTCTAAATGCTATTTAATCCTTTTATAAAGTAAAGTGCCTCCTATGGTACCACCAAATATTAAAACATTGGGCGTAAGTAGCTTTGATTTATTACAACTCAAATCTGGCCTTAGGCCATAACTTGTAGAACTTAGAGCCTCTAAGGCTAAATCATCTCTCCTAACCAGAACTCACGGCATTAGCGCTAATAAAGCCGAGAAATCCCCATGATCATTGCTCATCTGCGTCTGCAATCCAATCTCAGTGCTGCGGACCGCTTCCAGGTGTCCATCATGACTTGGCCTAAACCCTCCTCCGTCAGTTACCACTTTCCTTGGCACTCTTCGCACCTTTGCTGAGTGCGGAGTGCAGAGTGCCGAGTGCCGAATGCCGAGTGGCAGCAATTCCGTTTGTCCGAAAACAAAACGGCCAAAAAGGCCCAAAAAGCCATTACCAACACACAATCAGCCAACGTGGCTAATTAGCGCCTTCAAAGGCAGCAGTAAAAGCGGAGGAGCAGGAATGCACTGCGGAAAACTGTCCAAGGGAAAGGGTCTGAAATGGTATTTAATACAGGAAGCAGCATATCTAGCCAACCTACAGCATTAGTGTGATTTATAGCTATTTAAAAGTATTTTCGAAGCAAAAAATTGCAATTTTCAATATCAATTTAACATTTTTCATAAAAACATCATCAAACCCTGTGAATATCAACTGGATTTCATTATTTTTTATTTGTGTACAGACCAAGCGATTTCGCAAGCTAATCCTAACTAATATTCATATAACAACGTTTCCTTATCCATTTTCTTTCAGTGTTCCCATCCGAGAGAGCGAGATGGAGACGTTAGAATGGTGGTTTGGGGGGGGCGCGAGGATCGGGATCTGGAATGGGGATAAGCCCGGTCATTTATTATGGCCAACGGCTGACGCTGAGCCACTGAGCCACCAATCCAGGTGATTAGCGTGGATTGTGGATTGGGAACTCACTCGGATTTAGCAGAGCAGCAGCAGAGCAGCAGCAGATCAGGAAGCATTTGGGGGACTGGCAGGCGTTGCCCATTTAGGAACCTAATTAATTTTGTCCCATTCGCCGGCTGCCCTGACATTTATCTTAATATTTTTTGGCATCACCTGTTGACAAGATATGCGACGAGGTGGAGGTGGTGGCGGTGGCGGTGGTGCTGGGTTGTTGAGATAGAGATGGAGGTGGGCAGACAGACGACAGTGATTGCCATTTTGCATTTTGCCAATTTAAATGAAGATGCCGGAGACATGCGAAGCGCACATCGATCATCATTTGCGGCACGATAAAAACAAAAAAAAACGGAGAAGAAAAATAGAGGCGGTGGAGAATCTGCACAAGATGAGGAAAAAAGTGAAATGCCTTGGAATCCATGGAGGCGGGACTGCAAAAAGAGATGAAGGAGGAGGAGGCGGAGGCCCGCTGGTCATACAATTGCTGGCCAAGATGATGATGATGATGATGCTCCGCCATGAGCTGCAGACACTGTCTCTCGCACCCTGGGCATTAGAATTAAGCTGTAACTTTGCATCAAAATTAAATTTATAGCTCCGCAAGACAGCCAAAGGAAAATCAGAAAAATTGCTGGCACAAAAACCACAAAGAAAATAGGAAAGATTTCCGTTTGGGTTTCATCATCGAATAGCTAAATGCCCTGGGATTTAAAGGCAAGGCTATAAAAACAGGAGCTAACCACAAAATCGGAATTAAAAACAATGAAAATTCAAATTACAAAGACAACCACAGGAATTGCGCAGGGTTAAGAGGTCACCTGTTTGAAAGAGCTATCAAAGGAAATTTAGTTATCTAGGTGGCAGTATCTGAAGGCAGAAATACTTTCATAGATTTCAATGTGCTCTGTACAATACAAATTTTTCTAAAAATTACTTAATATTATGAAATACTATCATCTAAAAATTAAATATCATATTTAAACAAGATATCACCAAAACCAATCTCTAAAAAAATCAAAATAAACTAGCTATATTCCCGATTTGATCTATATTTCCTAATATAACACAATGGTCAACTATTCCATCACTTCCTTGATACCCTGTTAAGCACAAAACAGAGCTGAAGAGTCTAAAAAATATATATAGGAGAAAAAATCACCACTATAATAACCGATGCGGCCAAGACATTAACTCGACATCGGGATGGGGGGCGGAGAAAGATGATGATGATGGTGGGGTGGTGGGGAAAGGTGGTGGAAAGGGGTCGAAGAAGAAGAAGGGGGAGGGGGAGGCGATGACGGCCGTCGTCACATTCACATGTGAAAGTTGTACGAAAACAAGAAAATTTATTTAGAAAATCACAAAATGAGCCGCCAAGGCAGCAAAAACAAAACCGAAACCGCGACACAAAAACAGTTGGATATTATAAAAAGGGGGGGGGCTAAAAGGGGGTGGGGATGTAGACGGGATTGCAAGCTGGTCGAAACGACCTCAGATCATGACATATGAGTCAGTTATGATGATCCCGCCGTTGGATGGTCCACAGTCACCAGTGTTGGGAAGTACCTAGATATATGCACCTAAAAAGGTACCCATAATTAGGTATAGCTTTTCATTAAACTTGAAAATGTTCCAAAACTAGATAAGTTGGGATAATATCACAAAATGAAAAATAATAAAAACATTTTCTTAGCCAGAGGTGTGATTTGAACCCGTTCTTTTGCTTGCCAAAATATTTACCTATAGGTACTTAATTTTGAAAATTTCCTTCGACATAGGTACAACACTGAGCTCCTTTCTCAACACTAACTATCACTCATCAGCGAATCCACATGACCCATTTGCGGTGTATGGTATGGCACATATATGCAGATGTCGGCGAAATTGGGTTTATGTTCAAGACCCCAAGTCGCCGCATGAGCACCCAACTGCAAAAAAAGGAAGTCCAATCAGCGGGTTACTGATTGCAGAGACTCGCCAAGTGATCAACACCTCTTTCTAATCGTTAAGTTGATTTCGCCCGGGTGCATCACAGATCGTTAATCGCCACTACGGCCTTATAATTCGGGGGTTCTCGTTAAAAACCCACTGATCGTGCAGGTCCAAATTCAAATTAGCCCAGTAGACGGGTAATGAAATGTGGTAATGACTCAAGTGATCTTTATGTTGATTTCAGTGCTCATTGTGATTTTTTCATCGCGGTTCTGCAATGGAAAATTATTATTCTGCACGAGTTCTAAATACAAATGAGGAGCATGCAAGAGTTACAAAATAATTACAATGCCATAAAAAATCTAACAATGTACTTATATCTTTACAACCATCTTAATGATTTTTTCGATACATTAACCACGACCTAAAAAGCCTAATCATTGGCATTAAAGTTCCTTAAGGGATTTTTAGTATTGGAGAATATCACAACCATATTTTTAAAAGAATGCAGTTTTTATCAGTTTTTAAATAATTTACCTGCTTGTTTATAATATTTTTAAGATCTCTACTTCAAAGTCAAATTCCATTTAGATGACCATTATTGATTTTCGATACGATCTATATTCTATTTTTGTTTGGCAGCAACCCACTTCCTTTTGTTTTTTCCTCTGCCGATCTCAGTTAAGTTTCCATTTGAATTTGCATTCTTGTAAAGAATTTTCTATTTGCTTAGTCGAGTGGTTGGAAAACAAACAGCGTACAACAATGCGGGAATTAGTGCAAACTTGGCACATCATTCCAGGTCCGTTAGTCAGCTAAAATCTATATACAAACAGATGGAGATAGACGGCGATTTATGGATATAGAGCACACTGAACACGTATAGCGGAGGGGTCAAAATATTCGCAGCGGAAGAGGCGAAAAAACAAAAGACTTAGGCAACGAACTCGCCGCCTCTTTGGATTTAATTATCACCCTGTCCATATTGTTCTAACGTGAAAGTAAAAACCGTTAAGAATTAATATCTATTTGGTCAAAATGCGCCAAAAAAAAAAACCAAAACTATAACGAACAACAGAGCCGGGCAAAAAAAAACGACAAAAATAAAAAAATAAACTTTTTCTTTTACTGGGTCAGCTGTGATGTTTTCTTCAGTCTCAGTTATTTGCCTTTTCTTTTCTGTTTTACCTTTTTTTATTTCGGTTTGTTTTCTTTCATGCCCCGCAAAAATAAGATCCCACAATTGGGGGGCAAACAAACGCTACCAAATAGAACCTCCATTTGGCCAAATAAATATTTGGCGATTTATGACGATTATCAATGGGAAAGTGATACACGACCCACACACAAACCGAATCCAGAACTGCTGACCCCGAAGAACCCAACCCAAATTTAAATTGGCTAACGGAAGAAAGTGAAGAAATCTGAGAGGGATATTAGGGATTACTAATACGACTGACACGGTTTCCATATACTCTTTCTGGCAAACAATAGATTGTCATTCTCTAAAAGACCATCATCTACATAATAGACAAGCTCTACAAGATATTCCACATGCCCCAAGCACACTTTACGATCCATAATGAAATGGCAAGACAATGCTAATCAATTTGCATACAGAGAAGGCGTCGGAGCAAATCTGGTGGGTTGGGTTCGGGATTAATGATGTGATGGTGACGCCGATGACGACGATAGTGAGTCATCGTTAGAAGTTAGACGTCGGATAATGATTGCTCCCAATCCAGACCGGGAACGGGTTTCGATTCGTTCATTCGGCAATCATGTGCCGTTTTCTATTGCCATTCCTGTTGGACTCTATTCCAATCCCTGACGATGCGATATCACAATCTGCTCCGAGGTGGTCGCTATATCGGTATCGCTTCATATAGTTTTGTATAATATCAATCATAATCAACGACAGACGTGTGGTCGTTAATTTTGTTGGGTTTTGTCAATTTGCCTGGAACGCGACACATTCTGTCAGCGATCGCGACAGCTAACTGCGAGATCATTATCGCTAGGTAATTATCTCGTGGCCCATTCATTATCATTATGCTGATTAACAGCGACAACAGTAGAACACGCCAAAGAACGGTTAGGATCTGTTTAAAGATCGTTTAAGAGGTGGATGGGTTAGGGAACTCTTTAGTGTTAAAATAGAAATCCCTATGATTTATTTTTAGTTTTGGCTGGATCCTTTAGTTTCAGATCTGTAAGGTGAGTTAGTAATATTAAATAACCTTAAGTAAACTTAAATTAGATTGATTACCAACTTGTTTGACACATGACAAATTATCATTTAGTTTCCTCACCCAAAAATGCAATCAACACGTACATATAACCCCTCCCATAAAACCCGTAGCTTTATAAATATGAGCAATGCATACTTAGAAAGTGGGGGCTGGCTATTTTCATAAAATAAACTCAATGGATTTGCCAATTTATTCCAATGACCATTTGTGTGCCAAAGTGTTTTGCCTATAACTTCATTTGCCGAGGCGCAGTTCATTGCCGAGCTGCAACTGGTAGCCCCACCCCGAGAAAATGTTGAATGCACCGGCGATGTCAAGTCTCATTACCATTTGGCCATTGGACTTCACCTTGTCCCACTGCCCCGCCGGCTCATCTGGTTGTTAGCCGTCTTGCCAATCCATTTGGAATGCCATTTAGGCCAAAAAGACAATATGGCACAAGACCGCTTGGCTGACAGTTTGACCAGGCGGCAACAATTGACCGATTTCCATTTTGCGGTGGCCTCTCCACCCTCCTCCCAACCACCCAGCCACCCATTCTCCCATCCTCAATCTCCATCTCCATTTTCCAGCTGCAATCCTCAACATTCAAAACATCCCACTCCTGGGTTTCGCCTGTTCCGCCAGCCAACTGATAACTGAATGAGACGTTGGCCAACACCAACATGCAACATGCAACACACTGGGAGAAAAGAATGGGAAACTTTAAACTAAAAAAAAAAATTGTATAAACTGGAAGGTTTTTGGGGTGCATTTACTAACGGCCATTTGGCTTAATCTAGTGTTCCTAAAAATAAATAATATCACGCATTTACCAATTATGTAAACCGAATGGGCGTTATTGCACTGGGCGTTATTGCACTGGGCGTTATTGCATCCACCCGACTTTTTGAGACATTTTGTTGGCATAAATACTGAAGTCTTAGGAATTAAAATATTACTATCGGGTCTTTACCAAACAAATTTATATTTTAAAGGCAAATGATTTTGAATCACATAAAGAACATTATTTTTTTAGTAAGCCTTTGTTTTTTTTCTCTGTGCAGCAACTCCGTTTGGCCTGCTCCTAGTAGTCAGTGACCTAGAATGCAGACTCGGGTTTAACTTGAGACGAAGACTCAGCCCCAGACTAAGATTCAGATTCAGCTTTAGCTTTGGCTTTTACTGTTGTCTTCTTGTCTCTGACGTTCCGTTGTTGCTGTTCTGCAAGCTGTTGCAAGTTGCTGCTGTTGTGGTTGCTGTTGCTGTTGCTGTTGCTGCTGTGCCATGTTGTTGTTGCCCCCAATTTTATACCCTCGAAAAGGGTGTTCAAATATGACTATTTTCTAATTAATAAGATTGTAATGTTAATAAGTTCTATAAAAATCTACATTGCTTAGTTTAAGGTAAGTCAATTAAGTAAGATGATCTTAAGTATTTGATTTTAAAAATGTTGTTATATTTTGACAATACTGTTTTCACCGTATACTCGATAATAAAGCCCTGAATTATGTACTAAGAAGTCCGTTAGCTTGGTATTCCAGGGTATTACAATCTTTGGTCAATTGTGTTCTATTCTAGGTTTTTGTGTCGCAGTCGTCGCTTGCAGCGTTTTAGTTTGGTTTGGGCCAACTCTTCGGTTACCAATACCGTTTCGGCCAACAAAAAACGCGGCAGCAGCTCTCCAACTTATTAGCATAATCTCAGGCATCGCCAGCCGTCGCTCTCCGCTGGGTTTCTCATTATGCCTGCAGTTTTGGAGTCTTTCGAGTCTTCGCAGTCTTGGCCAGTATCCAAGACGGGGTCTTGGCCAGGGTCTTAGCCGGAATCTTAGACAGAGTCTTAGCCTTACTCTGACTGACTGGCAGCTCATCATCGGCGGCATCAATTCGCCGTTTGCTGCCTCGCCGGTTGGCGTGTGAATGCGAACTGTCCGGCACTTGGAGAAATCCCCTCCATAAGCTATATATTGTACACAGATGGAGAATGTCACCCAACTTGTATATTTTTCCTACTCCCAGCGGCATAAAAATGGTATTTAATATAGCTATATCACAAACTATCATAAAATAAGACACATTTTCTTTTGTAATACCCATTAATAATATAAAACTTTATTCCTAAACATCTTTAAAATTAACTAAACCATAATTGCTAACCGATCCATTTACTATATTTAACTGTTATTCAGTCAGCATAAAATATGATCATTTTACACAGTCCCTTTCTCTCAGTGTACTTGCATGTTTGGCATTCTTGTGCCAGTGCAACGCAGTCCCAGGCCAACAAAATTAGAAGCGACTGGGCTGGGATTCTTCAATCTCTGTCTTTGTAAGATTTGGCATAATTTCTGACTTTATGGCAGACTGTCTTGATGCCAGCTAACGGCAGTTATAACCTTTTCATTAGCTTTTGATTTGAAACTCAAATTTGTCTGCGATTCTACTGCGATTCTCCCCCGATTTCCCGCAATTCTTTGATTGTTCCTTTCTTTCTTTCCGCCTTGGCTTTTGCCAACTCTTTGACCATGTTTAGTCGACTAATTTCGAATGAGGGCGGCATCTTTTTGCCATTTCTTGACTAATTTCGAGTGCAAACAAATCGGTATTGGGATCACCGGCGATGACGAAAGCCAACAATTGACGATGACTCTACAACTCAATTGAGTCCAAGAATCGAGAATGGAGAATTGAGAATCATGTGGGAAGCCCTGGAAGTGTGGCACTCTGAGAATGCGAACTAATAGCAGATTTTATTTCTAGTCGATCTAGTTCGAAGCCCATTGGAATGGGAGCACTGGGCTGGATTCCCAACAAGAAGACAGCCTCATTTCTAATTTACTGATGGCATTTTAAGCTGCATCGATTAAATTTCAATTTTCAAACTTTTTTTTAGTATTTATATAGACTTTCCAAATTCACACGTAATTTCTAATATTATTACTTGTCAAATTATTGAGCATCATATTTTGATCAAAAATAAAATCCCTCGACATTCCGTAATTCCGATTGAATAATGAAAACAAAGAAAACCCAATCAATCAAAAGTCAATCAAAGAGTTTTCTTCGCTGGCTTTTCAAAAGGGAGAAGAGTTCGAGGCCCTCGCTCTTACCCGTTTGTCATTCACAAAATAAAGGCATAAAAAACGCCATGAAGATTTCACTGGCCAATGAAAACGAAAACGAAATTAATTTCACAATTGTGGCAATTAAACGCAAAATAAATGCGGTCTTAAGATGCAGTAAAGCCCCCCTGCCCCTTGTTTCTTACACAGAAAAAAATAGGTGTTCTATAAAGTTATTTTTTTTTATATTTTATATGAGTTTTGAACTAAGACCCAGCATATAAAAATAAATATTCATAATATTATTAAATTAAGGATAAAGATAAGTAAAAGTCATATTATTAAGAGATTATTCCATCGTTAAACGGCATGAACAATGTTACCATATATTTGACCTGTTAATATTAAATTAAAATCAATTTTTTTTCTGTGTATTACCTCTCTTTCAAAGAAAGCCCAAAAGAGTGCGGGAAGCGGAGGAAACTTGGTAATGATTTACGCACTTTTCATTGCGGACAGTGCGTGTATGTCCCTGCTTTTGAGTCTTCTTATTTTCGATGAAGAGTTTATTGACTATGAAACATAAAATCTTTTAGAACTAGGTGGAAAAATGGGTAAAACTATGTTTTTAACGTTAAAAATCATATAATACTAACATATTAATTATTTTTGATCATTGGCTTTGATTTATTATATAAATGCACCTTTCTTCTCTATGTTACCAACAATTTTTTGAATAAACCAGATGCCTATCCAGAGAGACCAAGAGTTCCCTAAAGTCTTCTAAATCTCTAAAACATGTCTTTAGATCATTCGAAATTCGGTGCCTTAAGAGTGCGTTAGACATTTTCAGTTGATGCAAGTAAAATTGCTCGGTTTTTTGTGGCTGGGGCTCCCTTTTGTAGACTTAGTGGCATTGAAGGAAGTTTCACTTTGAAGAAGGGGCACACGCCGCTCTTCCGACTCGGCTTCGAACTCGGACTGCTCTTATATGTTAGTTATTTTTCTATTAAGCCTTTCTTTTCAGAGCTTCTTCGCTTTTGACAATTATTTCTTTCTTAATTTTTTGTTTGTGTTAACTTGATTATATTTTAATGTGTGCCGTGTTTACCTGCTTTCTTGTTATGGTCATCGTAGCCACCATTCAGACTTGAATCTAATGGGTTTTACTTTCATTGCGACCAAATGCCGAAAATAACTTCTGGTTCCCCCAGCTGATTTCACTCGAGTTTTTGGCTTTTCAGACTCTTGGTCTTGGAGATGCGAAGGTCTTTCGTCTTTCTTTGGCTGAGATAATCTCTTTACCTATTTCGAATAGCCCCCCAAAATGCAGAAGCTTTTGGGAAAGGCAATTGATTTATGACTCGAAGCCCGGTTGGAATTCTCGAAAGAAAAGTCCAAAATCAATGGGTGAAAGTGGCAGACAAATGGAGATTCTATTCTGTAATGCAAATGAGGTATAGGTATGTATAAGTAAGTATTTGGTATTCGCCTTCATAAGAAAAGTCAAATTAATAGAGCTTTTCGATCTTAGTCAGGTCCAGTTCGGTTTCTCCCCACCATTCGGACGGATCGACTTGAATTTTCTGCCCTGTAATGGCTTCTAAGTAATGCCACAAACTCCAGTTTCTGGTTCTGGACTCTGATTCTGATTCTGATTCTTATTCTGAACACCGGAAATGCGAGAACGAACCACAAAAGACAAAAGACGGCAAAACGAAACGAAGCAATAAATCCAAAGAGCGCGGCAAAACGTCGGTGAAGAAAGTGAGAACAGTTATGTAGTGTAACCGATGCCGTTAGATAGCTCCGAACTCCCCAACTCTGATTCAGATCCAGAACCAAAATCACACCAAAAACAACAAGAAAACAAAAAAAAAAAAATAAAAGAAAAAAAAATAAAAGAAAAAAAAAGAAAAGAAAAAAAAGAACAAATGAGGGAAAGACAAAGGAACGAAGCCAAAGACAAAAAGCCAAATCTTTGGGCGATCTGTATTTTTCGGCTGGCGAAAAACTTTCTTTCTCAAAAGGAAATGCAAGAAAAGCGATTCTCGTAACGGGTCCATGGGTCCACCAATTCTCCCCCATCCCCTATACCCCATACCCCAGCGGAGATTCTCTTCCACGAACAGCATTTGTCGCCACCGGCTCTCGGATTCGATCTTTCGGACCTGAGGAGACCATCCCCATCTCCCAGCTCCGCTAAACGATCTCGTCTTCGACTTTTTGCTGAGGCTGTGAAAAATAGTTTTCGATTTTCGTTATGGTTTCTGTTTCTCCTGTGGCCATGGGGGCTTCACTGAAGGCCAGGATCGATCAGACTTGACAAAAACATTGTAGAAAGCTTTGATATAAAGGTGATCGTTGGGATCAAAAATATCTGTGCTACATAGAAGAATAGTCCACTACAAATATACAGATGCATTATACTAAAATACTAGTACAGCTTAATTTGAGTGGCAACATGTTTATTAAGTCGAAATTCCTAGTTTATAGATAGTAAAGATTTTTATTTAAAGAGGTATCCACCCAGTCCATCCCAAGTCTATAAAAGATGTCTACAAAATGCCCGTTCTTCTCTTGCAACTTCTGCCTCTGAAACTCGATTGATGGCTGACGGGCTCACGTCATCGACTCACGTTTTATGTTGTGCCTTGCGCTTTTTTTTTACCATTTTGCCTTTTGCATGATTTGAGTGCATTCCGTTAAATAGATTTTCCCAACATCACATTTCACCCACTTGGAGAACGAGGAATGGGCACAAGCTAAGCTGGCTGGCTGGCTGGAATTGGGAATAAAGCCGCGAGATGGATGTGTTTCTGGTCAGTATTCGGCGAAAGAAAGTGATTTCTGATAATTGGGGATGATAGATAGCGGTTCGCAGATTGCAGATCCCAGATTGTAGTTTGGCGATCCCAGAGATCTCAGGATCTCGGTGAGTGAAAGCCACCGCAGGGCGGCACGACGATGTGTTCTAACCCTATGGACGCGACCTCAGTTGTCTCTGCTCCACTTGGGAAAGTGTAGCCGGGCCGCGAGCTCCACACGCATGACCAGCTAAACCATAATTTGCTCGGGCTCTAAGCATTTCATTAATGGAAACGGCAATGGAGAATTGAATAGAATGGAGCATGGAACCAAGGAGATGCACTTGAAAAATTATCAAATGGAATTGTATTAAAAACCAACGAACCCTACACTATAAAAGATCCAGGTTCGAACCCCACTATTGCCGCATAGATTTTTACTGACTGAATTTTAGAGTCACTTGGGGCTTCAAATTTTTGTGTTTTCAATTTAAGATAAGAATGTATTTCATTAGGTAAATTAACCTTATAAGAAAACAATTTTTTTTGTTTTTATTATTTATTTTTCTTCTTTTTTTTTCTTTTTTGAGTGTGCTTAATAACACTGTTAATTGTTATTCTGATTTAATAGGAGAAATATAAATATATTTTCCGAGTGTAGGCGGATGAACCCCAGCGAAGCGAGCGAATTTTGTATTTGTGGTTAGTGACTCTCTCTCTTGACAATGACAGTTAGATGCATTCCATTTGAGGAGGAGACCGACCGACCCAAGATTCTTTGCGGTTTCAGCTTACATGCCACACAGAACAGACATTATCAGAACGAGAACCCAGAACTTGGAACCCACAGCCGAGAGATGAATCCATTTGGCTTCGCCTCGGAATCACTGGCATTACGTAAACATCGAAATTGTGTGCTGTGCAACTGTTGTGTCCATGTTTAAAAAAGGTCTCTCCCGACAATTTTCCTGGGTCTTGAGTCGAAACTCTTCGCGATCTGCGATAAATGACAGAAGACAGTAGACAGTAGTGGTAAAAACACTCTGGAGAACTCTGGAGCATGAAGATGGAGGCGGTGATGGAGACATCCCTTCCATTTCCTGTCCTCCAATCCGAGCACAAGTGTTTATGAACTGTTAGAGTTAACTAACTAAATCGGAGCAATAACACTTGAAGATCGGTGATGATGTTGGGATGTTGGGTAGAACACGGTACGCAATACGAAATGGATCTCCCATTAATTTACCGACTCAACGAAGGTTGAAGAAACCAAACCCTTCCTCTTTTCGGCAGCACCTTCTACGGGTGCTCCAGTTAACATTACCCATTCGTGTTTTTTTTTTTGGGAACTCCACACTCCGGAGTCATCAATCATGTCGTCCATGATCTATTAGGATCCAAACACGGTTTCAGTTCAATGCAATTTGTCCATATTTGCTGGAGCCAAGCCTCGAGATTCCCCATATATTCCCACTCCAAGATCCACAAACTCCCGACTCCACTCCCATTCCCCTCTAAGCTGGTAACTAAATATGGCAAAAACACCAATTGGTGTCGACAGCTCTTGGCCATTCTTCGCCTTTTGTATCTGGCTGGAATTGACACCGCCCAGAGGGGGGACGACCGGGATCCCTGTCCTCTAAAGGTATTGTTCGGATGCAGATGCTCCTACTGACACAGATTCACAATGGATACAGGCCCTTCAAATGGGTACAACACAAAAAAAATAAAAAATCAGGGAAGGGGCAGCGGTATCGGAAAGAACTGGGAGATATGTTTCAGATAAGCTTGTAAACCTCAACTGAACACAAAAAAAAACAGATATAATAAGGGACCCCCACTCTTTTGCTATATTGATTTCTACTATGTAGATATATAAACTTGAGAATCATTTAAGAAAACTAAACTGCCTCTACTTTCACAAAAATGATCATATGATAATCACAGCAAAAAAGGTATTTATGAAAATTAGGTAAAATGTATACCATTTAGGTAAGATTCAATCAAGACTCTGGCTAATGATGGGCATGGGCACAAACAAGGCAACAATTTTCCTAAACGAAACCCGAACGACAAGTGCAGTTGGCATAAATACATAATGGCCAAATGTGTTCTCATGTTTCTATTTATTTTCAGAGTTCCAGTGCTTGAGTTTGACCGACTTCCCGACTTTGTAGAGGGTTCAATCTTCTTTGAATCACCCCAGAGCCATCTTTGTTGCATCTTTCCAGGGGTTATTACCGATGATTGGGCCACGACAAGAGGTGCAACTTGGTGGCATGTTGCATCTCCATCTGCTGCTGCCAGTGCTGGTGGCAGATGCTAATGCATTCCACTTTGACTTCCATTTGCCTAACTGTTGCAAGCAAAACGCAACCAGAACTGGGTCATCGTCGTCATCATTGTTGATTAGATTAGAGTGGTGTGGAGTGGAGTGGTGGCGACCGGGGAAGGGGTCTTGGCTCTTGGGTCTGGGTGTAGGTACCAAGTGTACGGCCCATGCGATTCTGATTCTGATTCCCCTTCGGGTGTCACATTTAGCCAGCGTCGGAATTGGAGCAAATATGCGCATCAGGGCATCCAGACTGCCACCTAACCCCCTGATCCCATAAGCTTTCCGCTTCTGCAAGGCACTGAGCAAAAAAACAGGGGTTTCTTCTCAAATAGGTTACTATAATGGAGATGAAAAGTTAACTCTTAAGACCCAGACTGGAGAAGTCCTACGAATGTGGTGAAGTACTTATAAAATATATTTAAATATCAGTTCTTGCATCATCGATTCAAAGAAGTTAAGGGTTGTTTTCTCGTCGACCTGTTAAACTAAAAGTAGGTTTAAGGCTCCAAAAAACATGCAGACGAGTAAACCGCTCTTAACTCTTTACTGACATTTCCAATTATCAATGTCTATTAGAGCACAGATCCTTAAATGACATTTGACAGATTGTGTTTTGACAGATTTTGTTTTAGTTACCTGACTAAAAATGATTTGTACTAACCCAAAATTATAAATTAAATGTATTATTCCACACGCAGACGAGTAAACCGCTCTTAACTCTTTACTGAAGTTTCCAATTATCAATGTCTATTAGAACACAGATCCTTAAACGACATTTGACAGCTTGTGTTTTGACAGATTTTGTTTTAATTACCTGACTAGAAATGATTTGTACTAACCCAAAATTATAAATTAAATGTATTATTCCACACGATTTTTTTCTCCGTGTAGCCTTAGCCATCTCTCGATCTTATTATGCGCGCTCGTATTATAACGGTCCGCAATTACCATTCACCGCTACCAACGCGAGCAGCTCGAGCAGCGCCCGCTGCTAATGTGGATCGTTCGTGGATGGTCCGTAGTCGTAGTCCCCCATTCCGGGTAACCCCCTTGAGCCCCTCGAGCAGCCCCTTCGAACCCCCCCCCCGCCCCTCTATCACTAGCCCACTCGGAACCTCGGGCTGTTTGCCAGCACGTAATTAGTCATTTTCCTGGAGCACCTCCCGCACCATTGTTGTCAAGTCTCTCTGCTAACTTGGCTTAGTGTCGTTGTTCTCGTTTTAATATTATGTGTATTATTATTATCTCGTTGCCTGGCTTTGTTTTAGTTGAAGCCCCCCCTCCCCCTCCCCCTCGTTCTTCTTCACACGCCCCCAGAAATGTTCACTGAGAAAAATCTCTTGATTAGATGCTTAAGTGAGTGGAGTGGAGTTGTCTGTTTCAATAATTTAAGTTTCTACTTCAAAAAAACATTTTTTACAGACCATTTTACTGGTTTTGAATGGGGTTTTTGTTCGAGTGTTCAGTTTTGGAGGAGCTGGCAGGGCAGCATCTTCGGAAACCGCAACTAAAACAGTTGTGGGTCTCAATTGGCTCAATTGCAGTCTTCAAGCGTGACAGAAATGGAGCAAAAAACTACACGGGACAAAATGAGACAAAGGTGGAAATGGGGGTGGAGTTGGGAGTTGGTAGTTGGGAATTTTAGGTTGGAGACCCCAGCCAAAGTACAAAGAAGAAGAAGTGCTGATGTTGCGGACTTGGAGGCGTGACGACGGGGCTCTGACATTCGCCGTTGCCCATTTTTGGCCCCTGATGAAATCATTCTAAATAGTTAGCCAGGCCAAGATCGAAAGAGACAGGCCGATTTAAACTGGCCAACGGAAAAGTGGGGAAACTCTGTCTTATAGACAATGAAGAGAGAATTTAATGGAGATGGAATGCATTTACATAATTGATTCGTTTGGGAGAGATACACTATGAAGCAGAATATCTAATCTTTCTCTCTCTCTCTTTTAAAGATTTAATAGACATAAGAATTAGTTCCGGTCAAAAGATTTGATCTTATCAAAATGCTGCCAACTAATAACATGGAAAATATTTGATTTTCTTAAGCAAGCTGCCCAGACACTATCAATATTCATGATAAGATCATTAATCAAGATCGATTTGAAGGGACCGATTAATCTCGTGGCGCAGTCATCAAATGACTGGGTAATTAAGATTTTGTCAGGGTAATCGATAACTAATCGAATTACCCTTCCTTTTCACTGATTTCAACCAGTTATACGCTCACCATGGAACATCTGGAACCAGTGGATTGTCTCACCTCCATATCGCCATATCGCCATCTCGGGAACATCCTGCTCAAAGTCACAGAGTCACCTTCGAAACGATAACGAAACCGGAACCGGATTCCATCTGGATGATGATGATGATGATGGCCAAGAAGACCAGAGGCTGATGGGATACAACAAAAAAGTAACATTTAGCACAGTAGTCGCAGTTGCAGAAGCGATCTGGTTGCATTTGCCAAAGGTTTGATGAACTCGACAGATAATTTGCATTGGCATTGGATTCTAGTCGGTTGTGGAATAAATTGAAATGCGAAAGGCGAGCGAGTGAGAGTCCAAGAGTCAGTCAAGGAAATCATTTTGCACACTCGACTGGGGACAGTGCTGCCAGTGTTACCAAGATTGTACCTTGATTGGGTTAGAGGTACATTTTTAGTGGTACCTTGCATCTTTAAAAATATTTGTTTAAGGTTGGGACAAAACCAACTTTCCCTTAACCTTACTTAGAAACTTATTCCTGCAAATATCATCAACTTGCCTAAGTTAAAACGTTGTGAATAAGCTCATCTTGGTACTTATTTCGGTACCTATAGATACTAATAGGTACTATAAATGAAAAACTTTTGCAACACTGGAAAACTTGAGGCTTCGATTGCGGTTAGCAAATGGAAAGCAGTTCTCAGATTCAGATTCAGTCTGAGATTCCGATTCAGATTCCGATTACTTGTGTCTGCTCATTTGTCGCTTGGCTGATGATGGCTGTGATTTTCAATCGCGTTTTCTCGTCTGGTCTGGTCTGGTCCTCGCACTTCGGTCTTGAGATCTCAAATCTGGGGATCAATTTAATGTCTGCATTTTCAGCGCCGTCATTCCAGGTCCTGGCCCCGGGCTTTTTGAGTGGGCTTTTTCTGGATTTCCGACTTTCTGGTTGGCCAACCACCGATGCGGGTGCAAAGCGGCCAACCTGCATGTCTGCCCAACGCTGCGCCTTCTGCGGGTTGGGAAATCCATAAAACTCATCCTCATCCACTACATCGGCTCTCCAGCCACTTAAACTCTAGTGCACTCCCAAAAACTAGATAAATTACAAATAATTATGCAACAAATATCTGATTATAACCACTATTAGATTAAACTAATGGGTTTTTATATTTTTTTACAATGTCTTAGCGTTCAAACAACAAATTTTTGTTAAATGAGACTGAAGAATTCGCGTTTTAAAAATCTAAAATTGAAAAACAACTCATGTATTGTTACAAAAACGTAAAAAAAAATGTATAGCACTGAAATAAAACACATAAATATTTTTAAGCTTGAAATTTAAGTCAATATTATAATATATATTTTCAGTGCCTGCACCAGCCCATTCATTCCTCGTCTAAGCTTTCAACACTTCGACGCTGGCTGACAGATTTCCATCAGCAAGTTCATCAATTTCAGAAATTGAAAAACCCAAAGGAGACGACGACGACTCAGATGGGAGATAGCCAGAAATGGCTAGAGAATGAATCTCAGGGCCCGGGCCACCATGAGATATAATTTCTGGCCTAATGAAGCATAAAAGTGGCCGCCCGGCGAATTCTTTCGATTGTGAAAGTCGGAAAACCGCAGATGGGCAAGTCTCCCTGATGGATTCCCATGATTCTAAGCATTTTGGACATGAAGAATACCCGCGACCTGACCCCGATGAGTTGACCCCCCGCCTGGGCTGTGGCCCTTATAAAAACAGCCTTGAACCCCACACTCCGCAGCCAATTCGCTTATGACAGTTCAAGTTAAGCAACACATCAAAATCAAAAGGGTCTTCAAATTATATGTCTGTCTAGATGTGATTTGATTGATTCTGATTTCTGATTTTGTTTAAGCCCAGCTAGCCAGCTAGCCAGCTAGCCAGCCAGCCAGCTAGTGAGCTCTTCACATTTCCATTAGGAATGCATTCTGGTTAGCAGACAGGCAGAGAACTTTGCCACCATTAAAGCTAATCAATTTCAACCACTGGCCGTCCATCAAAATTTGTAACAAGCCCCGCGGGGCGTTTGCACAGCAGATGAAGATCAGGGATCACTTGGCTGGTTGGTTGGTTGGTTTGCTTGGTTTTGTTGGCTGTTTTGGTCGGCTAGTCGGTGTTGGTGTTGGCCAGAAAATAAACAGCAGGAAAAATGCAGGAGGAGAAGCTATGGCCATAGCTTTGCTCTGGCTGTGTGATCTCCATTTGACATGGCCTGATGCTCGAAATGATTAACATGTTGCACTCCTGGTAGCCGCCGAACACGAGAGGATGGAGGATAAATGGCATGGTTAGCTGGAAGCCAAGTGGGCTGGCCACTTGGCGTGACGAAAGCAGTCAATCAACAGAAGGATCAACAGGGTCCAGGCTCGGATCCTTGGGCTTTACTTGGATAATTTCCATTGGCAAATGTGTTTGCACTCAAGTAGATGGCTTACAAAGTGTTTGGGGCAGGTGGATGGGTCATTAGACCCGACCCTTTAAGCTAATAGTGGTGGAACATCGGTTGGAGTTACCATTTAAAGGCAAGAGCAGGTTGTATGTTTGTATGAAGATTGAAGAAAATTATACTCAAGAATTCGCGTTGCAAACCTTTATAAGAAGGAGTCCCCATAAGGTGCTTTATTACAGATTTTCTTAATAACGTCATTATGTTATTATGTTATTCAGAAAATAAAACATACATTTTAGAGGTAGCTGAAAAATGATGCTCAAGAATTCGCGTTGTATGCATGCAAGAAGTAATCCTCATTAGGTTCTTTATTCTAGATATTCTTAAGCACGTTTAATTAAATTTCTATTGTTCATACTCCTAAAAATAATACTAAGCCCTTAAAAGTCATTTAAAATTGTGATCTGCATAATTTCAGCTACAAATCCAATGATTTGTGGCCATAAAATCGGACTAATTCGCATAACCGCAGGCCATTCGTTCGGCCAGGCTTGTGGTTATGAGCTATTCGGCTTCAGTTTTGCCTGAGCCTAGGCTTAATACCAGACCAATGGATTTTTCACACTTCATTTGGGTAATGGGTTTGGGCCTGAGCTTGGGCTTTGCACCAGTACCAACGAGGATGGCCAAACACCAAAAGTCAACGGATATGTCAACGCTGATGGATCCCCAGGCTCATTAAGCCGTGCACTCCACTCCACAAGGAATGTCGGCGGGCTTTGGGGCACCTCTGGGGGCACCTTTTCCTAGTGCGGTTTTGACCAGCACCAGCACGAATATTCAATTAAGGCAAATTACAAACTTTAGAGCAGGAAAGTGATTCGCCGGGGCAGCATCAGCATCAGCATCAGCGGCAGAATGGCCGCCAGCGGCAATTTGCACACTCATCGAGGACCCGGGGCTACGAGGCCCCAAGATTGCGATTGCGACCGAGTTGAGTTGTCAAAAGGTTGAAATTAGCCTTGACCCCTTGGCTGATGGCTAATGGCTGATGGGCTGACGGCTAATGGAGATGCCCAGTAACAGTAATAGTACCAGAACTACACGCAAACAGGAAGATATAAATAAATTTTATATAGCTACAAGGTTTCCCTCTAAATTAATAGCAGGTTATAATATTTCTTGGTAGAAATCCTTTCTTTAATAAGAATATTTCGAAAAAATCTGGGTGTTGCAACTTTATTAGTTTGGACTGTCCTTCTCATTTTAAAAATAGTTATATAAGTATATAGATCTATTAAAGGGAACCTTTTTCGATAGTCATGAATATATTCATTTTTCTTTCTGTGCATTACGCTTTTCCAGTCCACATCCTTGACTCTAAAAAACACCGAGAAACATCGGAAAATAAGGCATGTCCAATCCAAGCCCAATTAGTGGGTTGAGACATGCGGCCTAACAAGATCGTCGGATTGTCTCGTCAATGACAAGAACAAAACAAAATAGAGCCGCCGGTAAGATAATAGGTAGAATAGTAGCCCAGGAATGGGATTATGATTAAGTGCGTCCACGTTCCATGTTCCGCGCTCCGAACTTCAGTTTTTCCAGCTCACAAATGAAAGTTACCTTGACGAATGACCCATTTAGCCACAATACCAAAAAGGGTCAAAGATAAATGCGGAGGCACGAGTGCAAAGACCCAGAGCATTGGGCCGCTCGTTTTATTTCAAATTAAATTATTATTTTCCTCTCTTGTTTACTTAAGTCTGTGTTCTGGAGCCAATTATGTCTTTATGGGCATAAGTAGAACCCCAGAGCAAGACCCGGGTAAACCGAAATCCAAAAACCAAACCGAACCAGACCGAATCGCCGAGCTTGAGGGTATATGCCCCGCATAATTGCATAAAGCCAAGATCAGGGTATCGAAAATCGCTATGGCTCTGGGTTTTCCCACTTTCGAGTGGAGAAGCCATTGGAATCGATTCGAGTTCTGGGCCATGTAATTATATAAATTAAAGAGCATTTAGAAAATTTAGCAGTTCTAATGACCTACAAATTGTGAATGCCCATGAGAGACCAAGAGATATTTATCTACGATAGGTGACTAGGTAATGCGCCCCGAGTTCCATTTATGGCAATTGGTTCGAAATGATGGGAAATCGGCAATAAAGCAATCACTGCAAATTACAAGCTTCTGTTGAAAACGAAAACTGAAAATGCTTAAATCGATTTCGGATTGCTAGAACCTGTGCGCCGAAAGGAGAAAGTCAGTGTAGAATTTTGAAAGTCTCAGTCTGGCCCCACCAATTTAAATGGTTAGCCAGACTTGGCTAGTGTGTCAACCATTAAAGAAACGAGGGATATAAATTATGGCAACTCTTGCACTGCACTCATGAGTTATCCATGGGATCTGTGAACTCTGCGAATGGTTACACAATCCTATAGATAGAACTGCAGCCCTTTCCTAAGTCCGATTACAAATGGGTTTCTCATAAATCGCCACGACAGCTTTGAAAGTTATTGGTCCCTGGAACACCTGTGACCCCCAACGATGATCGCTGCCCAATTGTGCTGACCATTCGAATCCAGAGGAATCGCAGGGATAGGCGCACACATGCAGATGATACAAATGACCGGCGCAGCTGGACGATCTCCTAACGAACTGGACAGCCGCAGTGGAGTATGGGCAGAACCTCTTCCGAGCCCGTTACCTTTGCCAAACTTGAAGCCCAGAGTTCCGTCCAATTGACGAATTGACCCAACCATCAAACGGAATAGAAGAGTCGACCACACGGAAAGAAAATTATATGCGATATAGGATAAACATGTAAACTTCATATAACTAGCTTTCCCCTTGGGTTCCCATTTTGAAATACAGAAAAATCGAACAGGAAAATCGGTTATAATTTTGACCCTCGTTATAACATTAGAGAATTTACCCACAAACTTATAGAGGTATCCCGCTTTAAAAATCGAAATATAATAACCCAAGCTATGACATTTATAAGTACATTTTTGGGTTCCCATTTTTAAAGCCATTGAAAATACGGAAAAATCGCACTTGAAAATGGGTTAAAATTTTGACACTCGTTTAAAAGAAAGATTCTAATGTAGAATATTAGAGAATTCAACCACAAATTCATAGAGGTATCCCACTTCAAAATCGGGATCCAATTACCCATGTTATGGATTATAGAGGTATCCCACTTGAAAATCGAGATCCAATAACTCAAGTTTTGGAATCTAGAAGTGTTGTTTTGGGTTCCCATTTTTAAAACCATTGGTATTACGATAAATGTAGCAGATAAGGACCTAAAAATGTTAATCTCCTTTAAAGATCGATTTTAATGTAGAATATTCGAGTATTCAACCACAAGTTATAGAGGTATCCCACTTATAAGTAAAGATCCAATAACACAAGTTATAGAATCTAGAAGAATCTTCAATTTTTTGCCGTGTAGTTACTCGGCCAACTGGATTGGCTAACTGGATTCTGGGATTCTGGGACTCTCGATGGGCCATGGGAAAATGCAAATGACCGAGGCACAAGGCACATTAGCATATAGCAAGCAACATACAGTCCCGATTATGGTTATGATCAGCGTCCGCACATGTTAACAATGTGGCTCGAGTTAACGGTTTCCCCAACCCCCCAACCTACCAAAAAAAAAAAAAGGTATCCCTTTTCCATCGAAAGGGAAATCCCTGGGTAAACCTCTTGCCATCCGAAAAACGGTAGCTTGATCTTTGAGGCTCTACTGATGGATTCATTGACCTGGTAACCCCTTGCCAAACGGTGATCAGCCCATTGTCTTAGTTCCCCCGCTTCTGGGTCATCAACTATCAAAATATTTTCGCCATTAAGATCGGTGATTATATATTGTGCTCCATTCCATTCCGCTCGCGAATAGTGGAATTCCTGTTGTATTGCCATCGCCTGCTCCGCACTCAAATAGATGGACCAAGCTTCATTTGGCCTGATGATGATTACTCCACTCGCCTCGCTCCCTGGCTCCTCCGCCTCCGGATTCCCAGATCTCCAGATGCCACACGATTTTCTGCCCCTCGTCGACATTGGCTAATGTCTTCTGGCGTACCGTTAGTGGTCGTTAGGCGCTAAAATCGTAATAAGTAAGCGAATTTCGCCGAAGCACCGAGAATTTGTCATCATTTACCTATCTATGGTAATCCCAAAATGCATTTACCAAATGCCTTAATCTTTGGTCTTTAGAAATTTATAATGACCTTGACGTATAATCTTCATTTTTTTGTAGCAAAGGCTTGAACTTTTGACCCCGCAGTCTATTTAAATGGGTTTCATCTAAAAGAGACACTCAAAAAGACTTCTTCAAGATTGTTTTAAAGTTTTCGAGTTTACTCCAAACAATAGTTTGATAGTTGAGTTAGGATATGTCTTCGGATCAAAAATCTCCATTTCATTTTAAAACAAGTTATTTTAATGTTTTTTTTATATCATATCATATCACATACCACATAAAAACCCCATAAATATGCCTAACTTTACTTCACAAGGCAGCCCAAAAGTGTGCAGCAGATAAACTCAAGATCATTTTTAAGTAGACAACGTGTAAAGATTAAATATTGCTATTGGGTTAATAAGTATAGACCAACTAGATAAATGGGGAATTTTCCTTGAAGTCATTTTGGCAGAGCTTTCATTGAAAATCAGGTTTTATTTTCGTGAAAAAAACCAGGGGAATAATTCACTCGTTGCCCAAGAAATCGCCAATCTGTAATAACTTAAGGCATTTCCTTTCTATTGGATACCCTAAAAAGAGCTATAACAATTTACCTCTATAGCTTATAGCTTTTAGATTATATATATGCCAGGATTCTTTGAGAATTTTCTCGATTGATTTATGGGCAGTCATTCCCAAGCTTTTGAAAGACACTCAAAATGGCAAAACAATGGAAAACCAATCGGTACGATTTGTTCCGGTATTGGCAAAGAAAATTTGTTAGCGTGTTTCGGCCATCGGTTTTCTATACTCGGCATTCGGTTTTTCGTTGGCTTCTCTTTGGGGCTTGCTGTTTTTTTTTTATTGTTCCACCGCCTGGCCAGCGTAACCATGGAGTTTCTGGCAAATTGCATCACAAATACGGCTCCGGCGTTTACCAATCCACACTCGCTGGCACACTCACTTAATGACGACGACTATCACCATCACCCAGTCGGCCTAGCCAGGCTAGCTGGGCTGCCCAGTCATTGGAAACGTTGCCTTGTTGTCGGCTCGTGCTGATCCAGAGATCCAAAGATCCAGAGATCCAGGGGTGTGTGCCCACTGGAGGCACACAGAGAGAAAATTCGAAGCGATACAACGATTTTATACGCCATTTAGGACGCATTACATGGTTCGAGTTTTATGAAAGATCATAATATCAAATTACCAAAATGTATTAACATAATATGATGTCACATAATATAATTTCCATGGGAAGCACACAGAAAGGTATCCATATGAGATCAAAATTTCGATATAACATTTATCAAGATTCACGAGAATTCCCAAGTGTATTATTAAAATATTATATCATATTATTAAAAATGTATGGGCTTGTTATTCATACATCTGTTGATTTCTACTTGGATTGTTTTCCGTGCAGGAGATCATTTTTATTTTTATGATGCCTCGGCTTCCCTTTTCGCAAGTCCGAGGTCGTTTGTTTCATCTATTGGGCATTGCAACATGCTGATTGTCTATCTCGTAATGAGTCGCTTTCTTTACGGCTGACTTCTGGCTTGACCAAAAAACTTTTCCAATTACCCAGCGAACGCAATTGGCTGGGATCACCTGATCTCAGGTGTTGGACCTCCGATGGAATCAAGTATTTCATGTTCAAGTCCCGTCTCGGGTTTCAAGTCTCAAGTCCCAAGTCCAATTACGCATTAAACGCAGACGCAATGCAAAGGAAGAAACGTGAAATAGTTTGTCAACCTTTCGGTGGATAGCTGAATAGTTTCCAAGTCTTTACGGGCATTCGGCTCTTGAGGTTGGCAGGTGTTTTTTTTTGAGTTTTCCATGAGATTTTTCATTTATACTAATACCGTATTGATTTGTAGAATAGTTAGACCCCTCATAATCGTGGTAAACCTTTATTATTACTCCTTGTATAGATCAACAAGGAGTTGTATTGGGGAATATCTCTTAATTCCTTCAATTGATATATTGATTATATTTATTTTATCATATTTATTCACAACAATATTATATTCACATTATAATTTTGCCTACAGATATTCTATTTCTGATAACCTTAGAGTACTAATATATCTTTCATTTCATACTCTTTATATAGTTTTACCCTTTCAGTAGGGAATATCTTTAAATAACTATAATTGATATATTGATAATATCAATTTTATCACACTTGATCATAATATTACCCTTACATTTTACTTAAGTATTAGCATATTCTGTTCCTGATAAGGATAAGTCTTTAAGAATAACTTATTGGCAATGTGGGTTATACCATTTTCTAATCAATCTCGGCCCCCAGACAACTTTATGCAATCGAAAGTGTTCCAAGAGGCGGATCAACTTGTTCGCAGGCTTTCCACTGGACATTGGACATTGTTTTGTGTGTGCGAATGAATGGATTTTGGATTATTGCGACATTTCGATGCCAGGTGCCTGTCGTCGTGCCGCCACTACTACTACCAGTATTATTATTGTGGTAATTGTTTTGGGCCATGCATATGGGAGCGAGTTCTGCCAGTTGTCCGGATCAGGTCACTCCACTCTCGACCAAACTACACTCCACTCCAATCGAATCGAATCCAATCCAAGCCGAGATCACCTCTCTTTGGCGGCACACACACTCCACTCCCAGCTTTTTGCTGGCGAAAATTGATCATAAAAAGCATTCGTTTGGTTTCATTTAGGCAGTCGCCTGCAGTTGCCCGTTTGCATTCGCAGTTGTCAGGTTTTTGCGAGTGCATATACTATGTAATATGCCTTCTGCATGTTTGCTTTATAGCGCTTTTTTCCACACACACACACACACAATATGGAGTCGGGAGTAGTCGCACAGTACCCCCTCTATATAGCCACGAATCCGAGTCTCAGTCCGAATCCGAATCGGTGCTCCGAGTTCCCAGCTCCCAGAGCTCCCAGAGCTCTTAGATGCCAACGTTGGCGGCGCTTGATCAGTTGCGGTTTTTACTTTCATCGGTTCGGTTGTCGTCGTGGTCTAGCCCCAAAAACCAAAACCAAAAAC
Source organism: Drosophila subpulchrella (assembly GCF_014743375.2). Lineage (NCBI taxonomy): Eukaryota > Metazoa > Arthropoda > Insecta > Diptera > Drosophilidae > Drosophila > Drosophila subpulchrella. The sequence continues at coordinate 21,801,353 of NC_050613.1, forward strand.
ACAAAACAATCCCATACAATACTTTAAAGACCTGTCCAGAAGAAAAACACACACATTTCGGTTCGCTTTTCTTTGCATTGGCTTGGTTTTGCTTGGATTGGCTTGGCTTGGCTTGGCTTCTCTTGCACATATGTTTGTCCATCCAATTGCCACTTGGATTTTGTTATTTGTTTTTTGTTTGTTTGTTGGATTTTGTAGTTGGTGGGGAAACAATTGAATTGCACAGAGCCACCCACCAAAAAAAAAAAGAAAAAAAAAGAGTGTGTTTACATATGGTGAGCGGGGTCCAAAGCGACCCTTACCTTTCACTTTTTGTTCGTCAAATGGATATTCTAATGACCTCACTTCTCCCAACCCTTGGTCTCTAAGACCGAGTGAGTTATAATTTGATCAGCCAAGAGCAAATTGCATAATGTGGTGCAAAAAGCCAGTGGGCAGTGGCGATGATCATCGGCACTCCATCTTGGCGAATTGATACGCGGAAGTTATATAACCAATGATACCAATAACCTCCCGACGCGTCGACGCTTTTCCAGCTTGGCCACGACCACGACTGCTGGTGGTCACAACACGTTTAACAAGTTTTTCTCTTTCGGTTTTTGAGTTTTCAGGAAATTTTGCAATTTTCCCCTAGCTGCTACTTTTTTTTTTTTACCTCTGCATGGAAACAAATCAAAAATCGATTCATAAACAAGTGGAAATTACGCCAATCCAAGATAATCCAAGTCAATAGCTCTTTGTAATCTTCCAAATCCCATGCCAAATCCTTGAGGCTCTTATCACGATGAACCAGCTTCCTTTTTAGCCAGCATTTACCCATGAGCCAAGTGGCCCAGCATCTGAGATTGCGACAATGACCGCGGAGGAGCACAAGGGATTAGTCAACTGTGCGCACAACTGCGACCCGCGGGAAAACCACCAGAATACCTAAGACAATGCTGGCCAGAGATTAGCCGAGCATTGCACCAGAGATTCCGCAAAACAGGTCCACAATTAGAGTCCAGAGACTCCCCGCGAGTCCCAGTGTAAAGTGGTCAAGTGGAGAGCAGTGGGGTGAAAGAAGAGCAGGATCCGCGGGCAAATATGCCATACTCAAGGATTGCCTTAGTGGCTCTTCTACTGCTCATCTCCAGTTGCCCCGGCAGGTCCTCGAATGGGACACATAAACAGCAGGCAGAGGCCCTCACAGGACATCGGTATTCGAGCAACATCACCATCCTGCATGAAGTCGAGGACTCTGAAACCGAAACACCATTAGTTTTGAACACACACGAGATACTGCCGCTCAAGCCGCTGAAGAAGAAGGCCTATCTGCCGCTGGAGAAGATACTGCCAAGCATTGAGTATGTGAAGCCACCGCATCCGCTCAAGGACTATGAACTACATCCGGTTACCTTTGACTTCAACTTGGGCGATCTGGAGGATCTGGAGCATGAGGTGATCAAAAAGGGTGACCTCAGCAGCCAGGAACAGCATGTCCTGGCCTCGGACACCAGCTACAGTCCCTCCAATCCCGACGAGAACGACACCGTGGACGTGGAGCTATCCACCGAGCCCACAACGGCCACCTTGCCGGGAACAACCACAACCACGACGACTGGAACTCCGGTGACAACCACCACCACCACCACCACCAGCAGCACTCACATCCTGAAGATCCTGCGCAGTAAGCCCCAAATGGCGCCCAAACTGGGTCGTGATCTGCTCAAGCAGAGTGGCGATGATGAGCTGCAGGTGAAGACCCTGGGCAGCACCATCAATAGCATCAATCGCTATCTGGTGGCCAATGCCAATGGAACGGGCAACGGCAGCATGGCCGAGAGTCTCTATGGCCAGGCCAACTACTTCCAGCTGGTGGCCAATCTCTATGACCACTTCTATTGGCAAATATCCGAGATTCGGACAAGCGTTCGCACAGGTTGCGGCCTAGAGATGCAGGCCTATCTAACAGCCCTGCATTCCAGTTATGAGTGGGCGCAGAAGGGTGAGTCTTAGTCTCTCAAAGGGTTTAATCCTTGATAAAGGATTTTAAAACTTGCTTTCCTTCCAGCTTATGACTCCTCTGGTCGCTATCGTGGCCAGCTGCTCTTTGGCAACGATAAGTGGCTGGGTCAGCTATCCTTTTGCTACGAGGTCAATCGCCAGAGTTCAAGTGAGGAACGAAAACACTTCGACATGGAGTTCTATGTGGCGGATGTGGCACTTCACTTGCCCCGGCTGAATCGATCGGTGGGTTTTTAGTGCGCTGAATAGGGCACATGGGCGTTATGACACTCTCAAAAGTGTCATAGGGCCCACGGGCTCATCGCCCGATCTACGCCCGCGGGCGTTATGACATGCACCTGGAGAATCTTCAAAGTTCCCAGCTAATCCTGCTCCTTTTCCTCTTTAGATGCTTTTGAGCCTGGGCGAGTGCCTGCCCAAATCCTGCTCGGCCCACGATGTCCAGTCCATCTTGTCCCTGGATCCATATGCTCGAATGCTCACCGTTCTAGGGGCACACAATACCTCGGTGCAGCAACCTCCGCTCCAGGTTCTGCACGTCCGCACTGTGCCCGGTCTCTACAGTCACTGGCGACAGCTCAAGTTCCAGGTCTTCATGTAGGTTGTCATCTTAGGAATGCCCTGTACTTAATCCAAGTAATTCCCCTCTTTAGAAGCTTTATGCTCACTTTATTCCTGGTGATCCTGGTGGCCTCCTATTACCAGCTAAAGATCGACGAACGTCGCTTGGTGGTGGCCCCGATTGCGGCTATTAGTGGCAAATGCGATGGAACCTCGGCGAAGAATGGTGGCTTCTATGCCAAGCCCTTCGAGCTCTTTCAAATGCGTCCCTTGGGCAGCACAAATCCTTCGACAGAGGGTGCCGAAATTGATGTCAATGGGAATAGACAAAGATCGGGGGACTCAACCGATGTGGCAGATGGTGTAAACGGGGTAGTTGGTGACCCCAACACCTCCACAGCGATGGGTTCAATGGCGGCCAAGTCGGAAATGACCGATTATCAGGTGGAAACCGGAAGCTGTGCCGGAGCCACAGGAACCTATGAGGCAGAGCAACCCATTGGTGAGTGTGGTTCATAACACATTTCCAATCCTAACCCCTTAATCTCTTTCAGCCCTGCACCAGCAAATACTCTTATGCTTTGCCTTGCAAACCAATGCCAAGGCCATTTTAAATATTGACAAGACCAAGGAGGTAAGTTTAGAGGTAAAGTATCCACAAAGTTCAATTCATCTGCTACTGCTGGATTCCCTTAATAGACTCACACTTCCTGTCTGCATGGTCTGAGGGTCTTCTCTGTTCTCTGGACCATGATGGTACACACCTATCTGCAGATGTTCGCCATTGGCGAAAATAAAGTAAGTACTTGGCATCGTAACTAAAAGAAGACCATAATAACCAATCAAAACTGTCAGTTCGAAAGGGTCATCACGGAGCGTTCCTTCTGGTATCAGGTGATTGGCAATGCCACCTTCTCGGTGGACTCGTTCTTCTTCATCAGCGGCCTGTTGGTCACCCTGCTCTACCTCAAGCAGGATCGCAAACATCCTGCCGAGACCTGCCTCTTCATCAAGCGCAGCTGTTCGGAAACCTTTATGATGCTGCTCTATCGCTATCTGCGACTCACTCCAGTGTATCTCTTTGTGGTCATCTTCAATGACTTTGCCGTAAGGTGAGGTATATTTGGTATGGCCCATTTTAACATTCTTAGTTATAATGTGAATTGATTTCTTTGCAGACAAGGTTTGGAAACCTCGGTCTTTCAGCCGGCCAAAATCGAGCACAACACTTGCCGCGTCTATTGGTGGCGCAATATTCTGTACATAAACAACTACTTTCCGCAGACGGAGATGTGTATGATGTGGAGTTGGTATATGGCCAATGAAATGCAGTTCTATGTGATGGCTGCATTGCTCTTGGCCTTGGCCAGAAAGTAAGTTAAAAGGTGGTCTATATAGTATGTCCTGTATTGAAGATACATCTCCATTTTAGGTACTTTAAGGCCGTGGCTGTCACGTTAATCGTATTTCTACTTAGCTCATGGAGCATCTCTGGTATTATCTCCCTGCAGCACCAGTACACCCACAAAGTGGCCCTGCCCTTCGAGTCCTTTGACTTCCTGTATGACAAACCCTGGCAGCGAGTGGGCTCTTATATAGTGGGTAAGTAAACTCTTAATAGAGTATCAGGGTCTTATAAATACAAGAGCACTCAAATTATAACCTTTTCAAAGGAAACTGTGTTAGAAAAGTAGAACAAATCAGAAATTTTTAAAGGTAAACCAATTGAAAAGGAAGATCATATAAATGAGTTGGTCTATATGGTCATAAAATATTATCTTGATATCCAAATAGTATCCAAATTTTTAGCAAATATTCCCAACATAATGTGGGTTTGTGCTATTAACTGTTTCCACCCCAAAAAAATCTATACAATATTTTTAAAATTAGTTTGACTAACAAAAATTACAGAAAACTCTTGAAACACCAAGGACAAAATAATTTTTTCTAAATTATTAGATTTAAATATGATATATACTTTATAGTCCTTACTAAAAGCGATGAAAGTTCTTAACTCACCTGACATAATTCAACGTTTATCTTGCAGGAATGTGTGCTGGCTATGTTTTATACAAGGTGAAGACTCCGCCGCTAGTCTCCAGGCGATTAAACCTATCCCTTTGGGCGGGCAGCCTGTTTGTGCTCCTCATAGTGGTCTTTGGCGTTTGGGAGGGCCAACTGAGCACCGTCAGCAGTGCGTTCTACGTGGGCGTGGCCCACACCGCCTTCGGATGCGGATTGGTCTGGATCGTATTGTCCTGCTGCTGGGGCCTGGCGCCCACCGTAAATGCGATCCTGTCGTATCGCGTTATGTGGCCCCTGTCGCGACTCACGTACTGCGCCTATCTGATCCATCCCATCATCATGTTCATCTGCTCCTCGCACATGAGCGGCACCGTCCACCTGAGCAATCCCCTCATCCTGACCCTGTTCCTGGGCAACGCCGTCGTCTCGTTCGGCTCAGCCTTTGTCATATCCGCCTTCTTCGAGGCGCCCGTCATCCGAATACTCAAGATCTGCTTCAAAAAATAATCGAATCGGCATATCCATTGGGGAACTTTCGTTGATTATCTAGTTCGGTAGCCGATTTCGTTAATTGTTGGTCGAGCTACCCATTCCAATTTGGAGTCTGGTTGATTCTTCTCCATTTTGACTTTTTTTTTTTGTCCCCGTGTCTGCAACGAAATAAGGCACATAACGATGTCAGCTAATGTTTATAAATATCTCTAGGCCTAAGTATGTTATATATTTGTATATATTAAGAGGGTTTCGTCAGTGCGAGTGGAGTGTTTGAAATAAAATATACCTAAACCAAAGCTGGTAATGTGTTTTAAATAATATCAAGAGCTCAGAATTTCCAAATGTTATTAGGAATATATAATTATATGTATATATATTTCAGAATATACAATTTAGATCAAGGCCTTGCTTTGAAAAATGTTCTACAAATTTTGTTGGTCATATAATCCCATATTTAAATGTCAGCACTACTCAAATGTGCTACAAAATTAGTTAGACTCGGCATTATTTAAGTTCAAAAGAATATATAAAAATAAAATATGTGGTACATTTTGCTACTCGGAGCTTTGATAGTACTTCTCATAGTGCTCATTGATTACATATTGAATAAAATATTTAACATACCGGACCAAGGGGACTACATTACGGAACTGAAGCAATCGCAGCAGAAAGTACTTATGATCGTGCAAGAGGAGAAGGCAGCTATTGACTTGACAGCCTACATGATGCGGTTAAAACTTACCAGAAACGAGCGATTTGCTGCCGAAATGCGAAATTTACGTGGGCTTACCCAGCTCGCAGATTATAAGCTGAAAAGGCTGGAGGACAAGATAAAGGAAAAAGAAGGCTTTCTTAGAAATTAGAATTATAAAAAAAAACTTTTGGATTATCTCTGGAGCTTTTTAAATATATTAATTTGTTCGATTCAATTGATTTTTAAATAAATCGAGAAGTCATGAAATGAAAATCGCCTTGTCTCTTACCTCTTATTTGTTTTTACCCTCTCGAATCAGTGGTGCTATCTAGCAGAACAGCAGCAAATGTTTTAAGATATATCTCTAGCCGAGTGGATCTAGCCATGTCCGTCTGTCCGTATGATTCTTAGGCTTCCTGCGCAGCACAAGTTTGTTTTAGCAGGGTGCCACGCCCACTCTAACGCCTACAAAGGCCCATAACGCTAAAACCCGAATAATAATAAATAATTAGCAATTTCAATAGAGTGCGAGAGGGATAAAGAAGTATTCATGCGGCAAATCGGCTGTTTATGAGATTTAATTAACACGCCACCTATATGTGAATGAAAGCTAGATGGCGTATTACTGAAATAGGAATGGACGTTAGGTGGCGCTTTGGTGTGGTGTGCTATCTCGCACTCCCTTTGGCTGAGTGAAGGGTATCTGATAGTCGAGGGCGTCGACTATAGCATTTTTTCTTCTTACATATACATATATTAAGCGGGCTGTTAAACCTTAATACTTCCAGGAATACAAGATTTTTTAATGTTATTCAATATATATATTTAAAAATACAATTTAGTACAAGGCCTTGCTTTAAAAAATGTTCTCCGAATATTGTTCGACATATAGTCTCTTACTTTAACGTCAGCTGTACTCAAATTGCCTTGCTTTGAAAAATGTACTAGAAATTTAGTTAGACATACAATCCCGTACATAAACGTCAGCACTCCGCAAATTCAGGAGAATACATTAATAATAAAAATGTGGTTTATACTATTCGGTACTTCGATATATTTCGTAACGTTCGTTGTGATCATATTACATAGAATATATTCCAAATCGGTCGTATTGAGTTACATTGCGGGATTGAAGCAATCGCAGGAAGAGATAGTAGAGATCATTCAAGAGGAGCAGGAAATTATGGACTTGGTGGCCTATTTGTTGCGATCATCAACATTTGCCAAATACGAACGCTTTCCTAGTATGTTGGATGCCGAATTGGAACATCTGCGTTGGCTTTTTCGTATCGCAAATTATAAACTGAAAAAGTTGGAGGACCAGATAGCAAAAGTCAAATAATCACCGGAAAAATGAAGCCCATCTTAAAAAACAGTATAGTTAGAAAAAAAAACCTTTAGTTTATCTTTGCAGCTTTTTAGATATTTGAATTTTTTCGTTTTATTCGATTTTCAAGTAAATCGATAAGTCAAGTCAATTATTATTACCATCTCTAGTCAGTGCTGCCAGCTAGCAGAACAGCAGAAAAACAGCCAAAATTGACGTGAAAGCAGCTAAGTTCGCTACACTGAGGAGTAATACACGTGCGCGTGTTTTGATTTGTTCGTAAACAAAAATGCACTTGAATTGATTTTGAAGCCGCTGCCAATCGAATTAGTCACAAAATGTCGCGTATTATAGTGAAGCAGCTGCCCAAGCATGTAAGTAAATTGGATTTTATGCTCATACAGGAAGATATAGCTCCACAATCCCGCGATTTCAGATCACCGAGGACAAACTGCGTCAGATTTTCGGTGCCCAGGGAACAATTACGGATCTGCAACTGAAGTACACGCCCGATGGAAAGTTCCGGCAGTTCTGCTTCGTGGGCTACAGCTCCGAGGAGGAGGCCCAGTCGGCCATACGACACTTCAACAACTCCTGCATCCAAACCAGCCGGGTGCGCGTCGAATCCTGTGCCGCCCTGGGCAGCGAGGATAAGCCCCAGTCGTGGAGCAAGTACGCCAAGGACAGCAAGAAGAACCTGGACAAACTGAAGGCCAAGGAGGAGGAGGAGGCGGCGGCCGCCAAAACTAAGGAGGCCAAAAAGAAAAGCAAAGAGAAGGCGGACAAGGTGGAGAAGATTCTGGGCAGGCACAAGGACGATCCGGAGTTCCAGGAGTTTCTGCAGGCGCACGACAAGTCGCGTACCCTGTGGGGCAACGATTTGGGCGTGAACAACAACCAGGAAGAGCAGGAGGATGGTGAAGATGCAGAGGACCAGGAAGATCCACCAGGTGGCAGGGATGACAGTGGAGTGGATGCCGATGCAGGGGATGAGGATGGTCAGGAAGATGAGGCTGAGGACGATGACGACGATGAAGACACGGGCAAACTGGCCGAGAAGCCCATCAGCGATCTGGAGTACATGAAATCCCTGATGGCACCCACATCCGGAGATGCCGCCGCCAAGAAACCCAAAGTCAAGGCGGACAAATCCAACCTAGAGCTATTCACCATCAAAATCCACAATGTGCCGTACAACACCAAGCGCCAGGAGGTGCTCAAGTTCTTCAAGCCCCTGAAACCCTACTCCGTCCGACTGCCCAGCAAAGTTCACGGCTTCTGTTACGTGGGCTTCAAGACGGAAAAGGACATGGCCAAGGGAATGCTAAAGAACAAGAGCTTCATCAAGGGCAAACAGGTTTTCTTCTCCGACTTCACCGAGAAGAACAAGGTGACCAAGGCGAATAAGACTGGACAATCATTGGCGGACCCGGCCACCGCAGATGCGGGCAATGCGAAGTGGAAGCATCAGCAGGATAGTTTGTCCAAGGAAGATGACATCTCCGAGTCGGGGAGAATATTCTTCAGGAATCTGGCCTACACCACCACTGAGGAGGATCTGCGCAAGCTGTTCGAGCAATATGGTCCCGTGGTGGAGGTGAACCTGCCGGTGGACAAGCTCACGCGAAAGATCAAGGGCTTCGGAACAGTCACCTACATGATGCCGGAGCACGCTCTGAAGGCCTTCAATAGCCTAGATGGCTCAGATTTTCATGGACGTCTGTTGCATCTGCTGCCCGGCAAGGATATCGAAAAGAATCCCCAAGACGATCTGGATGAGAACGATGCCAGTCTCTCGTTCAAAGAAAAGAAGGCCCTGAAGCTGAAGAAGAGCGCCCAGAAGCCAATTGGCTGGAACACACTGTTCTTGGGTGCCAATGCCGTTGCGGACATTCTGGCCAAGCAGTTCAAGACCTCCAAGGAGCGCATCTTGGACACCAGCGACGGTGGCAGTGGTGCCGCCGTCCGTCTGGCTCTGGGTGAAACCCAAATCGTCATCGAGATGAAGCGCTTCCTGGAGGAGGAAGGCGTCCGGCTGAATGCCTTCGATGAGCCCGCCAAGAAACGCTCCAACACTGTGATACTGGCCAAGAATCTGCCGGCGGCCACTGAAACCTCTGAGCTTACACCCATATTCAGTCGCTTTGGCCCGATTGGCAGGATTGTGCTACCTCCCAGTGGGGTGACGGCGCTCATCGAGTACTGTGATCCCCTGGAGGCAAGGCAAGCCTTCAAGAAGCTGGCCTACAGCAAGTTCAAGAACGCCCCACTCTACTTGGAGTGGGCGCCCGAAGAGGTCTTCACCAAGACCCTTAGCGGCGAGCCAGTTATTCCCAAATCGGAACCCGAGCCCAAACCCAAGGAAGAACCAAAGCAAAAGGAGAAGCAAGATGTCAAGGCAGAGGAGGAGGAGAAGAAGGAGGAACCCAGAGCAGAGGATGCCGATGATGAACCCGAACCAAATACCACACTCTTCCTGCGCAACCTGAACTTCAAGACCGTGCAGGAAACCGTGGAGAAACACTTCCGCCACCTGGGCAGCATTCACACCGTGGAGATAGCCAAACGAAGGGATCCCGAGAATCCCCGTAACTTCAATTCCCTGGGCTACGGATTTATTCAGTTCAAGAAGTCCTCGGTGGCCGAGCATGCCCTTAAAAACTTGCAGCTGACCCACATCGATGGCAATCCCGTGGAGCTCAAGCGCAGCGATCGGGTGCTCAAGTAAGTAGTGGAATCCAACTAGCAATCTTTAGTTTGTTAACCCCCTTCTAATCCTTTTCAGGACTCAAGACAATGATGGAGCACAACGTCGACTGGCCTCGCAGAAGAAACAAACTGGCACCAAGATTCTGGTGCGGAATATTCCCTTCCAGGCACAATACCGCGAAGTTCGTGACATATTCAAGTGCGTATTGGTCATACCTGTTGGGAGTTCTTGTTCTTGATATACTATTTCTAATTCTTGATTCCAGGGCCTTTGGCGAGCTGCGTTCTCTGAGGATTCCCAAGAAGGCCACCACCGGCGAGGAGGCGCACCGTGGCTTCGGATTCGTTGACTACATGTCCAAGGCGGAGGCCAAGCGTGCCTTCGAGGCCCTGAGTGCCAGTACGCATCTGTACGGTCGTCGTTTGGTCCTCGAGTGGAGCGCCAATGATGACAGCCAGGACGTGGATGAGCTTCGCAAGCGGACGGCGGCCAAGTTCGGTGATAGTCAGTCGGCAACGGCGGCGAAACGCAGCAGGAAATCCTTCTTCGATGTGGAGGGCAGTGTGCAGCCAAATCAAGACGAGGACGAAGAGGAGGAGGAGCAGTAATCCCCCGCAATTAGTTAGCTTAAACGTTGATTCAAATGTATAAAGTAAAGATTATAATACATATAAATTATAATTTTATAAAATCGAACAAAAAACCCTGCTCTTCGTAATTTTCTTAGCTTAAACAACTCCGCGAAATCATTTACCGAATCTCGATGGCAATTTCTAAATAGAATATACTTTATTTTACGCTTCTGTTTATATAAAAACCTAAATAATTAATATAAAACAAGACGAGAAAAAAAAACAGAATTTTTTTAAGCAAACACATACATCGTATATCATCAATCATTGATCAATCAGCCGGGAAAACTTGCTACCTCACTTTAGTAAATTATAGTACTAGTAGTAGTAATTAATTATATATAGGTTGGTATATATGTCTCTAGATATATACGTGTAATATTGAAAATATTTGCAATTTTATGCTTTCCCCTTCTTTTTTTTTTAACTTTTTTGCAATAGTTGCAGTAAGCTGATGTAAGGGTCGCATCTAAAAGGTAAAGCATACAGTCTACAGATCTACCGAAATATCTGTAATACATGGGAATAATATTTAGTAAGCGGAGGAGCAGCTATTCAGTGTTAGACACTTGATCATCCCAGGTGTGTGTTGTTGCTGATGTGTGTGTGTTGTGTTGTGTTGTGCGTGTGTGAGCCCGCCATTGAGCAGATTTGTTCACATCCCCGGATCCTATATTGGATTTTGAGGGCATTATATTCCGTATTCCTCGCCAGATCCATCCCTATCTTCAGTTTTTAGTTGCAATTCCGGTTTCTGGTATATACAATTGGCAGCGCAGGTGTATTAAAGTGTTTTCACGTGTGATTTTAGGCGAATTTCAAGCGTTTTCAATGTGTGTTTTTCAGGCATTTTCCAGAGTTTAGGCGTTTCTTGTGTATAATTTGTGCTGGGGGGCGTGGCAGACAGGTGGGGGCGTGGTGCATGCGTAGGCTATCCATCGAATTTCGTTCGTATTACCGCTATTGCTATGTAAAAAAAATATATAATTTATGTTTATATATATGTATATATATATATATTCCATATGTATATCTGTGCAGACGGCTTTCTAAGTCCTAATCCTTCTTGATGCGCGCCTGCAGGAAGCAGTAAAGGATGCCGGCCTGGGCCATCACGTCGACGGTGCTGGCCGCCAGCGGATCCTTTTGCTTCACCTGCGTTTGGCCCGGCCTCAGCAAGGTGGGCCCAAAGACCATGGCCAGATTGTGCAGCGACATCTTGTTGTCCGCCTCCTTTTCGTGGACTCTATAAGGATGAAATCAATGCATAGATAAGTAAGGTTTTGGCCTGATATAGAAGACTGCAAACCAACCTAATTAGATGATCTAGAATCGAGTTGATGGAGGCCTTGTTGACCTGCGGCAGCTCCTCGAAAACTTTAAGCAGCTCGTTGATTCGCGTGGATTCGTTGTTGTTGCTAAAGGCGCTGAATGTGTCGAAGAATCGCGGATACAGCTGATCCGTGAACAGGGCCTCGGGCAGCTCTCTTAGGAAGGTCTTCAAAATGCCAGTCACCGAATGGATGTCTACCTCGCGCAGCAGCTGCTCCGCCTCATAGGCATCTGTTTAACATATATTTTTAAAGGGTTCATTAGTAAGAAGTATAGGTTACCCCTTGTAAGCTAGTTACTCACCCGACTCAAAAGCCTTTTTGAGCTTGGCCAGATCAGAGGCGGAACCGCTGACGCGATAACAGCCAACCTCCAGCATGCCCCGCCGCTCCACCTCCCTAATGCAGGCACTGATGATGAACGGAATGTCGCGTTTCTCGCGTCTGAAAGGGCACGAAATACTTATAAGTAAGAGAAAGCATCGAAGGAGGATCTATACCCACTTTAATACTTGACTCATTTTGGCACCGAAGAGGGCTCCTGGCTTGGTGGTGGCGCGGCACAGCTCGCCGGGCACAAACCGGAAGCTGCAGCCCAGCTCCAAGGTCTCACTAAGCTTAATGGTTCGCGGCTGTGTTGTCTCCGTCAGCCAACTGAGGCTCAACTGGGGGATCATAGGATAAGATTAAAATAAAATCGAATATCACTTTGACAAGTAGCTCACCTTGAGTATGTGCTTGGCCCTGAGGAGCGGTCGCTCCTTGGCCTCGTAGAGCAGTATGCGCACATTCTGGCTGCCCTCTAGCTCCAGCATAAAGCTCTCGTTCCACAGCGGCGTTTGGCTGCGGCACACCATCTTGGTGGTGGCCTTGCGGAAATAGTGGCCGTACGAGTCCACCTCGATGCAGATGTACAGGTCGGCCGCCTGATCCAGTCCGCCCAATCCCTGGACCGACATGTGCAGATCGCCAACCAGCAGGCTCTCGTCGTTGGTGTTGCGCATCAGATACGAACCCATTTCAGTCTTCATGCCCTTCTGCATGGCCACAATGAAGGCGGTGACCTCCAGGGAATTGATGGTATTGGCTCCAGGCAGGTTGCACTTTTGCTACAAATACAAGACATATGTTGAACTCCATATTCAATTGAAATAAGAAATAAGATGGAGAACTCACCTTGAGCGACGTGATCGAGTCGATCCACTGCGTCCGCTCAAAGTCCGAGCTGAGGAAGAAGGTCATGGTCTTGTTGTTGGCCTTGTTGCCCAGCCGCAGCACCAGATTGGGCGTGGCCAGCACCAGCTGTGACTCCAGATCCGCCAACTTGCGGCGATACTTGTCGCCGGAGCGCACTCCACCGCCACCACTGTTGGCCACCTCCATGGCCAATTGATCTCGAACCGAGCGCAGATTGCGCTTCACTTGCGAAATATTCGCTGGACTAGATTCCTTCAGCTCGGCCGCCGGATCCGCCTCCTCGTAAATGGATATCTCCTTTAGCGGTATAAACCATTTCAACTCATAGTCGATGCGATCACGGCCCAGTGCCTTGTACTTGGCGCATGCAATCACATCGTTGAAAAGGAAGAGATGCCTCAGCTTGCGGTGACCATCGACCAGCTCCACAATGAACGAATTGCGCACCATGCGTCTCAAGTTCCGATTCGATTCGCTGGGCAGCCGCTGATTGACCACATTGAATTGATTAAGGAACATCTGGATGATCTTCTGCGCCTGCCGCAACGGCTGGTGATCCGGATGGGCATTCGGGGTTTCGCGCAACAGATCATTGAAGACCAACGCGTTAATCTGCACCCGTGCAACCGGTTTGTGCAGCAGATCCTCCAGCGTTAGCGATTGCTCCGTCTGCAGATTGACCACAATGGTCGAGACGATTTTCTTGAATTGCGGATTATTCGCACTGCACTTCTTCACCGTCTCGATGGCATTCTTGTAGTTGTGCAAGAAAGCGCTATACAGATCGAACATCTCGGCCAGTCGGCGGAATGGCTCACCGATCAGCACATCGCCGCCCTCGTGGGATACTATGGTCTTCAGGTCGGATAGGAAGGCGGTGTGCAGATCGTGGAGCTCGTCGATCTTAAAGAAGATCGTGTTCTCCTCCTCCTCCTTGATCACAGGCTGCGAAGTGTTCAGGGTTGCGTGGATGGCCTTCTTGTACTGCATTTTGTAATAATATTAATTAGCCACTTTATTAATTTAAGCACTTTCATTGCTTCGCGTGCCAACTTCTTTAGGTCATACGACATGATTTTTTTTTACTTTTTTTTAGAAACTACCGAATTTGACAAATATATAAATTCGAAATTTCTAAAAATCATTTGTTTTCTGCCCCTCTCCCACACTCTACCCTTTAAAATTTGGTCCTTCGAACCGAATTACTCACCTGCATCATTTTATTGAGGCACTCCACGTAGATCGTCTCGCTCTGAATAATGGAGCTGAGTATGGATCGTATTTTGGCACCGCGCGCATTTCCAGATACCTAGGGAACGGAAAAACGAACCACTTGGATGAGATGGGGGGTAGTGAGAGTGGCATATGTACACACAAGGTATGGTGGATGCGGGCTAACAAGTGTCTACAACCCTTTTAAAAACCGTTTCCAAAGCTAAATACCATTCGCTATATTAATAAAACCTTGCAAATCGCATAGATAAGCACTGTCATTTTGCAAGGCTTTGTAAACACATTAAAACCAAACCAAATCTGGCATGAAATGGATGAGACAGAGATGGGGGAATACGCTATACGCACAAAACGAATGGGAGCAAACAGGACAAAATCATATGGGGATATCGATCTTAAGATCGTGTGCATATATATACAATTTTGTACAAAACAATAAAATGGGTGTAATTGTGGGCGTAAACTGAAGCACAAACGAAGACAGAACTCAAACAGGAAGTACAAACACACATTATAAATGGGGGAAAACAAGCGCATTCAAAAGCAATAGCTATACAGATTATGTACACAGATATATATATATATGAATGTATATACAGTACAGTGGATGCCAGCGATGGGTAGATCGTTAAAATCCCATCTTATAAAGCATATACTGTACGGAAGTTGAATGCTACACTATAGAAAACTATGGCAGCTATATAATCCTGATCCGGGTACTCACAAGTATCGCTGAAACTAAGTTCTGTTGGAAGAAGAGAACAGAAACAAAAAATCTTGGTTAGTATGGTATTAGTAAATAAAGATTAACTTTAAAGGGTAAAATGGTTATGAATTTCGATAGGATAGGGATTTATAAAAAACTAGTTAAAGGAAAAAAAGGTAATAATACACTCTTAAAAACTCTTTAAGCCTTCCTTTAGATTTCGAAATTATGATTCAGCTGGCCAACTGCTCGTGACTTCACAGATATCAGCCATTACATTTATGTCATGATTAATTAAGTTAAGTTAATAATGAATTTATGCATGACGATTTGTTATAAATAGAAAATGAATCGCAAATAATCTATAAGCAATGCGAAGCATATTTAAATGTTTTAAGATAATTTAGCTCTCTGTTCTCAGAAATATTCGATTTCAGGGGTCGCGAGATTGCACTCCCTACAGTAGCACATGCATTTTGGAATCCATTAGCGATTACGAAAAACATGTTAAGTGCTGAAGCGTGCGCTTAGTCATCTTAGTCATCGGGGTACACATGGGATTGCATCAACCCTAGTCTGTAGGTTAGCTTTTAGCTTGACTTGGGGATTCGGAAGCTACAGAGCTACATGGATGTGAACAATGATTGGAAAGTGGTTAGGCACAACGAAATGACAACGTTGAGTTGGCTGGGAATGGGAAATGTTGGCGGGGCACTGGGTAATGGGCAACTATGGAATGGAACTGGAACTCGAACTGGGACTGGGGCGTTCATTCGTGACATTCATGACAACGAACCTTGCGAAGTGCTCCCGGCGTTGTTTGTGACGTGGTCTGCTCGTCGTGCGAAATGGTGCGCAATATTGGCGGACCCTCGTACTCCCCGTCGCTGTCCAGCGAACTGGACCGCGTCTCATTGCTTTGCCTGCAAAGTGGATATAAGTCAATTATTCAATGATATTACTAAAGAATTTAGTTCAAACGGAAACTCACTGTAGGAAGTAGTCGATGTTGACATAGTTGGAGGTCCTGCCTGGAGATTCGGGATCCGCCACACTGGTCGCCAGGGGCAAGGTGCTGCTGCCGGGCGTCGACAAATCATCGCGACTGGAGGAGGAACCAGTGCGTCCGGGCTTGATGAACACGTACTCCCCATCGCCGTTGTCCAGCGGCACGCTATCATAGTACGGCTCGTTGTCCGCTGCATTTCCGCCGGCTGCCGCCGACTGCTGGGATGCCGCCGCCGCCTTGGCGCTATCCGAACTCAACGAGGATACACTCTCGTAGCTTTTGATCTGCAAGGTATCACAAGGTATTATTAGCCAATCGTTTATATAAGCCAGTATATATTATCTCAACTTACCACCTCTGATATGCCTTGTGATGCCAGCGACTCCTTGGAGCCCACGCTCCGCTGGTTCGCCGCTCCCGATCCGCCCTCCGCATCGCTGGCCTGCAGGCAGGTACGCGACTTCTTCTCTAGACTGCTCGTCGAACTGCTGTCCGCCGCTGCCAGTTTGGCGGTTTTGCTTAGGCTACCAGTGGGCGAGGCACCCACGCCAGTTCGTCCCGGGGTCAATGATCGCCCGGGCGTCGAGGCAGTGCGTCCTAAACTACCACCGCCCGAGGGCGAGGAGTCGTTCCTCTTCGCCTGCTCCAGACTGTCTGTTTTGCCCACCATCTTGCGTCCGAGCTCTTCCATCAGCTCTGGATTGTTTACATTCACAAATTTGCCCAGTTCCGGTGTGGTTTTGCGATTCGCCGCATACTTAGAGTCCAGATTCTCGGATGACTTCTGGCGCAGAATGTCCGAGGGCTTGATGTTGCGCTCCAGCGAATTGCCTGGGCTGTCGGAGGAGAGGCTGCCGCCGGAACTGCTGGGCAGGGGCATGGTGCTGCCCACGAATGGAGTCTCTCTTTTGGGCGAGGACGACAGCTGCTGCTGGTTGGGAATGGTGGGCGGCTCCACCCGTCGAATGTTCTTTGGCGGAGGTCTGTGGATAAAAAGAGGGCGAAATATTAGTAGGGAAATTGGTAGAATCAAAGAAAGACCGGTTCACCTGGGTGGCATCTTCTTCTTGGCCTCCACGTGGGCAGCGTACGAAGTGAGCGACGGCGACAGCGGAGGAGCTGTGGCTTCCGCATAGCGAGCGAATGTGGAGGGCGGCGTGGGTTGCTGCTGCTGCTGCTGCTGTGTGTCATTGACCCCTGACGAAGAAGAGGTGGCTCCATCGTCGCCCTCTTTGTCTTTGGCCTCCTTGACCTGAATGACGGTGACATATTGCGATGTGGACTTGCGCAACGGCTGTTTGGCGGATGTGGCTTCCTTTTCAACATCGCCACTGGCTGATCCTCCTGCTGTTGTTGATGATAACCCGCCTGCTCCATTATCGGGCTGGGCTTTTATGGAGGCCGCCAATTCGGTGATGCACTGCTGCAGGGCCCCGTTGGTGTCCTTCTCGTTGCCACTGTCCTTATCCCGATCCTCCCGCTCGAAGTTCAGCTCCGCTGTCCGCTTGCCCGCCCCCGTGGGCGGTGCCGAGTGTAGCGGCCCGCTTACCACCGCCCCTGTACCGCTGCCACTCCCACTGCCGCCTCCAGCGGCATTTGTGTGTGTTGTTGTGTACTTGTTGTCCGTGTTCAGCGACAGGCGATCCTTGTCCTTGCCGCCGGACGAAGTGGAGGACTCACGCAGATTTAAACTGGATTTCTGAAAAATAAAATACAAAATGGTGAGCAAGTGAGTAAATCAATTCGGTGATCTTTGAACCAATCAGAGGGAAATATTAATGTAACTCAATTAAGACTCAAGTGAGTCTCAGTGAATTTACATTTTGTGATTTTAAGAACTGAAACCATATGGTCTTTATAACAATAGTAACATATAAATATAGTTTCTAGGCTTTTTTTGATCAAATGAAGTAATGTTAACTTGTTTTTTTGTAGTTGGAATAGACTTGGAGTTCTTAAGATAGAAGTTCTATCATCACTATACCATCGGATATTTTCCATTATAAAACAATATGATAATCTAATAAAATGTTTAAAAATATATCTTTTGAAGATTTTCAAGTTTGTTTGTAAGAAGATGTTTCATTTAAGAAGAAGGTCAATAATTAAAGATTTTAAAGTGATCTTATATTGAATTTTTAAAGGCGGGTTTATAAAAATACATATGATAACAAATTCTAACTAGTAATCTATAATATCTACACCAGAGTTAATATTTCGTTGGTTTGTTTCCCCAGAGAAAGAGAGTTTAATTATGCAAAAGCCACCGAATAAGTAAGCTAAATTAACATATGCTAAGTTCGCAAACAAGTTGAGTGGAGAAATCGCTAACAATTCTTTGATTGCAGAACCAAATCGGGATTTGGCATGGAGTAGAGCAGATATTCTGGCCAATTTCCCCGGCCGAGTGCTAATTAAGCTAACTCTAATCCCAAAGTAAATATCATATCATCTACCCACAAAAGGGCGCCAACGCCTCTGCAAACTATTTTTATGTACCATTTTTTATTTTGCTCTTTTTTCTGTTGTCCAATCGAGATTCCAAGCACGTAGCGCATTTCATTTCGTTTAATTTCATTCCGATTCGAGCCGTTTCTCCACTTTAAATGGCTAAAATCCGACAAAACTTGGCTCAAACTCAAAACGCGTGCGTGCGTTGGATCTTTCTTTTTTTTTGTATTTTTTTCCTTTCATGTCTCATGTCTTTCCACACAATTTTTGGGCTTTGAAAAAAGTGAAAACTACATGGGCAAGCAGAAACAAACAAATAAATGAAATAGAAAAAAATAAAGAGAGCAGCGAACAGACAACGCGCTTATTACCAAAAAAATAAAAATAAAATAAATAATACAAGTGAAAAATTGCCAACCGAAAATTGTCTGGGTTGCGGGATATGGCATCCAAGTGGGTGGTGGCCAAAGTGGATGGATAGACTGTGGATGTGGATGTGGATGTGGATGTGACCAAGCGGAGCGATGAAGAAAGCGTGCCCAAGTGCGACTTGAAGACCGAAAGGTCGATGGCTACTTGGCCAGAGCCTCTGCTTCTGAACAAGTAGAAGGTATGCATAGGGAAAATAAAGTTTGGGTAAACTAACCATTCTTCAAGGCATATTATTTAATCATATAGAAATCTTCTTTATATATATTATATTATTTATTGGCAATATTGTTTAGAAGATTCCATTAATTACAATCCCCCAACGATTTGAAGACCTACAAATCTACCCACCCTAATATATACATATGTATATATATATATATATAACTCTTCTTTAAAATTTAATGAATGCAAAGCTCAGACCAGTAGAGATATATCGTTCATATTTTTATCACATACTTCTACTATAGTATTGGTTTTTGCTAAGAACAGATTTCTTGCCAAGTAAACCCAATCAGCTCTAAATAAATATTTGTTCGAGACTTACGATTACAGTGGTCGGCATAAGTATTTTGACAAAATAAAAGTTAAGTATACTCATAACTTGAATATACTTCTTGTAAACTATAGGCATCAATGGAAAGGTAATTTCAATGCCGTTTGAATGATACAATACATTTCTTTACCCATTCAGTACTTATTGAAAAGGACGAATTTGTGTAAATCAACTTTGAAAAAAAAAAAAAAAACTTTTTTCCTCGTCTTGAAAACTTAAATTTTTTGATGCAAAAAGTTTCTTCAAACAAAAACAATAGTAACTGCAAAAAGAATTTTTCAAATATCATTTTTCTTATATTTTTTATGAATTTTTGAAAATGCTTAAAAACAGGCATTTGAGCCATATTTTTGTCTTTTTCATACAAATTTTTTCCGACATTGTCACCTTCAAAAAATCATAAAAAATATAAGCAAAATGATATTTGAAAAATTCTTTTTGCAGTTACTATTATTTTTGTTTGAAGAAACTTTTTGCATCAAAAAATTTAAGTTTTCAAGACGAGGAAAAAAGTTTTTTTTTTTTTTTTTCAAAGTTGATTTACACAAATTCGTCCTTTTCAATAAGTACTGAATGGGTAAAGAAATGTATTGTATCATTCAAACGGCATTGAAATTACCTTTCCATTGATGCCTATAGTTTACAAGAAGTATATTCAAGTTATGAGTATACTTAACTTTTATTTTGTCAAAATACATATGCCGACCAGTGTAGTTATAATTAGTATTGTAAAAATATACAAATCGCTAATAAACTCATACAATAATTGTAGTATAAATATAGAAGCTCTAACTATTAGTTTAATATTATCATATGATCTAGTACCTGAGCATTTTTCCCTGTGTGCTCTCGTTTTCCCCCCTTTCTCGGAATTTCTCGTTCTTTCCTCTCTGCATTGATACAATTACTTAGCATATTGTTCAATTAACAGGCACTTGAGGTCAAAGGCAGCTTATCAGAACCGCATTTTCTCATGGATGTGCGGGTGAGTAATGACAGGTTAACCCCTCACAGACACTTGTCCTCCAAATGGGACAGACATACCTTTACGGCAAAGGTTAAAAATAAAAAAAATCACAAGAGCCAGAACAAATTTACTCAGTAACTCAATTATAGTCAATCTATATAAACAAAATATAACTTTTTAATTTAGCCAAGCCTTGTTATAGATAAAAAATAAAAGTAAATAATTTATAACAATATAGTATCCTTATTTAAAAACATTAAAATATACATATATGGCATACAGAGTAAAAACCTGCATGCAAATGAGAGTTAATTGAGGCAGCACTCGTGTTTATGACACAATAGTTAATTCCAAATAATTATGATTCAATACTCCGAGTTTCGACGACAATTCAAAGCGGGCAATTAAGATCCGTAGCTGTTTTGGATTTTTCTCCAGAATTTTTGAAGGCATTTATACTATATTGATCTTTGAATTACTTAAGTGATGATGAAGACTTTATTTTCCACTCGGCCATCAGCTGACTCGCCTTTGAAATTTCCATTTCCAAACTCACAACAGCTGTTACCCCCATTTATATGCTTTTTTTGTGTTAGTCAACTGCAAAATTGGAGAATCAAACAGGCTGTTTTAATCGTAATCTCCTGGCCAAAAGTCGCCCGCATGTAACTACAAGTGTCCCTTCTTTTATTTTTCCCCGAGCTCCCTTGTTCGCGGGCCTTATTGATATGGATTGCAGCTTATCAGCGGACACATTGTGCGTCGCTCACGCCTTTTTTTAACCCCCGACGCTCTTTTCTTTTGCCTTTTTACAGCAAAGATCAAAACAGTAGCACTTGCATTGTATTTATTTTTTTTTATAATAATAATGTGTATAAGGATTTATTTAATTCTTAGGATAAACGCAGTCCTAAGGAAAAAACACACGAAATAAAAAGAAAACTAAGCCCCTTTAACCCATTGTTTATATTTTAAAACTGGTTAAGTTAAGATCATAATGATTGTAATAATTTCATTGGTTTATATTGAGTCAACAAACTTTACACTAATCCTAACTATTATTTCTTGAGAAACCTTAAAAACTACTTTTGTACATATATATTTAGAGCCCATATTTTATAAACCTTTAGTTATAACCCTTATTTTTCCAACATATCGAAAGAAAACCCATTATAATGTTAACCTTTACTGTGCTGTAAGTATGTTTGTATTTCTCCCAAGTGCTCTGCCTTAACGCTCATTTTTTTAGCCGCTATTGCTTAATTTCTTGGCTACACGAATGTATATATGTACATATATAAGTAGGTAGATATGGGGGCCTCCAAGATATAGGCATGATGTCTACGTGTGTGCGCTCTGTTATATGGCATTTGCGATAAGTTTTTATTGATTTCGACTTGTGATAATACAGCAACAATTGTTGCAGCTTTCGGATGTAGGTTCTTTTTGTTTTTATGCAGTATATATGGCCTTTTTTGGGAATTAAGTTCGATTACGCACCCCTCTGGACCATAATTTGAATTTCTCTTTAAAGGAAGCCATGCTCCCAAGTCAGCGCCACTTTGTTGCGTTATTTTCCTTATTTTTCCTTTGTTTTGATCTCGAAAATACAGAACACCACAGTCCCTATAAATGTTATTCCGGGGGTGGAAAAATGGGGGGCGATCCGACGACTTAGTGACGATGACTATGCGACCACGAAACTTGAGTCAACCGAAAAACAAAAAAAAAAACACGTTAACAAACACACACACTCGCGCGAAAAACGGAAGACGGAGCTCTACGAATGCAAAAAAAAAGTAGAGAATTATTAAAATTTTTACGTAATTTTTTGTTATTGTTTGCCCTACGCTTTTTTTTTTTTTTGCAGGTGTTTAATTGGGCTTTTGTTCTGGCGGTTTTTCGTTATTTCTCTCTCGGTTGTAAACAACAACTCACAAGCTCACAAACAACACACGCAATTTTCACTGTTTTCCTATACGGAATATATATATAGATATTGTAATGTTTCGACGCGTATCCGTATCCGTCCGTTCGTCCCGTTCACTGTTATTCATCCAAAACTATACTGGCGACAATATATGACAATATATGCAGCGACGCCAGGCAGCAGCGCGAAAAACCTAAAGAAAATAATACTCACACACACCCGACAAACCCGCGTTCAGTTCAGTATAAAAAAAAAAAAATATAAAAAACCGGTGGTGTGGGTAGATAAGGGGTCGCTATTCGAGATATCGGAACGTATGATTATAGAAGTGGTAGCGCCCATGGACATACGCACACACACCTACAGCCCAACCTCCGTAAGGCTAACTTCCAAGTCCTAAGATCAAGATCATTTCGATTTTTTGAGGTTTACCTATTGTTAATGTAAACCCAAACCGTACAGATCTGAAAAAATATCAAGATCATTTCAATTGTTTGAGGTTTACCTATTATAATAATAAATAATAATGTAAACCCAAACCGAACAGATCGGAATTAACTTAAAGATTATTTTGATATTTAGAGGATTACCAATATTTTCATAAACTTATGATTTTTACCATAGAATGATGGAATTTTTTACCATAGATCAAAAATGGTACCGGTTCGAATCCTATTAAAGTATATTTTACCATAGGTAGTAGTTTTGAGGAACCTTTATTTTAATTAGTAATTCGTTGGTAATTCGTGTTATGAAAGCTTCACTGTACTCATACAGGGTCACAGAAAAAGCAGCTGTTTCATAAAACTCACCGAACTCAAACATCCACGAACTTAAGAACTCTGAGATTTCTTTAAACTGTAGGTAAAATCAAAGTCATGCAATGAACTTTCTAAATATCAAAACAATTTTGTGTTCTTCAGTTTATGAACCAGTTCACTATCGATATATTTTCGAATTCTCCGCTCTATGCATTTGTACATTAGCTTCGCTGGCTCCCGATTCTCCGCTTTCCACTCTCTCTACTGATAAGAAGGCAATGACATTTGCGAAAGAAATTGAAGCCGAAGAAAGAGCCCGCTCCACAAAGCTGATCGCCTGGTAGTAATACCCCAGCCCTTGCCGATCGGAAAAGAGTAGCTATATAGTAGCTCCAAAGTATTAATCACGGGGAAGGGGAAGACTTCACAGTGAATTCACTTGGGAACACGACAATGTCGTTAAGAAAATAATGAATGGATTTGAAATATTTATGCCTACGAATCTTATCGGTATTGTGCTTGAAATATTCATTTTTTATGAAAAATCATTATTAATTCCCCAAAGGCTTTTAGAATCGAAAGAATACAATCTTAGGGAAAGTATGAAGCTGGAAATAAATTAGTGAAGCATTTTAATGATCTAATAACATACATGTTGTACAGAGATACTAAATGGATTTACGAGATGTTTTATAAGATGACTGATAATCAAATATGAAGGTAAGTAACCTTAGGTAAATTTTATCTTTCCTGATCAATTAAAGTATAATTGTGCAAGGAAATCGATGAGTAAATTCGATCTTCCACAGGTATAACAAAAGTATTATTTTAAAGGTGTGTTATAGTACTCTCATTTTAAATATATAGCTTATTTAAGTTAAAGTTCTCATTTCTTATCATATAAAATATAACTGAGCAAAAAATCGTATTGGTAAATGCTAATTTCGGTAGATATACTATAATAAACTGCTCCTTTAGAGGTGTGATAGTACTCTTATTTTGAAGATATATATTAATTAAGTAAATATACTCTTTTCTAAACATTTAATACATAATTGTGCGAAAAATCCTATCAGTAAAACCTGATTCTAGCAGATACAATCCCTTAAGAGTGTGATAAAATACTCTTAATTTTAAGATAAAAGTACCCGTGGCATATGATCTTTTATACTCACAAATTCCTGTTGGTAAAGGCTACATTCGGTAGACATACTATAATAAACTGCACCTTTAGAAGTGTGATATAATACTCTTATTTTGAAGATATTAATTAAGTAAATATACTCTTTTCTAAACATTTAATACATAATTGTGCGAAAAATCCTATCAGTAAAACCTGATTTTAGCAGATACAATACCTTAAATGTGTGATAAAATACTCTTAATCTTAAGATAAAAGTACTTGTGCCATGTGGTCTTTTATACTCACAAATTCCTATTGGTAAACGCTAGTTTCTATAATAAACTGCTCTTTTAGAGGTGTGAAGATATATATTAATTAAGTAAATATACTCTTTTCTAAACATTTAATATATAATTGTGCGAAAAATCCTATCAGTAAAACCTGATTTTAGCAGATACAATCCCTTATAAAATACTCTTAATTTTAAGATATAAGTACTAGTACCAAATGATCTTTTATACTCACAAACTCCTTGTCCACGTTGGCGGTGCTTCCTGCTGCTGGAGCTCCATTTGTGGTGCTGCTGCCGTTGTTGGTGCTTCCTCCACTTCCACTTCCGCTGGCCGCCTCAAAGAGGGCGGTGGGATCCCCGCCAGAGGCGCGGTACTTCTCCACATCGGACAGCAGGCGCTCCAGATACTCCACATAGAGGGTTTCCTGCTCCAGTTCCTTGCTCAGCTCGAGGATGCGCAGCTTGTGCCGCTCGAGACTGGCCCGTACATCCAGTTCCCAGGCATCGGACAGAGAGCTCTGGGGGAAGCGCTGCATCCACAGGCGCTGGAAGTCGTCGAAGACGCTCATGGTGTCCAGGAGCTCCTCCTTCAGCTGCTCCTTCAGCTCCTCCAACTGCTCCTCCGACTGCTCCTCCTTCGATTCCTTCTGCTCTTCCCCTGCACTTATGCCCTCACTCTACAGAGATGCGATTGCCGATGATGCTATATTAATGATGATGATTCTTCGAGATGATGACGAAGAGAGGGCGAGGTTGCCTTTTATGTAACAACGAGCACCAGTTGTGCGTTGTCGCCTTCACCGCCTGCAAGAATGTGTGTGAGTTTCAGTATCTGTGTGGATGTCTTTTTTTTTTTTTTGCTTTCTTATTTTTCTCTGTGCGTCACAGTTGAAGACTTGAAATCTGGAATATCCTTGCGTGTGGGCAGCCACAGGGCCAAAAACAACAACAAGAGCACCTCGATGAGGACTGCTCTTTGAGGGCCCTTTGTTTTACTAGGAAAAAAGAGCTGGGGGCTGTTGGGATTCTGGAGAACCAACCAGTAACTGGGATTACTCGAGTATCTTGTGGAAAGCACAACCTTTTAAGTTAAATTATCAAGCCGAATGAGTGTTTTAAACTATGGTTTTATAGATACCTTCTAGAAAATAGAAGTATTATTGCGAGATTTTTAGAGATTATAATAAATAGTTCAGATTTAAAGAACTAAATTTCTAAAACCGAAACTTGTTGTCTGTTAATTCTTTAAATCCTAACAAACAGTGGTTTTTCTATTTTAAAAAATCTATTTATATTTTTTTTTGGAAGCTACATAATGCCCACTAAAGCAAATGCATCTTAACATATTTGTTCTTATCAATAAGCCTGGTTAATATATTTTAGATATTGTAATACCTTTAGCTTATCATTAAATTATGAATCGTCAAGGAAATATATATGTAACTCAGTTTAAGTATTTACATAAGTTATCTTGTAAAGTTTATCTCTATTGGTTTTAAGCGATTGCTAAAAGTATTAGTCCCAGAAAGGACATTTAAGAATATTAAAAATTAACCAAAAATGATTTTCAAACCAGAGATAAAAACAATGACCAATTGGATTTCGATTTTAAAAGAAGCGGTTAAACATTATTCCCAATCAGATTTCGAGTTCGAAACAAGCGGTTAAATAACCGGTTGCACTTGCA
Organism: Drosophila subpulchrella; assembly: GCF_014743375.2. Lineage (NCBI taxonomy): Eukaryota > Metazoa > Arthropoda > Insecta > Diptera > Drosophilidae > Drosophila > Drosophila subpulchrella. The sequence continues at coordinate 21,827,473 of NC_050613.1, forward strand.
CTTGTGTTTGTTTTGTGGTTGTTGTGGTTTTGTTGTTGTTGTTGTTCCAGTTGCAGATGCTCTTGTTGTTGTTGTTGTGCTTTTGCCCTTTCAAATTGCAGCTGTATGCGTGCGTGTGTGTGTGTGTTGCCTTGCCACTTTGTTGTTTTCTTTTCCTTTTGCCTTTTTAGCCAAGGCCGAAATTGTTTTGCTGGTCTTTTGTTTTTGCAATGTTTTTTCCTTTGGTTTTTGGTTTCTGGAGGCGCAGACGCACTGAATTTTCTTCGAGATTTTCTCGTTTTTATCAAAACGACAACAAAAGCACAGCACACACACCCACACAAAGAGCAGCGCACACACAGACACGCCGAAAGAGAGCGATGTTCCTTTAACAATTGTTGTTGCTGTTAGTTAGTTTTGTTTTTGTTGTTTCCCTCTCTTCCTCCTTCCACTTTTTTTTTCCAACCGTTTCTCGTCTTCTCTTCTTTTTCGAGAGACTAAATCAGTGGGCGTTGCAGCCTCAAAAAAAACAAAAAAAAAAGAAATGAAATAAAAGAAGCCACTGCACTCGAAAAAAATGTTTGGTTTCTACAGCACACACACACACACTGGCACAGTTATCCTTGTGTTACTTTTACCGTTTGCCATTTCAATTAGATTTCGCTTAGAAAAAATCTACATATATATATATGTAGGTAGGTATTTCACTCTTGGGCAAACACACAGGCACATTTGCATATGTGCAGCACTCAGGCGCTGCATTGGTGTGTGTGCAAACTCGGCTTTGGTTTTTTGGTTGCGTTTTCAATTCGCATTTTCCAGTGGCCTTAAAAGCCGCCACTCACGTTTCATTTTCCGCCACGATTTTCATTCATTATATTCACGATTCACTTTCACATTGATTGGATATTCGACATATATACACTACACAAAAATACCCCAGCCGAATTTATTTTACAAAAAAAACGATTTCATTTCGTGTCGAGTGGGACCGCGGCAATACCTTTCAAATATACCGTCCGGCTCTAGGTGATATTTGGTTTTATACTAAATTGTAAGCAAATATACCAAAAATACGGTCGCTTTAAAGTGTGAGGTGGGTGACACGGCTAGCCTAGCGGTGTCACACACCTAATTATTTCCAATTGCATTTTATTTTGGCAAATTTAAATTTCAAATTTAAAAAATATCAATTTTATTTGCTTCTATTTCTGTATCTAAAAAATATACCCTGCAAATTATTTTGAAATATTAATACAACATCTTGGCGTTGCCAGACTTTGTTAACCATTAACGGATATTTCTTTTTAAAAACCACTTTAAAAAATAAAACCCATCCAAATCTATAAACATATCCAGAGAAACCCCCCAGATATAATCCATATTTTTCCGCCAAGTACAAGTTTAAAGTCCAGCAGACTTCTTCCTTATCGAGCCCTACTATTAGTCATTGATATTAATTATTTTCCTGATTGGCTCCCTATTTTTAGCACAGAAAAACATCCCAGATTGACCTTAAATCGGCTTTATCGCACCCTGGCAGATAAAGCAGTGTGATATGCACTTAAGACGCGACTTTTGATTTGGTTTCTTTGGTTTTTGCCGGCCTCTTAATCAGCCGAAATTTGTTATTTCTGACGTAGCACGGATTTGGATAGGGATTCGAAGTAAGGCACGTGGATATAGTGGGCTCTTGTCTTATCGCCATTTGAAAACCAGATAACCGGATGGATATATAAGGCGCTGGATGCCGTCCGATGGCCATTCAATTAACTCCAGCCTCGGCTATTTTGCCGTGTATTTTTTTTACCAGTTCCAATATAACAGAAAATGTTGTAAGTACTGAGGATAAATAAAAAACTTTTTAAAAATATTCAAAAGACGGTTGAAGAATAAAATTCTCACATAAAAGGTGCAGCCAAAAAAGAAAAGAGTGAGGATTATAAGAAAACAAAGTGCCTTAAAAGTGTATAGATCTTAAATATTATATCCTTATCTAATAACAAATATAATGAAGCAAAAAATAATCATTAAAGAAAGTTTGTGGTTGTTGGAATATTGAAAAGTTTTCAATGAAAAGCGATTCTTATAGAGATCGCAGCACCTTTTGAAATCTCAGTCTGGAATTCGAAAGAGTCCCAATATACCATGTTTTATGGAGAGCTGTTCGACGCCTTTGGTGACCTATTAGTCGGGTAGGGTGGCCCATTAGATGGCAAGTTTCCCCCCGACAAGAGCGCACTTACATACCAACTGAAATGGCCACCATTTCTGATTCGTTATACCTTTTAGGTGCTGCAAGAAGTATGCCGTCTGCTGGATTATCCTGGCGGTGACCGCCGTGGGCCTGACCTTGGGCCTGGTCTTCGGACTGAAGGACAAGACGGAGGAGCCGCGTCGCATGGGCGCCGTGGCCTCGAACGGCGAGGGATGTGCCGAGGTGGGTGGCACCATGCTGGACATCGGTGGATCGGCGGCGGATGCGGCAATAGCCACCATGCTGTGCGAAGGCGTCATGCTGCCCCACAGTTTGGGCGTGGGTGGTGGCTTTGTGGCCACCATTTACTCCAAGGAGATGGGCCACAAGGAGACCCTGATTGCTAGGGAAACCGCACCAGCGGCAGCCACGCAGGACATGTTCGTCGGCAGGGAGATCACGGGCGCCTTGGCCTGTGCCATTCCCAGCGAGATCTATGGTTACTCCAAGCTGCATGCCAAATACGGACGACTGCCCTGGAAGACCCTCTTCCAGCCCACCATTGATCTCTGTCGGCATGGCATCGTGGTGTCCAAATATCTGGCCAGGGTACTGCTGCGCGATGAGGAGTACATCCGAGGCGAACCCTCCATGGCCGAGATCTTCATCAATCCGAAAACGGATGAGCTCTACAAGACGGGCGAGATCATGTACCGGCATACTCTGGCCGAAACTTTGGAGATCATCGCCAACGAGGGCGCTGATGTCATCTACGGCGGCGGCAGGGTGGGCAGGAAACTGGTCGAGGACATCCAGGCAATGGGCGGCATCATTACCGAGGAGGATCTGCAGAAATACGAGTGAGTATGGGGTGCAAATCGGGAAATCCATTTACATTGTTTGTTGTCCTTCGAAATTACTCTAAATTACACTACAATACCTCACTTAAAATTTCTAAAGAGGGCTGGTGACCCAGAACTTTTACATAAGTACTAGGAATCAATTTATTAGATTATTTTCAGCTCTCTCTTATCCGTGGATATGTATTTTCAATTATTTTAAAGCCGTTAGCTTGGTTGGTGACCCAAAACTATCCTAACATGAAGAGGGCTGGTGACCCAGAACTTTTACATAAGTACTAGGAATCCATTTATAAGATTATATTCAGCTTTCTTATCCTTCAATATGTATTATCAATAATTTTAAAGCCTTCATCTTGGTTGGTGACCCAAAACTATCCTAACGCTAGCAGTTTTGACTAGATATTAAAGTTAGAAAAAAGTCTGGTGACCCAGACCTTTCCAAATAATATTAAAAATCAATATTTCCAACATGCCATTATCCGTGGTTGTGTTCTATCAATTACCTTACGGTCTCTAGACAGGTTGGTGACCCAAAACTATCCTAACTTTAGGCGAATATAGTAAATACTACAGTTAAAGAGAAGGCTGATGACCCAGGTCTTGTCAATTCATATTATTAGTCATTTGATAGGGTTATTTTAAACATTATATTCGTATATATGTTCTATGAATCATTTAGCTAGGTTGGTGACCCCAATTTCAGCAGCATATACTAGATATCACTTTGTAAGATTCCTACCCCATCTGAAAACCCCTTTAAGACCCAACTTTTAAACTCTTTCTTTGCAGTGTTCGCTGGGAAATTCCCCTGCATGCCCGCTTTGGTCCCTACGAGCTGGTGACCTCGCCACTGCCCACCAGTGGGGCCGTGCTGACCTTCATCCTGAACGTGATGGAGCCGCTGTACACGACCAACACGGACAAGTACTGGCAGCGATTGATCGAGACCTTCAAGCATGCCTACGGGCATCGCACCAATTTGGGCGACTACCACTTCGAGCCGGAGGTGCAAGAGATCTACGAGAACCTCATCGATCCCGCCTTTGCCGCGGACATCCGTAAGCTGATCCTGGACAACAAGACCTTCGACAATATGTCATACTATGGCGCCAACTTTGCCAACGAAGAGGATCATGGTACGGCGCATATTTCCGTACTGGCGCCCAACGGCGATGCCATTTCGGTGACCAGTACCATTAATAACCTTTTTGGAGCCAAGGTGAGATCCCGCCAAACGGGCTTCATCCTGAATGACCAGATGGATGACTTCGGTACACCCGGAACGGTTAACTCCTATGGAATACCCGCCAGTCCGGCGAACTTCATTAAGCCGGGCAAACGTCCCATGTCCTCAACGTGTCCCAGCATCTTTCTGGATAACAATGGGGATGTGAAGATGATTGTGGGCAGTGCAGGTGGCTCAAGGATTACCACCTCGGTGGCCCAGACCATCCTCCGATACTTTGTGCTTAACGAGCCTATTGAGAAGGCTGTGAATTCGGGCAGACTGCATCATCAGCTGGCGCCCAATCACATCGATGTGGAGTCTGCCGTGCCGAGGCATACGGTGGCCTACTTGCGAGGCATTGGTCACGACATCAAATACCTCGATGATGACAAGGCCTACACCGCCCAGACGGCCATCGGAGTGCGGGGCGGCGATCCACATCCCGTCTGCGATCGAAGAAGAGTGGGCAGCGCCGTGATCGTGGAGCCAGATCGATTGGATTAGGTCCTGGACCTCTGGAGCTCCTTAAAAAGTTGGGGGGGGGCACATCTCATCTTAACCCTGGAAGCACCACCCTGGGAACTTTACTGTGGCGTCCATCTCTGCATTGCATAAATTGCGGAGGCGATCTCCGCTAGATTCACATCCATTTTTAAGCCACTGAAATTTGTTTTGTACTGTAAGAATTCGTTTGTAATGAGATTTTTTGTTGTTTACCATTAAAATTGTTTGTTCATAGGAATCTCTTCACGCCATTGGGTTTATGAATGGAAGATCTTATTTAAGGAATAACAGATATAAGACCTGGATTTACCAGGCCAATTTAGACAACATTTTAAACAAATAATATTTCTTTCCTTAGGAGAGATCTCTTTTATTTTGGAAATATACAAAACGTCAGGCGTTAATATTTCAACTAACTGTGTAAAAAAAGAAAGCTAACTTCGTCTAGAGTATTCCGATTCGATTATATTAAGAACGTGTTAAAAAATAGCTGTCAAGGTTTTAAAAATGTAGTTAAAAGGCTGCAATAAAATGTTAGAACTAAAGATATAGCCGAATGTTTCACACATCAACTTAATTATGACAAATTTCTAATTTTTTCCCATACGGTTTTTAAAATTTTGTTTTGAAACAGTAAGAAAAATGTAAAACTTAAGGTATATGCGAATATTTCACAAAACAACCAAGCTATGACGAGTTTCTTATTATTTTCCAAAATAGTTTTCGATATGATAGTCGTAAAAGTAATTTTAAAATTTATTCTCCACAAGGGCATAAAAATAGGTTACTAAACCCACCAAACGATGTCATATTCATCAGAATTTCACAAATACGCATGAGTCAGTTTCCGGTATGGCAATTCCAAATAACAATTATCAGATGGTCTTCAATTCAATCTATAAATGTTTATTTGGGCCTAGCTAGAGTACATGTAAAATTGTATATAAAGTGGTGCGCAAACTGGTTTTTTAATTTTAAAATGAGAAATTCCTGGAACATATCTACCTTCTCAAGGCAACAAAGCGGTTTTTTTAGAGAAGTTCAAAGCCCCAGGGGCCATTAAACCAATTGTTAAGTCGACGAATTTCATTTGCATTCTCATTTTACACGAAAACTTCAGGGAAATCAAAAGTGAAATGTATATATCCGTCATTCTTATTTTAAACGAACATTTCTGGGAAATCAAAAGTGAAATATATATATATATATACATCTATCGGATGGTATTCTTATACCAGAAAGACAACGGCTAGGCGAAGTTAGCTTCATTTTTTGTTAGTTTCCGTTTTTAGATAGCAAAAATAGATGATTATAGATGATCTATATATAGGCGCACATACCTTGTGTGTGTGTGTATGTAAGTGGTAGGTGTGTGTGATTGGGTGTGCTTATGCTAACTAGGGCACAAAACTAACTAAACAATATCTTCAGATATATATAAACTCAACGGGCACAGCTCCTGAATTTCAGCATCGGGCGACCCTGAGTCATCCGCCAGATAAGATAACACATAAGGTCGCATTTCGGATATTTTTTGAGATTTGCACGACGCTACGACTGAGTGAAAAAGTCAACAGACTAGTCGTCGTCGTCGTCATCAATGCGTTTGATACGCTTTTTGGCCATTTTTTGCTTTTTGTGCGCCGCCTCCATGCGCATGTCCTCCAGATCCTCTTGCATTCCTGCCAAAACAAGTGATTAGTTTGCTATTCAAGTGGTTTTTTTTTTTTGGGGGCCAATAACTTACCCAACTTCTTGCTGATGAACTCCTCCCGCTGCATCTGCGCAAAGCTGGACTCCATTCCCCGATCATCGTCGTCCATTCCGCGATAGCGACGCTTATCATAGCCAAAGATGTCGCGAATGTGCGAGGATATGTCCTCCTCGCAGTCGCCGTCATCAATGAAGTCGTCCAGTTCGGAATCGTACTCGTCATCATCGTCGTCATAAATGCGTCCTTAAAAAGAGTGATATATAGTGGATATACTTGGTGCCAAGCTGTTTTCTTACTTTTGTTGCCTGGCTGTTCTTGGGGTTTGCGTCTCTTGACATCTGCGGGCGGGAATTGGCGGCCACCTGAAGGTTTCTGGACATCCGCGGGCGGAAATTGTCGTGTTTTGGCAACCGCCGGAGTAGCTGGACGAACTTTGGATGGAACGGCAGGACGATCCCTGGGTGGAAACTCGCGCACAGCTCCGTTTTTGATGGCCGCCGCATAGGGATTCTTGGAGGGGGCTGGGGTAGCAGCCTTGCTAGAAACGGAGCTGGATTTCCCCGCCGCCGACGACGATGATGCAGTTGCTACTGGTTTGGCGGCGCCCACAGCTGTCTTACTGGCAGGCTTTATACTTGGGGCAGAATTACGGCTAGTAGAGGAATGGGAATGGGAATTGGAGCTAATTGAGCTGGTGGAGCTTGGTCTGGCCTTCGCTGGCGGAGGGACTAAGGGTTTCTTGAAATTATCACTTGGCGGATTCGCCGGTTTGGCTTGATTCAGCTTGGGTATGCGCCCGTTGGGCTCCATGCGATTGATGGCGGCGGCGGCGGCGGCTTTGGGCCCCTCCTTGGCCTCAGTTTCTCGCATTTTGTCGCGCAGGGCGCGCTGCTCCTTCTGGCGCTGACGCTCCTCCATTTCGCGTTTCTCACGGGCGGATAGCAAACGCTCTGTTTCCTTTTTCTTCTCGGGCTCAAAGACCACCGGTTCGTGTTGCTTCTTTTCGGCCAAGCGGAGAAGAGCCTGGAAATCCATGGGCGGCGGCTGGGCAGGACGCTTCATCTTGGCCCTGCGTTGCTCCTCCTCCTGCCGCTTCTTGCGCTCCTCCTCGCGCTTCTCCGCCTCCGGATCGTAAAGGTTTTTCGTGGTGCTATAGGAACGGGCCACGCTGGGCTCCTTTGACTTGGTGGCACTGGACGACGAGACAACGCTACTGGTCCGCTGACGCGTGTGACTTCTGGCCTCCTCCCGCTCCTTGGTGATGGCTGCCTTGACACGCTCCTTGGTACCGGAAAGATCACGCAGGGATTGCGGCCTGCTGGGCGCAAAACCCTTGTCCTCCTGCACATCGCGCACCTTTTCGATGTACTTCTCGTAGAAGGCGTTGGCCTCGTTGGACACATAGCCGTAGTCATCGCCCTGACCCTCGCCCGCCTCGTGGGCACCATCGGCCCCGTCGTTGGCATCCTCTAGAACAGACTTGTTGGCCGACTTGGTGACCTTGAGCATTTTCCTGATCTTATTCTTGGACTTCTCATCCCTTTTGGCCAGCAGATTGTTTAGCTTCTGGCGCTCCTCGCGTTTCTTTTCCGCCTCCTCAGCCTCCTTCTTGCGGAGAAACTTCTGGATATTATTGGACAGCTGCTTGGACTCCTTGGACTCCTTCTTGGGCGGCGCATATTTGGTGCTATAGTATTTGCCCTGTCCCGTGCCCTGAAAGTGGAAACATGATCTTGTCACTGGGTGCGATCATCTCTCATCTGGTTTTTTGGGGTCATCGGCGGAGGTGGGGATCGCCCTGCTCGCCCGCCTCCGGATCTCTCAGGGGGCTAATCTCCCTGCGGGCACCTGGATACTCACCTCATCCTTGGTGGCCGCATCGTTTTTCTTTTTCGCGTAGTGCAGCAGCGCCCCGAAATCCATTTCGAATTATCCGTGTTGTCAATTCTACTATTTTTTACTTTTACTGTGTTACCAGATGGTGAAACGGTTTATTTCCTACTAAATTCGAATGTCAATCGGAAACAGTAGGTGCCGATTGCTCAGTGTTTCGATAGCGGGCGGTATCGATATGCGGCACAATTTAAATTTCCATTGCATTGTGTTTTTAATATTTTTTAACTTATTTTTTTACCATTTGTTTATTATTTCCTACTAAATTCGAATGTCAATCGGAAGCAGTAGGTGCCGATTGCTCAGTGTTTCGATAGCGGGTGGTATCGATAAATTTAAATTTCCATTGCATTGTGTTTGTAATATTTTTTAACTTATTTTTTTACCATTTGTTTATTATTTCCTACTAAATTCGAATGTCAATCGTCAATCGGTAGCAGTAGGTGCCGATTGCTCAGTGTTTCGATAGCGGGCGGTATCGATAGGCGGCACAATTTAAATTTCCATTGCATTGTGTTTTTAATATTTTGTAACTTATTTTTTTACCATTTAAGCTGCCTTTATCACAAGCTAAAAAAAATTCGTGACAGTTTTTTAAACTACAAAACAAATATACATCGCTTATCGATATCAAGTGGTTGAATTTGCACTGGCCCAGCGTCTATCGATATCGAGGTGAGGTGGTTGAAAAGTATCTCGCGGTGTTGACTTTAAAAAACGTTTAAAATCTGAATAAAGGGCTTGCTGATAGGCCAACCGTTTAGCCATGTCCACCGATCCCGACCCGATGGACAGCGAGGACGGCAAGGGCACTCAGCCCGACGCCCAGAGTCCCGGCGACAAGGAATCCCCCGCCGAGGATGCCCTCCAAGTGGACGCAACTGGGGATTCTGATCCTACGGCTTCCAATCCGCCCGCTTCCGCTACAGCCCCCACCTGCCCGTGCCCAGACACGCAGAAGGGCGCCACGGACATGGACATAGACAACGATTTGACCACCAACGAGCGCATGCCCACGGTGCTCGAGCTGGAGCAGCCGAAAGAGGACAACGCACAGCCGCCAGAGGTGAAGGAGGAGGACCAGGAGCAGGGGCAGGTCCAGGCCGTGGACGTGGACCAGAAGCCAGCCCTAGAACAGCCAACCGTCCAGCCGCCCAGCTCTCCGCCAGTCATTAAAATCGAAGACGATGACAAGCCATTGAAGCCATCGCAACCGCAAGAGGAAATTCCACCCAGTTCACCGGAGGCACCGCTCAATCCCAGCCCGCGGCCACCGGGCAAGATCACCCGCAGCAGTCTGAATGGCACGGGCCACCAGGTGAACACGCGAACGCCAGCCATTATGAAGCGCCTGCGGAAGAGCACGCGTTTTAAGGCCAAGCAAACGGGCAAGGGCACGCATGGAGGCAGCAGCAGCAATAGCCAGTCGAATGGCCACAATCACGGGCCGAACGGCTCCTCCGGCAGCTCCACACATCTCGCTGGCGCCGGTGCCCATCCCAGTAACACCAACAAGCATGGCAAATCCGGTCCAGCTGGTGGGCCAGGCGGCGGAGCCCCAGGATCACGGAGTCGTCGCACGCTGTTCAAGAGACCCGCCCAAAAGACGCCAAAGGTGCAGGCCTGCACCAGATTTGTGAAGAGCGTTTTCTACAAGGGCAGCTACATGCAGATCGGGGATATTGTCAGCATTGTGGATGGGGAACAGAATCTATACTATGCCCAAATACGCGGATTGCTCGTGGATGCCTATTGCGAGAAGTCCGCCTTCCTCACCTGGCTGATACCCACGCAGGATAGCCCCGATCCCCAGGAGGGATTCGATCCGGCTACCTATCTAATTGGTATGTCTGTTCTGTAGACCAATATATAGCTTTTCCAATCCCTCCAATCTCCACGCTGCAGGACCCGATGAGGAGCTGTCCCGAAAGCTTTGCTATCTGGAGTTCGTGATGCACGCGCCCAGCAATTACTATTTCGATCGGAGCACCCCATTTCCCCTGCCTGATGTCGATGAGTACACCGCCCAGAGATCGGGCGGATATATCTGGACGCGACTGCCCGTGGTGAAGCGGGAAAAGGGAAGTGGACACAAGACGGGCAACGCCTCCTAGCAGGAGAGGCGGGCCAAGGGCAAGATGAAGATGAAGGCCAGAGCCAGAGTCCTGAATTTGAATAATATAATTTATTAAGCGAGAAATATAGAAGTGTGTTTGGAAAATAAGTGTTTAATTTTTAAACTTGTACTGTATAAAGCCACACACTGCAAGATTTTAAACATTACTTCCCAATACTCAAAAGTCAGCCAGATTTGATGAATATTCTCTAAGGAATTTTAGTAATATAATACTTTAGACTACTTTACTTCAATTAAATAGACCTATTCTAATTGGTAAATACTAAAATAAGAAAGTGCATACATTGGCATATTTAGATTCAACTCAATAAACATTTTTAAAATCGAAATGTGCTTTTGATTTTTTTTAAAATACATTTATTATTTATTCAAATGTTTAAATATATGAGTTATTAAACAACCAGAATCTTTTCTGTTTAATATGATTTATTTAATTTTTGTTATTATCAAACATGTTATATATATAGAATATATATTTTATATATATAGAATATATATTTTATATATATATAATTTTAAATATTTATTATTATAGCAAGGACAACCAATTAATAAAAAGATTTTCTTTAAATTTAAACTAAAAAGCTATCGATCTTAAATGTATCGAATAGCCAAAGTAACGATACCTATTCAAATATTGAGAAAATCGGCTTAACTGTCGACCGCCACACTGGCAAGCACACCATTTTCGATTCGATAGGTTTTGCTATCGAAACGGAGTAAAAAAAAATAGCCGAATTAAGTGCAATAAATTGCGAACTAAATTTTTTATTTCTCAGGAAGTAACAGCCTGAATAGCGACAATGGAGGTGGACGAGGAAGAGTTCGAGGTGCCCTCGAGCAGTAGCAAGGGCGAAAAGAAACGCTTCGAGGTGAAAAAGGTAGGTGGTCGGCGAAAAAAAGCTGGGTCATTGCCATTGAAAATATCCACTGACAACCCTCTTCTCTTCCCGAAAATGTGATAAAAACCATAAAATCAGTGGAACGCCGTGGCTTTGTGGGCCTGGGGTGAGTAATAAACCGGAATATGCAATCCTACAACAGTCAGCGGAATGATATACCAATCCCATCCCCCCCCAGACATCGTGGTGGACAATTGCGCCATTTGCCGCAACCACATCATGGACCTGTGCATCGAGTGCCAGGCGAACCAGGCCTCCGCCACCAGCGAGGAGTGCACCGTGGCCTGGGGCGTTTGCAACCACGCCTTCCACTTCCACTGCATCTCCCGCTGGCTGAAGACCCGCCAGGTCTGCCCGCTGGACAACCGTGAGTGGGACTTCCAGAAGTATGGACACTAAGGATTCCGGGACGCTTTTCCCCCCAAGAACGCACTGGCGGAGCAGCACTGAGGATGCGATTAACCACACACCACCACCACCACCCCTCATTTATTCTGTAATTCCTGCTGCAAGGCAGTTTCGATCATGTAATACCCTAGTAGATCTTAAGCGAAGGGGGGAACTCGAGTGGATTGATTATGTTGGGCGAAGGCCCAGTCACAAGTTCCCCCCAAACAAACAAACCTTTTTGTAACGCAACAAATAAACGCTGTAGAGGATGGAGAAGACGCGCTAATGTATACCTTTTGTTCTTGGAAATGGCATGAAATGAGGGATATATACATATGTGCATATATATCGGTTTTAACTACTGAAGATAAAGAATAGTTATATCAAGACTTGCAAGATATAAAAGTCAGGGTTATCGATGAGTAATTCGGTCTTAATTTGTTAAAAATCCCCTAATTTAGATTACTAAAGATCAAGAAGACACGCTAATGTATATCTTTCGATCTTGAAAATGGCTTGAAATGAGGGATATAGATGTATATTTCGGTTTTGATTACTGAAGATAAAGAAAAGACTAGTTAAGTCTAGACTTGCAAGATATAAAAGTCAGGGATATCGATGAGTAATTCGGTATTAATTTGTTAAAATCCTCTAAATTATATCACTAAAGATAAAGAAGACACGCTAATGTATACCTCTTGTTCTTGGAAATGGCATGAAATGAGGGATATAGATGTATATTTCGGTTTTGATTACTGAAGATAAAGAAAAGACTAGTTAAATCAAGACTTGCAAGATATAAAAGTCAGGGATATCCATGAGTAATTCGGTCTTAATTTGTTAAAATCCCCTAAATTAGATTACTGAAGATGAAGAAGACACGCTAATGTATACCTCTTGTTCTTGGAAATGGCATGAAATGAGGGATATAGACGTATATTTCGATTTTAATTTGTTGGAATCCCCTGAAATTCTTATATTACTGAAGATAAAGAAAGGGACTAGTTAAATCAAGACTTGCAAGATATAAAAGTCAGGGATATCGATGAGTAATTCGGTCTGAATTTGTTAAAATCCTGTAAATTAGATTACTGAAGATCAAGAAGACACGCTAATGTGTACCTTTTGTTCTTGGAAATGGCTTGAAATGAGGGATATATACATATGTATATATCGGTTTTAATTACTGAAGATAAAGAAAAGACTAGTTAAATCAAGACTTGCAAGATATAAAAGTCAGGGATATCCATGAGTAATTCGGTCTTAATTTGTTAAAATCCCCTAAATAAGAATACTAAAGATCAAGAAGACACGCTAATGTATACCTCTTGTTCTTGGAAATGGCATGAAATGAGGGATAGAGATGTATATTTCGATTTTAATTTGTTGGAATCCCCTCAAATTCTCTATATTAGTAATGATAAAGAAAAGGACTAGTTAAATCAAGACTTTCAAGATATAAAATGGTACTTGTCGTTTTTAAAAACGGAATAAAGTCAGGGATATCGATGAGTAATTCGGTATCAAATTGTTAAATTTCAAATTAGATTACTGAAGAACATTCGATTTTTCTTTCTAGTTTAATCGTTTTACCCACTAACTGTGAGATAATTTTATCGCATCCTGCGAACACTAAAAAATAACTCGAACTTTTACTAAAGACTTAAATTTAATCAATGAAAATATTTATACGGTTGTAAAATCACTTTTAAATGTCATTTCAGGTGCATAAATATTTTCCAAGCCCAGAAATACAACGAATTATTTCAGAAAAACGACTATTTTTATAAACTGCATAATTTTAGACACCTAAAATAATATTGGGGTTTGGTTTCAAAATCCTGTAGATTTGTATGGCCTCCCCAATAAACTCGATTTAAAAGAGTACAGAAGAATTCCAATAATATTTCTTTCAGATAGTTAAGCCTCCAAAACATCAAAAAACCCAGCTCACTTAAGAATTTTCCAAGAACTCCAATAGGAAATCATAAAAAGGCAATTAAGGAATCCCCAAATATTATTTTCCACGAAAAAAAACTAAAAATAAACAAAAAAGTGTTGTGATTTCCACAAAAAAAGCACTGTGATTCGCAGTATGTCCTTTGTTCAACATATGAGAATGGCAAAAAAGAGGTGAATGGGTGTGACAAAATCAACTGTCGAATAGGAATAGATAGAAAAACCATGCATTTGTAAAAACTAAATGTTCTTTTTTAGTTTATTATGAATGTTTTGCGGCCGTGGCTGCTGTAAATTGTTGTTGGTGGCTTACAAAATAATACACAGTAGTTACACATATGAATAAAGTATATAATATATATTGAATATGATTAATGTATAATTATATATGCTAGCAACTAAACTTATAGGTAAACAAAAAATAATCGTATAGTTAAAAAATCATATTTATATTTATTACTATGGGTAATAAAAATATAATCGAATCAGTGTGTGTGTGGGCCAAGTACATTTTGTGTGTGTGTGTGTGTGTGTGTGTGTAGTGATGGTAATGGTTTAGTTTTTAGTTTTTAGTTTCCTATCTGCGGGGTTTTGAAAACTAAACGTTAAGGAGAACAACAACATGAACACTACGAAAATGTGGATAAAATGCTTCAGGGCTAGGAATAAAATGATGGGTTAGCATGTGTGAGCTGATTTGATGGGATAGGATCGAATTGAATTGATTAAAACAATATAGGGGTGTTTTGTAAACTAGATTACTTAAATCGCTGAAGCCGAACCACTTGAATCACCAATTTTATCGAGTTGTTTATAGCAGTTTTATTTGTATGTTCGGTTTAATCATTTTCGCTTTCGCTAGCTTTAATTTAATTCTCCGTTTGATTTCTTCTTTTTTTTTTTGGTTTATATACATGGTATTCTGTTATGTGAAATTGTTTATGATTTGCTAAGTTCCCCTTTTCTACTTTTACTTTTTTCGATTTGTTATTAATATTAAATTTGTTGTGTATATATAAGGTTTAATTACTTAATTGAGTGGTTTATATATTGCTGTTCTTGTTGTTGTTGCTGCTGCTGCACTATTGTTTTGTTGTTGGCTTTTGTTGGGATTTTCTAAAGTATTTGCTTTATATTTATTTATTGGTTTTCTTTCTGTAAATATAAGGTTGTTGGTTTTGTATAGAGTTAACGTTAGATGTTGTAAGGCGTCTAAAACCGCTGCTAATTGCGTTGTTGTTGTTGTTGTTGTTGTGTCTGTGTGCATCGCATTTAGAATATGGTTTTTCCATCTGTTTTAAATCCTTCCACACACTTTTTTTGTTTATTGTTTTAATGGCTCCTGGGCTTGGCTCATCCTGCTATCCTGCTGGCTGGTTATTCCTCAACTGTACATGATTTGTATGCGATTTAACTCTATTCTTAGCTTTTTAACTATCAAATTGCTGCTGGTGTTGCTGCCGCTGCTGCTGTTGCTGCTGAAGATGTTGCCGCTGCTGCTGTTGCTGCCGATGCTGCTGCTACTGTTCCTGTTGCAGTTGCTCCTGTCGCTGCTGTATCTGCAACACGATGTTGCCTTCTCCTCCGACCTTTTCCTACTTTTAAGCTTTACATTTCCACCTGCAAAAAGAAAAGCACACCAAACACACAAACACAAACACAAACACACACACACGCAACATGCAACGCCAACACAAAATAAAGGACACCAAAAAGGATATTTGTAGAGAAATTGGGAGTAATCACAAAGAGAAAAAAGAGAGAAATAGAAAAGAAAGCAAAAAAAAAATCAAAGTTATAATCAGGTATATGTATATATATATCCGAATTCGATTTTCAAAAATTTGTCAGCCTGTTTTTTTGCTTTCTGAATACGAAAAACCAAGGTTGCATCAAGGATCTACATGGACTATAAGATCTTAAGCTAGGGTCTGGTATCTATAGGGTGTCACAGGTTCATCAGCAGCAGCAGAGGCAACGACGCCAGCAGCGCAGCCATCCGTAGTCTCCACCCGTTGCGTTTCCTGCTTTGCTTCACCTGGTGCTCCTCCTCCGAATCCATTTCCATATCCATATCCTTGTCCTGGTCCTGATTTTTCATCCTTCTCCTCATCGTTCCTCCTCCTCCTCCTCTTCTCTTGGCAATGGCAGCTGTGCTTAGTCAATTTGCTTGGAGATCAGTCGTTGGTTATTTCTGGCCATGATGGTTGTTATGATGATGATGCGAGGCGGCCGTTGCTGTTGACGTAGAGGTGGCCACCACTCCTACCCCTCCTCCTCCTCCGCCGCCGCCACCACCGCTGGACTTTTGTTGGTTAATCTGCGGCTGATTCTGCAGACTGGCGAAACTGGTGGGCGCCAAAAGAGCGCAAGTGCCAAATGTATGCTTGGGCATGCTCAGGAATCCAGCTCCACCACCTCCGCCGCCACCTCCTCCCGAGGAACCACTGCTGCTGCTCACAATGGCCTGTCCCTGTCCTGGGCTCGAGGTTCCAGCGAACTTGCCCAGCTGGTAATAGTGCATCGCATAGGAATCCTCGCCAACTCCACGCTGCTTGCCATTGGGAAAGTAGCTATTGCTGTTGGTGGTCGATGTGCAGGCCGATTGAAAGGAGCTGCTGGTCGTGGATGAGGGCGATTGGGCAGCAATGGTTCCTCCTCCACCCACCGTGGAGGAGGAGTCCACCGCCTCGCCAGAGGATGAGGTGGCACCTCCCCCGCCGCCGCCGCCACCGGATGAACTGGTACTGCTGGAGGAGGTGTTGACCGTCAAACTAGTGCTGCTGGCATACGAGACATTGAAGGACTCATCGCCACCGCCTCCGCTGCTGTTTAGGTCATCCATGCCGCTGCCCGCTCCCTCGGCTGCTGCTGGTGGAATGTCTATGGTATGGGATTCGTTGCCAAAGATCAGGCGGAGTCGCTTCTTCTGCGGTGTGCCATATACACTGCTACTGCTCGGCGCTGGCGATCTGCGTTGGCTGCTCCTGCTGCGGCTGCGCTGTTTCTTTCTCTGCTTCTTGGTGGGCAGCTGCAGTTCCTCCTCCTTTGGCGGCGGCTCGTCCTCTTCTTCCGCAACTGGCGCTTCGTCTTCCTCATCATCTTCCTCCTCCTCTTCGTCGTCGTCGTCATCGTTGCCATGCTCGGAAATGCCCTCCATGCGCAGGATCTCGTACTCAATGCCATTGGAACTGCTGCCGGTTAGATTTAGCGCAGCTCTACCAGATCCATCTCCATCTGTTCCTCCGCGATGGGAACCCGATGCATTTCGACCGGCGCCACCATTGCTCAGACTCGTTCCGAGCTCAATAACTTCGTCCAGAATTGGGGAACGCTTCATACGCAGCGTTAATTTCAGCCTGCGCTCTGGGGTTTTTAGGAGTGGCTCGACATTGCTGATGCTCGAGGAGGAGGACGATGAGGTGGCAGCTTCTCCTGCTGCCTGGTTTGCTCTCTTGCGCTGCCCACCACTAGATCCCGATGAGAATCCACCCAAAGCTTCGCAGTGGATACTCTGCGCCGCTGCCAAGGCAGCTGCCCTGCGACTTCGTTTCTGTTTGACCGGGGGATTTGTAGCTCCCTCGTCCCTTTGCTTTTGCTTATCCAGCTGCTGTTGCTCCTTGATTGTTGTTGCTTGGTTGGAAGGAATATCGGGATCGAAGCTGGCTAAAAGGTTCTTCTTGTAGGCGGGACTCGGGCTGCGACTGCGACGCGTTGCCTGCTGATGCTGCTGCTGCTGCTGATGCTGATTTTCTGAGGATGTGGATGTGGATGAGGGTGTGGACGAGGCCTCACTTGGTGCTGGCTTCTTCGATTTAACACTAAGTCTACCGCTAAGATTAGAATTATGATTAATTCTACTGCTATTATTACTATTATGATTATTACAATTTGTAATCGTTGTTGCTTTGTTGTTGCTGCTGCTGCTACTGCTGCTGCTGTTGTTGTTGTTTGTTGTGGTTGCAATGTTATTGTTATGGGCAGTGGCTAATCTGGCTACCAATCCTCCTCTTCCCGCACTATTTCGCGTCACACGCTTCTCCTGCTGCTGCTGCTGCTGCTGTTCCTGTTGCTTCTCCTCCGTCTTCTCTGGATGTGCTTCTTCCGCCAGGATGAACATTTTGGGCGGCACCGGATGATCCTGCTGATTGTTGTGCTCCCTCTTCTGCTGCTCGCTGCTGGTGTCGCTGCTCTCGCCGTCCGTGAGCTTCTCCTTCTGGCGTTCACTGCGTCTCAACTGGCGCTGCTGCCTCTGGTGCAGTGCAGCAATGGCCATCTGGGCGGGCTTGCAGCGCGGCACCAAGACCACCGGTGCCTTGGTGGACAGCGGAATATTGGCAACGACCACTGGGGCCACCACCACCTCGTCCATGGAGGCGGTCGAGATGCTGCTGCTGGTGCTGTTCACACGCATCGATTTGCGCAAACTGCTGGAGCGACCGCCATTAACCTCGGAGCCCGCTCCGCCGGCCACGCCACCCACTTGTGTTGCTCCTGCACCTGCACCTGCTCCAGTTCCAGTGCCAGTTCCGGTTGCCCCTCCTCCACCGCCTGGCTTCTGCATGGCGGCCAATTGCTGCACAGCCGCTGTGGCCTCGGCTCCAGTACTGGCATGCTGGCCATGATTGTGGTGATGGTGATGATGATGATGGTGGTGATGGAAATGATGCTGATGGTGGTGCTGCTGCTGGTAGGCTGCATTGGCCATTATCATCTCGGCATCGTACTTGGTCATGCCCTTCTGGCGCAGCTCCTTCATGGTCAGCGGTGAGACCACAACGTTGGGCAGTTTCTTTTCGAGCAGAGAGACAGGGGCAGTGGCCTCCTTGCCGCCGCCAGTTGGTGGCTGCGATGTTGCCGGCACTGCTGCTCCTCCAGTGGCTCCTGCAGCACCGGTCGCTCCACCAGCAGCTGGTGCTGCTGCTCCGCCTCCTCCGCCGCCGCCGCCGCCAGAAACGACCAATCCGTTCGTGCTGCTACTCTCGCTGGTGCCAGTGGAATCATTTGTGTTGCTATTGCTGTTCGAGGTGCTGTTCGTAGAGTTGGCTCGGCTCTTGATGCGATTAATCCGATTGTCCGTCTCTCGCAGGCGATAGCCACCATTATTGCCGGGTCCACTGGTGGCCAGGCCGAGTCCCATGCTAAGACCCAGCATTAGGCCATCATCCTTGCCGGCAAAGGCGCCGGCTCCACGGCGTTCGCACGTCTCGCACTCGCAATAGCGATTGGAGTCCCCAAAGAAGTCCTCTCCATAGAAACAGGTTATCTCCTCGCCCACCTCGATGTCGCGCAAGACCTTAACACACGCGGTATCCCTGCCGGTGGCCAGAAACTTGCAATTGGCGCGACAATCGTGATTGATGTAGGCAGCCGGTCCCAGCCACAATTGGGCGCAATTCTTGCGGCAGCTGTACATCACCGAAAAGTCATTCTTGCCCGAGTGCAGCAGGGCGGCCTCCTCCGCCTCCGTCAGCTCGGCGATGCAGCCCACCAGACATTCGATCTTGTCGTTCTTTGACCAGCGCTTGGTCGAACTTATCTTGGCGCCGCGTTGCTCCTCCAGTGAATATCTGTAGCAGGCCTCGATGGCAAAGCCACTGTCCTTGTCGAAAACGCGCAGATATCGGACAATCTGGAAGGGATTAAGGAAGATTCGTATCTCGATTAATAGGCAACATATGCAGCAGGGATGCTAATCGATCAAGGATCGCATTGTAAAAGCACTTTGTTAAGAAAACACTCGAATTCTACATACAAACAACCAAAATTTAAAGTTAAATTATAAAGGTAACATGGCTTTATGCCACTTACATGATCGCGAAGACGCTTGGTGGCAATCTTATTCTTGTTCTTGAGATGACGCGGTATCCACGGACCATCGTAGATGCGCTGAATGGCCATATCGTAGTTCTGCGTGTGGATAAAGTCATCCACGATGGCCTTCAGCTGCTGCGTGTCCACCTTCAGGGGGCGAAAGCGTATGTTCATCTTGTGAGTCTGGAAACCGAGATGCGGATCGAGGATCAGCGATGTGGCCAGGTCATCGTTCTCGGACAATTCACGCGGCGACATCCCAGTGGATTGCGACAGGCGGCTGACGGCGCTGCCGTTGCAGCCATTGAGTCCACTGACCACCGATCCCGATCCAGCAGATCCACCACCTCCTCCGCCACCGCCATTCGAGGAGTGATGCGACTGCTGGTGGTGGCTGGGGTGCGGATTCGCCTGCTGATAGTGGGGGGCATGTGGGTGATGGTTGGCCGCCTGGTGGTGGTGGTGCTGCTGCTGCTGTTGTTGCTGCTGGTTCGCCTGGTGGTGCGCTGATGGCGGTGGGCCATGACCCTTGTGGGACATGGACGACAGCAGAGCCGCAGCCGTCGCCGTCGTGGTCGACGTGGAATTGGAACTGCTGGCTAGTGAAGACGTTGCGCTGGTGGTGCTGCTGGCCGAGGCGGTGGAGCCACCGTTTGAGCCACCGGAGCTGCTGCTGTTTGTAAATCTGCTGCCAGTTTCACCGCGCCGCGTGTGATTCGAGCCGACGACCATTCTGTAGGACAGTCTGCAAGATAAAAGTATACCATCAATATTTTAAATATTAAAAATGAAATTTCTTAAAATATTTAACATTTATTTTGTATGTTATACTATTTTGCAGGGCGGTCTGCGATGACAAAAGAACATTGACATTACAAAAAGTTAAAAAAAAATGGTTCATATGGATTTTATATTGATTTACATGGATTAAAGCCCAAATGTTACTTTGACACGTTTAAGCAAGTTGTTTATTTATAAAAAAAAAAATCTTAATTTAATTGTTTGTTTGTTATACTATTTTGTAATGATAAAAGAACATTAAAATTTCAGATATTAAAAAAAATTTATTTTCTTACGCACATTAAAATGATTTACGAATATTAAAGCACAATTGAAATTTTATTTGGCCATTTGATTGTTAATTATGTTTAAATTAAAACCCGGCAATTATCAGCTGTTTTGGAATTCAAATTGCTAAGAACCGCAAACTGTTTTTCGCCATCTGGCAACGCCGATATTCTTGGATTACATGGCTGAGAGCGAGATGGCATTATGATTTCCAGGACTAGGACAAGTGCAAAAGTATTCGCTCGCTCACACACACACACTCCCTTCCTCTCTCTCTCTCTCGCCACAAAGGATAGTTTTGCAAAACTGTTTTAATCAGCTAAAACAGCTGTTATAGCACAATTCAATTTGTGCTATACATTTCACTTATCTCGTTCTGCTGAAATTTATGGCCATAATTATAATTTTACTCATATGGCTTCGCGAGAGGAAGAGAGAGGGAGTGTAACTGAGGTCGTCGACAGACATCCCTCTCGTTCGCACCTATTCCAGGCTCTCAAAGCACACGCACACACACGTGCGAAAAAAATCAATTAACTTGACAAGCACATGTAAAAAAAAAGTATCGATCCACAAAAAAAAAAAAAACAAAGACAATATGGTAATCCTGGAAAACACTCGCACACACACTTACCGAAACAAGTAATAAACGTGAGTGTGTTGGTGAACCAAAAAGCAAACAACATAAAATTTATTATCGATTTGCATGCGCAGCAAACCGTACTTTTCAATTTAGCATTTTTCCTAAAGCTGCGCGGCAATGAAAACGGCAAACTCTTTTCTTTCTGGGCCATAAAGTAAACTAACATAAACACAAGTGGGTGGTGCTGGGAAACATGGCTGGAAATGGAAAATGAATATTTGTTGCTGGCCGAATTGTTCTGAATGGAAATGACTTTTTTTTTTTTGCTTGCAAATTGCTCTCTCAGCTGTTTACAAACGCATACACACACGCACTGGCACACACGACGCAGGTGAGAGCGAGAGAGCAGCATATGCGCAGTGAGAATGGCAGAAAAAGGGTTGCCAAGTGCTCGAAAGGCTTGCAAATTAAATTAATTAGTTGGAAGAGACCGAAATTAGAAACCAGAAAATTATGTTTAACTAGAAATTTCACTGGGGTGTGGGCTTTGTATATATCAAATTCGCAAACTCCATTGTTTATAAGAGCATTTCCAGTGATTTGCCAACCCTAGACGCTCGTTACATGGGAACGAAAAATGGCGGCGCCTGTTACACACACACAAACTCACATTCAAACACTCTCACACAGACACACACACTCACACATTCTGATGTGCTGTTTTTTTTTGTTTTTGCACTAATTCTCGATATTCGATTTGTTGTAAACATTTACCTTAAATGAATTATTCACTAAGGCGCTATTGCCTCTCGCTCGCACTCGCAAAACGATGCTTTGTCTGCTGCTGCTGCTGGTGCCCCAGTGTGCGTGTGTGTGCGTGCGTCTTTTTCCACGGCTTTTCGTCGAGACACACACATACACACAGCGATTGGAGTTGGAGTTGGAATTGGTTATCGTTTTGGATGGCTTGGATTTGGCTTTGGCTGCGTATCCAAAATATATCGCCGCTGCTCTGCCAAATCATTTTAGCTCTTGACGCCTTTGTTCCCCAAAAACATCCAAACGCCGTCCATGGCCCTCGCTCTCTGCCTCTCTTTCGCTCTCTCTCTCTCGCGAGACGCTCCAAAAGTCGCGACTGGCGAGTCGAAAGGGAATCTATCCCTATCTCTTTCACGCCTAGAAGCTGCTGCTGCTGCAGCGCACACCAACACACGCACACCCAGACGGATACATATATTCCTTCGTCGAGCGAGGCGAGACGAGACGAGTGTGTGTCTACGTGCGTATGTATGTTCGCCTTTTTCTTCACTTCTCTGCCTGTTTTTCCGCACTTCTCTATTATCGCCGTTGTGATTTTCTGTTCCTAGCAAAAGATCCGGATCGGTTGTAATTCGGACTTAATTTACAAAATGCGGCTGCCTTTTTTTTCCGCGATTTATCCCGATTCACCAGTGTGACCGCGGCAGGGCCGTTGACGAATACCGCCGGAGTGCGAGTGGCTATCGATAAGCTATCGAGCCGCGTCACCAACCAGGGGTGCCAGCCGTTGCACCCACCGTTGACTTAGCGGAGACACGCACTTGATAACTTTGATATTATCGATTGCCTTTGTATTATCGATTTGCCGATAGCAAGGCCTGCTACATATTTTACTTCTGTGAGGGAAAACGAAAAGTTGTGCTTATTTTCCAACACCAAAAGGGGCTCCTGTGCAAATAGTTGCAGTAATTTGAAGATAACACTTTAAGGTAAGTGGCGGTGCAATGGAAAACCCAGGAAATGCAGTGGAAAAAAGATTGCAGAACAACGAGGAAAACGCACACACACACCAGCTGCATAAGTGTGCGCGTGTGTGTGTGTGTGAGTGCGCATTTCTGGAAAGTGTCGATGTTTTTTTCTTTTTCATATCGGTTATATTTAATGCTGTGTGCTCATCGCAATTCATTTTTTGTAGTCTAGTGTTGTAACAAAAGCCCTGTAAAAAGTAGTGTTGAAAAATCGTTTTAACCTGGTAAAGTCAAATTTGTATACCCTTGTTTAACTACATCTTTATCTATCACTAGAGGGCATGAATCATGAAATGCGAAATAAAAAACGGTTTCCTTTCCCAGAAGATTCTGTATTTGTACCTAATTTGCTTACCGTACCTAACTCATTTCAGAAAAAAGTACCATCCGTACCTAATTTTTCCCAGAATTAGGGAATATTTTGTGTACTAATTTTTCCCAGAATTAGGGAATATTTTGTATACTAATTTTTCCCAGAATTAGGGACTTTTTTGTGTACCGTACCCAGTACAGTATCAATAATTTAATATTCTTTGTTTACCCTTTTCTAGCTTCCCAGAAAAAAACCAAGCAAAATGCCCAGCATCAAGTTGCAGTCTTCCGATGAGGAGATCTTCGACACGGACATCCAGATCGCCAAGTGCTCCGGCACCATCAAGACCATGCTGGAGGATTGCGGCATGGAGGACGACGAGAACGCCATTGTGCCGCTTCCCAATGTGAACTCGACGATCCTGCGCAAGGTGCTCACCTGGGCCCATTACCACAAGGACGATCCCCAGCCGACGGAGGACGATGAGAGCAAGGAGAAGCGCACCGACGACATTATCTCCTGGGACGCCGACTTCCTGAAGGTCGATCAGGGCACTCTGTTCGAGCTCATCCTGGCCGCCAACTATCTGGACATCAAGGGCCTGCTGGAGCTCACCTGCAAGACGGTGGCCAATATGATCAAGGGCAAGACACCCGAGGAGATCCGCAAGACCTTCAACATCAAGAAGGATTTCACGCCCGCCGAGGAGGAGCAGGTGCGCAAGGAGAACGAGTGGTGCGAGGAGAAGTAGAGAGTGCCCCTTGTTGGCGGCCAAAAGTTAGAGGAGGAGAAAGCAGGCGGAGGAGGAGGAGCCATGCCCCGCATCGGAGTTGCTTTATTTAGTTGCTACTCTCTCATTTCATATTTTTTTTGTATTCTTACTTAATGGACCCTCATTTTGAATTTGTATAACTGATCTGCTGCAAGCGTCCTTCGTGCTTGATGTGATTAGCGGGTTTATTCGATCGTCTTACATATATCTCATAATTTATGAGACTTAATTATATGCGAAAAGTAAAACTCTATGTAGCCTACATATATGAATAAGAACATTTTGATTTCACCTTAATAAATATGTACTACCCAAACGGAAGAAACTGATCAATTTGGGGGAAACCCCGTTTTCTGTTGGCTGTTGTATCCATTTCATTGAATTCTAAGAATCTCGACTTCTTGACTGTATATATATATGGTCTTTCTTAAGATTCAATAGCCTTATCAGTGAAATTGTTAAGCTCTGATTCACTGCTGCCATTAAAAAAGGCCTTAAATAATCCGAAAAAATACAATACATAAAATCGGGATTATACTTACTTTAAACCTTATCAGAGTTAATAGTGATTACCCAGTGGTCTCCTTAAGTAAATATTAACATACTTTTATTAACACGTAACTAGTTAGTTATAGATTCACAAGAATATTCATATGTACAGGTGCTTGTACATCTGCCTTCCCTTCAGGGCTTCGTGACGATATCCAACACGCTTAAAGTTCTTGATGTCTAAACTCTCGCAAAATTCGTGACGGCAATAGGTGACTACAGGAATTTTAGGCAGCAGGACGCAAATGCGACACTTGAAGACTGGTGGATCTCCGGGATTTCGTTTGTTCTGCTTTCCACTCATTTTGGTTTAGTTATGCTTTTCCAAACAATAGTTCAATTGAAATGTAGGTATAGCCCTGATTTGGGGTTCAAAGGTATCTAAGTTTTGAACACTTATACATTTCGTTCATTCGAAAGCCTGCTTAAAAATTACTTCAACATTTGATTGCCTCCAAATACAAAATTATTTATCTGAATAAAAAATATTTTGTTATTTTAAGCAAGGGTAAGCATAATTTTTTAAAAACCACAGTTGCTGTTCGATTTAAATGCGCGCTAACGATTTTTTTTATCGATAACATATGTAATGTAAATTTATGTAAATGTAATGATTTACAGAGCTTAAAAAGCTTTCAAGCTTGTGGGTCAATGTACTTATTTAAATTTTTGATGTTGTAAATGATTTGTTTTTACCTACATATTTTAAGCTTAGGCTTGAAAATGAATTTTATTATTTTAAATTTTCCTCGGTATCTAAAGAGAATAGAGCGTTTTTATAGGTAAACATTTTATATCAACCGTTTCGACATAAAACGCGCCAAAATGTTTAACTAGACTCGTTACTTGTAGAGTAAACGGGTTACTGTATTTGGAAAAAAATTATATACCAGGTAGAAGGAATCGTTTTCAAAGCTGCACTTCTAGATTCCATAACTTGGGTAATTAAATTCCGATTTTTATGTGGGATAACTCTAAAAGTTTGTGGTTGAATCCTCTAATATTCTACACTTTAGTTTTTCTTTTAAACGAGGTCACAATTTTAACCCATTTTCATGTTCGATTTTTCCGTATTTCCAATGACTTGCAGTATGGTGACCCAAAACTGCACTTCCATAATCCATAACTTGGGTAATTGGATCCCGATTTATAAAAGGGGTAGCTTTTTGAACTTGTGGTTGAATCCTCTAATGTTCTATACTAAAATCGTTCTTTTAAACGAGGTCACAAATTTAACCCATTTTTATGTTCGATTTTACCATATTTCCAATGACTTGCAGTATGGTGACCCAAAACTGTACTTCTATAATCCATAACATGGGTAATTGGATCCCGATTTGGAAGTGGGATATCTCAATGAATTTGTGGTTGAATTCTCTAATTATTTACATTACAATTTATCTTTTCTAAGTGGGTCAAAATTTTAGCCAATTTTCATATAAGATTTTTTCGTAAGACCAATGGTTTCCAGAATGAGAACCCAAAACTCAACTTCTGGACTCCATAACTTGAGTTATTGTATTCCGATTTTGGAGGTTTATAACTCTATGAACTTGTGGTGGAATTCTCCAATATTCTACATTTAAATCTTTCTTTTAAATGTGGGTCAACATTTTTGCCCATTTTCATGTCAGATTTTTTCGAATTCGCAATGGCTTTCAGAATGGTGACCCAAAACTGCACTTCCAAATTCAATAACTAGGGTAATTGGATCCCGATTTTAAAGTGGGATACCTCTATGAGTTTGTGGTTGAATTGTCTAATAATTTGCATTATAATTTCACTTTTTTAAGGCGATGAAAATTTTAGACCATTTTCATGTTCGAATTTTTTGTAATACCAATGATTTTCAGAATGGGAACTTAAAACTGAACTTCTAGACTCCATAACTTGAGTTATTGTATTCCGAGTTTGAAGGTTGATATCTCTATGAGTTTGTGGTGAAATTCTCTAATAATTTACATTATAATTTATCTTTTTTAAGAGAGTCAAAATTTTAACCCATTTTCATGTTCGATTTTTTCGTGGTTTTCAAAATGGGAACCCAAAACTACACTTCCATAATCCATAACTTGGGTAATTGTATTCCGATTTTGAAGGTTGATATCTCTATGAGTTTGTGGTGGAATTCTCTAAAAAGTTACATTATAATATATATTTTTTAAGAGGGTCAACCTTTTAGCCCATTTTAATGTTAGATTTTTCCGCAATACCTATGGTTTTCAGAATGGGAACCCCAATCTACACTTCCATAATCCATAACTTGGGTAATTGACTGCCGATTTTGAAGTGGGATATCTCAATGAATTTGTGGTTGAATTCTCTAATAGTTTAAAATAAAATCTTTCTTTTAAAAGAGGGTCAAAATTTAAACCGGTTTTCATGTTAGATTGTTCCGTATTCTCAATGGCTTTCAGAATGGTGACCCAAAACTGCACTTCTATCATCCATAACTTGGGTTTTTCGATTTTGAAGTAAATGTAAATATTTATTTCACCTAAGAACTCACAATGGATACATAAAATATCAAAATCATAATACCCAAGCACGGGGATCCCCTAGAGATATACATTTAAAATAGCGAATTTATAATACCCTAGATAGGGTAATAAAACCGCTTGCTATCTTCACGGGAGGTCTGCTCCTGTTTTCGCTTCTGTTGCGTTGGCGTTTTCTTTGTAGTCGCGCTCATTTTGCTGGCTGTTTATGCGTCTCGCCTGCCAATACTGGACAAAGTAGATAAAGGTCCAAGGACCTCCCATTTTATCCACCCCCGATGAAAGGAGAAAGCAGCTTTGAGAGCGGGAAATGTATTGAACAATCGCTTTGAGTGTGCACTTGGCTTAAATGTCCGTGCCAGACTCTGCAATTGATCGATGGCCAAAACCCAGAAATAGGAAAAAAAAAAAAATAAAACAAAAAAGGATAAAGTTGGCAAGCGGAGATCTAAAGCGAAAGTTTTCCATTTTCACCGGGATTTTTTTGTTAGCCCAGCTGACATTGAACTTAAGGCATAGAAAGTAAACAAGAAGGGAAAATAACCTTAGGTTAATCAGGAATTTTTGATTAAAAATGTAGAAAGTATTATAAGCAATATTAACCCATTTATAGTATATAGGTATTATATAGTTGTTAAGTAATTTTTGGATTTAATTTAAATATTTTAAAAAATACCCAAAACATATAAACACAAATTAAGAATGGATTGGCATTCATAAGTTTTAATTTCATTTGTTTATTGTCTATTTAGTATGCAAGTGCCAATTGAAATTAAATCGAAATCGTATTTTCAATTGGCCCTTTGTATTATGATTGCGCAGCGTGGCAAGTTATTAATATTGTTGGTTTGTTGTTATTATTTTAAT
Organism: Drosophila subpulchrella; assembly: GCF_014743375.2. Lineage (NCBI taxonomy): Eukaryota > Metazoa > Arthropoda > Insecta > Diptera > Drosophilidae > Drosophila > Drosophila subpulchrella. The sequence continues at coordinate 21,855,490 of NC_050613.1, forward strand.
TTTTTATTTGCCACGGGGTACGGGGGGGTATTGTGTTTGACTTGGAAGGCCCCCCTTTTCGCCGTCCCACACTCCAGGGGCGCTCGCCATTTCAATTATCATGCGGAGCGAGGGGGGTGCTCTTGAGTGAAAGGCTGAATGGCGAAAGAACGAAGGCAAGGCAAATAAAAGCAAGGCAGAGCCAAGGAAAAAATTGTGAAAATGGCCTGGGCAGGGGAGCGGAAAAGTAAAAAGGGTTTTCCACTCCCACTGCCAAGGAGTAATTAGTGTGCATTTCCTTCCACCACCCACCCCACCCCACCCAAAGCCCCCTTTTCCGCGTGTGTTTGTGCAACATTTGCTTTTCCACTTCGTTTGCGACAATCAAATGTAACAAAGGAGCGGAAAAAAGGTTGCACAAAAAAAAGTGAAGGAAAATCCAGTTTGGGGGAGGGGAGAGTGCGGGGAACAGGATGAAAACGGAAGATCAGGAGCAGAAGTACACTTGGAAAAAATTAGAATATCATTAAAAATTAATCTGATAGCATATCTATGTTGAAATTATTCTTTCGGTTATAGGAATTTGTTATTACAATATCCAATATAATATAAAAATAATCAAGGAAGTACTAGGGTGTCCAAAGGTATGCAAGAATATATTTCTAATCTAAAAGTCCACCGAATTCATACCTATAAGTGATGTTCCTTTTTTTACAGCATACTTTTAGACATCTTTATATGCGATCTCATAACCATAATAAAATATTAAATAAATCAAGATAATACTAGGATGACTAAAGGATTTTAAAAATGTTTTTTAATCTATAAGTCCACCGAATGCATTTTAAAAGACGAGGTTCTTTTTTCACAGCATACTTTTAGACATCTTTATAGGTGATCTCAGAACCATAATAAAATATAAAAAAAAACAAAATAATATTAAGATGACTAAAAATAGATTGAAAAGATCGCTATTTCGATGTTCCTTTTCACAGCATACTTTTAGACATATTTTTAAAAGATCTCAAACCCCTTGTCTTGCTTCATTTTCTATATGCACAGTTTAATCACAACCATAATGTTAGCAACACATAAATAGTTAGCTATAGATTCCCAAGAATATTCATATGTACAGGTGCTTGTACATCTGCCTTCCCTTCAGAGCTTCGGGACGCTTTCCAACACGCTTCACGTTCTTGACCTGTAGATTCCTGCAGAATTCGTGGCGGCAATAGGTGACCACCGGGATATAGGGTAGAAGACCGTAGATGCGACACTCGTAGACCTCGGGATCTCCAGCATATGGGTCGTTCTCCTTTCCGCTCATTTTCCGGGTATGTTTTTTTCTGTTGTTCCAAACTAATATTCGTTTTACCTTTAAGGTAGAACACTGAAAGGGGGCTCAAGGGTAGCTAGATTTTTGTTATATATATTATAAGACTAGGTGGATAAAAAGTAGAGCAGCTAGATATGATTCGCAGTGCATTTGGTGGGGGCACCTGCCATTTGCCATCGCCAGTCGGCACTCACCTGGCTGGGCCCTTTTATCGTCTAAGTCGTCGTCCTCCACTGGAACGTGACATTGAATACGTCTGCATCCTGGTGGCTCCTTCTGGCTCCTCCAAGCTCACACCCTTCTTCCGCATTTCGCCCCGCATTTTGCCCCGCATTTTCTTCCACTTTTCAGTTCCTGGCCAATGCTAATCTCTCTGTAATTAAGACTGTCACTCATTCAGGCATTTGCTTGCCATTCAGTTTGCCCATCTTGGCAAGTTGGGAAGTTGGCAAGTCCTCTACTCCTTTTCGTCCTTGCATCAATGGCGTGGGCGGATGGATAGGCGTGGCCCCATTTGAATTGCCTTTAATTGCATGTTGTTGTTCCCACTCCCAGTTTTTCGGGTTGTTGTGCATCCTTTATGGGGAAATAGAGTCTTCTCGAGAGGATTTTCCAGTGGGGGAGGTGGGGGCTTGGCAATAAAAGGTTTAGATTTCAGGTTCAGGATCAGGAGCTTGGGGATCACTGAGGGTGAAATTGGCTGGCCTAAATGTGATTTTTATTTACTTCCACTTGACTTAGGAGATGGCTAAAGAATATTGAGAGGATGCAACAATGAGTACAAATAACAATGGCAAGAGTCTAGTAATTAATCAAAGACTACGTTTTAGCAATGGCAGTGAAACAGGAATATATGTAAAATCAAAGGACATTTTTAGCATGGAAAGAAATTGCATACCATGAAGGTTCTTAAATAAGAGGATTATAATCTCAATACTTTAAAATTAAATTGCCAATATCTTAGATTGTCTCAAATCCATAGTCTTAATACACCATTAACTATAAATATGATGATATGATATCTTATATGATATGATGGTGTTAAGATATTACAAATAAAAATTCCTATAATTCTTAAACCTTAAACAATCAAATATTAATCTAAAAATCTCTTGTTTTGATTTTTTAAATAATGAAATGTAACAAATTGGTCTACTAATTAAGAGCACTTAAGATGAACACCACCCATTTGAGGAGGTCACCTAGTCGTTAAGTGTCACCCAGTAAATTTACGATAAACAGATTTTCGCTCCCTCGAGCTTTTTAAGTTTTATACGATTCCGTTTTGGAAATGAATTGTGCAAGTGTTGTGTGTTAGTGCCATTAAGTTGCTTTATGATCCGCAGCCATAAATTAGCGCAAACATTGGATCAGTCGGAGTCTTCGACTTGGACTCCAGTCCATTCCATTCCACACACCACTCGACTCGACTCTATTAATATCCGAGTGGCGGGATTGCCCCACCCCCAGCCAGAAACTCGAGATTTATGGGCTCCAATGGGAATGCGTGGGATGTTATCGTAGGACTCGGTCTATCGTCCACACATCGGCAAATATCCACACATAATCCACACATGGTTAGGGTAGTGAGAGTGTATACATATGTATATATGCGGTACAAGGCGATGTTCTGGTGTAAATTTCATCTGGCCTCTGAGAATTCCCCCTCTTCTGCCCTCCCATCGCCAATGCAAATGTAAATAATGCAACTTTCGGTCGCTCCATCTATCAAAGTCTTGAGGGGCTGGGGTTTTCCAAGGGGTGTTACGAAATGGGAATGGGACTTTCGGGGGTTTCGGCGGGGAGGGGCTGCTAAAACGTTTTGTTTATTGTTGGCATCGACTTTAGTCGGCCAACTCTTCCGCTTTTGATGCTGCAGAAGATAAACTAGAAGGAAGTTATCTATAAAGATTGTACAAGATGTCCTTACAGATATTATCCCAAAAGGTAGTTAAGAGCACATGGTGGAAAAGTAGTTAGGGACAGTAATATATGATATCTATATCTATGTTACCTAACAGATATTATTAGAAAAGGTGGTGGTGAAAATGGTGAACCGAATTATAACTTATCTATTAGATATGTACACTTTAAAAAATTGGATCGAGTAGATCTTAAAGAGATACTATATAAAGTTAGTAAACCAAAATAAACTTATGCCGCAAAGAGCATTCATAAATTATGTTTCTACCCAAATTACCCGTGGAAACATTAGTTCCTTCTGATTGATACTAAATCTTTTGTATCGTTAGAATTAAACTCACCCATAGCTATTCATCACCCCCCTCTCAAATCCCTCCCCTCTTTCACCTTGCAACTCTTTCCTTTCCAATTCTATTTATACGCACTCACTTCAAAGTACATAAGAACTGAAATCTTTAGTACCTATGTGGGTACATATATGTATTTCTTATGAAGCACATCTTTATTGTTATTGTTGCAGCCCCTGCAGTTTTGAAATCTTCATTGGCACTTGAACACGAAATGCCATGTTCATATCCGTATATTGCGATCATGATTTTACCTCCCCTTTCTCCCTACGTTTGTCCATCATCTTTGCTTTTCACTTTCAAAAATTGTAAACGGTCATTGACTTGGAGAAGAGTTTTCTAGTTTTATTTCAAGTCCCATCTGTTGCCAGTTCATATTGGTCAGATCGACAGTGCGTTTAAAAAATACAAATCCATTCTAGTAAATGAAAAAGTTTGCCACTATTAAATCAGTAATACGAAAGCATTATATGATATGATAATATAATATGTTATGATGTAATATGATATGGTATGATATGTGATATGTATTTTATCATAAGGTATCATTTAAAAAACAAACCTACCATTTTGTACCACACCGTTGCATTTAACAGATGCTATTTGCTTACTATATGTGCATATATGTTCCTGAACAGTCATAAACAGAGCGTGCTGAATGGTGCTTTAGTGGCGTCATAAACTCTCCTCTCTCATTGCAGCCCTTCTCCTCGTAAATATTTCACAAAACAATAAAAGATAGGAGAAATTTACGGAAGAAAATGTGCTAAAAATTCTCTGTTTTTATAGAATCACTTTGAAATCTTTTTTGTTTCACACTTCTTATTCTCCAGATTTATTTTGAAAGTTTTGGGACGTGAATAATGTTTTATTTCTCCTTATAGATGTGCACATGTTGCTCTGCATTTTTCTTTATGGGCATTGTGTTTATTTGGAGCAGATATATAATTTCCGTACCACTGAATATTTTGCTGCAATTAACAGCAGAAGTTCAGCTGACAGCTGTTGCATGGAATTTCCAATCGAGTAATGGTAATATCGAATCGGGAATTCTCGACGGAGGGGTTCAAGGGGCTAGGGCTCCCCATATATTTATGCAGGCAATGTGTGTGGAATAAACTGAAACGGAACCGGCCAAGCGTCCATGCAAATTGTTGAAAATCATACACTCACAAACACTTTTCCACAGGGGCAGGGGTGTAACTAAAAAGGGGGCCAGGGGGGTGTAATTCGAGGGGGGCGCAATGAACAGTTGTGCAGGAAATTTACATAAAAAATACAGAATCAAGGAAAACTAAGATAAATGTAGGTTAGTGTGAAGTGGATATTACCTTAATGTAAATAAAAAGTATCTATCGATAGAAGAAAGAATAACGATATTTCCGATAACGATATTTTCGATAAATAAAGTATATAAGGCTTGATAGTTACATAGCAGGGAAAACCTCTGGGCTTATATATTTTTTAAGAGGACAACATTTATTGTTAATGTTATAATCGGTGATACTTTAAACAAGCAATGATTTCGATAATTGTCGATAGATTTTAAGCATATAGAAACTTAACTATGTGTTAAGCAAGTGGGAGGACTAGGTCTTAAAGGTCTTAGCTCCTCAACTTTATTTATCTTCACGAGTTCCATATACCAACCAACATGCCCCATAAAAAAATGTAGTATAACCCTGCCAAGATTGGCAGCAGCTGCTCGGATTTGCTCGGACAATCCCCATTGCCATCTTTTGCATTTGCAGCTCGTCCTGCACTCACACCCAAATCCATGTCCATATCCAAATCCAAATCATTTAAGCAATTGCAGTTAAAGATTGGATTGACTGGGCAAGGGAATTTCGGTTGGCTGTGCCATATGTACATTGTACATATGTATATATATATATTATATAAAGCGGAGCAGAGGGGAGTTGGCTGGTAGAGCAAATGTTTGCCTTAGATGCACACTATACCATCTGCTGACCAGGACAATGTCTTTGTGGATGAGCAGAAAAAGGGGAAAAGGAGGTAAATGGGATGTCAAAAGACAGGAGCTTCGGAAAATGCGGGCGCAGCCAGAAGGACAACGCACAAAAGTGTGCAACAAAATACGGCAGCAATGCAATCGAGGGAAATGAATTAAAAACACGAAGGACAGGGCGGAAAATGTTTTAAGGGGGGTTAGGGTGTTGGGGGTGCGAGATGATAGATAGGCAGGAAAAGCGGAAACTTCGTGACCGTTCAAGTTCCTGCCGGATTTGCATGGACAAAAGTGAAAAGTGATAAGCGGCTTAGGACTTGGCTAATGAGTCGTTACCCCTCTAACCGCCCTTATTAAAGTTCGCTATCTATCTGCTTTCACTAACTACATATTGTATCTCCCGCTGTGCTGCTATACCCTTACCAAGGGTAGGTCTCTTTTTATAAACCACATATCATAGGTATATCTTTGAAAAAAATGTATTATCAGTGTAGTAGTGTGAAAAGAAAAATGCTAATAAGATATGATGATCAGTTTGATCAATTGCAGTACTAATTATTTCTTGAAACAGGGCGTACCATTTTAATATGTTCGCCATCTAGCTTGTTGATCTCTTTTTCTCTTTCGGAGAGTTTGGAATATTGCTGTCTCGCTCTTAGCCAGAGTAATTTTTTTCAAATTGAGAGAATTTTTAAAGAGAGGAAATCCAAGAAAGGAGAATATGAAATGAAATCGTACGTGCTTATTTTTCTCTGTAGAGAATTTATAAAAAAATATTTTCCCTTATGAAAAGTGAATCATAAAATACCAATAATACCAGGGCTTGAAAATCCCCATAATCACTATTGATTGCACTTATGCAAATATAGCCAAAAATATAATTATATTATCATAATGATCTTGAATGCCACTTATCCCTTTCTCAAAGAGCATATCCAAAGCCTCAGTGACCGCATTAGGCGCCTCTTTTTCCCCGGTTTGAAGTCGACGCGTGTTTCCCGAACTTTTTGACAGCAGCCCTCACATGCCGCATCCCTCGGAACCCCCCCTGAAATACCCAACCGCAACTTTCACCACAAAGTATTCAAAATTAGCACGCAGCCCTGGCAAACCGCACACAAAGTTACTTGGCCAGGGCGCAAAAACCATAAAAGTGAAATTGATGTCAGAACAGGCGACTGAAGGAGGTTGGGGAGGGGGTTGAGGGTTATAGGGAAAACAGGAAAAGCTGAAAACCTGAAAAGCGAGCGGAGATTGGATGGGGGTGACCAGATTATGACACATTTCTGGTGCATACATATATTAATGGCAGGCTCCTCGGCTTCCACTGGGCTGTCACCTCGTGGCAACCTCAAGTCATCTGGCGAATGTCGAGATTCTGTGCGGTTTTGGGTGGTTAATTTTGGTCGGGCTGCACAGGAAATTCCACCCTGAGTGGTCAACAATTCATTAACTGCCCATGGTCATTAACTGCCATTAGTGCATTTCCAATTTCCAACCACTAGCCTTTGAAACCACATGGTCGGAAATTGAGGCGTAGCTCCTTAAGCTTTAGTTGAGCTCTAGAAAATATATCCCCCAAGATGTGGGAATAAATGGAACATAAGCATATATTTAAGAAACCATAGATGTCAAGCAATAAAACATTTAATAAAATTCAGATTTAACAAATTTTTGAACTAAATGTGCATCAAAACTAATCGCAAACTGAGTAGTTTCGATTGCAAGTGGAGTTCAGGTGCATTGCACCTGTGATTGAATTTGTTTCGATGGCAATCTATAACACAATTCATCAGATATCAAGAGTCTTGAATCGAGTGCAATTTCTGCTAAATTGAAATAACTTTGAGACTGCCCCATCGATGCAATTACCCAAACTGAATGGAAATGGTCAACTGTAGAGGTGAGTACACGTGTAAAAAATAGTAAATATTATATATTTGCGTATATAATTATGATAAATTAATGAATGCCAACAAAAATTGTGTGTAAATTCCACTGCATTAAGGTATTTTTGTTACTTTTGGTCCTCCGCGCCGGATACCAGAGTTTTCCCTTTAACATAATTAATGCAATTGTGTTCGTAAATATGCGGTGAGTATTGTAATCGCTTTATTTTGGAATTTATTTTAATGATTTAATCAAATTGTTTCTCTCGATTATGCCGTTCTGGCATTTTCGCCTTTTTTTTCTGAGTATTATTGGCAGTGGCCCAGTTGTGGAAACGCAGGGGGGGCCACCTGAGTTATGCAATCCGAAGTCATTCCTTTACCTGGCTCTAAAAAAAAGAGCTCCTGGCTCCTTCTCCATCTCCATTCTGCCCCTCATAAACTCACCGCCCACCTTTGGCTCACTCACCTGCCATTTGCTGTGTGTTCGCTTGTTTGTTAAATTGAACAATTTATTTTATTTTTTTTGCACTCGCCATTTCGATGTTTGCCGCCCGACACTCGGGCACTCCTGCAAGGATATCCTGCTGCTCCGTAAAGGACAACAGCAAGGAAAGCTCCTTTCACCTTGCCACTTCCCCTGTGTTTTTTTAGTTTTCCTTTCTTTTTTTTATTTTTTTTGCTCTCAAGTGGAAATGGCAGTGAAGTGCGATAGTTTAGCATTTGTTTGCCTTGCCTTTGTTGCAAATGAATGCGCTAGATTTCACTTGCATTTTATTTGCAAACAATTTTCAATGTTTTTTGCTCGTGCATCCCTCGGTTTGCCACTTGCCTCTCGAGATATGACACATCGTCCGTTTTCCATTTTTCATTTTCGGAAACGCAGCGAAAGTTGTCAACTCTGACCGAATCGGGCCATCAGACCGGAAATGTCCTGGACCCAATTAAAAAAAAATATATCTGGAAATGTAATCAAAAAGGAAGTTTGAGTGCTATACTTTTTCACTTTTGAAGGGATGCTGAGGTAAGAAATTCTTGGAAGATTCCCCCAAAAAAATAGCATCAATTTTTGATATAAATAAAGTAGTATACCTGCAAAGCTATCCCAATTATAAATTATTTCATTGATCAATAAATATTTTCTCAATTTACGCCACATTCATTTTATTCCATGGAACTTTAGCAGTAACAAACGAATATTTAATAATTATGTGTTTGGCCTTAAAAATAATTGAAATGTTGGTAATTTTATGTGTTTTTCAAAGCTGTAAGGACGATTATGCAAATAAAATGCAATTCAAATTAAATGTCATCTATGCAAATAGTAAATTACATTTAGAAATTGTTTACTAACAACCGCAGCATTCAATTTATTGATTAAACTACAGCTCAATTAAAAAGTTAATAATAACGAAGCATTTCAAGTTTATAAGCGTCTTTATTAAAAATCAAAATTTGATTCATAGTACCAACATTTTACAGCCATTTTACTGTTCAACCAACAAAATACGTTTTATTTAAAGACTGCGTTACACTGGAATTTTAATAAATAAATAAATGGGAATCCTGGCATATCCTTTCAATTTAATTGCCAATTAGTGCCAAAAGCATTCAATTAAGAGCATTGCCTATGTTACTTGGCCGTTCTTTTATTTATATCCCCTTTGCCATTTGAAGCCAAGGATTGCAACGACTTAAGGGGCGTGGCACATCGGCCAATCGCTTCTGATTTGACCCGCATACAATGCTAATTACGGACTTGATGGCGGTCATTAGGCTGCCCTAGAGTGCCTCCCGTTGGGCCGCCCATTTTTGGCGGTGGGCGTGGCAGTGGCCACAATTAGACCAAGTGCATCGGTGTTGGTCAATTTTTCCCGAGACCATTTCCCATTTCCACCATTTCCCCCAAACAGCTGCTGCAGTTTGTGTTCCGAAGAGTTCGTCAACGAGTTTGCGTGTTGTCACGCCTGGTTGGCACTTTGATGACTGCCCATAAACAGAAACAAAAAGGAGGCCATAAAAAAGTTGGAGGATCGGTTCCGAAGGACCAAATACCCTAAAACTAAAAAAAAATATTAGAAATGTTAACTACAAAATTCGGTTTAAATAAGTTATAATATCAATGAACTTTCCTATCAATAGATAAATAATCTATAAAGGTCGCCCTATCCCAAGAAATAAATTTGAAGAAAGAAGATATATATTTAAAAGGATTACATTCTATTAAGCTTCTTAGCAATGTCATCGAAGTTTTATGTAATCGCAAATATATATTTCGATTAGCCGGGAATAAGAAGAGCTTTCCTTTAGTGTCCTCGAAAAACGCTGGCTACATTATCATACCCACTTGAGGGGTATAAAAAAGGATTGGAACAAGTGGAAGAGCCCATAAAATAAATCACTCATACGAACTGGGGGGCAGTTAGAAAGTAAAGGGTTTACCAGTGGGAAATGGTGTTCCAATTTTTATTACTCTCCGCTCAGTATCCCATTTCAAATAGTTGTAATTGAAGGAGTCCTGTGCGCCATGTGGCAAATCCCAAAATATATTCTACGTCAATCTCTGGCTACCCGATTCCGTTCACCCATTTTTCCGAGGGGGGGGGGGGGGGTGGGTCTTAGCCTTGGCTCAGCTTTCCACTTAACCTTTTTTCGCTTGGCTAAGGCCATGGCTTGGGTTTGGCTTTGGTTTTTGGCTTGTCTCGGCCTTGTCCTCTTGTCATCCGCGCACTGTCGTCGTTTCCTTCTACTTGTTGCCCCCTTTTCACACCCCTCCATTTCGCAGATTTTCACCCAAACTTTAGGCGCCACTGAGAAAAAAAAATGGTTAAAGTCACATTCGGTTCAATTTTCGGGAGTCTTAAGTTTAGTTTACCATACTAACTCCGCCAAACACTTTATGACCATAACCTGTTGGGAATTATAGCACACTAGAGTATATTTAACGCTGTTGCTTTTGAAGCAAGATCTTTTATGTGAATGGAAGACTTTCTTTGAAGTGCATTTTCCTCCGCACTTTTTGGAGCTTCTGCATGTTCTCGGATTTTCACTTGGCAATTCAATTGCATGAAAAAGTAGACTGGCTCGGCTTCTATTTTCCGCTCCACCATTTCCCACAATTTTGCCCCCATTTGCTTAGCCTCCATCTTTAGCTCGTTCTACGCTTTTGTTTTTTTTTTTTTTGCGCGCTTTTCTTTTGGTGTGATATTAATTCTATGGGAAATCCATTTTCAGCATAAACGTGCCCATTGAATCGCTCTCTAGCAGCCGTCAAATGCTTGGCGCCAGACTTTTTGCAACTACTGTGGCTCCTCCTTCCACATCTTTATCCTGCATTGGTCTATTGCCGCTACCTCCTTCCGTTTTCATTGTTTTTTTCGGCTGTTTGTGTGCCACTTGCTTCATTGGTTGCACTCGCATCGAATTCAATTGGACGCGCGACTTGTTGGGCGCCATTACGAAAGAAACAGTTGGGCATTTAACAACACTGGCTAAAAATGGATGGTGGAGGGCAATGGCTATTTTGGGGCCAAGTGTTGAATAGTGGCGAAAATGTTTGGGGCGGAAAACGGAAGTGGCTTGAATTCCAATCATTGGATTCCAATTGAGGGGATCAAACGATTCAATTTGCCAAGAAAAGGGGATTTCGTATATACATAATCCTGTCGGAACTGAGTATAACATATTGTTTAAATATTTAAGGACAATAAACGGAGAAATGTTCTTTTGTCCTATAAAATACCGGTAGCAATTGCTTTTACTACAGAGCACCTGACCATTCGATTAACACGATTCAATTGGCGAGTCATGAAAGTTATATTAAACTGCTATGGTGATTCACGTAAACATTCGATTGACATTTCGGTGCCACACTCAATTGAGTTTCTGTTTGGCATTCGATAAGCAGTCGATTGCCATTCGTCAAACATTCGATTGGAAATGAAACGGTGGAAAAGGGGGGGGGGGGGGGTAAGGGAAGTGAGAGGAGAAAGTGGAGACTAGTCTGTACATATATCCATTTCCCGTATTCCAGATGCAGCAGCGAACAATCCATCTGTCTATCCATCTTCCCATCTATCCGTCACACACCCACTTTACAACGGCATCTGCATGCTACAGTTTCTCCACCCACAAACACCCCTTAACCCCTTATCCCTTAACCTACTCCCCCCCCCCCCCCCCAACCCCTCTTCACACTATCCCTGTTAAACTGTTGAGTGACTTTCAACGATTTTTGGATGCATCGCAGTGACGGAAGCTGCCATCTGCTCGCCCAAGATAAACCAGCAAGCCATCTGTGTCTGCCCCTCCTTCGGCTTTTTTTGGCCCCCTTGAAAGTCCCCTCTCGATACCCCTTGGCACGCCTCTGGCGGCGGCGTGTGTGGGAATCCCCTCACTGCAGGAGTTCAGCCCTCACCTGCGCCAGCTTGGAAATCTCGAAAAACTTTGCTTGATGAGACTGTTGCTGGTGCACTGCTAAAAAATGCAGGTGTTTAAAGAAATCAAATGGTAAAAAATATGGGATTTTGAAGTTCTTCTTAAAGTTATTTGAAAGTATGCTAAAAACGTAGTCTAGTTTAAAAAAAAAGATTTGTTGCATACTTTTAGACACATTTCTAAGTGATTTCCAATCTTAAGTGATTTTAGTGGCAGTTTTTTATTTTTAGGGCTGTTGTATAGTCTGCCTGTAAAACTAAAAGTACGATTTTAACATAGAAAACGTATATTTATAATTTAAAACCAACTTTTGGTTTATCATGCGGACAAGAACGGACATGAAAAAAGGTTATTAAAAGCTTACAAGCCAATTCATCAATACTAGTTATATTGTAGTATTTTCATATTTTGAGCACCATTTTGTAGGCCAGTGTTGTTCAGACTGCTTATGCGGGTTCAGGCTTGGGTTTTGGTATGTGGACTGGAATTGGGTAGTAAAGGGATTGGAGCCAAAAGACTGGGGTGCTGGGTGCTCCACTCTTTGGACAGGAGTCGTGCAAAAGTTAAGCAAATCGCATATTTTATTCATGTGTTCATTAGGCAGCTACAATGTGCGACCGAAAATGTTTAAAGGAAGCGACAGGGGGCCAGGTAAATGGGTATGAGTATGAGTATGGGTATGGGTATGGGTATGGGTATGGATATGGGGATGGGTATCCTACTCCTTTCGAGAAAACGGAGCTGAGCTGAATGTGTGGGTCAGGCCGCCTGGCAATTCATGAAGCTGCAAAATGGGTCGCCAAGCGAGAACTTCAAAAGGGAAACCAAAAAGGATGCAGGGACATATTCAGCCACCTTCTGCCAATAGAATTCAAAGGGGGTTGTCTGTTGGCAGTGAGTGCATCACTGTTCACTGTTATATAAGCCAAAAAACGGGGACACTCTGATAAAGTCACTATCTATATATACATATATATATATATGTGTGTGTGTGTGTGTATGGGGGTCCTTAAAGCCTGGCTGGCGTGAGGACATAAATTTTTACTTAAATTATATGACGCGACATGACTCCAACCGACACACACAGAAATATTGCCAGAGGAAAAACAAGATGAAAAAAAGATGTGGAAAATGCCCGCCGCATAAATAAAACTCTTCATTTGGATGCAGGGCAACTGCAGCTAACTTTACGTATGTCACAGGGATGCCCCCTGACCCCATCCCCTTCTTCGGTTATCCTTGTTAGCTCCTTTCACGTTTTCCGACGTGGTCAAATGCATTTCCATTTCCACGCTGCCCTGGCCAAAACTGCAAACAAATTTTTCGGTTGCCGCGCGGTTTTTGACCAAAGTCGGAAAACCGCTGGGTAAAATGAACCAAGGACAAGTGCTTCAGTTCGGAAACACGAAACTTGGTTAGTGACCACCAATGGAGAAGGGAATGTCCAGGACAAATGGGTGGAAATCCCCTCAAGATGACTTCCACCAGCTAATGAGCACTAAGGCAGCGAACTAGGTGAAGAAGTGAATCCAACATGTAGTTATTATCCATGTTAAGTCCTAAAGAGAATATGAAAAGAACTGGAAAAATTCCTATAACGATAACAATTACCTTAAACCAAAACACTTAAGCACATTAACCTAAAAATACCTTAACCGATAACAATCTTTAAAGATCATTACTCAGAAGTAACGATATATTTTTTAATGCAATCGCTAACTTTCAACAATTTATCGATTGCAATAAAACGTTTCTCTAGAGCCCTCAGGGCCCCACAAAATGTATTAACTAACTGTCTCTCTAAATAATGTTTCCTATTAGTAATATTGCATATTAGATAGTAGGAAAAACCCTCCTTTTCTATCAACTCAAAGTGTATCGATAGTGCCGATCGATTGCGCCTCCCAATCGTTGACTTTTCACGCCATCAATCGCTAATTACCTATCGCAGTCATCTAATGAGGGGCCCCCGATTCGTACAACATGGATGGAAATGGAAATGAAAATTCCCAGCACAATCAATGGCCACCACTCCATCATTTAGTCCCCAGTGCGAAATACCCAATTTGAAACATCGACGGTTCATTATCGAATGGCCATAATTAAACACCCTTCGCGGTGAACATTTTCGATTTTGCATTTTGAATTTTAAAATTTCATTTTCATTTCCATTTGTCAACAAGGGAAACATTTGCTATTAGTTCACATCTTATTAGTGATTTTAGATTATGGTAGAATTTGGGTTTAAATTCGGTTTAAATAGTTATTGCTTTGTAAACATTTTATGAATCCTTTTGATATTTTAGCTTTGGTTTTTGGACGTTTGCTTCGATTCGGTTATAGGTTTGTTTATCGATGTTGCTTGTAATTATGATGGGTCTGGGTTCTTATAGGTTTTATCCATATATACAAAGCGACATCACATTAATATCACGCATACGACAGGTGGGCCGTAATTTCATTTTATGAACATTTTCTTGTCATTTTTCGGTCTCCATTTTTTTGCCCGCTGTTTTTTTCTTCTTTTTTTTTTTAATAAATTGACGCCAAATGTTGTTGCTGCTGTTGCTGTTTGCATAAATTAAATGTTGCATTTATGCACATCAGTGCGCATTTAAAATTGTACAAATTGATTAAGAACGATTCGCATTAAAAATTTTCAAATTGGATGAGTGCGCTGTGTTCGACGCTTGTTGTTGCATTGTAGTGCTGTTGTGTTTGTTGCTCTTGCCGGCTCGCATTGCTGATAAATGATGTGAAAATCAATTAAAATAAATTACCAGACTGTAGTGCGATGGGACTTTCGGTTCAGGAGAGAAATGTCAACTTGCCCATCGGAGTGCGAAGCAAACATGCGAGGCACAGTTTGTCCATGTTCCAATTGGGAGCACCGAGTTATGAGATAGTTGACCGATATTTATCGGCTAAGCGGCAGCTTTTCTTGATTATTAAAATAAAAACTTAATTTTTTTGGTGTAAAAATCAAATGTAAAGCGTATGCCACAATATATTTTCAACCCAAAAGTCCATAGGCACAATTCCGATAGAAGTCGTTTTTTCACTGCATACTTTTAGACAGCTTTATAAAAGATTTTGGCAGCTTCTCTTAATTTTTAAAGTCAAAAATATAATTTTGAAAATGTTCTTTTATAGAGTATATTATAAATTGTAATAATTGGTCAAGGTTTATAAAAGATTGCAACAATATATTTAGAATACAAAAATGTTAAATCATTTATTTCGTAAAAGAAATTTTTCGCTGCCTACTTTTAGACACCCTAGTAAAAGATTAGAAAACCCCAACGACTTTCATATAGATTTTCTTTCAAATTTAACAATTAAATAATCGAAAATAATTTTTAAATAATCATCTATCTGTATAAATCCAAGAAATCGCTTAACTCTTTTTCGGCTACAATCTTTAATCCATGAATCCTGCATATATTGAATATATGCCTTGTGCATCACCGCTTGATAATACGCTGTTGATCGAAATGATTTTATACGATTTTAATATGTTGACTATTAAATTAATTTCGTATCATTATTGCGGCTGAGGCAACTGACAGATTATCTCGCACATTACTCATATTTATGGCAATAATTGCGGGTAATTCGGAAGGCTCTCAGATTCATCACTTGTTTCGAAATTCATGGGCGTTTCCAGAGCTTAGATCTAAAAAATCCGCTTTACCATCCTTAATTCAACACACACAATTTCCATTTTAATTGTTTTCCATATTATGTTATATAACACTATAGCGATGTTTTTCCCGCGATTTCCTTTGTCATTGTAAGCGCATTAACAAAAATGTGCAACAAAATGTTGATGGCTGACAAAGATGCTTTGCCGCTCGGCCGTGGCGATTATTTATGCATATTGTTCAGATTTGCATATGGCGAATGTTCAACAACGGATTGCCGGTGGGCGGTAGATGGGGGTCAGGTTGGGGGGCGTGTCACGGTGACATACAGTGTGCCACTTTTGTGCTGTGTTGCATGTTTTTAGGAGCTCGACGTTCGACGTGCATATTCATTAATAATAAACCAAATTACCTATATTCCGTGCTCTCTCTCCCTTTTGTGCCCCATATTGTGGCTATATCGCTTACGGCCCTCTATATCCTGTGATTTTTAAACCCCTCTACCCCAACTACCCCATCCCCCAGTTTTTCCCCCCTTCTTCACCGCTTATCCGCTTGCCCAGTGCAATTTAATTATGCAGAACTCGACAAATAGAAGGGAAATGGGGGCTGGGCTTTTGGAACGAAATCGGGGTTATAGAGCCTTTCTGTCTGGACAGGAACAGCGGATATATCCTACGGAATACACACACACACCCCCACGCGTTTGTGTGTATTGTGGCGAACATAATATGCATGCACACGCAGCACATTTGGGAGCAGTTCGAGTTGTTCCTGTTCGTACCGCTGTTTTTGTTGCCAATAGTTTTTCCTCACTATTTTTTTTTTTGTGGCTTGGCGTACGGTGAAATTGCCTGACCCGGATGTAAGCCAAACGCAGTGGTCAAAAGGGATAGGAAAATTAAGGTAAACCAATTTTTGGCAAGGGGTATATCATTGTGTACTGAGGTGTCTAAAAGTATGCAGCATTCTAGTTTAGGTGCCGAAAGCGCAATGGCATCAATTTTAAAGAAATATTTTTTTTTTTTGCCTACTTTTAGACAGATTTATAAGGGATTTGAAAAACTATAGTGATATTTATACCCTTGCTGAAGGTATTATATTAATAACGCAGTGAAGACCCTATAAAGTGTGTATGTTCTTAATAAGCATTTTTTAGACGAATATTTAGTCATCTCCGTTTGTCCATTTGTCCGTTTCTTGGCGATCAAGTCTCTCAGCTCCTTGTCAGAATTTAAATATGTATATTGTCTAAGTGATTTGAAAAACCATAGTAATATTTATACCCTTGCTGAAGGTATTAATAATATAATAATAACGCAGTGAAGAGCTAATAAAAAATGTATGTTCTTAATAAGCATCTTTTAGACGAATATTTAGTCATGTCCGTTTGTCTGTTTGTCCGTCTGTCCGTTTGTCCGTTTGTCCTTTTGTCCTTTTGTCCTTTTGTCCTTTTGTCCGTTTGTCTGTTTGTCCGTTTGTCCGTTTGTCCGTTTGTCCGTTTGTCCGTTTGTCCGTTTGTCCGTTTGTCCTTTTGTCCTTTTGTCCGTTTGTCTGTTTGTCCTTTTGTCCGTTTGTCCTTTTGTCCGTTTGTCCGTTTGTCCGTCTGTCCGTTTGTCCTTTTGTCCTTTTGTCCGTTTGTCTGTTTGTCCGTTTGTCCTTTTGTCCTTTTGTCCGTTTGTCCGTTTGTCTGTTTGTCCGTTTGTCCGTCTGCCCGTTTGTCCATTTGTCCGCTCCTAGGCAATCTAGTCTCTCAGCTTCTAGTCAAAATTCAAATATATTGTCTAGGACAATTTAACCATACTTTAGTCAGCTGTAACCTAAAACCAGAAATCTCTAATTCCCATTTGATCCAAAAAAATCAGGACACTGTGCATTTTGTACTCTTGCCACCTGTTGTTGTTGCATCCGCTTGTAGTGTTGCCTCTGTTGGTTGTGGGCTGTTGTTGTTGCCTGCGTTATGCATATTTTGCTCATGTTCGACAAGTAAAGGGACATGTCGTGTCAGTTTTTTGCGCTTATATGGGCCAAGATGCCCAACACATTGGACGCCATTAGCGGCCATCGGGATTTGCATGTTTGAGCGTGTCTCGCTTTTACTTTCACATTAATTGACGGGGGAGGGGGATGGTATGGAATGGTATGTTATGGGGGAAAAGGTGAAAGAGGAAAACCAGAAAGCATTTAACGCGCGTTTCGCGTGAACGGAATGCCCTCCCCCACCGCCCACAAAAAGTGACCACATCTAGGGGGGGTTTTAATTCCAGGTAAACAGTTTCTGTTCCACTTCCACATTCCCCAGTGCATTGAACTGGTATTGTCGGTATGAAACGCAAAAAAAGCATAAACAGAATAACAAAGAAACACAAAAATCCCAGCGGATCTGTGATGATGATTAACCCCTTAATGACCACTGAGCAAATACATATCATTTTTTGAGGCAAGAACTTTTCAAATAACACTAATTTTCTGAAAAACTGAAAGCCACTCAATCATTAGATAGAACTACCTTTTTTGGTAAATGAAATCCAAATATTTTCTGAACTTATGTGCATAGGGCTTTAAGATATTAGCAATTATTCAAATTCTTTATATATTTTCGATTCCTTTATTATGATGCACTTTGTATAATGCGAAAAAGTACCAATTTATGTGGATCAGCCAAAGTTTGGCTAATAAATTCCTGACTGTGTTTTACTTCAGCCCTTTCGGTTTTTCTTCTTTGGCTGCTGCCACCGCTTCCTCTTATTGTTTTCCCTTGATTTTAGCTGACTAAACGCATAAATCTGTGGCTGCGTGCGACTTTTGCCACCCACAAACCCGTTTGAGCACTTCACCGCCCCTTTTTTTGCCCTTCCTCACGCTGCCGGAAGACTTGATAAAAATCTTTGTTTTCGTTTCGGGAAATGCTTAAATTATGTTGCTTAGGCGACGACGGCGACGTTTGTTGTACTTGACTGCATGGGAACCAAAAACTGCAAATGGCAAATCTTCAGTAGGAACTCGAGGGGGCAAAGTGCAGCAGTTGACAGGCAAATGAAGTGCAGCAATTTACATAGTTCAACATGCGGAAAGAAAGAGAAGTGTGGGAGTGAGATGGGAAAGGATGACAGAGAGGGAGAAAGAGAAGTGAGGCCCATCATGACCCATTCTATTCCTATTCTTAGCGATAATAGCTATAAGGTACACCCTACTTTTTCGGAGGATAAGTGCACAGCTAAGGCGATTTGATATAAAAATCTTAAATCAAAAATCGAACCTATAGTACTCAATTCTACGCAACATTGAAATACTCACTTCTAAGGGCTTACGAAGAGAACCGAACCAAGCCTAACAATACAACTCTTTCAGCCTTAAAATTACGCAAAATGCATAATTTCAGTAAGCCACAAAAGTAGTGCTAAGAAGCAGCATCAGCTAAAGTTGTACTTGTCATTCTTGTCCTGTTGTTGCCATTACTGATATTCTGCTTCTTTTTGCTATGTTGCTAAAACGTGTGCACATAAATATTTAAATGCCAAAAAGTCACGTCTTGAATAATTGTTTAACTTGTGTGTGCAGAACGGGGTGGCACATGTGTATTAGGGTGCGGGGTTGGCTTGCTATAGCTATTTTAAGAACTTTTTCAACTAAGTGCAGCTGTTACTGCCTGTACTTTCCCTCTACAGCCGCCTCCTCGGCCCCCATATTGCCCTCATTTCCTTATTTCGACTGCGACTTGCGTCAACAGGCACAAGGATTCATTATTATGAACGCAAATTACTCAAACTCCCACACTCATGCACAATTAAGTAATGCGTGTGTGAGGATGGTGGTGCGTTTGCATGTGTGCTGCTGTTAATTTTCATATTAAATCCGTTAAAATGTGCAAATACCCAACAGGCACTCACCGAGCACGGACACGAAGTACGTCGTTTGTCTAGAGACGGTAGCGTGACACGCATAAGCAGTTACAAGTCATTTATAGGGTAAGCAGCACGAAAGATATGTGAAATAAGGCAAGGTACTGTTTATTGGCGCCCAACGTGGGGCCATCATAAGGTAATTTAAGTATTACGCGTAAGTCGTATCAAATGCCTTATAAAGTTGATCGAAGCAAGAGATTTGGTAAGTTGTTACTGTAATTGAGGCAATTATTAAAAGATCTAACACGGTCTCTGTCGCTGAATGATATAATATTTCAACTATACATTTTTATTGTATTACTGTTATATCGATAAGTCATATTTTAATCTGATTACTTCCGATTCACGCATTCATCTCCGGATCGAACCGCACTAAACAAAATCCATTCAAGTTGAGGCAAGGCAAAGTCAAGTCAAGAACGACGACGCTGTGTGCCACCCTCGGGTGGGGAATTTCAATAAACGAGCATCGTGTAAGTAAAGTTATTAAAGGTACTTATACAACCCCAAACCACCAGTAACAACAGCCCTACAGCCACCTATGTGTACACATAGTTACCTACTTACCTGTGTAACTACTTACATTATGCATATTACTTTCACCCACTTTCCACGGTATTTTTGGCTGCTCAAATGCGCAAAATGTAATATAGGTTTTATATGTGTGTGTGTTGACTGAGGTTGAAAACTGGATGGGCAAAGGTAGTTCACTACATCATATTGGGGAGCAGAAGACCTGCCCCGAAGGGTTTGCCCCAAAATGAAGTGGGGGAATATGAGCATCGAGGCAAATTCAGTTTATTTTAGATATTAAACTGATGAAAATAATTGGTATCACTTCAGTCCAATTACGGTCCAATAAATTGTAAATGAAGCTGAAACTTTAATTGGCGTCAGTCAATGAGAAACTACATAGTAATTGTTACATTGCCGAACGTGATAATCTGTCATCTATCAAAGTGGCAAATACTTTTAGGTTTCTAAGTTGCATCTTCTTTGGCCTTGTCTTCGCTTTGAGAATATAAATAGTGACTTCCGTATGATTGTCAATTAGGTTGGCTTAGGAGAACAAAGTGCAGGGCTGCATTCCGGTTCGACAGGCATGTGCAGGTCAGCGCTTGACAGCAGAAGCTAAAAAATGCCGAGCGCAACTGTACCACAATTGTTGTGTGTGGGGCAACATTGTGCCTGGCCAACCGAATTGTTAATAACTGGCCACTGGCACGTGCTTACCTGCAGCTAACACGACTTTCTCCACTCCCTGCTGCCGGCTCATCCATTTTTATCCTCTTCCCTTCGAAGGAGCAGGACCATAAAAAGCCGGGGCCAAAGGAAACATTTCCACATGCCCACAAATTAGTGGCACATTTGGGAGAAGTTCGCCATGTGTTTGGATCGGGGATGTGTCTTTTGTGGCTTCCGTGCAGCAAAGTTGCAGCCACCGAACAACCCACAACAGGCCACAAAAACAGCATTAACTAGCTGACAATCCTTAAAGTGGCTGGAACTACGAGATTCAGGTGGCAAGTGTAAAATGAAATGGCAGAATGACCGAACCATAATGGGATGTCAAGATGTTTTTTCGGTTCTTATGTGTCCAGGGGACAGAAGTGAAGATGAGACATTCTCATCTTAATGGTTAGGGTGGACAAATATGATTATTTTCCACTAGTATTTACTGCACAAGATTGATTTACAGAACATTAAAAATGTAAAAGAATGGAATTGATTCAGATTTAAAGTAATTCGGTGGCCAACATAAATTCATCAATTTCAACGATTTCGATAATTGGTGCCCCGGGTGGTCTTTACCGAGCTGCAATTGAAATGCCTTCAAAAAATATTGTTCTTTGTGCATATTTGCTGCGTAATTGAAAACCAACAAGATGGTAATGACAACGAAAAACTTCAACCGATACACATATCTACCTAGGTAGATATATTTGTGCAATTCGTACAAACAAATGAACACGTATCTGTTTTTATAAGCACGTGAAGCTGTCAAGGACATGAAATCGGTAAGTTGTTGTTGATTCCGTCCAAACAAAACGAGTGGAGTAGGCATCACATCCGATTCTTTCAATCAATAAAGAGCTCCCGGGCAATACCAATAGCCAAAGCTCATTACAAACAATAAACAAACAATGATGGCCAACCAAAATAATAATAATACAGAAAAAGCCACTGTTAAATGATGGAACAATAGAGTTAAATGACGAGTTTCGTGTGCAAAATTTCCATTCCAACGAAATATTTGATTTGCGGTGTTAAAAATCACATGTTACCATAGTCCAGTGGTTACCAACAGAAGATGGACAGGCGGCCCGCGGGATAGGTCATGCATCTGCCGCTGATCTGCTTCCGCTCTCGCCACACACACAGTGTACGGAGAACAACGGCTAGGCCAATCAATCACACGAACCAAATTTCAACATTTCATTGTTTGCTTTGCCATAGGTTGATACTTTTCAAATGAATGCCTAATTAGCCGATGGTATTGTAGTCTCTTTTCAATGACTTCCTACAGTTCCATCAGTCATTTATGCATTCGTTTGAAAATAATCTTTTTCAAACCTTTAAACTCTTTTCCCTTTTTGTATATTTTATCTTGAACATCTAATCAGAAACGGATTTGCGAACTGATATCCTTATTGGCATGTCCTGTCAAAGGCTATCCAACATATAAATAAACGGCTTTCGGTTGATATCAAATGGTCATCATTATCACACTACCCCACTTTAAAGTGCCAAAACGGTGAGGCAATCATACATTTTATGGGCTTTGATTGCTTTTGACATTTATTGATTTATTTGGCCAGAGAGACATGCGTGTGTGTGTGCATGTGCTGGGATGTAAATATTTATAAATTGCTGATATGCAATTAAAAATTACAGCAACAAAATGACAGCTGCCTCAGGTGCAGAACCACATGCTCGTGCAAATTAAGCTCCGATGCAGGTCTTTAAAATGCAAATGTGGGCGAAAAGGGTTCGAGATTTTCACAATCTGGGATTAAAACGTATTATTCTTAAAATTCATACCTAGCAGCTTATAACCCATAAAAATAAGCAAAATCTTTGGCATCTTTGGCTGTCAAAAGCATATTAGGAAAGTAAATATTTATCGTAGATGGAAAATACAAGAGTTAAGCCTTGGAATTAGGTTATTCTCAACTACATATGCCTTCTTTATTGGGATTAAAATTATTTTGTCTTATGTATTAATTTTGAACTCCTTCAACCATAGTAAGTTGTGCGGAGGAGTGCAAAGAACTGATATGACATGCTGATTACCTTCATGAAGGTGTTGAAAGATATTGGTGGAAAGGTGGGCGGTCTTATAGAGGCTGGCTTCTGACTGCGGGCAATGATAAATTTCAGGATGCGCTTATATTTGGTGCTGCAGGGTAACCAATTCTGATTGAAGGCAGAATGACCAATTCGAGAGCTCTAAAATATTAGGAATAATAAATATAAAAACAAATATACATTTTCTCTAGAAAACTCACTGATGAGATCATTTCATCGCCGTAATAACAGACCACAAAGACTTGAACTAGGGAGGCCGAAAAAAAGATAAAGTACAGCACAATATCCTCCACATTTGAAGCTGTTATCTGAAAGCCAGCAAAGCAAATGACCAGCGAGGCGGCAATAAAGTTCCAAAGGATCAGGAAGCTAAATATGCTGTTTACCTCCTCGCTAAGGCTGAAAAATGGATAACTATGTTAAAGAAATATTTGTTATTGCAAGAGAAGTCCCTAGAGATTATTTTGAAAAAAATATATAGCATACTTTTAAGGGCTTTTAGAATAGATTTCAAATCTCTAGAGATTTATAGGAAACCTGCATACTCACTCCAAAGCTCTGGCATGATAGACCACCAAACCATGGAGATATTTGATATTCTCCTCATCCGTATGATCGCTGCCATCGTAGGCCTCCAAGTCATTGGCTATAAAGTTAAAGTGCATGGTCAGCTGGGTAATGGTCGTAATTAGCACGAGATCCACGCAGACGTAGGAGACTCCGGCCACATAGGCACAGTGAGCCAATCCCCAGTAGGAAAACCAATAGACCGTCAGATCCGTCTCAGCATCGTAGGGAAATAGGATGTGAAAGCCGTAGTTCCTTTCAAATATCTCCGAGCCCATTAGGTAGTACTTTACCGTCGACTTGATGGCTGGATAAAAGCTAAATGACGAGGTATAGGTCATGCAGAGGATGGTGAAGAGAGTCATGACTCTGTTCATGTGTTTCCTGTAATATGGCACTTGATATTTCCGCTGTGACTCCATGTCCACGGGGTACATCTCCCTGAGGTCATCCAGTAGCTTGACCAAACGTTGCTTATTCACCGTCAGTCCGAATTGCTTGAAGTCGGCCATGAAACTGAAGCCAATGCAAGGGGCAACCGCTGTGGCCTCCAAAAGAGTTGTAGTCGACATGATGTGTACGATAAAGTAGGCAATTTCGCCCACCACATAGGCATTGAAGTTAAGGAAACCCAATACCAGATAAAATCGCAACAGATAACGCCTTATCACATTGGGATCCCGGTCCGAATACAGATCCTCGCCGATGGTCTTGTAGAAAGTCATCGGGAATCGGGTGAGTTCGTCAAAGGTGACCACTTCATCATCGCCCTTGGGCTTACGTTTACGAAACAGCATGACGATGTGGTTTAATAGCCGAATCCGTAGGGGCTTAGGCTTTTATAGTGGTCACCAGTGAGGCGACACCATTAAATTGTCATGAGCCAGCCCGTGCTGACCTCATAATTACTTAATTGAATTTGACGTAATTGCAGACACCTGCCAACATTGTATTGCTAAAATATTAAGCCCTTAGAGCTAAGCTGAAGGAATGTTCCGATAGATACACGGAGAAAAAACTACAGATATCTCAGGATATTATTTTATTTGAGTTGAATCACTAGGCTGTTGAAATCAAGTCTAAGGGTGTTGAAAAGTATGCAGTAAAAAAGGAAAGTCATCTTCGGGATTCAGAATATATCGTTGCATACTCTTAGATACCACAGTAAGTTTTATATGAAATTAAGCTTCTTTTCTGCACGTGCACATATAAAATCCCCGATGGCTGATGGAAATTAATTCAATTAAATGCCAGAAGGATTATCAGAGGCAGGCCTCAAAACTTACCATCATTCGACATTAAAGACAAGTTCGCAAATCAAGTGGCCAATGTAAGTACATACCATTGTGCCTGGGGAGCCCTTCATCCCAGATGCTCGCCAAATGCCAAACATAGAGAAGTATTTTCTGGCAGCCATTCGGATTTGACGGGTGTGGTTTCCATAACGCCAGAACCCCCCCCTTTTCGGGCTGGGTCTTCTTCACATTTTGGCATTTTGAGGCACAAAAGGTGCTCGGGCCGCAGCCAGGTTTAATTATTCATTGGGAATGCCGGACTACTTATACCAATTGTATGCCCATACAAAATATCTTAATCTGCTAACAATGTGCTTGCGTATTTCCCTCATAGTTCGTGGCTTTAAGTTGAGATTAAATCGAGATGGCCAATAAGAACAATGCATTGCATTGGATTTTCTGAAACAATACCCCAACATAACTCTGCTTTTCAAAGAAAACACAGCTCTGCCTATATATGAATAAACAGGATATGGATAATAGTTTTATTGCTAAGATTAATATTCTGGGATCTACAGTTGGTATTTGTGCTGCTCGATAATATTAGGTCATAAAATTACATGGAGAAATATTTTCGAAGTCGAAGCAGCTTATCCATTTCATTTTAACTATTTTTTATGATTTATTAACCATCTTCTCCTAAATTAATTTCTTGTGAAACCAGCACCTTGAAAGTTATCCTTTCGTTAAGTGTATTGGCAAATTACGTAATCTAGTGGCTCTAACTAAAATAAACCAAACTTGCGGGAAAAGGACAACGAAGTTTTTGAATTCCCCCTATCAAATACCTCAATTGAATCATCTATTCAATGTCTATAATAGATAACACCGTGCCATGCACTAATTGCCAGCATGCAATATAAAACATTCCTGATCACGTACATGGAAATTATAAATTTGTTGATTTGTTTACCTTACGCTTAGTTTGCGGTTAAAGTTTTGCAATTAAATGCTGCATAAATTACATGGCTTTGCGAATGCGTCAAATAATTTACGGCAAATTGAAATTAATTTGAGTTATATGGCCGCAACCGAATGCACAAGCAAATCAAATGTAAACTTTAATAATAATAATTTGCAGCAAAAAAGCCAAAGGAAGCCAAACATGTTCAGACTTGCAGGCGTCGCTTCATCCGCACAAACATACTACGTACATTTTATGGTCCTGGTAATTAGTTTAAAAAATACTTATATATATATACGCATGGTATTTATGGCCCTGGACCGACAATGTGAAAACGAGTTGATTTTCGTATTTATTGGCCGGCATCAGCAGCCAGTGTGTAAATAAGTATGTGTGCTCTGGATAAACAATTAAATCGGAGATATCAGTGCTCATTGGGCTAATAATTGAGTTAAATATTTGCACATGGAAATTCAAAACAACCCATGGCCTTCTGTATTCAGCATGCTGCCATATGCCTCAAATTGAAATACATTTTAATTTGAAGCGTTGACTCAATTATTAATGCAAATTAATTGTATTGCCATTAGCACAAGTCCAAACGTGTTTCAGTGTTGCAGTGTGTCCATGTCGTTGATTGTTATTTTTACAGCAATCGATGGGGCAACACTTAATGCAACAGTTGTCAACGGTTCGAACCCCACGCCACTGTATTATATTCCTTAAATTGAGTTTTTAATTAGATACGACGGACATTCATATGTTTCGCACATATTGTTTATCCTTTGTGCAACGTGTCTGCAATATTGTATTATTGTATTAATTAAAATAATAAAAGCATGCGGATTCGGACCTTTAACTGGGCAGTGCGTATGATTTTTCGACAGATTATGTGGCACTTTTATAGGGAGATGGATTTCAGAAACACATTGTTAAGCAAACATATCAATTAGGGCTGTGGAAGGCTGCGACCGTGTTCAAAGCCAACTATCAAATGTATAATTATTCTTTTAAGAGAGAAAATATTTTTTAATGAATTACAAAGAATTATAAAAAAAATTTTTTTTATCTAGCCACATGTAATTTATCTCAAAAGTAAATCAAAAAAAAAATGTTAATCCCTTTATTAAGTTTTTTTCAAGGTAAAAGTTAGGTTGGAACTATCATATTTTAATTTGCCCACTAAATTTAACCATTGTCCAATTTTTTTCGCTTAGTAAACTGCATGATTATTAGTCGTGTAAACACGTGTAATATCATATTTGAATTTGCATGACATTTATGGGAAAACAAACTGCGAGTGCCCATTTATTTCCAGGTAGTATGCAATAGAATTATCTGTTTTAATTCAGTGGAATTGTGATGCCTTTGTGCCATCGACAATGGCAATTTAAAATATTCTTATGCCCACATACAATTGGGCAATTGGTAGAAGAAAACTTCATACATATAGGCCGCAGGGTTTTCCGAAGGGAAAACTTCCATCACTTGTCGATATTTGCCAATGTGTGTGTGTGTGTGTGTGTGTGTGCAGCACAGAAATTTCTATTACAATTTTTGGCACAATTTTTTCCCACTCAGGTTTGAACTATCAAAGGCCAACGGCGCATTGGGTTTCAAAAGAGATGTGTTTTTGCCCCCCATTTTGCCCTTTCTGCATTTTCCAGCTGAGAATTGAGCTGTCGGCTGTCCATACACACAATGCGTGCATCTGTGGGGGTAAATGCTGTGCCTGTGTGTGTGAAAGGGTATTTTCGGCCATGAAAATGTCCTTAGACATTTCGATAAATTGTTGCCCCAAATTCCTCTCCAAGTGGCCCGCATTCCTGGCTCTAAGCTACTTTGAAAAATCAACTTTCTTGATTGTTTAGCTTTTGGGGTACTAAAGGGAATATTGGAAAATATCCTTGTCAAAAAAAAAATAAATAAAAAAAAATACTAATGGTTTTTACCTATCCTTATTATTTATCTTAGGTCCTTAACATTAATTAACTTGATTTAGGTAAATAACTTATCTTAAACTTCCTTTTTTATACAAGAACTGTTTATTTTGCTTTTTAAAATACTAAAATTATATTAATTATAAATATTATCATCGGAATAATTTCAGAAAATCTTTTAAAAGAGCATTCGACTATGCCTTGAATAATTTCCATGCTTCCAGCTTTGATCCCCCTAACGCTTTTCGCTTTTTTTTTGTTCTTTGTTGGCATAATATTCAAATTGGTTGGCCGGGCAAAGAAATGCAAACTCAAAGAAGTCCTTCCCACTTTTACTGGATGCCCATTTTTTTTTTCCTACCTCCGGGATGGTTTCAGAGCACTGCTTCCGACACTTCCAACATTGTTTGCAAGTGGGGCGAACTATCACAGGTCTTTGGCAAAGGTAACGAAATCTGCCCAGGAAGTGTAAGGGAATCCATTAAATGCTTGATTTGACACAAAATTTTCGAAAAGGAGGGATGGTGAAAAAATCAGATAACGCTTTAATTGCAAAAGGATTTTTTTTTTTTTAAATACAAAGCAATAGTATTGGAGAAAAATGCAACAAAATAAGCTCAAATCGCCCATATCCCATATCCTTTGGCTGCATAACAGTAAATGCAACGGTAAACCTGGTACTTTTCTCTCTTCCTCTTGCTTTTATGGCCACTTAACGCGTAACGGTAAAAATGGCCGTCGACCAGCAAAAAGAAGAAGATGGAGAAATTCTTGCAATTTATTGACTACCACAACCAACGGACAGCGTCCATTGATTGCCAATTGATTTGTCGAGTGTGTGGGCGTGTCGGTGGGCGGGTAACCAGTGTGTCTTTTGGGGGCGTGGCAGTCGGTAAAGAGTGGCCAAGTAAAAGCACAAAAGTCAAAGTTGATCGTCGGTTTTGTGCGAGTGTCCAGCCCCACAGGCCTCAAGTTTAACCCGTTCGCAGAACGAACATGTTTGTTTTTTCTGGTGTCAGAAAAATGACTTGGGAATTATAGGCTTTTAGGCGCCTGAAATATTCATACTGAATATGTTCTTAAGTTGTTAAGAGTTGCCCTCTCTCTTTGAAGAAAAAGTTAATTTTACTTTTGTATAAATAAATATTATTCTTGAAGACAATGGTGGATCCTTAAAGGGTTAAACAATTTCACAGCGAACTTATGACCCGAAATGAACAAGAGGAGCTGCCCAGGACTTGCATATTCGTTAAATTTACCGCAGAAGGCGAAAAGGAGGAGGAGGAAGGTCCTGAGCCTGAGAGGAGACAACCACATAGCTTATGCAGACGAGACCGAGACCGGGTATGGAGTGCCGTAAACGGAGCTGCACGGTTAGGAAAATCATACGATATCATATTATAATGCATTATAATGATATTGAACAGTGAGTAATATTAAAAGGATAGGGGTACTTTCATTAAAATCAGAATATTATTGTATTTCATCATATATTTCATAAGGTTTCGAGTTTAAAGCAGTTAAATTAGATAATCCCCTAACTATTCTTGTACCATATCATCATCATAATAAATAAATCACAAATCTTCATAATAATGCACTTATTCTAAAAGTTCCGACTTTATAACATGTCAAATAGATAATCTCGAAACTATTCTGGTACCATATCATCATCATAATGAATAACTCACAAATCTTTATAATAATGCATTTTTTCTAAAAGTTCCGACTTTATAACATGTCAAATAGATAATCTAAAAAAAAAATTCTGGTGATCATAATGAATAAATCATAAATCTTCATAACAATGAATTTTTTTTTAAAGTTCCGACTTTATAACATGTCAAATAGATAATCTCGAAACTATTCTGGTACCATATCATCATCATAATGAATAAATCATAAATCTTCATAATAATGAATTTTTCTAAAAGTTCCGACTTTATAACATGTCAAATAGATAATCTTGAAACTATTGTAGTACCATATCATCATCATATGATATCACTGTTTCTTTCTGTGTGGCAACGGAGCCCGGGCAGAAACTATAGCCGTATCCGTGCACCAGGACTCGCACACCGGAGCTGGAGCCGGAGTGATGGCCCGTGGCCCAGGAATCGCAGCGGAAGGGGATTCCGGAGCGGTTCAGGATGGCAGGACGAAGTACCAGGAGGCGGCAGTCGGTAGTCGGTAGTCGGTAGTCGGCAGTCGGCAGACAAAAGCACGCAAAAACTTTGTTGCAAAACACTTAGCACACACATATGAATGTTCCACAGGCGACAAAGGTTTCAAGAATAATAACAACAATGTCTTGTGGGTTTGCTGCTGATCTATAAGGTCTATATAGGATATACTGTTCGAACAGCATGTTTATAAAGCCATTCAAAATGTCTTATTTGAAATTACATACCTTACCTAAACCAGACATAACAAAAACTTAAACATGCAATTTTTAAAGAATTTGTTTTAAGTAAAAAAAAGTTTTTTCTTGATCTTTACAAAAGTTCGGTGTCATCATACTTGTCGCCTGTGTTTTACATGTTAAATGCGCGCCGCCACACATTTCTCATTGAGTGCGGCTATGCGGAGTGCGAGTGCAAGGATGTGAATGTGAGTGTGTTGTGCATTGTCTGGTTAGTCCTTTCCGCATATATTTGAAAATAAAGTTACGACAAGTTGCACTCAATTTTCAGCATTTACTGTCAGCGCACAGGCACGCCACGGCAGCCAGTTGAGCAGCAGTACAGTGAAGTCAGGGTAGGAGGGAAAAACGAGAAAGGAGGAGGATGGGGGTGCTGGTGCTGGGTCCAAGCCACTGTGGCAACAAAAACTATGTCAGGCCGGTGGACAGTGGATATGGCACACAGGGAAAATTACAATTGGATAGTTGGACCTGAAAAAAATTCTAAATAAACACTTGGGAATTATAAGCGTTAGTGCAAGAGCAGGAAAATTCTAGATTGAAACTAGTTGAATACTTGAACCTGAAAAAATTCCAAATAAACACTTGGGAATTATAAGCGCTAGTGCAAAAGCAGGAAAATTATAGATTGAAACTAGTTGAATAGTTGAACCTGAAAACATTCCAAATAAACACTTGGGAATTATAAGCGCTGGTGCAAGTGCAGGAAAATTCTAGACTGAAACTAGTACAATAATTCAATAAATTCTAAAACTTAAAATCAAAACAATAATGCAAGTAAAAATACTACAAAACACTTAGGAGCTGATAATTTTTAAAGGCCTTGAAAATACTACCCCCTTTTTCTTTGTGTGTAAAAAGAAAAGCCAAGCAACGCATAAAACGCTTGAAATGAATACGTGTTACAATTGTTCGTCCCGCAATTCCCCTTGGGCCAACTCAACCCCTTGGCATACTGCTATACAGGCTACGCCCCTGGGCCTACCAACCCCGACCCCTTAAGCCCTGCTGTTCGTATGCGATTTGCAAACATTTTCATTATGCCCATGGACATGGGAGCGTGCTACTAAATTGATCAGGAATATAGTTTTACATATGCATGAGGGAAATAGAATGAAAGCTGTATCGTTGCAGGTGCTTAAGACCCAATAAAAGGGGGGCGAATAAATTAGTCAGGTTGTGAAAATACAGTTTTTAATTGAAACATGATCCCATCATAAAATCCCTTAATTGGTATTCGGACTTCTAATGGCACAAGGCCTAGGGTTTTCAAGGAACAGCAGAAGAAATTCAAAAGGTACGTGATTTTGAAAAGGGTGTCTCATGTGTAAAGTACAATCTAAATTACTCAGTTTTACCCTTTATATGAGCGATGACTGGTAAAAATAAATTTCTGGTAGTGCCGACTTAGTGATAAGCGACTTTTCAGAGGACAATGAACAGAGGACTCCAGCGGTACGTGAGTCCTGGCTGATGGTCCCCGTGAGTTGTCACATCTCGCCACCAGTCCCAAATAAGTCCTATGTGGTGGCATTTTTGGTTCAGCCAGCTTACACTCAAAAAAACAAACGCCAGGTTGTTAATCTATACAAATTTTAAAATAATAAACTTATTTTTTAAGTTTTTAAATTAAGAAAAGTAAATTTTATGCATGGGCTAAGCTTTAATTATTCCCAACTGTTTTTTCTGAAATATAATAACATAATATAATTAACTTTTTTAAATTAACAAAGCCTAGAAAATTATAATGTTAAGTATTCGCCTTTGTTAAATTGTTCGTTAATAAATTACTTTAAGTAAATGTACTTTATTTTAATTATTCCCAACTGTTTTTTCTGAAATATAATAACATAATATAATTAACTTTTTTAAATTAACAAAGCCTCAAAAAATTATAATGTTAAGTATTCGCCTTTGTTAAATTGTTCGTTAATAAATTACTTTAAGTAAATGTATTTTATTTGAAAGTATCAGATCGAATTATTTTTTGAGTGCACAGTTAACAATATTTATTTATAATTTCAACAGTTAGACCTATTTTGACTATGTTTATTGATAAAAAATAAGCCCTTACGCATTAAGTAAGACTAACTATGCTTATTGGAAGAACTGAAAATTGTTTTATCAATTTAAAGGGAAAGTTTTTTGATGTGCAGCTGGTCGACTCGGACGGGAGATAAGCTCTGCAGGTGGTTGCCCGATTCCCGGCATTTGCATATAGAATTGTGTGGTGCGTGCGAAGTAACGTCATCAAAAAAGGGGACACAGACCAAAGTGGAACCACCCACGTCCAACACCCACAACTCACTCTGAAAAGTGCCACAAGCTGGCTGTCACAGCCTCTGGCAGCTGCAAGTGTATTTAAATTTCAACAAATTAGCTTAGTAAATTAGCTGCTCATAAATCTGTGGCCATAAAAACACGGACACGAGATACTCGCCGGGTGAATCCGGAATGAAAATGGAGAGACAGTTGGGACAGCCAGAGCGACAGCATCTGTCATTGGCTTAGTTTCCATTTTGGCCAAGATCCACACGGCGTTTCCATAACCATAATTAAGGGTATCCAGTCACGTACATCAGGCACCTACTTTTGTAATGGTTTTCCGGCATTAAGTTCGGTTTACGCTCCATAATGACCTGCACTCCCCTAGAGGTTATCTCCATTCGGATACATAGATACTTGAAGTGAAAGAAAATGTTTACCATACCATAGATTTAAAGCGTGTTTAATTGTATTTGCCATAGAATTAAATAGAATTTATTTAAGTTATTGCTTTTCAACGGAAAGTGTAACAGCTTGTACAGTCTTAGTATGTGTTTATTGGCCCAGTGATATATATAGCAGGCTCCAAGGTTAAAATTAGTTATTGGGGGGCACCCCCCACTTAAGCCATGGAACCCATGGATGTGGTGGGTTTGCCGGGATCGGTGTCACCATGACCACCCTGCTCCATTTCGGCAGTAGGTCCATACGGATTTCCCAGGCGATTGTGATAGATTCCAGCGGAACGGAGGCGCTCGTCCAGTTGGTAGCGATTGTTCAACATTTCGCGATGGCCAGTCGGATCCACCATGCGATTGGCAACACGGCGACCGATGGTCATTAGCTCGGCCGTGCGATAGGTATGTGCGGATCCGGCTCGATTGCCAAACGATTCGAAATCGGATACGGCCCTAATGCCCGACAATTCCGGGCATTTCAGCATTACGTCGCGGGAACAACACGGTATATTCAGGTTGTCTTCTTCCTTGGCATAGCGTTTGGAATTTTGCTTGACCAATTTTTCCACAATCTCGCTGATCTTCACCTGATCCTCGGTCTTTATGAAATTGGCCATTCTATGTGCGTTATGTGTATTTGTATAACTCGCGAGCGTTTGGTTAAACAGAAGGACGAGCTTACCTGGTTTTTTTTTTTTTTTTGCTTTAAGGAAAAATGAAAAGATTTTATGAAATGTGCTAGGCGCAAGGCACTGAATCTGAATGAATACAAATGGTTAAACGGATAGTCAAAATAATCACAACACAATTAGCAAAGGTAGAGTTGATGGGCTAAAAAGTTGTGGGCATATTTTGTTTGGCAAGTGTTGTAAGCCGCCGCCCCACATAAGTTAATTAACACTCATAAATTGTTTGTGAAAATTCTAATCATATTAGGAAAAGTTTTTACCCATTTGCTTGGCGCACTTTCTCACTCCTCGCAATGCAACTGGCCCTTATCAAAATCAAGTTTATTTCCTCATTTTTCGCTTGGCCAGCACAGCAGGACTACCAGTTTTACCATCGTCCTTGGACACCATACATTAGCTGCACAAAAACACATGTGTGTGGGCATATAAAATACACAGAAAAAATTATATAATAACTACTTTTTAAAATAATAATATAAATAAAAATTATAATTCATATTAGACATCGAATTCTAAGCGAATACCATTTCTTAACAGCCGATTTCCAGTAATACTTGATTGGTTACAAATTTTTTTTAATATAATAAATTTTTAAAATTAATCCAGTTTTGGTTTTAAGGAAAACATCGCAGAAAAAAGGAATTTTACATATTACACACATTTAATTTATTTACAATTTATACAAATATTGTAGCTGGAATATTAAAAGAAACCCCTAAAAAATAAGTAGTGGTATTCGAACCTGGTCCCTAATCGGCCTTCTTAGTTCTTTTTTCCGATTTGGTCAAGTTTTGGATTGAAAACTGCAAGACGAATATCGAATATCCAAATATTGTAGCTGGAATATTAAAAGAAACCTCTAAAAAATAAGTAATGGTATTCGAACCTGGTCCCTTATCAGCCTTCTTAGTTTTTTTTTTCGATTTGGTCAAGTTTTGGCTTGAAAACTGCAAAACGATTATATGCGTTATATATTCTTTAAATATCTAATCAACTGCGAACATCGAAATGAATATCGAGCTGTGTAGAGGCAACATTTTGCGAAGGACTTTGGGGGTCTTGGCACGTGTGCCCCAAAAATAAGTTGTAAAGTGGAGAGTGCAGGGCGGTGAATGGTGAATGCAGATGGGGTGACGGCAATTTCCAAGCAGTTAAAATAATTGCAACAAATTTTCAAGTTTTCCTTATTATCCCTTTTTGCATGCTCCTGCATATAATCCGAACGCAAACAACAGACTGCAGCATGGGCGGACCCCCCTCCCCCCTTAAAAAGGGGGTCTTTGTGGTATGGGTTGAAGGGGGGTGCTTGGGGCTGTCTGTGAGAGCTTGGGGCGGCAGCCACATAAATGTTTTAAGCTGTTGTGAATTATGGTAATGAATGTCAGCGCAAACTTCCGGATGCCTGGGCTCAGACCGAAGACCAGACCCGGCTAAAGCCTGCCATATTCACCTGACCCCCACCCCCAAAGAACCCCCCTTGAAAAAGGGGTGGGGGGGGAGGATCCAACCCCTCCCTGGGCCTTTTGTTTTGACCGTCTTTTGTTCTCTCAGCCACGTCGCCACTCAACATTGGCCAGTAGCAACGGCGGCGTCGGAAATGCAACGTTTTCAACTGCATGCGAAACATAATTGACAATCGGTTACAATGACAACCACCAGAGAAGGGCAAAACCCTGGCCACAAGTCGCTGGAGAATCGCAATGTTGGTAGAAGTTCACTATTTATGAACGGCGTGTCCAGCCTTGATCATGATATGAGCTTTATAAGAAAGAGATCTATTGCGCTGTACAGAAAAAATTATTTATAAAATACAACATCAAAAATTGTAAAATACAGAACCCATCTTTTTCAATTCATATGTCAATGTTTTAAGATTTTTATAGGGAAAGAGCATCTCAAACCACGGTTTAATGAATTTTTGGGTAAAAACGGAAAGAGAATATTAAATATCCCCTTTGCGCAAAAGTACAGTGGTGATCATAGTAAAAGTAATAACAAAAAAAATTGACAAAAAACAGGAACGTTTAAGAAATATTGTATAGGATAGTTTAAGTTTCGAAGCTTGGCTTCTTTTGGCTTTAACTATCATACTAAAAAAAAAATAAAAAAATAATATAAGCTATATTTTAGATTAAATAATTTTTTTTTTATTTTAACCATTTCTTAAAATTAAAATACTTGGTGAATCTCCGTTTAAACATCGTTGATCTCTGTTTTTTTCTGTGAATTTGGCACCACTGTGCGCGTTGCATGCCACAAGACAATGCCAAAATCCGCAACAATGCTGCTGCCTTTGCTGCTGTTATTCGCAATTTGCTGGTGGCCAAGCAGTCTGCCAAGTGAGTCTGCCCCTGACCAGTTGGTTTCCCTTGGGAATCCCCGCCAGGATATGGGGAAGTGGGAGGAGGAACCGGAGGTGCAGGAGGAGCAGGAGGAGCAGAAGGAGAAGGAGGCCACCGACCGACCACCGGCACTCCTGATTTACGGCGTCGCGCATTGCCATTTTTACCTGTCCATAACAAATTGGACACCAGTTGATAGAAGCTCCAACTTGTCGCAATGCAGCAGGCGCCTCGGCAAAACCACAAAAACAGCTCCTCCACCCACTCGCCATTCAAGGGAACTTACTTATCGAGAGAAGGAGCAGGGACAGAGTTAATCGGAAAGAATCACAAGTTCTCGAAAAGTATCGGAACAAAGGAACCGCAATTTAATATTGGCCTTCGAATAAAAGGAGTAACTTACACTTAATTACAAAAAATCGTTCTGTATAATATACTTAATAAATTTAAAACAACTTTATTTTAACTATTTTTTTTTCGTATTTTCCAATTAGTGATGATCCCTGATCACCCCTGATTATAAATAAAAAACAATCACAAATTATCGATAAGTATCGAAACAAAGAAACTGAAATTTAATAATGGCTGTCATAAAAATGAAATATTTTACACAAAAAATAATTTCCTACAATATATCTAATAAATAATTTTTATTCTTACATTTTATATATTATTTATTAATTAAAATTTTTTCCTTAATACCTTTTTGGGCATTTCCCAACACTGACCAACCAAAATACCTTTAACCTTATCTATTTGCATAGTAGCCTTTCCATTTCTCCTCATAAATTTTGCTTTCACCTTCATTTCTCCCCTGCCAATGAATTTTAATGCGAGGCAAATTAA
Source organism: Drosophila subpulchrella (assembly GCF_014743375.2). Lineage (NCBI taxonomy): Eukaryota > Metazoa > Arthropoda > Insecta > Diptera > Drosophilidae > Drosophila > Drosophila subpulchrella. Next base: position 21,891,956 of record NC_050613.1, read on the forward strand.
TTAAATTGTGCAAGCTGGCAGGCATTTAAAAATAATTGTAAATAAATGAAATTACTGTAAATAATGAAATTGCACACATTGCAAAAGATGCTGATTTTTCGACAAAGCTTGCAATAATCCGCAACTAATTGAGAGATTATTGACAAATTCCTCATTTGGAGCAGCTTTTGACAACTTAAGCGGTGAGTTAGTTACCTTGTAATGAGACTGCCACGCCCCCCTGGTCCGCCCTGCCCTTTAAATCGCCCCGGGCACGCTGAGTTGTAATTTCGTTAATCGACAAAGTGTCAGATTAACATTGCTAGACATCCAGTAATGACAGCCCACGGCCTTTACAATAGCTATATGTATGCAATATGCTATTGACACCTCAGTTTTCGGCAATTACGCCCACCTGGGCCACGCCCATCACGTGCGGTGCACAAACCAGAGTCTATCAACTCCTGAATCTCCATCTCCAGGATAGCCAATAACCCCAACCCACATACCCATCCCATTTCGCTGATTCGCTCACTCAATGTCGCATTAGTCACACAAAGAGGATGTTTGATTAAATAAGCTGCCATATACAAACACTCTCACACGTGTGAGTGCCACGCCCACTTTTCACTGAAAGAAAATTTGGGAAAAAATTCGGATTATGATTTCTATTAAAAATTGAAAAATTGAATTATTGAAAATGTAACAGGGTTATCAAAAGATATAAGTAAAGTATTATAAACGATATAAACGTATTATAAAGTATTACAAAGGGTTTTTAACCGCTTACTAAATCATTTTAGGTGTCTAAAAGTATGCAACAATATATTTTAATGCTTTATGCTATTTATGCTTTATTTACTGCATACATTTAGGCACCTAAAATTACATTTAAAAGTTATTTCAAAACGTTTATATAGGTTTGTTTTGTGATCGAATCTTGGAACCTTTCAGCATAAGGAAAGCTAAATAAAATTACCCAGGCACTAATTAAAAATATAATGAAATTACTGGAGATTAGCTGAAATGGAAAGAATTCATGTACGTATCGTAATAGAATCCTAAGACCCTTAAAACATTTTCTTCCAGTGTAAAGTGCACTCGACTGATGCGCTTCATTTGACGGAAATTTAAATTCGATTAGCCAGAAGTGTTCGTGTCCCGTATCGACAGTCCATGTCCGCAAATCCGCATCCGCATCCGCAGTCGTGTGTCCATTCAACATCTCCATCTTCATTTCCATCTGCATCTGCATCCTGAAGTCTCCGTCCACATTCACGGCGAATGCCAATAACGCAAAGTCCTGGCTTATATCCCTGTCAAAATTGCATGGCCATGGGCGACGGGCCAGGGGGGGTAGGTGTTGATTGGCAACACAAACTGCTCATGGGCGGGCGGACGGGGGGGGGGGTTGAGGGGGTTCTCGAAAGAGAGGTCAAAAGTTGCAAATGCCGAAGAACAAACAGCAACAACAATAAAAGGAATTGGATTGGAATGACTACTGCAGAAACTTGTTGCGCTTCCATTCATCCAACCCCCTGATTTTCCATGGGCGCCCGCGGCCGATTTCAGTGGCGAGGGGGGGGGTTGATACGTGGTTGCAGTTGCGGTCCATGGTCCAAGCAGATGGATTTTCGTGTGCAAATAAATTTGACAGCTGCTAGTCCGGATTAGGATAATGCCCTTTCTTTCTCTTTTGTTTATTTTGGATATTCTATATTTTTAAAGGGGGTTGCTTGACTTAGGATGCGACTTGAAGAGACTTTTCTAAACTAGATCCCTTACTATGAAGAAACAAGTCACGTCTTACATCAAATAATAGGGCCTTTAAATCACAGGTTCTTATTCTTTTTCATAGAAAAGTTCTGAAGAATTCGCGTTATGCATTACTTACGTTTTTTGACTACTTAAACCTGCATTAAAATTTCTTTTTAACATATCTTGACATATATATTCATACTAGTTTCATTGAAGCATTTTTCAATGAAAATTACGTGGTGACTCCCACTTTCCAAACACAAGAGGGCATACAAAAATGGTTAGCATTTTCAAATCCCAATTTCCCTGTTGTTTTTCACTATTTTTTGTTGTCCCGGCGAGGTATTCGTGTGTTTTTGTTGCATACTTTGTGTGATTTGCCAACGAGCTTGTCAACACCAAATCCCCGTGGGGTTTGGGTTCTAAAAAAAGAGGGTTTTGAAATAATGTGGGTGGGAAAACTGGTGTTTCGGCTGGCTTCCAATGGGTGGGGCTTGGTTGGCCGATTGGGATTTGTTTTTTTTTTTTTCAAATGCATTTGAAAATGCTTGCACGTAGACAACACGGAAACAAAAGATTTCCCATGTCATTTTTTAGATAAAAGATATAATATATATCTTATTTCAATCCAAAACTGCACACAGAAAACTATCTAAGAACATTGTTCTTGAATTGAGAACATTGTTCTTGAATTGAGAACGTTCGTTCTTAAAACCCGTGTAAGTACATTTTGGTATCAATAAAAGAACGATATGGTGAGAAGAGAAAAGTTAAATTGAGTTTACTTAACTAAGGACTGAACTAATAGTTTATTTGTACATACAATGTACTTAAATACCGCCAATTCAACTTGATTCGAGCAAAATAAAAACATTTTCAACTTAAGAACATTTTAAGAACATTTTCAACTCAGATGAGATCGTCAGAATTTTCTCTGTATGTGTTATACCTAGTAAAACATAAATGTTTTGATATTTTTGATCGAATTCCCCAACATTTTGAGATGATTTCGAACTTCTTATTTTTTTCAGTGCTCCCATTTCTATTTCCCATTTTCAAATTCACCCACACAAACACACCTTTCTGTGTTTGTTTTTGTTGTTGCCTTGTCCGTGTGTAGCATAATTTTTTAAGCACATTTCAAATCAATTTGAGTGTTAAGCCATGTCCGACTGACCAATCGACTGGCCATGTGGAAATTGAATGGATCACAGGTCACATGGAAATATGGGGGAGTGAAATGCTCCGTTAATCATTTAACTCAATTAGGCATAATTAAGTTTTATATTTTTTCGTCGTCGCTGGGTTAGGGGAATTTGTAATGAAGAGTCAAATTGCAATGACACAAAATGGAGATATAAATAAAACAAAGATGGGTATCTGGAGCATGTGAATGGTCATTTCAATTACAATTGATAGCTGGAAAAAAGTTACGTTTTTCACTTTCAGATTCAATCGCGTGGAAATTTAGAGTATGCCTCTTACACTTTCAATTGGGTTGGTCATTTTGTTTGTGATTTTATTTTATTTTTTGGCCTTATGCCGTTCATCACACCAGTTGAGCAATGTGTCAATGATTGTTTGTTTTATCTTCAGTTGTTTTTTATACTTCATTAATCTTGCATATATTTTTGCAGCTTAATTTGGTGTAATTTAATTCGGACGTTCCTTGATGCTCAATTTATTTCATTTAACTTGCTTAACATTTTATATCATAATTTACCTGATCCAAAGGTATGCATTTAATTGTTAAAATAATCGTTGAATATAAAAACATTTTCTTATTGCCGTCGGCAAAGTAACTCTGCCTTAAAATACTTTTCATTTCAATGCAATGAATTACAAACTGAACAAAAATGGTAAGCACTATTATTATTTGGCATTATAATGGCATTTCCCGCTTTATTTAATCAACTTTTTGTTTTTCTAATTTCCTTGGCAGCTGTTCAAAATGTTGGCCATTTCCCGCTCACTCAACATTTGTGCTTTTCATGGGGTTTCGTCGCTTTTCCTGATTTTCCGGGCGTCTGATATTTCAGCTCCCAAAGGTAGGCAACACTTTTTATCCTGCCATTTGATAGGCAAAGAAAAGTTTTGCCTGGATTTCCGATTTGCGTGTGTCCTGCTTGTCCCAAGTGTGTGTGTGTGTGTGTGTGTGTGGCAGGCAAACAGGGGAGTGAAAGTGGTGAAAGCGAAGCTCAAACACTATTACACGGCTACACCCACACAAACGCCGAGATTCTCGTCGTCGGTTGGATTTTGCCAACTTGTTGCGCAAACGACAAAATTTCCAACTCAAAACAATACGACACATGCGTGGGCAAAGGGGGGCGTGGCTGAAATTGAGTGAAATCCCCGAGTAACTTTTCCACTTTTGTGTTTTGTTTCGTCGGCTGCTAAAGATAATGATGGAATATCCGCTCGTTGAGTTTCAAATATTAGCATAACATAACGAACTCTTTGGTAATTTTTCTCATTATTTATTAAAACGATATTTCAAGAACATATTGATCTTATAATCTATTAATTTATTTCGCCAACGATAAATTCACCTTAACTGGGTACTCATATAAAATACGTATGTTTTTATATTAAAATAGGAATACTATAACAAGGCTTTCATAATTTTTCCCATTTTTCGAACCATATCTATAAAGAAAATATGAAACCGATGTTTTCAAGAACATAATGTTCTTATAATCTAGTTATTTATTTCGCCAGTTTACGATAGTTTTAACTTACTCTAACTCATAAAAAATAAGCACGTTTTTTAATGTTAAGAAAATTATTATGTTTGTTGAAATATCAAAATTATTTCAATCAGAATTTTTTTAAGCTCTGCACTCAAAGGCCGCAATACTCTTAATCGACTGCAAGTGCACTTTTCGCCCGCCGATTCCATTATATATATTTTGTTGATTAAAAAGTTCTTCTTTTTGGCGAGTCCTAGTCCCTGCCACGCCCCCCTCGCCGCCCCTTGGCCGAGTAATTGTTGTGTTGTTAATTAACTGAAATCGCATTAATAAAGTTACTTGAAAATGCGCTTGGCATCGTATGTGTGTGGTTATTGGCGATGTGTGCGTGACACGCGCGTCATAAGGTAATTTTAAAGAAATTTAAATTTATTTTATGAAATTTGTTTAAAAAACGAAAGTTCTTAGAAGAATTTAATAAAATATGATTTTTAATAATATAAAATATTTGTAAAATGTTCAAAATGGTTACCAAATAAATAAAATAAAATTTTTTGTAGGGCTAATTTATAACAAACTAAGTTGGCCATCTCTAGAATTCATTTTTTGTAATAAGTACTGTTTATTATTCGGCCATCTCTAGAATTCGCGTTTTAAAATATGTAAAAAAAATATGGGTTAAGTCTAAGCATTATTAACTATAAAAAGGTTAACAACTATTAAAAACATTAAAGACTATTTAATAGTAACAACTTTTAATAGGAAAACTACCATGAAATATAATGTAATGTACATTTTGTTGTTGTGAGAGTAACTATTTCATTGGTAAAACTGACTGTTAACTCATTTAACTACTATAATTAATAAAATTAATTATTAATTGTTGGGTTTAGGTATTTTAACCTTCTGTATTCTGAGCGTTAAACTCTCTTTTTTAAAGACCTCTCGTCTTTGACACATCATTAACATTTTCCGATGGCGAAAAAATGGTATCCCACATTGGGGAACTGTCATCTCTGGAAAGGCTGTTTATGCTGCTCGTTTTGTGTGTGTGGAGCCGCCGCAGCGCATAAAAAGTTTTAATTGGCAGGCGACGAAGTTGACCTGTGACCTCTGGCGGGACACACACGCACACACACTCGCTGCGAGCACACACACACAGTTGCAGAGGAGCGACAACAATTTTTAAGTGCATTTTGAAATGCACATTTTATTTCACATCTTTCTCTGCGTGTTGCGCTGCTTCTTCTTCAACTGGTGTGTGTGTGTGTGTGTGTGTGGAAAATGGGAAAAACACGCACACAACTTACAATTGCATTACATTTTGCATACATTTTGTGTGTGTTTAATTTTAATGCGGAGAAAACGCCAAGTTTAATAGCCAAAATGTGTTGTTAACACACTTAAAAAATGTATGCGCCAAAATGAAAGGCGGTGAAAAGTAGAAAAAAGGGGTAGCGTAATCAGAATTTATTTATTTTGCATTTTCGTACATGCATTTTCCATTAAACTCGTCTGGAAATTGCAATGCCAGAGGGCCAAAAGTCAGCAGGAGCTGCAATAAGAGCCCGCTTAATTATTTAAGTTATATTATATTAAAAAATGTCTTTTATTTTATAATCGTAGCCCAAAAGGCGTTTCCAAACTGATTTCCAATGATTTTCACTCAATTTTATATGAAAAAATTCTGTTTTGTGCATAATAGTTTTTTGGTTTATTTACTTCATTTATATGTAACTGATTCAGCATAATTAATGAGTCTCGTTTTTAAACTTCGCCAATCAAACGACAATTGAATGCCGCTCAAAGAAAGGCCAGTGCTCAATGTTGAGTGGAGTTGGCAATTTTGAGTGACTGTGTGCTGGTTTTGAGTGGAAATTTCACAGTGGGTCGGCGATTATTTACTGACTTGAATAAAAGATGATTTTTTTTTGTAAGGGGTTCAACAAACAGCAATAATAAAATAATTTATCAGAAATACATTTTCTACAAATAATTTTTAGTTTTTCCTTAGAAAAATAAAATTTTTTTTTAATTTCTAAATAAAATTGAATTAAATTTTTAAATTTTTTTATAATTATCACCTATTACTATATTTATACAATGATTTCTAACGGCTCACGTTTTTCTCGTTTGGGTGAGTGAATCTGTCCAATAAAATATGTACGTATAAGGTCTTAATCGGAGGTAAATTGAAATGGAATATCATATGATATTTCAGAATTTGGAATAAAAGTTTAATCAAATCGGACGACTTTATCATATAGCTGCTAACGATCGGATAATAAATGTGAAAATAATACGTAAGCCATTATATTTTGTTTTCCGTAAACATACACGATATTAAAATGAAATGGAACATTATCTTTAAATTTTTTTAATTAGTTTTTAGTTTTCTAAAAATAAATATCAAAAATAATAATAATAAATAAAATAAAAAATAAAATTAAAAGTAAATACATAAAATACATACAATGTTCCCATGGGAAGTTAGCTTCCTTTCTTGTTACATCTAAAATAAGTGTTTACTGCTTGTATTTAAATGTAAGATGAGGTAATGTAATTGCAAATAAATAAAATACTTATTATTTTACCTGATAATTTCAGTTGCGACCCACTTCACTGCGGTTGCGCCACTCGCTTCGTTCGTTTTGGCCCACGCGTCCCACTGTGCGCGTCGTCGGCAGAGGCCGAAGCAGCGGAGGAAGAAGAAGCAGCAGCAACAGAAACGGCAGAAAGGCAGCAGCGGCAGCGGCAGAGGCAGCGCAGTCTGTTTTGTGCGCGCGTGGTGAACGGTTGTTTCTCGTGTTGTCGTCGGAGAAATTGCACTTTCTGCGATTTGCGAACTGCGATTGGCGACTTGTGCGACTTCTCCGCTACCGGATTCTCGAGTTTTAGTTCATCGTTTTGTTGATTGTTGTGGTTTTAACCACGTTGGACTTGGACTAGAGCGTTTTTGTTGTTGTCTTCTCACCTTCAAAAACAAATTTATCCAGCAAGAAGAAGCAGAAGAAGAAGAAGTAGAAGAAAAAGCAGTAAGCGCGCCGTCTCTTTCGCACCGATCGCGTTTTTTGTTGGTTTTTTGTTATGTTTTATTGCTGTTGTTTTGTGTGTGTGTGAAGAAATGCCGCCAAAAAGCCAAAGGCATCATGGAATAAACATTGTTTATTTAAACCAAAATTTACTTGAAATGTTTCTTAGCCACGAATATTTGCCAGTGTGTGAATGTGTGTGTGTGTGTGTCAGAATTGCATGTGAAAAACGAGTTTAAAAACCAGTCTTAAAAACCCAAAAGAAAAAGGGTTCGAAAACAGTGAGAGCGAAAGAGAGAGAGAGGTTTTTTTTGGTTTTTGCTTTTTGCTTTTGCATTCTCATTCTCTCAATTCGGTTTCGATCGCGCCCTCTCTCTCTCTCTCTCCCTCTCTCTTGCTCTTCTGGCTTCTACCTGTGGCAGGTGTGCTTGTGTTTGTTTGCGTGAGCGCGAATGGCTGGCACAAAGCAAAAACTCAAAAAGTGACGTTTAAAATTTCATGTTTCGCTTTATGTTTTATGTTTTAGCCAAAAAAAAAGATGTGAGAGATGAATAATTAAAACTAGAAATTAGACTAAAACGTAGAAAAGACGGAGAAGAAGACGAAGACGGCTAAAAACATTAAAAGAAATCCAAGAAGTACCGAAAGCCAACAACAAATGCTCAAATCTGCGGCGTCGTCGCTGCGTCGACGTCGTCCGAAAGCAACAACAACAGGAACAACAGCCATTGAGATGCCGTCGCTGCCGCAGTCGACGTCGCTGCTTGCAGCGCTGCTCTTGCTCTGCTACTGCGACAGCTGCTTATTTTTTTGTTACGCGGGTAAGTTTACCTTCTTTTGCATTCCCCTCTCCTTTTGGTTCTTCTTTCTGCTTTTTTTTTTTTTGGACGAAAACAAGTACAAAACAAACAGCCGTGGGAATTTCGAAATAAGAAGGAGCCGCACAAAAGGCAGCTCGAAAAGAACCCTCGCGTTCGAATTTGAATTCGAATTCGATGATCGAATGCAGTTCTTCGGTTTTCTGTTTTGCTGCTCTTATTTTTCGGCTTATCAAAATATGGCAAGCAAACATTATAAATTTCAAGTACAGTGAAGCCACAATAACCAAGATGTGTCTATTTTGTGTAAGTTAAACGTGGTCTTTTAATTTGAATTATAAAGAAAAATCAAGATATTATTTAAAATGATCTTAAACGAAAGAATTCAAAATAAATAATATTAATCATAACTTATAGACTTCTTCAATCATTAGAGTTCCCACTGTAAATTGAAATATTACAAAAAGGTCTGAGTAAAAATAAACCTGCTTATCTAGCCTCTCTTTCTGGAGTGTGAAAATATTTCACGCTTTTCCACGATCTGTTGGAATTCTAATGATTTTTTTGCCGTATTTTTTCTGTGAGAAAATTATGAAAATGGAACCAGATTCATTAAGCATAACTGTGAAATGTGCTTTTTACTTGGGATTCAAGAACCTGAGTTGCGTGAGTTTTTACTGGAGTTTTATTGCAAAAAAAATGGATAAGTTTTGTCTCATATCATAATTCATGGAAAAAATGCTGAATAGAAACGTTGGCAAGGAACTTGCTAGGGGGAAATATCCAGTTGCAGACAGTCTTATCTTAAAGTTGACAAAAAGTATTAAATAACCTTCCAAAGAAGATCTCCTTTTGTGTTTTACGTTATTTATTTGATCTGTTTGCTCTGTTAAGAGCTTATATTTTCTTACTGTGCAATGCATTTCTTCCATTCACATGCATCTTTTCAAGATATTTCAGAGTCAAGAAGATAGAGTTGAAATCTGCAAAGGCACGTAAGAATGCGGTATTGCTATATTATCTACCTCTCGAAATAGTCAAACATGTGTAAAGATCACAATATACTATTATTAAATTATGTATCAATATTATATATACCAACTATCAAATCTTTACTTAAATCGATGACTTATATACCTTTCGAAACAACCAAACATCTGTTAGGATCACAACATACTATTAACAATTTATATTACCAACTATAAAATCTGTACTTAAGTCGATGACTTATCGATTAAAATATCTCTTAACTTATAGCCTCATGAAACGCACTGTATACTATGGATTCTTGCATTTTGTTCATTTATGCGCCGATTTGTTTGGACAATAAATTCTTGCCCCCGAGGTTGGCGAACCAAACATTATATTGTGCATTGTATTATGTGCCCGCCAAACCAAATATTAAATACAGAATCAACAAATTTCCGATTTGAATTTCGCGAGGGGCTTACACACATAACCTCACATTTGCGCTGGGGTTTTCAACATGCACCGACTGAATAGTTTATGGTGGGGGTTTTCAGGGCAATTTCAGGGGGTTTTTGGGTGTTTTCGAGGTATACGGGGCATCAAAAGCGGGGGGGACGGAGTCACCACAATGAGTCCCTTAGGCTCTGTTTGTGTTGCTGTTGGTATTTGGAGGCCTTTGGTTTTGCGGGGGCGTTCCGTGGAGCCTGAAATTGTTGTGCAAATTGAACTCTACAGATAGGAAGTTGTAAGCCCGCATTAAAAGTGCAATATCCGAGATTTTCAATAGCAGTATTATTACATTGATTATAGGCGAGTTTATGTAATTAAATAAGTAAGGGTGTTATAATTGACTGAATAATATATATGTATATGATATGCGACGGAAATAAGTCGAAGTCAATCAGAAGTCTCGGGTTTATCAGGCTTGGGAAAGGGGAAACCACCCCGATCTTGTGTATAAATACTTTTGCGATATTTAGGTTTACGTTCTTTGCAATCTGACCTTGTCAATGGGCGGAAAAGTGGGGGGAAGTTGGGTGGGTATCAACTGCAGCTGAGCGTGGAAAGTGCTGAATTAGCTAAATAGTTTGTGAGCTTTGTATCGTCTTCCGTCTGTCTGGCTCTTCTTTTTTTTTGTACTTATTTTTTTGTTTTTAGCCATCTGTTTCTGCCACTGCAGGTGGGGCACCTCCCCCTTTCGCCCACCCTCCAGTGGCTGTCAAACTGTTTGCCTGACTGGGAAAAGGAGAAATATAAAGAAGAAGACGATGAAATCTGACAAAAAATGCAAATTGTTTGTCCAGCTGCTTTACTTCTGCCTTGTCTTTCCGCACTTGTTGTACCCTCTTACCTCTCAAACCCCTTGCGAAAATTCATACACAGAAAATAAGTTCAAGATGCCTTATAGCTTGTTCTAAAAAAAGATATATTTAAATCAGAAATATTGAAAAAAATGTATTGTTTTGTGTGAGAAGTTTTTGCAATTTCCTATGTTAAATATGAGTTGGGTACATTTTTGAAATGAATTTAAAAACTAATATCAGTTATTTCTGATATGTTTTATGATATGTTTTAATAATGATATGTTAGTAATTTAAAACCGCAATATTTTTCCCTGTGCACTCATTTTTTGACCAATTTTTATACTTCTTTCTTGCATTCATTTTTTTGCCCATTTGTGTTTCCCAAAGATATTTTTTAGCCATCATCTCGGGTTACACGGCAAACACACGGAGCCAAAATCTAAAGATGAAGACGACAGTTTTATAATTGGCTTCAACTTGCTTTGCTTGTTGTTGGACCTGAGGACCCATACCATTTCATCCCATCCCATCCCCAATATGTTTTCCTTTTTCCCACTCTCCATTCATTAACTTGTGACATCAATTTAACAGTGCAACGAAATCGCTTTTCAAGCCAAAAAGATGACAAAATAAATTGCGACAAACACCAAAAGTTATGAATACGACCCAAAAAACGAACATGAAATCACTTTTTAAGCTCTTTTTCGCGCTCATTGTTGTTGTTTAAGTTGCGAATGGAGAAGGTTAAGGTGCGAAAAAAAATAGTAAAAAATATAAACCAAAAAAAAAAAAAACGGAAACGAAGGGAAATAATTTATGAAGATTGTCCAAGGGAATTGACTGTGAAAGAGATATATGTAATTTAAACAATATAGAGCGAATGATGATGATAACTGTTCGGCTCTATAGCGTAAACAAAGAGGTACAGTGCGTTTCATAACAGCAAGTCAATTAAACTCGAGTGCGGTAATCAGAGCGGAGCTGAAAAAAAAAACAAACTGAAAAGTAACTATCAAAAGCGAAAGTCTGATATTCGATAAGAAAACAATGATCGAAAAGTGATCATTGGTTGAATGGTCGTATCTTTTTGTGTATTTCAGGTTTCAGTTTGGGTAATATCATTATTAAATAAACCTATGACTGTGTTTATTATCAAAGGTAATGAAGTATTCTTATTTGAAACCTGGTTTGATTCATTTTCATGTCATATAGTATCATTTGTTTTTGCTACTAGATTATGGATCAACGGAAATATCCTTGCTTCCTATTTCCAGTAACCATTTTATCGATAGTCTGTTGTTCGATAAGAAAACAATGATCGAAATGCGAGCATGCCTATTATTTTGTGTATTTGTGGTTTCAGGAGTGCTTATATCATTATTAAAGAAACTTATGAACAGTGTTTATTATCGAAGGTAATGAAGTACTACTAGATTATGTGTCAACGGAATTATTCTTGCTTCCGATTTCCAGTAACCTTTTTATCGTAGTCTAGTTATGTGTGTCCACCTACGAAAATTCGATTAGTTTTCTTCTGCATTTCACTTTCCGGTTTCTGCTTTCTGTATTTGCGGTTTTTTCCAGCAAATATTTTTCGTAGAGCAGTGGAGATGTGGATGGGGATGGTTGGGTTATATTCATCAACATTGTGACATGATATTTTACTGTTATTCCAGTGTCTATGGCTGGAAAAAGAGTTTCCATTTCGCTCGTTTGGACTCCATCCTCTGGGGGACACATTCTCGATGTCCTGTTCTCCTGTCAAACTGCTCCTGCCACACAATCTCGGCAACGAACTGAAAATCTCCTTTCGTTTTGCCACTGCACATTTTCCGTTAACAAGCTTGCTTTCTGGATTGCCATTTTATAAGCCAGTAAGCGCCTTTGGCTAACAAATCTCTCTCAAATATTCTGGAGAAAAAACAAAATGAAGATGCCAATTCGATGAGAAAAAATGAAAACAACAACACTGCGCAGCTAAAAAGGATCGAATGTATTTTTTTTTGCTTGTCTAATGATGGCCAAAAGTTAAATGTACAGCATAATGGTTTTCATTATTTGACTGGTATAATACGCATATCGCATTCCATACAAAACACTCGCCTAATTTAATAAAGAATTTCCGATCGAAGCGACTAAACGACCGCATTAGATAAATCAAATTTTTCCGGCCAATTGTTTGAATGCGTCAAAAATTGATTGACCCACAAATGACCATGGGCGGAGGCAGGAGGGGTTTTTTTTTTTTGTTATTCCTGTTGTGGCTTTCGAGCATTATCGTAATGCCTTTCTATTGACAATGTAAATCGGGCGACTCGCTTGGATTTTTGCATTAAACGGACATTTGCACACACGGGATGCCGGAAAACACAAAAGCACACAGGGGCGTAGACAAAAGGGGGGTAACAGATTTTAAATAAAATTTTATTGACCAAATGGAGGCACCAGAAACAAACGCTTAAATATAATTACTAAAAAAGTGTTATGATGTGATATGATATGATATATCAAATATGATTATATGCTATACAATATGAAGTGATATCATATGATTTGTACAAAAATTATTAGTTCAATCAAGAATTAAAAACCATAAAAACATGAAACTAACATTTCATACAAGTTTTAAATGGTTAAATCGGAAATAAAATCATTAAAGTCTGTATAAGCCTGGAAAATCACAGGGGGAGCCTTAAATCCGTGACAGCATGAAAGATGGAGCATAAATAACAACAATAACAATTATCCGCGATCTATCGGAAAATGCAAAGTGTTGATGTATGGGAAAAGCGATAGAGGAAAAAGCCCAAAAAAGAGGCAGCAAAACGAAAAGAGCCGGTCAACAGCATTTACAATGCCAAATTACAACCAGCGGGAAAATGTTTGACCAGCATATATATAGAACATTCTGCCCCCCCCCGAAAATACGACACCCATTCCCGCATTGCAGTTTTTCCCCACTTTCCCGCTGCTTTTCAGCCCTTTTTCGAGCCGGGATAGGTTTTCCCTGTGGAGCGATAGATTGACCAAAAGTCAAATGTGTCTCGCACAGTTTGATATTTTCGCTGGGAAACTGTGACAAATGAGTAAACAGTTTGATGATCCCAAAATGAAGCGAATTAAACGGTAGAAGATTGTTCGCTTTGAGTGTCCTTAAAACTTTGATACGGTTATTAAACAGATTAGCAAGTTTGCCGCTTCTTGCGAAACTTTCTAAAGTGTTTAAAAATCAAAAAAGTACAAAATGAGCAAGTGCAACGCAGAAGGAGCAGACTGTTAAATGGGAGTTAATTACGAACTGCACTTTTGGGGGGAAAAGTATTTGTTTTTAAGCTTACGCGAAATATGACCAATAAAATGTTGGCAAGTTTATTCGGAAGAGTTGGCCTTACTTAGGAATACTTCAAGACATACTCCCCATTCGAGGTAATTAAGATTCTCTTTGTTTGCCTTTTATACGTATCGTTTAGTCCAAAACGAAATCCAAGTGATTCTCAAATTGCTGCCAAACTGTGTGTGCTCAATTGTGCTTAAATTGTTTGAATTCATAGAAATACCTAAAAGATACAAGATTCAGCAAATACTCGTTAGTGTAGAGATATATGTACATTGTACAGATTGTAACTGCTTGTGTAAATATTTCTTGATTTTTTCTTGCTTTGTGTTGGCTTTTCTGACTGATTTTCCATTCTGCTTGCCACGCATTTCAATTAGCATTGATCCACTTGCAACAAAAGAAACTTGGAAGAAGCAAGCAGTAAAACGAAAAACCATTAAAAAAATGCAATCAAAAATGTATGTTTTCCCCTTTTGTCTTCTGTTTTTTTTTTTTATATCCAAACGCCGCTCAATAATGATTTATTTATAAATTTATGAAGAATATTTTTATGGCTTCTAATGAAGCACGTCTGAGGATACAGTTAATGTTCACTAATTAATAAAGCCACCCCCCTTTGATCAACCCCACCCCCTTCAGAATGTTGATTACCAATTTTCCATTGTTTCTGCTTTTGTGCGTTACCTTGATTCATGAAGAGTTTTATTGCATTTTCCCTACAACGATTTTTTTCCTTCAATTAATATGCGAAAGAGGTAAAACCATCGCGGCATGTCAGAGGTGTGGCAAAAGGGGGGTTTTAGCTGGCGGAAGGGGGTGACGCATGTCAAACTAAGCGAGCGAATGATTGAGTGAAGAAGAATTTCTTGCAAGCAAAAAAAAAAAAAGAAGAAAACGCCACGATCAAGGCCAGGTTAAGAAGTTGTTGGGAAAACGGTGGGCACAGGGGCGTAGAGGGGGGTTCTGGGTGCAGGGTAGGTCATTGCATGTGTGTGCTTACCTTCGCTGGGCACATTTGCATAAGCTGCAGAGCAAAAACAGCTAAAACAGTCGAGACATTTTATTGTGACTTGCATACTGAAAAAGAGGTTGAGATGGGGTAAACGCAGTTGCAGATCGATGGTTTTAGTACCCTTTATCATAGGTAAAGTACTAACAAAATGGGATATATATATAGTCTTATAATGGAATAAAAATATTATGAAGTAGATCTATTAGAACTTGAATAAGTCGTAAAAAAAACTCCGTAAATGGAAAAAGATCTTTTTAAAAATCTCTGTAAACGGTTCAAGATCTTATAAAAAAATTCTGTATATGGGATATTAACCCGAACTGAAGTCAAAGTATCATCATTTGATCAAAGAATGTATTTATTTTTAAAGGACTCTATAGTAAAAGAGAATATTATTATTACCAATAGTTACGTTATCCAAAGATCTATAAGGAATTTAAATTTTCAGACAAAGAACCCATTTTAAAAAGAATCTATAATAAAAGTGAATATCATTATCATCCATAGTTGAGATAACCAAAGTTCTGTACAGAATTTTTATGCATAAAACTTCATTTTTTTTATGGAACCCCAAGTCTAGTTGTGTTCAGAATGGTAAATCCCATACTCTATAGGGTATTGAAATGAAGAAGCGCCACGAGGAGCAGCGGACCAAAGCCAGGTGCAAATTGAAGGCACAAACACCATAAGAAGAGGACGTCGCCGAAGAAGACGCAGAATAAGTGGTAGGGGGAGGACCTATTCTAGAAGAAGACGACTGCTATCATTAGACATTTCCGGTCTTTGACTGCACTCTCACACAGATACTCCACACACACACACACACGAGTATTCTTTGGGTTACCTTTTTGGGTTCCACGGCGACCGGCGTTTCTTTAGCCCAAAATCACAGATACAAAACACACGCACACTCACATATGTTGCACACGTTTCGGATTGCGTGGAAAGAGACGGGGAGATGTGGCAGAAGGAGATAGTAAGAAAAGTACCAGAAGTACCACAGTACCATACCAAAAGTATGCCTCATGGGGAATATTCCGCCAAAGAGTGCGAAAGACAGCAGGCGCTAACAATCTGTGCGCTGAAGTTTCAAGTGGTTTTCCACAGTGTGGAAAACTCATTGTTGGTTTTGGTTTTTCGTTCACCATTAATTGTAGCAAAAGTTTTAACTACGAATATCTCACTAGCAGAAGTCTTATTGATTGAATCGTCGCCACCACTAATCACATGTTTTTCTTGGCTTAAGTTTTCCGCTTAATCAGTCAAGTATATGGGAATTTTGTTTATTTTCCTTGGGCTACTTGCACAAGAAGATCATGCATTATGGAATAAAAATCTCTACAACTGATGGATAGATTACAGTCGTTGATTACCTTGCGGTTTCTAGAGTTTTGAGAACGTGTCAGGTGTACTTTATCTGGGACATGGAAAATATTATTCTTGTTATTACACCTTTATCCATAATTTGTAGTCCACTTATCGCACCTTTCAGAGAGCTTAACCCGCTAAAACTTGTTGTTCCCTTAACTATGCGGTTACACGTTCTTATATCCTACGTAGCCTACTTAGCATAGTACCCCACAAAAGGGGGCGTTGGGATTGAAGAGGGGCGTGGCTATTGCTAATTTTATTATGCACACACGCAAACACACATAGCCAGACAAGCAGACATTTTTACATTCCACCTTCGACGCGCTGCTTTATCACTTTCTACATGGACTCGAATCTGGTCATAAGGAATTCAGCATTCACCTTTGACCCCCCTGTGACCCGCTCCTCGATTGTTGACGCCTTTAAATATTAAATAAGAAGCGGAGAAGAGAACAACAGAGGAAAAACAAGCAGAAACCAAAAGAACAGAGGGGGAAAAGGTGAGCTATATATTTTTCAGTGCTTGGGCACGTTGTCAATACGCCAGCCCCTTTGTAAAGTAAGAAAACAGCCCACTTACCAACTTACCACTAGGTTTTCGAAACTCCCCCGCCTTATAGGAGTCACCCTGTGACACCCTGTGTCGGTGTTTTGAAGTTTGCTCAGTCTTTTTCTTTTTTTTTTCTTTTTGTGTTTGCATTTTGATCAGCTTCAACTTTGGAGATTTGCTAAGTGGGTAGGGGTTTCCTCACTGCGCTACCTTTTGTTTTCCTCACCCACTCTCCTTTTTTTCCCCCCTCTGACACTGTTGACAAGTTCCCTTTCCCGCGCTAAAATTTCTCCTGTCTCTTTTCTGGCTTCTTGAGTCGCATCGCCGGCTACTTCATCTTCTTCTCCTCGTCGTCTCCTTCATTCCACTTAATTGTGGCCACATTTTGAGGGGGGTTAAGTGTAGATACAGTCGAAAAAATGGTATACTAAGATAGTCTTTCGTCTTATAATAGTCTAGTATAGATGTTAAAAAATTTTATTATAGAAAAATGCTCATATTTTTAGAAAATATTCAATTATTCACTGCACTGTTATCAAAATAAAATAATATATGTAACGTATGAACGGATGAATACGACTATGTGTATAAATCCCGGATAATTTTCCATGTCACATCCGTATGATTATACCAATACTAAAAGTAGAATATATTACTAATATAAACAAAATGATGATATATCATAGCTAATATATGACTTTATTTCTATAACTGAAAATGATTTAACTTTGTAAAACATATATACCCTTTGTTTTATGAGCTAAAGTATTGTAGATAGTGTTTTAAAAGTATATTATAAATATTATATGACTTGACTTCTATAATTGCAAATGATTAACTTTTTAAAACATATATACCCTTTGTTTTATGAGCTAAAGTATTGTAGATAGTGTTTTAAAAGTATATTATAAATATTATATGACTTGATTTCTATAAGTGCATTGTGTTGGGAGGGGGGCGGTATTATATCTCGTGCCTTAACTCCTTGTACATTTTATTGCTTTTGTGTTTTATGACGCCTCAGCGTGTGCTGCAATTTATATTCATTTTCATACCTTAATCGCTTATCCCCCAAGCAGCTGGATGGAATCTCCTTGTTTTTCCCTTTTCCTATCCGTTATTCATTTCGCCCTCATCCATTGTTAATAGCAATTAAGTTTGCTTTTAATATCTCATAATTTGCCAATTTGAGCTGATAAATGATCCGAAATATATTGTAGGGGGGAGATTCGTGTGAAAATAGATGGCTTAAATGAGTGTCTTTTGAGCTTGTGCACTTGTCCTATCAGTTTTGGCCAATATTTCATGACCCAAAGTCGCTAATCTAGATATTGCACATAATATATATGTCCATATATTTGGAATATTAAATAGGTTAAACTGTCGGATTTTTATCTAATCGTTGATGTGGATTTTTATCTATGGCAAATATTAATGGTAGATCGTTAAGTGGCACATGTGTATCAATTGGAGTTGTGATAAACATTTGTTCTTGAGTGGTGACTAAACAAAAATGAAGGTATTATTAATTTTTTTTTTAGATCTACAATTTACCTTTTTTATTAGTTTTCCTTTATTCACATTATCCGCACTCCATTCTATATTTTATTAGATACAATACACTTGATAATGGAGCCCAAAAACCTGGAGCCCATGCATAATTTGTGATAATGGGGCGTACACACAATCCGAAAATCCACAAAAACAATCGGACAGACACAAAAAGAAGGAAAGCACCCGAAAAAATCTTATCACACTCAATTGTTGACAAACGAAGGTGGAACGTAAAAAAAGCACGAACACCGAATAGAATTTCTGAAAGAGTGGGTTTCTTTTTGGGTTTTTATTTTTACCCGGCTTTTGTTTGAACTGCTATTGCAATCATGTCGCCTCCCACAGCCACGCCCACTCTAATGAGCCTCATGTGTTGGCTTAAATGTTTCAACATTTATTTTACTTTCATTGTTGGCAACACAGTCATTCTATGTCCATGTGTATGAATGTTTATCTCTAGGTTAGCGTTGCCCTTTATTTTTGTCACTTTGGTAAAGGGTTCTACGGTTCGGGGAAGAGAAGTCATGATGATGCAAGAAATGTTTTCGATTAGTAATAGTCCATTTTTAGAAGGTTACAATCACAAAATTATTTTCTTCTGCGGTTATTATCATTACTTTTTTATATAAACCAAGTACTAAAGTATTAATCATTGTTTAAATTTGAAGAAGACATAAATATATACTTTGTGTTTTGCTATTATCAGTATTTTATAAATAGTATATGTACATATATAGTATTCTATTATAATCAAATTTAGTTTCATAAGCAAAAGATTGATTCATATTTTTACATGTCAATAAAACCAGCTTAACTTTTAAAGTTTAATAATATCATATTTATTTTATGTAGATATACCCCACTTATAGAGCATTAAAATGTTCTTGTGTTTTTCTCCCAATTCCTTTCATATCTTTTTTTTTTCGATCATTGGTTATCAATTTGAGTTCCGCTGGTGGCCTGCCATGTTCAATTTGGTATCGATGATGGATGTTGGCTCGGCGATTAGCTAATAACCTGGCCGGCAAAAACAGTAAGCCGTTTTTCTCTGGGAAATGAGGAATAAGCTCTAAATGGGAAATGAGACAGAAAATGCGGCCAGAGTTGAGTTTTTTGGCTTTGTCAAGCAAAGAATTGTGCTTAACTCATAAAGCCGATGGAACCAGACCGTACATACGTACATACGTACATACCTAAACATACCTGTACACAAAAAACCCCAACCCCAAAACTCATTGGTAACCAGATGCATGCCAATGGCATGAATCATGAATATTGATCTCCCTCTTTTGAATGGCTCTTGGTGTTGTGTGACTCAGTTCGGTTTTAGCCTTTGGTAGTGCTGCCTCCTCCTCCTCTTTTGTTGCCTGTTGCCAACCGCTTTTTGGCCAAGAGAGCAGACAGGGTTGGGGGGCATAAACAAGAAGCGGAAATGGTCAACAGAAGTAGTAGTACACGGATAAAAAATAAAGAGCAACCTGATTATGTACCCAAATTAATATAATTTAATAAATGTATTTTTGACCAGAGAATAGTGTAAAAAAGACAATCCTAACTGTCTTTTCTTTCTCATATAAAAACAAAAAGTTGGAAAATTGGTAACCCATCATTTAATTTTTTTTTGCTGTGTAGTAGCAGCAGCAAAATGTATCCGAAACTCTTCAAAATGAATTGTCATCATCATTTTGTTGTCGCTTGCATCTCTTTTGGGGCCAACTGGGGCGCCACCTGGCGGACACCACTGGACCAAATAGTCGCAGGGGGGGGGGGGGGGGTATACTTCTGGGGAATCGGTCTTTAATGTTTCGGCTTTTTGGATTTTAGTAATCTTTTGCTGATCTTCGGGGAAAAACATGATTTCCTTGGAATTTCGAATCGCTAATTGACTCTCAACAAAACCATCTGTTGTTATGTAAATATCTTATGACTAATGTAGAGATTTGCCATAATAGCTATGATATTTTGCCAGACCCACACCTTTTTTAAATTTTAATTAGTTTAGGTTTTTTGTGGTTATAGAATAGGTGACAAATGTGCATTAGAGCTTAATATAAAATCGTGTTCTATTATAACCAATTGATGTCTCGCATTTGCGACCCTAAATCCCCTGGCGAATGCCATGTCATTACGAATGCATCAATCACACTGGATCAATACTTTTCCAATTGTTAATTGAAATTAAATTCGTGTGAAATTGCAATCATAATCTTTGCTTCACCTTCTGTTTTAAACCCCCCCCAATTAATTACATAAGTAGGAGATATGAATGTGTAAATTCTTGAACTCGGACAAAAGGCTGATGATGAAAGGCATTTACTTTGGATTCGGTAGGGCAACAAAGATTACAGATAGACTCGCTTTCCCCTTAATTGGGTAAGTGGCATATATTCCTATTTTCATTCCCATCCCCAATCAACATCCCATCGGCCCACCGCCCCATAAATATAACCCCCCGATTTTGTCTGTTCTTTGTCCAACTATTTGAGTTATTTGTAGTTTGCGTGCGGGCAGCGCATTTCGCATTTCTCCCCCGTGGAATGTTCCGCCGGAACCGCCCTGAAATCACTGTAATTGTTGAGATTTTTCCTGCCCGCGGGTGGGTTAAAAGTCTTAGGGTTCCGCGGATCCGAAAGCGATTGACAGACCCTAAAACAAAACAAGAACAGAAAAACATTGCAAAAAAAAAATATGAGAAAAATGTCTGTTTCCACAAGGAGAGCAAAACTTTCGTTTTGATGTTTTCTTTTGTTGACTCAATATATTTATGGCAGGCTGGTTTGGGGGGTTGGGGTTGTACTTATATAATTATGTGGTAATTATGTTGTTCAACTCTTTGTCCCAGTTGCTTGTGTGTCTCTCTTTATGCGGCTACAAGTACGATGACAATTGACAAAAGCCAGTCGGCGGGAGCCAAACAAAAGAAGGTTCGGGGGGAAATCAAGCCAAGCTCTTTTAAATCGAAGTTTAAGTGGTCTCCCGCCAAACGGAAAGCGGAGTAAAGAGGGCTTCTGGTATGGCCCCATACCACGATTGTGTGTTGTTATAAGTTATGGGAGCTTAAGCGGGTATTCTAACTTTGTTAAATACTTGGATATCTTAAGTAATTTCTTCATGTAATATTATAATATATATTATATATTATATTATATTATAACTTCTTGCTTGGATATTTATCCTAATTCCTTCATGCAATATTATAACTTCTTGCCTCGTGTTACTATTAAAACAATTGTAGAAAGGATGAGTACCCAAAAGAAATATATATATAATATAATTTTCTAAGTTATGAATGGTATACATATATCTTATACATGAAGATACATATGTAAAGATGTTTAATATATATATTTGTAATATATCATATAATATATAATATAATTTTCTAAGTAATGAAGAGTATATGTCTTATACATGAAGATTTATAAAGATTTGTAATATATATATATATAATATATCATATCTTGAACATCCCATTTAAAACAGACTTTGATTTAAAACACATTTCATATTAAGTCCTACATAGTTGTGTTTTACTAGATATTACCTAAAATCCATCGTCTAGTAATAACCACTTATAGCCAACACACAACTTTCTAAGATATTTGGGGCGTTAGATGTTAGATGTCATTAAAGGGTATTCCAAGTTTTAGTTTCCCCCAAAAGATAATCCACGATTCTTGTGCTTGTTTCTGTTGTTGATTGCGCATCTTAATTAATTTGACATAAATTGCAAGCGAAATAAAACGCAGAGAAGGGACAGAAACATGTGTATGCTGTGTGTGTGGCGCCCCCTTTGGAATGCCCGCCCCGTCGGCAGCTTCTTCCTCTTCTTCTTGCTTGCCAACCAGTTGCACACAGTCTGTTGCAAAAGTTGGCGCTCGGCAAATTTGTTTGCTTAAGCCCTTTTGTCTGCCTGTATGCTGTGTGTGTTTGTTTGTTTGTTCCCTCGCACGCCTGTATTTGTATCTGTGTGTGTATCTGTGTGTGGATGTGTGTTTGTATTTGTGCGAGTCTGAAAAGGACGATTGGGCAAAGTAAACTTTTAATTGCATTCACTTTGCATCAAACATCTACATACACACCCACATATATCTTGTATTGCACACTATACTTAATTGGGCATCATATTGATCGGAGCCTGGCTTCATTAGCAGCCTGAAAATATATAGTATGGCCAAAGTTTCACTCCATTCATTCGAGCGAATGGAGAAGTTTTACAGAAGCGATTTAGTGCTAAATCCATTAGTTTAGTAAATAATTAGTTTTGGTTGGGCTTTTATTGGAATTCGGAAAGAGGAGCCGATTGCCTTTTCAAAAGGACTTTAGATTTGAATGGAGAATTGTACGTACATACTCTAAATCGAATACTATTGGAAAATCCAATGAAATATATCATGTGGTTACCATATAGATAATATTTTTTAGACCCCAACATTTATGTTTATAATTGTTATTTGTTTATTATTGTTGTTTGTTTAATATAATTATTCATTGAACATGATTACTAATCGTTATTATGAAAATAAAAAATTTTGGTTACCTTTAAAATGGAATAGAATTTATTAAAAAAAATCCTAAGTATTATTAAATTATCGGAAAACCTTATAAAATATACCATGTGGTTACCATATAGATAACATTTTTAAAACGGCAATGATTATTATTTTTGGTTTATTAGTATAATTAGTTTATTATTTTTATTGATTGATAATGGCTATGATTTTTATTATGAACATATAATATTATGGATACTTTTAAAACGGAATAGAATTTATTAAAGAAATCCTAAGTATTATTATACCATTTCAGAGTCTGCCTATCTTAAGGTACCTTTTATTTTTAAACCAACAAAAGGTTCAGTGGATGATTCAGTGGGCGGTGTCTAAAGGGGGCGTGGCTGGTTGGGTCATCTTGATTGTGAAAGCTTAGCACCTTCGCTATCTGTCGTTTTCCCTGCCTTTCTGCACATTTGTTAATTTTAATGTCGTAATTTCTGTTTATTTCTCTCTTTTACTCATTAAACGTAATCGGAGGCCAGAAACCAAATCAAACTTGGCTGAGTTTTTCCATTTTTTTCGCTTTCCTTTTTTTTTTTAGCCCATTTCAATTGTTAATTTCAGAGTCAGCAGAGCGGAACAAAAAAAAAAAAGAAAAGAAAAGCGGGAAGGTTTGTCTTCTCCGATAAGAAGAAGCAACAAAAAATGTAAATATTTTGCCTATTAAAAGCTGAAATTGAAAATTGCTTTATGTGGACCTGCCCCAATGCGATTTTTCAAGAGTCGCTGGGCTAAGAATATTCAGTTAATGAATTGGAAAGCCAAGAAGGGCCCAAGAGTGAAATAATATTAATGGAGGATGGCCCTAACCCTTGGTTAATCACTAAAGATCATCTGATTATATCTGGGGCATTTGTCTTTTTGCAGCAGAAAGGTGTGTGCTTAAATTTATAACTTGGGTGTAAATTCTAACTGAAAATGTATTTAATATATGTTTAAATTTATTACCAGCTGTTCTTAGCGTGGAAAAATTTGAGTTCTTGTTTTTTCACTTGACTGCCACGCCTTGTTTATTGTTTATTGGCCCGCGGTCGCTTATTATAATTGTTTTGTTTGTTTGCTTTTGCCTTTCCACTGCTTTCGTTTGTTGTTCCTCGCTTTCTGCCTCACAATTTAATTTCTATTCGGTTTTGATTCGCTACTCATTTTCCGCACATACTTGCTTAATGACTTTCGGTTTATTTATTTAAAATTAGATTACGTTTCATTATAATTTTTTAATAATTGTTCTTCGCCCCCTTGGGACTTGTACTTTCTCACACTCGACGGCAAGTTTCTCGATGTGCAAATATGTAAGATACCAACATACATATGTGTGTTTTTCTTTAACTCTTGGCTTTTTCGCAGCTTTTTGCTGCATAACGAAAATATTTACTCCTTTTACACTCCGTTGGTATTTTTTTTTTGGGTTGCCCGTAAATGAATTTTCCAATAAATAACAAAAATAATTAATTCTGATTTTTCTGCTTTTTCGCTTAGCAGACGATTTTATGTTTTCTTTTTCGGGAAAAATTTGTGAAATATCTCGTTGGGAGCTCTTTTTATGTGGTGTTTATGAAGGTCTATAGGAAACTTTAAAGACTTCAAGCTATTGAATGTTTTGAAAATATTTAAGTGTTAAAAAATAAGAAGTTTTTAAACACATTTTTTAATAATTTTTAAAAATTCTTTAAAAATAAATATTAATTGAAGTGAGTTTTCATCTCTGTTGGAGCTTAGCAAAAAATGTGCGAAAATTCTTTTAGCAATTGCAAGGACATCTCAGATTTGGAATGGAATTTTCTTCGTCCCCCATTTTTCCCTTTGACGAAATTATATCATTTTTCAAAGAACTTGTGCAACGTGGAAATTCCGTGTGAAAAGCGCTTTTGATGGCGGCAACTCTTAACTGTTTGCCAGGCTGTCTGACCGCATGCCACGCCCACAACTTGCCGCCGCCTCCCACTAACGGCCCACTCATATGCAGGCATTAAAAAAAGAGTCGGCCACATTTCTGTGTTGCCTTTGTTAATTTTCTTTGTTTTTTTTTTCTGTTTCTCTGCGGTTTACGCTTCATTTAATTTGGGTTTCTGGAAATCAAATAATAACTGCGACGAAACATGGGTTTTGTGGGCGAGAAGAAGAAGAAGCGGAAGCGGGCCGTCAA
This sequence comes from Drosophila subpulchrella, assembly GCF_014743375.2. Taxonomy (NCBI): domain Eukaryota; kingdom Metazoa; phylum Arthropoda; class Insecta; order Diptera; family Drosophilidae; genus Drosophila; species Drosophila subpulchrella. The sequence goes on from NC_050613.1 coordinate 21,917,035, forward strand.
AGCTCGGCTTCTCTTTTTATTTTTTTTGAATTTATTTTCCCTAATACTTTAAATTGCCATCATGACTTCCATTGTTTTTGCACATGGAGACTTATTTTTATTATTTTTTAATTATTTATTAATTTTTTTTTTATTTCATTTTTTTTTTATATATATATATATTATAATTTTCTTGTATATTTTCATTAATAAAAATTGTTTTTTTCAATGCTTTATTATTAAACTTGTTTGTTTTTATTTTATTACATTCATTTTTTTTTGTTTATTTCATATTGTTTTTATTTTCCTTTATTATTCTTTTTTTATTTTCTTATTCTTTTTTTTATTTTCTTATTCATTTTTTATTTTCCCATATTTCCTTACACATTTTCTATTTTTTTTTTGTTCAAATATTTTTTCTAATTTATTTCTTCTATTTTTTTTTCCATTTTCTTGTTGCCTTTTCATCTTTGGTTTCTGGTGACACTGTTGACTCTGCCCCGTCTCTTTCTTTGCCCCTATTTGCCGTCTCTTTCCCCGACTTCGCTCCACTGACCCTGCCGTCTCTTTCTGGCGCTGCTGCTTAATTGAGCATCAATTAAAAATGTCTCGCCTCATTAAATATACGTTTAAAGAAATAAAACCAATGAATGAGTATAAAAAAGAAGCGAAACAAAGTAAGACCAAAGGAAAAACAGATAAAGCAGAGAAGCGGCAGTGAAAATGCATTCGCAATGCACTTCTTCATTTTTTTTTTATGATGAGAGTGCGCTGCAAGCATTTATCAGTTCGTTGGCGATCTTCAGTTCGACATCATCATACGCCAATGTCTCAAAAAAATAAAAAATAACAATAATGAAAGAAAGAAACCCCAAAACCCCCTTTTGAACCCACCCATTTGGCGCTTCTATGGCTTTTTATTTAAATATCAACTTACGACCCGCGATTCCCATGTAAATGCATTCTTTAATGAGTGCTCCTCAAGTGCGAGTTGTGCATTTCGACATGACTCACCCATTTGCATATTTAAGTCGTGTGTGTGGGATTCTCCGCTTATGAATGCAGATGTTTATTTACCGACGAAGGGGGGCTTAAACTTGAAATATATGTATATGAAAAGAGCTGAAAACTGCGAACGAAGCAGTCATATATGTTTGTTTACTTTGGAAGGTCAGTTACCAATATGGAAATGGAGTTTATATACTAGCTTATACATTTAACCTAATTGGTTTCCCCGTAGATTCCCTCGAAATAATAATATTGAGGCCTTTCGTCGCTGATTGACAACGACGAAAAACACATGCTGCAGATCGTATCAGTTTTTTGTTTTTCTGGTTATGGGGTTGGGGTTTTTTTTTTTTTTGGCTGACCTGCGACCTTTGGTCCACTTGTGCTCTGTAATTAGATTAAAGAGTTTTCCCTTTCCAACACTCACTGGCTCTCTTCTTCCCATGACCAAATTAAAATAATTCCAGCGAACATAAATGCCAAGTCCTCGCATATAAATCAAATCTTTTCCACTCCACCCCCTTTTTCTCGGGCTGTGCTCGTAATTAAAAGATGCACAGCATCCAGAAAGCAGCGGGAAATCGAGGGGGTTAAGGGTGAATGGGGTGAATGGGGAGGTGTCACCCATTGGTGGAGATTTTTCGGGGGTCTCTGGTCTCTGGGTGCCACACATGTTTGACACAGATGTGAAAAGCTCGTAGAATGCGATAAAAAGGGAAAGCGCAGCCAGGAGGGGCTGCAAGAATTTTCCGGCTGGAGAGCTCGCCGTGTAGTGCAGTGTAATTTAAAGCCCGAAATTATGTAGTGCAAAGATTTATCTGGTGTAGTTAGGTGTAAAATAGTGCGGTAATTACTTGCGAACTCAAAAAGGGAAAACTAATTTTTAAAAGCTGAAACTAAATGGTTCATATATTTTTGTATAAGGTTTTATTTCCCTATTTACATAGATGTATATATTTTAATGTGCTTCTGTGTAGTCAAAGAAATAAATAAATATGTACCTACATACATATGAAATAATGAAGTCAAGCTTTTGAGGGCAAAGTTAAAAAGGTGTGTGGCCTTTTGCAAAATGCACATAGGTCAACCGAGTCTCCTCGCTCACAGATATGATGTTTGTACGTAGCTATCTTCTTCCATCTCTTTTCGGCATTGTATCTCTGGGATCCAAAGCGCATCCTAACCTCAAAAAGCGAGGGAATCGTATGCCCGCGAGCGTTCTCGTCCTCCTCCTTAAAAAAAAAATAATACTTATGTGTGTGCAATGTGGCGCACTTCCTGGTTGGGCGCAGGTTGCTTTCCTGTCCACCCCCCAAACCATTTTTCCACCTAAAAATCCCCCTCCTAGTGTTGTGTTGCTGTTGTGCCTGCTTCTGTTTGTTAATGAAAAGAATGAAGGAAACAAACCAAGGAGGAAAATTATAAAAAGGAAACACCAACTTCTAAATACCTTATAGATAATATAATAGAATTCGAAATAATATAAGCTTAGTTTTGAAAAACATTTGATATAAACAAAAATATAGCTATTTCTGAGTTGTTATTACAGTATTTAGTATTATAAAGAAATAAAAAACACCAACTTCTAAATACCGTATAGATTATATTATAAAATATAACAACAGAATTCGAAATTATATAAGCTTAGTTTTGAAAAACATTTGATATAAGCAAAAATATAGCTATTTCTGAGTTGTTATTACAGTATTTAATATTATAAAGAGAAAAAAAATCACAAATTTATAAATACCGTATAGATTATATTATAAAATCCGAAATAATATAAGGCTAGCTTTAAGGAAATGCGATATAAACAAAAGTACAGCTAGCTCTGAGTTATTTAGGATCACATCTTAGGCAGTAAAAAAGGGTCATCTAAGCTAAATTAAATTTACTATATATAGATTCCGTATTTTAATGTTTTTTTTTACGACCCTGAGTTCATTTTATTCCCAATTCGATATAAGAACCAACTATAAAAGTTAAGCCCAAACAGCTGAGAGCGGATTCAGAGACGAGTTGAACGCGGAAGCGTCAACATGTTCCCATCTCATCTCGTACTCTATATACCATCCTATCCTATCCTATCCTATCCTATGCTATCCCATCTCATTGCCTCAGAATGTTTGTTTGCTCAGGTTGGGGCAGACATTTTTCCAGCCATTTTCTCTCACCCCAAGAGTCCCCGACCATTTTCCATCATCTTTGGCTGTGTTGCTGGCTTTCTGCAACTATTTTGCAACAATTTTTTCCGCACTTTGCTTGTCAAATTATTTGTTGTTTCTGCTTGGGCTTTTCCACTCTATATTTTTTATTTTTCCCCCTTTTTTTTTTTTTTGCTGTGCCATTTTGCGGAATGTGAACTGGGCTTCTTGTTGCATCGTTTCTAAACCGTTTGCAAGTGTTTCGCGCCCATTTCGGAACGTGTTTTCTTGCCATTTGCGGCTAAAGGCAAACCGAACCGAACAGAACAGAACAGTTTGTTTTCCCAACTCATGGCCCGCATCTCTCCGGATTCTCCATTCCGGAGTTAGTCTCTGTTTTTTATGCTGTTTGCTGTAGTAATTAAAATGCCAAATGTCCATAAATAGAACAACTAGAAATGGGAATGAGTCTGAGAATATGAGACAGAAACCCAAACGGACAAAAAAAAAAAAAAAAATACAAAACACACACACAGAAATGGAAAGGGGAAGTTAAGCGAGCGGAGAAACAGAAGCTGGGACTCAGATCTTTAATTGAGATCATAATTCATTGGAACTCTGCACTCTCGGACTCGTCGAAGATCCCTCAAAAACCGAAGCCGAAATGGGAACGCACATAAACATTTTGTCTGTTCCAGCAGGAAGTTCGTATTTAAAACAAAAAAAACTAGACACAGTCACGCACACCACAAGAAATTAAAAAAAAAAAACAAAAATGTTTGTCGGGACGCACAGACCAGAATATTCAGTCAATTAGCATAAAGACCTCTGACTTCTATGTAGTGTCGAGGCCTACGCCCATTTTCCTGCTTTTCCTGCCTTTCATTTCATTTCGTTTGCATTGGCGATATCAATCTGAAATTCGGTGATTTAAAGTCTTACTTGTTAACGAAGCAATAACGAATGTTTTTCTGATAGTTTGCTTAGGCATTTAACAAATGGTAGGTCAACAAACTTTGAGTTTGGAGATTGTCAATGGGAGATATCAGTTTGAAAATCGGAAAAATGGGTGATGTAAGTCAGGAATATTCTATAAAAAAATAAGAATATATTAAGATTATAAATAGATAGATCACTATGATTACTTTGACTTTGTGGACCTTTTTTTTTTACTCATTACTTTACCATTATTAGATTATGTATTCTCCTTTTTTCTTTTTTTCTTTGTTTTTTATTACGCTTTATGTTTGTTCTTGTTTTGTTGTTTGTCGTCTTGCATTGAGTTTGTGCTGGTGTTGTCGTTTTAACGCATTTAAAAGTCATTAGTCGCAGGCCTCCATCAGCATTTCTCTGCCATAACTGAAAAGGGGTTCCCCCCTGCATTTTCTTCCCTTTTCCAGCGAGTCTCGTTGCCCCTGTTTTCCCTTGGCGATTCTCTTCGCTTCTGTTTTGGTTTGATCAGTTGGCCAAGTTCTCTTGCTCGGGGCTCTTTATCTATCATGCACTGTCATTAATTGTCGTTTAGTTTAGTCCTTGGTTTATGGCTTCCCCACAGCCCCGACATCCTCGACATCCCCACCCATCTCACCCACTCCCTGTCGGCGTAATTATGTCCATTAGCGTGCCGTGCCGCAGTTGCAGGCCAAAAGAAGCCAGAAGGCAGTTTCAGATTCTGAGCCCGTTTCGGAGTCCGGAGTGCGGAGTGCGGAGTGCGGAGTCCGAAGGCCGCAGTCCGGTGTCCGGGAGTCCGGGAGTCCAGGCCATTTGGCTCAATTGTCTTGGCACGTTTCTGGTTTTCTCCCTTCGGACGCCTCGGAACTTCAAACAAATTTGTGCAACTCACGCAGCCACAAACATATACATACGTCTAACACATCGATGTGGAAGGTTAAACACAGAGAAACAAATACCGGATCACTTAAAAAATCTTTATCTTTTGTTGATTAATAAAGAGTGGATATTTTGGATAATAAGAAATTGATATATTGAATAGTATTCAATTGATATCTTGAATAATATTTAATTGATATTTTGGATAAAAGCTAATTAATATTTTGGATAGTATAGAATTGATATTATGGATAAAAGCTAATTCATAATAATAAGGAGTTGATATTTTGGATAACATTTAATTGATATATTCGATAGTATTCAATTGATATTTTGAATAATATTTAATTGATATTTTGGATAAAAGCTAATTAATATTTTCGATAGTATAGAATTGATATTATGGATAAAAGCTAATTCATAATAATAAGGAGTTGATATTTTGGATAATAACATATGGATAATAACCATAATAATAAGGAGTTGATATTTTGGATAATAACATATGGATATTTTGGATAATATTCAATTGATATATTGGATAGTATTCAATTGATATTTTGAATAATATTAAATTGATATTGAGGATGAAAGCTAATTGATATTTTGAATAAAAAAATTGATATTATGGATAAAAGCTACTTGATATTTTGGATAGTAGAGAATTGATATCATGACTACTATCAAATTGGTATTTGGCACAAATCAGTAATCAGTAATTTTATAGAAATATCATATTTTGGTAAAAATGATATTAACAATTTGGGTCGTAATGAATGAATATATTTTGAGTACAAAGAAATGATAGAAACCTTTCTCTCAGTATAGCCATATATGAATATATTCATTCCTGTAACGAGTTGTGCAAGATTTATGTTGCTCTTTCCATGTCTCCTTGTCCTGGGCACATAAGTTTAAAAATAATTTCCCTGGTTTTTGCATAACTTCGAACGACGGCCTATTTATACAAGGCATTCGAGCATAAGGGCTGGAAAAATGAGTGGAAAATTTAGGGAAGAAAAACCAAAGGAAATCCAAGTCTTAGGAGCTCGTTTTGCTGGTAGCAATATCTACCTTGAATTGATTTTTATGTAATCTCTAAAAAGTATAAAAATTCTTGACATGCTTTGTACAGTATCTTTATTTTTAGTTTTGTAAAATTTATCAGCTTATTTTACGGAGTATAGCGAATGTTCTCATTTTACTGTATCCTTCACAACAATCTCATTTTAATACTTCCCTTAACATACAATTCAATATTCAATTTATGCTGAGGGAAATATTTTCCAGAAATTTAACAATTCCTTTGACTTATTTAAGGTGTTCTGTTTCTCCCCGGTTCCTGCCTTTCTCCTTCCGCATGCCTTTTAACATTCCTCCGATGGAAAAGGAAAAGGGGAAAGCTGGTGGGGAAAATCCCCGTAGCGAAAATGTTGCCAAAATGCATTTCTTGCAGACGTTTGAGAGCGAGACGCTTTTTGTTGCCTTGGTTCGGTTCCCTCGAATTTTATTTGATTTTATATATTTATTTACTCTTGCCACCGAATGTTGTTCATGACTTTCCGCCCCTCCTAACAAAATTGCAGTATTTTGTTTTTGTTTGGTTTCGGTCGCGTTTATTTGTTTATTTTTTTTTTCTTTTTATTTGTTTGTTTGTTTGTCGTCTTTGGCTTTTTGGCACACTCGAATTGAGCGGTAGAACAGCCAAGGAACAACAAGTGTGAGGCCCAGCTGTTTGGGGATACAGTGAAGACTAGGGGTGATATTATTTAGTTTGCTACTCCTTATGTCCAATTAATTGTCCCAAAGTTGTTAGTTTAAAACTTGTCCGATTTTTCCCCCTCTTTTCAGATAGTTGCCCTATTATTTCGATTCCACCGAGGGGCGCCACATTTTCATGTCATGTCTAAGCGGTAATACCCTCGTCAGCATTGAAATGGAGTCATGCCCCTTGTTTCCCGACATTTCCAGCATTTCTCGAATGAATCTTGTCTTGAATATCGTATGCAGATGGTCAATTTGTTTTTGGGAGCTCCAAATGTTTGGACAGCTTCCCCCGAAGAATTGTATCCCCTTTTATTTTGGATTTATTTTTTTTTCCCAGTTTACTTGGCCGCTTGTAGTCGTCGTTTAATTGGGCAGATAATGTGCGACGAGTTCATCGTCAGGAGAACATTGTTATTGTTTATGTCACACATAACTGGGCCACCCTAAATGATTATAAGAAAATGCCCTCAGCATTTACCCAAATCATCTGTCTTATGCCAGCTGTGTCTTTTGCCCTTTTGGTCGCCTTTAAGTAAATACCCACTCCTTTAATACAAATCCAAATGCAAAACTCCATTACCGCATCACACCTAATCCAAATGCTAAAACAATACCATTTTCTCGAATTTTAATTGATTTCCTATTGTTTTCTTTCGTTTCAGGTGAGTCTCTCTCGTCATCTTCTAGAAGATAATTAATCTTCTTAGCGTAATCGTATGGTTGGTAAGCTACTCAAAACAATACCGAAATTCAATGAAAATAATAGGTAGTTTTATGCTGTGCTGGTCTGGTCCTAACAATAGATTGCAGATTTATGCTAATTGCTTTTCTGTTTCACTTAAATTGAGTTTTAAACTCGAAATCCAATAAAACCTAAATCACATTAAATGTTGATTGAAAAACGGAAAATAATGGATGGTGCTTTAACTACTCTTAACCCGTTTTGTTAGTAAATTTATAAATTCTATTTTCATGTGCACAGCTATATTAAATCATGCTCAATATGCATTTCACTTTTTTTCTCCCCATTTTTAAACTTTTTCATTGCTTAATCCGTTTATGAATGGGTAAACATTTTACATTTTTTATTAAGCCAAGTTTTTTTTAAATTTATTTTGTTGTTTTGTGTCTGGTGATATTAAGCGAAATCCCCATATTATTAACCTTCCTTTATTGGTGTTTGCGCTTCTGTATGCCCTTTCATACCTCAAACTTTCAAGGGATGTATTCAGTTTTATGCTCGCATCCAGATGAGCAGCCACAAAGTCAAATTCCTTCATTACGCTTCTGCTTCCCGGTTGTTTATTGCTCTTTTGCTTTGTTCTTGTGTATGGCGCTTGGCTTTTTGATTCCCTTATAGGGGGTATACAAGATGGTTAAAATTTGTAAAATCGAAACTAGAAAATAAACCGATTTTCTACAAAATATGTTTTTAGATACACCGAAAAGTTATAAGAAAGAATATATTGCAAAACAAATATACAACTTTCAATATCAATTTTTCAATAAGTTATGAAAAACGGAACAGTGAATTAACGCCCATACGTAACCCCAAATGGGCGTTATTTCACTCGACCTTTTATACCTGTGTATTAAAAATAGCTTTAATTATTTACAAGTCAGAGTTTTCCAATTCCTATTTAAGTTATGTTAGGGTACTTTTATTACCGACTCCCCATTTGAGCTTGATTTTTCCGAAAAAAAAAACATATTTTTTGCCTCTTTTGCGACCACAGTTGAGAGTTCATTTGTTGTTGAAGGCTTCGGGCTTGAAGAGGAGCATTTGGAGTTGCCTCTGGTTTACCCCTTCACTGATTATATTTTACTGCACTTGCACTCGTGTTTGGATTTTTACTTCATTCCGACGATTTCTGGACGCTGCACATGCACATGCAGTTGCATTTGCATTTGCACTTGCACATATGCGAATGCGAAGGTTCTTTATGGAGTTAAAAATGCATATAAATCGCATTTAAATTTTATGGTTGACACTTTGTGCCCTGGTTTTTGTCTCATTTTGCTCTTTTTCACTCTTTCTCGCCGCCAGTCATAATTCACTCGAAAATATTTCGTTTCGTTTCGTTTCGTTTCCCTTGCACTGCCCGCCCAGGCAATTATTTCATTTTATTAAACCATAATTTATTTATTTTTTGGCTATTTTTAATTAAGTAATTGATAGATTCCAAAAAGGCCGACCATCGTTGGAAGATTCTTGTTGTTTTTGTTGTGTCATGTTGGGAGGCACGGGGACCAAAATCGATGGAATTTAATTAAATATTTTCCGTTTTCTTGTCCATAAACTTTTATGCAGTCGGAAAAAGGGTTGAGAGGTCACGAAAGGAGCTGCCTTGCTTTTGCTTACTTGCCCTCCTTTCCCCATACTTCTGTTGGTATCGTAGTCCCTAGAATTCGGAACGTAAAGTTCTCAGCCGCGAGCACAGAATTATATTTAGTTCTCCATCTCAGTCTAACCTGTCGTTTTTAATCCCACCCACTCGCACCTGTCGCCCCCTTTTGTTTGCCGCTTAATAATCAAACACAATTTACTACACGCACACTGGGAGAAAATGAGGTGGAATAGCTAGCTTGTCAGTTGTCCTTTTGTCAGTTCGTTTTGCCATAGAAAGGATTTGGGCGGGAAACGAGGAGAGAGCAAGTCACAGGACAAATCACAAAGTGCCGAGCAGTCACGTTCGTATTTTGTGTAATCTACATCGGCTTACATGGAATAATTATTTACCGATTATGTAGCCTGTTGTAATTTGCCCTTTGTTTCCTTCGAGAGTGTGTAATTGCCATGAAAAACGATTCTGGTTGATTATCTCGGCTGATAATTAAAATCCAGTCACAGTTTAATGAGTTCTCTTGTTATCAATCAATTTTGGGGCATTAGTAAAACATTATAACATGGGTTTCATTTAATATTTCTGTATTTGTAAATTTATAGCGTGACCTTGCTGACATAAGATGTTTTTAGTGTGGCCAATTGTTGTTTGCATATATGTTACTATTGCGTTCTGAAATATTATCTTATTAATTTAATAGCATTTCAAATTTCGTGAATATGATATTTATAGCGTGACCTTGCTAAATATGACCGTTTTTAGTGTGGCCAAATGTCGAAAAATTCACAACGTAACCATTAGATTACGCATTTTTCCACACAATTTGCCGTTAGATTGTTGTCACCCTGTAATTTTAATTTTCCATATTAATAGAAACAAATGTTTACCCAAATTACAGCCAAGTACAAGTATGCAAGTCACTTTTTGGTAACCCCCTCCCTCCCAACAATCCACAACGCAGTCACAGTTTATTTGCCAGCACTAATTATCCGCCACTAATTAGGTTTTGCTTCGTCGAAGGCGTGTTGTTCTTGGCGTAAACTAATTTTCAAAGTCAATGTCGCGACGTGGCCCCATGCACCACTTCCAACTTTTCCGCTTTTCCCTCAGTTTTCCGCGCCTCTGGTTAACCCCTTTTCCACGTGGAAACATCAGACCGGCTTTTCCTCTATTGGCCCATTTACCCTGGAGTCCTGGTGAAAACTTCTGGCTCCATTGTGTTGGCGTGTGGGTGTGTGAGAAGTTTTCATTATATATTCATGCAAGGTACCATCTCCCCCTTATAAACCCCCCCCCCCACACACACACACACACATTCACACACAATTTGCTATTAGACGCTCGTTGAAAAGTTTTCGACTTTTGGGTTCGCACAATTCAATCAACAACAACTGCAATGGCAAATTCTTCTCAGCAAAGCAGAAAGAAAGGGGAAAATAGGCGGAAAAAGTGTGGGTTGGGATTAAAACTACAGAGATGAAAAGGATCTAGTAAATTTTGCACTACAAAGGAACTTTATTTTTAATAAAATGCAGATTGAGATGGTGTATCCTTGCATATATGCTGTGAAAATTCCAATAACTGGAACTTATTTTTCAATATTGTGTAAAAAAATAAATAAAATATTATTAAGATGGACTGCCCTACTTTTCCTCAGTGTTTCAAATACCACTCATGCAGACTGAGATTTGTTCAAAACACACACACACTGGCACGTAAGGAGAATGGAGCCATAACAAAAACGTGTTGATTTGCTGAAATCATTTTCATTTTGATTTTGATTTTCATTTTCATTGCATGAGGAAAAGTTCCTCAATGCAGAAAGTCAATTGTTTTAGCTTTCTTTCTTTTTGTTGTTTTTGTGAGCTGTATTTTTTTTGATAGTATTCTCTTGTTTTTTTTTCTGCTTTTGGATTTGGATGTGGCACATCCTACAAACCTGTCAATGTGCCAATGTTTGCTGTTGTTTCATTTCGATGGCAACTTGTTGGAGATTTTTTCTTGTGTCCCCAAGCTTAAGCTCTTAACTATTTACGAATCTGCTTTATTTGTGTGTGTTTTTGTTTTATAAACAAAGCAATTCGACAATAAATTATTGAAGGCTGTAGTTTTTTTTTTTTTAAATAATTTCCTTCTTCTGTTTGCCCTTTCCATGAATAATTGTTTAATGAATAATCAGGCAAAGAGTAAAATTTAAATAATTGTCCCATCATTTCCGGCATGAAGTGCTCCCTCAAGTGGCGGGAAAGTGGGGAAATGTAGAGTGGACTTCTCGCAATAGCGGAGTCAAGTTCAAATCCCCTCAGAGTGGCCCCATAAATCGTTGCCTTCTTCAAGGGAATTTGTCGCAAAAACTATGAGCTTGCTTTTCCAAGAGAGAAATAGTACTTGCAACGTGTGCAACACACTCATTCTCATTGACTCTAGTCGTAGGTAAAAATCAAAAATGCAAAATATACAACTGTATTGTGCATGCCCTTTTGGAATTTTGCATCGCATCGGAAATAATTGGGAGCCTTTAGCTTCTGCTGCTGCTGCTGCTGCTGGACGAACAAAACGACAAAGGAGAGATTTGATTAGCTTTGTCAAATTGCCCGGCAACAGGAATTCATGTAAACCTCTCCACACGCCCCCTTTTTGGGCCACGCCTCCTGACCAAGTTGCCAGCTTATGGCAGAGTTGGCCATTTGGCAATGGTTTCGGGCCAAATATGCGAAAGCCCTTCAATCAAAGCCATTCAAAGGGCCTTCTCTGTCCACCGACGACTTTGATGGCAGCAAAGTTCACAGAAATCTAAACACAACTCAAATATATTTATGCATTTTTGTGTCAGCAGTCAAGAAATCAATTTAAAGGTCTTAATTTAGTTTTTATTTTATACTTCTTCCGTGAATCATTTACCCCCACCTTGTTTACAGCTTTCCGAGTTGTTTTTACTCTAATCAACGGGAAATACAATGCTGCCGGAAAGAAATTCTATAGAACATGATGATTCATAAATAAGCGAATAAGTAAGTGAGTGAGTGAGTGAGTAACTGAATGAATGGAAAGCATAGAAATGAGCACTGCAACCGTATATCTTGTTTTGCAATCTTTAGTTTATTTTATATATTTTTCTCTCGCCATTTTTATGGTCCTCCTCCGCGACCTTTGTCTCTCTGAGCCTTAATCATTCAATTAGCAGCTGTTGTAACCATTCTTTTTTATCATCTTGCGCATTATTCATAGTAAACCATCTGCTTTTGTTAGTCATGTGACCAAAGTGGGGGTAACGATAATTGAATGAAACTAAGATGTTAGAAAGTAAACAAGAATCAGAAAGAAGTCAGTTTGATTCTCTGTTTTGGATTGCTTTTATACTTTGTATACAATATAAATTTCCCTTGTCAAGCCTTGTATATATATGCAGACGAGTCTCCATCCAAGCGAAAGGGATAATTTCCGTACTAGCGGTTCTTTTCCCCCAGTTTAATTAGATAACATGTCTCGCAACATGTACTTTCCCTTCTTAAATCCGAATTCTCACCCCCCTCTCGCCATTTTTAGCCTCCTCAATCTCTGTGACCCCAGACGTTTCATTTTGTGCGTTAATTAAAATTAAGAAAGGAATAATAAAAAATAGAATAAACTGGAAAATGCAGCTGGGAGCTCCTTATCGTTGGGGCTACAAAAAGGGAAATGGTAAAAGACCCCTCAACTATATATGTATATATGGGTGTATATAATCTGGAGAGGGGCCAAAAGGGGGATAAATGGAAATAAAACTTCTTATTCTTGGCTGCTGTCTGACAGGCGATAACAACACAAGTTGACTGCACTTTTTTTTTCTTCCTTTCATTCTTTTTTTTTTTTCGGAGTGTCTGTGTTTTTGGGGATGAGTCGGGAAGAAATGGGAGTTTTTGACTGCACTTATTTAGAAATTATGCGCAACTTAGCCTTGTGTGTTTGTGCGTCCTTCTTGCATTCGGTCTCCACTTGAAGTGGAGCATTTCCATCCTTGTTCCTTCGGCTGCTCTGTTTCTTGTTGTCAACAACTTGTTCCCCGGCGAAAGTTTTGGAGCCACCACGTCCCAGACCAAACAATAACTTATAGCACGGAAAATATTTTTGATACCTTTCACAATTGCATAGATACAATTTCCCTTTTATATATAAATATATTTATTTTGATATAGGTTTTCATGAGTTCACTTCAATTCATTTGAATGAACATACTTGGCTTGATTAAACTATACCTTTTTGAATGAACTCTATTCATCTTATGTAGTTTTTTTTGTTCATTTCTATTAATAGTAGTAGTTCTTTAGAATATATTTTTGATTACCTTTCTTTTGTTTTTTTTTTTTAATCTTTTTTTATTTTTTTTAACCTTTTTTTTTTATTTTTTTTTTATTATTTTTTTTATATTATTTTTTCTTATATTATTTTTTTTTCTTTTATTTATTTTTTTTCTTTTATTTATTTTTTTTTCTTTCATTTATTTTTTTGTTTTTTATTTTATAATATTTTTTATTTATATAATTTTTTCTATATTTTTTCCGGTGTTTTGCCCCCTTTTCTAGCTTTGGTTCTCCACTGTTCTACAAGAAGTAGCATCATCATCAGACAAAGACAAGTAAATCCTTCTACAAGAAGTCGCGAAGATTTCAGTTTTGGTTTCTGCTGCGGGGCCAACATGAAACTCTACCAGCTAAGTGGATGCAGTAGGGGTATTATAGTGGTGAATATGGGGGAGCACGGGGTAGTATTCCAATAGAGGGGGCTAATACAGAAAGCGAGCCTTGACTGCCTTGCTGGGACTGATTGAATTGCCTGATTGGTCTGATTGCCGCCGCCAGACGTCATCAACATCATCAATTCAGCAGACAGAGAAAGTGGTAAAGGGGGGATGGAGAAAAGGAGAAAGGGAGTGAGCAGCACAAGTTGGAACTCAACTAAGTGGTTAAGTAGCTTAAACAATTTCGAAAAGAGTGATGATAACGTGAGGACAGTAAAAGTATTAATTAATATAAACCATAAAATGATATGATGGAAAATATACGACTGAAGTTACGAAATAAATCCTTTTTCACAAAGCGGGAAAATTCATGAATAAAATTGTATTGCATCATCGTTATTGGTATTTAAGAAGCTTATAGTCGATAAAAATAAAGATGATTGTAAATATAAATGTGCAGCTTACAGATAATTATCTTATCGGCACTTTGCATAGTCTTATCTGCATTCACCACAAACAGTATCCATTTACAGCCCCATGAATCATATGGGTACCACTACCAGCTCTATCGAAGGGGGCCTGAAATCTCCGCCTCCTTTACAAGTTAATCTCCGAACATTTCCCGAACAAGACTTGTGTCCCACTTTTAATGTTGGTTTACTTTCGGTTTACTTTTGTTATCTGCCGAGCGCCGCGATAAATGTGAAATGTAAACAATTCTCACTCCCCGATTACGTTTGATTTTTAAGTGTGTGGCTCGGAGATTTCGATGGCAAGCCAACTTAAATGAAATAAAAACGATAACGTTGCGACCAGACATTTCAATGATATTTCAATTGGTTTCATTTCAATTTCTGTCGACGGAGTCATCGATGAATTAGTTATTGGGAATTAATTATGTGTTCTTTGGAATTGTCTGAGTGATGTATTAATGTGTAATCTTATCTTTCGGGAAAGGATTGGGCAAGACTTGGCCACAAAATGGGGCTATTGTTGACAAAATGAGTACGTTTCTCCTCCGCGACATTTTCCGCGTTAATAAAAAAGTTTGTGATTCCCATTCTGAAACCATTGGCAATGCGGAAAAATCGAACATAAAAATGGGCTAAAATTTGTACCCCCTTAAAAAAGATAAATTATAATGCAAGTTATTAGAAATTTCAACCACAAACTCATAGAGGTATCCCACTTCAAAATCGGGATCCAATTAGCGAAGTTATAGAATTTGGAAGTGCAGTTTTGGGTCACCATTCTGAGAGCCATTGCGAATTCGAAAAAACCTGACATGAAAATGGGCAAAAATGTTGACCCTCTTTTAAAAGAAAGACTATAAGGTAGAATATTAGAGAATTTCACCACAAGTTCATAGAGATATCAACCTTTAAAATCGGAATACAATAACTGAAGTTATGGAGTCTAGAAGTTCAGTTTTGGGTTCCCATTCGAAAATTCTAACATGAAAATGGGCTAAAATTTTGACCCCCTTAAAAAAGATAAATTATAATGCAAATTATTAGGCAATTCAACCACAAACTCTAGAGGTATCCCACTTCAAAATCGGGATCCAATTACCCTAGTTATGGAACTTGGAAGTGCATTTTTGGGTCACCATTCTGAAAGCCATTGCAAATCCGAAAAAATTGACATGAAAATGGGCAAAAATTTTGACCCTCTTTAAAAAGAAAGATTTTAATATAAATGTTTAGAGAATTCAACCACAAACTCATAGAGGTATCCCACTTCAAAATCGGGATCCAACTACCTAGGTTATGGAATCTAGGAGTATAGTTTTGGAGGGGACTGGGGGAACATATTGGATCTTAGTGCGCACCTAAACCCTCTATAGAGAGTTGAGTAAAATTTTGGCGCTCTATCTATTACGGTTCGAGCTTTTCGCTGAAACCCTTAGTTTTTCTTGTTTTCCTTCATATATCTTGAGATTTTTACTATATACTACATGACATTTGATATATTTTTCTAAAAATAACTGTTTGTAGTAGCCACTTTTTGGGAGTCAACCGATAGTTCTCCAAGCTCATGGAACATCTGTCGTTTAACTTCTGTTTTAAACACTCCCTTTAAATGCCACTGAAGTGGAACCAACCAACCCCTTAGCCACCCCAACATTTGGCTTCCTGTTCTTTTTTTTTTTTTAACTAGTACCAGGTACCCTCAACCCCCAGCAATTAATTTCCATCTTCTTCTTTTTTCTTCCTCTTGCACAAGCCGCTCAACTGAAATATGAAAATTTAAATTAACAAATAAACGAAATTGAGTTAACTTCCGTTGCAGCTTTTCGCTTTCTTTAGGGTGTGGTTGTTATTTTGTTGTTTGTGTTGTGTTGTTGTAGCTGTTGCAATTCTAGAGCTACACCGCCAACAACAAGAGCTGCAATTTGGGTTAAAATGATTGGCGAGCGGGTTAACAAAGCAAAAGCAAAAGCTAAAGCCAAAGCAAAAGCAAAAGCAAAAGCAAAAGCAAAAGAGGCCTGAAAGGAAAGAGTCAATGGCGCAGCAACAAAAGAAGCGAAATAAAAGAGCAAAACAAAAAGGCCAAATTGAACAAAATGCAGTTCACTGCCTTCACTGTACTCCCTTCACCTCTTCACCTTTTCGACCACATGTGTAAATGTATTTGTGGAAAGTGTGGTTGTGTGTGTGTGTGTTGCAGCCACATTTCATTTTTTTCCTGTGTTCATGCTATCGACACTTGGCGATTTGTTGCAGCGTCCACTCGTGGCTTTCTGATTGCCTTTGTGTGGACCAGTGTGTTCTACTTTTCCGCCCCGAGAGCCAGTGATACCCTATAAAGTCAGAGTTAGGGGTATGATAGACCCTTTTTTGGGATGAAAAATGTGCCTTTTAAGCCAAAGAACGCACAAACTACTTTTGTCTTTAAAGACAATTGGAATGTTACTATTTCTGATCATATGATCATATGATCATATGATAAGAAATTTAAAATCAGAAATATTTTTATCAGAAAATATATGGAAACCAGAAATATACTAAATTATGATCTGTTTTATCACTAAACATAACACACATTTGGATAGAAGTCATTTTATTAATACTTACATATTTAAAACATTTAAAGTTTCTATATTTTGATACCTTATATTTATTAAAACCATCAACATTATAAAGAAATTTACTATTAAATCATATATTATATCATATAGTAAAAGACCTATTGGTACATTAAATATTATTCCATTCTATATAGATATCTAGTTAGTTTCATAAGTTGCCTAAATTAAAAGTGACAAAGCTAAATCTTTAAGGCTTAATTTCCCGTTGCATTCTAGAAGAGATAATCTCCTTTCAGCAAAGATCCTGAGTGATTTGTGGCCCTTCATCTATGCAGACACCTAAAGTGGCCTTTAAAACTAACAAAGTTTGGGCAATTCCCCAGGAAGTTTCGTTGATTGATTGATTGATGTATTGCATAAGTTTCCAGGTCCTCTTGCAGTCCATCTTGTTTTTGTTATTTTTGTTATTATCATTTTTTTCTTTTGTTTGGTGCAAGCCACTTGGCTGTTTTCTTTTTCTTAGCCATTTCTGTCTCTGTTGTTAACTGCAGCACATGTCGAAACTGACCCAAAGACAAGGGGGTTTTTTCGGAAAGAAGGCAAATCGGGGAGGGAACTTCTCAGCCAGCCAAAAGCAGCATGCAAAAAGGCGGAAATAAGCCACTCGAAGTGACCTCAAAAGCAGAGCCAGCTGCGAGGGGGGTCTGCAAAAAAAAAAGAAGAAAAAAATAAAAAGGAGGGGAGTCGAACATGTGAGTAATCGTGCGCGCCACTTGCCACTGCCGCCACACTGGGTACCAAAAGACTCCAGCCGCTTTGGCTTTAGTCCAGTGTTGGGCAAGGTAATAATTTGTTGTACCCAAATAAATATTAAAAGTACCTTAGCAAGGTAAAATGTACACAACTTTTGAAGTATTTAGGTACAGGAACTAGTTATCTGTAAATTGTTTATATCATCTTGATATCTTACTAATAGTGTATCATAATTAATTCATACTACCTAGGCAAAATAAAAGTACACGACATTTTCAGCATCTAGGTACAGGTACTTGTACTTTGTGAACACTTTTTTTTTTAATGAATTGTATAATAATTAACATAATAATGTATTAAAATTAGTTTCAAATTTTTGGGGTACTTTATATTGTTTAACAAAGGTAAAAAGTCCCTAAAATGATAACCTAGGTACTTGGCTTGGTAGTCCCCAGAATTTATTTTAAATCGACGTGGGACTGAAGGGGGTTTTCCCTGGCTCTGCCCCCTGCATTTTCCACCACTCACCTGTATTCCAGCCCCCTGTTGGCACACCTGAGCTAAGCTGCTGCAGTTTCGGTTCCTGCAGCTGAAAGACTCCAGCTGGTCTCCTTCCTTTTGAGTTTCCTCCGATTCATTCTGCTTTATGGAAAATATATATATATATAAATATACACTCGTGAAATGCCTGAAATATTTCAGCAGCAGCACAGCAATGGCTGTGTGGCTCCAACAAAAGGTTAATACTTTGACGGCTGAAAAACCTGATTTACTTGTTCTCCATGTTTGGCTCTTGCCGCCACTCGCTTCTCCTTTGGCTTCTCATTCTTTTGAGGCGTTTTTCTACTGCCGTTGACTGACCTGCAGCTTGAATTTTCCAGCGGTTATTTAAGGTTGCGCATTAACCAGCTCTAACTCCAACTCCATTTTCCTTTTTCCCCCCCTTTTTGTCCATTTTAAAGCAGGGAACGTGTTGAACACATGGCTCCAGAATCAAATGACGCCCAATTGCATTTTATTTGTATCTATCGATGCACACACATAAAAATGGGATAAATATTTAAATTTATTAACATTTTTACAAAAAAAGATTGATCAGATAATAATTATAATAATAATAAAACAAGTTGATCTTCTATTTTATTTGATTACCAAATTTTTGAGGCTTGAACCCCTAACCATATGCATTTCTAATGGCTATCAATCAAACCAAATGCCTATTTTCTTTCTGTGTGCTTTTCCTGTTGGGTATATATTTGTGTTTGTGGAGTCTGCTGCTGCAATTGTGGCCCCATCTCCCCCGATTACTGCCCCATCCCAATTGTATAACCCCGTTCCGTACCAAAATAGAGGAATAAACAAAAACATTTTTAGACGATTTCATCATCATCATCAGAAGCAGGCTGCAAGAATGGTGAAGAAGAGGCAAAAGTTGAAGGAGATGAAGGGAAATAAAAGAAGATGCCGCCACAGCTTGAACAGAACTAACGGATGCAACACCTCCCCGTAAGCCCCATCTGCCCCATCCCATCACTCCCTGAAAACCCCATAGAGCTCTAACACCCCCGACAACTTGGCTTGTCTTGCGTTTTCAATAATGAAAATAGCAAAATTGTTTATAAATCCAGAGCAATTGCAATTTGGTTTCATGGCGATTGAAGGGGAAAAAGGGTATAAGGAGTGGGGGCACTTGCAAACGATGCGTTTTGTAAATTGGGTTAACGGCGAGCATAACGATTTGAAATCCATTGGGTGTGCTTGCGAAAACTTTGCAAAATTTTGCGCAGCTAAGTGATTGAAAAAAAAGCATTTAAATGGGAACGATAATGGTGAATCGGTTGAACGGTGGTTGTGAAACGGTAATGGTTAAGTGTCACCGGAAAAAAGTGTCGAGAATTTGATATTTTTAACCAACCGGTTATGAAACGGTTAAATGGTCTGGTTTGAAATGTGACAAATTTTAAATCAAACCTAATTTAACAGGGGAGCATAATGGTGAATCTGTTGAAAAATAGTTGTGAAACGGTAATACGGATAAGTGTTACCCGAAAAATTGCCACCAACCGGTTACGAAACGGTAAAAATTGTTTACCAAAATCTAAATCAAACCTAATTGCTCCAGGCAAATTGCTTAAATCAATATTTGCCAAACAATTTGGCAAACTAGACTTGCCTTCGTCCTTATTTTTGATGAGCAAAAAAGATTGGAGGATGATGTTAATGGGGGCGGGCGCAGGAGAATGCTTTGGGGTTTTTCTTCATTTTTTTTTTATAAAAATAAATTGCTTTGCTCAATTAGCGGTTTTCCCCCGTCCATCTATCCGCCCTCTTGACCATTATTGCATTTCTCAATTGCCTCGAGGAGAGACTCTTCAAGCTAAATTCTTTTCAATTTGGGGCCAACCATTTTCTGAGGGGGGGACGAATGGCAACCCTGCTTCAGATTGATGGAGATGGGCTATATAGATGTATGTACATCGTTCCCTCTCGCTCACTTCAATCTGTTTGATTAGCCAGGTGACCCCGACCACGGCACCAAAACCCCCCCTATCAGCCCCCCTTAATTTTGGCTTCCGTCTTGGCTGTGAAATCTGAGTCGAACGAGAGCGTCTCAAATTGTATGAGAGTTAATCGAGCTCTAAATTGTCAGTCAGCCAGCAGCTGTCGGTTTCACCCCACCCCCTGGCCATCTTCCATCTCCCATATATCTCACCCATATATTTCTTGGATGCCCCAGTAAGTGTTACGCTTGAGCGGTGGCAACAAAACCTAATTATAATAATCAGGCAACGGGAGAAGAACTTACATATGGAAGGGCACGATGGAGTAATAAGGAGGACGGGTTTATATTTCATGCGAGTATGCATTACCGCACTCACGCTATAAGATTTTTTAGCGATGGAATAATAGTGTTGTTTACTAGGTAAATAAATTTATTTTAGAGATTTTAAGGTTCCTAATGAAAAAATTTAGAAAGCCATAAGTTTAATCATAAATAATCTACCTATATATATTAAACTCTCTTTACAACTTTGAGAATCAATGCAGAACCCAAACTACTCAAACTACATTGACCAAGTTTTTGCGTAATACTTTAACTATAGTTACAAGTTCTGGCTTATAACTAATTTATATTCAAGTTTACCTACA
This sequence comes from Drosophila subpulchrella, assembly GCF_014743375.2. Taxonomy (NCBI): domain Eukaryota; kingdom Metazoa; phylum Arthropoda; class Insecta; order Diptera; family Drosophilidae; genus Drosophila; species Drosophila subpulchrella. The sequence goes on from NC_050613.1 coordinate 21,937,759, forward strand.
CAGAGAAAACTATCTAAGAACATTGATCTTGAATTGAGAACATTGTTCTTGAATTGAGAACATTCGTTCTTAAAATCCGTGTAAGTACATTTTGGTATCAATATAAGAACGAAATGGTGAGAAGAGAAAAGTTAAATTGAGTTTATTTAACAACTTTTGGATAAGTATACACTAAGGACTGAACTAATAGTTTATTTGTACATACAATGTACTTACATACCATGCCAATTCGAGCAAAATAAAAACATTTTCAACTTAAAAATGTCGTTCTATTTTTAAGAAAATGTTCAACTCAGATGAGAACGTCAGAATTTTCTCCGTGTATAAATTACTTTCAAACACTTAAAAAACTTTTTTAAACCCCCTACCTATGAGATAATCCCAACTATCGTACCTGGGTATTATCTCACGCTACCATCGCCAATCTTTTGGTGCTCTGGATGCTCTGGCATTGTTTCAATGTCGGGCTATCTCTCTGCTCCGCGGAAGTTTCTCCACTTTGGGCGAGTGCGTGTTTGAAGTGCCAGACACTCTCAAGTGCCGAAAGGGTATGAACCAGAGGCAGAGGCAGGGGCGTAGAAGGGGGGCGACCTGCACGCGCTTCTCAGTCACGGATGAGGAGCTCCTCCTGCTCCACTTCTCCTGTTGCAGCTGTCTCTGACACTGCAAGGAAATGCGCTAATTATGTTGTTCTTGCCACTGTTTTGTTGCTCGGGCTGGGTCTTTTAGCCGCCACTCTAGACCCACCTTTTTGCCCCCTTTTTGCGACCTTGATTGCAACAGCGGAAGAAGCGAGGAAGAAGCAGAAGGTGTACGGCAGAACAATGAGCAAAGTTTTGAGGTTATGAAAATGTCAACAGGAAGCGAAGAAGTGCAACAAAATGAGAAATGAAAATTCCCCTGATTATTATTGCCACAGGGGCCACAAGTTTAAAATGAAATTGTATATGCAAGGAATTCAATGATTTCTGAAATAATTAAACAAAATGTATTCTCATAATTGGCGGATATCTTCTTGCTTTTATTGTTTTCCTCCTAAAAAACAGAAAAATCAAGGTCTTACCTTTGATGTTCAAATACAAATACGACCAATTTACAATAAATCAATTTGATTAATAGCCAATAAACCTCCGGGCGCCCAAAAAAATCTAAACAAAAAATCAAACCATTCCCAGCCCAGCAAATGGTAAATCTCCTGAAAATTTGTTCATTTTTATTGAGCTTTCATTAGTTTTCAATTTGTCTCTCTCGCCAAAAGTCCCAACTAATTTGACTCTTCTTGTCTGCTGGCTACGCCAAAAAAGCCCTGACAGTAAAAGGTCCAGAAAACCAAACAAATAATAAAAATAAAAACACAGTAGCAGACAACAAGCGGCAATAAAGTAAAAAATTATTTATATGTAACATATAATTCCGAGAAGCTACCAACCCATACTGAACTACTTAAAGTACAAATACGGCAAGACAAGACGCAGAGGTCTTCTTCCCCCCTTTCCCACCACGTTGCCAAGTTCTCGTGTCCAAGTCCAAGTAACTCCCAATCCCAATCCCAATCCCAATAAGATGGCGAAGGTTGCTCCATGTGTTGCCAGCCAAGAAACACTGACAGCTTTTTGAGAGGTTGTCTGGGCGAAGAAAGCAAGGGGGGAACTTACATAAATAAAGGGACAAGTGCGGAGAACAAGGAAGGAAAACACTGGCGAACAACAGTGAACAGACAATGACAATTGCTGGAAAAATCATATTAAAATAAAAGCGCAATAAACAACACACGACGAGCGACGAACAACAAAATAACACAACACCATGTCGAGGGAAAAACTGAAGAAGTTTCCTTCTACCCGGAGAAGTTGCCTTGATTTTTAACCTCCATCCATCCAAAACCCACCCATATACACCCACTCCTTCACCTTTCCGTGCCAAATCCTGGACGAACCCCACCGTTGGGTTTATTAAGTCGCATCAAAACACTCATAAATTACTTGAGATTCCCCTGGATGAGTCTGAATAACTGCAGGCTTTAATGTGACCGCAGTGAATGGGAATTCATTCGGGCATATTAAGTTAATAAGGTTATTAAAAGAAGCTTTGAAAATGGATACCTTTAAAGTTATTTAATCGGAATTATGATATATAATATTTATTAAATATTATTTGGTAGAGCTAGAGCTGTGGTAAATATATCTATACAATCATTTTGCTTGATATAGACATTATAAAGCCTCATTATAATGGATTTTATTCAGCTATAAGGCACCGCCTCTTCAGTGCTACCTCAAATTAGTGAAATCTACCGAAAAAAATGAACTGAATGAGCTTCCTAGCGCAATTTGAAGATACGATCCATATACAGAGGGTGTCCTTCATGCTCAAATGATTTCCGTTGTTGCCACCGTTGCTGTTGCTGCTTGGCACAAATTTCGCAGCTTTTCTTTAGCGGATTTTCAGAGCTGTTCCACATATTTTCCTTTATATTCCTCGCCGGCAGTCAGGTGCATTGTTGCCACTGGTGGGTGCCACCGTGCCACCGTGTTGGCTCATAATGAGCCCGAGAGTGAGAGTCTTGGCCGGCAAAAGTGTGGAAAGGAAGGAAAGCTACAGGGGCTACAGAAGCTACAGAAGCTGCGGCAGCCGCTGATAAAGCAGCTTGACAGCCGAGGCAGCTAAGCTGGAGGAGAATGGCCTGGTCGTGTGCTAAAGTCTACTAAAAGAAAATTGCATGCCATCCAATTTTTCGTGGTGCACACACGCTGTGCACTTAAACAAAACAGTTCGATTTCAATTCGATCCATCTATTTGCTGAGTGAATTAAAGACAGGAGTCACAGAAATCACTAGGGTTCTTAAAACTCCCTTTAAAGGTGTTCAAAAGTATGCAACAATATTTTTCAGTTGTTTTTTACTGCAATCATTTTGCTAAATAAATTTAGGAAGCATAGAAATTACTGGAGTTCTTATAACTAATTTTTAAGGTGTCCAAAAGTATGCAACAATATATTTAAAATGTTTTTTACGGCAATCATTTTGCTAAATGAATTATAGAAGGAGGCATAGAGGCATTTCTGGGGTTCTTAAAACTCATTTTAAAGGTGTCCAAAAGTATGCAACAATATATTTAAAATGTTTTTTACTACAATCATTTTGCTAAATGAATTATAGAAGGAGGCATAGAAATTACTGGAGTTTTTAAAACTCATTTTAAAGGTGTCCAAAAGTATGCAACAATATTTTTAAAATGTTTTTTACTGCAATCATTTTGCTAAATGAATTATTGAAGGAGGCATAGAAATTACTGGAGTTCTTAAAACTCATTTTAAAGGTGTCCAAAAGTATGCAACAATATATTTCAATAGTTTTTTACTGCAATCATTTTGCTAAATGAATTATAGGAGGCATAGAAATTATTGGAGTTTTTAAATCTCATTTTAAAGGTGTTCATAAGTATGCAACAAAATATTTTTTCCTGCCTACTTTTAGACACCATTAAAAGAGATTTATAATCTCCATTTCATTTTTATTATTCATTTAATATTCGTATATATTTTTTGTGATAGATCAATTAAATTGGATGGTCTAGTATCATACCAAACCTTAATATCATAAGTATTTTTCTTGCTCTGTACACAGTGGAAAAGCGCCGGGTGAAAACTGGTTTTCCTGTGTGAATTCCCATCCAGCGATGAGAAATTGCCACGGTGGAGGCGAAGGAACTGGTTCGGTGCACATAATATAATGCGGCTAAATGTACCGGCAGCTTGGGAAAGTTCACTTTTGTTTTAATTGCATCTAACAAGTGATTATCGGTAGTATGCAAATCTGTTGGAGGAAGGCGGCACCGTCTTTGGATCACTCAAAGTGGAGTATATAATGTAGTGACAAAAAGATGTATATAACTTGATCGGCTCTAATACAGCACATGGCAAAATAATAATTACCTGGTCGAGTGCAATTAAGAAAGGAAATACAATTTGTTTTCCAATTTTGGTAGGCCAGTCTCTAAATATGTGGAAAATTATTTTCAGCTGGTGAGCACTTGAATGCAATTATCCGAGTAAATTAATTTTATGAACCGAACTGGTATTAATGAATATTTATGCAGATTAGAAATCTAAAAGCTCTCAATTAGTTATACTTGATATCGCTAATGCAATACAACAGGCGTATTGTGAAAAAAACCATTAAAATTTGTGTAATGTGTTTAAAATTGTGTAATTACTTTGTGGTCTATAGCTTTCCCTTCAAGTCTCTTGATTAATCCCTAAACATAAATAGATAAATAGGCAGGAAGAACTATTTTAAAGGGGGTTTCCATTTAATTAAAAAACCGAATAATGCCAAAATCAAAACATGTTATTATTATTAAACAAAATTTTGACAATGAAATCCCAGCTAGACGGGCCTGTCTAAATCCATTACGAATCGAGACAGCAAACAAACATCTTTCATAGGTTATTTTTATCGCAGGTTTCAGTTACAGCTACAGTGTTTTTCCTCTCTTGGTATAAAAAAAAGACGACGACAAAAACGATGGCCAATGGCCATTTGCCTCTTGGTCAGCAACAATGTCAGCGCAAAAAATATTTTTACAACTGCGCCTGAGACCCCCGGGAACCCCCTTTCTTCCCGGTCCAACTTCCCAGCCCAATGGCAAACTAAATGCTTACCACCAGCATCATCGGAGTCTAGGGCAAAAAATTCCAAAAAAAAAATAGGGAGGCAGAGAAAAAGTTCAAAAAAAGAAGTAGGAAAACAACGTGAAAATCAATAAACTCTGAACTTAAGTTTTTTGAACTTTCTTGTTCGAGTTGTCGGGCAATTCATTGTCATAGTCATACATATATGTATGCCCAGCAATGGAGATATATGGGCATGCCATTTTGGCTTCGGGCATAGCCGATAGATCAGACGATTTGTGTGGTTCTATATCGGGGCTTTAAATTAAATTCACTGTTTTGTTTGATGTTGAAAATTGAAGGATTTTGGATTTTTAAAAAATTAAGTCAGTTTAATTTTATTGGTTTGTCTCCGGCTTAAATTTTATAATCAATCAAACTTAACAAAAGATTAATGTATTCTTACAATTTCTTTAGTATGAAAATTCAAAAGCCATCTGTATAAATTCATTTGACTTCAGAATTAGAAGATAAATTTTCGTTATTATGAAAATTTAAAAGCCATAAATTAAATTAATTTGACTTGAGAATTAGAAGATATATATATATATATATATTTATACCTAGATTTTTAATTTAGATTTTTTTTTTAAGTGCAATTACTCTTCGCTTTTTATTTAATTGTATTACTTTAGCTTTTCTTTGTGTAAATTCCGTTCAGTTAATTCTGTTTCGAGTGGAACAGTTTTTGGCAGACTTCCCGGCCTATATGTGCAGTGGTAACTCCCCATTTGTCTCCCCCAATTTTCCTGTAGAGTGCCAAGAATTTTCCCGAAATGTCATTTTAATAGTTTTGCTACCACACTCCCTTTGCGCCTCCTTGTTGTTGTTTAGTCTCTCAGTTTGGCCATTTGTCGAATTCGAAACTTTTGCTGGGATTTCAATAAGCATCCTGCTGCCCCCCACAAAAATTTCACCCACCCACGCCCATGGGGATTTTCAAGTTGATCGTCTTTTGGCTGCAGGCTTCATTGATTCCGGAATGGTTTTTTCTTGTAGTCGGCCGACAATAGTTCAAAGTCAGTTGAGCCGGGGAATTAGTGTTTGAATAATGTCTTAATTCCTTTGGGCACACCTCCCTCTTAACCCTAACCTGGCCCCAGTTTAACCCCTATTTCGCTGGCCGCAGTTTTAAAACCCCCAGTACAGTATTACGTGCGTAAACGGAGCCGCAAAGGATTTAAGTGAAAATCACGAAATGAATTTAAGGCTGGAATGAGAGGGCAAAAAAAAAAACAGGAAAATAGAACAGGACAAGTGATAAGTGCAATTTCTCACGTGACACAAGAGATAGACAAGGACGGCGAGACAACACTCTGTGCGAGAGCGAGAGGGAGAACGCGGATTAGGCGACGGACCAGCGACAGCAATGAAATTTATGAGACGTGTCAACGACGGCTGCTGGCCAGGAAAACTAAGGGGATGTTGGGAAAATATTGAGGAAAACGGTGCTAGGGGGGGGAATCCCCGGGAAAGATAAAACTATCGCGTGAAATAGGGAACTATTTGTGGGGTGTTTGGGGTAACTCCTTTTGATAAACGACAAAAATGTCAGCTGGACAAAACAAAAAGACATGAAAAAACGCGGGGAAATGAAATGAAAAGGCGATGACAGTTGTTTCTTGTTGTTTGAATACCCTTGAATTTCTAAAAAATAACAAAAACACCTTCCATTAAAGGTTATGTGTAAGCATATCAAATCACTAAAAATTTTCCAACTCCTCTAGAGAGTCATCTTGCAAAAGATATTAGATCTCAATAACACAAAAAACACACACACACACACATCTGTAAGAATATAGATGGAAAATCATAGTCTCCCTTGAGAATACAAAACCAGAACTTTGTTTATTTTCGGGATTTTTTTTTTTTTATTTCTGTATAATTAATTTTTTCTTCTTCGTTTTGCAAGCGTAACTCTTGAAGTCTCGGTCCCAAAAGCCAACAGTAATTCCATGTTTTCATAGTTTCAACTCTGGGAATATATGAAGAACAAAGCAATTGCCACTCTCTGTCTTGCTGTCTCTTTCACTTCTCATCTAGCCTTCTCTCTCTTGCCCGCAAACAGCACGCTTTAAAGTAATTTAAGGCGTCACATGTGGTTTTAGCCGGGTGAAAAGAGAGTTTTGGGTGAGGGAGTTTTCCCTGCCGGCCACTTTTTTGTATAAATTATTTGCTTTTTGACTCGGGGAAATCACCCACAACCCCCGGGGAAAACTACATCCCGCACTTCAGTTGTGAGGTCTATAATTACTGAAAATTTCCTCCTCCCTTGAAACTATTTCGGGGTGAACGTTTTTATTATTATTGAAAATTTGCTGCCCATTTATCTTTTGGTTCCCTTAATCCCCTGTTGTCCCATTGTTCTTTTCTATATTTGAAGGCAACTTGAATGGCATCATTAACATGTACATGGTGTACCGCCCATTTATAGGGGCGTTACCAGATAGCTACCCCGAAAATATTATAGAATTCGGAAAAGTAGAAAATAACAATAATTAAATTAATTAATGTTTTTCGGTTGTTTGAAAGTACTTAGAAATAAACCCTTTTATAAGAATCCTGAGTAAAACTTAAATTCAATCATACAATATCTCACACATTTCTAAGCAAAGCAAATATTTTCCGGCACAAAGTTAAGAATCTGGAAAAGCCACCAAAAGTTTCAAGAGAATGTTGGCCAAAAGTTACCACCTAGCATAATTTATTTACACTTGTAAGTTTACCATTCTGGAAACTATTTTTCTTAGTCGGGAAAATGTAGGCGATATAAGTATGTGGGTTAAAAAGTGTCAGAAAAGCGAGTGAGGAAGTCGGGGGAACAGCTAACCCAAAGAAATCAAGTCGAATTGTTTGTGCGGGCTAAAGTTTGATTGATGTGCCGTGTCCCGCGTGCAGACAACATGAAAATTAGTTGAGAGACTCTCGAAAGTTGAATGCAGAATGGAATGGAATGGAATGGGGTTTGGATAAATTCCCCGGGTCGCGTATGGTATGGTTGAAATGGAATGATTGACGGTTAGGCAAACGAGCTGGGCATTCTCGAAACGCTTTAAAAAACAGCCCAACGAAAAATGAGCAACAGCAAAAGCAACAGAAATCGAAACAAACTGCCATGTAACTTGATCTATGGGCTGTGTGAGTCATCAATGTTTCAGATTTGGATGGGACAATTTCAATGAAAGGGAAAACCTAGGAAAGAAAAATATACTCAAGTGGAAATTGGAGTAGTAACAGCTTGGATTTTCCGTTAAAGAAAGGTTTTCCTTTTTGGGAACTAGAATTATGAGGGGTTTAACAGGAAGAACAAGTTGTTACTAGTGTTTTTGTATTTCAAAAGCAAATATTAATGTAAAATAATGTTGTCTTTCAAGTATTCTGATTCTTATTTAAGAAACTATTCATTTTGAATATTATCCAGGGATATCAGCAGGATCTTTAAGGCATTTCAAATAGCTTCCCCTAAAAACCTTTTGGTATCTGATAGCTTCCTACTACTCATCTTTAGTTTATCCCTCATGCGAAAAGGATATCAGATTCAAGTGTGATGTGTGCGTTTGTGAGTGTGTTTTAGGGTCTTTTCCGTCACCAAGGAGGTGACCTGACCCCGGTGGCCACCCAGAGACACGCCCACTTGAACCCGATTGCCACAGCCAACATTAGCAGCATGTGTCTGTTTTATCATTAACTTGAGTTGCCGCATGAGGAAGTTGCTTGGGTGTCCTGTGTGTGTGTTTCTGTGCGATATGTGATGTATGTGTGTTTTGCATCATTGGGCAAACAAATGCAGCAACAAAAGCCGAGGCTGCTGCTGCTACTGCGGGTTTGCTTTAGTGGCTGCAATTGCTGCATGCAGCATGTGTTGCATGTTGCATGTGCCAGTGTGTTGGGAGTTGGGGCACTGACACAGTTTCCTGTCGGCCTGCAGCACTTGAGTGCGTGTTGCAAATTGAGCGCATCACTAAAAACAGGCAGCTGTCTGAGACCGACAAAAACCCGGAGATTTGATATGTCGAGGTTACCTTTGCTTATAAATAAATATCCCAAAAGGTTTTTGGGTAATATTTTAAGTGGTCTTGTAGTGGGTAAAAAGGAAAAACTACATGTTTAAGCTCACAATTTATTGATTACACTTTGATTATGCCCTTTTTTCCCTGTGCACATTTAGTTTTGGCCTCTGGGGAGCAGGGGTCGTGTGTGCATAAGAAGCAGAAGAAGGTTGTCCGACTGCCACAGCAGCATATCAAATGTCCGATATATGGGAGAAGCCATGCAAAATGGAATTCGCGGTGGGCTGCGCATGCGCAGAAAACCACAAAAGCCAAAGGGAGGAGGAGGAGTAGGAGGGCAAATCCATATAGCCAAGCCCTGACCGAAGCAAAGCAAACTCAACTCGTAGCCCGGGCTGCAAAGAGCGTGCCAGAGACAGCCACGTGGAGATTCCATTCCATGGCATTGCACCTAGCCTCGATCCCCCACTCTTTGCCCGTGGAACTAGTCAACCGACCCTCTCCCCCGAAAACCCTTTTGCCATGCCCATGTCCACCCCTTACCAATGATGGCAATTTAACGCCTGCTTTGCTTGATGGCAGCAGGACAACTGGGAGTGGGCCACCTGCCAGCTAAGCACAGGGAGAAAGTTGGGGAGAGCAGTACCCAGATACTAATTAATCATATATTTGATTGAAATAGATATTTAGCAGGTGGGGGTACTATCTCTATCCTTATGTACCATAAAAACTTTCTTAAATGAAAAAGAATTGTGAAAAGAAGGGGCATATATCATTTATATTTCTCGTATTTAAGACAAATCACTTATAAAAATGCCTAAAAGTAGGCAACACTATATTTTACTTTGAAAACTTGATAACCTAACGTTCACTTTTTCACAGCATACTTTTAGACACCTTCAATAGAGATTTTAAGCCCTACAGATTTTTATTCCCCGATGTTTGTCTCTCTTTTGCGAGCATTTTAAAATCGAGGTGGTACCATTTGGCTCAGTGCCCTTTAGGAGGTTGGTCATCGTGTCAACGCCTCTGGGCGTCGGTGGCGGTGGCCTGTGGCAAAAGCGTCATTGACTCGGGCTGAAACCAAACAAGGGCTCAACAACTGGAACAACTAGGCAATGGCCAACAGTCAACAGCCAGCCAAGTGGCAGCACACACAGCAGCACCCACTTGCTAACACTGGGACAAGAGGAAATATCATCACCTAGCCAACATCATCATCATCATCATCGTCATAGCCATCACATCACGATAATTATCAGCATCATCACCATAGAAATCGGCATTATTCGCTCGATGGACAAACGACAAAGATCAACAAGCATGTTGGGGGGTGCAAAAAGCTGCAGTTAACCAATTGATTGGCATCCTTAGCGGTTTCAAGATTGTTTTCCATGAGCTGTCAACACGACACTTTCAGTGGCATTTAGAAGTACAGTTGTGCTCGAGGACAAAAGTTGATGGGTTCGGAATGTTTTACGTGAGATATTTAACCTTTCTACTTCCAGTTTTAGTTAATTTTTTATCGTTAAGCTGAGCAAACTGACCAATGCACAAATTGGAAAGCAAGTCAAGAACAAACATGAATCTTATAACATAATTTCAATTAATATATGTATGTAGCTATAACGAAAAACATTAACTTTCAACTAATTAGTATATATTGGAGCAATTTGTGGGTAATAACTACCGCTGTGCTTGAAGTATCAAATTGTTTACGGCCCATAAAATCGGACTTCCCTTTTGATGTTTTGCCACTGGAATGTGAATGCATGCCAATTAAATTGTGTTTATTGGTAGCTGAAAACGTATGCAGTCCAGTATCTCATGCATATGTTATTCTATATCCCGAATAATTTACTCACCACCAATCGGAGGTCCAGTACCACCACACCATCCACACACTCACAAGTTGGCGAATGCCTCGATGAATGCAAATTTTGCCTCCTTTGATAATTGCTCTTGATATCATTGTTACACCATGTAGCACAGTATCTATGCATACAAATGGCCAATATTTATGAAAAATAATTTACTCAACTCTATATATGCTTCATTCACCCGCTCCCCCTTTCTGTGTTTCCGTGTACTTCGTTATCCCCCAAAAAAAATATAGAGGAGTGTAAAATATGGCAGGTTCTGTTTGCATTGAAAACGAATTTATAATCCCACAAACCAGTGAGAACAACAAAATATTTATAACACGAGGAGAATGGAAAGTTGTAAGGTTGAAAAAACACTGCTGTCATTATTTTGGATATCAATAATTCTCTGTGAAAGGGAAACTTATCGAATATGTCGAAGCTTTGTTATTTAATATGTTTTCCAGAACCCTAAAAAAATAATGGAAAATGGTTTAATTTTTTTAATGTAAACAGATTCCAATTTCGGACCGAAGGGCATTGGACATTCGTTTTGTGAAGCCTTCTATTTTCCGATTCCGATACTGATTCCTTTTGTTTCATTTCCCTGGGCTTCTCGATTTCAGTTTTGGGTTCGATTTGCGTGGCCAAATTAAATAAAAATGCAAATAAAAATAGAAGAAAAGGAATGGGGGAATGTGTTTTAATATTTTTTACGCAAAATGAAATAATATGCGAATGTTTTTATTTATTAAAGCTGCAATTTATTGTTGTCCCCAGCGCCATATTGTTGTAGTTCCACCAGCAACCTTACTTTTGTCGAAGGCAAAACCGAAACAAAAAAAAAGAACCACCCAGAAATGGTGAAATAAAATGCAAGTGCAATCGATCTCGCCTGTTTGGGTTGTGGGGATTGGGATAGGGATATGGTTATGGATATGGATATGGATTGGTTATATATATGAGTGCGGGTTCAGGTTGGTGTACGGATTTTCCGCTCCGCTTTTTTGCCTCGCTCTCTGAACTGCCATAAATCAAATATTTTCATCTTTAAGCCTTTCGGTTTTTCCCCAGCTAAAGCTGTACAAATCGGCCCTCTGAAACGTTTTGGGGTGCGAAGCTTTCAAGTAAATCCGGTTAATGTTCGATTCGGGTTCGATTGCGGATTTTAATATAGCCCGTGTAAGATTATGAAAAATGCCGAGGTCTCTTGGTTGTTATTATGTTCTTAAAACGTTTAAAAATGGTAAACTAATTTTTATTTGCAGCCTGACACTTATTCTAGCTTACTCACAACCAAATTCAACACTTAATTCAATGAAACCCATAATTAAATTCCTCGAATGCCTTGAACATAAACTAAAAGTGTTCCCTTATTGCAGATGCCAATCCCCAGCCGCAGCATCAGAATCAGAATCAGCTCGTCCAGCAGCAGCAGCTCCAGGCCCCTCGATTCACCACGCATCCATCGTCATCGGGGTCGATTGTCAGCGAGGGCAGCACCAAGATACTACAGTGTCATGCGCTGGGTAAGTTGCAAACATGATATCATAATGTGACTAAGAGAAGAGAAAGTCGAGTTCCAGAAACGAAGCTCGTAACACCCCAGATAAATCTCATCCGACGAAATCGCAATCGGAAGACAAATCTCAGTGTTCCATAAACCTCTTTAGAACCATTAAAAAATATATATAAAAAAAAAACAAATTTACAAATTCTGAACAACCTACGAATGAAGTATTTTGAACTTTGTTTTAGATCCCACACTAAAAAAAAAACGTTTGCCATGAATCTAAGAAATTTTAAGTTTATTTTGTTCTTGAAAAATGTTCCACTCCTTCAGAGTATGCTTTTCAAATGAAGTAAAAAATAAAAAAATTCAGTACGAATACTATTTTGGTGTAATAAAATCCTATCAAAAATTTTAAGGTTAGCCCTTAATTAAAGAAAATTTGAGCGATTTGCAATTTGTATCTATAAGTTACAAAACTTATCTACTCCCTACGATATTTATTTTTCAAGTAAAGTAAATTTGCTAAATGAATGAAATCAGTTACCAGTTTGTTGACAAAACCGAATTTAATAGGGATCATAATCCTCTATAAACACATTTTTATTATGTCCGTGGACTGCGAGGTGCCACCTGCTAGGCGTGTCAAACCTAATGCCCGCCGTGAGGGGAATTATAATATGCCCGTCGGTGGGGGGGGAAATGGGGGTTGTGGGTTCGTAACCCCCTTTCGCAGTTCGCAGTCCGTTCGGCTTCCAAAAACACACACAACACTTGTCCCTCAAAACGACTGACAGCTAAGCTGAAAGCAAAAGAGGGGGCTTAGTGTAAAACGAAACCATAAACGAAAACACTTTTTTTCTTTGCTCCTGCTCGTGCGCGCTTTTGAAAGATAATGAAGTAGAAAAACAATAACTTTTATGAGGTTTCCCCCCACCAACCAGCTGAGGGTCTTTTCCTTTTGCGCGAATCCCAGAGTCCCACAATCCCGATTCCACACCCACTTTCATTCCCAGGCGGCCGTCGTGTAATCCTTTGAGCGCTTTAGGGCGTGCCCAAAGTCCAGAGTCCCAGGATTCCAGTTCCCTGGTTCCTTGACACCCCGGTTTCCCGGTTCCCAGTGCCCAGGTACACGTAATGCTTCCTCCCGTGCCACATAGCCTGCATTTGACAGTTTCGAGTATCGGTTTCATATTGTTCTGCCCCCGAAAATGAGCCGAAAAAAAAGAAATGTTATGAACTTACTTCTGGCTGGCCGTCTGTGTCCTTCGGCCTTGTTGGTTATACTCTTACAAACGTGTTTTTAGAAGTATGCAAAGTTGGGCTTGGTTTAGTATGTTTATTGTTGGGATTAAACATATACAGGTATGCCTTTTAAGATGGTGCTCTTTTTCTTAAAGTACAAAATTTTCCAAATAATATACACTTTATTAAAAGATTTTTATTAGTTTTAGGTATCATGAAAAATATATTAACTAAATATATCATGTGTATCATAAGTATTACATTTTTACGTAATACAAGCAAGGGTATCTAAGCTTGGGCTTTCCAAAGTTTCCTATCTGTTTTCTTTTTGGGGCCTTTCCACCACGTCCACGTGCGCTCGTCTCCATCCGTTTTCCTCGAAATCCAAGCTTGTGTTTTATGGCAGCCGGATTCGTAAAATTAGTCGTGAAATGTCCAGACTCTGGGGCAGGGATATATGCATTGTTTGTTGTCTCTTAATTCGCAAATTAAGGTTAACGGGGAACTGTTTAAAAGACAAGACCCCATGGACGCTGGTGACCCCGATTATAAACTGATCCAAACCGTTGATTCGTGTAAATTTGTAATCGGTAGAAGAGGGTAAAACCTACAAAAACATAAGTTGCATAGGAAATCATTAAACTAGAATTAAAAGAAAGGAAAAAATTGTAGGGAGACCTTAACTACCCGCAAGGACCCTTCTAAAATAACTGTTTGTGGGGGATTTCAGGCATAATCGCCGTTGGTTTTTTGGCCTTTTCAAAGGGGTGGGGGGGGTCCCCAATGCCTAGGGTTGTCGTCAGCATTTTGATGCACATTTGAGCAGCACAAACACACAACAACAGCACACACGGTATGGCATCTGTGTTTTTGTGCGCATTTATGGGGATCTATGCAACGACACCCAAGAGCCGTGCACTTTGCATAAGCTGCAAGTGGGCATCAACAAAAAAAAAAAAAAAAAAAAAAAAATATAGAAGGAAAAACAAAAAAACAGCAGCGAGTAGAGAAGGAAAATAAAAACAAATGCAAATCTCTTTAGCTGCTCTTTGGCGTTGTCACACATGCCGCAACGTTCGCGCTTTCAGTCACTTTGGCGGTTTTAGCTGTCATCACATCTCCCCTTCCCCTTCGCACACGCTCTACAAGATAGTTTATGGCAAAAAAAAAAAAAAAAAAAAAAAAAAAAGAATGGAAATAGGGAACTATTCTCCCTATGAGGAAGTTCGCATCCTACCTTTTTAGTGTTTCGGTTGTGACCATGGAGGGACTCTCGAGTAAAACAAGTTCTACCATTACCATCACTCTCTCCACCTCATTTCTCCTCATCGTCCTGTCTCTGTTCTTTTGCCTATAGCTGTCTCATCTTGGCTCAGCTTTGTGTTCTTCGCGATTTGTGATGCGAAAATCGTGAAAACAACACAAGAATATTCCAGGAAGTTGGAACTATGAGTTAAAACTATATAAATGCTCTGTAAAAAGAATTGAAACTAATAAAGTAGAGTGTAAAACTAGGAATTTTGGAAGATGAATTGATATTTTAATGAAAATGATATACCATTAATATATTGTTATATAATAATTACCAAAAATTACTATAATCTCAGTAAATTTCAGTGAGGTATATTTGCTAATAATTCTAATTTATGGCCCTAATAACTGGTATACCCATACTTAAACCCCAACTAATATACCCCATTGCGGAAACTTCAGGGGCATAATAGCAGTATAAAAGCTAAGCAAAATGTGTGTGGAATTGTTTCTGGCCAACAAAATGAAATGCGATGAGGCCGCATATTGGGTAGAGCGAGAGAGGTGTTGTGGAGTAGTGCATATAGAGTGAGAATGGGAGAAGTGGGGCTTCTACTTCTTCTTCGGCTCCTTCTTCTTTGGCTGCCTCGCAAATGTAGCGCATTCACTTGCAACAAAGACTTCTTTTTTTTATGGCAACAACAAAAGCCGCCAAAGCTGTTTTCAGTGGCAATGCTGCAAGCCCAACATGTGTCGAACAAGGAGGGGGCAACAAAAAAAGAAAGAAAGAGACAAAAAAAAGAAACGCATTTGTTGAAGAAAGCAAAGGAAAGGGTTTGGAGAACACACACTTGGCCAAACGTGCGTAGTTAAAAACCCTTTCTTCTACTTCCTATACAGATAAAGAAATCCCATATCAGAATCCTATCTTCAAGGAGGTCATAAGGGACCAAGTTCGATACCCGATTCTTCGGAGAGAACAAAAAAATTCTTTAATTTGTCTTATTAAATCCTATACATTTTCCCTCCGTGCACTTTTCTCCTACTTCTTCGCATTTTCTTCTGCTGCGGAAAAAATAGTGTGAGTGGAAAACACTATAAGAAGCAGAAGAAGGTAAGCTGAAAAATTGCAAAACTATGGTTTTTGTTGTTGCCAGCTTTTTGTCGCAATGTATTTTGTTTTTATTTTTTTTAAACTCTGTTTTTCCTCCTTGTCTTTCTCCCACCACCGCCGTAAATCCTCTTGTTTAGTCGCAGAAAGAGACGGAAGAGGTGCTGGAGAAAGAGACGGTGGGGCCTAGAGAAAGAATAAGCGATATGCCTACATACAGATATGGTATATGTATGCAACTCGTGTCGTCATTTAGGCTGAAGTGGATGGCTTTGCTTAATGTGTTGTGAAAAAAGAATGCGATATACAGGCATGTTTATATTTGTATGCATGTTCAGGCATCAGCACCGAAAGTATTCCTGAAATGGAGACTGATGCGAAATGATAGAAAGCAACAAGGATATTGTGTTTACTTAAAGATGGACTCCTCCCTCCGTCGGCAGTAAAAAAAAAATGAAGAAATTCCACACTTACCGGAATAAGAAGATAAGTGTAGAGAAGATAGGACACACAAAATAAAACTTTCTTTCCTTTAAAAAAGAATAAACCTATTACTTAACCAGCTCAATTATAAAGTTTTCTTCTTTTTTTTTTTTTTTTTTTTACAAAAATTTAGAATTTATTTTTATCTAACCTACAAGCCCTTGGATCTCCAGTTTTTCCAAGTGCACCTGCTCATGGTGGCAAGTAAATTTCTTTAAGCAACCAATTTGGCCCTGTGTTATTGTTGTTATTTTGCGGTGTGAGTTGCAAACTTAAATGCATGGAAAAAAGGCAAAAGAGAGACTAACAAAATGTGTAAACAAAGGCAACAAATGCATAAAAGTGAAATGTGCAGTTAAAAAGTGCAGCAACAAGAGGCAAGACAAAGGTAAAAAAGCCTTTTAGGCACTTTTAAAGTTTACTTCGCTTCAAGTGCCACAACAAAACACCAGAAACTACTCCACGTGCATATAAACTCACCTGGTAAACACAGAGGAAAAGTACACAGAACAAAAAAAGAATGTTCAATAATATTAGAAACATTTAAAACAAATATAGAATTCCTCTATCTCAACATAAAAACCCCTCAAATCAAAAAAAATTAATTGAAAAAGAGTAGGTTGATGTAAAAAGGATCAGGTTCAAGTCCCACTGTTGCCTAGAATTTTTTTTCCTAAATTTTTTTGTTTTTACCATTTTTTTTCTTTGTGTATCAGCTTGTTGTCCAGGTCCAAAGGCGTCAGCGCATTGCACTGTGCATAATTTAGCAAACATGTGCCAGAGTTGCCACAGAATAACAAAAATAGAGAATACATAGAGCGAGACAGACAGCTAGACTGAAGAGACGGATGTGGGAAAGAGAGGCAGATAGACAGGAGAAGCGACCACCGAAAACTAAAGGCAAATTAAAATTGTGTAAGACAAGCTGTGGAAACACATGTAAAATAATGAAGAGGGAAAACGTACATTTGGTATGCACATATAAAATATATAAAAAATGGCCAAAAGGTTGCACAGACAAATTGCAGCAAATCATGCAGTATGCATAACGATTTATATGCATTTAAGTAAACTTTCCAATTTCGATGAAATTTCAGCAAACGTTGCATTTATTCCGTTTATTCAAAATAGAACACATCGAAATTCACTGAATTAATCTTTATTAATATAACTCATTTAAGCCAAAGCTTTAAAATAAATCACATGAATACGCGGCATTTAAAATATATGTGTATGTACAGTGCAGTCCAGTTAATTAGTTACAGAAAGTGTTAAGGCGGTTATAAAGTCATTTCGGAATGTTTTTCTTTTATTTCTACTTACCAAATTTTGGAAGCCCTTTAAAGACCTGGCTCCTCGTATCCTGGTATCCATTGAAAAACTGACAAAAGGATGCACACGGCTCTGATTTGGGTTGGGCCTTAGGCCAGGATGAGTCGATCCCATATCCCTGGGGCCGAGAGTTCAAGTTGACGAATTGGCAAATGGACTTCTGGACAAATACCGATGGTCCGGAGTTGGAGTTATGAATGCCTAGTGCCACCAGACGGCTACGTGCCTCTTCCGTTTCCCCAAACATCCTACATCCTACCTTCTACGTTCTACATCCCACATACCTCATCCCATATCCTTGCAACTCCCAGTGCACTGTTCTTAAATGCAATTGATTTCGTTGAGCTTCCAATGGTTTTGCTCTGGCCACAAATCAAACAATTTCCGCCATGCGGAACCGGGGATTCCCCCATTTCGCATCCACACACACAAATGCAATTTGTTGCATTGCGTCGCCTGTTTATTGAATTTATTTATATGCAGTTGGGCTTGCTTAGACACGCTGACTGATTGATTGATTGATTGACTAACTGATTGACTGACTGCCTGGCTGACTGGCTGATTGAGTGAGTGGCATTTGGCTGCTGTGTGGCAAGCCGCAAAGAAAAAGCCACATAAATATGGTGATGACTTGTTGCCGATTTTACCAAGAAGAAAAAAAAAGGGAGGAAAAAACAGTAGCACACTTTTATGGGCGGCAAAGGAAAATCTGTATTTTACGGAACTAGCGCTGGAAAAGCGATAAAGACAGCTTGGCAAAGAGGTTTAAGTGATTGCATGTTGGCATTTAATTTAAGTTTCTATATATACTTCTTCTTCTTTTTTTTTAATAACTTTCGATTTGCCTCCTTTGATAAACTTGGTTAAAGGTCTTGTTCACTGTCTGCAGCTCGAAATGAAAATTTGTTTCCTTTTTAATGAATTTTGCGCTCTGTCAATTCCATTTGGCCTTCGGTTTACCAGGGTCTTCTTCCCGTTTTTACTATCTGATTGACTCTGGCCGCCTCCCAAGAGAATGTAAATTTCAGCTTCTTTTGGCCCCCCGATTTTCTTTTTCTTGGGTTGTTTTCACTGGTCTTCAGCCTTCGCAATTCTTTCGGTTTTTTTTTTTCTGTGGTGCCTTGAGTTTTCCTCTGCTTTGTGCCCGGTTTTTTATTATTTTTTGAAGTGACAGTGACTTTGTATGGCTTTGGCTTAAAGGATTTTTGTCAGTTTAGTTATTAAAAACTCATTACACACATATGTGAACACACACTCAATGACACAGAGACATGTAAAGACACTGGTAAAAATTAGGGGAGTTGTACAGGCATCATTAATAAATTTTAAACAACTTTAGGTTCATAAAAAACTTTGTCCAAAAATGTTTAAAACATAAATAATTCAAATATTTTGAATGCTTTATAGTGAACTCGTGGCCATGGTTGCTTATATTTATTTCTTTAGCACAACTATTTAGCAGTTCAACACACTGCACTCACTGGGGATTGAACCCAGGACTTCTTTCAAAAACATACGGTTTTTTAAAAATTCTAATGTGAATGATAATCTATTATACTTCATAGAAAATGGGAAATATATAGCATTCAAATTTATTTATCTCTTAAGCATTGATTTAAAATGCAGTCAGTACAACTTATAATTTTTATAGATTTTTTTTGTATCTAGAAGGTGTAGGGAGTAATTTCTTGGAGTGTATTATCGCTAAGGGTCCGTCGGGGATCTGCTCTCTCCCCGTCTCTCTCTTTTCCCACTTCCTGTCTCTTTCTCCCCCGATTCTCCGCTTATTGGGCCTTCGCTTCGATTTAGCGCTGACACATTTCGCTGGAGAATGTTTGTTTCTTCTACTTTCTTTTTTATGTGCTCCCTTTGCTGTTGACTAACGGCACTCTAATGTGTGAGTATGTGCGCCCATGTGTGTGTTCGTCCTTGCGACCATGTGTGTGTGTGTGTGTGTGCGCATGTGTCCGTGTGTATTTGCCTTACAATTCCCCAAATTGTAATTTTATAGCAGCGTCATTGCCCAAAATGCTCAAATAGACTTTTGCCTTTTGGTCCGTTCATGTAACCTTTTTTTTCTCTCTTTCTCTACTTTTTTTTTCGCTTTCGTATCCTTGGGTATTTCCTCTTCTTTTTTTGGCCAACACTTGAGAAACTTTTGGCTGCTGCTGGGCTTCTTCTGTCTTCTCCTTTCTTCGCCAGCCTTCTTCTGCCCACTTTCTCCGCTCTGATATCTCCACCCCTATATCTTGCTATTCTCAAGTTGATTCCTATTCTCGACTGGTAGTTTCCAGTTTCGCTTCTAACTCGGCTCAATTCGATTTTGTCTGCAAACTGAATGAAGTGAATTGCATTGCCATTGGCCACGTTTGGCTACCCTAGTGCTACCCTGTAAGTGCCACAAAATGGTCTGGCTATGCTGGTTTGGTGAATTAAGTTTTTAGACTTTAAGTGGTATTCGTAGGGGGGATCAAAATTTCAGGGTTCATTGAGGCCATGCAAATTTTGCATATAGACTAGATCTGTAAAAAGGTTACTGAAAAAGATTAAAATACATAATATGGGGCATAATTTTTAAGGGTATCTACGAGTGCTTTCAGTTAAATATGGGTTATAATATTTATTCGAAGCTTAATAATATAAAAATCAGTAGAAAAGGTGGGAAACATATGTTAAATGTGGAATATATTAATACCATTGTTAGGGGATATCTAAAATGCTTTGTTCCACAAATAAAAAAAAAATCAGTGTTCTTAGAGTAATTAATAAAAAAAATAAGACTTTATGTTAAATTTTTAAATACATTTTTTATAAGTAACAAAAAATTCTTAAGATGTGTAATTTTTTAAGAACCAATTTTATCTGCAATCGAGAATCTATACGCTCTGAGCACAGGGTATTCGGGATTACAGCCTGCTAACACCTAGCCATCAACCCCAATTCTTTGATGAGCCCGAGTCCCCGACTTAAGCTCTTTGCAAAAGCGTTGATGGTCCCGCCAGGACTTTGGGGTTGGGCTTTCGGGGTGGCATTCCGCCGGCTTGATGACCGGATTTGGGCCTCCGGCAATCCAATCCATCCGTCTGCTCCCGTTCGGTGGCCTCCATCCAGTGATGTGATGTGCACTCAATCCTGTTGCATCCTGGCCAGTTAGGCGAATCGCATATTTTATTCAGACTTTCATTTAGTTCAGCCGGCCTCCTTCCTCCGTTCGGCCTTTTGCCCCTCCCCAAACCCCTTTGGTCACATGTAATTTTTGTTTAGCCATTCCAATTGCAATTCCATTTCGCAAAGGGAGTTTGGAGAGGTCAGGTGGGTGGATGGGTTGGGATGGAGGGTTGGGATGGCTGGCTGGGATGGTGGCCATATAAATCAACTTTAATTTAAATGCTCGGCTGCAGCAATGAAATCAGAATGAGCACTCTATATACGCCCCTATATAAGCATGGCCCCATCTCTGGAGCTTTCGAGTCTTTGGCTTCTTTTCTGGGCGGCAGCTCAAACAAATGAAGCCATATGTGGCCACAAGGGTGTCCTTTGTACTCCGGGGCACCCACCATCTATGGCTCTCCCTCTTAATGGCAGAAAAACTTGGCCAGCATGCGATTTAATTGCGGCAGTGGCGGGGTTGAAGGGGTTAGATCAATTTACTGAGTTAATAGTTGCCGGTTGAAAAAAGACATAATCAATGTAGTGCATACGGAATGGCAACTGTGTTTAATTAAATTAAATAAACGCATAATTATATTAGATTCAAACACTTTTTCTAACATATTTGTGGTATTAGAAAAAATAAAATTCCCTTGCTGGAATGTGTGAGAATATATTTAGGGATACGAACATATAATTGAGTAGTGTATAATTATGTAAAAAATGTAATTACATATACCTAATGTAATTGTCATGTTTATTGACATTTATTGATTCAAATAATTTGACTGAAACTTTTTTCTAATTTATTTGTGCTATAAGTAATCGAAGATAGTTATTTTATCATGTTGTGAAAATATTTATTCGTTTCACTAAAATTTAATTAAGTTGTTGATAGAGGCGTATTCCAAAGACAAAGGACCTTTAACACCTTTACCACTTCGCAACCAATTGTCTGATGTCCTTTGTCAGCGAAAATCAAATAAATGCCAGGGCTTAATGATATGTACAAGATACCCTTTATAACACCCAGCATCCCAACCACCGCTCCACATGATATTTATTAAAGCATTTCCCTCTGCTCTTTCTCTTTTCATATTCCTCATTTCGCATCTCCAGGATACCCACAGCCCACATATCGATGGCTAAAGGACGGCGTCCCCGTGGGCGACTTCTCATCCAGCCAGTTCTACCGGTTCCACAGCACTCGGCGCGAGGATGCGGGCAGCTATCAGTGCATTGCCAGAAATGATGCCGGATCCATATTCAGCGAGAAGAGTGACGTTGTCGTTGCCTGTAAGTTTATATTCCGCATATTTCACATACGACGTGGGGGGTCAAAGTCCGCGGGGGGGGGGGGGGGGGGGGGGGGCCACATCCTTACATCCTCTATGCGTCGAAATTTGAGATACTACCTTAATAATTCCATTCTTTTTTTAATTGGATTAAGCATTGCGAGAGACTAAATTACCAATTAGATGAGAAATAATAGAAATTGAATTAGGTCTCATTGGTTAACGTAGATGCTCTTTAACTCTTATGATAAAGTTTAATTATATTTAATCAGAATGTCAAAGTTAAATATTTAAATATTCTAAAACTAAAAGGGAGTGATAGAGTCAAAGTTCAGTATTGGGCACTTAGTTAAGTGGGTTAATTATTCGCCATGAAAAAACTAAAGACTTTCAAATTGTTTTTTTTTTTTTGAGGACAGCATGGGCGGGCGCGAAAAGGGGGTTTCTAGGTGGAGTACTAATCAAACGGCTGTCACAGCAGGCAAGCCTTTTACCCCCTGGCCCTGATAAATGTCTAGCTGCTAATTTTTCTTTAATGCGAACTTAATTACAACAAGAACGGAACGTGGAGGAGAAGCAGGGTCAGGGGTTACGGG
The DNA here is from genome assembly GCF_014743375.2 of Drosophila subpulchrella. Lineage (NCBI taxonomy): Eukaryota > Metazoa > Arthropoda > Insecta > Diptera > Drosophilidae > Drosophila > Drosophila subpulchrella. Next base: position 21,960,276 of record NC_050613.1, read on the forward strand.
TACGGGTGCTGGTGATGGTGCTGGTACGGGTTAAGGGTCACCGGGTAGGTGTGGATGTAACGAACAATTAGACAAGTAAGTGTGAGTGACACTTGAGCTCAGCGCTTTCAATGTGTGCGTGCATGTGTGCGAGTGCTTATTACCCCACTACTTGAACCTAATAAATCGAGCTCTCGACATGAGAACGACCTCCATGAAGAGAACCCCTTATGCCATCGCTTATGCTCAGTGTTGGAATGGGTAAACGATATTTGTACCAATTTAGGGAAGATTATAATAGCAAACTGATTGACCTATAAATAAGACAGTGTTATAAAACTGTAAAAACGAGATTTATTCTAGATTTTAAAGACCATGTAACAGGTTCGAGTCCCACCGATGTATTCTTTTCTTTCATATTTTAAAATGGTAATAACCTAATCGTATAATATTATATCATTTTGCTAAATAAATACAACTCAAAAAGTATACATAATATTCCAAAAAGTCCCCAAATACTAAGTCTACTTAGGTACAAGTATCTACATAGGTACTTCCCAACACTGGGCACATAACCCCCCTTTCTGGTGACCTTCTTTTCAAAAGGGGGGGGACACGGCTGATGGGCGTGGCTCACTGACAGACTGACTCAATGACTCGACGACTGGTTGACTTGGAGCAGCAGCAGCGTCTTGAGCACTTAATTAATTGTAGGACCGAAGCGGCGAAAGGGGAGGGCGTGCTTAAACTGAACTAATAACCTTTAAAGCTCAGCCGGGTGGCTCTTAGCGGGGGGGGGCTAATGGAAGGCGTAGAGCGGCTGCTTAAGAGCGGGGTCAGAGGTTAAATTGACTTGCCCGCAGGCCGCGCGCTGCCTTCAATTCAATTAGCGAATGACACCACAGGAAGGCACAGAGCACTTCTCCTGCGTTTCCACGGCATTGGGGCTTCCTTCGATTTGCCTGTTAGCGAATCCAGAATTTTGAAAGGGAGAATATGCCAGGGATATCAGTTACAGTAAAGATATCTTTTAATATGAGCTAAAATTAGAACACTTTCTGCTTCTACTGATGATTGTTTTGTATATATAAATAGATAGATGATAGAATGAAGAGGTTTTTCTGTAGGTTCTAAATAAGTAATATTTTTGCGGCTTGAGAAGAAACATTTGTAGCCCATTTAGTTAGTATTTAATATTTATAAAAACATAATAATTCAATATTTGTTCTCCCTATTCATCCACAGACATGGGCATCTTTGAGAACACCACCGAGGGTCGACTGACGGTGATTAGTGGCCATCCTGCCATTTTCGATATGCCAGCCATTGAATCCGTGCCCGTGCCATCGGTTATGTGGCAATCGGACAACGGACCTCTGAACTATGACATCAAGTACGCCTTAACCCATGCCAATCAGCTGGTCATCCTGAGTGCCGATGAAAACGATCGCAAGGGATATCGGGCCAAGGCGACCAACACTCAGTTGGGCAAAGAGGAGAGCAGCGCTTTTGTCCATCTGAATGTCAGTGGAGATCCGTATATTGAGGTGGCACCCGAGATCATTGTGCGTCCGCAGGATGTGAAGGTTAAAATGGGAACCGCAGTGGTTGAACTGCAGTGTATTGCAAATGCCAGGCCCTTGCACGAATTGGAAACCCTTTGGCTGAAAGATGGCATTGCCGTAGAAACGGCCGGCGTGAGGCATGCCCTAAATGATCCCTGGAATCGAACTCTGGCCCTGTTGCAGGCGAATAGCTCACATTCCGGTGAATATACCTGCCAGGTGCGATTGCGCAGTGGCGGTTATCCGCCGGTTAGTGCATCGGCTCGCCTCCAAATCCTCGAACCACCCGTCTTTTTCACACCCATGCGAGCGGAAACCTTTGGGGAATTCGGTGGACAGGTGCAGCTGGCCTGCGATGTGGTTGGTGAACCCACGCCCCAGGTCAAATGGTTCCGGAATGCCGAATCTGTGGATCCACACATTGAAAGCGGAAGGTGAGCTTAGTTGCTTTAGAGATTTTATCGATTTTGTGGTAACCCCTTTCCTGTGTTTCTTTATGAAATTCCATCGCAGATACTCGCTGAACACGGATAATACGCTGGTAATTAAGAAACTAATCCTGGATGATGCCGCCATGTTTCAGTGTCTGGCCATCAACGAAGCGGGGGAGAACTCGGCGAGCACCTGGCTGCGCGTAAAAAGTAAGTCAAGAGCTGATTTTTAACTATGACTGTGTGACAATGGAACCGAAGGTGGAAGCTAAAAAGTCCTGCGAGTTTAACATGTTTTATAGAGATTTCAACAAAAAAAACAAAACTTCAAATCGTTATAATTTGTTGAAATAAACAATGTTTTTCTCATTATAATCCATGATAATATGGTAAACTTGGAACAGTCCACTTTAACCAGTGTCACACAGTGTAAGATAATGCCTGAATGCCTGTCACAATGGTAATGGTAAATAAGTGCCCTTTCCATATACCTCCATGCCATATATACATCTCAATTCTTTGATATATACCCCTAACGATTTTTGCATTTTGACCTTTTAACCCATTATTAACAAACGAATTCATAGCAAAAACGGCCAAGATCCGCGTGAAGCGTTTGGCCCAGCCGCGAGTCCTGAGGGTAAGAGCTTCGCATGCTGGCGTGGGATCGGAAAAGGGATCGGGATCGGGATCAGGTTCCTCCGGTAGACGCAAGGAGTTTCGCTTTGGTATGGGCATGCAGCTAAATGCCACACAAAAACAAAAAAAAAAAAACACACACTCACTTAAGCACTCACACTTACTTGCACTCACTATAGCATTCACTCACCCCCTGTTTAAAAGAAAAAACCCCTAAAAGCACCTAAAAAAAAAAACAAACCCACTCCCTCAAAATATCTTATAGCCCCTAGAAAGTAGCTCTTTTGATTGTTTTGCGATTGAATTTGTTGTTTTATTGGCTTGGCTTGCTGTTACTTTACTGCCTTTGGGGTTCCTAAGTCTAAGCTTAAATATTATCTACAAGTATTCTTTTGGCTCCCTCGTTTCCGTTTCATCTTCTTTTTTGTGCCATGAACCATGGACCATTCTTAATTTGTTTTTCACCCTACGGCGCTTGCCAAGCTTCGTTTTGCAGTCTTGGCCAAAGCGCCTTTGGCCAACGGGAGCAGTAGGAATTTTGTCTGCTCTACCCTCTCTATTCTGTTGCTTTATCAAATTTGTCAAAAGCAGAAAAATGTTTCATTCAAGTTGATTAGTCCCCGGCAACCTTCACCACTTTCTGTTGGATAAACACAAACACCCCAGCCATGGTTAATCTAATAAATCTTTATATCAAAAAAAAAAATGTCTGAATTTTTCCCCCATTTAGCTTGATTTAGCTTTAGCATTAGTCTACACAGAAAAAGAACAGCACTTTAAATGCCAAAAAGATGTGCATCTTGAATACCCAATCTAAAAACAAATTTAAAATTTCAACCCTTAGCTTTGGCAATTACCTCCGACTTATGCATTATTAATCTTGTTTAACTATTATTTAACTTTTAGCTAATATTGACACCTAGTTTAATCTTCACCTTTATATCTTAGTCACTTAAATATATTAAAATACATCCCTTTAATATTACTTTGAAATACTTTCCCATCCATTAAAATGGGTTATTATGAATTTGTCATTGAGTGACGGCTAATATAAGTATATGAGTTAGGACTTCACCTTCAAAGGCTCCCAAGTACCGTTAAGTGCTGGGTCAAATTGCGCCTTAGGGTTGCCACCCACCAAAAAAAAAAAAAAAAAAAACGCACACACCCACTTGAATATGACTTGCTGTGGGACAATTTTGCATTTTAATGAATTTCATAATGCGAAAATTAAGACTGACACACAAGTCACACTTCTGGGGACCAGAATTTGACTGAGTCCTGCTGTCATGCTGACATGACGGGTTTTTTTTTCCTTGGCTCCCTTCGTTTGAGTTGCGAGTTCGAAGTTCCTGGCTAGCTGACTGTCGGCTGGCCGGAGAATAATTCCTCATTCATGAGCCTAACCCAAAAAACGAGTGACTCCGCTGACGTTTTAAATATTTGACAGAGAGGAGAGAGTTGAGAGTTGAGTCGAGGCCTTTGACAGGGGGCGAAGGACATATTGTTTTGCGGGTCTAGAATAAGTTTCGTCTCTGTGTCTTTCTTGATGGGACTTTAAGCAAAGTTTGTGCTGCTGCCCCCCTCATCGCTTAAATTTTTATGGCCAGAGCTGAGATTTTCATGTAAATTTGAAATTTCCATGCATATTTTGCTGAGTTATTCTTATGTTGCAGCATGGTCCTCCTTCATTTCCATCTATTTTTATCCCCTCTCTTTCTATTTTATTTTTTTTTTGCAGCCCTGCTGCATTGTATTCGAGTTAAACTAGTTAAGAGATTTTGTCGTCAGCGGTTTATTGAAAAACTTTCCAGCTTTTATAGTTAGCCTGGGCAAGTTTCTGATATTTTTTGCTTCCTCTCGAGCGCCCCGGATCTCTTTCTCGGCATGACTGAATGGTAACCAATCGTTGCGGCTCATTTAATTTTATTTGCCTAGGCTAATTCGAGTCAATTTGTTTGTCTGCGCCAGCGCATTTTACGATCCTAGGCGGCGGGGCCATCATTTAGCCTCACCAAGACTGTAATTCTCTGCCCAGTCTCCCTATCTAAAGGAGGATAAGTTTTATTGCCAGCAAAAGCAGAAGTTTCTCTCCTCTGTGTTACTGTTGTCTGACTGCATTGGGCAATCCTGGCCGTCCTGGCCAAACGGGATGAAGGAGCCGCTGCTGTACTAATCGGCTTTGTTTCTGGGCGAGAGTGTGTGTACCCTGTCCTCTTTTTGCCCATGTAGTAGTCCTACCTATCGTAGTCCCTTTTTCCATCGAAGTGAGCTGGCCTCGTAATTGGTCTATGCCGAGATAATCCAGATCAGGATCAGAATCGGATTATGAACACCTTTGGCCGCTTGCTGTTTGACTCTCCGGCTCTCTGATTCGATTACCCACCGGGTCCGGTCCAACACTCCCTGAGCTATTTACCCGTGGTCTTACACTGGGAAAAAGGACCGATGGGCAGCTCTGAGCTGGCCAAGTAAAGGGCGCCATTAAAAACCTCTTAAGTTTTAGCAACCAACTATTGTATTGGGTCGCTTGACTTGGATATTTAAATCAGCTTATTGGTGATGTTCATTTTTCCAGTGCTCAAGTTTAATCCTGTTCGCAACCGGGCGCCCTTCTCTTCGCTTCTCAAGTCGCGCACTTGGGACTCGCTTGATTTCATTTTGCAATTTCTTTCGTTTATTGTTTGTGCGCTCGTTTATCTGCTGGTGGAGCTGCGCCTCCCCATCCTCCCAATTCTACAGCTCCTCGCTATGGCAACAAGTGTTTGGCATTTGTATTGCTGATTCCCTCGTCAGTCTATCCAGAGCCAGGAACCCACTAGCCTAGCCCCTCCTCCCTCTCTGTTTTTCCGCTTGGAAGGCCACTTGAGGGATAATCCTTGTGCCGGAGCACTTTTCACTTAGATAGGCGAAGAAGTTGAGTTGGGAAATTATTTTCCAGCCTTTCGCGTTCAAGGGGATTGCTCGGGTGCTCTTGGGTCCTAAGACCTGGCTGCATTTTAATTGCACCTCCTGCCGACACAGCCGGGCCCAGTGTTTGTCAAAGTTTTGCATCTTTCTGTGTTGGCCTTTTCACTCTGAAACGGAACAGAACAGAACAGAACAGAGCGTAGCGGAGCGCCTTCTTCACTTCATTTTTGTTAAGTTGGCGTAAATCTGCGCCCGTGCTGCTACCACTGCTACCACCGCCACTACCGCTCGCCGTGCACCTGCCACAGTCAGAGTTTTCCACATCGCATTTTCCGGCTGCCTGAGCTTTTCCCGGCTGCCTCAACTCTCGAGTAACATAATTTCGTAATTTCCCGAAACGCAAAAGTGATTTTAATCGCCGCTTCCTGCCATTTCCAAGGTGCCTGCACTTAACACCCACCGCCCATCGCCCACCATCCACACCACCACCCCCCCCTTTTATTTGTTTGTGTATGTGTGCGAGTAATTAGGTGACTTTGGGGGCGGAGTGGGCGTGGCTGTTTCACTTCCTTTCGTTTGCCTGATGGCTCAATGCGATTTCCACTGTGCGAATTTGTAGAGATTTCTTTTATTTGCTCAGCCAAAAGTTTTCGAATTCGTTTTCGTTAAAATTTTCCATGGGACCGCCAACAGGTGGCGTATTCGTCAGAGGTCAGAGGTCGAAAAGGCTTTGCCCCATACCGCCCCGTTGATTGATTGCAGCGGACGTTAGAGTTTCGAGTTGATTGGTCTGCGACATGCCAAGCCCATAAAAAGGAGTTTCGAATTCCTTGACTAAATTACTACTGTTTGTATAGTAATTTTGGTTATTTAAATGGGCCTTAAACATAGTATAAAAGTTTGTTCAAGAACCGCAAATAAGTAAAGTGCCATTATGTAACATTCTTTTGTCATTTAGTTGAAAGTGCACGAAAGCAATGAACTATTATGTCTTATTATAAGGCCTCGAAAAGTTGTTACCTCCTTAAACAACCCTATAAACAAAAATTATTTTACAGTTAATCACTAATTAATATCCAAACCAATCAAAGGCCAAAGGTCGGTTCGATAGCTTTCATAATTAAGCCATTTCCAAAGAGTGCTTTTCGATTAGTCGAAAAGTCTGTATCAAAAATTATGCAGCTCAATTGAAGGGGACCCTTGAAAAGCGGTTCTTTATGCTTATTAAAATAAGAAAAGGGCGGCGGCGCTCAAAGGGAAAATTGTTGGAGAACGAAAAAGCGTTTAAGCGGTGTGCCAAATGGGGGGGGGGTGAACATTTTAGAGCCCGGCACAAAGGCGGCACGAGGGCTAAAAACAATTCGCATGCTAATGTTGGACTCTGGAACGGGTGGCCACTTCAATGGCCAAGTAATGGCCAGTTTTCCACCCAGTTTTCCACACCATCACCCAGTTTTCCCACTTGTCCGGCTGAGTGAGCGTTTTATTATGACTTTAAGTTGATGGCGCGGCCTCTTTAGTGGGTCAACTCGAAATTAATTACATCCAACCCCGTTGATGAAGGCGAATGCGAAATGGCCCAAGTGCCGCCTGCTTATACATTCAAGAAAATATCTTAAAATGGCGCTACCCCATTTATTTGGAATATCTAAAAGTTTTCAATTTAATTTAAGTACTGTTGAAAGTAACACCATCTGCATTTCATTTAATTATCGAGACAATCAAGAGTTGGTTTTTCTTTGTGTACATCTTACGTATACTTAATATACATTACGTATACGCTCCGTTTGATTGTTGGGCATAAATCATTTGCGAACTTGACTTCGATTTAGTTTGAATTTATGCTAAGCACTCTGCCTAGATGCAAGTGTTTGGTTTTTTATTATACTTTTTAGGTTTTTCTTTAGAGGTCTCCCTGGCGAATCCTGCCACAAATTGTTTCTCCTTTCAGGCGGTCCTTTCCGTGTCTTTAATATGCGGCTTGCGTGAGCCATAAAAAGCGGGCCAAAAGACCCGGAAAAGTAAGAGAGGGCTGGTTACTGACCACCGGGGCGGCTTAAGCACACTTAACACGTTGCCCGTGGACGAAGGAGTTATCCGGGTCGGATATATACATACATATATTGCCCTTTAAATTTTCCATACCAAAATTAAACCCGATGTGCAGCTTAATTGTCCTTTAAGTGTATCATCATACAAAAGTTACTTGCGGCCCCTGTGAACAGGCTTAATCATATTTAATCCAACTTTAAGTTGGTCTGCCTGCAAACCCTGAATATTTTTTATTTCCTTTAGTATTCCCGTTACTTGTAGAGTAAAAGGGTATACTAGACTCGTCGGAAAGATAGAAGGAAGCTTTTCCGACCCTATAAAGCATATATAGTATATATTCTTGATCAGAAACACTAGCCGATTACAACTAGCCATGTCCGCCTGTCCGTATAAACGCTGAGATCTCGGAAACCAATTTGGATACGGATTCGGCATGCAGATTCTTGAGGTTCTTGCGCAGCGCAAGTTAAATTTAGTAGAAGTGTACATAGGATTTGGTTATAATTATCAATATTAAATCAAACCATACATTAAAAAGTTAGAAGCAAATATAGTGTACCATCTTGGAAACACCCAATTTGCTGCATGCATATCTCCATCTCCCTCGCACTCCCTAAGTAACGGGTATCTAATAGTCGAGGCCGTCGACTATAGCATTTTTTCTTGTTTTTTTTTATTTATTTCTTTTTTTTCGCGTCAGTTGTATCAAGCAGAGTTGATGTCTTTATGATTTCCCCAGCAACAATTGCAACTGCAGCAACGAGCACTTAATATCTTAATGTTGCAAGGAGCCACCCACCCTGGGTGCTTTTATTGTAATTTTATGCACTTATTTACATAAGCGTAGTTAACGGGAATGCTTCATCATGCGAAATTATTACGAATATTATTACATTTGCGCTCGACTCGACTCGGCTCGACTCGCTGCTGCCAGGAGCAAAACCAGTTAAAAGCAGCCTCAGTTTCGGCCTTCGAGCGCGTGGCATTTGGCCATAACAATGGAAAACAGGCAAAAAAACATGAGAAACAGGAGCAACAGAAACAGAAGCAGGAGCAGAAACAGGCAACCATCGTGCCACTCAAAATCCAATAAATAATTTACATTAACCAGCAGCAGCAGCAGCAAGTGAAAGGGCGCCAAATGGAGCCAAACGTTCTGAGGAATGAGGGAAATGGAGTGTATATATATATGAATATATATATATATATATATAGGTACCTGATCCATCCACCTGATGCCACCAAGGAGGCATGATTAATTGGCCAGCCTTTAATTTGGTGTAATCATAATTGCAAAAGTCAGCACACAATGAAGGGCGGAAAGTGAAAGGCGGTGGATTGAGTCAATGAAGTAGTTAATCAAAGAAAAAGTATCAATTGTTGGCTAATTGAGAAGAAGCCCCAATCGGGGATTAAAATAGTTACTTGATATTAAGAGGGAAATATAAAAGTGTCACAAACGATGTTTCTCTAATAAATAAACCAGTATATTGCCCTTAAATAAATAAGCTTTAAAGTGATTTTTTTCAAATTGTTGCCAAGGGCAAATAAAATTAATTTTGTTACACAAAAACAAAAACCACCTGCAAACCTGTACTTGGTAAACACGGAATAATTTAACGACAAATAAATAATTAATTGTAAGACAAAGTAAACATTTGAAAACGGTAGTTAAATCAGCGAAAAAAGTGCTTTACCCTTAACACCTCCAAAAAAACAGAACAAAACAATTTGATTTTTGAAAAAAAAAATTGCAAAAAAATTCAGAGATATACATATTTGATATTAACATTCAAATATTTTTTGTCACGTATTTTGTCATGTTTTTGTGCACTTGAATTATTCAATAGTATCTTTCATAGGCTTACATATGTAAATATACCTTATTGTTTATTCATCAATAAGTATGCTGTAGATTTAATTTAATCAATTTTTGTTTCAGCTTCACAGATTTTCCTTAGAAGCTGATTAATTAAAACAAACAAAAAAAGATAACCACACCACTCACACAACCCTTACTACTTAACCACTAATTGCGTTGAATCTAGCCTATAACCCCACCGTGATTTTACCTTTAAAGTTAATTGTGGCTTAATTGTAATCGAATGTATTTAAATTTCCGCAGCATCGGCTCCAATTATGGAGTCGCCGCCCCAGAATGTGACTGCTCTGGATGGCAAGGATGCTACTATATCCTGCCGGGCAGTTGGATCCCCCAATCCGAATATAACCTGGATATACAATGGTGAGTTTGGCAAGGATAATAACCCAGAGCATGGCTAGAGCCCCCACTAATTATGATGATGCTAATATGTATCTTTTGTTTTTTATTTTTTTGTATCTGTTTGCCCGCGCTAACCAACCAAACCAACCAAACAACCAACTTGTAATGCTAACAAAACTGCTTGCTGCGGAACCCGTAATCGTAAACGCATCGTGCCAACCCATAACCCACACCCGAAATCCAGAGACCCAACTGGTGGATATATCCAGCCGGGTGCAGATACTCGAATCGGGCGACCTGCTCATCTCGAACATCCGATCCGTGGACGCGGGTCTATATATCTGCGTGCGGGCCAACGAGGCGGGCAGCGTCAAGGGCGAGGCCTATTTGAGTGTTTTGGGTGAGTTCCCCCTTTACCAGGATATCCAGTATCCAGTAACCAGTAACCAGTAACCAGTAACCAGAATTCAAAATACAGTATATCCCCCCCACAAATTTAATTGCCTGCCGCATCGCCCGTCTGTTAGTTTGAAGTGCGTCTGTCTAGTCGGTCGCCTTTGAGTGTTAACGTTTTAGTTAGCGGGGCTTTCGAGGGTTTTATGTTTTATGTTTCATGTTTTATGTAGCACCCGACCAGCCCTTTTCGCAAATTTTTGAACAGGGGAAACCAACTTCAGCATAGGGCTTTTAACCCCTGTTAATATACGCATTTAACGTATTTAAGCCAGTCTGAAAGCATGCACAGTTTAGACTTTGCCTGTCCATTAGTAAAGTCCTTTAAAAATAACCAAACTAAGCTTTTAGCATTTCGGTTTCTCTCTTTGCATATTTGTGTTTCAGATTTTTAAATAACCCAACTAAGCCTTGAGTTTGCTAAATTAATATTTGCTGTTTTGATATATATAGATTGTTACCTGCTGTTAGTATCTTATTGTAATAATAATTTTATAGATAAGAAAGGTTTTAATGGATTTAAGAAATGTTTAGTGATATAAGAGATATATAATTTATCCTTTTAATAGAATTAAATTCCGGCCACAGTTTTTTAAGCTCTAGTCTTACTTGTCTACCATCTCGATTTAACCCGCAACTTTCCCATCAATTGTTCAATCGCAGAGCTTTGATGTTGGCACATCCTGCGACTGTTACTGAAATGCTGTCACCCGCCCAGCGAAACTCTTGTGTAACCACAAAAGAGATTCAAATTGAGTTTACTTACCAAAAATTTTCTCCATTAAACAGTCGGTTGTTTGTGCACCTGTTTTGGCTCCTCTCACCCATTATATATGTATATCTGGCCTCTCTATCGCCAAATGATTGCCAATGACATTTCGGTTCACACACAGAAAAATATCAATTTCAAAAAGGGTTGGCCACTGTTAAAAATTAAATGATTTTATAAAGAAAAAGATAATAATAATAAGAACAAATAAGATTTCATGATCCATGAGTAAAGAGACCTATTAAAATGGTGTAGTAAAAAATGCTATATGGTATAGGAAAGGAATTCCTTATGTAGAGTACTTACTTTTATATTGAGTAACCAGCTAGCCCTGCTTTTTTCCGTGTATCTGCTGCCACATATGTAGGTTGTTATCTGTGCGTTAGTGTGGCCCTAACATCGCATCAAATCAACTAAAATGCATGGTCCAATAATAATAATGTATGTCATCAAAGCCGCAGCAGCCACAACAACAGCAACAACCAGAACAACAACAACTAGGCAAAATAATAATAATGCCAACAACCAAAGCAGTGACAACGACAACGACAACAACGATGGGTTCCATTTGAAGTGCTCCCTCCTGGGCAGCGTCAATTGCTTTTGGGATAATACGAAATATACATAGCCCTTCTACAATTTCCACACATGTCTCTATGTTAAATGGGCATATGGCTTTGACTTTTTGCAAGACCAAAAGCGCCAGCGAGACCAGAAAATCCAAAAGCTTCAAATGATTTTTTAAGGGTTTTGTGTGTTGCCTGCCGCCGCCACTCGTTCGCTCTGTCCATTGTGTTGTTTGTGTAATTAAAGTTGATTTGCACATGCAATATTTTTGGCCCTGAGCACACGAGTGTGTTGTGCGTATTTTGTGTGTGTGTGTGTGTGTGCGCGACACGTGTGTGTGCTGTGGTGTGTGGTCCTAAAAGGCAGCATCAATGTGCGGCTAATTGGCAAAACGCCGGAATGCGGCCCGTGGACTCCGTGGACTGTGGCCACTGTGCTGATGGCAGTTTTCCATCACCCCTTTAACCCAGCGGCGGCCTCCTGGCTTTATTCGTGTGTGTTGCATAAAACACCATGCACAAGTCCGACAAAGAAATAAAAAGCAGAGGAACGAAGCATCTCTTTTTCGGGCTAATATCGAAGTTCTGAATACACTTTAGAATGAGTTTTGTATTATTTGGCGCCCCCGGGGGGGCGGAAATCAACCCTTTGGTTAGCTTATACTTTCTGCCTCCAAATTGCCCCAAAACATCTAAGATACTTTTTTAATTTGTCCGTAAAACTGTTGTAAATTTAGTTCTTCTGAAAATGATAGCTAAAAGCCAAATGAACTAACAAGACCCATAATACCTGGTATCCAGAGTGTCACTATAGAAGGCTTTAAGGGAAAACCAGGTTCATTTGTGGACTTTTCGCTCTTGCCGTTCAGTGCAATGCAGTGCAGTTCATCTCGTCCCATATGGGTAACAACTTGGCTTATGGCAAACAGGCCGACAACGACAACAAGAACAACTATAACACCAGCGGAACGGAACCCAACACCATCGGCAGAACCACCATATAGCACCAGTACCACCAGTACTGCCACTGCCACAAACAATGTCTGGGCCACGGGGCGCGTTGAACTTTTGATGCATGCGGGCCACCAAGTGACTGAAAAGAGCTAAAAAAGAAATGCCGGGCGAGAGTAAAGAAAAAAGGAAGAAAAAGCATAAAATAAATAAAATCAAAAGAGAAAGCCATACATAAAGGGGACGAACGAAGGGGGCACATGTGCCTGAAAGTGTGCAGTGTGGGCTCAAAGACTACGGAATTCCCTGTAATAGGGATCAGTTGAGGGATATAAGCTCTCAACATTTTAAATTAATCCGGTTACTAAAACAATATGCATGGTACAAACTTTGAGTTAGGAAAACATTATACCAAACTTTTCCAGTAAGAGTTATATATTTTATAGTTAGGATACTATAAATACCACTACATTTTAGAAACTTCCTAGTTATCACATCCAAAAGTTTCCCAAATCCAGGGTGTTTGCCAAAGCGGCTTTGTGTGTCAGTTTTGGAGCCTTAAAACTTCAGTTTGCCCCACCTTTCGGAGTCCTGGGACTGGGATTCTCTACGGGTTAAGGGATAAGCCAAGAGGGGGGTCAGTTGAAAGACGAGGCGGAAGTGGAGAGGTGTCTGCCGATGGGCGGGCAATAAAAGTGGGCGGGGCTGTCGCGACTTGTCATTTGCCACACAACTTGCGGTCGTTTAATCTGCATTGCCGTGTTGTTAATGTGTTCCATCCACCTCCCATCAACCCCTCGTGTCCAGAAAGTGCTCTTATTTTTTTTTGCCTTTCCACCTCTTTTTTATTCCATCTCTTTTCCCGCAGTGCGGACACAAATCATCCAGCCGCCGGTGGACACAACGGTGCTACTTGGCCTGACGGCCACTCTGCAGTGCAAGGTGTCCAGTGATCCAAGTGTTCCGTACAACATCGACTGGTATCGCGAGGGTCAGTCGTCGACGCCCATCAGTAATTCGCAGCGCATTGGGGTCCAGGCGGACGGGCAGCTGGAGATCCAGGCGGTGCGGGCCAGCGATGTGGGTAGTTATGCCTGTGTGGTCACCTCTCCCGGGGGAAATGAGACGCGGGCCGCCCGCCTCAGCGTCATCGAGCTCCCATTCCCGCCCAGCAATGTGAAGGTGGAACGACTGCCGGAGCCGCAACAGCGCAGCATCAACGTGTCCTGGACACCGGGATTCGATGGCAACAGTCCAATATCCAAATTTATTATCCAGCGACGTGAGGTCTCCGAATTGGGTAAGTTTCGTTGGATACTTTTATCTTTATATATATGTATTTCCGGTAGCGTAGTGTTTGCGGGTTGCGGTGGTTTTGGTTAGCATTGGATTTATGATTTATGGGGAGGGTTGAAAGTGTACACGGTTGCCATTTATAAGTAAAAATGTCGCAAAGAAACGAGTAGCCAGCGAATCACAAATAATTAATATTATTTCTACAAAATACATTTAATACATTTCGATTCATGTTTAGAAACACACATATATACTAAGCGTAGTCAAAATATTTTAGATGCAATAAAAAGTGGCAACCGTTGCTTAAATTTAAGCTCATGAGGAACCACGAACCACCGACTTAACTTAGGAGCTCATTACAAACCACACAAAGGAAACCAAGATTTTGATCCGTTTCTTTTTGTTCTCTCTTTTCTTCCATTAAATTTATTTTGAACAACACCATCAACTGGAACGAACCGAAATTATACGAACTGTAAATTGATATTAATTGTATTATATATTGTATTTATTGATGATAACTTGTTTGTACATATTCGTTGTTAAATTTTCGATTGTAATTTGTTGTTTTGCACTTTGTTTTCAACGCGTTCACATCAACATCAACAACAACAACAACGTCATCACATGGAACACGCTGTAATCTACACACTTTTCACCAAATCTATATATATCTATCTGTATACCACTTGAACACCCTTCACAAATCACCATAACACCAATCGCACCTGAATCTCTATCTCCCACTCACACACTCACCACTTCACCATGATCCCCGCCTGCTGTTTTTTCCAAACACATTAACATCACAGAAAAATTCGTAGGTCCAGTTCCAGATCCTCTGCTCAACTGGATCACCGAGCTGAGCAATGTCTCGGCGGATCAACGATGGATCCTGCTCGAGAACCTCAAGGCCGCCACCGTCTATCAGTTTAGGGTTAGTGCCGTAAATCGCGTGGGCGAGGGTTCTCCATCGGAACCCAGTAATGTCGTCGAACTGCCCCAAGAAGGTGAGTAGTATTATCCAGATCCCGCAAACGATCCCTGCTTTTGGGATTCCAATCCTCATTTTGTGCATTTCGTACTAGTATCGTAACGTATATTGTGTGTGTGTTGTATTGCTTTCCCTGAGTTGGTTTTTATTTAATTTGTGAATATTTTATTGAGAGAAATCCAAAGCTTTCTTAAGTGATTAAAAGCTCTTGTATTAAACGCATTTAATATTTTTTTACGTGAATTTATGTCTTTAAATTTCTTTACTCCATTTATTTTTTATATATTCCGATTAGCTTGTAAACTAAATTTACATTTGATCTGATTTTATTTCTAGTAATTATATAGAATCACGTTTGACTAAATCTGAAAACTTGTGTACTTATTTTCAACTTGAATTGATGTCTGTACCTTTTTTTATTCCGTGTTCAAAAACATTTATTTTTTGTCTTAATCGTTAAAAGAACCTATAAGTTTGTAAACTTACAGATTTTACTCTAAGTAATTATTATAAATCATTAATGAAAACATATATATATATATATATATATAGCCCGTATATAGCCTTGTATAGTGTAAAGAACTAATGCTGAATACCCTGTATATGTATTGTACTTTTAACTGCTATCGTTGTCATCACGAAAATGAATTTTGAAAATCGCCGTTGGTCGCCCGCCTGCGCGTAGAGTTTCCGCTTCACCGAGGTATATACTTATAGACCAGATCACGCCCCTTTTAAGCCCCCACACACAAATCACACACACACACTGAGATGAACAAAGAAAAAACCCCAGAGAGAAGTACAGACTCTCCATTAAATGGACTACAGATCTCTATAAGCCCACTCTAATAATATACATATTAATCCCCCAATTTAGCTCCTTCCGGTCCACCGGTGGGATTTGTTGGATCCGCTCGCTCCATGTCGGAGATCATCTCACAGTGGCAACCGCCCTTGGAGGAGCATCGCAATGGCCAGATCCTTGGCTATATCCTGCGCTATCGCCTATTTGGCTACAACAATGTTCCCTGGTCCTATCAGAATATTACCAACGAAGCACAGCGCAATTTTCTGATTCAAGAACTGATCACCTGGAAGGATTATATTGTTCAGATCGCTGCCTATAACAACATGGGCGTGGGTGTTTACACCGAGGGTTCCAAGATCAAGACCAAGGAAGGAGTACCAGAAGCACCGCCCACCAATGTGAAAGTGGAGGCCATCAACTCGACGGCAGCTCGATGCCGATGGACACCACCGAATCCGCAACAGATTAATGGCATCAATCAGGGCTATAAGATTCAGGCTTGGCAACGTCGACTGATCGATGGCGAGTGGAAGGACATTGAGCGACGCATGATGACGGTGCCACCGAGTCTGATTGATCCACTGGCGGAACAGACGGCCATTCTGGGAGGTCTTGAGAAGTACACCGAATACAATATCAGTGTGCTGTGCTTCACGGATCCCGGCGATGGTGTGGCTAGTATTCAAGTGCCGGTCATGACCCTGGATGATGTGCCCGACGAGGTCACTGCCCTGCATTTCGACGATGTCTCCGATCGATCGGTGAAAGTTCTCTGGGCACCGCCACGCTTTACGAACGGTATCCTAACGGGCTATACGGTTCGCTACCAAGTCAAGGATCGCCCAGATACTCTGAAATCCTTTAATCTGACAGCGGACGATACTGAGTTGACGGTGAATCAATTGCAGGCCACCACCCATTATTGGTTCGAGATCTTCGCCTGGACGCGCGTGGGCAGTGGTACTCCGAAAACAGCCACCATTCAGAGTGGTGTAGAACCAGTTCTACCACATGCACCCACTAGTCTTGCCCTCTCCAATATCGAAGCCTTCTCCGTTGTGCTACAGTTCACACCCGGTTTTGATGGCAACTCCAGCATTACCAAGTGGAAGGTGGAGGGTCAGACGGCCAGGAATATGACATGGTTCACCATTTGCGAGATCAATGATCCCGATGCGGAGACCTTGACCGTCACTGGTTTAGTGCCGTTCACCCAATACAGGCTGCGATTGAGTGCCAGCAACGTGGTTGGCAGTTCGAAACCCTCGGAGGCAACAAAAGATTTCCAGACCATTCAGGCCAGGCCCAAACATCCACCATTCAATGTGACCGTGAGGGCGATGAGTGCTCAACAACTGCGAGTTCGTTGGATACCGCTGCAACAAACCGAGTGGTATGGTAATCCCCGTGGCTATAATATATCCTACAAACAATTGGTAAAAGCTCCCGGAACCATAAAATACCTACCACGTTCGGTGGTAATCGAAGATCATACGGCTAACTCGCATGTGTTGGATGGTCTGGAGGAGTGGACACTGTATGAGGTGAAAATGAATGCGTGCAATGATGTGGGTTGCTCCAAGGAGAGTGAGACTGCCGTGGAGAGAACTCGCGAGGCGGTTCCAAGTTATGGACCACTGGATGTCCAGGCCAATGCCACAACATCCACCACAGTCGTCGTGCAATGGGGTGAGGTGCCGCCACAGCATAGGAACGGTCAGATCGATGGCTACAAGGTGTTCTATGCCGCCACGGATCGGGGACAACAGGTGCTGCATAAGACGATACCGAACAATGCCACATTCACCACAACCTTGACGGAACTCAAAAAGTTCGTGGTCTATCATGTTCAGGTTCTGGCCTACACAAGATTGGGCAATGGTGCTCTGAGCACTCCACCTATTCGCGTTCAGACCTTTGAGGATACCCCGGGTGTGCCATCGAATGTGAGTTTCCCCGACGTCACCCTGACCATGGCTCGCATCATTTGGGATGTGCCCATGGATCCCAATGGAGAGATCTTGGCCTATCAGGTCACCTACACCCTGAATGGCAGTGCCATGCTGAACTATAGTCGAGAGTTTCCACCCTCCGATCGGACATTCCGGGCCACGGGCTTGTTGCCCGAGAAGTATTACAGTTTTAGTTGCACGGCTCAAACGCGACTGGGTTGGGGAAAAATAGCCACTGCTCTGGTGTACACCACCAATAACCGGGAGAGACCCCAGGCCCCTTCGGTTCCACAAATATCACGCAGTCAAATACAGGCCCATCAGATCACCTTTAGTTGGACACCGGGCAGAGATGGCTTCGCACCACTTCGTTACTACACGGTGGAGATGCGCGAGAATGAGGGCAGGTGGCAACCACTTCCGGAGAGAGTGGATCCTTTGCTGAGTTCCTACACAGCTCTTGGGCTGAGACCCTATATGACGTACCAGTTTCGTATTCAGGCCACCAATGATCTGGGACCCTCGGCCTTCAGTCGCGAAAGTGTGGTTGTGAGAACTTTGCCCGCTGCTCCGGCAGTCGGAGTTGGTGGCCTGAAGGTCGTCCCCATCACCACCACTTCGGTGAGGGTACAATGGAGTGCTCTGGAAACGGGCATGTGGAATGGTGATGCCGGAACCGGTGGCTATAGGATTCTTTACCAGCAACTCTCCGATTTCCCAACCGCCCTGCAGTCAACACCCAAAACCGATGTGCATGGCATCAATGAGAACAGTGTGGTGCTATCGGATCTTCAACAGGATCGGAACTATGAGATTGTGGTGCTACCCTTTAATTCCCAAGGTCCTGGACCTGCCACGCCCCCCGCAGCGGTTTATGTGGGCGAAGCTGTGCCCACCGGAGAACCGAGAGCCGTAGATGCAGCTCCCATTTCCAGCACCGAAGTTAGATTGCTATGGAAGCCACCAAAGCAGAGCATGCAGAATGGAGATATCCTGGGCTACAAGATCTACTACTTGGTAACCTACTCACCACAAGCCTTGGAGCCCGGCCGCAAGTGGGAGGAGGAAATCGAGGTGGTATCGGCCACGGCCACTTCGCACAGTCTGGTGTTCCTGGACAAGTTCACCGAGTATCGCATCCAATTGCTGGCCTTCAATCCGGCCGGAGATGGACCAAGATCTGCACCAATTACCGTGAAAACACTGCCAGGAGTACCAAGTGCTCCACTGCACCTTAGATTTTCTGATATCACAATGCAGAGCTTGGAGGTAACTTGGGATCCACCAAAGTTCCTCAACGGCGAGATCCTGGGATACTTGGTCACCTACGAAACCACCGAGGAGAATGAGAGTAAGTTGAGGTTATTAGATTAATCTAAATATAATTCTAACTTCACATTGACAACCCCCACAGAGTTTAGCAAGCAGGTGAAACAAAAGGTATCGAATACAACACTTCGCGTGCAGAATCTGGAGGAGGAGGTCACCTACACGTTTACCGTACGTGCTCAAACGTCCGTGGATTACGGTCCGGGTGTGAGTGAGAATGTGACGACAGGACCCCAAGATGGTTCCCCTGTAGCGCCTCGTGATCTCATCCTGACAAAGACGCTGTCCAGCGTCGAGATGCACTGGATCAATGGTCCATCGGGCAGGGGTCCCATTCTGGGCTACCTTATCGAGGCCAAAAAGCGAGGTAAGTTACTGTTTTCCTACTCGATATTGTAGAACTGGTTTTGGACCTGCATTTACTATATGATCTCTCCGTATCTTTTTGAATCTCTTCTACTTTGCATTCGATAACTCTTTGGTGACTTGGTTCTAAAATGACAAATTATTTCCAAAAACTATAATAACACATTTTTTGAAATGCTTGCGTAGAAAAAGGAGAGCCGTCATTTGTTTGTAAGTATTGCTGTCTCGTAGAAATTAGAATGTAAGCAATCACTATTTAGTTTTACTAAATAATATGATATCGATAAATTTAGATATATTGCCTAAGTACATTTTCTCATTTAACTATAACTCTTTTTGGTTTCTTTTGCATTTTTACATTTCTTTAAAATTATTTTATTTGAATCGAATTAATATTTTGATTATTTGAATTATATAGTTTAATAGTTTCAGTTAATTACTAAATATTTTCCAAGCTGAAACCTAACATTTATTTCCCGCAAACCATAGACGATTCCCGCTGGACGAAAATCGAGCAGACTAGGAAGGGCATGATGCAGGACTTTACGGTCAGCTATCACATCCTGATGCCCTCCACTGCGTACACGTTCCGGGTGATTGCCTACAATCGCTATGGCATCTCGTTCCCCGTGTACTCCAAGGACTCCATCCTGACGCCCTCGAAACTTCACCTGGAATATGGTTATCTGCAGCACAAACCCTTCTATCGGCAAACTTGGTTCATGGTCTCCCTGGCGGCCACATCGATTGTGATCATAGTGATGGTCATTGCAGTGCTGTGTGTCAAGAGCAAGAGCTATAAATATAAACGTAAGTTCTAGAGGTTTTAAATTGAATAAATTAGTCAACTTAAATATAATTCCTGGCAATTACAGAGGAGGCCCAGAAGACTCTGGAGGAATCCATGGCCATGTCCATTGACGAGCGACAGGAGCTGGCTCTGGAGTTGTATCGCTCTCGTCACGGCGTTGGAACCGGCACCCTCAACAGTGTGGGCACTCTGCGCAGCGGCACCTTGGGCACCCTGGGCAGGAAGTCCACCAATCGCCCGCCGCCGGGCGTCCATCTTGGCAAGAGTCCGCCACGCCCCTCGCCCGCCTCCGTGGCCTATCACAGCGACGAGGAGAGCCTGAAGTGCTACGACGAGAATCCGGACGACAGCAGTGTGACCGAGAAGCCCTCGGAGGTGAGCAGTTCGGAGGCATCGCAGGTGAGTTGAGGGAAAAACAGAGACCAAGTAAAATATGCTAGCAAAACCCCAAATAGAAAAGGTCTTTGAAGACCGTAAGCGAATCTGAAATCGAAATCCAAGAAAGCACTTTAGGATCACATAAGAGATCATTTATTGAAACTAAATTGCCCAATTGGTTTGATTAACTCGCATAATATCCCCTTAGAAAAGTAACAATCCATTTAGTAACCCAACTAATCCTTTACTAACCCAACTAAAATTTCAAATTCATTATGTTATTTGAAAGCAACCAACAATATCATAAACAAACATATTTTACTAAGGACCGTTTGCCTGCTTGATGAATACTATGCTCAAGACATGTGGACTAGATCGTGTTTCCCTCATGATTTTATGTTTGTATAAAGTCTTGAGTTTCTTTTTAAAAAAAATCCTAGTATTATTGAATGGAAACGAAGTTTAATATTGGTTCTATTCACATTTATTTCAGCACTCGGAAAGCGAAAACGAGAGCGTGCGCAGCGATCCGCACTCCTTTGTGAATCACTATGCCAACGTGAATGACTCGCTGCGGCAGTCGTGGAAGAAGACCAAACCGGTGCGAAACTACTCCAGCTACACCGATTCGGAGCCGGAGGGCAGTGCAGTGATGAGCCTCAATGGTGGCCAGATTATCGTCAATAATATGGCCAGATCGAGGGCACCACTGCCCGGCTTCTCGTCGTTCGTCTGACAATCAACCGAGTTCTAAGATCTAAGCACCAGTAGCAACGGCACCGTCATCCGCGAGACCTTTGTCTAGGGATTCAAGCCTCCTTGAAGCTTAAAATCTTGAAGGCCTGAAGGATGGAGGAGAGGACAATGGGATCCGGAGAAGGAAGACGGAGCTGGGGGCTCGGCTGGGGGCGAATCGAAACATTGGAGATGGACGACGACGACACCCACATCCACATATCAGACTGATCCAGCAACTCCAGGCCTCAGCCCCTCCAGCTCTCCGACGATGCGCTGCTACAGGGATATACATATTATACTACATATATATACCAGACATTCGGTTAGGTTACCCTGTATGCATTTAGTTTTAGTTTCTAGTTACGAGAGATCTGAGATTTGCGAGCATTTTGTGTGCCTTTTACCTTGGGTTGTGTATTGTATCGTTTGAGCCTAGACTCCTTTGTTTTTAATGCGAATATCTTTTAATCCCCTTTGAATCTGTATAATTTTTGTTTGCAATGAATAACATTTTAATTTAAAACCGAAAAACGCAATCCAGTGTGAAAGGCACACCAGTTTTAGCCTGTGTTTCCCAGCATGACTCTGCTCCTATTTTTTAGTATTTATTTTTGTGCAGTGTACAGTGTGAGTGCGATGCCGTCTGCCACGCCTCCAAACAATGGCATTTATCGGATGGGGCGCGATAAATCGAATCCGAATCCTGTGATAAACCGATTTGTCGCGCCGCCTTTAAGTTTTTCAAATGATTTCCAAGTGTGTTCAGCGCGTGGCAGGCAGCTTGAACTTTGAGTGACTGTGAGTGTGAGTGATTTACGCGTTAAGTCTGGCGCAATCTCATTATATTTAAAACGACAAACGAAAAAGTTATGTTTTATGTTTATTTTTTTTTGCGTGTGCGATTGAAGCTAGAAAATCTGGAAGTTTGAAGGCGAGGACGAGACATCGATGCAATCGGTGGTCCAAGTAGAAGAAACCATGAGAAAAAAGTTCACGAGAAACACAAAAAGAAAAGGAAACCATAAGGAGATATGCAAGCAAAAAAACAAAATTCTATCTTATAAGCAATGATAAATGTATTTTTTTTTTGGGAAAGGCAAAAAGAAGAAGGCTATAGCTATGGGAATGAGCAGAATATGTGAAGATGACGGCTTAGGATACGTATATTCATCAGATATATTGATAGGCCATATTAATGCAATTTCTTTACCACATAAGCCCACAAACGAAAGCAACTGTAACACACAAAGCAAACAAACAAACAAACAAACAAACAAACAAACAAACGAGCAAACATGCATTTCTGCAGACCTGCAACAAACACAAACAAACGAAGGAAAGATTCTTTTCGAGCGCATGCGCAGCAGACTTAGCACTAAGTACGATAAGTACGATCTTCTTAGGCAGTAAGACTAATTTTTTTTTGTTAGTTGGGGCCCAGTCCCTCCGGGGGGACTACGCCCTGGTACTCTAGCTCGTAACTCTTAAATTGTTCAACCCCCGACGCTTAGGTGTAATCGTACTCGTAATTGTAATTGTATTTGAATGCAGTTTATATTTATGACTATATTTATATATCGATGTATACATGTATATCTAAAAAACTTAAACGACTGATTATATATTTTCCCCCGATTAGTTGTATACTTAACTCCTTTTTTGTACTTGTACTACCTATGCATTAACTACGTTTAGACCACTTTGGCGCCCGCTGAAATGAAGTCGGAGTGGGGAAAACTCAACCCACAAGCTGAGTTTTCACCCCCTTCAAATCGCAAGCTAATTTCAACTTCAAAGACTCGAAGCACAAGTTCATCTAGTTAAGTAAATGTAATTGTAATTGTTGAATTGATGAAGGATCGTCCTCCACTATTTGAGGGGCAAGTCGTTTGATGTGGAGGAGCGACTCCAGAGATGGAGAGATGATGGAGATGGAGATGGAGATGGCGGAGCTCAAGGATCTTGGCTCGGGGCTAGTTGAAACCGTGCAGCAAGCGCAAAGTATTAGAATATTGATAAATACAATTTAAATGTGTAAATGTAATTGATGGAGCATACGAATATGAATCAATAAAAGAACATGAAATCAATGTGAAAAACAATTGTTTGCCATTCATAGCATTTTTTATATAACCCTACCATTTAATCCAACGAATTTTCATTCATATTCCAGGCTCTCACTATTTGAAAAAAATAACAGACAAAAAGTTGAATTCTGTGGGCAGGCATTTAATAATTGTATTTACAGGGATATTCCAGATATCTCATTCGTTTAGATGCGGTGGTATGTGGTTGAAAGAGATTTCTGTTTGCATCCCCATTAAAGTGACGAATCAGTCGAGAATTGGCTTGATACTACTGGTGGAACCCTCCTCCTGAACCTGTTCCACCACCTCCTCGTCCTCCTCCTCCTCATCTTCCTCACCCTCGCCGCCTGTCTCGCCATCAGTATCCGCTTCCAATTCCTGTCGCTCGATGTGACGAGCCGCCGGCTGTGATGCGAAAGAAGTGGGTGAAGTGCCCGGATGGGTGGACGTTGTGGCCGCCGTCGAGGATGGCAGCAAACTGGGCATGCTCACGGGGCACATGCAGGGCACAAATTGGATGCGACTGCCACTGGAGGAGACCCCCTGCTCTGACATTACATTCTGCGACTGCTGCTGCTGCTGCGGCGCCTGATAGTTGAAGTAGTCCGGATACGGATACTGCGGCCTGGCATTGTAGAGGTTGCTCACTCGGCGATTGTACGTGGGATATTCGCCGAAGCGCAGCAAACTGGATGTGGATCCTTCGGAGAAACTGCTGCTAGTGGACTGGGCCACCGACGGAGGAGGAGGAGGTGGTGGCGGCGTTGTGGTGCTAGTGGTGGTACTGGTCGTGGTGGTTGGAGCCGGCGTGGTCGTCGTCGTCGTCGTAGTCGTTGTGGTCGTTGGAGCCGGTGTGGTGCTGGTGGTGCTAGTTGTGCTACTCGGCGCAGTCACTTCCTGCCTGGGAACGGTGTCATGTCGTCGGCCAGCCCCGTAACTGTTCACCGCATAAGGATCATATGGTGGTCCTGGTAGCATTGGTGTCTGAGGTGCTCCAAAGCCAAAGAATCCGGGAGCCAACGGCTGATAGGTGTACGTGCGGAAGTAGGTGAGCGGGATTTGCTGCAGCATTGGACCACCACTGGGCTCCCTGGTTTCGCTATGAATACAGGTATGGTTACCATGGGATCTTGTAGTTTTTTGGAGAATTTGTTACTTACGTTGTTGTTTTTGGCCACCAGAAGGCGTTGGACAGCGAGGATCCGGCCAGGATTAGAGTGATCTAGTGGTGGATGGAAACAAGATACAACAATGAGTACACAAGGGGACAAACACTAAGGGTAAGTCCTACAATTCCTTATATAATATTATGTAATACTATTGTCGACTTTTACCTTTTTGGCGAAAAATATTCTTTAAAAAACTTCCAAGAATTGTTTTCCAACACTTAGGAAAGTATTTGCCCTATATATTAAAATTTCTCTATTTAATATAAACTCTCACTTTTCCTTTTTGCCGAAAAAAATATTCCTAAAAAAATTCTTATTCAAGTCGATTTTTTTTATTTCCGATAATATATTTTTAATAATGTAAATTTTACTTTGTTTCAAAAATATGTTCTTAAAAGTAAATTGAAATTTATATGTATATTTATAGACATATCGCAATTGACACCATATTTTTAAAATTTAGATTATACTTTGGTGATTTTAGATTTTGAAAAATTCCTTGATGTTTTAAAATAGTCCTCTGAACTAATATGTGCCGCATAAAGGAAGATTTGAATTTATACATTATATCCTTTAAAGTCCATACGATTAGTTTAATATAAAATAGTTTACTATTCAGGAATTGAATATCCTTATATTTTTTTTGTTCATATGACTATTTCATTGGTGTTTTCATAGTAATAATCACGATTATTATCAATCACTTGTTTCATAAAAAAATGTCTTGGACTTTCTTTTTCCAAATTGCAAGGATATTTGATGCTTTTAAGCCAGTTAATCCTTGAATATTTTTTTTCACATACCACAACATTAAGCCACATTTCTATTTGCATAGCACACTTCACTGGGGGAAAAATATCCCTAATCCTTGTTGAACAATTAAAAAATATGAAAAAAAAGGATGCGATCTTATGTAAACCACTCGCGTTCGCGGTTGCCTTTGTTCTAAGCCCAAAAAGAGTCGCGGTGCGAGCTTTTATAGCCGAAAACTAAAAATGTGAGGAAATGGGAATGGGGAATCGGTTGGGATCGGTTGGGATCGATTGTGTGGCCCATGGCAATGCTGGCCAGAACAGAAATGCCGACAATAAGCAGGTTTTTTTCTCAGTTTCCCCATTCGGAATGGGAGTGGGTAGTACGGACTGTGGACCCCTTGTAGAACAACGAGAAAATTAATTGCAGGCTGCAGAGCGAAAACTAAGCTGGGAAATCAATAATAATAATGAACGGACGAGCAACCTGGAGAGGTGCATCATTGACAAAGTGATTGAATGAATGATGGATCCACTGACCAATGGGGGTGGGGGATCCACACGACTCTTGAAAGAGCCGCATCCATTCGATTGGCCATAAAAACTTCTTGATGACTTTTCTTCTTGGCCCTCCCTTTTTGCTTTTTAACACATTGAAATTTTTGTTTTTCTTTCTGATTTTCTATGTTTTGGGTTCTGGAATTTGGGTCAGCCGACGCCTTTGGCTTACCCGTTCGATTTGCACGATGGATTATGCAACTATGGGTCGCTCCGAAAATCTCAATAGATAGATGGTTCCTATTCTTCACTCTCCAGTTTACGACTGCCCTTTCATAGCATGGGTATCTTTTTTGTTCCCTCAGGGGTTTATGACCGCCCTTTATGGCCTCTAAGACTGTTCCACTAGCCGACCCATTACAATCTAAACTGTCTCATTGGGGTATCTCTATAGGAAGGCGTTAATGATCATCGCCGCATCACTGTCATAATCACAATTTTTTACTAGGTAATTTCCGAGTTATAGGTGCTGCTTGATACCCAACCACTTTCATTTACAAAGCCATACTTGTTCATTGTCTTTAATCTTAAGTTCTTCTTCGCTCTTAGATATATCACTTAGTATTTTTACTATCTACGGGGTCTAAAGCCATTCTCTATGTACTTGGAGGTGTAGTACTTGGTCTGATTATCCATTCCCAATGATCGGTGGTAGGGACCCTTGTAACTGGAATTTAAGTGGTGCTTTATAAAGGTGTTCTAGACGAATAGTAAGCACCAACTCACCGTGAATTCAGGATGAACCAAGTGCTGGCCTCCCTCTCCGAAGAACTTCTGGCCGAGCGATCGCTCTTCTCCAGCATTTTCTTGGAGGGATTGGTGGGCTGAAGCAGCTTACCCAGCGTATAAACTGGAAAGGCGTAGTATTCCCTTTTTAAGGCATATCGAGAGCTCTGTCGCAAAGGTGGTGGTGGAGTGGTGGTGGACAGGGATTCCACAACGGGTCGCTCTAGACTCTCATCGAAGTAGACGATGTGGAAGGGTTCACTGCTGCTTGCGGTGGAGGTTTCTGTTGGCAATTCCACCTCCGTTTCGGTTTCCTGTTCCGTTAACCAGTCTTCCTGTTCCTCGATATCCTCCTCGTGCTCCTCCTCCTCTAGACCATTGTTTACGTCCCCCAACTCGCTATGATCTTCTGGTTCCATTTCCTCACTGGCATATTGACGATGATTATCGTTATGACCAGTGGATCTTCGCAGGACCGATTGCCATTGCATCACTTCTTGGGGGGAATGGAAAGCCTCATATTGCTTGGCTTTCTTCCGTTTCCGCTTGCCCAGCTTGGTCATTTCCTCGATCCTGGGCAGCTGTGTCTCATAGGGCGGAGGAGTTGGTGGTGGTGGTGAGGGAGTGGTGGTTTCCTGCAGAATAGTGCTAGTGCTAGTTAGAGCCGGATCCCTGATGGCCTCATGTGCATAGAAGGGTATCAAGGTCAGGTTCATCATCTCCCTTTGTCCTGGCAAACGGAATCGCTCCACAATCGGCTTGGGCCGGAACATGGGCGTCGATGGGGGATAGAGAACTTGTCCTGGAACAGGTTCCTGCATAGGATATCGTCTCCTGCTCAGCATGGTGTTCAATATCAGTTCGCCCCTGGTTCCGTTGTAAACGAAAATGGGATAGTTATCCCTGCCCAATTGCAGGGAATTCTCCCCGGGACCATTATCAAAAACTGGCAGATGGCGACGTCCCTCTCGCCGGTGACTTCTGGTCTTCTGGTTGGGTTGCACATACTGATGGGGCAGCTGGAGACGGTGGGGCATCATGAAGCGCCGCCGGGGAAAGTTGGGCAGTCTTGGAGGCGGTGGCGGCGGCGGTGGAGCTGGCTCTTCCCGATCTTCATGTCTAACCAGAAAGGTAATGGGTCCAGGTTGAGCCGCCTGACCTACTCCACCTCCTCCTCCTCCACCTCCAACTCTTCCCTGCCGCCGGATCATCAGTGGTGATATCCTGGTGGTCGTTTCATAATCCGCTTCTGGACGATCCTGTCTCTGCCTTTTGGTCAACCCATCCTCCAGTATCCAAAGTGGACGATGCTCGCCTGTCAAATAACTTTGCCCCACGGTTCCCCCAATCCAAAGTAATAGAATAATCCAAGGCACCTCCATTTAGTGTGACGAATGTCTGTGAAATGGTCAACTAGCCACTCCGCATCCATCACTTTATAGGGTGCAAGTTGGGCACTTGGATTCGGGTCGCTTTTGGTTTTTGGCTGATGGCGTAACTAACTTTCGTTTTGGGCGAAAATCGCACAACTCGTTCTGAGTGGGTCGCCAAAGGTCGCCGAGCAAGTTGTGGTCGCCAGTGGGTCACTCTGTGTAATGTAGGTCCGAAACCAGAACGAAGAAAGATGTAGTTCTTAAAAAGCTCGCGTATTTGCCTGTGATTTATGTCGTCTATATCTCAAATATGGGATCTTTATAGTTATAAAATATTGTATGGGATATCACTTTTGAGGCTACAATTTTTCTGAGATTCTTGACTATCTAAAAAATAATTAATTGGATTAAGGTTGCAGATATTCATGGTCTTATGAACAACTTGTTAGGCCCTAATGACACTTTCTTGGTTTTTTACTAATCGACTAGATTTATTTAAAAAAGAAGGACTACAGCTTAATAGCATTTTATAAACTTATATATTAAATCAAGCTTGGGTTGCTATGACTCGAAATATTACTATATCCAGGCAGTTATTTAAAAATTAGTGTCATAAGACCTCAACCAATCAAGTAACACCTGAAATCGGATAAAAAAAACTTAATTTAATCTAGAATACGACTGTAATTAATAAGTAAACCTAATTTAATTGATTACGAAATTTATGTATATTTATTAAATGCTAACTTCTTTAAAGTTTTTAATCGGACCTATGTCTGATTATCAGAACTTGCATACCCACATATGATATTAAGACTATCTTTAATACCCAACAAAACCCTACTCCGTCCCCAGTTGGAACTTGGATCACTTGTCTGGTGGTTGGACAGCTGCCATCTCCGCCTCAGTATCAATGGAGCCAGCTATTTTCCATTTCAAACTCCATCTTCGTGGCCCATCAGCTGTCAAAACTGGCATTAATCAAAACACTCTTAACCGATTCCCTTTGTTGCTCTGGCCTGGAAGTGAATTTTTCGGGGATTCTTTGATGGGCGATGGGCGATGGACGATGGGCAGGCATACGCCACACGGATAAAAAATGATATGGTATCTTGGTGAGTGATTATGAAAATTGAAAATAGTAACAAACCGCAAGAGGACGGCATGTAATATTATCAAAACTAACCCATTATATATTCCAATGATATAAAATCACACCATATCAATGTTTCTTTTTTTCCTCTGTGCATGGCTCAGTTTTCTGTTTTGACCGCCGTCTGTTCTGGGCCAACTTGTTCTGGTTTCTCAAGGGCCACAAGTGTGCAACAAGTGGAACATTCTGACCAAAGAACGGGGTTAATAGCCTTTGTATATGCCTTTTTCTTTGCCGGACGGACAGCTGCAGGCGGTCGTGAGTTCTCACTTTGGAGGGAAAATGGGGGAAAAAAAAATGGGGAAATGGAAATGAAAATGGAAAAATGATTGATTAGCCCTGTATATCCCGGCTTTGATCGATCAATCGGCGCTTGCATGTGGCCAGTTGTAAAACTCGTACTAATTATGGACGAGGAGAATGCGTTTCTGGAGGCGGAACAGGGACTCCATGTGGGATCTTTGTGTGATCTCCAGCCGGGTGGAAAGACGAGAAATTGCCCGGGCGAAATGAATCGTAAATCGTAAGTCGTAAATCGTTTTCCCATCCATCCATCCATCCATTCATGGATGACGATCCGTTCGGATCGGAACTTTGATTCCTATTGCGATTGCGTGACGTGACAGCATTATTAGGTCAGGATTCCTGGCCTGGCCTGAATTAATTCGCTTTTAATGGGCTCTAATGCGTTTTAAATTCCCACCCCCCCTCTGCTGGCCCTCGTATGTCATAAATTCCACACATCCATCCCGGCTAAGCCAGCAAACCCAACTCGTGCCCATAATTAACAGTCAGAAATATTTGGACAATCATAAAAAAAAAGAGAAGAAAAACACAGACACGCAGACAGACAAAGCCACAGACCCCAAAAGAAAGGCATCTAAATCATAGTGATTCGGGGACTCGGGTATAGAAGATGCATTTTTGACACCGACAATTTGTTCTATCAATTTCGGCATAGAATGCATTTTATGTAAATGAAAGTTGTCCTCAATCTGGAGGTCGTATCTGGTATCTCTGATTGATGTCCGGTGTGCCGTGAGCTATGAACAATAAACCAATCAAGAGGCAGAAAATGTCAAACGATTTGTTTGTCCATTGTGTGGCTCTGGCTTCTACTCCTTCTCTCCGGAGCGTGTTTACATGGGCGAGGAACATCATTAATGGGATGCACAGATAACGATCTAATGGTTGCGATAGAGTCTATGAGGCGGTCTGGTTTAAGCTGTAAAATGCTATAACCCAGGTGGGTCCTTAAATATTTATGGAAGTATATTACAATTCTAGAATATGGAACACCTTAACAAAATATTAGAACTATGTATATTATATAAGTTGTATATCAAGGTAAATCATTTACTACTCCCTCTCTCCGGAGCGTGTTTACATGGGCGAGGAACATCATTAATGGGATGCACAGATAACGATCTAATGGTTGCGATAGAGTCTATGAGGCGGTCTGGTTTAAGCTTTAAAATGCTGTAACCCAGGTGGGTCCTTAAATATTTGTGGAAGTATATTACATTTCTGGAGTATGGAACACCTTAACAAAATATTAGAACTATGTATATTATATAAGTTGTATATCAAGGTATATCATTTACTACTCCCTCTCTCCGGAGCGTGTTTACATGGGCGAAGAACATCATTAATGGGATGCACAGATAAGGATCTAATGGTTGCGATAGAGTCTATGAGGCGGTCTTGTTTAAGCTTTAAAATGCTGTAACCCAGGTGGGTCCTTAAATATTTATGGAAGTATATTACATTTCTAGAGTATGGAACACCTTAACAAAATATTAGAACTATGTATATTATATAAGTTGTATATCAAGGTATATCATTTACTACTCCCTCTCTCCGGAGCGTGTTTACATGGGCGAAGAACATCATTAATGGGATGCACAGATAACGATCTGATGGTTGCGATAGAGTCTATGAGGCGGTATGGCTTAAGCTGTAAAATGCTATAACCCAGGTGGGTCCTTAAATATTTATGGAAGTATATTACATTTCTAGAGTATGGAACACCTGATAAAATATTATAACTATGTATATTATATAAGTTGTATATCAAGGTATATCATTTACTACTCCCTCTCTCCGGAGCGTGTTTACATGGGCGAAGAACATCATTAATGGGATGCACAGATAAGGATCTAATGGTTGCGATAGAGTCTATGAGGCGGTCTTGTTTAAGCTTTAAAATGCTGTAACCCAGGTGGGTCCTTAAATATTTATGGAAGTATATTACATTTCTAGAGTATGGAACACCTTAACAAAATATTAGAACTATGTATATTATATAAGTTGTATATCAAGGTATATCATTTACTACTCCCTCTCTCCGGAGCGTGTTTACATGGGCGAGGAACATCATTAATGGCATGCACAGATAAGGATCTAATGTTTGCGATAGAGTCTATGAGACGGTCTTGTTTAAGCTTTAAAATGCTGTAACCCAGGTGGGTCCTTAAATATTTATGGAAGTACATTACATTTCAAGAGTATGGAACACCTTAACAAAATATTAGAACTATGTATATTATATAGATTGTATATCAAGGTATGTCATTTAAAAGTTCGAAACCTTTTTTTTCCTAGCTCGAATTTAG
This sequence comes from Drosophila subpulchrella, assembly GCF_014743375.2. Taxonomy (NCBI): domain Eukaryota; kingdom Metazoa; phylum Arthropoda; class Insecta; order Diptera; family Drosophilidae; genus Drosophila; species Drosophila subpulchrella. The sequence continues at coordinate 21,991,920 of NC_050613.1, forward strand.
ACTAGTAAAGGTTTTACAAGGTCAATATATGCTTTATTTAATAAAACTTTGATAAATAATTGTGAAATATAGACATTTATGATTGTTTAATTGGCTCTACTTAGATTGGGTACTTAAATAGTACTATCTGTCTGTCAATCAATCAAACAAAACTATATATTATATAGGATCCTATTGAATTTTTCATCGCTCTCAGTTATCTTATCTGAGCCATTTGTCCAAGTATCTACAAGCGCTCCATATTCAATCTATAGCCCTGACCGTTTTCAATTGCTATGTCAAATGCGGGTGTTATCTCAGAGATACTTCTGTGTCCATCTTGAATGTTCGGTAGTGAGGGTTTTTCTCTTATGGAACATGTGTTTAACTGGAATTTTCTGTGCCTGCTAGAACAGGTAGCAAGGATACAAAGTGTGAATGGTTAGTTTCTAAATATTAGGGGGATGAGGTTCTTTTGCCCTGTTAGCACTGAACTATAGAATTTTTCCATAGGCTAAAAAAGAGCTTTCTTTTGTCCGATATCTTGAGCTTTCTGCTGGCTGAGATCGCCGTTCTGTGATGACGAAGACCCGACCCCAAGTGACAAAGCTCTTTGGCGATCCCACGATCTGCGTGAGCAAATTCAATTAGCGTATGGTTCCAGCACATGTGGCTCTCTGGGCCTGGTATTCGTACTCCCATTTCCATTTCGATTCCGATTCCGTTTATTCCCAATCCGATTCAGAATCCAGCGAAAGCTTAGCCCCGACCCTGTTCCAGTACTATCGACTATGTTCTCTACTGCTGCCCCTCCCTCTTTGCACAGAAAGAAAATTAGTTCTCATTTTGTTTCCAGAAATATATAAAAATATCTATAATAACAAAGCAAAAATGAACAAAAAGATTACTTTTCGAGCTAATACATCGTAATGATATAGCGCTATATCATTTTTCTCCGTGTGCCTTTTTGTCTTGGGCAGCGGCAGCTGCCGCATTCTCGAGCTCAGTGCGAATTGCGTTCTCGAGGCGTGCGGTGGCGTGTTGGTTCAACCGTAGTTTGTAGTTCTCTCGAGTCTCTGCCTCCCGAATTTATTTACACTTTTCGTTTGTCGAACCACTCGCAGTTGGCTCTGGAATCGATTCGAACCAAAGTGACAGCACTCGATTGTCTTGGCCAGTTGTCAGTTTCCCAGTGGAGCACTAAGTGTCCCTAGGCATTTGTACAGGAGATTCGATAGAAGGAGATTCGTCAGGATGGCAGGTCAGCAGCACGAAATATCCCATGCCAAGCGCGCCGCTTTTCAGGTTTTGGCCGGCGGTTCGGCCGGATTCCTGGAGGTCTGCATCATGCAGCCCCTCGATGTGGTCAAGACCCGCATCCAGATCCAGGCCACTCCCACCGCAAATGTCTCTGCTCTGGGTGAGGTGAGTACTTGTGTTATCAGTTATCAGATACATAGGCTCCATTAACTCTGGAGACAAGTGATTTAATGGAAAAATACCCGGCAGATTATAAGATTATGGAGTGTGGATATGTATGCACGCAAAGATCCCAATATCATAATTGTGATAATAACTAAAGCATACAGTAGCTTTTTCTCTTAATATATGTAAACGTATTTATTTCCAAAACATGTTCTATTAGATTAACAAAATTTTAAACAGGTATCCTAAAGACACTGCGTTTCTAAAAGAGCTTTGTAGTTACCCAAGAATCTCTTACAACGAGACTATCTTAAAACAACTCAAGATCTGAAGAGGTTACTTCAATGATATATGTACCTCCCATCAGCTGTGGATTGTTTTGGTTTTGTTCTTTGGGGCTGGGGCTTTATTATTTTTTTTTGGATAAGGGCAAAGCAAGGTCACGGACAAGCGCTCTCTGTTTTTCCCAATGCGAACTGTTGCCTCTCTCCTTCTCTCGATGGAGATGTGTTTACATTTCTCTTGCGAAGGGGCAGACAATTCATATTTATCAGCAGTCGAAGCGTAACGCCCCACTCCCCCGGAATAAGCTTATCAGTATAATATAAATACATATATATTATGTGTAGACCCCTGCCAGACGTGTGAAACATTCCCCCATGCCATTCGAAATTGGAATTATGCGCTGATAGCAGTCCGGCACTTTCAATTTTCCACCGACTCTGGACACGCGTGTGGGCCATTAGTTTTGGGTAAGCTTTATGGAGAAGTCTCAGGTGTAATGAACCTGTTCGTAACTCAGTTCCTGGGAATTTAAACTGGCTCAACCATAGAAACATAGAGGTCCACCTTCATAGCCTATCTAATCTGGGTGTTTTCTACATTTTCTGCTTGCCGAAATCTTTATGCTTACGGGGCCTTTAGATAAGGTTATGGAGCCATATACAATGAAAGATTTTTGGGTAAATTCTTATAAAAAGAAGGAAGAACGCTATAGTCGAGTACCTCGACTATCAGATACCCGTTACTCAGCTAAAGGGACCAAAGGAAAATGGAGATATGCAAGCAGCAAATGCGCCACCTACCGGCGGTAGACAGATTTAAGCGTTGTGGGCGTTAGAGTGGGCGTGGCAAAGTTTTTTTTAAATCAATCGATAGGTATTGACGAGACCAATACATTTCAGTTTAAATTTTTTATCTACCATGAAAATTGTGGGCGCCACAGACTTGGGCGGTTTGTGGGCGTGGCATATTCGCGTAATAAACTTGCGCTGCGCTCAAGCCTACGGAATCTAAATCTGAAATCTCGTTTCTCTATCTTTGATATTTTCCGAGATATCCGCGTTCATATTTACGATTTTTTGAAGTTTGTGGGCGGTTTGTGGGCGTTAAAGTGGGCGTGGCAAACTTTTTTTAGGTCAGTCGGTAGGTATTGATGAGAACAATACATTTCAGTTAAAATTTTTGTTCTAGCATCAAAACTGTAGGAGCCACAGTTTTGGGCGGTTTGTGGGCGTTAGAGTGGGCGTGGCACTCTTTTGAAACAAACTTGCGCTGCGCAGGAATCTCAGGAATCTGCATGCCTAATCCCAGTATTGTAACTCTTATAGTTTCCAAGATCTCAGCGTTCATACGGACAGACGGACAGTCGGACAGACGGACAGACGGACAGACGGACATGGCTAGATCGACTCGGCTAGTGATCCTGATCAAGAATATATATACTTTATGGGGTCGGAAACGCTTCCTTCTGCCTGTTACATACTTTCCGACGAATCTAGTATACCCTTTTACTCTACGAGTAACGGGTATAATTACCAAAACCAGAAAGGAGAAAAACAAATATTTATTCTTTCTTCTGCTTAGCGTTTATGGAAAGCCATAATTTGTGTGTAGACCCCAGCATAAAAATGTCTTAATACTGCGACACAGTTTCTTCTGCATCTCTGTTGTCGTCGAGGCGCGATGATTAAACAAATTTACGACTGCAAATGAAAGCATTCGAAGAAAGCGAAAGGGGGAGGCGACCAGGGGGAAATTAGCACAAATACAGCAAATAAATATATGTGGAACAATGCACGCAGTTGGCCGTTGAAAAAGTTCCAGTTTTGCGCGTCGCCAGAATAAAAAGTGCCTAGAACAAAAGCAGATAGTTTGCAACGCAAGAAAAAATGTGTCACTCTCATTAATTATGATAATGTAGTATTGGTGCTGCAAAGGATCAGTATTCATGCTTTTCGGACCAAACAAAAAATCCTTATAAAAAGTTTGGTACTTCAAAGGCTTAGTATTCGTACTTCCCAAAAGATACATTACAAAAAGGTTTTTGGTTTAAAATGCTTACACTAATAAAAAATAAAATGTCAAAAAAATAAAAAACAAATATTTAATACACAATGTATTAAAGAGGATGATACAATTTGAAAATATGTGAGTCAATGTAGAACTCATTGGATTCTCATATTTAATGTTGGCGAATACATGAATTGCATGATTTCATTTAAAAATATGTGAATCACTGCATAAAATATTAAATATAATGTTAGTCATATATATTCACTTTAGGTATTTTGAATTTAATAAAAAAAAAAGATTTCCATATTAAAATCAAAATCCCTCAATTAACTTTAATTGTTAAATTTAATATTGTCATATTCTAACAGAAACACCAATAGATGAGAATCAAAAAGAAAATATTCCACTTTAATCTAAAGTTGTATGATCTGAACATAATGATTCCCAACCGATTTACAACCCCTTCCCCCTTTCGAAAGCAATTAACTGATGATATATCACCACTTTCCAGCTGCACTACAATGGCGTGTTCGACTGCTTCGCCAAGATGTACCGCCATGAGGGCATCACCTCGTACTGGAAGGGCATCATGCCGCCCATTCTGGCCGAGACCCCCAAGCGGGCCATCAAGTTCTTGGTGTTCGAGCAGACGAAGCCGCTCTTCCAATTCGGATCGCCCACACCCACGCCGCTGACCTTTTCGCTGGCGGGCCTCACGGCGGGCACCCTGGAGGCCATCGCCGTGAATCCCTTCGAGGTGGTCAAGGTGGCCCAGCAGGCGGATCGGCAAAAGAAGATGCTCAGCACGTTTGCGGTGGCCAAGGGCATCATTAAGCAAGACGGTCTGGGTTTTCGGGGCCTGAACAAGGGCATCACCGCCACGATGGGACGCAATGGTGTCTTCAATATGGTGTACTTTGGATTCTATCACAGTGTGAAGAATGTGGTGCCCGAGTACAAGGAGAATCATCTGGAGTTTCTGCGCAAGGTGACCATCGGTTTTCTGGCCGGCACACTGGCCTGCTTCGTCAACATCCCCTTCGATGTGGCCAAGTCGAGGATTCAGGGCCCACAACCTGTTCTCGGGCAGATCAAGTACCGCGGCACGCTCAGCTCCATGGGCATCGTCTATCGCGAGGAAGGATTCCGGGCGCTGTACAAGGGACTCGTGCCCAAGATCATGCGCCTGGGCCCTGGAGGCGCCATCCTGCTGTTGGTCTTCGAGTACAGCTACGACTACCTGCTGCACAACTACTCCTAGTTACCAAATCCCCGAAATACCCAATTATTAGATATTAAGGGCGCCCGCCTAATCTGTTTTTTTTTTGATAATATAATAATAGGTAGTCGAGTAGTCGAGAGAGGAAGGTAGCATTTTAACGCTAGACTTCCTATTGTGATTCGTAAATAAATGTTAACACTTGAATTCATTGCATTCCTTAATGTGGAAACTGGGATCCTTTTTACTAAATTCTGAATCTTATTTTTCGTTCCTAAAAATTCAGTCTTTTCGCTGCCAAATTTTAAATAAAGTTCTGCATAAGGAATGTCATACCTCGTTGAACTCGTAGTTTAATTTCCAATCCATTGGCATTCAAATCTGAAATTTTTTTATTTTTTCAATTTTTTTCAAAAATAGCTGATGTAACCCCTTACAAAAAAAGCGAAAATCGGTAAAAAAATAAATTTTCCTCAAAGTTATGGGGATCGTTAGCATTGGAAGCCTGCTGCTCAAAACAGTCGGTCTTTTGGCTGTACGCCTTTATTTAGCTAAACTACGATTGAAAAACTGCGAAAAAAAGGTATTTTTTTTTTTAATTTTGAGTCTCATTTTTCCTTCCTAATAAGTCAGTTATTCGGCTGCCAAATTTCATAAAAAGGTCTGAATAAGGAATGTCATACCTCGTTGAACTCGTAGCTTAATTTCCAATCCATTGGCATTCAAATCTGAAAATTTTTTTTTTTCAATGTTTTTCAAAAATAGCTGATGTAACCCCTTACAAAAAATGCGAAAATCGGTAAAAAATAAATTTTCCTCAAAGTGATGGGGATCGTTAGCGTTGGAAGCCAGCTGCTCAAAGCAGTCGGTCTTTTGGCTGTACGCCTTGATTTAGCTAAACTACGATTGAAAAACTACGAAAAAAAAGTATTTTAACAATGTTTCTTAATCCGAAATAGCGGCTGCCCAAAAGTATGCAACACTTCCCAATACTAGCATGCTCAGAAACCACTTGAACTAAAAGTCCACCAAGTCCCTAACCATCAATGTCCCCAACCATGTGAACTAAATGCCTATCAAAGTCCATAACCATTTACCAGGGTCACATTATAGGAACTAAATATCTAGCAAAGCACCCAACCATGTACCATACAAGCCAGATTTCTAGCAAAGTCACCAACCCTTACCAGGGCTACTCTCGTGGCTGCTGTTATTTCGCGAAAAACTCCTGCCTGGCCACATTGCAAAAAGTGAAATTTTTAACGATTATTAACTTTATAACCGACAAGTCAACTTGTTTCGCGCGGAAAAAACGAAGCCAGCTGCAATAACGACCACAAGCATCTCGGCGTCATCCAAAAACGGGTTTCTGTAATTAGCATGCACACCAGTGGTTGCTGATTTACGCTCAACGCTTGCCGTTTTTTATTGCGATCTTTATAGTCTCGTCTTCTTCGTACTGCGAGTGAAGCACCAATCCCCGGATTCCGGATCACATGATGACCTCCAGTGGCGGTGCGTGCTCCCATGTCGCCTTCGTGGCCTGGGCGGTGTTTGCCCTGCTGGTGACGCACGGCGGTGGTGTTGTGGATGCCCGGCGTAACCAGGGCAATAACCAGCGCAAGCCCTCCTCCTCCTCGTCCTCGTCAAGCTCCTCCAACTACGGTCACGTCACGCAGCCTAGCTACAATACGAACGGCCATGCCGCCGGCAACTCGCACGCGGATGTGGCCAAACTGAGCTACCCCAACTACAACTCGCAACCGAATCGCCCCGTGGCCGCTGGCTCTCCAGCCGGATCCCCAGGAGGAGCGGCCCCTCAGCCGGGTTGGAATGTCCCACAGGGTCCGCCGCCCGCCTACTCCGCCTCCAATCCCGCCGGCGGTGCCCGACCCAATATGCACGAACCGCCGCCGGCCTACCATGCCCCCAACTATGGAGCAGCTCCTCCCAGCTATGGCGCAGCCACCGGATCGAATGTCCATCAGCCGCAGTACTCGGGAGTGCCGGCGGGTGCCACCTACTACCCGGCTGGAGGACACAGCGGAGGCTATCCCTCGAATGTACCCGCTGGAGCAACGTACTACCCGTCCGCCGGACAGATGCCCATGGGCGGTGGCTATCACCCGGCCGCTGCACCGCCTCCGGGAGCCACCTACTATCAGGCGGGATCTGCTCTGCCGCCCGGAGCCACCTACTACTCTGCGCCGCCTCAGCAATCTTCCTCTGGCCTTGGATTCGGTGAGTTCTGGCTGGGATTTGCCTTTCAAACGGGGCGTAACATAGGTTACATTGAATTGATTTGATATATTTCCCACCTCAATTGGCTGACTCATGTTTGCCTTAAATATTAACCCAATTCGTGACCATGTTTGGTGTTATTTTAAGCCCACACATCTGTTTCACCGCCTTAATGATTAATTTCTTCACAGGCACTGGTCTGCTGGCTGGCGGCTTGGGCGGTGCTCTGCTGGGCCACGCCCTCACGCCCTCGGGAGGCAGCTCTTCCTCGCAGCCGGTGGCCGCGGCTCCTGCTGCTGGCCAGGATCGCATCATCATCATCAACAATGGCGTGCCGGTGAATGCCACCGATGGCACCACCGTGATCAATGCAGGCGGAGTGGCCGCTGCTCCTGCTCCTGGAGCAGTTCCAGCAGCAGCAGCAGCACCGATGCCGCCTTCCAACGTGACCCAGGATGCCCAGGAACAGCCGGCTGTGCCCATGGCACCAATGGCTCCCTTCAATCCAGACGCCTCCAATATGACAGCACCAGCAGCTGATGCGGCTGCTCCACCACCGGCTGGCGGCATCATTTGTGTGCCCACCAAGGTGAACGAAACGGATCCGGCTGACAGCACCAAGATGGTAGAGGTGGAGAAGATCGCCTGCTACCCGGCACCTCCGCCACCAGCTGCTCCGGCCGGCGAGGGACCAGCTCCGCTAGCTCCCATGGCGCCCGCTCAGCCGGGATCGCAGCAGGTGCAGCAGGCACAGGATGTGGCGGCTCCCGTTCAGGCGTCCGTCAAGGCCAACACCAGTGGAGCCCAGTCCCTGGCCGGATTGACCAGCCAGAGCCTGCTCCTCATGCTCGTGTGCGGAGCTATGGCCAAGCGCTTCGCTGGCTTCTAAAGAGCACGCCTCTGGAATGTTCCGAGCTGCATTGTGTGCACACTTGCCCCCACACAATTACCCAAATACCCAGATACCCGACTACCTACTGTACCTTCCTACCCAGCTTTTGTGGCCTTGGCGCGCACGGTTTATTTGCGCCTGCCAAGATCGATAATTCCAGGCGCTAATTGGACGAAAATTGTTAATTTAAGCCGTACCATCTCCGATTACAGTATTCGTGGACAAACAAGCTGGCTTCCCAGTTTAGAATTCCCCTTTCTAAAGTCCCCCTTTTCCAACTCGGCCTTCAATTGTGATGATTGGCGATGGGAATGGACACCCGTAACCGGACCCAGACCCAGTTCCAGTCCCAAACCATCCCGGTGTGTGCTCGAAAACAAAGCAAACATTCGAATATCTCAGTATATATTATATATAACCCTATGCTACATGCAAGCCCTACTCAAAAGCCCCTGAAAAAGACAAAAAGTGAATGTCAGTTCTCACTAAAGGTGTATATTTTTCTAGAATTGTTAGCGTAATCGTTGCTTGTTTTTTTTTTGTATCGTTGTAAGCAAACGTATTTGTTGCACTCAATTGTTGAATTAAATAAAAATAAAAGCTTTCGCCTACACCCATAGCACTCGACACGATGGGGTTTCATTTCGCCTGCATTACTCATGCAAAACCTAAGCCAAATAGGGAATGGGAATTAGTTAATGGTCCGGGTCCGCTGGCCCACTGATGGGCGGGCAGCAGCGGTTGTCCGGACTATTTTGGTCCGCCTGTTTTCGCAACGCCAACAGAAAGGCGTACTTTGTTTTGACCGACGGGTGGGCAAACAAAACGGGTGACAAGAGTACGGAACTAGCAAATATTTGAAGAGACCTGATACTGAAAACGCAACTGATACCAGGCAGTGCCATCCGGAACGTTCCCAGTTGATGGAGCTGTTGGAACGAAACAATGGGTCTCCAACATCATGAAATATAAAATACAGTTCCACTTGAATAACCCAAACTGGTATCTACCCATAACAAAAGTCGATTCAAAATTAATTATACCCGCACTTATGCTTTCGGTTTTCTATAAAACCAGATCGACTTCGACTATTGATTAAACAATTACGGAGGTTATTTCTAATCGAATGAGAGATATTGGGTTCTTGAACTAATAACTTAACAATTAATTAATTAATTTAAATAATTACTTGAAGTACTTTTTATAGACTATTAAAAAATATAAACCTTTTTTAAAGGTACACAATCTTTCAATAAAATTGAACATCAAACTTAATGCCTTAGTTTATGAACCTTTTTAAAGGTCAGTAAATACTTTCACCACATTAGGCAACAAAAAAAGCAAGCCACGAAATAAAGCGAGACAGAGGTAGTGGATCATTAAGCTTTTTTAGCGAGTATAAAAAGCACAATGGCGACTAGCGTATATCTTAAAACCCCCGCCTTTTTAACAATAATTTTAAAGCCCAAAAGCTTTTTCAATAACTTCAAATGTATTAAACCTTAAGAACCGCTCTGTAAGTCCAGCCAAACAGCTGGTCTCAAACGATCTCCATGATATCTTTAACAAGGGCATGTAAACAACAGTCGAATAATTATATAATTTCAATACAACCAATTAAAAACACAACGATATCGAGGTTCACACACAAATGTTTTATTGCGGCGAACCCCAAGGGATTTTTTCCATGGGTTCACACCTTGTTGTTAGCTTATAAAAACACGCCCACCTCGAGGACGTGAGATATATAATAAAAACGAATGTAAACCTAGTGTTTCTGCTGTGTGGACCTGCTACTGGCGTTTCTTTACTCGGCATCGTCGTCCTCGTCGTCGTTCGAGCTGATTCTGAAGTAGCGCAGCTCGTACGAGTCCTTCTCGTTGGCCACCACACGGATCCAGTCACGCAGGCTGTTCTTCTTCAGGTACTTCTTGGTCAAGTACTTGAGGTAGGCCTTGGAGAAGTGCACATCGGAGCTGACATGGAGCTTCAGCTTGGAGCGCTCGAAGGTGACGTTGTTGCCCAGGTTGTTCACCTTGCCGTTGACCTTAAGGCGGGCCTTCACGTACTTCTCCTGTGGGCGGAAAGGAATAGGGATTCTCGGGTTAGTTCTGCTTGGATCTGGGCGGCATCTTCAAGGCAGCAGCAATCCGGTTAGGGTTAGCTGGAGTTAATGTCTCTGTCTTTGTTAAGGCCAAGAGTCGAGTGTGTAGAACAGAAGGCCCAAATAAAGAAGAGTGACCAATTTTTTGATGTGCCACTGAGTACACTGCCATCAGAGCGACGCATGAAGCTCACTCTCTGACGGCAAATCGGCGTGGCCTGTAATTTGTACGTTTATCCAGGTGATAAATGAGCAAGGATGGGGATTGGAGCCACCAGGTGGGAGGTACTAAACGCAAGCCAAACGACTTATTAAGATGTTATGTTTCCAACCTGGTGGTTCCATTACCCATTTGTGAATGCAGCTTAAGATGGTAGTTACCTGATCCTGTGGCGGGGACGACGCTTCAAGGGATTCTGCGCCCTGCTATCAAGCGCGTTTAGCGCATTCGGTTTGCCCACTAGCGGGTACTCTATTGGTTGCTTTCTCAAAACAAAGATTGATTTTCATAGAAGAAGCACCTAATGCTAACTGCTACTAGTTGGGAAAACCTGCAGTGCCACGAAAGAGCGGACACCGTGAGCAGGGCGCACTATGAATTTTGGCCTGAGGCGCCACGGCTGTGGACGCACTCAACCCAGGGCCCACCACGTGGCGGTACACATAGCACGGCTTGACGCTGTTCACAGACGGTTGCACCACTGGCCAGTGCCAGGTCACTGGCGGTCAGTGGCTACCCCGTTGTGCAGTGCCCAGAGCCCCTTGACAACTAGCGCGATTGGGAGGCGCTGCGGAGGAACACGTGTGCCCCTTTGTGGGGGGGGCAGCGAAAGATTCGATTCGATACGGTTTCGGAACGGACATAATGGTAAGGCTACATAGTCTACAGTTAGTACTGTTCCAGGAGTTGTTAACCGCCGGCGGCACGGGTAAAGTCCGCCAGCAGTTTATCGCCAAATGGAGAGACTTCACTGTAACCACAACTTTTTATCCAGAGCCCCTGGTTAACTTAGAGGGCAATGAAAAGCTTGGTGCGGTAAAACTGATACTGATTTGCAGGTTATGTTCAGGTCATTGCTTTCAGGCATTTGGAGGGAACTTTTGCCCTTTTAGGTTATCAAGATATGTCTCTAGTGATCTAAATATGGAATCAAGCTGTCCAAAAGTATGCAAGGTTCTAGTAAGCTACCAAAACATATATCTTTATGTTTCCATAGAAGACGAAGTACAGAATGCATACTTAGACATCTAAATTATAGATTTAGAGACTCTCAAAACCCATGGAATACCTTCAAAGCAAAGACCGATCATAGCCAGATTTTGATACTGAGCGGGGTGAGTTCTAGGTTCCCCTGGAAACTCCTGCTACTTACGAAATCGGCCACATCCATGATGCTGTCCTCAGCAATGTTGGTGCAGTCGATGGTGAAGCGCAGCGACACCTTCTTCTTCTTCTGTCCCTTGCCGCGGAGCACGTTCTTCTTGACCACCTTGCTGGGAGCAGGGGCGGCAGTCTTGGCCTTGGGCTTAGGTGCGGGCTTGGCCACGGCGGGAGCAGCAGCAGCTGCGGCAGGAGCGGCAGCGGCAGCAGCAGCCGGAGCAGCGGCGGCAGCCTTAGCGGGAGCGGCCTTCTTGGCCGGAGGAGCGGCAGCCGGGGTGGAGGCGGCCTTCTTGGCTGGGGCAGCCTTGCCGGCGGCCGGAGCAGCAGCGGCAGCCTTGGCGTCCTTCTTGGGAGCGGCGGCGGCGGCGGGAGCCTTCTTGCCGGCATCCTTGGCAGCGGGCTTGGCGGCTGCGGGCTTGGCTGCCGCGGGCTTGGCAGCAGCGGCGGCGGCTGCCTTCACATCCTTGGCGGCCTCGGGCGCCTTCTTCACGTTCTTGGCAGCGGCGGCGGCGGGCTTGGCGGCCTCAGCCTTGGGCTTCTCCACCTTGCCCTTGGCGGCGGCAGCGGGAGCAGCCTTCTTCTCGGCCGGCTTGGCAGCGGCGGCCTTGGTATCACCCTTGTTGGTCTTGGCCTGGAGGAGCACCGCAAAAAAAATAGAAAAAAAGAGGTCACACACACATTCGTTGGTTTGGATGGTCTAGGTTATTTCACTGCTGGCCACCGCCCTTCGGAGTTCACCATGTTGCACAACTTGCAGCACCCTTTGGAGCACCAGGGGACGGCCAGTCGCGAATATCTTCCCGATTCTCGGAGCACTTACGGTTGGAGCCATCTTGTCAGTCGAAAACCACGAGGAAAAAGAACAGAAAGCGGAAGCGTTGGCAAGAAGAAGAGAAGGCCGGAGTTGCCAGACCGCTGCACTGCGAAAATGCCAAAAAATTACTCAGCACAACCGTAGGCCCGGTATTGGAACTCTGATGTAGCCGCGTCTCAAACCATTGTTGTAATTTTTGTTCACATTTATAATTAAAACTCACATACTTATTTTTATTAGGCCAGCATATAATTAAAATCAAGCCAATTAAGAAGAAAAAGACCATCTGTTTTGAGCCGCTTGCTTCTTGTGGCACGGGGGGAACAAAATTTATTTTTTTTACCAACTATCGGATTTTTTATATGGGTTACATCAGGTTTTTTTGCAATAAAAAATTGAAAAAATAAAAAGTTTTAAGGTTTCAATGCCAATGGATTGGAAATTAAGCTACGAGTTCAACGAGGTATGACATTCCCTATTCTGACCTCTATTGGCAATTTGGCAGCCGAAATACTGACTTTTTGGGGAGAAAAATTGAGATTTAGAATTTTGTCAAAAAATACTCCTTTTATTTGCGGTTTTTAATTTTAGTTTCGCCCAATCAAGGCGTACAGCCGAAAGACCGACTGTTTTGAACAGCTGGCTCCCAATGCTAACGATCCCCATCACTTGAAGTAAAATTTATTTTTTGATCAATTCTCGCATATTTTATAACCTTTTATTGAAAAAAATTGAAAAAATAAAAAGTTTTTAGGTTTTAATGCCAATGGTTTAGAAATTAAACTACGAGTTCAACAAGGTATGACATTCCTTATTCTGACCTCCATTGGCAATTTAACAGCCAAAACACTGACTTTTTAGGTAGGAAAAATGAGATTTAGAATTTTGTCAAAAAAATGGTCTTATTTTCGCAGTTTTTCAATCATAGTTTCGCCAAATTAAAGCGCATAGCCGAAAGACCGACTGTTTCGAGCAGCTGGCTTCCAATTCTAACTATCCCCATCACTTTGAGGAAAATTTATTTTATTTTAAATTTTCGCATTTTTTATAAGGGGTTACATCAGGTTTTTTTGAAAAAAATTTAAAAAATAAAAAGTTTTCAGGTTTTAATGCCAATGGATAAGAAATTAAACTACGAGTTCAACGAGGTATGACCTCCCTTATTCTGACTTTTATTTGCAATTTGGCAGCCAAAACACTGATATTTTAGGGCGGAAAAAAGAGAGTTTTGTCAAAAATACATGGATAAATAAATTTATTACTCATTAAAAAGAATTCCTAAGGCATTTATTAACGCTCTTTCTAATTTTCCACTGAGCAACGCTCAAAAAGAACACGCAACCTTTTTCAGCTCGGGGTGGCAGCGCCATATACATTTCTAGTATTTTTTCGTTAGTCTTCGTACAGTCGACTGGTGCGAAAAAGCTAAAAATAGCCAGATGTTAACATATGGTAGCTTATTGATTATTAATAATTTACAAATAACTTTTTATTTATATACCTATTTTTACTTCAAAAGTCTAAATACAGCTTAATTGTTAAACTAAATAACTTTAACTTTAAATGCCTATATAATACGTTATAAAACAAGACAACTTAAAGGTTGCAATCTATATGTAAAACTATGCTTATATAAATAGTTATATATTTCTAGTACTTAGTAAGACTAATATAATAAATTTAATAAAACACAACTTTTTCAGATTTCAAAAAGCGCGCGTAAAATGATTTTTAGTGCGACCAGTGGCGCTTCCGTTGCGCTGCATTTCGACCGAACCGGTCACTCTGGCAAATAAAAAAAAACAAGACGTCGTCATTTGCGTTGGAATTCCAACAAAATAGTTAAGTTTCCTTTTGTTTAACACCTCTAGAACAGCCAACGAGTTAGCCAGTGAGGATTGCCTGGATTTCGGAGCGAGTCAGCCAGCATAAACGTGAGTAATACCCGCTGTCCCCCCCCCCCCAAAATTCGCGACTGGTGTTTTTGTCAATGCCGCTGTGTGTGGAGCATTAGTCATGCCCACAAATTCGATTTTGCTCGCGAACTGCGTCACCGAAGGACCCTGAAACCGGAATCGGAGTTACCACCGCCCCTGGGATTGGGATTGAGTAACCCTGCTCTTCGATTTTCCACAAGAGCCGGTGGGTAGAGGAAACAGAAGCCAGGCTTTCGGACACCCGAAATCCCCATGGGGAGGGGCCAATTTAGCCCGAAACATAGCCGATAACCAATGTGATCCATATCTACAAAGTCTGGGAAGTTGGGTTCCCATCTAAGCTGTAAAATCTGATACATCGTTTATTTACCTATGATGTACATACATAGACATAGTTAGGATCCCATCCAGTAATGTTGTGCACAAATCAATAGGGGTACTATAACTTATAGAACCCATTTTATCATGGTCACTTATTTTAGGAACAGATATAATACAACTGTACTATGAATATAAGCGGCTAGATTGTATTAGCTCTGCATAATAGGTTTCCTATCTTTAATCCTTAATTCAGAGCAGTTTTTATAACTTGATGTAAACAGTATTCCTTCATATGAATGATTATATTGTAATCCAGTTCTAGTTAGACTAGATATTGCTTGCAGTGAGAAATAACATCTTAAATTATAATAGATAGGATGTTGATGTATTTTAAACATTAGGCCTTACAAAATAAGTATTATGATGTTAAAAAAATTAAATAACTTATAGATAACCACAATCTATTTTTATTATGCATCCCAAAACCAGTAAAACAATTAAAAAATGTAACCAGAAAGAAACTTCTTTAAAATACTCCGTTTGCCAACCCTGTTTTTAGGCAGTTAATAGTGATATCATCGGTGACCATGAAATTAATTTGGTACCTCATTCATTTTGCAGTACTATGGCAGCCGGAACCACACTACAGAAGGCCATCGATCTGGTGACCAAGGCCACCGAGGAGGATCGAAACAAGAACTACGCGGAGGCATTGCGTCTCTATGAACACGGAGTGGAGTACTTCCTGCACACCATCAAATGTAAGAGGACCTTTAATGCACTGCATGAAATAACTAATAGAGCTACTAAGACATCTTCCATCTTATTTTGTTATCAACAACATCCAACTAAATTGTTCCTTCAAGAAATCTATATAATATCTATTTTCTTCCCAAACAGATGAGGCGCAGGGCGAGAAGGCCAAGGACTCGATACGGGCCAAGTGCTTGCAGTATTTGGACCGGGCCGAGAAGCTGAAGGAGTACCTGAAGAAGGGCAAGAAGAAACCGATCAAGGAGGGCGGCGAGTCCAGCGCCAAGGACGACAAGGACAAGAAGAGCGACAGCGACGATGAGGACGGCGACGATCCCGAGAAGAAGAAGCTGCAGAGCAAGCTGGAGGACGCCATCGTCATAGAGAAGCCACAGGTTCAGTGGTCCGATGTCGCCGGCCTAGATGCCGCCAAGGAGGCACTAAAGGAAGCCGTTATCCTGCCGATTAAATTCCCGCAGCTGTTCACCGGCAAGCGTATTCCGTGGAAGGGCATCCTCCTCTTCGGACCGCCCGGTACCGGTAAATCCTATCTGGCCAAGGCCGTCGCCACGGAAGCCAATCGGTCCACATTCTTCTCGGTATCCAGTTCCGATCTGATGTCCAAATGGCTGGGCGAGTCCGAGAAGCTGGTCAAGAATCTCTTTGAGCTGGCCCGCCAGCACAAACCTTCGATCATCTTCATCGACGAGATCGATTCGATGTGCTCGGCGAGATCGGACAACGAGAACGACAGCGTACGGCGCATCAAGACCGAGTTCCTGGTGCAGATGCAGGGCGTGGGCAATGACACCGATGGCATCCTCGTTCTTGGGGCCACCAACATACCCTGGGTCCTCGACTCGGCCATCCGGCGACGATTCGAGAAGCGCATCTACATTCCGCTGCCGGAGGCGCACGCTCGCCTCGTTATGTTTAAGATCCATTTGGGCAACACCACGCACGTGCTCACGGAGCAGGATCTCAAGGAGTTGGCCGGCAAAACCGAGGGGTACATAACATGCCAAAATCATTGGTTGATCTGTGTGGCAAACATACGAAATACTCTATAAGATTTTGGTTTAACTATCCATCTGTTGCTATCCATTGTGGCCACACAAATCAACCCCCTTTGTATACAGTTCATAATTAGAATTGTAAACTAATTGATTGATTTTCCCTTTTGCAGCTACTCTGGCGCGGATATATCGATCGTGGTGCGCGATGCCCTGATGGAACCTGTGCGCAAGGTGCAGACTGCCACGCATTTCAAGCGTGTGTCCGGCCCAAGTCCCAACAACCCCGAAGAGATTGTCAACGATTTGCTGGTACCGTGCTCGCCGGGCGACCAGGGCGCCGTCGAGATGAACTGGATGGATGTGCCCAGCGACAAGCTCTTCGAACCGCCCGTTACCATGGTACGGATTCTAAGTTTACCAACCTTTTAACCCCGTACTGATGATATTTCTTTATTTTTGTTAACCAGCGCGACATGCTTAAGTCCTTGTCACGCACGAAACCCACTGTCAACGAAGACGATCTGACGAAGCTGCGCAAATTCACAGAGGACTTTGGCCAGGAGGGCTAGACACGATCCCCGCCAGACACCGTCAGCATCACCAGCTAATTCTAATTGTTGCCTATTGCATAAATTCAAACACGTTTTACTTCTGGCTCTCCTTAAACCTTTTTTTTATTTTATATATATAATAATGTGTATTCATACGAAATATGGTTAAATTGTAATTCAAATTCGTCGTGCGATTGCTACAGAGACAAGGGAGATGCAGTGAGCGAGGAGAGAGAGAAGAGGGTGGGATTGTTGTAATCACAAAGTCAATGTATTTTTGTACTCTTAATGTTAAGCGATAGAAGAAACCCAAAAATCCAATCCGAAAACAAAACCGAATGCCGCGCTTGCGCAATATTTTGCCACCTGACCAGATCGCATCAGGATGAGGAGGAGAGGAAGGAGCAAGTTGGAGGAGCAGGAGAAGTTTAAGCGCAGCCGAGCAAACCTATTTAAAATGTAACGTACCAGAAATAAACACGAAAATTGTATACCTACCTAACAGACATCCCGAGAATGCCAATTGCCAGTGAGGCGATGCGGGGAATCCCCACCGCCGCAAGTGACCCCATTTGAATGTAAGCCACCAGGTGGGTGGTGGGAAGCGGACAATCGGCTCTGTGGTGAAACCGAAAGAGTAGGAGCATTTTTGGCCTAAACTGGCGCAAAAGAATGCGCGACATTTGCCGCCTGCCCTACATGCTGGGCGATAAGATCTTTCTGCGCTGCGAACGGCCCACCAGCATAAGTTCGTTTCTGGCCGATCGGCCAGATATCGTGTTGTGATCGCCGTCTGTGCACCGTGGAATTGCCAGGAGTTCTTACCATTAATATTTTTTCTTAAATGCAAACTCATCTTTTATTTTATGAAAATTGTATTTTTCATCGTATCTGTATTTTTCTTAAAATAATATATTATGTATTGTAAAGATCCATTTTTATTTTAGGTTAAAATAGCTTTAACTCTTTTGGCTCCATTTAAGTCAATAAAATAAATGATGTAAAATATCCATCATGGAATGGTATACTTTTTCTTAAGAGTTGGTTCCATTTCTTAATAAGAAATGTATTTTATTTTAATTAATTAATTGGAATATTAAATTTAGTGTGTTATAATGAAAGAACGGTTCTATTTTCTGACAAGAAATTTATTTTATTTTAAATTTTTTGAAGATATTACAATTTTATTATTAAATTTGCCGTATTATAATGGAAATTCGGTTCCACAGTGCGAAGCTTGGGGCTCTCGAGCAGTGATTGTGGGGGCTTGTGCTCGGGTTTAGTGGGTTCGGGTTTTCGGGCTCGACTTCGGATCGTGAGCTTGGTTTGGGCCGGGCTTTGAGCTAGAGTTTTCAGTTGATCTTCAGCCGCAAAGGCTAGAGGTTCGAATTTGCGAAGATCGGTCCGCGTTCATTTTTGGCTACTTTTCGCCCGCACACTGGCAGTTCCGTTACGTGAGTGCAGCCCCGTCGTCTGCATTGCACAAAGCTAAAGATACAAAGATACAGAGCCGAAAGATACAGATACACGGCAACAACATTTCTCGGTTTGTTTTGCGCAACTTTGTTTTTTGGTGACCAGCGTGAAAAGCCCGATACAAGATCCGAAAAAGTGCGTATTTGTTGTGATTTGTTTTTGTTTGGTGTGCAAGTGACTGATGTTTTGATGTTTTTCAAAGGTGCATTAACTACCTGGCTTATGGGCTAGGCCCTTACTTTACACATATTATTTGATCTCTTTTTTTGAGTGCGGTCAATGGTGCACGCAGAAAAAATATTTACTATTTACCCAAACTCACAGATATAGCAGTGAAAATAAATAAATATGTCAGCTTTCATATTGTGTTCACGTAAATATTTAAAAAATATGCACAGGCTTTGTTATATTGTCTCTCTTTCGAAAGTTTACTGGTTGAAAAAATATTTGAAACTTATTTCATGTGTTCATTTTGGTTTTTAAAATTAATAAAATAAATTTGGAATTTAGCTATGGACTTGCATTTATAAATTAAATTATAGATTATTTATTTGATGATACTTTATATCTAAGTATACTTCTGGATTTTTTTTAAAATACTACGAATGAAATCCAACATCCTATATAGTAGATTTGTTTTGATCAGAATAAGTACATTTTATGAGTTGGATTAAATCGACTTAACAAAATATTAATATATTTTCAGTGCTATTTCATCGATGATATATTTACATATATATTATTTATTTTACCGCTGGAACTACAGATTAAAAATGCAAAATTGACTATTTAGAAAATGAACGATATAAGATTTATATAGCTCCTGATGTTTTGGTGTGTCGTAGATCCTTTATTACTATATGCCGGTCTTGAATGAGATTATTCGAAGAGGGCAAGTAAAGTAAATGGTAATTTCTTGCAGTGTGCTGCTGCCGTGGTGAAGCGCAACTTTCACGCGCTTCAGGTGAAAACCGTGAGCCGGGTCCGAAATAAGCGAAATGAAGAAGAAGTTGAGGTTGAAGCCGCACAGCAGCCGAACTCACATAATTTGTTGTTATTTTTTTTGCTGTTGTGTTGTTATTATTATTATTTTTGTTATCGTTGTTGCTGGCGACTCTGTTTTTTCCCCCCCCCAAACATTCGCATTGTTTTACTTATTTTTTTACGTGCTTTACTTTGTGTTTTTGGCTACTGTTTTTCTGTGTCAGTCGCAGTTTTGCGAAACTATTTCTGAAATGCATATTTTTTTCTTGCGGCTCAAATGTGTCCGACTGACTGAGTTATGTGCATAAAATTAAGAGCACAGGAGCGGGG
Source organism: Drosophila subpulchrella (assembly GCF_014743375.2). Lineage (NCBI taxonomy): Eukaryota > Metazoa > Arthropoda > Insecta > Diptera > Drosophilidae > Drosophila > Drosophila subpulchrella. The sequence continues at coordinate 22,011,638 of NC_050613.1, forward strand.
CTTTTCGTCATCACTCGTTTTTTTTTTGCAGTGTGGAGCTGCTTGCACTTCTTGCCGCACTGCTTGCATCCAGTTTGCTTGGTTTTTCTTCTTGGTACCAGGTATATATTATGCATGTTTCGATTAAACTTGTTTGCAGAGGCATTAACATCAGCACCCCAACGACGCCCCCCTCCCCCTGCAGATCAGAAAAACTAAAAATCATGCTGACATTGACACGAATTGTCGACGGCAGCAACAACTATAAAAAAAAAACAAACAAACAAGACACCACAAACAAAAGTCAAATCATACAGTTTAAAGTTGAGATCCAAACAAAACTGCCAACTTCAAATTTATGACTAAGATTTGTTGTGTGCGCCCCACAATTAAAGTGCATAAAATTCCACCAATGCCAGGCGCCAACAACAACGAAATATATTAATTTGGCTTACAAATTTGTTTTTGGTTAATTCAGTGGCACGTTGCACAGAAAAAAAAGTATAAAAAGGGTTTTTTCCAATATATATATATATATATTTTTTTTTGTATCATTAATTTTTTGATAAAGATTATAAGAACCATTATTTAAACCCTATTTTGGGGAAATCTTTAGTTCAAAAGGAAGAGTAAGAAGTATATCATTTGATAAAATGTGAGTATATCATATATCAAGTGTATCATATGGGTCTTGTTTCTTTCGGTGTGTCTACTTGGAATTGCATTTGGAGTCAAACACACCGATCGAAGCCCCAGCGAACAATCAACTCTGATGACTGTTGGCTGTTGATTGGTTACCACCTGCCTGGGTCGAATTGACCGAGGAACAAGGTCGTTTACCACTCATATTATCAAATGCAAATGGGCATTATGTCTGCTAAATGCTGGAAAATTTCGTCAAATTATTTAAGTGTAATTTGTTGGATAATGGCTGCATTCAAAGTGTTTACCCTTGTCTCCATTTAGGCCGTTTCTTTCGATACGCTCGTTATTTCACTTCATATATATTTTATTTGTCTATTACTTTAAATTCCCAGTAAAGAAAATATAATTGCTTGGAAAGGGGACCATAAAAACCAGCGCAAGTAAATTAAATTTCTTTTGTTCTTGACAAAGCCAGGCAAGGCATGTAATTAAAAAGAATAATTATTTTTAATCTGGTGTGTTAATTGTGGCTGTCATTACGCTGGCCAAGAGAGTGGAAAGCCGAAGATAAATAGGAGTTCTAGATTTTCTGGCTAAGATTCTGGGAAAACTCTCTTTGGCATTTATCGTCGCTTTAAACGCACAAAAGTACCAGCTTACCTTTACTTAATATTTCAATGCTTACGATACACTATAATTTTAGATATAGTCAAATGCTTTAGATATATAGATTATACTTTTATTTCTATGGTAAGCATTTTAATATACATTTTTCTTTGTGTAGTTCTTCTGCGGTAATAATATTCTTGTGGTTCCCCCTGTCTTCTTTATTTAATCATCTCATTGTCGTTGAGTAACTGGGCCAGAAGGTTTCATAAGACAAGAAATGATATAGCAGTGCCTGATTAGGTCAACTCCATGAACCATAACTGGCAACTTGATGCTGTCGCCGGGAAATGACTAAAGAGTGCTGGCACTTGGATTTGGAGTGTGGTGTTCCTGAAAACTGTGTCACATATATGTACAAACATATCCACCTTGTAGAGCATTGCATGCGTGTAATTGTGCTGGTTTTATATTCGCTATTGTGGAACTTAACCGTTGCATCCAGTTGATTTATGGAATATTGTTTAATTTTTTACCTGTAGCTGCTGCTCTGCATCGCCAATGAGGATGGCGTGGCCCCACGAAAAGTTCTGTGTTTCGGGAGGCATAAAAAGCAGCTCGTAAACGACCATAAATAGCAACCACTAATTGCAGGCAGTAGCTGTAAGAAATACACCGAACGAAATAATATAAGCTTACAATTTCATTTTTGTTAAACACTAGAGAACCAACCATAGGATTATGTCATCTTTTTGTACTGTGATACGGTTTTAGAAAGAGATTTCATAATTGACTTTATTTTCGGATTTGTTTTTCATAATTTTCGTTGCGCTAATTTGTTTTCTGTGTAACGATTAACATTCGTTTGAAAAAGCCCAAAGACGCGAGCGGAAATTTTATGCTTTGCTGGTTTTCGTTATATTTTCTTGCCCCAACTTTGGCTTTCGGCTTGAATCGGATCGGCTTCCTCCCTTTTTTTTTTAGTTGCTGGGTCCGTCGTAACAAACAGGAAACTATTTTATGCCGCTATGCGAAAATTGGCTAAGGAAATTTATATATGTATGCATTTTCGGTTTTAGGGGTTTTCCGTGCTTCTTTTTAATGCAACTAGCGTTTTTGTTTCTTGAGCTTACAATCGGACATCAGCCGGCGGTGGCACGTTCGTTGCCTAAGTCTTTCGTTTGGCAAGTGGCATTTTGCCCAAAAAACTAGAAAGAAAATGCGACGACAGGGGAATACCCCTTAACTGTTAGTGAGTTTGAAAGGTTAAAGTTTTAATTACAAAGAATGGGATGAAGAAATTATTTTGAGTAACATCATAAGATACTTTTTAATAAATATTATCAAAAGAAGAATATTTCAAAAGAATGTGGAAACAAAAAATGCACACAAATATCCGTTGCTTTAAAGTTTTTTATGACTACATATAACTGGAAACCTATAAATCATATAAGATTTCCCAATTTTTTGTCCGATTTCTTAGTGGAATTTTCTCGTTTGGGTTTAAGATAGTACTAATAATAAAAGATTTTACTATTGCATCGAGGTCTTTCTGTTTTTTTGACATGGGCACATACTCGTACCGTCTGTCTGTATGTTTTTGGCTTGACAAATCAATCAAATCGCTTCATGCGAATTTCGATTGCACAAAGACACAATGCGAAGACAATGCATTGGTATTGTTTTTTGTTTTTTATTTTAGTTTTTGTGTTTTGTCTGGCGTTTGGCAATGCCGAGTGGCCATTTCCATTGTCCGCCATTCGTTTGGCTCACGTCCAGAGTTTAATGAGACATTCCGCCGGACAGCCGACGGACAGAAGGTAGAAAAACAGAAAAAAATGTACTCCACGAGCTACCAGGCTACGGACTGCACTTTTCTTTGGCACGGTTCGGTTTTCTCAATCGATTTGCAGACTTTCCCAGCCAGTTCTCAGTTCGTCTCACTTTTTCCCATTTAAATAGCTAGTACACTCAGAAAAATCCAGACATTTTCAAGGTATTGTGAATGCTATGCTGCAAAAAAGAGTCCGAAATATACGTATTTGGAATATATTACATTATATTGTATAGAAAATTAAGAAAATGACAAAACATTTGTTTCTAAAATATATAGTGTTTTAATAAAAAACACTATATATAGGACTTCAATCTGAGCTTTCAAAATGAGCATTAGCACTTTATAAGTGGCTAAAAAAAAATCCCAAAGAAACCTCCTTGATCTTATTTTTCTCTGTGCATTCTGAGTTTCTATTTCGAAGTACTTGCATGTGCTTTTTCCTTTTGCAGAGATCACAGGCACTAATTCTTTGTAATGAGCTGAATTAGCCGCCAAACGCGAAAATGAGCAACGGCAAGCGTCGGAGACGCCAAATTGGGTTAATCTATTTGAAAGTGGAAGCGTTGGCCGCGGCACCACCAGCAAGTTGACTATATATATACACATAAAAATCAACTTCTTATGGAGCCCATGCGAAAGTCACCTTAGAAGTATTATTTTACGCGTTACTTTCCATTTTGATGGCGATATTCGAGTTGGACTTGATGAGGTGATGAGGTGATGCTGACGCTTGTCTCCGCTTTCTCAGAAACTTCACCTGTCGACTGTCTTCATTCTTTAACGGTACTCGTCTTTTAATTTCGCTTTTCGTCAGACCCATCAACTTTGGATGTTCACACGATGCTAGGCGAACAAAGGGCCCACAGCCCCCGTCTCCCCCCACGCGATGATAATTATGTGCTGACATCCGTTCGGATCGGTTGGGTATAGCTAATGAAGGGGCGATCAGTTCAGTCACGGCAAGTTGAGGAAATCATTATCAGCAGGATGCAGCCAACTCGGGGAAAAACTGTCGTTTAATGCCTCTTTATTTGACAAATTATGGTCATTTATTTAAATTATTTGTACAGTTTTGGTAAATGGTTCATGAAAGTAAAGTGCTTTATCTTAGGGTTCGGGTTTCTAAAAATGCTTAAAAAAATTAAAGGGAATGTTAATAATTTAAAATTCAAAGGTTGACTGAGGCGAGTTTCCACTTTTAAAAACGAAATTGGTTTCTACGGAAAATCATTAATATGATATTCATTAGCAATACTATGAGCGTTTTATTTCCCATTCAAATATATTCGGTTCTTAGAAGTATACTTAAATATACTCATTAAATAAAATTTTTGTTTAAGACTTATAGATTTATGACGAATAGAGTTGCGGGCTTAAAATATTTGTGGTTCTAACAACATACATTTCCATATTAAATCTTTATAGTATAAATTAATTTCTTGAACATTTCAGTATTTATAAGTATGCGTCATTCAATAACATATTTATACAACATATTTAGTTTTACATTACCATAGCTTAAATTAGTTGATCTGGAATAGTATTTACCGCTTTAAAATTGTATGATTTTTAATGTGGCTTATCAATAAATTGTAGTTGATTTCAAGGGCATCAATTTGAATGCATAAGGTATGAAAGCTACAATTCTGATTTTCCATTATCAATTTGCAATTCATGTAATTTAGGTTACCAACAGTTTGTCAAGTTTACCAAATTTGTCAAGCGATGCAATGTTACAAATGCATTCGTTGTCCGCTGAACCGATGACAAAATATTTCGTGGGCGGTCAATATTGAGCGGTCCGAGTATCTGACAAATGTATCTTTTTGTGACTACTGTTGCACAATCGCCGGTCTTTGGATGCTAATTGATAGATCACGCCGCCCGCCCAACGAAAGTGAAATGTTGTTGATTGAAGACCGCATTTGTTAATCGATGGGGGAAACAGTTTGAGTGCGGCTTCGGTTTCAGATACAGATACAGATACAGATTCAGTTTCCAGTTTGTCGCTTTTTTTATGGCCAAAGGTTTTCACTTTCGTTTGTCACACTACTGGCTCTTCGCCTGAGTCACACCCCACACCACCACTCCTCTTGCAATTTGAGGCCGAGCAAATTAGCCAAAAGTCAACAAAAGCCGACGGCTATTGGCTTTTGTCTGCCAGTGCCTGTTGACCCAAATGTGTGAGGCGGCCAAAAGCGGTCGGGCGGGATTTGGCGGCCAGAATGCTCGGCAAGTGTGAGTCAAGTGTAAGGTCAATGGACTAATCGCCGCAAGATGCAAGATGCAAGACACATGCGACGTGAGACATAAGATCATCGAGCAGTCGCACATGCGCAACATCCTGTTCGGGCGCCACTGCAACCGGCCTATTATACAATGGCCAATGGCTACACGCAGCGAAAAAATCACCTAATGGCCTAGCAACCAAAAATTGTGAATAACATATAGTATCTTTAGAATTGGATTTAGAATGGGATTTCTGAAAAAATAATACGATTCATAATATGAAATGTTACAATATTTTCTAGGATAGTCATATAGTCAGCTTTTAATAAAACAAAAACTACCCAATTAGCCAAAATCGTATCCACTTAATAGCCGAAAAATATGGATTATATTAAATATTTATAATTCGAATTTCTGAGGAATGGTTGTGCAGTTTTAAAGAACACTTTTCTGTGTTTAGCCAACACCATAATATGTAACACCTAACTCTAGAATATTTTCTAGGCAGATCATTTGGTCGGCGTTTGCAGTACAGTACTGTCTAACTAATTAACATTTATTAGTGTTTAAAATTTTAAAGTGCTACTAAACTTGTGTCTATAAAGAAGATAATTATATTTTATGGCATTATTTATACACATTTTTTCCCCGTGTGTAGCGAAACCGTTTAACGTGCTTGAGTTTGACTCTTCTGATTGCAGACGACTGATCGCCAGCCATCAATCAGGCCATCAATCAGTCAATGCCGCTTGTCGCAAATTGGAGCTGGAGTCGGAGCCGCTCTCCCTTCTCGGAGAAAGCCAACGTCTGCCATACGGTTCCACCGCCGAAGACACAGATACATTTACAGATGCCGAACGCAACCTGAAACCTGGACATTGGATCAATATCAGTGGACTCAACCAGGTCCAATACGCCAATAGATATACTCGGTATTTGATATTCGAGATTTGGCGACACTGTCGACGGTGGTGTCTGTCTGCCTTTTGGCTAAGTCAGTCAGTGAGTCAGACACTCGAACTTGTAGTCATAGTTATAGTCACGACTTCACATTCACATCCACATCCACATCCACGTCGTCTTCGGATTGGCTTTGCTTTTTTTTGCTGTTGTCGCCCGGCAGGTTCACAAATAAGTGAAAGTGAATTTGTTTATTGTATATTTTGCTATTACCAAAGCGAAAGAGACGCATAACAGCATTGAGACAACATCTACAATTCATTCAGTGAGAAAATCCGAGAGAGCGTGTAATATAGATCCCAGAAGACATCAGATTGAGGACTTCAATCAATGAAGATCACAGTAGTGCATCAAGAACTACAAACGGAAGCAGCATGTTGAGTGCCAGATACATTTTTCTGGCGGTGCTGATTTGCCACACGGGAAATGGTGAGTATACGCCCTGTGGACTCCATTAACTAATTGCCAGTCGGCGACGCGAGGCATTAACTAATTTACTTAGTGCTCGACTTGTATTTGCTCTTAACGAGTGTGTCTGCCTATCTATATAAATATATGTTGTAGTGAGGGGGTGTGTAGGTGGTGCGGTGATTGCGACAATTGAGAAGACGATCAACGAACCACTTCACTGCGATGATTGCACAATGGTCCAGAGAGTAGGTTTTTGAGAGGGGATATATGTTTACACAAGGAAAAAAAATGGCCAATATGGGTCATTTTCTTATTAGCAAATTTGGAATTCGTTTAAGGATTTTCTTTGCCAATTTGGGTCTTTTAGTTAAAATTTAAGATTTAAGTCTTAATCAATATCGACCTAATTTATTTTGCACTTACATATGATTTATATTCATATTTCTTTTTTTATCATTAAATTTAAACCAACTTTCATCGTATTTTTCCTGTGTACCCTTGCATGTTTACAATTGTCTGATTATCTGCGTTGTGAAGGTAAAACCAATAAAGCAAAGAGCGTCCAAGATTAGTTTACCCTTGGGCTGAGCCATGGCTTGAAGAGCTGAGGATCTTCAAATTGCCTTTACATATTTATGATTATGTTTATATGGGATAATTTTCCTTGGACATCAAGGTCACAGAGAGTTTTGCAGTGTAGCACAAATTCTAAGTGTAATCATACTTAATGATAGTTCCCTCAAAACCTGTTACTCATTATGTCACACGATTTAAGCATCATTAAAAAATAAAGTTATTATAATATGTGCCCACATTAAAGTAAAATACAATATAACATTTTAAAAAATACCTTTCTGCAATCCTGAAACGTTTTGTACATTGATCTTAGACAACTCAAAATATTATTCATTTATTTCGGCATTTATATCTATATAGCTCTATCACTATTTCCCCACTTCCTTTTCTAGAAACTAGAAGCTCGTTAGGCAGTCGACGCGTGCTGACAATTTTTGGGCTTGGTGGACTTGGCAGTAAGCCTTTTAGTTTTGGCTTCAGTTTCAGTTTCGGCTTTTAGGTATTAGGGTATTGGGTGTTTTAAAAACGCAATCACGCTTCGGCGATTTATCATACAAACTCGCACACGAGTAGCGCTGTTATGTCATCCGCATGGCGTGCGTTTCGAATCGTTTGAGTGCCGAAGTGCACAAGGAAAACGTAAGGCGGAAAATTAAAATTAAAATAATTCACGCGTTGTCATTGGAAAGAAATTTTAAATAGTTGTCGCCACCTTAATAACTGTCGATCTGATTGGGCAACAGGTGTTATATCAAGCAAAATGATGCCATTCGGGGTTAGCTCATCTTTCAACGGGAAGAGCATAAAAACTTTTGCTTTCCGAAGTAAGCTTTCTATCTTGTCTGTTCTAACAATACTTAGCGAGTAATTAAAAATAATTAATTTTATTAATTAGCTCCGACATAAAGTATACAAAATCGAAAAATATTTGCGCATATTTGTCTACTTCACTGGTATTTAAATGGGTGGGAGGAGCTATGGCCAACTTGGAAACCCCAAAATCGAATTAAATCCAATCTATCTGACTGCGAACGTGCTTGCCATGCACATAACCGTATTTTAGGAATGTATTTGATTTTTTATAACCGACTGATTCACATTTGCCTGCCATTTCTGGACATTTATAGCCCTCGCCCAGGAAGTGACTAGAACTGTGCGCCTAGCGCCTACGCGGGAACATTTTGCGGAACTATCGCAAGCGGTTCAGGATTCGCTGGTGGAGTACGAGGAGCGGCAGCGGGAGCGATTGCGTCGGGGTCACCGCACACGAAGAGCTGTAAAACGGGTCTGCTATGGCGAACTGGGCTGCTTTGAGGACTCCGGCCCGTTTGCCTATCTGGAGATGCTGCCCTCCCCGCCGGAGGAGATCAACACCAAGTTCTACTTCTACTCCACACGCCAGCGTTCCGATCGTCCGCTGATGGAGCTGTCCTTTTTGAACATGACAAATGCCTTTCGTGGCAAACGGGAGACGGAGGTCAGCACTAGTTCACCGGAGGGCAGTGGCCGGTCCTCCTCCTCCTCCGCTCCGAGTTCCGTGAACTCCTCCCCAAACTCCACCTTTAGCACTGAGCGTCCTGGTGGTGGCGGGCAAAAGAAAGCCACTCCCTCAATTGATGACCTTGAGGGATTCAATGAGCTCTCCGTGCGGGTCATTGTCCATGGCTTTGGCTCAGCCTGCCCACATGTGTGGATCTACGAGATGAAAACGGCCCTTATGGCAGTGGTAAGAGGGACTGGGACCCGCGTTGTTATACTACCTTCTTTATTGCATAAACAACACTTTTCAGGAGGACTGCATTGTGATCTGCGTGGACTGGGAGAATGGAGCCACTTTTCCGAATTATGTGAGAGCTGCGGCCAATACGCGTTTGGTGGGCAAACAGCTGGCCATGTTGCTCAGGAATCTCCAGCAGCACAAGGGTCTTGATCTAATGCGCACCCATGTCATTGGATTTAGTTTGGGGGCTCATGTATCCGGATTTGCCGGCGCTGAGCTGCCCGGGCTATCGCGGATTACTGGCCTGGATCCGGCTGGTCCACTCTTTGAGGCCCAGCATCCGAAGGTGCGACTGGACAGCAGCGATGCAGAGTTCGTGGACGTGATCCACTCGAATGGGGAGAATCTAATCCTGGGTGGCCTCGGCTCCTGGCAACCCATGGGCCATGTGGACTACTATCCAAATGGTGGACGCGTGCAAACGGGCTGCTCGAATCTTTTCGTTGGTGCTGTCACCGATTTTATATGGTGTAAGTTAGATATTATATTGAATGGCCCCTAATGTATTTATTTGTCCCACTTTCACTTCCACAGCTGCCCAGGCTGCAGAGGACGAGGAAGGTCGTTCGTTGTGCAATCATAGACGGGCCTACAAGTTCTTCATCGACTCGGTGGCTCCACGTTGCTTGTTTCCCGCCTTTCCATGCGGCAACTACGATGATTTCCTCAAGGGCAGATGCTTCCCCTGTGCCCAAGATGATGAGGATCTGGCCGAAGGCGTTCCACGTTGCGGAAACATGGGCTATTATGCCGATCGATCCACGGGTAGGGGTCAGCTGTACCTGCTTACCCGCGAGGAGGAGCCGTTCTGCGCCCACCAGTTCCAGCTGCAGATATTTAACTCCTTCAACGACCTACCTCTGCGCACCATAGGCCGTTTGGAGGCGATCCTCGAGGGAGATGGTGGACTTAATGAGACCTTTGAGATATCCGAGTGCGTATTATTTTAAAAAACTCATTCATTTAAATACCACTTTTTACCCAAGGCCTAACACTCTACTTTGTTTTCCTGCAGGAAAGACGATGCTGAGTTCTTCGCCGGCGACATAGTGTCCAAAATTATTGTTCCGCATCCAGCACTGGGATTCCCCACCACATTGAGCCTGCACTACAAGTCGTACAGTGGGTGGTTGAGCAAGGGCCTGCCCCACTGGGACATTGACAAGGTGGTGCTGACGGACAGTTTTGGGCGGAGTCACTCCTTGTGTCGTCCCTCGACGAAGCTCAGCAGTGGGAGTCCGGTACGCCTGCGCCTTCAGGCAGGCAACTGTGAGCTGGATAACCAGGAGGACTACGGGGCGTACACCACCCAACCGGGAAATCCCACAGTGTCACCCACAGAGGTGCCCGATTCCAGTGTCCAAGAGTCGGGCCTGGCGGCTTCGGTAGATGGCGTGGAGACGGCCAAACAGCGCAAGGACATCTTCAATTTGGGCACCAGCTTCAAGTTGGCACGCAATCAGACCTATCCCCTGGATCAGGGGGACGAACTGCCGTGGCAGCCGATTTTGGTGGGCAACTCGCTGGATAACGAGACTGCCGAGGCGGCGGAGTCGAGTAGAAGTCTCTCGGATTCGGTGGCCGGGGAGATCTTTGAGCCCGTGCTAAAGGATCGCAGGCTGGCCGTGAATAGGGGTCGAAATCTGCAGGACTATGGCACCACCGACAGTCCGGAGATTGTGGAACCAGTTCTCAAGGCCACCACGCCGCGTGTTAAGCAGGGCAAGGATCTGGATTTGTCAGAAAGTGAGCTGGCTTCGGCCGCCGATGGCATGGTTTCAACATTGGGCGCCATAAGTTCTGCTGTTGCGGGCTCCTCTCGCCCGCTCCTGCCCACCAAAACGATGACGCAGGTGGGCACAGGACGATCCCCAGATCCGGATGAGCCGCAAACCGTGCAGCTGCTGCCATTCCGGTTGGGGGAACTCCTCCAGCGGGCGGAGCGGTATGCCCGTGAAACACTTTTGCCACTCATATCCGTGCAGGCACCGCGCTTCTTCGGCTTCAATGTGACGCCTCACGATCGCGACGCAGTGCGTCCGGGGGAATCACGCAAGCCGCGCTACATTCCGCGCTATGAGGAGTCGGCCTTTTTGAATGCCAGTACTTCTAATGCCAGACGGCGATCGCAGAAGGCCTCGCGAAGATCGGCAGTGCAGGAAAGGAATCTCTTCAGGCTAATGCGATCGCGAACCCACAAAGAGAATGATTCGGGGGAGCAGGTGCAGGAGCAGCAGGGACAGCCAGAGCAGCAGAACGAGGTGAACTATTACACCAATGTGCTGCAGTCGGAGTCACGATCCATGCGACCCGAGACACCGGAATATAGACCCGTCTTCATCGATCTGCCCACCTACAAGCCGCAAACATCTGCAGTTTCCACCTCGGCTGCTGTCTCCACTCCCCTAGCATCCGCTGCCATTTCCGGTTCCGTTTCGAGGGCAAGAAGGCGTGGCAGATCCCCAAAGCTAATTCCCTGATATTTAGATATTCGAATATCTAAGCTGTCCCGCCATTAGGGGATGAACACTTTGTGATACGCACACCAGATCGATCGTGGCTATGGAACAGCTCCGAAACCAATTCTCCCCCCTTCCAATCCCATTTACCCCACTCACATTACACTCATCCTCACACTGTAAATATCCGAACGAGAAAGCAAAGATGCACAGAGAATGAAATGGAATTTCAAATCGTGGGCCGTTGCGTCGTAGAATAAGATATTGAATATAAGATTTTAAATGTGAGAAATTTAGATGTTAAGATAAAACATACCGTCGAGAGTCTCGGCTATATGGTACCAGAAATTAATGATTGCTTTTTACTTTTTCGGGAGATGAATCCAATAGACAATGTCAAGATAGTTGAGTACTCTATATTATTTTGTTGTCAAAACTACAAATTATCTGGATAGGAAATATAACTTAAATATACATGATGTAAGATAGTTTAATATCAACTTACCTATGCTGTTAAAAATACTGCTTGCGATAGAGTAAGTACAGAAAGTTAACAGCGACCAACTGCTTGCAGGCCTAGCTGTTAACGGTTATCAGTTCACAATAGTTACGAACTGCTTACTTACGCAAATTCAAATTCAAAACTTGATTAAAAGGCGGGTTTTTGAATTTTCCTTTTAGCATAATTTATTTTATATACTTTCCATTTAATTTGTTTTATGTTCATAAAGTAACGTGTGTCTGCCTCTGTCTGTGTAAGTGTGTGTATGTTTGTATGTGTGTTGAGCATGTGTGTGTGTTTGTATGTGTGTTTTCTGTTTTATATACTTTATTATTCACTTTAATTTGTTCGTTTTGTAAGCTGCTTTGATTTGAGATCCAATCTGGTTTGTTTAAATTTACAATGATTGTAAAAATTGATTTTGGGTTTTCGCCACCTTGGTTTGTGTTTTGGATTTTAATCCCTTGCTTTAAATTTATCGAAAGTCAAACGGTAGATTTTGTGCTTGCTCGCCTTGTTTGTTTGTTTGTTTGTTTGTTGCTTATTGTAGTTTTGGTGTTGTTTCTCCTTGTGTGTTCTTGTTCTGTTTTATGTTTGCCTTTGTTTTGCTTCCTAGCTGTGTGTTTTTATCATTATCTGCTTTTGGTTTCGCTTTCTCTCGTATTTAATGTATAATAATCATTTTTCTCTTTGGTTTTTGGTTTAACTATTTATAAAACATTTCATTTTAGAATCTTAACAACATATATATACATGTATATATATACTATATACATATATATATATATATTTTATAATTGCTGCGGCGTTTTATCTGTTATAATTTTTATTTACTTAAGTGTTATTTATGTATACGTTTAATATGTAAATTTGTTTAGCATTAATTCATAAGTAGTTTTTCCATATGCCCATCTCTGTTGTTGTTGCTATTTGTTTTTTTTATTATTATTGTTGTACGCATAATTTACATGGAGTGACTACCGCATTCGTAATGCTAACTCTTTCCCAGCTCAACCTGATCCATCTTCCTACCTTCCCTTCCCATCCTACATATATCTCCTGCATATATCCTGCCTCCTACTTGATCTGGGCCCAATACGTTGCTCTCTGTGTGTGGGTGTGTGGTATTATCTAGGCATAGTTATCATAATTTACTTGCATTTATCATTTATTGTTGTATTTCGCATGCTTGAGCTAAATATATTTGTTTTGGTAGTTGCACTTTATTGAATCGAAATGAAGACTCGGAATGGAATCGAAATCGAAATCGAGAATGAAGACTGATTTGATTTGATTTGAATTGGATTGAATTGGATTGATTTGAACTGAGTGATGGTCTGGAACTAGCACGCATATATGTGTCTATGTCAAGTCCAACTGATTGATCTGAGTGAATCAACCTTTGGCCTTATGTACACAGGTGACATATAGGTGTGATAGTCCCGCGGCTTGTGTGTATATATATTCTTTTGTAATCTTTATTTGTTTTATTCCAGTCTTTGTTTTTATTCATTTTATTCGCTTCTCCTCCGGCTTCTCTGTCCACCTCATCGATCCTGAAACGAGCAACGAAAGAATCTGTGATTCCTGGACTTGGGCGGGGTCTATGGGGGGCGGGGGGCTCTACTGGGGAGGGGGGCTCTACTGGAAGGGGGCAAGCTAGACTTGGCTAGAAAGTAGCTAAACTCTGCAGACTGTACTTGATCCTAGGCCTTACCTCTGCGCTACAATTTAACATAGTTCTCTCTTCACTTCACCTCCTGCTCACTTCTCACTTCCGCTTTCTAATACCCTTAATTATTTTGGCAAGTTATCTTTACTTTGTTAATAGGTTTAGGTTTTCTTTTTTTTGGTTTTTTTGTGACTCTTGTTTTTGGTTTATATCACTTTTAGTTGTAGTCTGGCCAAGTTGGTTCCTCTCCTCCTGTTGCCCTCTCTTTTAACACTTTCTATCCTTCCTACGCTGCGGTCTCTCTGCTTTCTTTCTTTTTTTTTTGTTGGTTTTTAATAGTAAGCTTCATTTTCTTAGCGATTTCTCTGTTTAATATTAGTTTGTAAATTACGCTTATAAAAAAAAAATATTTTGAATTTTGTTTTTCCGTTTGCATGACTTGAAGACGATATGTTTTTTAATTGTATTATTATTTTTATGTCTATATAGAGATTATTGTGTAATTATCGTAGTTAATATTAAGAATATTTTATATGCAATCTTGTGGTATTTTTTGTTATTGCTCATTGGTTTTATCTAATCGATTGGCCGACCGAGAACTTCTCAAGGAATCGAACGAACTAAAACCAAACTGGACTCCATAAATCCGCTAATACATAATGCTAATGGATGTGGCCGGGACTTGGACATGAGTGCGTGGCACGTACAAAAAACGTTTGCTACTATATATATATACATATATATATAGGGCCGATCGGAGTATATATGTATGTGGCTAAGTGAGTGTGTGTGCAAGCAGGCGTGTGTCTTTAAGGCCAAATCAAGTATACGTAAGAATGTCTTTCGGTTCTAGTTGATTCTCCCTCTCTGTCCCCTGCTTTCTCCGCCTCTTTCTTTCTCCACTTTCTTTCCCACTCTGCTTATCATCGCCCTCTCCTGCTCTATCTCATACGCTATCGCTTTCTTTTTCGCTTTCGTTTGCTGTGTGCGTGTGGACGGTTTTCAAAGCTGTAAATTGATTCGATTTATTTAACGTTATTTTTTTTCTCCGCTCTTTTTTTTTTGCTTGGTTTTCCTTTTTTTCGGTTTTTTGGTTTTTTGTTTTTTTTTTTACATATTTACAGATTGCTTCGGTATAAATATTGGTTTAAATTCTTCTTAATTACAACAAGCAGCAAATCAATAAAAACTTTTTATTCAGTCGCATATCTAACAAAAAAAAAATATTTATATATATATATCCGAATATATATAAATATCATATATGTGTGTATGTATATATGCCTGCGTTAGCTTAGTTCTCGGCTTGGTATTCTGGTATTCCTATTCCCCATCTTTAACTCATCGTCTCTATCGTATCCCTCACTTCATAAATTTTTGTTCTGTGAGATGTTTCTTCTGTGGTCCAAAGTAAGTTGTGGCTCCTCTTCTGATTCTTCTCCCTCTATTTCGACTTTCGTATTTCGTTTTCGTTTTGGTTAGCAAGAGCAGTAGAAGCGAAGCTTTGTAGGTAGGATTCTAGGTATAGAGAAATTTAGATATGACTTCGATCGATCGATTTGCACGCTAACATTCGGCACTATGCACTGCACAGTGAAGCAGTGGAAGCAGTTCATACGTATTTGTATCTTATGTTGTATAGAATTGATATATCGAATGCGCATGCAAATTGAAATTGATAATTTTGGTTTTACTCTTCTAACGTTTTCCTATCTGTATGTTTTTTTTTTTTTGTATTATTTTTTTTCTTTTAGCTTTTTTTGTTTGTCGTTTTCTAGGAAATTGACAAAAGTTGAAGTCGCTAGATTGAACGTTTTTCAAATGAGAAGATTTCGATCGTTTTCAAATCACAAAAATCAGGAAGACAGCGAATCAAGTTACAACTCATGAACATGTTGGTGTGAGCTATTAGATCATAAAGCTTCTGTATCTGTATCGGTATCTGTGTTTTTTGTGCGGGCGAGTGGAGACAAAAGAAAGACACTTACATATGCAACAGTACCGAGGAATATATAGGATATATACATCTCTCAAGTCTAGGCCTGAATATCGAAGCTGTTATAATTGTCTCTCTATTGAAGGAAGACAAACTAAACTAAACTAAACTAAAACTATAATAGATAGCTCTAAATTAAACGAAAGCAGGTCCATGCACGTGTGCATCACAAGGGTCTCTATAAGAGATCATAGCTAGTACTGGATGAGCCAGGATTCTCCTACAGGTCTCATATAAAATTTGCAATTTGTTTTATATTTTTGGTTTCATGGTTCCTAAATGGAAAGATCAGCGCGGTACCTTTGGGGTTTCTCTAGTTTTTGTTCATGTGGCATTTTCTGTTTTGTTTTTTTTTTTCGTGGCTGTTTTCGGTTGTCTGTATTTGCTAAGTTTAATTATTGTTTTTGTATCGTTAGCAGCTTTCCTTATTTTTGGTTTTAGGTTCGTTTTTGTATTCCCTTTAGTTAGCTATGATTTTGGGTTTTTGGTTGGTTTTTTCTTGGTTTTTTTTTTGTCGTTTAATATTTATTTTATGTCTATGTCTATTTGTTCAGCTTCAGCTCTGACTTACTTATTTACAAAATAGCAGTTTTAGTTTAGTTTATGTATATTTAATTATATATGTAAATGTATGTATATATTTAATATATATTTATTTATATATAATCTTTGTATTATTCATTCTTTAAACTTAACGGCAGTTTTGATGTTTTAGCATTATCATGTGTGTCTCATGTGTCTATGTGTATGGCTGTGTCTGTTGTGTAAACGAAATATAAAAACAGCGCTCGGGTAAGATGGATATACTTGTAAGTAAATAGTGATCAACAATCGGACAGGGTTTTGTATTGATAAACGATTTTTTAACTGCTATAGGAAGCTAAAACGTTTCATTGAACATCGATAAAACAGAAAATTTGAGGTTAACTATCACAGGAATAATTTTGAAAATTAATCCGGCCAAAATTGCTTGAGTTTTGATCATAAAAACCGTCTTAATTTTATCAGAATGGATGCTTTCCGGAGCACTGCTTTATCGACGACGGGCCGTCGATTCATATTCTTCATCTTGTTTGTCTTGCTTATAGTTTGCTTTTAGCTTCTTCCGTTTCCGTTTCGGCTTCTTGTTGCTGTTGTCGTTTTGGTTTTGTTTTTTTGGTTTAGTTTGTTTTACTAATATTCTGACTAATATTTAATTAATAGAGCATAATTTAAAGATGAAAATAAAATTAGCAGATATTGTATGTTGTTTGTTTTTGTCTGGTTGTTGTTGTTCTTTGTTTTTGTTTTGCTAGCTTCTAAAGAAAGGAAGAAACTCCAATTAGATTAGTCTACTAAGATAATTAGATTTTGGTTTTGTTTGTTTTTTTGTTGTTTTCGTTTTTGGTTTTATATGTTTTGTTTTGTTGTTATTAACGATTGTTAGTTGTTAATTGCTAAATTTGAACATAGGTATCAAGTAGAGTTTTTTTTTTCTTCGAGTGTGTGTGGACGTGTGTGTGAAGGGTGTGTGTGTGTGTGTCTTCGGTGTGGAGATTACCAGAAGGAAAATGAAAGGAGAAACAAGGAAAACCCCTATAGAAAGCCAGTCCATATTTGACTCTTTTTGGTGTCTACAAATACTCTAATTCAAGCTGAGTGAACTGGCACTGTGTTTGTGTGTGTGTTGTGTCTGTGTACATTTGCTGTTTAATTTACAACTACGTTGCTTACTAATTATTATAATTATAATTTAATTGTATTTATTAATAAAATTCTAAATTAGACTGCTTTTGATGACGTTTCTGGCATCCAACGTAGCATTTCACTGCGCAAATTTCGTCCATTTTCCATTTGTTTGACTGTAAAATAGAGTCAAAGGAGAACGATAAAGAGAGTGACCAAAAGGTATAAATGTTGCCTTGGAATATATTTGTTATCTATTTTATAGTAGTTGAACTATGAAAAGCGAGCGTGTGCTAAATGCTTTTGGATATTACTTATTATTAAGTGCTATGACTTGGAAAGATCTTACAAAAGTATAATAAGGGTCTAAAAAAATTACAGCCAAGTAATTTAAAATAATTAAGTTGTATGACTAATTTGATTGACTTTTCCATAAATACGACTACGTTTCGATTTCTAATTGAATTTTTTTAATATGCATTTGTATATGTTATATTTGTTAAAGCAAGATTAATACTAGGTAAGTATTAATAAAATTTACAGATGTCAAAAATATATTTGGCGCCCAACGTGGGACCTATGTGAGAATGATGTATAGAAATAAGTTATTGGCGCCCAACGTGGGACCTTGTTTATACTCACGGAAACCAATACTCACCTAGTAGTCAGACGTCGGTCTCAATACTGACGGCCATCGCATTATTATGCCTTAACTGTAAACTATTTGTGCTTCGTAGGCCGTTCTGGCCCAGCTGCTGCTGCTGTGCCTGCTGCGTTATCTGCTGGCCGTGGGGCGACTGCGATTGCTGCTGCTGCAGCTGCAGCTGAAGCTGGAGCTGCTGCTTCTCGAATGACTGCTGCGTCCTGAGAAACGGCACCATATGGCGACCCGTGTGATCAGTCAGACCTGGCGTAGTTGCATCAATGCCATCATCCAAATCCATGATGTCCGACGACGATTCGGAGAGTGAGGATTTCTTCAAATGTTGACCTACAATCCGGGGTCGTGGATCAGATACAACGATTAGAAAACGGGGCAGTCATTGGGTTGCTTAGATTGGGCGGGATTCAGGGATTTGGGGATATATTTTTTTTCATTTTCATTTTTTTTTTGGGATTTTCTTAACCGCTAGTAGTAGTAGTATGTACCTAGTGCACCAGGTAAATATGAACAACTTGTAACGTGGTTGAAATTTTGGCTCTGCATCTCCTCCTGATCCGTTTCGCGGTGATAGAAGTAATTGAAATTACTGACGATAACCGGTACCGGCAGTGCGATTGTCAGCACACCAGCGATCACGCACAAAGAGCCGACAATTTTGCCCCAGAAGCCGACGGGCCTGGATGCATTTTTGTTGAATGCATTCGTTTGTTTAATGGCAATATTTGTGGATTCGATTCATGTTTGTCAATGGGTCGTTGTCGTTGGGTGTTTTCGAGTTCGAATTGGTTTGTATATTTAAATCGATTCGAGTCGATACGATCCGATCCGATCCGTTTTTAAATATGCAAATTCGTTTCAAAGTCAATTGAATTTGGTGTGTTTTGTTGGTTGTTTTTTTGGTTTGGTTTGGTATTGGTATGAAGAAGAACGTAGAAGAAGAACGCAGTATGTAAATCAGGTGGTAAAAAAACAAACAAATAGAAATAAGTTATAAGTTTTGATATATTCAATATACTATTCTAGGATAGCGGCTTAGATTCGGGGACCCAAGCTAGTAGCTCCGGGTCCAACTAAAGTGTTAATAACTTGTTAAGAACGCAAAAGAGAATAACGTGTCACAACAGATACATATGGTTTACAAAAACGAAGCGATACGAGTTATTTTAATGGATGGCTGGGGGCGTTCGAGTAAGTATCCGTGGGTGGGGAGGCGGTGGGGATAAGCGATTACTGAACTCAAGGGGAAGCAAAAGTCAAAACTAAAAGCTCAACTAGGTATCGGTATAAGTATAGGTAGTGGTATTGTTATTGTTATTGGTATTCGTATAAGTATTTGTATGCAAACATCGAAAGCAATTCGTTGGAGGCAACCAATATCGGTTACAAAAACCAACTGAGGGTGGAGAACTATAAACTCAAGTCAAAATCAAAATCAAAACCAAAACGAAAGTTCAAAAAACAAGAAGACGAAATTATCGTGGTATACTTATTACATATAGATGATGGGGTGGATAGCAGGGCTGGTTTGGCTAACGAAAAACCGAAGCGTACTTATTGCCAAATGGAATAAACAAAATGTGCCGGCGTTTGGCGTCGTCGCTGTTAAACTTGACATAAAATGAATATACATAGATAGAGATGTGTGGAAAAACCAAAGCAAATCGAACCGATCCTCGCCGATCCGGTTAGGGATCGGCGATCGGTTAACGGTAACGGTGTAGGATAGCAAAGAGAGCCATCCGCCGACTGCTTGGGCACACACACACACTGACACAGCGGTGGGGCGCGGAGGTTGGAGGGAGACACATAGCAGAAGCGACCGATCCTCGGCTGTCTTCGTCTTCTTCTTCTTCTGCCGCTTCTTCTTTGTCATCCTCGGGGTCTCAGTTACTCGTTCTTCTCTCCTTCTTCTTCATCGTCGTCATTCGGAGCTTGTTCTTCTCCTCAGTTTTGGATCGTCTGTGTGTAGACTGTCTGACTGTGTGTTTTGATCTGACTGTACTTTGGGTTTTGATCTGACTGTACTTTGGGTGTATGATTCGGATCATTCTTCTTCCAATTTTGTGTGTGTTTGTCATGACTGTGTGTGTGTGCATTGAAATTCTTCAATTTTTTTTGCTTTTAGGATGAAAATGGCGAATGGCAGGTGACGAATTCAGGGGGTTGAGTGTACAAGGCTACTCGGCAACTTTCCCGCGTTTACAAGAAAGTGGCCGTGCAGCGGTGTGTTCTTCTTTTTCGGGCGTGTTCTTATAAATGTGTTCGTAATATAGAGATTAGGTATAGGTAAGCGATCGTAATTAGGCAAAGAGTAGTTGCTGATATAATGCTCATTCGAGTACTCGAGTCAAGAAACGAAATCAAAATTAAAGCGAGGGAAAAAACGTGTTCAAAGTGAGTAGAAAAGCCAAAAAAGTTTCGATTCAACTCTTTAGTTGGTGTGATTGCATTCCTGTGTGATTGTGTGTGTGTGTTCTGTGTGTGTGTGTGTGTGTGTGTGTTTTTGGGTGTGTTGGCTGTGGAGTTATAGGTAGCAAGTAAATTGTATTTATGCAAATGTGCTAAGCGTGCGCCCTTGTGTGTATTTTTTTTTTTTTTGGGTTTTGGGTACTGCGTTTTGTTTTTCTTTGCTTTTGATTTGGGATTGCTTTGCTTTTTGCGTTTTGTTTGCTTTGATTTGCTTTGCTTGGATTTGAATTTGCTGGCAGATTGCGCTTGACGCGATCTGATTCTGGTACTGTCGCGATCTCAACATCGATTCTCGATTTATTCGATATCGATTGGATACAGCAACTGATTGCACATGCACCGGAATCGGGAAGCACAGGGAAACGGGACTTAGGAGCAGAAGCAGGAGCCGCACAGCCTCAGCATTTTGAGAGAGCTGTTAGATCTTCCTAGTTGTTCGTTGTTGTTTCAGACGCTGATGTTGTTGCTGCGGCAGATGCTGCAGTTGCCGCAGTTGCTGCAGTCACTGCTGCTGCTACTGCCACTGCTGTTGCTACTGCTGCTGCTGCTGCTGCTGCTGGCATTGCTGGTTGCGATAGCGGTAATGATATAGCGATAACGGTAACGGTAACGGTAACGATATAGCAGGATAGCGCAGGAGCGTCGGCTGAGCAGGTGCAGGCGGCTGAGCGCTGAAGCGATTCTTACAGTTTTACATTCGGCGCAGGGGGAGAACGTAAGCAAAAGTTTACAAAATATTCCAAGTTCGATTATCATTATTATGGTCAATCAATGCTTATACGTAAATCGAGAGGTGTACATATATATATATATAAATATATATATCATATATAGCGTAGATCCGAGGGCATAGGCAAAATCAAAATGGAGGCGGAGGCATACATAAAAATAAAAAAAAGAGAACGAATACGAATATAGTTAAAGTCAAAACCAAAAATATATAGATAGACAAGGGAAAAAACCGACTGAGACTTGGCGATTTCTTGGGGAGCGAGAGAAATTTATATATATATTATATAGGATACTGTTAAAGAGACGGTATAACCGGGGGCTTTGGAGAGGGGTCTCGAGGGTTTTCAAACTCACCGTTCGTTGGTTTAGCATCGCTTTGACTGCCGGGCCGGGTTTAACCTGTTTGGACTTCAACTTTCCAAGATTTTCAGTAAGTTGCATGGATATTCTTTTTAAATATTTCTTTTTTTTATGGTTCTCACTCGGTTTGTCGCGAATCTGCTATAGAGTGTGTGCTCACGGAGATATGTGTGGGTATGTTTTTCTTTTGGGGAGTGAGGGAAGGAGGGCAATAGAGCTAAACTACGCTAGGAAATGTCTGCAATGGAATGTGCTACTGGCATGGCATTTTTGTATACGAGTATATATATATATTTGCTATGGATACAATGGTTAATGACTGGGGTATGTGTGTTGGGGCTGTCTGTCTGCGTTCATGTGTTCAAAAAGAGGGGAGGTGCCAAGCCCCCCCTTTTCGGGACAAGGGTTGGACTTAGATCTAGGGAACTAGAGCCAAAGCTTATAATTACGATAACTGTAGGAATAACGGTAGTGATACTAACTAGATCTAATGCCATCCCTTTCGAGTAAGTCTACCCAAAAATTAATCAGATAGAGATACGAACACAAAGCAAATACTACCAGCTAGTCTAAAATTGACTAAAAAATGGGATTTTGGAGCAAATCGTTGGGGGTTCTTAGCTAGGGGTTGGAATGGTGGTAGATTACAGCTAGAATTGTTCGAATGAATTCGAATTGTGCCATTGCTTGCGTTTATTGGGTTAATGATTTCTTGGAAATTTATTTATTTTGTATTTTTATTGAATAACGATTATAAAACATTTCATTTTTAATCTTAACAACATTTCCATTTTTGTTTTGTTTTTATTTTGCGTTCTTTTTGTTTCTTTCGGTTTAATTTGTGTGTGAGTTTCAGTTTTCGTTTTTTTTGTAATATCTTATTGGGCGTAATACTAGACTTTGTTCTATGGGGATTATTGCGCCTGTTGTTTGTTTTCGTTTTCGAATTTGTATTATATATTATCATTATCATCTGCTTTGACTTGCTTGTTAAGGACTGGTTTATGTTCTTTGGTTCTGTGTTATTGTTATTAGTTGAATGTTATGCTATTGCTGATGCACTATTTCTTGGGTCGGGTGGAGTTTTCCAAATTGAAAGTTCGATTCGATTCAGTTCTGTCCGGTCCTGTCCGGTTCGGTTGTGTTATGTTTTGTTTTGTTGTGTCTTGAACTTCTAACTAAACCTAAACTTATTTCCTGGTAAGTTGAATCAAGGCCAAATTAGAATTCAAAATCAATTAATTAAAATGTTTTGCTTTTGTTTTTGGTTTTTAAGTGTACTTTTTTAAATCTCTATTTGCAGTCTTTGTCCTTAATAGAAATTTGCTTTCTTTTTGTTTGTTTTTGAAGCATTGAGAAGATTTTGAAAGATTTCATTTATTTTTTTTTTCTTTTGTTGGTTTTTTTTTTGATTTACTCGTATTTAGCATATGGTAAATGTATATTGTTTCATCATAGACCGTACAATCAAAATGTTTTTCATTATTTTATATATATTTTTTTTACGTATGTGTTTTAAAATTGTTTTTGTTAGGTTTGCAATTAAATTTAATGGAAAACTTGAAAAGATTGTATTTGGTTTGAATTGAACTGGAGAAGTCAAATGTTTTGTTGTGGCGTGTTAGTGTTATATTCGAAAATAATTATGCATTCGTAAGTTAGACTTTTCTTTTTGAGTTATATGTGGTTTTCATAACTTAGTTCTTGCTTTACAACGATATGTTTGCTTCTTCATAATTTTCATCTTCTTGTTGTTCTTCTGGGTTTCCATTCACTAGAGTATCGTGCTAAGTTTTTCATTTTCTTTTTCATTTTCGTTTAATGCATTTCGCTTTTGGGTTAAAGTAGGCTAGACTAGAGTTGAGTTGAGTAGAGCGTAGAGTTGAGTAGAGCATAGTTCAAGCATACGAAAGTAATACGAAAACCAAATGAAATGCGCTTTCAGCTCCTAAGTCATGTTTGCGGATGTGTATGTGTGTATATAGTATAATATGTGGGTGTATCTAATCGGTTAGCATTGATCGACTGATTGACTGATTACTGATTGGATAACTCAACTGCAGCTGGGAGTGATTGATATGCCAAAGACGAGATTTAGGTTGAGCTCACACAAGATACTCGTACATATACGTTACGAAACGAAATCAAATATTTACAATTCAGTATTTTTCGTTAGGTTTTCTTTTTGCTTTTTTTTTGGTTTCTTTTTGAGCGCCAGCTAATACAATTACAATACGAACTAAGAATACAGAACTAGCGGCTTTTTGCTTCAGACTAGATCCTAGATCGAAATAAGGATACGGTTTCCGATTCCGATTCCATTTCGACTCGACTAACTACGGATCTATGGCCAAAATACAAATAGAAAAAAATATACGTACAATTATGGAACGGAACGGAGCGAATCGGAATGGAATGAGACGGATAAGTCGAATAGAATAGCGAGTATTATTATTTACAAGGTTGTGGGGCTTGGGGCACAGCGGACTGTGCGAAATAAAAAACGGTTCGAAAACACTTTTCTCAATTTATTTGCTTCGATATCGCTTCTTTATTGTGGGTTCGGATCGGATTGGATCAGCATGGGGTTCCGTTTTCTTAATCTTCTCACTGTTCATCTTGTGTACTTAGTTTTTCTTTGGTTTCTTTGGTATGTTCAAGGTTTTTGTTTTTCGTATTTTAGTCTGCGCTTAGTCTGCGGATAGCTAGCTTGTAATTCGGTTGCAGCATATGCATATGTCTGGGTATATGCTACATGCTACATGTTTCCTTTGTATATGTATATGCTGTGTTTATGTACAATTTGAAATTGTATTAAATTTTACTTGTGTACTTAGCTCAATTTAATTACATTAAATTTTTTGTTCATTTCGAATTAATTGTAATTTATTTAAACATATAATAACATTTCTTTTTCTGAACACATTTATTCCAAATTTTTTTCTGATTTTTTTTTTTTTTTGGTTTTTATGATTTCAGTTTTTAAGCATTTATAGGTAAATATTAACACGATTTTCAATTTCTGTTTTCTCCGATTTATTTGTGGTTTCTTGTTTTCTGTTTTTTTGTTGTTCTTTAATTATAGTGGCTTATTTTGTGATTAAATCAAAGTCTTAAGATGTAGGACAAAATATGAACGTATAATTGTAATAATAAAATTAAAATAAAATTCTAAATTCAGCTATACATCGGTATTTCTTAGACTCATTTACAGTTATGTTTGCTAAATTTATTCAATTGTCTAGATTAAGGCTAGGAAAAAAAAACAACCTTACTTTACACTCGGCTCTTTGTATCTGCTATCTGGTTTCATTTTTCATTTTCATTTTCATTTATCATGTATCTGGTATCTTTGACCTTTAATCGTTTATCTGCTATCTGGTATCTTGTATCTATGAAGCTAAAATCATTTCCTCTGACCGATCTAAAACATGAAATCTAATCTTAAGTAGGCGGTTTTCTTTTCGTTATGCTTCATTTCCCTCTCCTCAATCCTCGTTCGTTTTTGGTGTTTTGCAAGTTTCATCGTCTTTGTCTGGACCATTATCTTCATCTTCTCTAATGCTTATTCATCTTATAAATCTTAGCATTCTTACGGATATAGTGACTAAGTACAGTACAATGAACTGACATTTGAATGTGTTATTCTTTTATTTTATGTTATTTTATATTATTCATTTATTATATAATTTCATTAGTTTTTATCCAGTTTATCGTTAGGTGTTTTGGTTTTTTTTTTTTGTACAAAATAGCATTTGCAAGATGTAGTTGTTATTGGAGAGTATTTACAGCAGTTAGCAGCCACAGTGGGGATACCCTATTTCCTTTCTCTTTGGTTTTGGGTGGCGATTATTTACACACTGTCCACGTGTCGCTTGGCCCATTATATCTGGCCTCCACTGTGGGACCTTGGAAACGTTGCATTATTGTTCGCTTGCCTTTTTCAGCTGGTTCTACTGAATTGCCAGGGGCTGCAGGGGCGGGGGTGGAAGGGGGGCCTGCCTCTCGGGATCAGGGGCTGGGGAAGAGGGGATCGAGTCGGCCAGCGCACAATGTTCCTTAAGGCACTTGGCTCTGCTCTGCTCCTCCGGATCTTTCTGTTGGCCTCGGACTCTAGGACCCCCTCTCAAAACCCTCCACCCCTGACCCTGGCCCGCCCCCCATCCATCTATATATATATATGCATGTACGTAAGTGCGTGTGAAAGTGTGCTTGTGTGGACGGTTCTCGAAGCTTTTTAAAATTTACACTTGAATATGATCGGTATCTAGTTGCCATGGCTATCCATCAATTTACATCGGCAAGAGCAACCCTTCTTATATACAGGTCTCCTACATACACATACATATATGATAAATATATTTATCTATGCAGTTTGGTATACACTTATACACACATAAATATATATCTTCATATTACATATATATATAGTGGAGTTTGTTTCTCTATTATAATACATTTAATGCAAAAGTTGAATTCGCATAGTTCAGTCAACAATTTCTTGTGTTTTTTTTTTTGCTGTGAAAGGGTTTGTGGGGTTTATTCTTGTGTGGTTGGGGATAGGGTATTGACCAACCCCTGCAATTCAGTCGAAGAAATCATCGCTGGAGAGCCCCATCTTTTAGTTTAACATTTACCTTTAGTTTTTGGTTTCGGTTGTTCTTTTTTTAATTTTTTGTTTGTGGTATATAGTATCCTTTTATTAAAAAAATCATAAGAGCGTTTTCTGTTTTGTTGTATCTCATGTCGCCACCTTATTTTTGGTTTTTTTTTTTTGCGATTTTATTGTGATTGAGCGGATCTGTGAGTGGGGAATTCGAGCAATCCGTTGGATGTTTTGACTAATTCTCGGTCTTGTAGTTTTATTGCAGTCGTTTCGCCTTTCCTTAAATTCCTTTAAGCACTGAATCTGCAGCATTCGTATTGCTTACGAGTGCGTTAGTTGTTTCGCTTTTGCTTTTAGTTGAATATTTGTACTTTTTATTTCGTTTTAATTCGGGGGGATCGAAGCAGAAGATATAGCTGATATGGGTTCAGTTAGTTATAAGTTATACGTGTTAGGTGAGAGGTTCGAAGTGGGTTGGGTGGGCGAGAGGTGGGAGGGTATAGATTTCTCTTAAGCTTTAATCAAAAAACAAAGGGTCTCGAGTAGTGTTACGAACGATGTTGTTTGGGTTATACACATAATACATCTATCACATATATGTGTGTTTTTGTGTATACGCCTAGTTGGTTAGTTCAGTTATTCCGATGGTTAGCTGTCTAAGTTAGTTACACGATAGTATTTCCTCTCACATTTAAAAGCAGATATTGCCTCGGGGTTTCCTCGGTTTTTCCTTGATGACTATACAAGTTGGTTTCGGTACTTAGTTAAATATTACGGCAGTTTTACTATACTTTCTTTTAATGTGTGTGAGTGTTTTTATGGTGACTGAAATCTGCTTTGTGAGTTTATCTTTTTCAGCTTCTTCAAAGGGACATCCCTCAGCATGGACTTGCTTCACTGTGCTTGGCTTCATCATTCGTCCTTTCGACCGGAGTTATTAAAGCATTACTTCCTCTGTATTATTCCAGCTAAAATAATGGCGTGTGAGCTTAATGATTTTGCATTATTTACAGTTTCCCTTTGCAGCTGCAATTTGATCGGGTTGTTATTCAGCTTCGGTTGTTAAAAATTTGATTTAAGTCCTGCCATCACTTCTTCGATGTTTATGCTGTTGCTTTCATCTCCCTTCTGTTAATCATTGTTATTTGTCAATTGTTTTCTTTTTATTGGTTTATGCCATACTACTCGAATTTATTGTTATCATCATCTCCCTTACTCATTCATTATCTTGCTTTTTGTTTGTTCTGGTTGGGACTTGAATTTTGTTTTTTTATGTTGTTTATCATTAGATGTATAATTTAATTAAATTAAATTAATTTAAGTTTTAATTTAGATTTAATTTAGTTTAGCAATAGATTAAATTTGTTTTTGTTATTTGTTCTACTTAAATTAAATATAAACAGCTTTTGTAGTCGTTTCTGGCATCCAACGTAACTCCTGTCAAGGCCAAATTTATACCACGCAACGTCTTTTGCACTGATTTGATTCATATGTCATACATTTATCGAATATCATATACATATATCATACATCATACATATGGTAATACATACATAGGGATCGAGACGTAGGCAAAGGTTTAAATTTAGGATTAGGTTTATACGTAAACATAGGCAAACATGTGTATCGCGTAGGTAGAAGAGCGCGCCACGTGGAGAGAAAAGAGAGAAAAAGTTATGTTCTAATCAAATCGTAATTCAATTCAGTTCAATTTAATTGATCGGACGTTCGCACTGGACAGAGAAAAAAAATGTTTGGGTCTTGAAGTTATAAAACTGAAATTTACTGTTTCTTTTAATGATAGTGCATGGAAATATGGCGGAGATTTTTTGTAACAATTGTTTTGGGGCTTCTGATTCCATTGTAATAATTGGGTTATTTAAAAAAATAAATCATTTAATTAAGTTTTAGTATATTATAAAATTCATACTCCCTAAAAAATGATTCATATCCGAATTTGTTGATTTTATTTTGCAGCATGTGCAGCTTAAATGATCATTTATGTGTTATACATTCTTTTTCTCTCATTGTGCAGCAAAACATAGGGGTTCCACTGTCCTGCATCCCTGGCGACCAGTGCGAACGTACCGTTTTGGAATTTTGCATTTTGCTTTTGGCAGTTTGCAACACTTAAACCTAGTTACGCTCTACGGCTCAAGGTGCACGGTGGTTTTGGGGGTTTGAGGTTGGGGTCAGAGAAATGAGTGTGCCAGAGCAAGATACAGATAGAGAGTGTGATATAGATGGGAGAGTGGCGGTGATCTGGGGGAGAGGGGTCAGTGCAGCAAGCGAGTGGCGTTATCCAACACTTACCCAGTAGTCAAACGTCGGTCTCGATACTAACGGCCAGGGCATTATTGTGCCTCATTGTGAGGCCGCTGCTGCCGCTGCCGCTCGTTGCCGCCGCTGCACTTGCGTTTATTGTGTGGGACTGTTGCTGCTGCGTCTGTTGCTGCTGCTGCTGCTGCTGCTGCTTGAAGCCGTTCTGCTGTTGCTGCTGCTGCTGCTGGTACAGTTGCGTCTGCGTCAGCTGCTGCAGTGGATGCTGCAGCTGCTTATCGATCGACATCGACATTGAGGACGCTACCGGCTGTTGCTGCTGCTGGGCTCCCAAAAATGGAGCCACCGCACTGCGTCCAGGATGTGTGTCTGTCAATCCAGGCGTGGACTCGACACCATCGTCCAAATCCATCATATCCGATGAGGACTCGGACAACGATGATTTCTTCATGTGTTGACCTACTTGGTGGTTTGTATGCATTTGTTTAGTGTGTTTTGTCGCAGTGTATATCACGCGTTGGCAGACAGAGAGTGTGTGTGTGTGTGTGTGTGTTTATATATGATGTGTGTGTACGTGAGTTTGATTAGGGGGATTCACACAATGCCAGGGATGCAGGAACGGATTTTTGGATGGA
The DNA here is from genome assembly GCF_014743375.2 of Drosophila subpulchrella. Lineage (NCBI taxonomy): Eukaryota > Metazoa > Arthropoda > Insecta > Diptera > Drosophilidae > Drosophila > Drosophila subpulchrella. Next base: position 22,040,701 of record NC_050613.1, read on the forward strand.
TGGGTTCGAGTTCGATTTGAATTTGGTTTTGGTTTTTGGGTTATCGGTTTTAATAGGTATTTTCGGGAATTATTTGTGTGGAGGTCACGTTTCGATATTCGAATTGGCCATTAAATTGACGGAATAAAGAGAGAAACAAAAAGAAGAGAGAGAGAAGAGAGAAAGAGGAGATCACACATACAGTTGTAATGCATCGGTAACGGTAATGTTTTTTGCTGTAGTACTCGCTTACACACAAAACACACACAGTACGTGCACGTTGGTTGTGGCACCGCTGTCAATACCGCATACCGCTGCCCCACCGACAGGGTTGCCACCCACCGGCGCTGCAGCACGCCACCCACCAGCCCACCAGGGTTGCCCGGGGGGGTGCTGGGTGTTCGGCAGTGCACAGAGAAAAAACATAACATCTGTTTCATATTGTCATCTCGACTTTTTCAATTAATCCTAAAACTGTATCATCAATCTTTGGCATATCATTGTGAAACCGTGAAATTCTACATCCATACTTTATAGGGAAGGTTTATAATTGTAATGTAGAATGTAATGTATTGGGATATATGAAATGTGTCTTGAGTCCTCAGTATTTTTAAAGGAACATGAAACTTTATGGTTCGTAGTTTTGTACATTCTTCTACATTTATATTTTATCGTTATATTGTCAAAGTAAAAAATTTCGAATCCTATGGTCATCTGGTGATTTTAAATATCTTCGAAGATTCAGTAAGCTTCTATGGATTTCGAAGATTTCATTGGTACAGTGCTGATATGCCGCAGATCAAAGGTAGCTGGAAATCGACGATCCGTTGTTTGTGGTGATATTTTTTCTCTGTGTGACAACGTGTCTGGTTCGAAAGCAGTGCCGGTACCCATCCGCTTGGGAGCCAGTTGGTGGTGCTGCCAATCGGGAGGATGGATGGTATGGTGGGTTTCTTTCGGTTGGTGGTTGGTTGGTAAGTGGTTTTTTTTTGGGGGCACACGGCACCGCCTTCGGCTTCAGCATCGGCATCCACAATTCGTTTCTTTCTTCGTAAATGTTTCTATTTTTATTCGACGGGTTCTACTTTTTGTTGCTCTACTTGAATTTGTGGTTGGGTTTTGGTGGTTCTGTCGGTAGTGGGGTGTTGGTATTCTGGGTGGGTTTGTAGCGGGTTTTTGGGGTTTGATGGGTCGGAGAATAGATGCGAATCGAGTACAGGGTATAGGGGCTCGAGCCAAGGCCACAACAGATATAACACAGGAGGCACAGAGCGATAGAGACTTAGAGACGTGGCTTGGGGTTCTGGGCTCGGAGTGGGGTGTGCACACACAGTGTTGAACTTACCTAATGTACCTGGCAAATATGGACAACTAGTAACGTGATTAAAGTTCTGGCTCTGCATCTCCTCCTGATCCGTTTCGCGGTGATAGAAGTAGTTGAAATTGCTGACGATGACCGGCACCGGCAGTGCGATGGTCAGCACGCCAGCAATGGCACACAGTGATCCCACAATTTTGCCCCAAACGCCGACGGGTCTGTACCATCAATCAATCATTCAATCATTCAATAAATCAATCAATCAATCAATCAGTTTCAGATAATCAATTTTTCAATTCAATTTGGAATTCGATTTCAATCGATAGTCGTGATCGTGTGTCAAACGATAAACGATACAATGCAATTTTTCGATTGGCAATCATTTGCACATACAATTTTTCCCGGCGTTTTAGGGTTGCATTTTTTTATTTTTATTATTATTATATATATTGTTTTTTTTTATGGTAAGATATAGGTGCAATTTTTGTTGGTTGTTGGGGATATTTGTTTTTTGGTTTTGATTAACAATTGATATATATTTTATTTGAATTGAGAATTTTGGAGTTGGTTGGTTGTTTTTTTTTTTTTTAATTGATTTTTGGTATTTGTTTGTTTGGATGGAAGCGAGCGATGTTAACGAACGAACGATATAAATAAAATGAAAATACAAATATATAAGAAATGTAAAGTAAAACTCTCGTTTTGTTCTTAGAATTTCTTTTGCGTTGGGTTTTTTTTTATCATATATACTGTATGCATTGGCAAAATTATACGGCATTACGCATTATATAGAAACAGATACAGGTATAGATATCGATAGGTGTACGCTTACATAAGTATATTTATAGAGAGAAGGGCTTGAGTAGGCATTAGTCTAGCAGAGAACGTTCAAATCAAATCAAAGTGGCGCAAAGAGTACGAAAGTCGAAAGAAGAAGGCACAACACTTAGAACAACGGGTGGGTAAGCGTATATCTGGATATATTTTGTAGAGTAGTATTTTTTTTTTTTTTTTTGGTATTTCTGTTGGCAGTTTTCGAGGCAGCTTGTTCGTGTGCTTATATACAGACATAATTATTGCATAAGTGCGAGCAACTGGCTCAGGTGTTTGTGAGAGTGTGTGGGTGAGTGGGGGGGGGCCTGGTGCATGAGTGTGTGGCGAAAACTTTTTTCTCCTCCGGTTAAAGTTGGAAAATGGGAAAGAGAGGGAGTGGAGAATTCTTTTTTTATGGGTTCTGGTATCGTGGTATCATAGGCAATTGGATTTGGCAGGCGGCTTTGTTGCTCATTAGGCGGCTGTAGCTAAACTTTTGTGTCTCAGTGTGCGTGTGTGAATGAGGGCGCTTAGGTGTGAGTGTGTGTGTGTGTGTGTGTGGTTGTGAGTGTCATGTAAGTGGGTAAGTGTGTTTATCGGGCACATGCAGCATGCTCGTCCTCGTCTCCTCCATCCTTTTTTGTTTTTTGTTCTCCTCCAGCTTTATTGTGTGTTCGTTGTGGGGTTTCAGGGGGTTAAGCTCGATAAACTGTTTGGCCAGCAAATGAAGTTATCGTTATCGCTCGGTGGGCGTGGTTCCATCACCCAGTGTTTTTCTGTGTGTGTGTTTGGTGTATAGTTTGTGTTTGTGTGTTAGATGATGGCGATTATGGAAGGCACTGTACATTAAAGTTACAGAGCCCACAGTATGAGTATTAAATTGAGTTGAACTGATGACTTGTTTCAGTTTTTTTTTTCAATATTATTTCGGTATTTTTTCGGTATCTTTTGTGAACTAAACAACGACACAACGTTACATAGGTAATTTGCGATAAGAAAATGATAAGCAAATACCTAAAATTGGCACAAAGTATAAAACAGCTAAACGACTTAAAGTGAAAACGCAATGAGATGGTAATGGAACTCGCGAGAGAGCGAGATGGTGGGTGATCGAGTGCGAGCGAGAAAGTAAGAGTGATGCCAACTGAAAACCGTTAAACGATACACAACGAAACGGAATGAAACGCAAGATTTTAGACAAAGATAAATACAAATACAAAGACAAAGACAAATAGAAGTCATTATAGACAAATACGAATACAAACAAACAGCTCAGCGAGTCAAAGTAAGAGACAACAACGTTTAAGTTTGGTTTTGCATATTATTAATCGGGAGATACGAAACTCAAAGGGGTTAACAAGAAGTACAGTTAGTTTTGGATACATTTCGTTAGATAGCTTTAGTTGGGTTAGCGTTTTTGGGGCGGGCTTTTAATAATCACACATAACGCAATTAACCAAACAGTTGGGAAAATAAAATTAGAACAGAACACAGAGGTGGAACGGAGAAGGAATGGAACGCCCAGAAAGAAGGCGCTCCCAAGGCGGGAACGAAACGATAACGAAACGATAACGGAAATAGAAACGAAACGTAAAATCAAAACTGGAGTTATCGTAAACGTAATCATAAAAGTTAGAATTGTATAGATTTGCATACGTCATGTCACCATATCCAACGGTGGTCATGGTAACGACCGCCCACCAAAATGCATCGGGTATGGACTTGAAGAAGGAATTTTCGCTTCCAGCTTCCGCAAAATAAACCGCCGATGAGAAGAGTACGACGCCTAAAAAAATTGATGGGAGAAACATTGCTTTGCATTGGTAATATATTCTTTTATGTTTTTTAATTGTATTTTTTTTGATTTTTTTTATTATTATTGTTTTTTTTTTCAAAATTAACATTTAACCAAAGAGTGTTTTTTGAAAGTAAGTCTTATATGTCTGGATGCGTCGGAAGCTCGTCAAGGTGGTGTACGTATGTGATGGTGGGGCATTCGTGTTCCAAAATACATTTCGCAACCCTGATACGGCTTCTGTTTCTGTTTCAGTTTCAGTGTTTTTGTTTTCGGTTCAACTTAAAAGAGTTTAGATATATTCACGTGAGTTTTGAATCGACTTCACCACAATCCGGCGGCATTCCCAAGCAGAAAATCAAGGCTTACCTAGAAGGTTTCGCTTTTCTTTATCTAAAATATATGGGTAGGATCAATTAGAGGATCAATGGGAGGAAATCGGTTTCTGGTGAGCCTCCCGCTGTTCGTACTGCTATGGGGCCCAAAAATATGGTGATATTTTAGCGGGTAGAACAAACGGCGACAGTGGACCATAGAGCGAATGTCTTGAAATCGAAATCAGACTCCATTCCTTATTTAGGGGCTAGTGGGATGCGGAGTGGGGGATGTAGGTACATACTAAGGACGAACATAACGTTAAATAGATGAAAAACGCAAAAAAGAATGAGGGGTTGGACAGCGACGCAAAACATAGAACCGATCATGCCACAAAAGAAACATTAAAGGAATACGAATGAACGGAAATGAAAATGAGACAAAAAACACGGGGAGATTAGGGGGTTGGGTCCGTAAAAGCGAGCGATCACCACATAAGGAACCACAACATTACATATATGGCATATTCACATCGCATTCAATTTACAGAGAGACCGTATTTCCGTTTCGAAGTACACAACTGTACACGGCGCACAGCGTGGGAACAGCGGAACTCTTGGGAATGGAACCACCATTTTTCGATTTATTTACATACATTAGCATTAGGAGTGACGAAAGCAAGACATCAATGAAACACATAAAGCTTTAGAAAGACATATAGTTGAGATATGGGAAAGACTGTACAACACTCAGTTACAAACACTCAGACAAAGAAGTAAGAGACACAGATAGAGAGATAAGTGTAGATATAGAAGGCAGGATTTGAGAGTAGCTAGTGCCGGGACCATACGGCAGTGTGGAGCTGAAACGTGGGCTGTACCTCATATCACCATATCCCACCGTCGTCATGGTCACCACAGCCCACCAGAAGCCGTCCGGTATCGACTTGAAAAAGGAACTGTCGCTGCCAGCTTCCGCGAAATAAACGGCCGACGAGAACAGGACCACGCCTGAATTACGATCCAAATGGAGATCGTTTAAATAGAGATCAATCGTTATATTAAAAGTGCAATTAATTGTTATTTTCTGCTTGGGAATCGGTTGGGGGTTGGTCTGGGTTGGATCATTGGGTCGCAGGGGCAGATACTTGTATCTGAATCCCGTCAGATTTCAAGGTGAATTGGTCCCTTTCTTATTAGTTCGTTAAAACAACTACAAGATATACATAAGACTATGATTATGAGTTAGTAAGTTGTTTTGGGGTACTTTTCTCTTTCTCTTGGAATTTGGTGCACGTTAAAGAAAACTATATATATGTAATTCAAAATGTTCTTAGGAGTATTCTTCGTTGGACATGTATGTATGTATTAGTAGTTAGTGTCTCCGTGTGGGTGTGTTTGTGTGGGTGTCACACAAAAGTTAGCAAAATATTACAAAGGCGATAACAAAAATTGGCTTGTTCCTCGGCGGGAACCGAAGTGAGAAAGAGCAGAGATCAGGGATCGTTGCCTACATCTCTGCGCTTCTACAAGTGTGGGTGTGTGAAAGAAAGAAAGAGAGATAGAGTGTGTGTGTGTGTGTGTGGTGGTGGTGTGTGTGTTAGTAAGGTTAATACGACTACTTGATCAGTGGAAACTATCTATACAGAAGATTATTTATTTATAGAGAATATTGTTATATTTCTTTTGTTGGTTTGATTAGAGTTAAACATGAAACTAGCTAAGTACTCTGTACAATACAATATACATACGTTATCGGTTCATAAGTAGTAGTAGGTAATTAGTCATATCAATAGATTTCTATACATATATATCAATATATCGATGTATATGTATATGCGTACAGTTCAATATGATAGGGCTACACTACGGCAAGACAAATGATACGGTAACGGAAACAAATCGAATCGAAAGCAACCATCGAATTTCTATTAGAAATATTAATATACTATACATGTATATATCAGTTATATAACTCAGTTGATCACCTGGAGATTCTGCAATTTTGAAAGCTAAACAGAAAACATCTAACACATCGTAACGAAACGAAACGTAATGAAATGGAATGGCATGGTATGAAACATAACAGACACAGAACTCAACGTAACTGATATATACAGAATATATATTTAGATATGCAGATAGTTGAAAGTTTTTGGGTAACGATATATTGATATAGATGTGTTCATGTTCATGTCAGTTTAGATATGGTACACTATAGATTATACATATGATATACTTAGGTATGGTTAATACGTTAATCGTTCAACGGATACAACAACAAACTATGAGCTAGAAATTACCAACTAGAAATTAGAAACTAGAAGCTAAAAACTATAGAACTAAAAGCAAAATTCAAACCACGGCACAATCTGTGGACATGGACATTGAAACGACAACGTTGATGATGAGTACGGTTTACGGATTACTGAAAACGGTTTACGGATTACGGTTTACGAACAACTTGAATGTGGTAAAACATGAACAACAATACAAAATATATATAATTAATTTGATACAGATGGATTAATTTCGCTTGATCTTTCTGTATGTATAAGGTTGTAACATATGTCGATCATCATTTCTAGTTGCTATTTATTTATCTGTTTGGTTGGACAATTTGAATGCCAAGAAGTTTGCCAATTTTAAGGCATTTTCAACGCAGTTTGGGCACATTTTCATGAGGGATCAAGGAGGGATGGGATCGAGTTAGATAAGATGGGTAGTTAGGCTATACATATAGAGAAACATTTAGATTAAATACTTGAGAAAATTCGTTGGATCTGCGCGCAAATTGCTTGGGGTCCTTAAAATTGACAACGACTTGAGCGCGGCATTTTGGGGAATATCGAAACGATTCGAAGCTAACAACACTTGATCATTTTCGCCCCCTGGTCTGCCGTTTGCACTTTGTCAGAGTATATCAGGAGTAATAGACTAAAATTCGAGTACACTGAGAGACTTTGCTGCTGTTTTTTTCCAAAAAGCTAGCCAAAACCAAACTGAAATTCAAATTGATATTCGTAATACAAAACGCAAATGAAGAGAACTCAACGAACATATCCAAAGTGAACGATACTTATAGAGCTTTTTAGCGGATCTGACGGGGGAGATCTGCAAGTTTTGGGATATAAGATCTGGGGATCGCTAACGTATCGCTGCTCCATTGGGCGATAGTTCGTACCTACTTAGCGCTAGGATTAGACGACACTAAATAAGTTAGAGATACGTAATGGGTGAGTTATACGAGTATACACCTAAGTAATATGGATACACGCTCTAAGGGCCTCCCTTCTAGTATATTTATTAAGTGTGAGTGGGTGTGGGTTTTTGGATGTGTGGACGTGTAAGGCTGTAACTATATAGTATGACTAGTTTACGTTACTTTAGTTTACTTTAGTTTAGCTTTATGTTTTAGGACTAATCTCTATTGGAGCGGTTTCGTTTCGGGTTTCTTTTGGGAATATCGTTGAGTTATTGAGTTGTTTTGGGACAGTGGGACAAGGGTGTCTGCAGATACACTATATCTAGATATGGATACTTGATCTATGCAAGTACTGGGAGCTCTCGTATTCGGTATAGCTTAGTCTTAAGTCTGGGATTTTTGGCTTTCGCCGAGTTTCGTGAGGCAAATCAAATTGAAAATTATAAGTTCTTAAAAAGCATAACACTTCTCTGTTTTTGTTGTTTTGTTTATTTGTGGATTGGTTGGCTGTTGTTGTCTGTGGCGCAATGAAACATTTGACAGGTTCGATATCTTTTTTTTTTTGTTTAGAGGATTAGAGGTTTGTGATGAGCGGTAACATAAATGTGCTGGCTTGAGGCAGACGTAAGCATAGATAGATATATATATGTATCTTTTGTGGTTGTTTTAATTCGCGATCGATGTTCGATTCCGTGGTATTTTTCGTATCGATGTAGTTATAGTTATAGTTATAGTAAGTAAGTGTATTGGGGGCTTTGAGACTGAGAGAAATAGTTAGAAAAAGAGCTTTCGGGAATACAGGGTGGCGAGGGTGAGTCTGTCTGGATGGTCGCAGTCGTTTTGCAGTATTTCTCTTTTGTTTTTGTTGTTTGAATAAAACTCGTAAATCGATAAGTAAATGTGGTATGTTTTGTTTTGATTTTTTTTTTGACTGTATGGAACTTACCTATAAATAAGAAAAATATAAGTAAACCTAATTCCCGCATTGAGGCTTTCAGAGTTCGTCCTAATATTTGTAAACCCTTCGAATGCCTAGATAACTTAAATATTCGAAATACTCGAACTAATCGTATCACTCGTAATATTGCCAAGGACATAGCCTGATTCGATGACTTGTCCTAAAAATTTTATCGAAATATATATATATATATATAGTAGGTGGTATGCATATATATATATGTATGTTGTTATGTACTGGTGTGTATCGTTTATATATATATATATGATGGATGTTCATTTACATAGCTCGATTGTGTGTATGTATATAGGTGAGTAAGCGGATGTTTGGCTTGTGTTAGTATCGGCAATATACAACAATGAACATAACCTGGTCATGTGTTATCGATAAACTGGGCTTTTGGGGTCAGGATGTGGGATGGGTTTGATTGGTGGGTTATTCGTTATGGATTGAGGTTGAAACAAATGAAAAGTTTGGACTGAAAGTTGTGTTGTGTTACTTTTTTTGGGTTCGGGGCGGGCAGGCAACCCCTTTTTTTATGTCAGGCAACTCATAAATGATGATGGCAACACTTATTACTTTAATCGGTTCAACTGTATATGCTTGTGAGTGTGTGTGTTCGTGTGTGAGTGATTAATATCGATATTTTGTTGTAGTTGGCATTGGGCAAACAGAAATCTCATACCTGTGGACTGACTGGCGCTTTTGGAAGATTTAACGTATCCTCCTCTTCGGCAACGACAGTCGCTAGTGTTATAAAGTACGGAATGATGGCGATTATGTCGATAACATTCATGACATCCCTGCAGAAATTTAATTTGTTCGGACATGCGAGGAACCTGAACACACACAAAATCGATACAACGACCAGCGATTGGTTTTGTTTTAGAGATTCACACAGACAGCGCGATAGAGAAACCGAGAGCGAGAGAGAGAAAGAGAGAGGGAGAAATGTAAGACAGAGAAAGAAGATTTCAGATTGAAACAGTTGAATTAAACCATGGGTGTCAAACGAAAGCAAAGCAACAGACAGAGAAATATATAATATATAAATGAATCAAATACAAAAAAAAAGAAGAGAACGGAAAATCAATCAATGTTTGTACTCAATTAAAAACAGAGTTTTAGATGGACAGAGAGATATTGTATTCGAGTTCAAGTTCAAACTAATATTTCTCTTTCGTTCGCTTAGCTTATAACTAGGTGTACGCATAAATAGTTTGTTATGGAAGAGAGCGGCCTACCTGACAGTTAGTTCAAATGTAAACCAAATAATACATAACGTTTCTATAAGGAAGAAAGGATCTGTGATGTCAGGCACCTCGTCTTCCTCGATTTTTGTGCCATTTGTTGTTGTATTGAACACCTACAAATAGAAACCAAAAGAGCAAAAGAAAAAAGAGAAGGAGATGGATATGTATCCCTGTTTCTTGGAGGTCCTTCGGCTTGATTCGTACGCACCTTGTAATGCTTAAATTCGGGTAATGTTTCTAGACAAAATATAACAATTGATAGCAATATAACAAATACACTAATTATGGCTACAACTCTGGCGGCTTGCGAACTTTCTGGATACTCGAAGAGCAGCCAGACTTTTCTCTGTTTCTCATTATCCGGTAATGGTCTTTCTTCCTCTTTAATAAAGCCTTCATCCTCTCTGCAAATATAGAATGATTGATGTTTCCATGTTAGTATAAAATATGCATTAAAACGTCTTATTCCCGTGTATGTTGTGTGAGTGTAGGTTTGGGTAGGTGTGTATGTGGGTCGGTGAGTGTGGCATTCCTTAAGTATTTTTGGTAATTTTTAGGCACAAATTTAATTAATTGGTTCGCAACTCTAATCGGAAGCAGGCAAAAGGCTTAAATCGAAAGCTAAGCTAAACTTAAAATATTGAGATTGATTTAAAGCCGCAAAAGAAGCGTTGAGTCTCTCGCAGCTAAGGGTTGACTGGTTTTTGGCATTGGCAGTTAGCAAAGAGTTGAAAAAGACTAAGTAGGCTGCATCCCGCTGGATCCTCGATCGTCCTTGCCTCGGTTGACTTTCCGCCTTCCATCTCCGCTCCACGGGTCCGGCCACACTGCCCCCTGTGCCGTATCAACAAAATTTTAAGCTGGTGGTCAAGTGATTAACATTCACTTTCCAGGTTCCAGTCCAGTCCATCTATATCTGCATTTTTTTTTCGAATTCAATAAAATTTGCTTCAACCTTGCCATCGGTGGAGATGTTTGGGTTTTAAGGGAAAGTTGCCAAAAATCTACATATATAATTAAACTTAATATATAATTAAAGCGTGATTTTTAAATATATATGGTATATGATCCTTAAACCAAAATTATTTAAAGCTACAAGGTTGGGTAATCTATTTTTTCGATTAACTTAATATTTTTGAGAACACTTTCCCTTTTAACCGCACTTCCAGCCAACGCAATGTGTAGGCATGTATGTATGTTTGTATTTAAGCCAAGTCTAGGATCTATTCTATGTCTATGTGCGTGTGTCGGTCTGTTTGCCGTGTTGCATGCCTCATTACACTGATTCGATAGAAATTTGCCGTGCTACCAATATAGAACAAACCGAACCAATTTGTTGTCCTGTTTACATTTGATTTGTTTTAGTTTTCTGTTTATATTTGGTTAGTTTTTGTTTCTTGGATGTTGTTTTACTTTTTTGGGGTTTCTTTGGTAAGGAAGTGGTGGAATTTCTAGTGGGCAACACGTGGGCTTACCTGAATTTATTAATTGCTTGATCACCTAATTCATAAAATTTTATTTCTTCACTAAATACGTCTAAAGGGACATTGACCGGTCTCCGTAGTCGGCCACCTGTGGATGAACGTGATGAGTGTTTGGTTTTTTTTTTTTTTTTTTTTGGGGTAGTGAGTTGGTGTGAATAAAGTCAAGTATTCATTGTTTGTTGTTCGGCGACGACGAAAATATAGAGAGAAATAGAGAAACATTAGCCTGGGGTTGCACAAAAGTTGCAAAGGATTTTCGGTGGTCTTTATAGATGGAGTTGACTGAATGCTTACCACTCTGATAATAGTATAAAATCGCGTCGAAGCTCGGTCGACTACGGTCAAAAAAATATTCATTTCTAAGCGGGTCAAAGTACCGTAATCTCCGAGCTGGATCCCCAAGCAGCGTGTCCGGGAATTGATTTAACGTACGTAGTTGTGTCTCAAACCTTAATCCGCTTACCTAAAATATTGGCATGGAAAAGGGGCTTAAACTATCGAAAGTTCATGTTAACAATTTGATGAACTCACATTTATAACGACTCTTTCGCAGAAATCATGATCGTGAGGAATGGGTTCAAAGTGTTGCGGTCCGCCACCAAAGCCATGACCAGCCCCCCCTTCTTCGTCTTGACTGCTCAATTTGGGCAAAGACCTGTGAATAAAGTAGTACAAAAAATTAAGACCAGATATAGGGATTCAGAAATAAGAAATATATGTGTATGGTTATTCATTAGAAATACTTGGTATATTTACCTTTAAAGACATTAGTTAACTTCAGTATCAATAATACCATTTAATAATAGAGATCAGTTTTTAGAAACCAGATTTATCTATCCAGTTAGTTGATAGATTTCAGGGTGAATTGAAGAAATTACTTTGGTATATTATTTAATGATTCCATTACCCAAGTACATGAGTGTTAATAAGAAATAAGCTTCCAATTGCAAAGTGATTAAGATAATCAAGGCCGAACACACAGCTCGTTGCAGCTCAACCTAATGAATTCAATCAAAGTCTGGTGCTTACTTTTAACCTAATTACTCAAAGTAAGCCAAACAGCAATTACTTTGAAGACGTCTCGTCGTTCGACTTTCTTTTTAACTGAAAGTCGCGTCTCCATTATTCAATGCCTTCGATCTTTAAGCTCTCCAGTGGCCTGGTCTTTAATTACTTTTTGGCTCGAATCAATTTTCAGATGCTCTGCCATTGAATATTCAATGGCCATGCATATTGCATGGCCGGCGGCAGTCGGGGATTTTCAGCCTCACTTTCTCGATTTCAAATTGCAATTCGCAATTGCGATGCCAACTTTTTGCGGATGCAACGGCAAAGGCAAAGCCAAAGGCAAAAGCGAAAGGGGGAGGACAAGGTACTTGAACACTTTATCCTTTCGCTTAGGCCTCGTTCAAATGAAATTCATTGCACTCCCCAACTACTACATATATATATTTGTGTATATATTGTAGACACACCACGCCCACGCCGGCAATATACTTATGTTTACACTTGTAATTGAAATTGTATTACAATCGCATATAAAAACGACCCAACGAGTGGGGCTCAACCACAGCAACACCATCATCGAACCACCCATTTTCTGGCAGTTTGCCCAACATTTTCCGCCCTTATCGCTGATGTTGCTGACAATGTGCAATTGTTGCTGCTGTTGCTGCTGGCAACTTTTTGGCGTTGCATGGCAGGTTGCCGTTGCCGTTGCCTGCTTTCTGGCGCCGTGCCGTGGCATTTAATTAAGCGTGTAAGTGCACTGGCCCACCCCCAAAACCCTAAAGCCCTGTCCTCATCCCCATCCACATCCCCATCAGTTATCCTCATCCACTCGGCTGCAATAATGGCGAGTGCCTGCTTGAACAAATTGTTTGTCGGCATAAATCTTTTCCGGTTGCAACTCCATCTTGCCGCTTCTTCATATTTATGGTCCTACATATGGTCAACATAATAATGGCATTGTAAATTACCGTTTATCGCCCTTTTATCCGCGATAAAATAAAGTAATATATCGGTTTTTAAACCAAACATGAGTATCTTAAGTAACTAGTTACAAGCATTTTATACCCCTTAAGTGTCTTGATTGAGAAGCGCAGTGGAAGGAGTTAAGCTGTCTAAGATTCAAAACATTTGTTTTCTTTCAGTATAAAAATAAATTAAGCTTACATTTCGTTTTAATTATAAGTGAAACATATTTGTACTTGCTTTACTTGTGTTAAGTTATCCTATGCAGAGATATTTACGACCACTAAACTGTGGTGAATGAGAAGCGCAGAGGAAGGCTATGGCCAGGGTTGTCACTTGCCATAAAAAATGTTTAAAGGTTGCTAAATGTCAGTACAACAACCCGCTATTAACTGGCATATAAATAATTAATGCCTGGGGGTTGCCCTCGATTAATGTGGGTCTACAATTTCGTAATGATACACCGATTATGTCAAGTTATTTTAACCGCAAATTGGCCTATTGTTCGGTGTGACGTCAGCAGCTGTTGCAAGCCGCAAAAAGAGAGTGCAAGGCGTAAAAGGCCGGTTCAAACTAAATGTCAACAAACAGTTTGGGCCCAGGTGTAGTAGGCCGACTTTATACCATTTATACCTTCTCTGCATCCATGTAGAGAAAATATAGTACATGGAAACAATTGTTGTTTATCTACTGTATGTACATGGAAGCAACTTCTGTTGTTTATCTACTATATGTAAATGTCAGTCAGAAATTTATGCATACTCCTCTCCTCTCTTTCACTCTCTGTGTTCGTCTCTGTCGCACTTGCGATGGTTTATATAGGTCAGCGGCACGGCCTGATGCGGCTGTGACGTCATTGTCGCCTCCTTTCTAGATGCCGCCGATGTCGATGAGTCGGTGCTCTGCTGCAGCGACCTATTTACAAGATATGTACGTATGTACATATGTATCCACAAGTCGCTACGTGAGTCGAGAAGAGTCGAATCGAATTGAGTCGAGTCGAGTCGAGTCCTGTCGAGTCGAGTCTCACCCACTTCCGCATCGTTCTGCAGGTGGATTGCATAAGTCGAAAAGCTGCCACTGCAACTGAAACTAAAACGGAAACGGAAACGGCGATGGGTGAAGTTCAATGCAAAGTCGAAAATCGAAGTGGAATTTCGTCCTGGGGATCGTGGGCCCACTATACATGTACTGTATGTATCTGACATGGGCAAAGTGTGTTTGTGCCTGTTTCGCTTTGTCCGGTCAAGGCAACGTCAGCCTCAGTCCTTAGACCTTCCAAGACCCGAGAACTAAGAACTGAGAACTGAGCCGAGACCCAACCACCAAACCTCCCCCCCCCCGTTTTTTTTGACTATTTTTAGAAGCGTCAACAACGGCATGCTGAAATTTATGAATTAATGTGATGGCGAAAGGAAATTTAAGGCATGCACACGCACACACGCTGAAGGAGCCTTGAACTGAGGGAGTGCGCCTGCACTCGTCACCCAGCCAGTCCTCATTGAGGACCCGCTTATGCATGCCGCACTCTCCTAGCTGCGCATCTGCAAGTTAATCAACCATTGGCACCGCAACTGCGTACATTTTTCGCCATTTAAGTAAACCCACAGAGAAGCGCGGAGGAGAGCCCTGGCTGTAATAAGGAAATTTAATAAGATGAATATATTAAGTGTGACTATCATCTGCATTAAATTAAAGAGAAAAGCTGGGCAGATAGTTTTTGTCACTTAAGTGAATCCTATGAGAATCGCGGAGAAGGGCGGTTCTTAAAAAATAAGACAATTTAGAAGAGCAGCTAGGATCCCTGCGTCTAATAATGAAGTTTATAAGTATTAAGTTTGCCCATTTTGTTAAATATATATGTTGTAGAAACAGAGGTATAGATCGTTTGTTTTATGTAACCATTTTAACCCATAAAGAAGAGCAGAAAAGATATTATCTGCAGTATCTATAGCGCTTACCCACAACTTTGATCACCATATACTGTATCCTTTCTTGACCAAACACTTTGTACGCGCTGCAATACAGAGTAAGCAGGAAATCTGAAGTCTTAAAGGAATTACCTTCTTACTTCTGGTTTACGAACTAAGCCTGAAATCTCCTTTGTTCAGCGGCGACTTTGTGTGCGACCCATGGCCAATCGATTCCCCTCTGGGAAATGGCATTGATAAAGCTGATTTGCAATCTCCTCCCACTGGAGCCCGTGGAAAGCATGGGCGTTCAAGGAGGGGGGTCGAGGAGCAGCGTGTCAACATGATTCAATCAACGCCGTCAAAAGAGAGGCGCCACAGGCTGTGCAAGGTGAATGTGATTGTGAATGCGAAACTGGATTCGAGGCTGACGTCACAAACGGCATTCGAATGACAAAGTTTTGAACGTGAATATGAATGAATGAGCATGCACATGGAGAAAATATCCGCATGAAGAATCACAAGCGCAGATGTATTATACAGAATACAATCACTACTTTAATGTCTGGATAATATCAACATTCCAATAATCGTTTTTGGATTAAGAAACCTAACCCACATTGTGGCCCCCCTAAAAAGTTTTCCTTTTAAATATATGTAAGGAGATTCTTTTTCGCTGTGAAAGTACTCCCACTCTCTAGAATCGTATTGCATTTCACCAATTTGCCTTGGAAATGCACCTGCCGCCCGGATTTGCACCCGGACATTTTTATTTGCAGGCGGATCCGGATCCGGGGCCATCAATCGCCAGACGGGGGATCGGGAATCACGGCCGCCGCAGAGTCAAATTATGCAAATCCCTGGCTGAAAGATTCACGGACGGATAGTTGGACAAACGGAGGGACCAACCAACTGGCCTGCCCTTTGCGACCTTGGCCAGTTGCGTGCACAATTTGTGTGAGTTGCTGGTATGTTTTCGTGATTTACGTATTTCAATACCCTTGCCACGAAATTCGGGAGTTATATGACATATTTAAAGTGATTTAAAATTGTTATATAAGTTGTAAAAAATGAACAGTATGTGCTTTAATAAGCCTTCTTCTTTTCATAGATAGTTCTTAATAAATTTTAAGCATTATGATATTTGGTATGCTTTGATTGTTAATGCTTAAATTCAAAACATTACATTTGTAAATGGCACAAAAAATATATTCTTTCTGAGGAGAAGATATACTGTCCGTTTTATGATATACGTTTCAAAAGTGATTTCCAAACATTAGAACTCAAAAGCTTTCTTCAAAAATTGACTCAAATAAATATAACTATTAGCTTACTTATAGATACTTGGACAGTGCTGAAAAATGCAGGTACAATTGAAAGCTTTAAGGATCTTAAGATCAAGGGTATTTAAATGTTTTGTATACAATGTTGGGACTTGGCTTCTCGTTTTTCATTTCCATTCTCATTTTCCGTTTGGCTTTTTATTTTTGGCAACCGTTCTCAGGTTTTACTCGTGTGCACCGACATGCAAGCTGTTCCTCAACGGGAAAGGTGAGAAAGGGGGAAATGGGGTGAAAGTGGGGTGAATGGGGAGTGGCAGGGGGTGAAAGCATGTTGCCTGTCGCTTTCTGTTTTCGGTGCTGTTTGCTGTTTGCTGTTTGCATTTACCGATGCACGTGTGGCCAGAAGAATGAATGAAAGGGGCTGTGGAAAATGGAGGAGGCGTTGTGGAAAATTGCAGACTGGATAAAGGAACCCTCCTGGCAAGGCGCAAAAAAAAAAAAAAAAAAAGTGCTGGAAAAGTGTGCACGTCAGGCATTTTAAACATGTTCCGCTATTTGAAACTTTTCGTCGTTTATTATTCGAAAAAGTGGGCTTTGCTTAAAGAAATGTAACAACAATAGAATGCCGGAAAGGAGTTCGAGGGATTGTAGCCTGGATAAAGAAAAGGACAGGAAACGAACTTGTTAAGCGCACAATTTAAAAAGCGAGCCGAACTTCGCCAAAAGGTGAAACTTTTCAAATGTCTCAAGTGCGTCAAAGGCGAAAGAGTTGGCAGAATGAATGGAAAGGGTTTACAAGAGGGCAAAAGGGCAAAAGGGGGGTGTGTAAGGGTGGAAAATGGCGGAAAAGGACCTGTACACTTGACTATGGAGAGATAGAAGGAGATTGAGGACCCTTAGCCAGGGCTCTCAGAAGTGCAATCAGTTCATAGCTCTTCAGCCGGGCTAAGACAATCAAAAGGCTATGATGGAGCATTCATTAATCGATATTTCATGGTGGTATAGGGAGGAAAAGTCATCTTTTAAATGGAAGTTTCCTTAGGATTAATTGATCCAAAATGGTGATTTCCTGATGCTATTCAATCGTGAAATATTATAGTAATCTACTAAAAGCTAGCTATATAGATTCATTTCTCCCTCTCTATATATAGATGTACATAATAGTAAGTATATATATAATTAGTTTTTCTCCCTCGGTTGACAACTGAAAGCTTCAAGAAATATATACAATCTCGGTAAATCCATTGAGGGCAAGTCCGCAATAGTTGACCCAAAAGCTTTTCTCCCCTTTCTCGAGATAAGTTCCAATCGTCTTGGCCGCAATCAAAGTAATCTCCATTCAATTTGTTAAGTCCCCGAAACCGTTTAATGTATTTCCATCCCCTCCTTTTACACATTGTATGGTTTTAATTTTAATGCACCGCACATAGAAACTGCAGAGGGGGTTTTTTTCGGTTTTTCGTGGGGGAAAGTCAGGCGAGTGAAAGCGACACAAAGCGAAAAAGGCGAGACATGCTTGTGTGTGTGTGTAGGGTGTGTGTGTGTGTGTGCAGGGTGTGTTTGTGTGTTTGTAGGGGGTGGGGGGTTGATAGTACATAGTACACACTCATTGTTGGCTGTTCGGTGTCCATTGTTCATGGCTTTGTTGCTTTGTTGCTGACGTTGACGGCGCTTGTCGCCTTGTCGCTGCCAGCAACAACTACTACTATCAACAGCACAAACAACAACACCAACAACACCAACAACTACAACCACTATCAACAACAAGCAGCAAAAGCCAGGATCAAAAGTCAAGAACAATGACAGCAAATAGCAAGCGGCAAGCAGCGGGCAAAAGTCAAGTTGCAAGTTGAAATGTGCGGCAATTGTTTGCTTGGGTAAAAGGCAAAGTGAAAGTGTAAGCCTCGTCAATCAACAACAACAAGAGCAGCAAGGAGCAGCGTAAGGACACTGAGAAAAACATCTTGGTATATCTGAGAACACATGAGGAAGTCCAAATTGGATGACATACAATATGGTATACGGTATATCACGTACTAATATGATCTCAAAATGTATGTTCTCTGTAGAGAAACCATATGGTTTTACCAAAAATCTTATATTACATACTAATATGATCTCAAAAAGTATTCTTTAAGATAGACATTTTAATGAAAAAGTAGGAAATCAAGAGGGTTTAAGTAAAAGATATTTATTTTTAGTATTCCTCTATTTAAGCTAAATTGCCGCTTAGATTAGATGATCGTTTGCTATTTGTTTGGTAATGATATAGAACATATATCCATAGGGAATAAGTGAATATGTTCTTAATATGTTAAATAATACAATGTTTGTATTATCTATTTCGTTCTCTGCAGGACCAAAAGGACTCGGTGTCAGCGAATTTAGTGGCATGAATTGCTTTCGCTAGCGTCGGGCATCAATTTACCAATTTACCCAGATGCATTAGATTCGCTCTTCATTTGTTCTTGAACTTCTGCCGGGGAAAAGTCTTTGTGGGGAGGGAAAATCAAAGGTGGGGGTGGATGGGGGAAAAGCCAAGGAGCCACAAGCACACAGCCAACCATCCAGCATCGTTATCAATGTCAAACTCATGTCAATTCACTGAGACGATTACAGGATATCATCAAAGGATATTGTTATGTCTCAATCGGCTGAAGGGGCAGGGGCGGTGTGCAGGGGGATTGTTTGGATGGATGATGGTCTGGGGCCATTGGAATGTTAATGATATTGATGCTGTGCCACTTTTGTGTTTGCCGTTTGGGCAACTGTCAATGTCACATTGCGCATACGCCGCATTGACCCACCCACCATTCGTGCTTGTGTGAGTGTTTGGTGCGGGTGTGGATGTGGGTGTGTTTGAGCATTTGTGTGTCTGTGTTTTTGTCTGTTTGTGCATCTGCATTCACATTCACTTCATCATTTGTCATTCATCATCATCTCGAAGGACTGCGCGCCAGAAGGTATGCAATGAAAATTCGTAACAAGCCGTTAACATATCGCGTTCCTCATCCTTACGACTTTTCAGTGGCATATCTCGGTATTCCCTTACCAAAAAGGTGGAAATAATTTTACGATGATTTACAGGCATCTTAAAACATTAATCACAAATAATTATAATCCGAAAATTACGTTTGCTAAAAACTATTAGAGATGATTCTTTCCAAAATAGATGGAAAATATATTAAATTTAAGACTGTGTAAAGGATTTTCAAACATTGCTTAAGAATTTAGATTTGTAAATATAATACTTCTAATAAAGATCACTAAAAAAATAACCTCTTTTTTTGTAAGGGTTCTTATCTCATTTTCTTCATAAACTGAATACCAAACACATTAATGCCCATTATATTTTATAAATTAAGCTTAAATTTCAAGTAAATACGTAGTATTTTAAAGAATTTAAATTCAAACCATGTTATTTTTTATAAAAAACCCAATAGGGATGTCCGGAAATTTAAGTAACCCCTTAAAAACATTAGTTATTCTTAGGGAATGAGTATAAAATGATATTATATTTAGAGTATATTCTCAGGCTATATTAGGAGATGTTCTGCAATATTGCTTATAAAACTGATAGCTGATAAAAATGCAATCAAGAAACACTTTAGATTTTTATCCCCCGCTTGTTTCTTCGAGGTGAACCCCATGGAACCCGAGTAAGCGGACCGCTCCAGGACCTTACCTATCGCAGAGAAGAGGGGGCGAGGCGTTGGATAGGTTTTCACCGCTCAACGGCTGCTCCTGGCGCGGTCGCAGGACCGGTGTGAGGCCCCATCGCTCGATGAAATCGATGCGGGAAATGGTTGAGGACGAGCAAGTGGTGCGAATCGCTAATTGCGCCAATGCTCAGCCTGCTCGGATGGCGTATCCTGGCCGGGCCCTCGTCCTGCTGCTGCCGCTCCTGCTGCTCCACTTTATGATAATCCACTGGCGATGCTGCTGGTTGTCCGCAGGACCTTCTGTTATTTGGCGAGCTCCTTGGCTTTCGGCACCTCCGTGCAGCTGCTTCTGGCCATTAAAATTGCCCTGGCTCCTATTTCGGCTAGCATTTGGCAAATGGTTTCAGTTGGAAAAACGGGGGGAAGTCCTTTGGGTTTTCAGTTTTCAGTTGTCAGTTTTTAGTTTCCGGGGCGAAGACGAGTCGTAGATTTTGTTGTTTTATTTTCAAGTTGCTAGTTTTATTTGGCTTTTAGAATAGTTCTTAGTTTGGCAATTAGGCAATGCACTTTGCACAGGGCTGATGACATTGCTTTCCGGTTTTTACGTCACATATTTTCCTGCATTTTGATTTTTATTTATTTATGTTGGCTTTTTGTTTCACAATACATTTTCAATTTAAGCCCAAATAAAAAAATTACGCACACACACACAGAGAGAGAGAGAGAGAGAGAAACCGTTTCATTTGAACCGGAAACAGCAAGTGAAAATGGCAATTTCCGCTTTTTGAAAGCACTCTTACAAGTTTTAGATTGTTTTGAATTTGTTGGGTAAAAATAGGCTATTGCGAGTGGTTCGTTACCTATTGATTTTTATAGACCAGATTTCGTGTGTTTTATTTATGGCTGGCCATTTAAAGCGTTTTCATTCAGCCCACTAAACGGCTCTCACAACCCATTTTGTGAAATAATTGCAATTGATTGCGAGTGGAGAGGCTGCTGCTCTTGGTTGCTTTTGTTGTTTTTGGCGCGACTTTTCGATTGGGAACAACAACCTTGAACCTTTCGGTTCGGCAGAGAAATTGGGCAGGAAAATGAGAGAGAGAGAGATGGAGTGGGAGAAACAGGTGAAGCCCACACAAACACATATATGAAAATTTATATACATATATATTTGAACGGAAATGGCCCACGCCTGTTTTATTTTTGACTATTTCACACACACAAGAAATAACTTTGGGGAACTTTTATTTTATTTAAGAGATTTTCAAGAAGAAGAATTCGAAGAATTCGCGAGGGGGGGTTTATCCCGCTAGTCGCTTTTTTCGTCCTTTGCCTTTTGCCTTTCGCTTGGTTTCCAGTTCGAGGGCCAGAACAAACAACAGTCCGGTTCTTGATTCTTCGCCTGGAAGAGCGCGGCGCGCAAAAACGTGGGCCCGGCACAAGGTGGCAATGGAACAGGTGGAACGCGCGCGGAACGGAATGGCATGTGGAACGGACAGCAAGGCGAAAAGGACGGCGGACGAAGGACGAAAAGGCGACGAATGTTGGGCCATAAGTGGCAAGCGAGAAATTGAAGCGTGTAAGCGCTTAACTGGCGATGTAATGACACCGACGCACACACACACACACAGCAGCACACCCACACGCTCTCTTCCACACCAACACACACAAGCGTGTGTGTGTATAACAAAATAACACCAATACGAGGGCAAAGCAGAGTTCGTGAGTCATTGTAAAAAAAAAACACACACACACACACACACAAGCACAGAGAAAAAGAAAGAGAGAGGGACGAAGAGAGAGAAAGAGAGAGTTCTAAGGCCCTGCACAATGGGAAACTTGTTGGCGGATTTATTTTATGCAACCCATACACACGCACCCAAAGAGAGAGAGCAAGAGAGAAAGAGAGAGTTTAGTGCGTGTCCTGGCTGCGTTTACCGTTCGCCCGCCTTGTGCCTGCTTTATTGGCGTTTCCTGCTTGGCCCGCTGCTTCGTTGGTTTCGCAGCCTAGCGTATTGTGCGCTTTTCCATTATCTTTACCGTTATTATCAGACACCTCCGCTACACCTATCTCCCTCTCTCTCTTGCGCTCAGGAGTGTTAAGCAGCTGTCAGTTTTTTTCATCTTTTTTTTTTTTTTTTTGCTATTGCGTCTGCGTGTTTGCCGTATACAAATATGCTTGTGTGTGTGTGTGTGGGGGGGGGGGGGGTCCCCATTGGGGCCGGGAATTTAGCTAGGCCGGGAAAAAGTGAACCGGGTCCCCATTGCCATGCCCTCTTTCATCTCTTCGCATCTCCAACGAATTTCGTTTCCTTTGGCTTTTTCTATTTTTTCGGTGTGCGCAGTAAATACTTAACCCCCCCCCCCCCAACCAAAAAAAATAAGAGAGATAGAGCGAGAGAGGGAGGCAGCTGGCCAGAAAGAGACATCAACTCACGCCTCTGTTGTTGCCTTTGTCTTGTCACGCATTTCGTGGAACTAAGCTGAACTCAGCTCAACTCAAGTAAACTTTACTTTACTTCACTTTTCCGCCGAACGGTACTGGGTTCTAGTTGGCAAAGGACCAGGGAGGCGAGGTAATACCCTGGGGACTTCAACTTTCGGACCTCGTACCCCTTACATATCCCAAATATCTGGTAAATAAAGTATTTTAAGATTGTAATAAAATGATATACAATTAAGAGATCTAAATGAAAAGGTTTCCAACACCTCCAGTGTACCCATTTAATCCAAAATTAGATTGTAATATACCAATACCAAATCGAATCGACATATATATAGTACAATTTAAAGTAATTTATCAAAACCCTTAACATAATTAAGTCTTGATATGAAAGTTTATAGAGAAACTTTGGTATGTTAATAACGGAACCCTAATTTCATAACCTCTATAAACCTATAGGACAGGCCTTACCTTAAGATACCCGAACTTTTAAAAAACTTTAGTAAAATATAGATTAATTAAAATAAACTAAATCTCAAGAAATAAAGTTATGAACTAAAACGTTATTAGTAGATGATAACGGATGATTATATGATGATTTTAAATAAAATTCAAATTAAAAGACATTCAATAAAAACATATTATTAATTCAATCTTGAAAACAAATAACTTAAGACAAAACCAAATAGATACTTAAGATAATTTCCGTGGTTATAAATTAATTTAAGGAAAATCAAATGAGGAGATTAAAAACTAAAATAAATATAAAACAACCAAATGAAATAAATACAAACTCAAAAGAAATACATACGACGATTCCACTGAGGATGCTGAGTGGGTTTCCATTATATAGCTGGATTTGTCTACACCCCGTAGAAAACTTTATGCCTTAAATTCGATTTAAATCTCGCCTAGTTTAGCTGGTATTTCAGATGCTGTGCTGTTCGACTGTCGCCCGACGATGCTAATTGATTGATGGATCTAACTGCATTGTGTTACCACCCCTTCCACCCATCCCACCCATCCCATTCGCCCCATTTCTCATTCCACACGCCAAAAACCCGCTGTCATCGATGGGTTTTAATCAATTTTGATTAGCTAGCCGTGTACTTTCGTGTGTCTGTGCTTTTGGCAACAGTTTGAAGTTCACACGTTGCCAATCTGTGTCTAAACCGAAAGCAGAATCAGGCCCAGCAGCAGCTCATCCATCAATTTCAGCTGTCTGAGCGACGGTGTGAGGGTTTGGCATCCTCGCAAAGGTCAACATCGGCATCGGCATCCAGCATTTAGCATCCAGCATCCAGCATCCAACATCCAACATCTGTGTGCCACGGAATTGAGCACTTGCCAAAAGTTGGGGCAAATTGCAGCCAGGTGAGAGGCCGCACGGATAAAGGATGAATTAAGGACTCAATCTGGGGCAGATTTGTGGTTAGCTGGCGATTTTCTACGGCTCGTTGGCTTGCAATAAAATAACTCATCCGCACCGTTGTCGCCAGTGAATATAACGCATACGCAACGTGTGCGGCATGAATTCGATCGATTGTTTGTATGGCATTTCGGGTGCAGTTTTTTAAATGAGTTTTAATTTTAAAAGAATATTTTAGCTTAGAAAGCCGAATGCTTAGCCTTCATCCTATTTATTTTCAATTGGGACACCACGGCGTATGCTTAATAAGGCATAGAAGTAGAGCAAATACTACTTGAAAAACAGAGTATAAGTAATCCTGTCTTGCTTTTATTGAAAATCTATTATAAATATACATTTAAGCTGGCAAAAAGTAAAAAATCCTTCTATTGCTGTGTTTATGCTATGCCTATTTCATGAAATCAATTCATAAAGTGAGCAAGTTTCATGAATTCGATAACACACGAAAGTTGACTATTACTATGTTTATGCTATGAATTTCATGCATTCTCCAATACATGAAATTATAATAGCCCCTGTTTATACAACACAGACAAATTCATGAAATGATATTAGAAAAGCTGTCAAATATGTTGAGTTTGATATAGAACTCTATAGAGTAGTAGGCTGTGAAGTAGGCTGTGCCTCAGCATTTCGTAAATTGGGACTGAATTCATAGTCAACTTTCGTGTGTTATCGAATTCATGAAACGGTGTTTATGCACACACGAATTTGCTAATTTCATGAATTGATTTCATGAAATAGGCATAGCATAAACACAGTATATGAATTCAGTCCCAATTTTCGAAACGCTGAGGCACAGCCTACTACTCTATAGAGTTCTATATCAAACTCAACAAATTTGACAGCTTTACTAATATCATTTCATGAATATTTCTGTGTTGTATAAACGGGGGCTATTATAATTTCACGTATTGGAGAATGCATGAAATTCATAGCATAAACATAGTATATATAAGAAATATTAACAAAGGCTACATTTAAATCTAGATTTGTTAAGACTCGCAAGCCTTTAAATTGATTTATCTCTGGTAAGGCACAACTTTAAAAGGCCTTTTAGTTTTTAATAGAAGGTTTTTATACTTTTTTGCCAGCCATGCCCCCTTAAAATGTGCCATATAACGCTAGAAAGAGCTGAAAAAGATGCTGGGGCTCTATAAACCCGGTTTTTTGTTACGAATTCGCTGAAATATTACATATACGCCTGGTAAAATATGGAAAAATGTTCTAAAGTCATGGAAAACTGAGAGTAATTTAAATTTTCTACGACAATATTAGGGATATTTACGTATACGCTGGCTTTATACGCTTTTCACCTTTCTGCCTTCGCTTCTTGTTGTTTCTTTGGGCATAGCTGTGTGTATGTGTGTGTGTGTGTTTACGTGAAGATGAACACAAAGCGGAGAGCGAGGAATGCTGGGGGAAAAGGGAGAGGAACAAACACTCGCACACACACACACACATTGCAGCAGTGAAAGAAGGCAGCAAATTGCCTTTGGAACGTCCTTAAGAAGGATATACCTCAAAAATATTGCTTACAGCGGAATTGTGTTTGTTGTTGTTGCCCAGGTAGGCTGCTGTGCAAGCAAGAACAACAACAACAACAACAACTATACTTTTCTCTCCCCCTATTTTCTCTCTCTTTCTCTCTGTGTTTCCTTGCTGCCTAGCAATATGTTATGTGCCCACCACCCACCGCCTTTCACCTTTCTTGCACTACTTTCTCTTTGGCGGCCACTTGTTTAATGCTATTTTTTAAGTGTTCTCTGTTGTTTTACCCTTATTTTCTTTTAAATATATTTTGTTTTATTTAATTTGTTTGTTATTTTTGGTTTTTTTTTTGGTTTATTTGGCTATCTAAAATTGTGTGTTTTGCGCTTGTTCGATTTATCGCCGAAATGCATGGCATGTCAGCGGAATTTCAACGATGCCAAACATCGCAGAATCCGCACTGCAGACACAATGGCATTACTTTTACACACGGGTCTAATTTTGTTGTTTTGTTTGATATGTCAAGGTTAAGCACACGCACGCAAAATCCCATGGATTTATGTATCTTTATCGCTCGGTTTTAATCTCTCCATTTGCCGCACTTTTTTCGCCTTTCTTCTTATACCTTTGATTGGTCTTTTTACACACACACACACACACGTACACAGTAAAAAAAATGGTTTTCTTAAAAAAATGTGTAAAAAATGTAGGTTGTTTTCTTGAATTTTGTGGGCTTTTCAGCACGTTTTCCTTGACAGGATTTCTGGGCCTTTTCCGATTTTATTTTTGTTGCTCGCGGCCGTTTTGGGGTTCGTCTTTGCTTTTGGTGTCCTGCCCCGCCCCCTTTCGCGGCGCCCGCCCCCTTGTTGATGCACACTGCCACTGGAACGATTTGGCCACGATTTGGCAATGGAACACACAGCCGCGCACTTTCCCAGTCTCAGTTCAGTTCAGTTCGGATTCAGTTTCAGTTTCAATTTCGGTTTCAGTGATAGTTTCTATTTCGATTTCGATTTCGGTTTTGGTTTCGATTTCGATTTGGATTTGGGTTTCGGTTTCGGTTTCCGTTTCGGTTTCGGTTTCTCTGCATCCTCGTCGGCATCTGCTGTCGGCTGCTGGCTGCCAAAGACTGACTCTCTCTGGGTCGGCCGCTCGGCGTTCCTCGTTCGCCGTTCCGCCGTTTCGTTGCCGGCGTTCCCCGTTCCGGTGCCGGCGTTCCCGGGATTCACGCACCACGCCACGCCTCCTGCGGCTCCGCCCCCTCTCCTTCCCGCGGCGACAGCTGCTCCGCCACTGGAAGCTGGAAGCTGTCAGCTGGCCTTCCAGGCCGAAGGACCGCCGAGGAGCGAGCTTGAGCTTCGCCAGATTCCTCAATGAATAAAGCTCGCTCGCTGACAGCTGTCAAATTCGAGCGGCCGCAGGTGTTTGAAATTTCGCCTCGTCACCATCTTTTTCTTATGTTTTTAGTTAAAAGCATATCAAGATTCACCATAGCTTATTGTTTTTTGTTGAGTTTATTTTAAATGAATCTTGTTAAAAAAATTAATGTTTATTTTCTAAATGTTATCTTTTTCTAAGTCTGTTTAGAATTTAATGTTAAAAGCTTTTAAAAAGAAAATTGGGGAAAAAAATAAATGGGAAATGTGTAAGAAATTATTTTTTAATTTTAAATTAAAATTTGTTTGTGTTTTTATTTGATGAAAATTTGCTTGGAAACTTGAATTAGTTTCAAATTACACATATTTGGTTTTTTTTTTTAAAAGATGCCAACAGGTGTTTTTCCAATGATTTTGTATGTTTTTTGCTCTAAGTTATAGGTTAATTTTGGGAGTAAAAACAAGGCTTTTTATTTCTATAGATAAATTATTGTCACTGCTAAACATGTTTTCGAAAATGATTTACTTCAACTTTTAGCAAAACGTGGTTAATTAGTTCCCTGCTTTGATGTCCTGTGACAATTCAGTTTAAAGTTATGCTTTTTTGATAGAAAATGTTTGGAAACTGGTTTTATGTTAAATTTTTTTTATAAATATGTCAACTTTGTCAAGCTTAAAAATGATTTTCAAGAGTAATTTGTTTCAATATATACTATAATGCGAACCCCTATAAATGAACCCACATAAGCCGAGAGAAATACTAAAGAAAAAAAAGTGTGAGCGGTAAATAGTAAACTACAAATTTCATTTCTGTTTGTTGTTGTTTAATCTTTGCTTTGATTTGGGGCAGTTAAAGTTAAGTCTGACTTCTTCTCCCATGAATAATGCTAACCGCTCCGTTTAAAGACTTTCAAATTCCTTTCCCCCGTCACATATTTATTTGAGTGAACTTTTTATTTAAGTTTACTTTCTGTATTAATTACTGGCGGAATGGAATGCAGCGGAAACGGAACGCGCTCAACTGTCAGTTGGCTGTCAACAGAGCGAGCTTTTCGCCTGGAAGCCGGAAGCTGTGCGTCTGCGGCCATCCGGCCTTCCAGGCGAAAGCTCGGCGCACAGAGGGCGCCACCGCAAAAAGCTCGGCGCTTGGATGCTGGGCGCGCAGTTAAAAACTCGGGAAATCCAATCCGAAAAGCAGGTGAATGAATCGGAAAACGGAAAAGCTGGCTGCCCTGGCGCAGAGGGGTTAAGCGAGGCTTTGGTGGGTTAATGGGTCGGTGGGTCAGCCGCATCGTTTGCAATCCACCGCAGTTCACCGCCCCCGTGTGACGTCAGTGGGCGGGCCTGACGTCCGCGTATCCTTGACAGACTGCCAAGGCTGAACCCCCAACCCCCAACCCCCAAAGACCACCCACCGACCCACCTAATGCGATTAATCCGGCACATGCGATGCCACTCGACCCACCAGCAATGATAAACAACTCGACGCAAATCGAATTCATATTCCGTGCACAAAATCAATTAGTCAGGTCCATTGACCAATAAAGACTAACGTAATTTATGAAAAAACAGAAGTTTGTATATGCATAAAAAGCAAACTTTTCACAAGCACTGGCAATTTGAGGGACAGCAAAATTGAATTAAACTGCAAAAGCGGAGGAGCGCCAGGAAAAAATAAAATTGTATTATGTTTCTATTTAACAAGCTTTAAAGTTCGCTGCAAATATGTTACTCTATTATGTGCCTATGCAAACCTACAGGTAATTTATTTTCTTTGTCCACAACCATAATGAAATAAATTAATGATTAGTTTTTCAAAAGTTCAGGCGGTATATCAGAATTTACGCAAAAACCCTACATTTAATGTGATATTCTGGCTAAGTTTAAGTTAATTAAAAGTTTTATTGACTTGAAAATATGGCTCAATTTGAATATCAGCTTTTATAAATCTGCTAGTAAATAATTCAAAAATCTACTGGCAACTATAAGCACTTGGCATATCCGTAGTTATTTATTATTTATTGTGAAACTCGACACTTTTTCAAGGAGCAACAAAATAATTGACAGTTTAAACGGAGACTAATTGAGTTGTAGTTGCATGTCAGCGTCAGTGTGTTTAATTCAATATTTATTACAGTAAATTGCCGATGTCAGTTGAAAAATCGTACTTCTAAAATGTAGGAATTTTTTTAAACTAGAGTGAAAGTTGCATGGCAATGGAAAATATTTAATTTGACCTAAAAACATTTTCTTGGAAATTGTTTTGTGGAATTTCTAGTGCCTGCATTGCTTCAAACTACTTCGTTATTAAGATAAATATGCCAAAAACCACAAATGCTTCAGCAAACTACAAGTCTCTACAAAATGCTTTCCATTTTTGTGGCCTTTACAAGTACCTACACAAAATGCCATAATTATTGACCAACCAGATTTTGGCCAGAAATTCCCAAGGGCTCGGAAAAAAGCACTTCCTTTGGCAGTTATGCCACTCGAGGTTGGCTTTCGATTTGTAAATCGCCATTGCCGGCATTGTTCGACTGGCAATTAATCAAGCTAAAATATTCATTATGAGCTTGTGCATTTTGTACTCGTCGCACCATCGATTAGGAGTGTGCTGAAATCCCGGTCACAGTATATCGTATACATGGGCGATTTATATAGAGAGAGTGGGTATAATAAATCGAACGCTTGAATTGTGGTTGCGGCAAACTCGCATTCCATCAATTAGCCAGCGATGGGATGTGCTCTGGATTTATTTTTGGCAACGCGTCTGACCTCCAGAACAATAACAAAGGGCCCCAAGTGACGCACATGTGATTTTTGCGTATACAGTAGGATCATATGGGGATGCCATCATTAAGACCAGGATAATGCGGCTAGTCCTGGCTGCACTTAGCCAACTCAGAAGCGAGAAGCTAAGCCCAAAAGCCGAAACCTGCAACCGATGCCTTGGCTGAAGTCAAAGGCTGTGGGAGCCATAAAAATTTTAGTGTCATGTTATACATTGTAACCCATCCGCCTGGTTTTTCACCCTCCTCCCCCCCTTTTGTAAACCCCATTTTCCGCGGGTTTTCCGCCTCGTTGCTGCAGTTTTCCCTTGTTTTTTTTTTTTTCTGTTATTTTTCTTTTCGCTCTGTTCAGCTCCCTTGTTAAGCTGCTAGCCAAATTTATGGGCAGCGCGCAGAGGGGGAAAAGCGCGGAAAATGCATATTTTCCGAGGGTCTGGCCGTGGATTCGGTGGGCCTGCTCAGCGAGGATAACAATAAAAGTGGTGACCGAAATATATATATCTGCGGCTATCTGGCGACCAGGAGTATTAACTGCGTTGATTTACAAATCAGGGGATCTAGTTATAAGTTTTATTTTAGGTCAATTTGGTAAAGACTAGTAATATTAGTTTCTTTTTAAAATGAATTTGTGTGAATTAAAGAGTAGTTTAAAAATTCAAAAACGAATACAGACAATATACAAATGATTGAGAAAGCCAATATTTGCCTTTGGGACAGGCCCAACAATTTACTAACAATGAAAATATACATTTTTAAAAAATATTAATGGGGAAGGCAACCCTTATATATTACATAAAATAAATAGCTACATTTTCAACACACATTAATAGAGACTATAAATGATCCAACATAGTTTCTATATTAAGAACAAAGTTTTAGTAAAGAAATAGATAGATAGATTTTCAGGCTTAAAATGAAGTTGTGATCCCTTGGGTTACTGGCACCGCTAATAATTATAATAGATATTATCACTTTCGGACCCCATGCAATGGCAGCCACTCAAAATGCTGTGCCACAATTTTTTCGCCACCCGCATTTTTAATGAGATTTATGAGATGCCAGGCCAGAAATGAAGAGTGGCGAAAAAAGCTAAAATATGTTTTGGGATGAAAGGGCTGCTGGAATTTCATATTTCATATACCGCCGCGAGGAGAGGCGATTGGTGCAATTACAGAGGACGACGGCGGCAACTCGACGACAATTCGGCAACAATGCAGCGGCAGCAACCTCAAACGTCAATGGCTGAGGAGCGAGCGTGGGAAATGTGGCCCGCAGCAGCTTTTTGGCCAGCATTCCGGCAGCCTTTCGTCCTGCGAGGTGGGCAGGCCCAGAGGAGAAGGACTCCAGGCAGCTGCATAAAATATGCGACCGAAGCACGTCGAGGGTGGGGGGATGAGAATGAAATATACATAGTTTTGAGCAAAGAGCCGTGGCCGCAGCAAAGAAAAACGAGCCATCGATGGGTGGAAAAATGCGGGAAAATCGTTGGGGTGGCGAGGAGCGGGTCTTTATACCGCCGAAACTTGTGCAGCGCAGCAAAACAACGTGCAAAATTTATAGCGCATCCTTCGAGCGAGTTGCAAGTTGCAATGCCTGGAAAATGGGATGAGGCAAGAGGACATGGACGTGGACGTGGACGTGTACGTGCAAAGGGGGTCGATAACTTGGCGCCACGACCATCATCTGCGTGTGTCTGTGTGTGTGATGTTGCTGATGAGCAGAGATCTGCACTGGGAAAAATTCCAGCTTAAATATATATCTTTTTAGCACACTCCCCTTTAAATACTTTTTTTTTCTGAATTAGGGTGGGACTCTTGGAATATATTTTACAAATCAAAATATATCATTAAATATGATTGGTTTTTTTTCAAGCACTGAGGTTAAACAAATAAGAGTTCATTAAATATTCATATATAAAGCCCTGAATATTTAATTTTTATGAAAGAAAATATGTACACCGTAAAAAGTTGTTTGTTCTTGTCTGACAAAAAAAAAGAGAGCTAAGCTTTTGTTATACAAGAAGTTGAAAACAAACAATCAAATATTCTACATTAATTATTTAAAATTATATAATCAATTAAAATATTTTTTTACATTCTTTAACTTATTGAGAAGATTATAAACCATTGAACTAGTGTTTTTTTGCGTGTGCTGCATCTTTTTGCCGCCCAAATTGCTTGTCACTTCCGGTTGTCTGCTCTTCCGCTCTCTCACGTCTCTCTCTCTCTCTTTCGCACACACACACACACACACACACACCGAAGAGAGTGTGAAATATGGCTGACACTTGAAAGTTGGCCTTCGATTTTTCATAACAATTGCATATTTATTTGGGCATACGGCACCCAAAAGTCCCACTTTCCTCACATTTCCTTCGCTGACTTTTGGCCGATTATGCAAGCGCCGTTTCCCTTTTGGCCAAGTTTGCAAAAATAAGACATAAATAAAGAAATGGAAAGCGATTCCAGTGGCTTTTATCGATTGTGTATCCATAATTAAATGGCTTTCAGCAAAACTAGACCAAAAGCGAAAGGTATAATTAGCAGTATGTTTATAATTCTTTTTTTTTTTTGTATTTTCTGAACGTTTTAAAAATAAATTAGGCAGTGATTGCCACTTAAAATGAGATAAACATGGGATATTTCAATATTGGCAACATATTAAAAACACATTAGGATGAAATAATACAGTGATTTAAATGCCTGCGTCTAACCAATAAAGCGAACCCGAGTTTTTTTTGTGTACACCCAATTAAATGTCAATTTATTGGTAATTGAATTTCATGGAGTGCGCAGGCAATTAGGTGGTTCATATGGAAATGTGGGTTGTGGCAACATCTGGCGAAAGTGAAGTGAAAGCAGGCGCATTTCTCCGTTCCGTTTCGTCTCCATCTCGCTTTATGGACATGTATCTCCGCCTGCCTTGTGTGTGTATGGCCTCAATTTCCCAAGTCCCCGGGTACTACGGCAGAATCTCTCCACTTTTCACTTGCCACTCCAATTTTCCCCGTCCCCTCCCCCTCACCCTTTCCCTTCCCCCTTCCCCCTCCAAGCCCCTCTTGTTTGTCTGCCTTTAAATGTGTGTCATGATGTTAATTTGCTGCACCGCCGGCCATGGTAGGGTTGCCAACTTCACTTAAGATGCATCTAGCTTTAATCGGAGATCAAACTCTGAATCGAATCTTAAAAAAAATATTAAGTGTATGTCTGGTTCTAAAAACATTTTATGTGACTATATTTTACAAGGTATTTTCTTAAAAATCCATTACTTATTTATTATGGTAATAAAACATATAAATTAATAAGCATGTTTATCATCTTTAAGATACAAGCAATATAACTTTCTTTAAAGTAATGATAATTCATCATGTACTTAATCTTTTGTTAATTAATGATTTTTATGATATTAATATCTTTCTATATGTTCTTTAGCTGAAAAGCAATTGATATTAGGTCACAAGTTAGTCTCTTAAATTTTGCTTGTAACCTTAAGTTGGCAACACTGGCCAGCTGACTCCGTCTGGGCCAGCTGCAAGGGATGGAAAGGCGGAGGAAAAGCGAGGGAAATGCGGTGGAAAAGCGGTGGAAAGCCGGGCTAAGGATGGGTGGTTGTAGTGGGCCTGATAGGAGAAACTGGCGACGCTTTGCCTGTCGTCAGTTTGTCTGCGGCTCTCCGAATCCGACAGTCAGTTGGCAGGCAGTTGGCAACTGCAACTGCAACTGCAACTGAAAATTGCAACTGTATCCGCATCCGTATCTGCAGCTGCAGCTGTAGACTACGATTTTGGCCAGAACGAGCGACACTTGCAGCATTTGTCAACGTCATTAGTTGCACATCGAGCACACTGCAAAACAAAAACTAAAAAAGGAGGACATTTCGAGGGGAAAGCGCCAAGTTTTTCAATGCTAAATTGAATTTAAGTTTTAATTGGTTTGAAAAACATCTTTAAATTGCTTACACAATTTTGTGTTTTTGAGGCATCACCAATTAAAACTTAAATTATATTTCGAATTGAAGGTTTTGCTAGTTTAAAACTTGTTTACTTTCTCCTCAAAGGTCCTTGTTTTTTAGTCCTAGCATTTATTTATTTAAGAAGGGCTTTCTTGGGAATGGTTTACTTGAATATATTATTAAATTGGCTTTTAAATTTTAAAAGAATTTAGGTGGGGAGTCTGTGAGTATAAGAATGAGTTTATAATATTTAAGAAAAACTCCTTTTAAAGGGTTACTAAATTTGCAGATTTTGTGGACTTTAAATTGTGATAACTTCAAGTGGGCTTGCAAAAAAGGGTCAAAAGGGTTCCCACTTCATTCGCCTGCGATCTTGTAGCTATAAAACTGACAATTATGTGAACTTCAAGGCGGGGGAAATGAATTTAATTTCAGTTTTGCTCGTTTGACGCGACATTGTGTCTGGGCGGCGACCACGCCCCCTGGCCAAAGCCATATCCTCACGGTCCCGCCCCCAAAGGCCTAACAACTTTGCCGGAATAAACAAAAAAAAAATAGGGAAAAAGGACACAAAAAGAGAGAAAGAGAGCGAGATACTGACACTAATGCAACAAAATTGAAGCAGATGCAAGTGGAAATGTCCTTGAGGCTGCTGCACACACACACACACACACAGAGAGATGTATAGTTTTATATATACGGGGATATATATGTGTATCTGTACATACATACCGCTGCTTAACCCAAAGGCATCAGCACTGTGTTTCTCTTTCTTTTATCCTTTTTTATGGCCGCCAGAGTTTTCAGTTGCAATTTTTGGCAACTGCTGCAGCGTGTGACGTCACAAACACACACACGTACAGCACATACAAGGCTTGGAAAATGGAGTTGGATTTATCCAAAAAAGGGGCGGGCATAGGCGGCTCAGGGGGCGTGGCTGGCTGAGGGAAATGTGTAAATTGCTGCTGCATTTTGGGCATGTTTAATGTAATTACCAAAAGGCTTTCAGTGCACAAACACACACGCAAATGGAGGCACACACACACTCACGTGCAGCCCCCTTAACCCTTATGCGTCCCTCGTCCTTCTGGTAACTGCCTCTTGGCATTCAGCCAAAAATATCATTCTATAAAATACGAGTTTAAGCGCAAGCACACAAAAGTCCAATAAGAAACTTCCCCGAATAACGAGAAACAAAAAGAAGAAATGCGCACTGAAAAATCAGCAAAAGAGAGAGAGTTTTTCCCCGCCCTCACATGAGTTTTTATTTCGGGGGGCATACATGGCAGGCGTTTCTTATTTTTTCGAAGGGGGTTTTCCCGGGGAAAACCATGTCCTGCTTGACAGGCTGACTGCCTGGCGCCCTGCAACTCTTGAACAAAATAACATTTTGGCTTTCACTTTTTTTTTTGTTTTTGTTTTTTTCGTCGACAGTGTTTTTCTATTTCCCCAGCCAGGCTGTGTTTTCGTTTTGCCTTCCATTACTATTTTTTGGGCATTTCTCATTGCTTACTGCTCAAATGGTTTTTGTTGCCTTCAATTGCACAGATGCAGATACAAAGAAAGGCCACTTAAATAACACTTTAAATTTGGTGAAGCAAGTTATGGCAGTACTGGTAAATTGGATTTTGCGGAATCGAAAGGCTACCAATATAAATTATGCATTTCTGTATATTGTTTGGCATATTTAAATTAACATTTTAAGGGCTGAATGGCTGAACTTTCGAAGCCTTTGTTTAATAAAATAGTATTTGACTATTTGGCATTGCCATATTACGTATTGTTGAGCATTATTTATTTTTCCCTGAAATTGTTTTCTCGTCCTTGTTAAACAAAACACAGCAAGATGCATGAGGTAGTTACATTTCTATCTATAGACGGAACGGAAAGTAAGCTAGATCTTCATTTAAATATTTTGTATTTTTATTTTCTGTATATGATAATAAAAATCTACAAAATGGGATCCTGTTATTCAAGAAAAGGGATACAAAAATATTTTTTAGATTTTAAATATGATTAACTACGTTTTCTACATAAAAAACAATAAGAATTTAATCATAATCATAAAAAGTGATGTTTTGAGCAAATTACTCATCACATCTTTTATAACGAATGTTATCTACTATGATATCTATTTCTCGCAGTGCACATACAAGTTTGAGCTTCAGCTTTCTTTTCATTTCTCACTTTCTTGCTCTCCTTTCTCGCTGTCAAGTGCAACACGAAATGCTCAACTCAAAGTTCTCCTTGTGCTTCGTTCTTGATTTAGTTTACTTTAGTCACGTTTATTGCGCTTTTAGGACAGATATCTTCACCCCTAGCACCCAGTTCGTACTTTTTCCCACTCAATTCCCCTTTTCCCTTTCTCCACTTTCTTTTTTCGGCCCGGATGCGAACAGGGCGAGGTAAACAATTCGAGTGGCGGAGTTTGAGTTGGGGGGCGTTCCTCGAGTGGCTCAGGTGGCTCAGGTGGCTCAGGTGGCTCAGGTAGCCCAGGTGGTGCACCCAAGTGCCCCGAGATCTGTGCCAGCTGGGGGGCGCAGATAAACGAATCCTTTAGGCAACATTCGTGGCATACAGCTTCCGTCGCTCGTTCGTTCCTTATTTATTTATTTTGCATTTGGATATCCGCATGCAGAGGGGCTTAAATCTGATGAAGCCATCAGCAATGCGGCAGGCCAAGCACTTTGCACCTTTTACCAGGAAATCTCATACAGAAAATGGGAATCTACTGAGTACGGAACAGCCGTCTTATCTGCCAGCATTTGAAAATTATTAATGCAATTCTAAAATCCGTAGACCTTTTTCTATGCATTTTTTTTAATTTTAGAGCAAATTTCTTTTGTTAAAAAAAGCTATTTTATATGGAATTATGTTGTTAGAAGATCATAAATGATTTAAATTTGTTGCAAAAGTAGTCATTGCCTTTGTTGAGTGTTAAAAATGCAAGTACAATAAGTTAAGATATTTTCAAGACAACTTAATACTCATTTGAATTACCTATGTACGTTTCAATTTTTGTTTTTTGTAAGATGGGGGGCTTTTATTTTATTATTAAACTCTCCTTCACTGTTCTTTAATTATCTATGGAATTGGTAAAAACAATATTTGTTATATTTAAGAGTTTAGACATACATCTATTGAGCAATAATACACTCTAAAGGTATTTTACGAAGAAGGAAAATGCGTTGTTTCTTGCAATAACCATATTTTAAAGTTGAAAGGAAATCTTTCCGAGGGAAAAGTAAGATTTTGTGCTAGAAAAATACCGAATTTGTGAATGGTAAAGAATGGAGCATTTTGCTGAGAAGGATATGTGATTCAGTGATTTTCTTGGCATACCCGTAGCCGTCGAGGGAGTTGCGCTGCAGCTGCTGCTCCCGGAGCTGCAGCTTCCGCTCGGCGATCTTCTTCTGCTCCTCCTTCTGCTCGAGCTGCTCCTTCTGGTGCTGCTGCTGCTGCTGCTGCTTCTTGCGGTGCTGCCGATCCTCCCCAAGGCCGTAGAGGCCGGCGACGGCGGCCATGCCACCAGGTGGGCCCCTGGCTCAGGCTCACCTGGATGGATGGTAACCCGATGGGATGGGACGTGGGCTCGCGCCGGTTTGGGACTCACTCCGATCCGGTTTCGGACTCTGACTCGGATTCGGAATCACTGGGGGACTGCTTGTCACTGGTTGTGTCATGGATCGATATCGATTGCTGTGGCCGCGACTGCCATTCGCTCATTTTCACTTTCGTTTTCATTTTAGTTTTCGCGGCAATTCACTTGAATACATGGCTAATAGAGCTGGCAATAACAAGAAACAATCGATAGGATTATCGATCATTTCGATGGCCCACTATCAGTGGCTTTGAGCCACCTTCCACAGTTGTCGAGAAACATTGGGTGTACCTCTAAGCTATCCTATACAAATTAGACCAACCGACCTTTGGACAAATTAATAGAGCTGGCTAATAGAGCTGGCAATAACAAGAAAAAATCGATAGGATTATCGATCATTTCGATGGCCCACTATCGGTGGCTTTGAGCCACCTTCCACAGTTGCCGAGAAACATTGGGTGTACCTCTAAGCTATCCTATACAAATCAGACTAATCGGCCTTTGGACAAATGAACTTTTTATTAATTTCAATAAAATCGATATGCAATATCGATAAGTTTCTATTGCTGGGGGAAAGTGGACAGATTTCATGGGTACTGACATTAAAGCCATCTGATTTATTATCTCGATCTCATTAATAGTTTAAAAACATTTAACTGTTTCTCAAGGTGTGGTATTTGGTATTTTTAGCTTTGATGGCAAACGATCACGATTCGCTGGCTGAGAACTGAAGCCCCTTGATGAGTGTAATTAAAACAATATAATGCTACTTATCGCTCGCCCTCCCCAGCACACTTCCGATTTTCGATTTTCCGGCTCCCGATTGCCTCCCCTTCCCTTTCCCACCCCTTTCACCACCCACTCGCTTGGCAAATCAATTAGCGTGCCCTCTCGCCCAGAGTCTTATGTAACCATTGCGTAATGCCAGCCATAATTGCATCGCTGTTGGTTCTGCCTTGTTGTTGGTCGTTGGTTGTTTAGCTTGAAGCACATTGCCGGGAAAGCAAACAAAAACCAAACCAAACTAAAGCAAACCAAACCCCTAGAAAAGTGAATCACATCACATCAAATCGAATCGAATGGAATCGAAATCAACTCGCAAGCAAACAAAGCATGTGGCATTTGCCCTGTTCAATGCGCCATTATCTATTATCAAATGGATTCCGCCTACCTGTTCGTTTTAATAAATTGACTTTGATTTGAAAAACGAAAGATTGGGTATTTTTCTGTGGAAATATAATGTCCTTTTGTGATGCCCAACTTACCACAATAACTTCATCAAATGGGCAAACCACTGATTTTTTATGTAGGAAAAATAAGATTCAGACTTTTTTTTGACCAATTTTCTCATTTTTCATCACGTTTTTTTGAAAAAAATTGAAAAAATAAAAAATTTTCAGGTTTGAATTCCAATGGATTAGAAATTAAACTACGAGTTCAACGAGGTGTGACATTCCTTATTCTGACTTATATTGGCAATTTGGCAGTCAAAACTCTGGTTCTATAGGTAATGAGATGAGGAAAAATGAGATTCAGAATTTTGTCAGAAAATACTCGTTTTTATCGAGGTTTTTCAATTGTAGTTTCGCCAAATCAAGACGTACAGCTAAAAGACCGACTGTTTTGAGCAGCTGGCTTCCAATGCTAACGATCCCCATAACTTTGAGGAAAATTTATTTTTGACCAATTTTTTGCATTTTTCATAAGGGGTTACATCAGGATTTTTTGAAAAAAATTGGAAAAATAAAAAAGTTTCAGGTTTTAATGCCAATAGGTTGAAAATTAAACTACGAGTTCAGCGAGGTATGACATTCCCTATTCTGACCTCTATTGGCAATTTGGCAGCCAAAACACTGACTTTTTAGGTAGGAAAGATGAGATTCAGAATTTTGTCAGAAAATACTCTTTTTTTTCGCGGTTTTTCAATCGTAGTTTCGCTAAATCAAGGCGTAGACCCAAAATTCCGACTGTTTTGAGCAGCGGGTTTCCAATGCTATCGATCCCCATCATTTTGAGGAAGATTTATTTTTTGACCAATTTTCGCATTTTTTGTAGGGGTTACATCAGGTTTTTTTGAAAAAAATTGAATAAATAAAAATATTTCAGGTTTGAATGCCAATAAATTGGAAATTAAAATACGAGTTCAATGAGTTATGACATTCCTTATTCAGACCTTTATTTGCAATTTGGCAGCCGAAATACTGACTTTTTAGGGAGGAAAAATGAGACTCAGAAATTTGTCAAAAACATACTCGTTTTTTCGCAGTTTTTTAATCGTAGTTTAGCTAAATCAAGGCGTAAAGCAAAAAGACCGACTGTTTTGAGCAGCTGGCTTCCAAGGCTAACGATCCCCATAACTTTGAGGAAAATTTATTTTTTGACTGATTTTCGCATTTTTTGTAAGGGGTTACATCAGCTTTTTTTGAAAAAAATTGAAAAAATTAAAAAGTTTCAGGATTGAATGCCAATGGGTTGGAAATTAAAATACGAGTTCAACGAGGTATGACTATCCTTATTCTGACCTCTATTGGCAATTTGGCAGCCAAAACACGGATTTTTTAGGTAGGAAAAATGAGATTCGTAAAAAATAATTTTTTTTTTGCTGTTTTTCAATTGTAGTTTCGCCAAATCAAGGCGTACAGCTAAAAGACCGACTGTGTTGGCAGCTAGTAACATTAAGTATATCAAGTTCAAGTTGTGTGTGTAGTTTCATAGAAATTCTTATAGCATCGTTAAAAATTTCAGAAAATGCATTTAATGACAATAGTTCCCACCCCCAGTGCATAAATAAGAATACATGTTTTATGACTGTTAATTGAAATGTATGACATTGATTTGTCGAGTTATGTGGCACATAAAAGTACCCCATAAATAACATTTGATGGAATTATAAAACAAAGATTGCTTTCAATTAGATTGAATATAATATTAATGATTTCTCCATTCGTGCTAATTGATATTTATTCTATCTATATTTCAATCCATTATTTTAATGGAGAGCATGCGTTACACAATTGAAAGAAAACACGTGCGCCAATTAAACATAAGGTTTCTAGTTGACTGAGTTAGCTGTCTAGCCACATTTGGAATAGATGCCAAGTTGCAGTTTTGCGGCTCAGATGGCAGCATTTAATAAGCCAAAAGGCTTAAAACCGCTTGGAAATTGCTTCCGTGTTGAAATTGAGTTAACAATACTTGGCTCAGGTGGCAGAAAAGAGAAGATAGCTCAATGCTGGGTCGGGTTTTATTGATTTATGCGCCCTCGCATCACGTATACGCCCCGCATCACGTATACGCCTCGTGTGGCTCGTGTTGCTGTTGCTATTGCTATTGCTATTGCACTAATCTCCTCCAGTCGGTGGTTTTGGTGGCTTGGTGGTTCGGTGGTCTGGTGGTTCGTTGGCGGTGGCCATTAGGTGACAGTTGCCCGGCTGCACAGGCTTAAAGTGCAATGCCAAACACTTGCGTTGACGCTGACGTTCATGTAAGCGCATTAACTCATACAGCGAACGGGGAAATTGGCAAAAGGGGGGCTAAAGAGGGGTTAAAGAGGGGCTGAAGTGGGCCAGCATAGGCCTCGGCCAGCCGGCAAGGTCAGGGCCAGAGTGTGGGGGACGCAGACCATCAGACCATCAAGCCATCAGTCCATTGGCCATTCAATTACGACGACAGAAAGGGGAGCCCACAACGCCTCCCTGGGCAATCGGCTCGCTCAGTGGCTCACAAGCATGCTCACATATGCCAGAACTTAAGGCCAGGGGTTATGGGCTTATGGGCTCCATATTGCCAGCATATTGCCCTGGATGTTTCGGTGAATTATGCCTCGAAAGGTACTCTTAACTACTTGATAACTCTCTTCAATAACTGGGAAATTCCAATTAGCATCTCCATTTTTGGTTTCAAATTCACATATAAGATTATATTAGTTATAAGGCTATATTAAATATTTAAAATCAATATACCATTAAACTATTTCTCCAATTTCAATGGCTGATTAACTTCCCTTCTCTATAAGACTATATTAAATATTTAAAATCAATATACCATTAAGTTATTTCTCCAATTTCAATGGCTGATTAACTTCCCTTCCTTAAAAATGTCTAGAGTGTTATTGGGCATCAGCTTATCAATAATCCCCTGAATTAAAATTAGGTACTTCAACTTGAAACTGTTTAATAATTTTATAAATTTCAATGGACGATTAGCTCACTTCCAGAACCTTTACAAATTCTAAATTCCTGGAGATTCCCTTGGCTTTGGTTAACAAATAATCCCTGGAATTAAGTTGGCCACATAAACTTGAACTTGAAACAGGTAAGCCTGTAAGCTGGTTACTCTATAAATAGTAGCTCATTTGTGCATGGCTATTGCGCGTCATTTTAATCGGATTTAGGCGTCACTATGGCTGCATTTAGAGTGGGCATTAGAACAACCTGACTTCATGCCTCATTCAAGCCGCACGCTCTCAACTTTTCGCATTTTGTGGGTGTAATTTCAATGCTCATCGGCATTATCATTAATATGAACACGATGTGGCTGGCCACAATTGAGGTGGGCGTGGCTGGCTGGGGGCGTACTTTTCATATCCCCCGAACACAAAAACCCATTCAACTCATTATTAAATTAGAATCAACTAAATTAAATGCGAGAGCTGCTTTGCGAGAGTGTGTGTGGGTGGTTGGAAAATGGGAAAGTGCAAGTGTGGGCGCATGAAATGCGCGTTGAAGCGCATCTACATATAACGCACCACCCCAAAAGAACACCCAAAACACCCACCAAACCACCCACTGAACCACCAACCACCCAACTACCAGCTTCTCCACTTCCTTTGCCTTTAATTGAGTTGTGCGCTAATTTGAAAGCAATAAAACAAAGCCAGGAAAATGTGGGCTTGGGTTGGGAAAACGAGTGGGGAAAATGTAGGTGAAGGTGGGGGGAGGGGGGTTAGTTCCACCCGTATAATGCGCATTTAATGCACTTCCAGCATCCTTTTTTCCCCAGCGCATTTTGGGCAAACAGGTAAGAGGGCCAAATGTCATGTGAAATTGGCCAAATTGAAATAGGTTTTCAAATTTGCATTCGCACGAAACGAATGTGAGAGCCTGATAGAGCAAAAAAGACAGCAGAGTTAATAAAATAATGGACAAAAACATTTCCCAAGGGGAATTGTGAACCATTTAACAACATGATTTTGTACTTATAAAAAATATTTTTTAATTAAAATAAAAATTATATATATTTCAAATAGTCATACTACCGAACTACCTACTTAAGCAACATTTTGAACTATAATACATCCCGTTACCTATGCCAAGATGTTACCAAATTCATATCCCGATTTAATATTCAATGGGTTAAGCTGAGGACTGCACTGAAAGCTCTGTGATATAACGCTCGCAGCCGGATTGTGCGCTCGGTTTGAAAATACACATAAATAAATTATTCAAACTAATGACAAGAATCTCTTTGGGGGACAGCCCCCTAGTGCTGTCCCGTTCTATCTTCTCCTTCCCACCGATGCCATTTCTATATATATATATATGTATATACTCTAAAAGGATGGCAAAGTTGAGGCTGCCGTAGAGCTCCCCGGGATTCCCCGATTCCCCGTGGTGCCATAAACATTTCCAAACGTTTCGCTTTCGCTTGGTTTATGCACAAATTATTGTTTTATGCACACCAGACACCAGGGGGGCCATCGCCAGCAGGGGGCAGAATGGTGGTTTTGGCTGTTTAATCTCCACTTTGGCCAAAAGGGGTGACAAAGGGGGCGTTTCAGCGGTTTCAGTTCGCTTCGGTTTTCAGTTTTCAGTTCTCAGTTTGCCATCCACTCAGCTCGGCATTCTGATTGATTGATTGATTTGCCACGAGATGCAGCCGAGGTGCACGGCGCACGAAAATGGCGTTTTGTCACACCGAAATAGCTCATCTGTCGCTCAGCTGACAACGAGATATTCTGCTTATTAAAGAACCATTCTCGGAGACCCGTCAAATCGCGGGGCTTTCAAATGGCTGTCTAAAACCGAGAGACGCGGTTTATTTTTAGCCATTGTGTGTGGTGGCTCAAACAGATAAAGCTAAACTGGCTTAAATACCTGATAACCACAATCTAGTAAACATATTAGAGATAAGGAAATGTTATAGATTTTAATCTTCCTTTAGGAGTCTAAAAGTATGTATTTTGCAAACTAGCATTAAGCGGACTTAGGGAATATCTCTGCTCGGTCGGAAACAATAATCTAGTAAACGTTTTAGACATCATAAAGTTTGATACATTTAATTCTTTCCTAAAAAATCTATAAATTTGTATTTTAGAAACATAAATATGAATACCTCTGCTTGGTCTCTGCCGCCACACAAACAATGTGGAACAGAGGTAGGCTTCAATACAAATAATGTTACCAAATATGATCCTTTAAATCTGATATAAATAATCCTTTGGGCTTTGAAAATCTTTATAGATTTTTAGACTTATATTTTCATCTACCACATGTAATGTTTTTATTTTTAACTTAAGATCCTCACTTTCTCTGGTATTTTCTTTCACTGTGTGCAAATCTTCGCCAGGCCCACATGTGTAAAAGGAGGTGTGGATGGAAAAGCGGGTGGAAATGTGGGCGGAATCGTTTGGCTGGAGTGCTGAAAAGCATTTGCATCGCCGGCCAGCGGCATTGACAAAAGCCAAAGCTGTACGAGAAGCGTTTACCGAAGGCAAATACAAAATTTATCGATTACTAAATGACAGCGGAAATGCCAATGCGATGAGGGGTCTGTCGGGGGGTCAAAGGTTGGGGTTACGAGGGGAGTAGGTGGGTTCAACAAATTGGAAATGACAGACAAGCGCCGACAAATATCAGAGCTGACATTCCTAGAAACTTGCGGGGCAAAAAAAAAATGTAGCAGGAAAACGCGGGTTGGGTA
Organism: Drosophila subpulchrella; assembly: GCF_014743375.2. NCBI lineage: Eukaryota > Metazoa > Arthropoda > Insecta > Diptera > Drosophilidae > Drosophila > Drosophila subpulchrella. The sequence continues at coordinate 22,084,650 of NC_050613.1, forward strand.
TGCTTTTGGTTTTGGGTGGTGGTGTTCGTGCGTGCTTGGTCATTCCCCTTAGGCACCCGAACCCACCCTATAAACACCCCCTATCATTTGGTGGGTAAACAAACTGCGGTGAAAATTTTAGCCCTACTTTAACCTATTTGTACGCCCTGTTCATAGGTGGACTTATTAATTGCCAGATGTCAGAATCCGAACCAGGAAATGATTCATGAGGATTTGCCCCCCCATGGTATATACACACAGACATATTTTCCCCCTTCCCCGCAAAAGCAAAATTAAGCTTTTCCTAAGCGGGAGTAAAAACGGTAGATTTTGTGGAAATTCCCTTAAAAATTTAATTGAAATTCTTTATGCAAATTTCGTCTATGCAAGCATTTGAAAATGCATTTTTCGGCAAAGGAAAATAGAAAACAACAACATTTTTTCAACATTCAATTTTCTACCATTTATTTTTGCCAGAATCTAAGTAAATATATTGTGTGTGTGTGTGTGTGGTCTATTTAGCCTGGCCAAACATATATATTTCATGGAGAATGTGTAAACAAATGCAGAGGAGAATTTTATTTAAATTTTTGCATGCGGCAATTGGTCTAGTTTTGTTTTTCCCATTTTCAGTGCTGTTGTTTATGGACGCTTCATAAATTCATTTTTAGTGGAAATTAAAATTGCAATCTTTCCTACTTCATTGCCCACACACACACACACACACATGTGCTGAAAACGACTAGTTTGAAGTTGCTCTTTTGTGGGTATCTCTCAATTTTGCACAATTTCACCCGAAAGCCATCGCATAATCCTCGAGAAAAGCCACAAAAGCACAAGAGCCAGCAGCATTATCAGCTAATTTTCCACTCTTAACCTCTGCCAACCTCCGACCCGTTTAGTGTGGGCCTTGAAATTCATAAAACTGCAAAGGTTGACAAAGTTTAAATTTCTGCTTGCCAAGCTGCCCTTTTTTTTTGCCTTGCCTTGCCGCCCGAAAAGCTTACTTAGCTCGTCTACATGGACACAGATAATTGACACTAACATAGATACACACATATGAACTGACCACAGTTCACACCCACACTTTGCCAAAAAAAAGGAAAAAAAAGGGCTAGACTAAAATGATATTGCCACTGGGACTTTCGTCACCTTTTCCTTCTATTTTTTCTGGCCTGAGTAAGGCAAGTGTTTTCGCAATTAATCTACGATAATTTCAATTTAAGTGTGGCAAATTCAAGGCAGAACTCTTTGCCTGTATGCCGAAAAGTAGGCAATGGATTTTTTCATTTCGTTTCCTTCACTTCACTCATTTCCTGCCCCATTTTACCATGTGTCTTTGTCTGTGTGCCGCTCTTCTCGCTTCAAACTCAACATTGTTGCTGGCAGCATTTTGTGTGTGTTATTTTTGGCTTGCTAATACCATTAAAACTTTGTTGTCTAACATAGCCAAAACCAACACCAACACACCAGCAGCGGGCAATAGCGGAAACAACAACAATAAGAGCAGCAAGGACTCAGCTCGGGCCTGCCAGTCAGGATACAGGCGAACAATTAAGTTTGCCAATGGAGTGATTCTCACGACTGTCAATTTACCCTAATCCTTGAAAAACATTTATAAAGGTGCCTAAAAGTAGGCAATAATATATTTTAGCTTCAAACGATTTTTTACTGCATACTTTTAGGCAGCTTTATAAGTGTTTTCCAAACAACTTGGCAACTAAAAATGTCATTTTTAACAACTCTTTGTAAATTTACCCTAATCCTTGGAAAACATTTATAAAGGTGCCTAAAAGTAGGCAATAATATATTTTAGCTTCAAAAGATTTTTCACTGCATACTTTTAGGCGGCTTTATAAGTGTTTTCCAAACAACTTGGTTAGAAATCTCTTTTTTAACAACTCTTTGTAAATGCAGTACAGTTTATTGAGTTATCGGGTGTTTTAAGATCGAATTTGTGTAATTTTTGAAAAGTATACAAGCTGTCATACTCCCAGGTATATTCCCCTCACTTAGAAATCATTTATAAAAGTGCTTAAAAGCAGTCAAAAATATAGTTTATCCTCGAAATATTATATACTGCACACTTTTAGGCAGCATTCTAAGTGTTTTAAAAATAACTTGCTATAGACATCTCTTTTTTACCAACTTTTTATAAAAGTAACACAGTTTAATGAGCTATCAAGGTGCTTTTCATAGATCGAAATTGTGAAATTTCAATTTGTAGCCAAACTGTCGTTGGCTCTGTCATATTCCCAGATACATTCCATCTGCCAGAACATACCTCTGAGGACACCCTCTAAAAAGTGGGCGAACAGGAAGCGCCGGAGGAAGAGGAACTTGTAACAATGTTGCTTGTTATTAACATTTATAGTTTCGTGTCGAGTTGAGTTGAGTTTTAGTCCCTGTCTATGGGGTTTTCCCTCTCTATCTCTTTCTCTATCTCTATCTATCTCTCTTCCTCTCTAACTTTCTATTCCCATTTAGCCATCCCTCTCGCTCCATTTTCCGACAATTTCCAACTCTTTTCCTGGCGCTAGTTTGAAATTTGTAAACCGAGACTTGGCCAGAGTTCATTTTTGGACTCTCGGACTTTGGGGCACGTGACTTTCAAAGTTTGAAACGAAAGTTTTGCCCACTTTTCTTTCGTTTGCTGGTGGCCACAGACAAAAAGCAGGAAATAGAAAAGCGTTCCATTTAATGGACTTTCCCAGGCATATGCAAATCGATTGACACACGAAAATTAAGCTGCACAAATTTAATTAGTCTAAGTGCAGTGGAAATCAATGAGCCTGCTGAGGTGAAAGCCAGGTTAAAAAGATAACCTTTTCTTTTTTTTCTTCTATGCTTTGGCTCAGGCTCGTTTTAATTAGGGGAACAAAAGTCCTTTGCCTCTGCATTTCTTTTTTGCCGCGTGCTTCGCTGGTACGTGTGTGTGTGTGTGTGTGTGTGTGTGTTAGCCAAGTTCTAATTCCCCGACTGTGGTTGTATCGATTTTGCTTACCAAAAAAACGGGGAAAAAAGAGGAAATACAGGAAAAGAGAGCAAGGAAAGTTCCTTTTGGTCAGAGCGTGTGTTGCACCTGCCGCTTTTGAATTGAAGTGGGGATATCGCAGGGGATTAGGGTTAGCTGGAGCTATGGCTCTATATGGGCGAAGCCAAGGTACAACACGATTTTTATAGACCCACATAGAGTCGCTTTTCCAGGGGGAAAAAGAGCGAGCGAGCCTGACATTCGCGCATTTTTATGTTAATTTTTATGGCTCATTTTTACTGTTGCTTGTTGTGGTTGCTCTTGGCACTGCCGCCGCTGCCATTTGAATTAATTTCATTTAATTTGCTATTGTTTTCCCCCTTGCCACTGCCACTGTTTATTTGCTTTTGCCCAACTTAGCACTGAAGTATTTATATAAGCGTTCCAAAAAAGCAAATCACTCTCAGCAGCACAGATCTTCAGTTAGAATTTAAAGTGCTAAAATCACTTTTACCCGGCTTATATAAGTCAGAAAAAGTATCTAGCACATTTAAATATATAAATAACTGCACTCGAAAGACTCAATTTCGGTATTAATTTGGCATTCTCTTGTGTCCGGAGTGCTTAACTATTTCATCGGGATTACCTGGCGTCCGTTTGCCAAAATCCACGCTTAAAATGTCAAACAGAATTTCCGTTTGAATTTATGCAATCATCTGCGTTTTATAAGACGAGAATTTCATTTCACACTGCATTTTTATGATTGCAACTTTTTGCAACTTTGAAAGCCAAGGGGAAAAATGAGTTTCGCCTTCATTTCCATTTGGCAAACTGTTTAAAGGCGTCCTAATGCACTGTCGATTACCCGACTTCTGCTGCATAATTGAAATGCATCATCATCATTCTGGCGCTCCAAGGAGCTCGGCCAAACGCTAATCGATTCCGAAATGCGATTCGAAATTCTATTTAAGCATTAATGAAATTTTTTGCCCAGCCAATGGCAAAAAGTGGATGGCGAGGTGGGGCAAAATGTGCGTGCTTCTCACCGGTCTTGAGTTGGCTTCACTTGCTTGTTGGGTTTTAGCGATTTTCTGCATGATTTCGCAAAGAATTTTCACAAGTGGGTGGTGGCCCGGGGGAAGGGTCCCAAGAAGGCAGGAAAAGCCTTTGGCTTGATGGCAATACCCTGCAAGTTGGGGATAATCCCAGTGTTGGCTCCTTCCCTGGCAGCCAACGATCAACTTTAGAGTGCACTCAATGGGAAAGTCGATTCAATCAGGGTCTCTAAGAGGAAATCAGGGGACAATGGAAAGTCAAGGAATAAATATCATAAACATATATGATTTTCTATCAAAGTGAAAGTGCTCACGGGCAATATTCCACAGATCTTAGAAATGGGTTGCATAATTTGGAAAAGGCTTTATTTTGAAAGGAGGTATATTAAAGATATAAGTCTTGGAAGCAGAGTTTCTATAGTTCTTATTGATTTTTTTACATTAAAGTGAAAGTGAGTAAAGTCAATATTCCACAGATCTTAGAAATTGCCTGCAATTTTTCCACAATAGCTTTATTTTGAAAGTAGGTATATTAAAGATATACTGCCTAGAACAGGAGTTTCTATAGTTCTTATAGGTTCTTATAGATTAAAGTGAAAGTGAGTAAAGTCAATATTCCACAGATCTTAGAAATGGGTTGCATCATTTGGGAAATAGCTTTATTTTGAAAGTAGGTATATTAAAGATATAAGGCCTAGAACCTGAGATTCTATAGTTCTTATTGATTCTTTTCGATTAAAGTGAAAGTGAGTAAAGTCAATATTCCACAGATCTTAGAAATGGGTTGCATCATTTGGGAAATAGCTTTATTTTGAAAGTAGGTATATTAAAGATATAAGGCCTAGAACCTGAGATTCTATAGTTCTTATTGATTCTTTTAGATTAAAGTGAAAGTGAGTAAAGTCAATATTCCACAGATCTTAGAAATTGCTTGCATAATTTGTAAAATAGCTTTGTTTTGAAAGTTGGCGTATTGGAGATAAAGGGCTTAGAACCTGAATTCTTATAGTTCTTACGGATTTTATAGATTAAAGTGAAAGTGAGTAAAGTCAACATTTCACAGATCTTAGAAATTGTTGGCATAATTCAGAAAATAGTTTTTTTGTGATTGGATATCGGATATAAAGGGCTGAAGACCTGAACTTTTATGGTTCTTATAGATTAAAGTAAAAGTGAATAAAGGCAATATTTCATAGATTTTGAAAATTGCATCATTTGGGAAAGGGTTTATTTAAGAACTAGGTACATAAGGCTTTGAGCCTGAATTCGTATAGTTCTTATAGCTGTAGAAACCCCTCGCTTTCATGGAAAGTGTATTTAACTTTCGTTTTATCACGGCTATTTTCCCTCCTGTTTATTGCCATTTTATTCTTTCATTTTTCTCTCGCTCGTTTGGCTCGCACGGATTTGGCTTTCGCTCGGCAGCAATTGTAACAATTTTTGCCACTGGTGCTGCTGCTGCTGGCGGCATCTTTTGAAGCCCTCGCCCGCTGTGCGCTGTCTGGCAGGATAATGCGAACAAGTGGATGAAAATGTTTGACACGGAACAACAAGGAGCAGCGGGAGCCAAACTGCAGTCGTCGTCGAGGCCTTATGGCCTCTCATCCTCACATCCTGGCTGCCTGGCTGCCTCTCACCCGCACACCATCACACCAACACCATCAGCACACCAACACAGCAGCAGCAGAAAAGTATGCTATGTTTGCCGTGCTGTGGCCTCCTGTCTCCTTGCTGCTACTTCCGTTTCCGCTTTTGTGCAGCAGCTGCTTGCTGCTTCTTGTTTGGCCTTTGGGCGCAAATTTGAAAATAATTTACAATGACGTCACCGGCGTGTGAAGCGAGTACATGTACATATGTTTATATAACACTGCACAACTCTGGGCGAAGATTCCTCCACGGGCCCACAGTGCGTATGCTTGACCTTCAAATTGGCTTCAAGCGGCCGCAGATCAATAACTCTGCTCTCTGTGCCACCCGCCCCTTTCTTTTTTCATTATTTTTTTTTGTTTTTTGCCTTTGGTCTGTTATATTTCTGCTGCTTGTTGAGTCGTAAAAAGAATTACGAAAAAAAAAAAACAAATAAAAATGAAAAAAAGAGCCGAGCGAAAACGGAAAAACCAAATAAAACTGTGAAAAGCCGGGGCCACAAAAAAGCGACCAAGAAGACGAAACGAAACCTAAAAAAAAATGGAAGAAATTGGTGTGTGTTTGGGTGCTACGGCTATGTTTGTTTCAAATTAAAATCACGCAGCGCACGTGCAATCTACACACAAACACACACACACACACCGTATATTTCCACCTCTCGGCAGCATATTAAAAGCCCAAAACTCGCCATCGCCGCAGTGCGTAACTTTCTCCATTCTCCTTTCTCCGTTCTCCTTTCTCCACTCAACATTCACCATTCGAAATTCACATTTCTCTGAGTAGAGTGGAGCAGAGGACCGAAATCCACTGGCAAGAGATTTCGGATCCAGGCGAATAATTTACAATATCCATGACCATATATACCCGTAGATAGATGGCACACTGAGCGGATTTCATGGGTAAAACTTGGACAAATATACCAAAAGTAATACAAGAAATATCTAATTTAATTGGGTAATTAATGAAAATGATTTGGAAAACATTTGGGTCCACTGAAATCCTATATCATTTCATCAAGTTGAATGTGTGATTCTCCATAAAGCCTTTAACTATTTGTGAAAACCATAAAAAGCTGAACTTAAAAGCCTCTGTGAAACATTAAATGTGTTTTATGGTTGATGAAAATGAGTAAAGTGACGAAGGGATATTTTTCTGTGGCTTTAATTCCCCAAGTACATATACATATTATATATACGGTTCACTGTGGGGCTACTTTTGATGGCCAAATTTCTTTCAGTGTCTGTGGCAGTGTGTTCGTGCCCAACCGCAAACATATGCGCATAAATATATACATATGTAAGTTAGCAATTGGGCCAAAACTAAATGGCCAAGCGTGGCAGGAAAGACAAAATGGAGCGAAAGAGTCGGCAGAAAATGGTAGCAGAATGCCATTCAATCAGGCAATCTGCGAATGCAATGGTCTTTTTTCTTCATCTTTTTGGGTAGAAAAGCTACAGCTGAAGACAGGCTACACTTTAAAGCCACTCGATGAGGAGGGGAAATTCAGGCTAAAAGACAAAGCCGAGTTGCTTCAGTGGCATTAGGAGAGCTTACAAGTGGCCGGGGGGATTTATTAGCGTCGAGAGAGAGAGGGGGAGCTGTTGCTGTTGCCATAACCACTTAACCCGCACACAGGGGCGCAGGCACAAAGGGGTTAAGGGGGGCCTGGGAACCACACTCGACGCATTTACGATTGAACTGAAGCCAAAGCTAAGCCTAAGCCTCGGCGCCTAAAAAAGCGGTCTATGTGCGTGCGAATGGGCTCCCATACCCCTCAAAAAACCCCCCTTTTCGCAGAGGGGGTTCCCCCAACCCCTCCTCTCCCCCACTCGTATTCAACCGCAAACTGCTTTTGTTTTATGATGTTTCACTTGCCAGTTGTTGCTCAGAACTCAGAGCTCGGGCTTCTTCCTGTTGCCTCAGCTGCTTGCATGCAAAGTTCAATCAAAATAAATCAGATGCCTAGAACATTACCAAAGGGGGGGGAGGGTAAGGTAAGGGGGTTTGCCCCCCCCCCCCCTGCTTAAGTGGAGGTTAAGGGTTAACAGGGGGCTGGGCTGTCGAGCCGTCACGGCACTCATACCGCTCCCCTTTCCCCCGCTCAACCAGCAACACCGACTTCGATCGACTTCTTCAACTCTTCAAGTGCCCAATTAATTTTGGCGTGTGCGAGTCAAACTTGAATTTAATCGCAAATACAATAAGAACATGGCGTAAAAAACAAGAAAGTTAAGCAGAAACAAAAGGAGGAGCCAACACAAAAGAGGCTTAGAAGACGAGGCTGAATAATAACCTCATATGCCAAGTGCTCAGGTTGTTGGTAAAACGGGGAAAAACCTCAGCTGCTGCTAGACAAATTAATGAAAAAGAGCGAGAATCCAAACTAATTTGTATGGAAAACTGGGTGGCGGAAAGTTTTCCAAGACATTGTAGACTGCTAGAACAATGGGTGGTCATATAATGGTGAACCTGGAGAGATAAGACCGCAAAAAGATTGCATATATTTTGGGAAATTTTAACTGCAACATGATAACTTTTTTCTTTCAATGCTTTTATCTTCAATACCTTAATTAAAAAACATCTAAGATTGCATTTAAAATGTATTCCCACTAACTAAGGCATTGGAACTAGAACCACATAAGCGAAACCATTAATCAATGCGAGTTCTGGTCCTTGGACTTGGTTGTATATATATTGTATTAATTTATTTCAGTTCTAGTGAAATATAAATGGCACTACCAAGTCTATTTTGAGCCTCTTCCATTGATCTTGCTGGGATCCTTGAGGCAGGCTTATTATAAATTAAACCTTCTCCGCTTGCCTTGTTCTCATTTCTTTGACTATTCTATTTTTGTTTAACTTCGGCTGTGATTTTAAGTTTGATTTACAATTGCAAATTGGGTCAACTTGTTTTTCTTTCAGCTTCGGCTGGTTTTCCCTCTGCTTTTTCCCCCGCCACCATTCAGTTTTTGACGGCGCCAATGCGTCGTATGAGCAATTTGCCAGTTTCTCTTTAGGCCCTGCTCCTTTGGCTCTTTTGGGCCACTCCAATGGAAATGGAAATGGGAATGGGGATGGCGATGGCAATGGAAATGGAAAATGGCAATAGGAATTGAAGTTGCTTATGTAAGCAGAACTTCAGTGGCGGCCCCGCCTTCTCCACTTTCTTGCCTCCCCCCATCCTAACCCTTTCTATATCCCCCCCGCCACTCGACTAGAGTGAAATATTAATTAACTCGACCTGCAGCCTAAGTTCGCTTGGCCAGCCCTCCATTACCATGACTATCCACTGCCACTATCACCATCACCATCACCATCACCTTTGCCACCACCTCCTTCGACCGGAGGCTGCAGTGGCGTGGATTCCAGTGGCGCCCCAAGGCAAATTATGTTGGCTGTGTCCGGGTCCGTTTACCGTTTGCCATTTGCATTAATTAAGGTAAACAAACACAGAGACAGTGGTAGATAGGGTCCTGTTCTGTACTGTCCTGTCCTGTCCCTTGCTTCCTTCCACAGCCTCTGAGCTGATCATGTCCTGGCCATTGCTGCTTTCTTTCTTTCTTTCTTTCTTTTTTTTTCAACAACAACGACGCGTCGAACGGTGCTTAAGCTGTTTTAAACACCTTTTCAAATGGAGTTTTTCCTTGGGCTTCGTTTTGCGGCACGCACCGGAGTTCTGAATAACAATAACAACAAGAGTTACAATAAAAAAAAGAGCACACACATTCACAGTCACCGAAAAAAAAGCAACAACAAGAATCACGCGCGGCAACGCGGCACGCAGCACCTGTGCTTAAAGGAAGTGCGAGTTTTGGGGGGGAGGGGGGCGAGCTCGGTAAAAAAAAATAAGTATTGAAGAATGGAGTGAAACTCCAATTGACTGATTGACTGAATGACTAACTGACTGATTGACAGACTGACTAAAGGACTAACTGACCGATTGGCAGACTGACTGAAAGACTAACAGACCGACCGACTGACTGACTGACTGACTGTCTGATTGACTGACTGACTGATTGATTGACTGACTGACTGACGACAGTCGCCGCCAAGCGCGGAACGCGTTGCACGATTACGTTGTGACGACGTGACTGCGACTGCGACGACTGAACCGAACTGAGGCGCTGCAAAAGTGCCCAGCGCCACAAGAAGCGACGAACGGCGAGCCGAACGGCCATCAAAAGACCGAAGCCCCACGTTGGGCGCCACGAACTTTGCACGAGCGAAGTTTTGGGCCGAGGCGAGCACGTGCGATTTGCTGCATTGGCTGCGGCTCCTCTGTCAGCGGACTGGACTGGATCGGATGGTATGGAGTATGGAGCATGGAGTAGGGAGTAGTATGGAGTATGGAGTATGGAGCAGTTCCCAGAGCTGCACTCTTACTCCGCTGGCGCCTCTGCGTGTTGCGTGCTATGTGTGATGGGCTGTACTGTGCTGTGCTGTGCTGTGTGGCAGGTACCGCTCCTGTTCCCGCTGGCCAAAACCAAAGGCATACGAAAAACTCAACTGAACTGGGCAAAAGGCAAATAGTTTTAGTGCCACTTGGCACGAACAGAGGCCCAAAAAAAAAAAAAAACAAAAAAAAACGAATAAAATGGAGAACAACAAAGCAGCCGACACAACAACAAAGGCAAAGAGTAGCCTGGGTGAACATGGCTAAGCAAGAAGAGCGGGAACCAGGGACTCAGGGACACAGGGACACCACTGGCGACACTCGGGCACCGGCCGCTGGAAAAATGGGGGCCATGTCGGACCGAGGTGGGGTTGTCAGGCCAGGCAAATGCCGCTTGGGGCCGCTGAGGCGGCGGCCAGAGGCAAAACAACCAAAACACGAAAACTAGGTGAAAACTGTATATGAACCAAACACACACAAGTGAAAATCGAATCGAAGGAGAAACCACAAAAGCCATAACCCCAGCCCCATGTCCCCAACACCATATCCCATATCCCATATCCCATCTCCATAGCCAAGGTGTGCTGCTCTATTATTAATATGTGCTTTAAAACGCCGCCGGGCTCGTTATGCTCCTGTTCATATTCCTGTTCATATTGCTATATTCCCGTGCCTTGGCTTCCCTTTTGTTGGCTCCACTTGATTATAATAATGCGAATAACTGCACACTCACACACACACAGACAGTCGGGCCTAGCAGTAATGCACACAAGCACACACACTGTGACATATACGTGTCACGTGTGCACTTGAACGCTTTGCTTCCAGCGAGGGACAACGTGGCGTATGAGTAATGCAATTATTAATAAATAAACACATGGCACATTCACGCACACAAACGGGCGCGCAAACAAAGCATGCGAAAGTTCAGGAAGAAAAGAAAAGGAGAGGTGGACAGGACATTAAACGGAGCAGGGAAAGTACGGAGAAAGCTGGACAAAGCTCAGCTTTAAGCTCTCAACTTGGCTTTATCAAAGTTACGGTGATTATTTGTTTCCCAGCTTGAAAGCTTTTAAAAAGCAGTGTGCTTGAGTCAAGCTTACAAGCTCAAAAGGCCAAACTTTAAGAGCTTTAGCAGCCAGGGTGAGCTTTAAGCTCTGGTGTCCTGACTAAAAGAGGTTTGTCCTTTTGGAAATATCTTTATAAAATATGTGGAACTTTATTGAAACTTGCAGACGTGTGGAGAAATACTGGTTTGAATTTGAAAATCGAAACGTTTGTCAACAAGTTAGCATATTAAGGGTCGTTTTCTCGCTCTCATGTTTAACTAAAAGTATACAACTTAGGGAAATTCGAAGTTTAAAGTTTGACTTTTTCGGGAGGAACACAAAACGACCCACAGCTAAATAAATCATTATATTGATTGTGGAAATAACTTTTTTTTTACGTTGCTTGTTAGGCATACATATTCCAATTTTAAATGGTTATATATACAGAGAAAACTATCCAAGAACATTGTTCTTGAATTGAGAACATTGTTTTTGAATTGAGAACACTCGTTCTTGACACATACATTTTGGTATCAATATAAGAACGAAAGAGAAAAGTTAAATTGAGTTTATTTAATAACTTTTTAAAAAGTATACACTAAGGTCTGAACTAATAGTTTATTTGTACATACAATGCACTTAAATACCGCCAATTCATCTTGATTCTAACAAAATAAAAACATTTTCAACTTAAAAATGTCGTTCTATTTTTAAGAACATTTTCAACTAAGATGAGAACGTCAGAATTTTCTCTGTGTAATTTTTTAAAATTGTGCTTTCACAATGTCCTTTTAAAGCATCCTTGTTCTTGGTTTCGAAACAATTTTGCTTTCTTTGCAAAATTTAGGTTATCCTAAATAATCACCAAATCAAGTCGGAATATTGATATTTTATACAATTTCAGAAATCAAAAAAAATTTTCAAAGGGGTTCTTTGTAGCAAACATTTAGTTACTGTTACTGGAATTAACCTTTTTTTGTAATGATTATAGGCCCATTACAAACGGAAAAAAACACATGTTAAACTGAAATGGTCTTTGAGACTTTTAAATTAGTCCCAATTTACAAAATTAAAAAGCCATCAGATTAATTTTTTCTAAGATACGTTAGGGAGTTAAATTTTTGGATAAGTAATAGTTTCTTAAAATATTTTCCAAAATAATATCTTATTATTGTTATTTATCACTAATAAGGCAACTTAACCTGTTACTTTATAAAATCTTCAACTTAATCAATACGAAACTACACCCAATAAATAATATATCCCAAGTACGGTTAGGACTTGTATCTTGTGACTTACCTGCAGATGGAGATATCGGAAGGCATCGATTTTGGTCATCGTGGCGGGCGTAGGAGTGTTGCAAATAGGGAAACAGAGAAAGACAGTGATTAGAATGGGTTCCGAATATCATGCATGCTCATCAAGAGGCAAAGCTATACTTGGTACACAATACAAGATACGATAGTTATCATAAATAGATACTAGTTACAAGTGCCAAGCAAAGGCATTTGGCGGGCAACGGGTGCGAGTGGCAAATAAGGCGAAACAAGAAGCATAGTATTTTATATTGATAAATATGTATAGTACTCCATATGGGTATAGAGAGATAGATGTAGCGTATATGTAGAGCTGCCTGAGCCGAGCTGGTCAAGACTTACGGCTAGAACATGGATATAGATACATTCTATTTTTTGAATTGATAGAAACACTGGTTACATACACAGTCTCAGATGTTAGTTAGTATGGGTAGTTCCGAGTAGTACACACACACAGAGGCACACATATCACATCAAGGGGGTGGGGATGGGGGTTGGTTTGGTTTTGTTTGGGATTCGGAAGGGATAATCGGAGGTGGAAGGTGAAAGTGGGCTTGACTTTTCACTTACCCGCCAGCAACAAGTATCATCTGCATGGTTTCAGTTTCGGTTTCGGATTCGGTTTCAGTTTCGGTTTTATAATTCTGGTTCTGCTTCGATGAGCTCACTGAATCCTTGCCAATGTATTGTGTATCTGTGTGTGTTTTGTGTGTGTGTGTCTGAGAGTGTGTGTGCTAGTGCGCTAGTTGGTGTTTATGTGGTGTGCAGGTGTATTCGATGTGTGTTTGATGTGTTCGATGAGTCCTAGGGGTGAGCTAAATGCAGCTGCTGGTTAATTGGGCCCCGGGCCGCCTGCAGCTGCATGACGGCCGCCGCCTGGGCCGCTCCTGGCCCCTCGGGCGCCGAGAATCTCCCGCCGAAAGTCGCGCGTCGCTGTTAGCTTTGCCTCACTGTAGCTGTAGCTGTAGCTGTGGCCACTGCCGCTGCACGAACAATAACTGGCACTCGTCCTGGAAGCGTTGTCTGTGGTTTGTCTGCCTTTTCGGTTGCCATTTGCAGATCGTCGGCATTTGGTATGAATTTATATGGTCGCTTTTATCGGGGTCTGCCTATCGAACCGATCGATTTCGGGGGCCTGGTCGATCATCTAGGCTCACTGTGTGCAAATACTGATGGAAATTATTTATTTATCTCGGAACAGCCTATTTAAACAGTCTATCAGTTCAACAAAACTTCAGTTATCAATGGTCTCATGTTTAAATAAAATACATATTCAAATCTATTGTGATTGCAGTGAAGATAACTAGACAGCTTTATAAAATATGATAGTCCTTGGAGAGTCAATATTAAGTTAGAAAATTCTTGAAAACTTAATTCTTTAGAACTATTAAATAAAGGTAAATGACATATAGGGAATTCCAGTTCCAAACAATCTGTATGTTTAAAGAGTCTTTCCCAGTTTAAATATGAATAAATATAATTTTAATAATAGATATTAATACATTTTAATTAAAACATTATATAAGATCCCTATAAATTATTTACTTCACTGAAAATTGATATTCGCACTTGTAAATTTTAGTACTACAATATTTATAATTAATTATAATCATTATAATTAATTATTATAAGTATTCCTATGGGATTAAAGTTTTCAGAATTACGATAAGTGAAGTTTGGTGCTGTACTGTCATAAAACTGTCAAAAATACCATCTATTGAAACCAACAAAATCAATTGAAAACAAATTGATGTACAATCCAAATGTTTTGAAAGCTAAACCACCAAATGCAATTGCCAGGATGATCGACAGCCCCCATAAAAAAAGGAATAAAATCGAACTAAAGTTACACGGCACTTTGGATTGTTGTCATTTGTCGTTTTTAAGCACTTCGATGATTGCGGTTGATTCATTGTGGGTTTTTCGATTTCATTGCCGGTTCGGTTCTCCAGTTGTAATTACATTTTAGTGGCATTGGCATTGCGGTTTGGCCACATGTTGCTGCCAATTGTCGCTTGTTTACTTATTCATTTGTTGTGCACTTTGTTTGGGGCCCAAAGAGTAGCCTACATTTGGGGGCACCGAAAAAAAAGTGGTTGGTAATTTATAATTTCACTTGGCTTTCACTCGGCTTTCTTTTATCGTTCTTTTATCATTTGCCGCTGCGGCGTGTTTCATTCCGATTCGTTTTTTTTTTGGGCGGCAAGGTCGTTGCTTGGCGGATGCAGGCCACAAACACACACATAAAAAAAAACAGAAAATATTCTATTTATATATGCCCATCTCGCTTCCACAAACACAGGCACAAACACGCACAAACACGCACAGACACGCACAAACACGCATAGACACGGACACAGCTGTGGCAAGCAGCTGTTTTTGGGACTGGGCATCATCAGAGGGATACAAAAAAAGAGCTCTGTGTACCCCACAAAAAATTGGGGAACCCAAAAAAAATATATATAGAAAATATTGGGTACACTTGGGGGCGCTTTTCTTTTCAAAGGGCAACTGCCGTTGAGTTGCGCTCAAGTTGGCGCCACGCGGTCAACTGAAAACGCTTGCCACTGCCACTGTTCGTTGTTGCTACAGTAGAGAATATGCTGCCACTGCCACTGCCACTGCTGCGCTTCAATTAATTAATTAAACACAAATTTTCGTTTGCCCGCCGCGCATATAATTACAAAACAAAATATTACGCATACGCCATGGCGACGCCACAATTCCCCAGAGCAAAACCGCACACACACAGACACACGCACACACACACACACACAGAGTGATATAAAAAACAAAACACACATAAAAAAAATATACAGAAAGCGAAAGGAAATATTAATAAATGTAAATAAAACGAGAGCTTCGCACAGCTGCTTTAAAGGCTCTTCTTCTTCTGCTGCAGACATGCGCCTGACCCACACACACACTCAAACACACGCACACACACACACACACACAGAGTTTTCCTTCCTCACATTTTTGTTACTCCATTATAGAAATTTGTTTACATTTGGCTGGAGACAGGGAAAATAAAAGGAAACACCGGGTTATCGAAGAAAATTGAATAGTGTTTACACGGACAGACAAACACAGATAAGCACCAACACATTCATAATTAGCACACACACACACACACAATCATAGCCCTGTCTATTAATGAATGGTATTTTTTTTTTGAGATTTTTCTGCTTAGATGGAAGAATTTGGCCCGTTCGCCTGCGGCTCACATTGCGTATACGTAACGAAAATGCCGCGAAATGAGCGCGGTCCAAAATGTGAATGTGCTACTGCGGGCGTGTTCCGATTGCCAAATCGTTTCCCCAGCAGCACGAGAGAGCGAGAGAAAGGGGGAGAAAGTGGGGGGAAAGCGGGAGAAAGGCTTCGTGCGGAATGTCGGCATCTTACGGACACAGACAGCAGCACAAAAACACGGACATGTACCCGGCTTTGGCACTGTAACACTGACACACTGACATCGGAAAGCGTGTAAAATGCTTCGGAAAGAGGTGAAAAGGGGGCGTGGAAAAAGGGTGGAAAAGCGGGCGGAAAAGCGGGCGGAAATGCGGCCGGAAAAGTGGGGGGGGGGAAAGCGGTGTTTGGACCCAACGTAGCGTGGCAAAAGAAGGACTATGAAAAGCTTTTACAGTTAATACGCCTCGGCCAGCATTTGACCCTGCCTCAGAGTGTTGAACCGAGTTAACTCTTTGTTTCAATTAAGTTGGCCAAATTGTTTTGCCCCTGGCAGACAAACAAATATTTTTAGAGCACTGTACATCCACATTTGCCATCCCCAAAGGGTAAACGAATAAACAAACCCCAGGCAAAGAACTAAAAATAAATGAAAGTGATGCACAAAGCCTGGTTTTATTGTCACTACGGATTTAATTAACATGAATACGTGTGCTGACATTATTTTGATAAAGTATTGCGGTAAAAACAAATCATTTGGTTTCTTTTAAAAAACACTTTAGTTTTATCCTCAAGAAAATTGAAAACCAAATTAATAAGAACGTATTTAAAAAGAGAAATACATTTTAAGCTATTACATATTTTTCTTTTTCGGCAGTGAAAATCATATCGTTAAATCTCATCTACTAAATAAAGCCATTTAGGATCAAAGCCATTATTTACACGCTTAGCTTGTGTGCATTAATGTATATTGAACCTTAAATGCAGCAATTAAAATAGTAAATCAAGTCATTTGCTTTTTGGACAGGCCATTAATTATTCTTGAAACTATGAAACCAGAATGCGTTTATAAAGTTATGCGGCAAAAGCTTTTCATGGAAAATCGAACATTGTTTAATTTGATATTTTTGTTAGGTAAGCCACCGACGAAGGGATTATTATTTAAAAATAATAATATTTAAACCCCCAATTAATACTTTCAATTTAGGATTTTTGATCAAAACATTTAAATTTATGTTTGTAGCACTCGAAAAATCAGTTATTTCGATTTGCAGAGGATAATATCTCCAAAATCATAGTCACGGACACTATTTTTAATAGCTTAGATTAACCGCGTGGCACACTTATTTATTGCTATATGCACTTGAACAAAAAAAGCTCGCAAACAATAAGAAATTCCTCCGAAATGTGGCAATCGAAAGTTTTGCGAAGATTGCCAACTTGGTTGAATGGGAAAACTTCAAAAAAAAAATCACACACACTCACACAAACAAAAAATAGCAAAAATCACCAATTGATAGAAAATTGAGTTTCCTCAATCACACTTGGAAAAAAAACGGGCGCAGATAACACTAAAATGCCGGATGCTAACGGTAATGGTAATGGAAACTCAATGCAGAAGCCGCATGACAACAAAAAGGAAAGCGGCTAGAAGAAAAGTCCAATCTTCATGTTTCACATTTTTCCAAAACGTTTCCGTGGCATGGGAAATGCCCCAAAGAGAGAGAGAGAGAGAGAGAGAGAGAGAGCGAAAGAGAGAGTCACACACACACACACACACTGAAACAAAAAGACAGAGACGGAGCGATTGAGAGTGCAGCAGCATCGCACACACACACACGTTTTTGTTTGTTATTTCTTAATATGTGTATTTCCTTTGATGAAGATGAACGCACACACACACACACTCGCACACACACGGGGACTCTTGTGAAAGTGGAGAAAGCCGAGAAGAACATGTGAATTGGATCCGTGCGAAGGACTCAGCACGCAGGATATGCAGCATTCGCTGGATTCGCAGCAATCGCAGGATTTGCAGTATTTATGTAATTGGGGAGCATTTAACATCGAAAATTGGACTTTAATGCGATTGCTACTCTCGACTGGTTCCGCGTGCGACAGCGACGTTTATGCAACTGGCTGTGTCGATGTCGATGCCACATTTTCACCAGCTTTTCCCCCAGCACACGCACACGACTACAGGGACACCCACACACACACACACACACACACACACACCGACATCGATAGCGACAGCATTTGGGTGCAACAAAAGCAAGAACAAAAATTGATTACTAAAACTGTGGAAGGACTTTGGAGCGATGGCAAACAATGCAAATGAAACTGGCGAAAATGAGAATGGGAATGGGAATGGGCTTGGGGTATATAAAACGTTAAACGTTTCTTTGGCGCCACCGGAACCACACATTTCCCCCATTTTCCGCCCCCCTTTTCCGCCACCCCCCCCTGCCACCTGCCACCTGTCAGGTGAAAGGTGAAAGGCGGCAGAAAGGTGATCGGGGCTTCCAAATTCAGTTACAGTTACTTTTACGTCTGCGGCAAGAGTCAGTGGTGCTTTATATACCCATGTGTGTGTAATTATAGCCAACTGTTCCACATTCTGACACAGAGATATGCATTTAGCGTTTAGCCCGACTTGAGGCTTAGGCAAAAGTGCAAGACATACGTGTATGGCCGCGGGAGGAGGTGGATGCGGCAAAGGCCGCCAGACTAGCGCCAAATGCCACAGACAGCAAGCAAACAAAAAAAGCAGAAGGCAAACGAAACCGAAACTGTAACCGAAACCAAAAGAGGAACTAGAACGCTGCGAAAAACGGAGGCGGTACGGAAAAAAAGGGGCACACTTCAAAAAAAAAAGTTATAAAAATGCCAAAGATTCTCATGCCAAAAAGGTGATGAAGAAAAAGATAAATCATTGATGATAATATCTATGCAACCATCAACGCTGATTGCCAATTTCTTTAGCAAACTTCAATTGGAATATAACTTTTTCACACTAAGGATTCCGAAGTTTACGCTATAATTCCCAACCAGTTTAAGTCTTGAGCTCAGCTAAAACGTTTACCTTCGGGTATATTTTCCGAGCACTCTATTAGTCACATTTCTTGCAAGAAATAAATATGTCGTCATTAATAATTTTAAATATGAGGGACAATATTTAATACCCATGCATTTTTTTGACCATCCAAATTAATTTTGTAAGAAGTAGTTAAGCTGATATAATAATCTTTAAGATACAGGTATATATAAATACTGGTAGGTTTACTGAGTCGAAGTATTTCTTGATCGATTTAATGTTAGTGCACTTTTCAATAGCCTTTATTTTGTATAAAAATTACTCATCCTCATCCCATTCATCCCATTTTTTCTCAGTGCACAGATGGTAGGTGTGTGATGGTGGCAAACATGGCACGCAAAGTGTTCTAATGACGTTTAAACTTGGTTATCGGAGCAGAAGTCGAAGGAGATATCAGGCAGACAGCCAGAAGGAGCCGGGCATGACACACACACACAGACACACACACACACACACAGGAGGAAGGAAGAGGAAGATAAGAAAGCGGAAGTTGCAAGGAGAAGAAGAAAAGAAGCAAGTAGAGCAAAAAGGAAGAAGGAAGAGCAATTGACATTGATTGGTCGGTGGCCATCGGTGGGTTCATCAATCAATTCGATTGACTTGCGATTGCAGAAGCCAAAGAGGGGCACACAAGCAGAAAATAATAATGGAAAATTATATGTTATTCAATGGACAGAAAATATGGATTTACTTTATCGACAAACATGACTGCTGCACACACATATGAGGAGAACATCTGTACAAGAGGTTCCGTAACTACAACAAACCAATTGTCTTGACCTATAAATTTAAAACCTACTCTTACTTTTTATATTTATTAAATAATCATTTACGAAATATTTTTGTATACCATCTTGAGAGTTACAAAAACCTAAAAACCACATTTGCAATAATTTTTTATATGAAGGATTTATTCAGGAGTGCCAGAAAAATCCCCAGAGCATATTTCTTATTCCACATATTGCCTGCACCATTTTTCACGACATGTACACCTTTTAAAATCCCTAGCTTCATTATTATTTATCACTCCTAATATCTTTGCTGCACCTTGCACTTTCACGTGTCTTTTTGCAGTGGAAAAAGTGAGACAGAACTTTCACCTCTGCCCCCCTTTTTTCCGGGGAGTTTCCCCAAATGGATGGACTTTTTCAAAAACTAGCGTCGAAGCAAAGTGGAAGCGGTCAATGAAATTTATTTTTGGCTGGGTCACCGCACACACAAGCATGTCAGGAGGTGAAGGGGCGGAATTTGCGTATCAATTGATTTTCCGAGAAGGAAAATGCACCCCCCCCCCGCCCCCTCTCCACCCCTTGCCCCGTTCAACATTTTATCGAAGTCAAATCAAATCAAATCAAGGAATTGTGCATAATTTAGCTGTGCTAGTGGTTTTCCCTTTGTTTTGGCCAATCAATTTTTAATTTCTAATTTTATCTGATGGCTGGACTGGATTGCAAGAAAAAGAGGGGAAAAAAATCAATGCGTGAAGCCGGAGAAAGCGAACTGCAAAAAAAAAATATGGGGAAATGGGGGACACAACCCGGCATATATTTACATTTTTTCGATCTCATCCTTGATGGCATGGACTACAAACATCCTGGAGCAGTTGCTGCTATTGCTGTTGCTGCTGTTGCTGTTGCTGCTGTTGCTGTTGCTGCTGTTGCTGCTGCTGCTGCAACTCCACTTGACCAACACAAGGCACAGGCACAAATCACGTGAAAAAAATGTGAAAAACTTGAACAAAAAGAGAATGGCAATTCGCTGGCCGGCCAGAATGCGTTTTGCTCGGCCAAAAACCGTCGACGGCCATTATCCTGCCAACAGGAGGCAGCAACACACACACGAAGATCGAATGGGGGATCCGTAATCCCTGATCGAGCGATCCGCGATCCCTGATCAGACCACACACACTTCTCAGCTGGCAATCGAATATTTTATAAATTTTATCCGCATCGAGCGAGGAGCAGGCAACGCTTCCGCTTTCCGCGCCGAGTGCAACTGCAACTGCAACGGCAGCAACATCAGGCCGAAAAACCTAAAACCGAAAACCAGAAACCCAGAACCGAAAATGTTTTGCCTGACTGCCGAAAAATATAAAAAAAAAAAAAAATGGCAAAAATAACAAATACAAAAGGGCAGACTCAATTCAAACGCCAGGCAACAACAATATTTGTCGCCACAGCAGCAGCAGCAGCAGCAGCAGCAGTTGTTGCAGTGGCAGCAGCAACAACAGCAAACGACTAGGCAGTAAAAATTTCAAAAATTACACCAGCAACAACAAGTGGAAAAGGGCAACGCAGACGCCACAATTTTTGGGCATCCAACTGGCGAAAGGCACTTGCAACAACAGCAACATCAGCTGCAGCAGCAGCAGCAACAACAGCAACACTGGCCACAACGACAACAATCAAAGACATTGGAGACACCGAAGGCAGCGACGTCGACGGCAGCAGCTGCGGCAATTGTTGCTGTTGCTGTTGCCATTTGAACTGCAGCAGCAGCAACAGCAACAGCAACACCAGCAACACTAGCAACACCAGCAATTGCAGCCACTTGAGTGCCCAATAGGCCCAGCCAAACATACACACACATATGTGTACAGTGCACATATTCATGTGCCCACAAGGGTGTGCGAGTGTGCGAGTGGCTGCCTCAGTGTGTGTCCAACACATTTATAGCTGACACTTTGTCATACGAGGCGCTTGACAAAAATGTTATTTATACAGGGCAAGAGCACACATTTATACGGCCAAGAAAAAACAGCAGGCCATATCAAGTACTTAAAGCAACGACTACAGCACAGCCCTCACTTTTCAATGTTTCCATTTCATTTTGAATATAAATATAATAATATAACAAAGCTAATTAATTTTTCAACAGCCATTAACATAGGTTTTTAAAAAATTAAAGTGGTAATTTTATTCAAGCAAATACCTTCTTTTTTGAAACATTTGTATTATATTGATATTAATATGAAACATATTTATAATACCACATTAAAGACTTTAAGACCTTATGACACTTGCTTGATTTTAAACTAACCTATTTGATTTCATTTAAAGGTCATGACAACCTACAGAGAAAAAATATGTTTATTTTAAGAACTGGTTTTTAAATTTAAATATTAAATCATTTTTTTGTTGCCATGCCATTTTTAAATAAGCCCAGTCGATTAGTTAAAAATCCAGCCAGTGTCATAAGGGCTTGAATAATATTTTATAATGAATTTACTTTTTTTTGCATATACTATATCTTTTTTTCCTTGTGATTTTATGTATTAAAGAGGCTTAAATAGAATATAAGATTGAAGAAGTATGTTAACTGGCTTCAAATATTCCTCTTTCCACCCTGGTCTACTTTACTTATCAGTCTAATGATATAATTGAGAAGAGCTAAACCCTTTTATAGAACAAACTATAATATTTCATAATTTAAATTTATATAATAATAAGTATAAAAGGTTACCCTGATAAGTAGGTGTGTCTGCCCAAAGTCAGGGCATAACCGATTCGCTCTAGATCGGAACTGGAACTTGTTATTGCCATTGCTGTTGATTGCTGTTGTTGCCGTTCGCCCTTTGGCCAATTTGCTTATTGTTCGCCTTTTGGCTCCGTTTTGCCTTCTGGCTGCCTTTCCCCCCATTTTGGTGTCAAACATGCAAAACATCACACAGAAATTTAAAGTCTGTTCGGGCGGGGAAATTAATGGAAGAACTGGGCTGAGAGCGGAGAATGCGTCCCCTGGCTTTAAGAGGAATACAAATAGAGAAATGGGGGAAAGGGGGTGAAAGCGAAGAAAGCGGGGAAATGGAAATAGGCCCGCTGTCACATGTCACATTCTGTCATATATGCGGAACAATAAAAGAAAGCAGCGGGCGGCGGCGGCGAAGGATATTCGCCAGTATGAGAAAAGTTGGCAAAAATCGCTTGCGTGATTCCATTGAAAGTTTATGACGGCAAATAAATGACAACAGCAATCTGAAAGTCGGCGGTCATAAAAAAAGATGAACGACAAACTGTCGCGGAATAAATCGCTGCTGACGTCGTCACTTTGCCCCGCCCCCTTTTCTATAACGACAATGTATACAAACATACGTACACTGACAAAAAAATATATATATGCAAATAAAGTTTCATATAAGATATATATTTTAGTTAAATACAAAATGATAATATTTAATACAAGACATATTGAATAGAAAATATTTAAATCAGGAATCAAAATAGTACATGCTGCAAGCATTACGTCATTTAAACCATATAATTTAAAAATCTTTAAATAAGATATAAATATTAAATTAAATATTTTTCTATTTAAAATTGATATTCATAATTCATATTTCAATTGAAAAATAATAATAAAAAATAATTTCATTTTAAAATCAATGTTTAGAATGTTTAAATAAAGTATAATAATTAAATTTACTAGTACCCTAATTAAAATCAATATTCATAGTTCATATTTCAATTGCTAAAAATCTTACTATTCATAATTTTTCCCTGTGTACATATAGATGTATTTCTTGCGAATTTTTGTCGCAGCGCTCAATAAATAAGTAAATGCAGGCCAAAGTGCAAAGACAAAGACAAAGAGCCCAGGTGGGAAAGGTGAGAAAAAGTGAGACAGGTGAGCCGGGTCTGCGACTTCGGTGACGTCAGCGATTGGTAGGTGGGGCGGGTTCATCAACAGGGCCTAATGGATTTTTTTTAGCCACCTAGCCTGCAGTGGCGACCTTCGCGCCAAAGGGGCGATGGGCGATGGGCGATGGGTGTTGGGTGGTGGGTGGTGCAGGGTGGCTTTTCACATTATGCATGCAGCTGCCGCAAGCAGCAGGAAAAGCTGGAAAAGCAAAGCCAAAGCAGAAGCCGCAGAAGCAGAAGACGAAGCACGTGCAACTTTTACTTTCATTCGCTTTGTGTTCGTTTCGTGCTTCGATTTGCCGGCGAGTTCAAGGTCGCTGCCGCAGGAGGTGGTGGGTGGTGGGGGGCTGGGAGGTGAGAGGTTGGGTGGTGGTGGGTGGGCGTTAGTTGCCACTAGTGCCTCCACTAATTGGTGCCCCTTGCGGTAAAGTTGTGTGCGAGACGCCTTTCTTTCTGCAGTTTACAAGCAAATCTCTTTCGTAGCCTACTTTCCTGCGCCCCAAACGAAAGGCTTTCATTTCGCGAAAAGGCTCTGCAAATTTGAATTAATTTCGGTAGCCAAGAAATTAGCTAAGCCAGATGGTAAACACTTGGCCAAGCAATCAGTTTAATTGAAGGAAACTTCCTCGACTTTCCTAATTGTGATATACTTTTAATTGCTTGAAATTTATTTATCTGATTATACTGTTTACCCATCTTAAATGGTAGCACATCCCTTTAAAAACTTAGTATAATATTTCGGTTAACATATAGCTATATTTAAAGCTATAAAGTATAAAGTTGCCTTTTTGTTCGTTTTTGGCATTTTGTAAATAAATTAAAATATACTCTATGTATATTTATGCCCCATAAATATCTAAAAATAATAGTAATGATGTACAAGAATAACGTACCTAAATATTTTATTGGCCCCACAAAGTTTGCTTGTATATCTTTTAGTTTGCAATGTGTTCTTTAATTGACTATAAACGTTTAGAAAATATTTTCTACAATTAATCTTTTTTAATGAGCAATAAATCTATGTTACGCTACCAGAAAAATATTCAATACTCTTTAAATAAATAATAAAAGGAAATATTCTCTTGAGATTCAATGTCTAAATATGATCAGTAACTACGAAATGTATTTTTTTTTAAGGCTAAAAAGCAAGACTTTTTCTTGAAACCCAAAACAAAAGAAATTATATGTTCATTAAAAGAAACTGGAACAGATTCTATATAAACTATGTAGGTCAACCCCCTAATGTGTTACAATAATAATACAATTTCCAGCATTACGCGCCGGTAAATACAATTTAATTGCATATTCTAGGCACCTATTCGAGTGCTTTGGAATCGCTGGAGTATTATTCAGCAAAAAAAAGGGGGATAGGGAAAATGGCATTACCGGCATCGAATAATTAATAATTACCCCATCATTAGGCGGAGCCACAAGAAGTCACAAATAAAAATGCAAATCACTTGGCATTGGACCCACGCACACACACAGAGACACACCCAATTGCAGTGGGCCAAATGGGATATTGTTTTGTCCTCGCCAAAGGCCTTTACACTTGGCCCAAAAACAAGAATGGAAAAACATGCTGGAAAAAATAAGTTGCGAGTGGCCAATTCAATGAGTTCTCCTCCCAATTCTCTTATCGCTGTGCAAAGATCGCCACAAAGGCCATGTTACGAAATTATTGGACACACACACACAAACACACACTTTCGCACACCCACACACACACCAAGGAAAAAAGAAAGTAGCATGTGTGTGTGTGGGGACATGCAATGCAAATAGTCAACACGCCGCCACATGCCGTGCACACAAATCAAGGGCAACATGTCTCATTCCGGGTCTGTTCCCACGTTGGGATATACGCAGGGGGGGGGGGGGGGTAGGTGGGGGAGTGTTGGGTGGTGGGTGGTGGCCAGTGGGCGGTGGGGTGGCGAGGTCGCCTTGCCGGGCAATTTAAATGGCGGCTACATGTCGCAGCGCTGGCGTCGCGTGTTCTCGCTCTCACTCTGCCCACACCTAAAGTCCTCTGTCGCTACACCGCGAGAAATATTTATAAAATGGAATAATAAAATATTTAAAATATGGGTAAAGTACATTTTTCATTGGTTGTGGCAGAAGGTTATCCCTTCCTTAAACTCGAAATGAAAAAAAAAAACATAATAAAAGAAGAGGTCAAGCGGAAATTATAAAACATTTGGGATCTTTTAAAAATATTATTTCAATTTTTAATCTTAACGCCAAGAAAAAACATAAATAATCGATAAAATGAATTTTAAATATTTTTAAAGTTCCATAAACAGGTTTAGTTTAAATTATTTGTAAAGACTGTACAATTTAAATTTAAATCCTTTTTCAAAAATGATTTATTTTTTTAGGAACTGTTTATTCTTTAAAATTGATGATTACTGAAATCTTTTCTTTTATTCTTTTCCCTATCGATTTTATAAAACAAGAAATTAAGGTTAATTAAGGTTTTTGAAAAGGAATCCCCCTAAATAGAAAATCTTTTATTGTTGTTTTTGGAAAAGTTATTTTAAAATAAAGCAATATTTTACGAAATTCCAACGTCCATTTGTCCACCTTTGATTTCACAAATATTTGAAAGGAAAAATAATTTTTTTTGGTCTCTCAAAGAGATAACCCACATATATCACTATAGTTCAAAAATATTTCGTTTGATATTTCTCTCAGTGCTCGCCTTTTTTTGTCGCCCACGTGTTGGCCACTAAAAAGGGGGATAGC
Source organism: Drosophila subpulchrella (assembly GCF_014743375.2). Taxonomy (NCBI): domain Eukaryota; kingdom Metazoa; phylum Arthropoda; class Insecta; order Diptera; family Drosophilidae; genus Drosophila; species Drosophila subpulchrella. The sequence continues at coordinate 22,110,728 of NC_050613.1, forward strand.
CACCAGCAATGAGTGTGTGTGCCTTGCCAATTAACTGAAACTGCAGAGTAATGTTTTGGGGCCAAGTCAGTACTCCCGATTTCGCCCGCCCCCTATCCCATTATAATATTCGCTTTCTGTTATTGTTCTCTTGTTGCTATTTCGCTGTTTGTTGTTTGTCGCTTCTGGCATTGACATAAATTCTTTTTTAGCAGCAAAGAAACAACAACACAAAAAAAGCAGAGCAACAAAGGGCACAGTCCACAGCGACACGCAAGCCACATTAAAGCAATTCCACACCCCATTCCAGGCCCCAAAAAAACCAAGGCATTACATAAAAGCGGTAAGTATATGACAAAATAAACCAGAGTCCCAAAGTCAAATGAGGCCACAAAGGTATGGTATATGTGGGGTAGCAGCTGTCGAAGATCCACCAATTCAGAGTTGAGAGCAAACGCTGATTTGTGCTGACCTAGGGCAATTAACAGAGTCATTGAAAGGAGGATACTACAGGATACAGATACTATTTCCTCGGCCACGGTGGCGTATACGTAATGTGGCCTATCCACTGGAATAGCTCTATAACTCGGGGGATGACACCCAGATCTGGCTAGGACACTGACTTATGCTGGCTCCAGTTAGACGCTCAGATGACTACGCATTTATTTCTCAGCCTCTACTACTCTACTCCTCCCAACTTTTCAGTACTTGTTTTTTGCTCCCAAAGTTCTTCTGGTTTTTTTCCTTTTTTTTGGCCAGAGTTTGGAGCTGGCGCCGTCTACTGTCTGTTGATTCAGATTCGGTTATAGATTCTGGATTCGTTTACGGCTTCTGTGTCTGACTTTCGGGCATTGACTTGGCGGCAACTTGGCTCTGTCTCTGACCCCAAGCCAAAAAACCATATATTTTGCTTTTTATTTCGGCGTTTTCCCTCTGTTGCGGACATTACGCATACGCCCTGTGGGCTGGCTAAATCTCTGTGAGCAAGCTGATTACACCCATGTGACACTTGCGCAGAATTGTTGCAAAGTGGCAATTAGCAGGAGAACATTATCATCTACGAAACGATAATACTATATACCAATTTAGAGAACTTAAGGTTAGATTAGTTCAAGGTGTCACAATAATCTTTTCAGATATTAGTCGTTAAGTAAGGCTCTTAAATATTTTTGATATTTGAAAAGCAAATATAAAAGTTGCTATTATTGAGAAAATTATCGAAATTGCATTTAACTTAAATTTAATTAAATAATTTATAAGTTTTCCAAAATTAAAAAAAATATCAAATGTTATAAAGCTTATTTATTTATTTATATATATTATAAATATAAGCAAGTAATTTAAATAGTATTTAAAATAAAAGCATTGCATACTAATTATGTTTTAACATAAAGCTGGTTGAATTAAAATCTTAAAATTGCTTAAAATACTTTATGATAAAAAATAATAAAGAACCCGGAAAAAAAGCCTTAATACCTGAAAACATGTTTGTGACACTCCTGAATATTTTAAATCTATAATAATCTATATATAAAATATAAATATATAAATAACTAAATTAAGGATAAATAATTCTTAAAAGCAGTATATTATAATTGTATACCTTTCAGTATCTACCACAATGAAAGATACTGCAAGAAATACTGCATTTTCACCCAGTGTCACAGGGGGATAAAATCAAATTTGAACATTGGGTGCTTTTGGGGCAGGGGGAATACGTATCAACAAGGCGAAAAAGCATTGGAAAGCGATAAAGCAAAGCGGTACTCAAAGCTAATTAAAAAACTATGTGTTCGCAGGTATTCTTAATCATTTTATTCAAATCGTTACAAGCGAGAGAAACTGAAAGAAATGGCAGCGCGTAAATCAAATGGCAAGAGAAGCACTTGTTTTGCTGCATAAATTTCATTAATATTCGATCTATTTTTCTCATTTTTGATTTCATATTCTGAGGTGAGGCTTAAGAGCGGTGGGTGCTTTTGGATTTTTGGTGATGGGTACTTCTCATAGGGGTTCTCGGGTCCCTTGTCCTTCTTCTTGCTGGCCGCAGGTGTGCTCTTCCGGGGTCGATTCATCATGGGATCGTCCATGGTGCGCGAGGATTGCTGTCGCGTATGGGCCGGCGGTCCAGGTGGTTTCTTTTTCTTCTTTTTCCCAGCCTCCAGTTGCAGCGGATTGAAGGCAAACTGCAGATGTTGCTGGTGCTGCTGATGTTGCTGATGTTGCTGCTGTTGCAGTTGCTGCTGCTGCTGCTGCTGTTGCTGCTGCTCGCGGCGCTCGAGAAAAGCGGCATTCGCCGAGGCCACCGTGGCTATCCTCTGCTGCTGCTCCAGATCCTCGAGCTCCTTTTCCCGCTTCTTGGTCATCTGGACTATCTGCGAACTGCGACGTCGCAGGGCGGCGGCATAGGGTGTGGGCGTGGCCACCGCCGGCATTACTTCACCCACTCCAAAGAGTCGACGTATGCGCCGTCGACTGTTGATGAATCCAAGTCCCAGTTGGACACCCAGACCCAATCCCGATCCCGAAACCGTGGCAGCTCCCGCTGGCGCTGTCACCTGGCTGAGGGAACTACTCGCTCCACCCTCGCTGCCGGCGCCCAGCATTTGGCTGAAGTTGCTGTCCAGATCGCAGCTGCTGGCCGCCGAATCGGCGCCGCAGGGAAAGAGATATGTGTTCAGGGTGCTCAGGGTGGTGGAGGTGGAGGTGCCGGTTCCCGTGAGCGTTCCAATGCGACTGATGGCTCCCGTGTTGCTGTTGCCGTTAGTGTTGCCACCCAGCGGATGTTGCTGCTGGGCATCGAGTGTTGCTGCTCCTGCTGCTGCTGCTGCTCCTCCCCCTGTTGCTGCCGCTGGCTGATGTTGCAGGTTGAGTGGCAGACTGAGGGGCAGTGGCAACATCACCGCCGTGGAACCACTCACGCTGCCGGTGGTGCTGCTGTCGTAGCTGTGGGGATTCACATAGATGTGGTTGTTGTTGGTGGTGGCCAATGTTGCTGCTGCTCCTCCGGCTGATGTTGTTGCTCCTGCAGTGTTGCTGGTGTTGACCACCAAGGTGGTGTTGCTGTTGCTGCTGCTCTCATGGTGATTGTTGTTGCTGGCTTGGTTAGCATTGCTGCTGCTGCTACTGGTATTGTTGTTGATGTTGCTGCTGTTCGTGTTGCTCAGACTGACCCTGTAGAAGGTGGTGGTGCTGCTGCTGGTGGCATTGTTGTTGTTGTTGTTGCTGGAGCGAGCTGGTGCTGTTGCAGGTCGCGAAACCTGTGATCCTGATCCGGATCCGGATCCAGTTGCATTAGCCTCTGGTTGGGCAGTTGTTGCTGCTGCTGCAGCTGTAGTTGCAACTGCTGTTGCTGTTGCTGCTGGCACCTGCTGCTGTTGCGACTGTTCATTGCCATTGTTGCTGCTCATTGCTGTGATTTATTGATGATATTTTCAAGGCCTTAAAGTTTTCCCAACTAATGTTTATAACACATGTTTAAACTATTGCTTATATAAATATTTTTGAAGTTTTTTTATCAGTGGTTTTTAATAATGACTAATTTATGGCAATTTTGGTTTTTTAGATGTTAAATTTGCTATTGTTAGTAACTTTGGTGTGTTCTAGAAACTGTTGAAGTAAATTATTTTCATTTTTTAAAGTTAATAATTAAAGTGAACACCGTTTAACATTTGAAAATGAGGTATTTAGTTTTATTTTCTATGTTTTTTGGTTGAATTGGTTTAATATCACAAACGAAGGCAATGTCTTTTATATGGTTTAGAATACTTTGCACACACTAAACCTCATTTATTTTTTAATTTATGAGTTATAGAGTTTTAATAGTGAATTTATTGTTTCTTTTATTATTTAAGGTGTCTGCTATTTTTTTATTTCTTCCTTTATTAATTGTTATTTAGGTGCTTTTTGAATTATAATCTTTAGTTTATTTGAATTAAATGTTTAACAAAGTGTATTTGTTTAATTGTTATTAAAGAGATTTATTAGAGTTGAATATTCGTTTTTCTTTTATTTTGCAATCATGCTAAATGGTTTGTTTGAACTTCTTTCGGGACCCCTCCTTTTACATTTCACAATTCATGTATTTTATTTTGGACCGCATCCAATTGGAGTTGAATGCACTGCTCCGGTTACTGGTAAATGGTAAATGGTTATGGCCAGACGTTAGCTAATCGCCCAGTTTTCCCTGGCCTTTCCACGCACTTTTCTCTCGCGGCACTCGAACAAAAATCACAAACGGGGGGGGTCAGGAGGACATTGCAGCTTATCACAATGCAACACGGCACACAGACACTCGCAAACACTAGCAAAAAATTGTTTAAAAAATGCCTGCAAGGCTTTGTCAAGGCTATCACCTCCGATTTGCATTAATTTTTTGGTAATTTATAATTTCTTTTTTTTTTAGTTATTAACTCTGTGTTATCAGTCAGAGCCACGTGCTTAACGCGCCGCGTGTCACAATTGTATGAACTTTGTGCCGCGTTGTTGACAATGCCAAAAGCCAACAGCAGCAGCAGTTTCAGTGGCAGTGGCAGTGGCAGAAGTGGCAGCAGCAATGCCACTAGCAACAACGAAGTTGCCACACGCACACACTCACTTCCCCACACACACACTCACACACACACACACACACAGAGAGAGCGAGAGAGAGAGAGCTCTGTTAACTGGCTTCCTGGCTGGCTGGCCGGGACAAACTATTCGCCAAAAACCAGAACCAAAAGCCAGAAAAGCCAGGCACCAAAAAAATTAAAAAAAAAAAAATAAGGAACAGAAATCTAAGCCAGCAGCACCACTTGAACCGCTCACACACACACACATAGAAATATTCATATACATATATATATATCCTATATCCTATATCCTATATAGCATGGGCATGGCAACGATTCCTCATCGCTGTTGTCGTCGTTTCAATTTCGGCCAGTTTCGGTTCAGTTGGGTTCACTTCATTGCTTAACTTAACTAAATGCTGCAGATGGCGGTAACACACACTCGCGCACTCAGACACACACGAGCACACACCGACACACACACACACACACATATGCTGGCAGCCCGACTTTAACTCAACTCACAAGAACAACAAAGGCCAAAGCTCGTGAACTCCGAGTTACGAGTGGATAGTAAACATTAGAGGTCAAAATCGTAGCATACTTTTAAGGGTCTGACATAAAGAGAGTCATATTCTTGATTTATTTATTTTGAAAAACTACTCTTTTGTCAAAATTAACAATAACAATATATTCCTTTACTAAGAAAATAGTATTTTTCAATCATTATTCAGCCTACTTTCTTGCTTTCAAATATTTTTGTAGGTTTTTGCTGATTCTACTTCATTTTCAGATTAACTAGACTTAAGATTGTAAGTTATCTAAGGTCAGACAAGATTAAATTCGAACTTGTTAACCGAAAATATACTCAATTTTATCTTATCAATAATGAAACCAACTATTAAGTTTATATTTATTTTTTAAACCAAAATGCACCTGATTTTTACTCATTTAACTGGCAAAAATGTGACGGATTCTAACTCATTTGTAAGACCAAAGTTTACTTTAGTTTGAAGAACTTTACCATATTTCTATGCCTTTGCTGCTATCTAAGCTCCTATTTATCTGGCCTTCGCTGTGCCAGTGTGAGTGTGTGTGCGTGTCTGACAGCCGAGGCAACATTTCAATTCGGCTTCGTGTCGTCGTCGTTCGCCGCAGTCGCTGTCGTTGTGTTGTCGTTGTCGCGTTCGTCATTCTCGTAGTTTGTTTTGCTCGTTCGCTGGTCCCTCGGTTTCGTAACTTCGTCGCTGTGTGAGTGCCGTGTGTGCTGGTGTGAGTATGTGTGCGTTCGCATGACGATTAATGTTAATGTGTGTGCAGCAGCAGCAAAATGCACTGCGGAAAATCAAGGCTAACTGCGATATAGGGGCCATAAAAGATAAGCAAATGTGATTGCATAAATTTCTTTAATAAATTCATGGTATATATTAAAAGTATTCTATGAATAATATTGCTTAAAAGATTTTTTCAAAACTTGTTAATGCCCAAAATTTGTACCTTAGTAACATTAACTTGGGTACTTCTTTTAGCATTTCAATAACTGTATTATTATATTATTATTATTTATTAAACTGTTAAGTTTCTGCTTAAGTGTTTTTCAGAGATACATTTTCATTTCACAAAATCCTAGCCTTTTTAAAACTTGTTAAAGCCTAAAATTTGTACCTTAGTAACATAAACTTGGGTACTTCTTTTACCTTTTCAATAACCTTATTATTATATTATGTTTATTAAACTGTTATGTTTCTGCTTTAGTGCTTTTCATAGAAACATATTCATTTCACAAAATCCTAGCCTGAAATATATCTCTACAAATCATATCTTCATAATTTAATAAAAATAGTAAACACTATTTTTTACTGTGTAAAAACAGCAGCTGTGTGGTAAATTATTACCAGGCTGGCCTCGACCAGCGGTAAAAATTCAATTGGGAGCCTTCCTGCTTCGTGCCAGGGTAATTCCTTCTACTCTTCTTTAAAATTAAACAAATATAACATGTTCCCATGAAAACAAATCAAATATGTGGTCTTACAAGGCATTCGAATTATCATATCCCTAATTTCCTCCATAAATTCAGCACCAAATGCTTATGGCAACTTATGGCTCGTAAAATCCAAGCACCCATTCATATACCGAATCAAATTCAAATTTAAATTCCAATATCATTTTCCCCCCCATTAGGGGAGGTGGCGAGGGGGTCAGCTTGTGGCAAGGACGAAGGACAATTGTTGCCGGGTGTTGGGAATGGAATGGCATGGAATTGAATTGCATGTGCGATTGCAATTTGTCGGCAGCGGCAGCAACATTGAGCATATGACGCATACGCAATGTTGGACCATGGATCATGGCCGGCTCTTTGTGCCTTTCACATTCACCGCATTGTTGCTGCCTTCCCCGTTGTTGCCATGCAAATTGCCCTGGCCCAGTGTCAGTGGTTGGGCGGTCAGGGGTTAAGTGGGGCTGGGGGCTGCCCGTGGGTTGCATGCTCAAAGACCATGTGGCAAAAGCTGAACCAAGCCAGCACTGCGAGAATAGGTGTAGGTATTTCAAAAAAAATAATTGTTCTTTTTATAAATAATATTGGGTAAGTTAATTGTAAGACAAAAAGGACTAAAAACTTATAGTGTATTAGAAATATAAATGTTTTCATTAAAATTTAAAGTTAGAAAGTAGGATTTTTTTAAATAAACTATGGCTTTTGATTACCATTTTCTAGGTAAACAGCATAGTCGGTATATTTTTTGCTTATTATTTTAATAAAATATCTGGTTTTTGGATTTGTTTTCCCATTTCTTTGCCTGTGAGCCCAACTTAACTCAGCTGGCGCCGGCAACCTTCATGGCTAATAAGCAGTCACGGCACGTGAGGAGAATGGCGAAAGCCTTTCTCGAGGGGGGGGATACTCCAAAATATTATTGATCAAATGTTTGCGAAAGCCACAGTGAGACAGAGGTTGCTGGGGGGCTGGGAACAAACAAATAAGTCGGACAGAAAGCCACGAGTGCAGCGGATTGCATGGCAAAAAGATGTAGATGAGGAAGCTGAGAGGCTGGGGATCTTGCCCAGCTGGAAGTCGGACGGATGAAGGCACCCTCTCGACCAAGTCATTTGCCTCGAAGGCTGACAAAACGATTTGCAGGCTAAAAATAACAAAATTTATGGCCTTTTCACCGCTTCCCGCCCCTCACTCACACACTCGCAGCAACGTGTGCGTGTGTGCCTCGTAGGAAAAAAAAAAAAAGAAAGTCGGAGAAATGATGTGGGGGAAAGTGAAGAGGAAATTGTTTTTGCGGCTAACTGGTCATGGCCACGGTGAAGGCGACAACGACAACGACAACGACAACAAAACAAAGGCAAATCAATTAAAAAATTTTCGTGAAAACAAAACACAAGCCGAAACGGAAAATGGAAACCGAACAAAGAAAACCCAAAGACGAAAAGTGCTGGGCAAATATTTCCGCTTCACGTCAAGGTTGTGGCAATCAAAAGGCACACACCACTCGCAAAGGACGCCAATGGAGGGCCTGATGGGATTGTTTCGTGCCGTCCAACATATCCGCTTTGCCACTTCAGCTGCCAACTTAGAACTCCATGCAACCGCCCGCAAAATCAGGGGAAGCAATATGTTTACACAGCCAGAGGAATTAAGTGGTACAAATGGTAAAAATGTTAGCTTTTCCATAGAATTATGTAATTTAATGTCTGTCAAAACTCTCAAAATGAGATGTATATTAAGTAAGAAAAAACCCAAATCAAATATTTCTAATATAAATAAATACAATATGAAATACAATACAATAATAATAATATATTAGATTTAATACAAGCGTTATAACCTACTTTATAAAAATTACAATAGCAAAAACTCACTAAGTGGGGACTTCCATTAATAAATCCTAGCGCATTACACTGCAAGCAATTCCTTACTGCAAACTAGTCCAAAGTTGAGCTGGGATATGGGGACACTCTTTTGTATTTCATTACTACACTAAGAAAAGTCGGGTATCAGTTCACATATTTACATCATTCTATAATTATCCTGCATCACAAACTGCTTCTGCCTGTCTCCATTCCGGTGAGGATCAATTCGAATTTACACACAAGCCACATGCACACACATTGAAAAAATATGAAAAACAACATTAGCAAATCGAATGCAACGAATAGAGTTTTTGGAATCGGATTTTCGGTTTATTGGGAATTATCATTCGATTTTCGAATCTCCGGAGACTGCAACTCACTACCTCTTCTTCTTGTGACGCATCTCTGCTGGCGAGCGCACATGGGGCGCCGCATGCATAATTCCAGACACCAGTTTTGTGAATTCTTTAGGGCACCGCGCGCAACGCACGAAGTCCACCGTTTCGTATTTTGTTTCTTTTTTATGATTTATGAGAAAGCGATGTGAACGGGCGCGCGCGCCACTAGTAAGTGCAACAGCGTGGCAGGTTGACACGGCCACAGCAACTGTGGGTGGTTGGGTGGTTCCAGGTCGGCTTGGCGGTCCACAAAGACACCAACGATCGGCGGTGACTATGTTTTCTTGACCCTTTCTCACGGTATTTCACCATTTTGCAAGCATTTTGTGAAAAAATTTTAACCTGAGGTTAAGCTTAACTTTAAGTTGATATAACACAAGCCGCCAAGAACTCTTAAAATATTTGCCACATAAGCTTATTTTAATATTAGTTTATAGTTGGTTGTTTTTTTGCAAACTAAAACCTTTGTTTTCTAACAACTTTTTTAACTGGAGGTTATTTATTTAAATCTAAGTACATTTAAAATACCGGAAACCGCTAAAAACCTTTATCATTTTAGTTATATAAAGCTATTTTGATATAAGTTTACAGTTGGGTGCAGTTTTCCAAACTGAAACCTTCATTTTTTGACAAAGTTCTTAACTGGAAGTTATACAACATGTGAAGAAATTTTATATTTTTCAACCGATCGGTTAGAGAGTGTATTTAAAAGTCTGGTCTGAAGACCAGGCCTCCAGTCATGCCTTCTAATTTAATTTTCCAACGGCTTGAGCCTTGGCTTTGGCCAAATGAGGAAATGCCGGAGAGGAAAGTGCCACCAAGGTGTGCGAACAAAGAGAGGTTCTCGACCAAACAAGAGAGAGAAATTATGGTTAACCGGGAGAGGGAAACGGGGCAGGTGAGCTAAGACCCGGGAGACATGGGAGTCCGCTTGTTAGCGCATTTTAAGTCGCCGCCAAGGTTGACCCTTCGTCTTAATATTCATCACCTGTCCCCCTCTCACTCGCACCCAGTCAGTTCGTCTCGCTCGCTCCTTGAGTGAACACAAATGCAAGGCATATGCGCTTTTGGACCATGTTAATTAGCCGCCACGCCAATCGATGACAGCAAAAGAAAAAAATGAAAAAAAAAATCTAACAACATAGGAAAACCTAAATTGCTTGGCATTTTCCATTTCTAGGTTTGGGTCATTCGCGGTTGAAAATGACAAAAGAGATTACATGACCGCAGATAATGATCATCCAGCCAACTATTTTGGGGCTTGATGCCACACAGATCATTATTCAAACGTTGCCCCGAGGCACCTGCAAAATACATGTGTGCATATTTTCCAGCCCCAGTCGTAAATGCTAAATGCTCGCTCCAGAGTAAATATTTAGAAAATAATAAAACCAAATTTAAATGCAGAATGGGAAAATAATGATTTAGCCCAAGCGCGTGCAGAGAAAAATAAGAACGAAAGAATAAAGGAGAGGAAAGTCCAAAATCGCGTGGCAAACAAAAACGAAACGGCCCAAATATATTCGTATATATAGGGGGGAAACAACTGGGGACTGAGCTCTTTATAATCCCGAAACACACTGACTAAGGGCTTTTTTTTTAATTGTCTCGCTAATAGCTTAGGAAACACAGCAGACCACTTGTTTTAATTATTTTGGGCTCATATCTGATATATTTCCGTACTTCAAGGACTGAAACAGTAAAACGTTTATCCGAAAACACTTATGGTTGTTGATGTTTTGAAATACCAACCTAGAAAGTTAAAGATCTTAATATATTGTATATTCTTTTTTTATTACTAGTGTTAATCTTAATCATAAAAGTAAAATTGTTATTCCTGGGTACAAAACCACGATAAAAGATATAAAATATTTCGAAACAGATATTATCTCGATCCTAAATAATGTATTTTATGTTTTACTTTAGTATATTTAAATTATTTCCTTAAATATACAAACGAAAAAGAAAGGACTTTAAATTGATCTGTATCCCAAGAAAGTTAAGACCTGCATCCAATAATACTAACCACACCTACAATAATAAAAATCTATTACAATGTATATTGTTGATTTATCTCGTGGTTATAAGTTCATGGTATAAAAGACAATACCAAACCATATGAATACGCTTATAATATCGTAGCTCCATGGATCTCATAGATGGGCTAAGGCAGCGACGGCGACGCGGGCAGAGGCGGCGGCAGCGACGGCGACTGAAGCAGCGGCGGCGGCAGAGGCGGTACGGAGGGAACGCTTACCTTGGCGCTTGGCTTAAGCTGCCGTGCGTCGTCGTGATGTGGGCCATGCAGGCGATCCATTCATCGACCTACTCCACTTTTTCTCGCACTGCACAGTTGCACTTTGACCTCCTCTTTGGTTTTCTTTAGTCGCTTTTCCAATTCTGTGCGACTTTCCTTTTGGGCGCCTGGCAAGTCGGAAAACACTTAAGACTCTACGGATCGTATATAGATCAGCCGATACACGCATACATATAGATACATACATATAGAGATGGTTGTGAGGGGAGACAAATAGACAGACGTCTAGATATATACTTATTTATATTCAAATGACAAAAGAAATGAAACGAAACAATTTTCATTTATTTTTCACTTTGTTGTTGTTGTTTTTTTTTTGGTTTTCCACGCAGCGACGTCAGCGTCGACGCAGGCAGAGGCGGGGCGTGTCAGGGGGGGCCGAGAGGGGGCTTGGGGGGGCGGGGCCACAGTTGTCGCACACATTTTTCACATTTTCACCGTGCCGAGCGGCACACACAAATGACAACAAAAAAGAACCAACAACATTGACAAAAAAAAAAAACAGCACTCACAAAAAATCAAGAATTTTACATATAATTGTGGGCAGTGTGAGTTAGAAAGAGAGAGATCTAACGTTAGAGGGAGAGGGGAGATGGCAGATTGACAACGTCATCAACGAGAATGACAACAAAGGCGACCAACGCGACACTTTTCACAAGAGAATCGAAGGAAAATGATCTTCGGATCTATCAGTTTTCACTTCACAATCATCAATTGCACTCGAAAAAAAATGTGGCACCAACGTAGAATTTTACCCGCTTTATATTTGATTTATTTTTTGCATTTTTGGTAGTTGTATCTGTAATTTGTTTTCCTTTTTTTGGGTGAAATAAGTGCGAAGCGATCACCGGCGTGCGCGGTACTGAAGATCGCTCTGCTCGCAGGCCTCGAAGCGCTGCCGGCGTCGCAGTCGCGCCAGGCGCCGGCAGAGGCAGCGACGCCGGCAGCAGCGGGAAAATCCAGTCTATATACCAATGTTCATACAGTGGTTACAGGTCTTAGTTTAAAAAAAACATATAAATCATCAAAAAAATGTATAATATTCATCAAGTTATAAATACAGTTTAATACTAATCTGTAAATAAAAACATATTTGAAAAACAACCCATATTTTTAACTACTTTAGAAATACTATTGCCAAGCAAACATCAATTGTTTATCTCCCAATTTCGAGCAAAAAATGTTCTGGCAATTATAAAGCATCTTGTTTATGCAAAATAAATTATACTCAAAACGACCATAAATTCACATAAGAGGTGTTCGAAAAAGATGTTCTTTGAATCAACATAATACGTCACCTAGGCGATAATATTTACTGTAGCAATTCGAAAAAGCGAATGTTAGTCCCAGAAGTGTGGGTGAGTGGGATTCAAACTGTCTAACTGGCAGTGTGTTTGTGGGAAAAGTGTTTTTCACGCAAATTGCTTGCAACGTCAACGGCCAGCGACGACCCAAAGAAACAGCATTTGGGAAATGCGTTTATGCAGGGCCCAAATATGCGAATTAATCCTTTATCAATAACACTATTTAAACTTAAAGAAATATTTCATTAAATTTAAATTAGATAAATAAAGAGTTATATCTAATAAGCCAAAGTTCTGAGATACTTATAGCATACATCTCATATTTCTATCAACCTTTACAAGATATTTTAAGTCCCCAAACCTTGAGAGCCTTTCCGCATAAACGAGGTATTTAACGAAATCGTTAACCAATCACTTAGTGCCATGGCCAAGAGCCTTGTGAACCATTCTCGAATTGCATTCGATGATTTTCGTTGGGGAAAGCGGCAAATGGAGGGCTGGGGGTGGCGATGGGAAAATGCCTGTCTGTCCTCGGCCTTGGTCCAAAATGCCTCGAACCCACGACAGATGCGATGAGCAACAAGTGGGAGGGCAGGGCGATACAGATAATCACGGCATCGAAACCCATCCATCCATCCAGCCAAGTATTTGACGAATAAAACAAACAAACAAGCCGTGTTTGTGGGGGAATATCGATTACACAAATGACATGCAACAGAAAATCGATGGCAACGGGCCCAGGAAAATGGGAAGCGTTTTCCCGATGATAACAAGATGGCACGGCCTGCTCGATTTTCATCTGCCAAATGCAAAGTGCATTTCCTGCACAATTTCAATTAATCACAAATATTTGCATTCGCCTGATGGAAAACAGCGACCAAAAGAGATACTCGGATGTGAATGAATGGGGCAGAAAACATTGTTGTTACACTTATAAGTGCGTTTTCATAGCCTCACTAGATTAACAACATAAACATACACAACACACTGACACTCGCAGTGACCTTCACTCGTTTTTCATTTTCATTTTCATTTCACTCTCAAGGGGCGAAAAGCGAAGATTGCGCAAAGAGCCGTCGACCGTGTTGCCCTGTTTTCGTCAATTGTCGACAATATCTTTTTTAGTGCGCCTCTTTATTTGTTTAAAAAGAAAACTCATGAAAAAAGCAGCATTTAAAACTATGAAACGGATCGAAGTCTAGCCAAAGGGAAGGTCAGCAATCGGGGAATCGAAGATCAGTGTACCCTTTAGTGATATGATAACTAATTTAAGGTATTTTCTTTTAATAGGTATATATAGAACACTTGTATCCCATTTTATACCTTTAAAATAACTATTTAAGTTGAGAAAATCCTGACTCAAATAAAATATATAATTCTTGTTTCCCCTTTTAAAAAAGAAAGCATAGGTAATCATACAAAGATCTATACAAGCTTTTGTTTTTAAGATAATAACCTAAGTATATGATATACATTTTATTCCCAAGGAATCACTAAGATTCCTTCTAAAAAATAAATTTATAAACATTTTTTATGAGCAGAAAATATTTATTGATTTCTTTAAAACATGCTGAGATATTTATGGTTATTTTAACCTTAGAAAATAAATTAAATTGAATCATAAAATGCTCAGAATCACCATACCCTGCTAGATATTTAAGTCGCAGAAGAAAAGTGGGTGGTTTGATGGGGATGCGGGGTGATTTTCCGCGAGAGAAACATTTTAATGCATTTTCACAATTCACAATTCCTGGCATTGCCTTTCATTTGCCGATTGATTGCCGTTGATGTTCGCACGAAAAACGTTTTGAGTGAGTAACAAGAAAATCTGGGGAAAACGGGGGTCGGAAAAGTGGGTGGAGGA